>NC_085970.1:10881578-12282626 GCF_910591565.1 Cydia splendana | reverse complement strand
GAGTTGTACGTCTTAATATCCGGGGAGGCTATTTAAAATGGACTTTAATAATTACTTGAGTTACCAATTTGAATATCTTCTTTATTGTTTAACTAATAAATTAAAGATGATAAAGGAAAGTTATTTTTTCATCGACGTTCGCCAACATTTGAATACAAAACTTCTAAATTACAGTGGGTTACACTTCAGCCACTCAGAGCCAACGTGTTATAAAAAAGATTGCCGCGACATAAAGAAACACACCTAAATTTCGAGCACGTACAGGCAAAACGGAAGAAAGTCGCAACATTCCTTTAAAATCGCATCACGTGAAGCCTTCGTGTAAGTCCATTACACACACGATCGGCCTCCTTTTGTACCCTCCTTTATGGATCCTATCAATTGTCCCTTTCGTCGGCTTTAGGCGCGAACGTTTTTTATAGGGCTATTTATGGGACTTTTTGTGGTATTGTGAAGGCGATCGCGTGCAATTTGACAGTGGGTGGTATGTTATTATTGGTTTTTTATTCGATGGATTCCATGATAGTTTGGCGATAGAAAGACTATAAATTAGGCTTATACTTTTTCATGTTTATTTCCCATAAAAGGGTCAAACAGATCACTGTGTTATGTCTTTCCTGTAGACATACACAAGAGTTAAGGGCTATAAAGGTTAATTTTCTTATTTAACCCTTATCCACGTGAAAAGATCCTCCTTTTATTTAGAGAACTATGATAAAATCATTGCTTACATGCCCACAAGCTGTTAACTATTGCCCACAGGAGAGAAAAATGTACTGTTCGCGATAACACACTAGTTTTCTCTCCTGTGGGCAATAGTTAACAGCTTGTGGGCATGTAAGCAATGATTTTATCATAGTTCTTTAAATAAAAGGAGGACCTTTTCACGTGGATAAGGGTTAAATAAGAAAATTAACCTTTATAGCCCTTAACTTTTGTGTATGTCTACAGGAAAGACATAACACAGTGATCTGTTTGACCCAAAAACACCTACATAAGCACTTTTTTCTCTTCAATTTTCTGGTTTCATCCTAATAAAGTTTATTCACTCTGGTTCGCTCAGCTACGTGTGGCCCTTACAATCTCAATTAAGTAGGTATTCCTAGTTTTCCCTCCGTGATGGAAGATCAGACCGCAGTCTTATTTAAACCATGACGGTGGCAAACAAGCGTGCGGCCCTATGTAAAACGGTCACCACAGCTTGCAACTCTTGTGGAGTTACATGCACGTTGCCGACCCTTTCAGCGCACAAGGATTTACTGTGTTGACAGGTTAGGGACTAATATATACAGACCCCACATAGCCAACCACTATCCAGAAACAGAACTCTAGGTACCTACTACCTACAGAGTAGACAGAAGTGTTATTTTATTATGGTGGATTTCTTATTTATGGTGGAGGTACGTCCACAGTCGGGCTGCTCCAGATTCGGGCGAAGTGACATATTGCTGTGCCCCACCCCTCTTTTGGTTGGACGTTGTTTTCCGCGTCGAAAAATAAACTCGCAAATTATAACTGAGAATACACAAACAAATTTAATTAATTTGTACGCTTCTCACGAAATTACTAATACAGTTCGTTTCTTAGATCGTTTTGTGAAAATTTATATTAGCCCGTTGATTGAAATTCGGAAATTTCCTCACTCCAATTATTTACTTAGAATGTGTATCGAATGAACAGCGGGTGTTAACTTAGGCAAAGTTGTATTATAATTAAAAGGTCTAATATCGGCATACTTTCAAATAGAAGGAACTTTTCTTATTAACACGACATTACAGTTTTAGGGTTCCGTACTCGAAGTGTGCCAACGGACACCTACATGGAATGGTTAAAATAGTAAATTTTAATATAACGAAGCCCGCAAAGTCAATAACAATTTTTGCAACAACCAGCAAGGAAAAAATTGCCATTTCGCGAGATCCAATCCTATTACCGCGGCATTATATTTCAATTTTATTATTGTAGCACTCAAAGAGCCTTTAAACAATCTCCCGCTTTGTGTCCTATACGGAATTTTTTAATTTTAGAGCCACAAACCAATCTTCTTAGCATATAATAATTTACGGGACCGTTACTGCAAATGCACGCTTGAACCGCTTGGGGAATATTAGATAAGCTATTCGCTATTGTATTCCCACACTTTTATGATAACAGTAACTTTCTGCGGTAAAAAACTTCTTGGATGAGAAATATGGAGGTTCCATGCCGCGAAGCAAATATAGGTTCGTCTTTTTGCGCAGTCGAACTCTCTAGGTAATTACTTGTTTAGCAACACAATGGTGGAGGATTGTCAGCTTCAATAATATAATATGTTAAACTACGGCAAGGAAAAAAGTTTACCTATCGCAATTCTAAACCTAAGCCGTAAAGTGTTTCCAAACGCAGGTAGTTCTAAAGTGAGCAAATAGTACTTTTGTGAAGAGAAAAGTGGAGCATTGAGATGGTGTCAGTTGCAGTCGCAGCTTACTTCAAAAGACGTGGCTATATAACAGATACGCGGTACGCAACCTTATCCAATAATTATTTTATAAGAAAAACGGGTTATATGTGGATAAAAACTAACTAATTTTCATCTCTTCTGTGGGTACAGAATCAGTACCTCCATATTAAGTACTGTTGAGGAAATTATGAATATTTTTTAAGCTAAATATGTAAGTACCTATACATTATAAAATATATTCAGATGAACTGATGTGAAGAAGAATATCTTATCTATCATATTTTATTGATAACATACAACAAGTGCTGTGTGTTTTTGATGGTTGGTTGACGGGTGTGGGTCCCACCCACCGGGCAGTGCATGGGGTCCTCCCATCTGGTTGGGGGTCTGTGATCCGGCCTTTTAAATAAATAATAATAACTAGTGTACCTATTATGTATTTTATAGAAATAGGTACTTATGCAAATTTCTAAGTGTAGTACAAAACATCTCAGTGGTTTTGGAGATTTATTATTTGCCTTAAATTAAAATATTTTAATTTAGACGCCGTGAAAAATACCTACATTTAATTAATTTCATAAGATACAAAAATATTTACGTACTACTTAGGTACCGCAAATCTCGTTATTTACATTTTCCTGGCTCTTTATACTTCCGTAAAAAAAAATTAAATTAAGCACGGTCCGACCCAAATATTTACCCGCCGGCTGATTACCATAAGGCCGCCTCGATTATTATGATGACGTTATTACCTTAATTGCTTTATTACATCGCAAAATATTCCATTATGAATTTATTGGCTAAATTATTTATTCCACCAGGTACTGTACCTACTGATGGCGACAAGTTAAAAAAAAAACTGAGAATACAAAATATCAAACTAGCTAACTAAATAAATTCAAACAGATGTTATTATCCTATTTAATCACAATACAGAAATTTTAAATAAACTTATGAAATTGCCAGAAACGACAGGAGTCAAGACATATATTATCTGTCATCGATGCGGCAAGAAATGCCGATCGGACATTGGTTTATACAGCCATCGCAGTCGTTGTAGGCTGTAGACTACCTCCTGATAATACATCCTTAGTCGCTGCAACTATCATTTGCAAAGATGCTGTGGCCAGAGTCAAAATACCTAAAATTTACTGACTTTAAACGAACCTAGACAGCGCTACAGAGGTGCCCACAACTAACTAATCCACATAAGCGTTCCTGTGGGCATATCACAGTGGCCACGGTAAAATATTATCACTATATTCTCCGCCACGGAGGGTGATAAATTTGACGCCCGCCTGAGCCACAGAGATCCTAGTTGAGAAATCCAAGTATATGCTCTTCATACCTCAGCATTTTCTAGCTCAAATTGTGGTTTGTTTATAGACCCGGCGCATCCATGAGATGTGTCTGTTGGTAGGTACTGGAGCCATTTTGCATAAATTATGTGATATGTTACATTAGTAGGGAAAGTAAACGCAGTGAGTCTGAGTATGCACTTTTGTTTCAGGCGAAGCAGCTTGGCACGATTGTTCTTTGGGTCATACAAAGCTAATTGAATGCTATAGGCTAGCGATAGCCCCAAGTTTTAACCTGACGCCTCATGGCGGGGACATTAGGTCATCTTAGTATGAGTCAAGCTACAATCGTGCCAAGCGGCGTCGCCCGAGACAAAAGTGCATACTGCTCTATACATTTCTGCACTTACTTCCCCCTACCAATATACGTCGATTGTATAACATTGATTTGTGATTGGAATTAAGTTATACGAAACTCCATCTCCTGGAAGCTGGGTTAACGCTATTAGGACGACCTAGAACGCTTTGCAATCAGTCTTCAGTCCAATATTCTATATTAGTGCAAACGTCGCATTCTTGGTACGGAATGCTTTGAAACATTTTCGACGTTCTATCTCATCGACCCTAAATATATCTTTACACATTTGCACTTTATGCCGTTGCAATAAGGCAAAACATGTATACATATATTTGACGAGCACAACTGAGATCAAAGCGTACTTACTTAATGCATGGCCCATTGAAGCACGACTTGAATACATTGATCACTAATGGGATTCCTGATCATCTGATAACTTCATCACTGGTTAGTAGGCTAAGAAGATACAGAAGTAGTGCATAATTATTTTCCTTCGTATTTTCACGGAAACTTACGAACGTGTCTTGCCATTTCAGTCAATCTTGGTACAATAAGTACTGAGGTCGACTGATACGAACGTTTCCGAGAAAATTGGTGGAAAACAATTATGCACTGTAGTGCAACAGTACTGTCAAGTTTATATGCACAAGATCCTGTTCTGCCACGTGATAATGGTCATAGGTGCATGGTTATCATTATAACAATATATTTTTAAACAACAACGACTGGCAGTTACAGATTTTGGACAAAAATATTCAGTAAGCAACAAAATTGTTGTAGTAAAAATGGAATTGATTGGCATCAATAAATTGTTTAATCCAAATTGACGATTTTTGTGTAGATTTACGTTTACTATGAAAATAAATGTTAACTCCATGCTAGTGAGTGTGGATGATTTAAAGGTTTTAAATGATGCGAACAAAACTGAATATTTGATAAAATATATTTTCAGCAGCGGAGCCACGTGCTAGCGGGTTTGAGCCTCGCTTGAGGCGATGAATGTTTTTATTTTTGTTTTCTTTATTCCGAAAATGAATTCGAAAATATTATAAAGCTGATGTTCTTAAATTAAATGTCGACGCAATACAGTAAAATTTATTTTTTAATTTAGATTGGACACAATCTAAATTCATCAAAGAATATCTAAATGAATTATCCTACTCAAATTTGCTATTTAATAACTAAAATTACGAACTCCAACTACTATACACAAGCCAAACTTTACGTCTTTAGATCTAGCAATATTAAGATAAATGATAAGATGTCTTATTCTGATCTAGAATCTGATGACTAGAAGGGCAGATGATTTCTAACCAATTTTCAATGGTTGTGTTATTAGTCTGATAACGATACTGATCTGAAACTATTCCCCTAATTATTTTACGGTCTAACTAAAACGAAAGTATGGAGTATAGAGACAAACCTTACTGGTTTAACGATACTTTTGTAATTAAGCTTAGATATTGTGTTGTAATTACCTGAATAAAAAAAAAAAAAATTTACTCTCAAATAAGACCACTAGCCTAAAAACGATTTTAATTAAGTACGTTTTTAGTTATGTAACCAAGCATCCACCAACCTTTTTGGTAGGCTGCGAAGCTACTTCTACCAAACTTCTACCGAAGGCTGTCAAGCCTTCATACCTTCAAGAAAAGAGCGTACTCCCATCTTAAAGGCCCGCAACGCACTTGTAACCTCTTGTGTTGCAGGTGTCCATAGGCAGCGGTAATTGCTTACCATCAGGCGATTAATCTTTTTGCCTCCTATATCATACATAACAAAAAAAAGTATATATATATTTTTTTTATAAGCCTACTTTGGTGTCCCACTGCTGGACAAAGGCCTCCTCTCGTTTTCTCCACTCTACCCTGTCATCGGCATTTTCCCACCATTTGGGGTAGAATGCGTCCAAGTCGTCCCGCCATCTCCTTTTCGGTCTGCCTGAACCCCGGCCTGCACCGTCTATTGTGTTCCGAGGGTCCCACTTAGTAACCATTGTGGCCCACCTTCCTTCTACTTATGGATATGTTGCCGCGCAAAGTATATAATCGCTTCCCGCAACTGCGATCAGCATGGCGGGTTAATATTGATTTTTCCATTCTGAATATGTCCCCCGCCCCAGATTAGAAGTTTGAAAAGTTTGCCCAAGTATAAAAGCCAGCGTTATCGTAACTTGCACTTCTCTCTTATGCAGGAGACTGCATTTGTGACTTGAATACTAAAGCTGGTCGCGTCTGACTGGTTCCTTTGACTGTACTAACTGTACAGTCAGCAATATGATTTAAAATGAACATTATATTAGCGTATCATCCGTGCTTTAACATATCACCCTGCATTAAAATGAATCCATACAGGGTTGCGTGTCCCAAAAATACTTTTTTATTACTTACACAAAACAAAACGTACGTATCTTCAATGTTCTTCTTTCGTTTTGATACATAAAGGAAAGTGTTTGTTAAAATTGATTTGTCTTCCTATTTTTGAGCCACCAATTGTCGTACAATACTATAGCAATGCTTTGCTTATGTCTACGAGTAATTAAGATAACTTCCTAAACCATTCTACCAAAGCATTATTTCCTAAACCTAGCTAAGACAAATCTGAAAGATAGAATGAACCGCAGGCTGAATGATGAATAATAATTAATAACAAATGAACAATCTGGTTTTAATATTTTGGAATGGCAAACTAGTTAATAATGTTGTGGAATATGAGAGAGGAGCTTCCCAATATCCTGTAAACTTTTATATTCATCTACCAGAAAAAAAATTAAATAGGTACTTAAGTATCTATTATAAACTTTTCCATCGATGTAGACCGCGGCTAAGTCAAAAGTGTCGTACAGTCAGCAGCAGAATTGCTAAGCGGGCGAGTTGTTCAAAATGATCTTGACGCGACTTTATTGTCAAGAGAATAAGAGCGTGTCAAGGTAATTTTGAACACCTCGCCCGCTTAGCAACTTCTGCTGCAAACTGTACCTAAATGCGTACTTTTAAAGATCCTTTTCAAATATATCCTGTGACATCCCTTTAGCCTGATTTACATGACATCGGCTTAAGTTCTTAGCTTTTTTGTTACAGTACTTAAAGCGAATCGCCTCGGTCTAACTAGTTTAATTGAGAACTCAGAATATGCATATTGGCTGTGGCACGTGAGACCAAGATATACTGGAAATTAAGTACTTAGTTTACTTTTTTGTCTAGAAAGTTTCACTATCCGATTTATTTGTAAAAGAACACCTGGGTATTTCAACAAGTTTCTATTTAAGTACTCTTTATGACTTCTTTTAGTGGATATAGTATTTAAATAGGTATGTATGTGACATTGTGTACGTTTTCGGTCCTTTCTGTAATAGGCCAGATGAGAAATTTTCATTTATGATATCAGTCGATCAGGTTTGTTCTTAGGATCAAATGTCTATATGGGACCCATTGCATTAAAGCAATACAAAAGTCAGAAATGATAGTCAAAGTTCGACAATCGTACTTTACTCGCGAAAGGCCCCTAACAAAACGATAAGTGAACGTGACGTTCAGGTCAGAGTCCATCTTGAAGTATGGACAAAACAAGTAGGTAAATTGCGTTTTTGTCGGTGAAGCGTTTGGCGTTTATGTATATAGTTGCTATATAATATTTTTTTGGATAAAATGTAAGGAATCGAATGGTATCCTTACTTACTTCCTTTTTGGAAGTTAAAAATAACTAAAATTTTGGAACTATCAGGTACTGTGTTTTTGTATTATTTCCATGTATTATTTTAATATCCAAATTATTGTGATAAATTGCTATCTATTTTACTAGATTTTGTTATAAAATTCAACATGTGTCATCATCCCTAACAGTAGTATTATTTATTTACAATTTGTCACCACTCGTTGCGAATTTCCTACATACATTCCGCACTTGTATCGTATATTAAATATTATGTACTTAGGTACAGCTTGGACAATCTCCTGTCTTCTGGGAAAAGGTGTTATTTATCTCGTGATCTCATTAACTTCTTCTTGGGAGTGCAGTTCCATTAATCTGTCTATTTATTATCTGAGACAAATAAAAAATTGCATTATGCAATTAAAGTAAATGAAGTCTTATATTTTATGACAAAATGGAGCAGTTTTATTGTTGCGCCTATCGTTCTATAATGACGAAATAAAGCAAAGCTTCTCATAGATCGGTATCAGAAAGTGACGTTTGCTCTATCCTGTCGCTATTGCCGTAAGTTTTTTCTCAAAGCTAGACTCTAGAGCTAGTTATGCTATAGACAGGCGTGGCTCACTACGCGATTTCTTCGCTTTGCAACAGGTAGCTACAAGTACATCCGTTCCTCACCAATTTTGGTGGCTAGCCATAAGCCGCGCGTGACGCTGTCGCCACCTAGCGACCATAATTCGCTCCTTGAGAAACACAGTGTCATTAAGCGAAAAACGTGTTTTTTGGGTACAGAGCTTTAAAATTTTCGAAATCTTCAAACGTCTAAAACTGCCGTACTAGAGATAAAAGAAAGAGTTTTTTGCTATATTTTGTTAGATTTTAAACTAATCTTGTGAGTCATTTGAGTAAACTGTGTTTTTTTTGTTTAATTTCTAAGATAATTCAATTAAAAGAAAATTGTAATGTCACTATTCCGTTTAGTTTTGCTTAATGTCACATGACGACTTCGCAATATTGATTCAATTTATGGAACAGTGACACTATATCCAGTTATTTGATATAACTTAACGTTTATTTCAAAGAAAAAGCGCAATTAGAATCATTTTACATGGATGTTAATTAATATTTACTAAAGTAAGCGACTTTCAGTCTTAAAAAATTAGCAAATAAGACTAGTTTTTCTTTAAAACTAGAGTATTCTTAGCTTGTTTGGTTTGGCTATATTTTTACGATCAAAAATTACCAAAGTAAATAAACAAAGGGGAGGATAATAATTGGGGGATGCGATGTAAGGGGCCCGAATGTCATGTAACGGACCCCAGACCACCCTCTCCTGCACGTGGTCACCCTGTGGAATACCAAACAAGCCTCTGGCGATCCACCAACCCGCACTGAACCAGCATGGTGGGCTTATGGCCCAATCTCATTTGACATGTACGACTCCTCGTTACGGCGCTAAGTACCCTGTAAAAGTGGTGCTAAGAATCCCCGGGCGGAAGATACCCACGTCATCATCATCCTGCTAGGCCTTGTTCTCATTTACTTGGCGTCGGCCTTCCCTGTTCTTTTCCTCCATTCTGCACGATTGAGTGCAACGTCGGCGTCTATATTGAGGTCTTTCAGGTTTCGCTGAACCGTCGTCAGCCAGGTGGCAGGTGGTCTTCGACGTCCTCGCTTCGTCGTTGATATATCGAGCGCTAAGTACCTTAACCATGTAGTCTACAGGACGCCTCTGTACATGCTGACCGTACCACCTCAGACGTTTTTCCGTTAGCTTTTCTGTTATTGGCGCTACTTTGAAACTACCCGGCGGAAGATACCCACACTCTTTGTCGTCAAAAAGAAGTGGCAGGACAACATTGTCGGATTATCAAATTACTCCGACAAGGTGGCTGTGTTGACGTTAAGCATATCCCAAATCCCAAAGCTATATACCTACCTTAACCGCAATCAAAGCCTACGCATCAACATCTACACATTGCGATGATAAGATTGAAGAATATTACGAGATTATGACCCTCTAAATAAATCTACTGATGAAAAGCAGGAAACATGGACCATTGTCCTTGGTGAAGTCAGATCAAGCACACATACATAGTTGGACCACATATGGCCTTGGCAGCAGAAACGACCGTAGTTCTAGGTCTATTCCATTTGCCTTTGGTCGAAACATGAACGTAGATAAGTAATTCCTTCTTTCTCAAAAAGAACTTCAAAGTCGCTGGACCTGGACTTCGCCTGGCGGAATATCACGCACGAAATTGACTACTTATATAATAATATTTACATCTGACAAAAGTTTAATTAGATATTTATTTATGTAGGTATTAGGTACATCAATAGGTTTAAATTTAGTTCCGATCACAGACCCGTGAGAGCAAAAATAAAGTTTAAGACTTAAATCCACCGTAAGCAATTAATTAATAAATAGGCAAAACACCTAAACAGAAACACACTCTTATTTGTATTAACCACGATCAGTTTAACTTAGAATTACGAAGTAATTTTGACACCTTACAAGAGATACCACAAATACACATTCAGAAGTTCAAATTCAAAATAACAACATTATAAATACTTTAGAAACAGCCAGTAGCAAAATTAAACCAACCCGGAAAAACAACAAAAAACTCACAAGCGACACATTACGTTTAGAACTAGCTCTTCTGAAGGAGGTACGAATTCTTCATCATCATAAGTATTAACTTTATTCACAGTTTCAACTAAAACAGTAGTATTAACTTTATTAAAATAGCTTTAACTTTTTTGTCATTCAAGACACATTGAGACATTTTCTACTGTAAGAAAACAATAGTTTTATGGGTAATTAATAGGTAAGTACCTACCTAGTGATAATAATAATTAATATGTGTTTTGTGTCACCTTGTCAGAAATAAAATTGGAGCATAACAGACATCACAAAAATAACTTGCTAATTTTGATGAATGAAAAAGTATCACACAACACATAAATAATATTATATTATAATTAATAAATATGGGAATCTTACACATACCAACCTAGTTCCACAGTTAGATCAATAGGGCTCGTAATGTGGCTATATCTATCTAATTATAAATAGTCGTCTAGTAGGTACCCATAATACAACTCTATTATGAACCTTATAGAAAAAATACAACACAGTGACATTAAACAACGAGTGACATTCATTAACCACACCGTTATAAGCGTTCTGTAACAGTTGTAGTGGCTTTAAGCTTAAAACGACATTTTTCACTTAAGCATGCCAACTGTCGCTATGGTAAACTAAGCTAGCATATTGACACTACACAGATAATGACGATCGACCTGCTAAAACTTCTGTCAGCTTCTTAAAATCACAATGTCACTTAAAGTAAAAGAACAGTACGTTTTTATTTTTAGTCAGCATTATGGCTTTAAGTTTTAAGCAAAACCGTCATTATAGGTATAATGTCACTTTACTTATTTAAAGACGTTATTCTATTCTATTAAATTCAAAAGTACAAGTGTCCTTAAAGGGAAAAGTACGATATTGCTTTAAATTGAGTTTTGATTTTGATACCATATTATAAGTTTAAAGTGACATAGTACGTATAGATACACTATTTCTTATGTAAATTGACGTACTTACCATTAAATCTCATAGAAAACCGTCACTAAGCAAAAAAATACAATTTATTTCCCTTTAATGACATTGTTCCTATGAGACAGGCACCTATTCCCTCTATTCGCCATAACGACATTAGCGCCCTCTGGCGGTTCTAATAGAGCTAGGGCGATAGGTGTCTTCGTATTGCGTGCGTTACGATCATACGAGCTAGATGGCGTTATTAACTCAAAAACCCCATTTTTTGGATAATGACGTTATGTTTCTCAAGGAGCGATATCTGTCCTGATCGTAACAGACGCGTTTTATTAGAGAGTGAGTCTTCTGTACCTAGTACTATTATTTATTGTGTGCTATAGAGTGTTTGTAACCCCTTATTAATAAAGTCCGTTTAAAGTCAGTTCTAAGCTCATTAGGCCCTAGACAGCTCTATTCTAAACACGCTGTTACATTATTCACCATTCCTCCACATCTCATGCAAATGCGTTTCGCTTCATTTTTCCCCCTAGCCCGTTTTACACCCACCTGTCTTGTTGAACAATAACGATTTGCTGTAGAGGAAAGTTATTACGTGCCGGTGGAAAATATATCAGACATGCCAAAATGGCATTTCTGCTTGATAACATCCACACTGCAGTTAACTTTTGTGGGGCAACTGCGGAAAACTGTGCATGTGCAACAGTAAATAAATATGATGATGATGCTCTAATGACCGATTGCGGCCACAGCGACTGTGTGCTCTGGAGTGTGTAATTTTTAACTCGTGTTATTAGAGTGTAGCTGATCCACTTTCTGGTGCGCCCTTTCTCGAGCGCATGTTGGGCACGTCAGCGCACCACCCATATAGTTGTAGGGAATTGAAGTTGGCGGCCGAGCCTTAAGCTCATCTCATTTTCTGTCGAGCTCACTGCGGTGTAAATAAATAACTAGATAAGTTACCTAATTTTACGGTGTTGTACAGTGTTGCTCCACAAAAATTAACTGCTGCCTGCACCTTTATTGAGAAAACCGTAATTATGTGATTTATGTCTTAGGGATTAAACTATGTCAGTCGGTCTATTAGCAACAGTAATCCATCAACGACAGCAACGAAACTATTAGTAATTGTTCTCTTTGCCATTTTAACAAGAAGTATAAATTTTCTTTAAATATTTTACCAGCTATACTTCAGTGTTTTACAGCGCACTAACTTCTGCCGATGACTTTGTCTGGATTTGATTAAGTAACTTCCAAGACAGACAGACCCAATTTCTTTCGCATTATAATACAAATTAACATGCATTCGTGTAGTAGGGATAGGGATTGTAAAACGGTGTTATGTAGGTGTGTTTTGTTGAACAAACCTACCTATGCTTACATGAAAACTATTTCGCTAAAGAAATTTTCTACTAATAATACAGCTTTTAAAATGCTTTCATTCTGATGTGGTTGTAGTAGTGAATTATATTAATAATAGAATACATACAACCGAGATTATCTAGTTGATGTGTCTTCACTCAAGTGAATAATATTAAAGCGATATTATGTTAGTAACGTTAAGTGCTCAGCTCTTACTCAAGCCCTTAGGTGATCAAGGCGCTAGACGCTCTATTGTTCTTTATAACTAAATTTAATGAAATTTTCTGCTAGCTAAACTAAGCAATGAGTATTTTTGTCTGTGGTTTACGATCAAGTACAACGTACGTAAATGGATTTACGTGGAATTTTACAACGTATTGCACTTAAATTGAAAGATTTTTGATTCGTTAACAGTACGTTTGAAGGTGATCTTATCATTTTCCAGAATATTGAAAATTACGAGGCTTTATTCAATGCTCAGCAGCATTGAATACTGAGCACTTAACGTGAGTAATACTTAACACATACATTGTCATTAGAATTATACCTAGTCTATCTCATATATTTAAATATTCCATAGGTATTTATTTATAAATATATACATATTTTCTTGCAAACTTACTTTAGACTACCTCATTTGATGAAAATTTGCGATAGAGCGTTAACAAGCTTATTTATATCCAATTGGCATCTTTCAGGGGCCTACTAACATTATATTTAGTTCCTATCAGTTCAAACGTGAGAGCGTGCAGAAGTGTGTAAGAAAAGAGAATGTAAATTTTTGTCATTTGTTTTCTGAGCACACTTTCCAAAATCCAATTGATATAAGCCGATTCCTCCAAGATAATACCTATACGATGAATCCCTCCTCCACTAAAATAAGCCTCTTATGTTGTGTTAAATACATTAACCAGTCCGTTACAGTACAATCTACTCTAATTTCTTTAACCATTTATCCAAACGGTAAAATCTATTTCCCTCTATAGTTAATTCAACCCCATACAGACCTTTCAAACTTTATTTTAACTAACGTAGCTTAAAATTAAATGAAATATCCTATCATTTAAGCCAGACCTTGAGGTTGTACAAACTATTTTGTTATTTAAGTTTCTTTAGATATTAAAAGTATAATCGCATGAAAAACTAGATGGACTTGCGTCGTTTCGTTTCTCGAACGCATATTATCTAAACAAAAGGCCTTTACCAATTAACCCGAAACATTTAGAGGTCTCATTAAACGGAGAACTAAATCGATGTTTCCCGAAGTAACTTTGCTGTGACTGTTCAAATGGACGGCTCTAAAACGTTAACGAATCCGTAGGTTCGGAGTAGGGGTCGGAAACCGGTATTTGCTTCATACAAAAATACCGGTAGGTATTATTACGTTCTCTGTTGTTCTTTGGTTTATTATTTCATTCTTAATGGGACAATCTAATAATACAAAGTTGTTGCCTAAATACATGATTCAGTCCTACGTAAAGAACATAAAATAATGCATAATATTGGGTTATTTCCGGGTTTTTTTCAGTTCCGGGGCGTGGCGTAAATTTCTGTGTACTCTATCTAATACCTTTAAACGAGCAATTCTTGTTTATTTATATAAATATTTCGGGGATCTCGGGGAGCCGTTTGGCTCTAACGATTTTGATGAAATTTGCTATATGGGGGTTTTCGGGGGCAATAAATCGATCTAGCTAGGTCTTATCTCTGGGAAAACGCGCATTTTTGAGTTATTATATGTTTTCCGAGAAAAGCTCGGTCTCCAAGATATTAACTCTTAATTCAAGATTAAAATACCTAATTTATCATTAAAAGATAACTTCTAAAAAAACTGTATAATATAGTTAAGTAGAAATTGTTGAATACGCTTATAGTCATAAAATTGGTCTCAGAAGAGAGTATTTTTTGTTTCGATCATTTTTAACGGTAGTAGATTAGTCAAATATCAATAGGTATATAAATTTCCAAGTTTTGCACAATATAAGCACAATTTCCTAAGTATACGAGTACGACTATACTTCAGCCGGCGTATTATGGATGGCTTTATCCAACTTTATCCACCTGATAAAATAACTGTCACTTTTTAACACCGTGGGATAGAAAGTGACGGACACCATTTTATCACGCTGTCACGTAGACAAGAACGACCATCATATCCGTGTTTTAATTAACTAAATATTTATTAGTATTTTTATACAAATATCAAAAATTTTAGGCTTAAAGTTGAGTAATTAGTGAAGCTAAAAACATATATTGTGGGCAAGTTTCATTGATGAACATATAAATAGAAAAATCTAGTAGTGCCGGCGACCTTACTACACAACATTTTGGACTTTGCACTTTGGTAACACAAAACAAAGGATGACTTCACTGGAGGCTATTTCGAAGGCGCAGAGCTCCCTGGAGGCTTCAATGTCACAAAAGTTTGCTCAATTTGAAGCAACACTACAGGCTGCTTCTTCTCCAGGTACTGACACTATTGCAACCTTAAAAGCCGAACTGCAAACATTTAAAGAGGCGACTTCATTGGTGCTCAGTGCCATCAGGCAGCAGATAGCAGCAATCAGCAACACTGTGGACAATCTAGAGATGCGGCACCGTCGAAAATATCTACTACTGGCAGGCATTCCAGAGTCTGGAGAAGAAAATGTTGCCGAGGTGGTTGCTGCTGTCTGCCGGGATCAGCTGCGGCTTGCCGAGACATCCTCTTCATCATTTACAGTTTGTCATAGGCTTGGACCGGCAGTTGCGGGCCGTTCGCGCTCTATTCTGGTTCGCTGTTCTGATGCAGCGTTCAAAGATGTTCTCTGGAGGAAGAAGACTGCGCTGAAGGGGTCCCGTATTGTCATGTCTGAGTTTTTAACCCGGCAACGCCAAGCAGTCTTCCCCGATGCCCGTAAACATTTCGGTATGCGCTCCGTCTGGACATTGGATGGTACCATATTCGTTAAGCTGTCTAGTGGTAAGACTCATCGCGTGATTACGGCTGAGCAGCTTCAGAAGCTGATTAACGAGCACCCATCTTCGGGCCCGGCTTCGACAGGAGGACATTCCGCGGAAGCATCGGTCTCGGAGGTTGGCGCGGGGACTAGCGGTGATAAGACCAAGGCAACCAACAAGCCGGCGGAGTCATCGTCACGTTACCCGAGGAGGATGAAATGAGAATCTCCGGTAGTTCTTGTTACAACTTTGCATGAATAATTGTTTTTATTACTGTGTACCCGTAATTTTCAAAGTGTTTTCACTGTTTCCTTATCTACCGACATCACTATTTATTATCAATTTCGAACCTAATGACAGCTACAATTTATTGACAGTGACAGTGTCAAGCCACAAATGTCAAATAGTGCCGCACATTCCGTTTCACGTAGTTCAGTTAATCATTTCGTAATGTTTGTTTATTCTTTAAATGTATCACTGTAGTTTTATATATTCCTTTTTTTATGCTTACTGCTGTTATAAGTTATAACTTTGTATAAAATCTGGTGTTTTGTTTATACATTGTTGTATGTGTTATGTTTGGTCGACCGGCGGGCTAAACGGGCCCGTATTCTAGTTTAGTATTAGTTATTATTATTATTTTATATACACTATTATATTATATTTATATATAAATATATATATACATATGTCTATTGATGGATCCGATGAATCTTTTTACTCTGCTTGCGACTCATCTACTTCTTTTCACTCGACCGATGAGCTAATTGAGCCGTGTACTCTTGGTTCATTGATGAGGTGTGAATTCCAAAAATATCCTAATTTCTTTAACGTTTGCCACATTAATGCACAGAGCATTTGCAGTCACTTTTCAGATTTCTTTGATACCTTTTCTTCATGCGATGCTCATGCGATTCTCATTAGTGAAAGTTGGCTTAAACCCAATGTCCTTTCGACTTCTTGCAGCCTTCCCGGGTTTGTCCTGTTGCGAAATGACCGTACCGGTAAGCGGGGTGGTGGAGTGGCCATATATTTGCGCGCAGACATTCCGTACAAAGTTATTAAGTCTTCTCCCTCTCTCCACTCCAGTACAATGGAAAATCTAATACTTGAAATAAAGTTGCACGGTGTGAGCATAATTCTGGGCGTGATATACTGTCCACCCACTATTGACTATTTTGCAGCATTTGAAGACCTTCTGTCGGATGTAGGTTCAGAGTGCACACATCACATAATTATGGGCGACCTTAACACAGACTTGCTGAGGGACACATCCAGATCACGGCATCTAAGATCTATTGTTGAAGCGGCAGATTTTTCCTTAGTGCCCTTGCAGGCTACGCACCGCAATTCTGACTCCCCTGATACATGGCTGGACGTGATTCTGACATCGTCGTTAGATAACGTTATTAACTCTGGCCAGTTTCTGGCACCGGGCTTCTCACGCCACGATTTGATTTTCTTAACATATAAAGTCAAGCCACCCAAACCAAAACCGGTAGTCGTACATTTGCGGAGCTTTGCCCGACTTGATATAAATCTTTTGAAGCGGGACGCCGCTTCGGCTGATTGGGCTGCCGCGTTGGGTGCATCAACTGTAGATGAGAAAGTAGCCAATTTTAACTCCTCTCTCTTAAAGTTATTTGATGCACACGCGCCGGTTCGCGCAGTGAGACTGAGGCGACCGCCTGCTCCTTGGATCACAAGGGATGTTCGGATGGCGATGGCTAAACGGGATAAAGCGTTTCGTAAATACAAGAAGGATCGGAGTGAGGGTAACTGGGGTCTTTTTAAAGCTGCTAGAAACCGCTGTAACCAAACGGTAAGGGCAGCAAAGCGTCGGCATATCCACGAAAATGTCTTGAACTCATCCCTTGCTGACACCTGGAAATTTTTGAGATCGCTTGGCATTGGTAAAGGTAAACCTGATATAGATTCTTCTTCTTTTACATTAAACCAGTTAAATTCGCATTTTTCTAAAACATCAACTCTCAATCCATTAATTAAATTCAAAACTTTATCTCTCATTGCCTCTTTTACTTCTCCAGATATCGTTCCTTTTACTTTTTCTCCTGTCGCCATTGAAGAAATCCGCAAAATTATAGTATCAATTAAATCTAAGGCCGTTGGCCATGATAATGTCAGTCGTCTTATGATTATTCACATTCTGGACAGCGTCTTGCCAGTTATTGCTCACATAGTCAATACTTCTCTACTCACTGGCGTTTTCCCATCATGCTGGCGTAAGGCGTTTGTCATCCCACTCCCCAAAATTAATAATCCGAGCTCACTTAGCCACTTTCGTCCCATATCTATTCTCCCGTTTCTGTCCAAAATACTGGAGGCCGCGGCCCACAAACAGATCTCACACTTTGTTCATAGCAACAGTCTCCTTTCACCGCTGCAGTCTGGTTTCCGGTCTGGACACAGCACCACCACCGCTCTACTTAAAGTTACAGAGGACATAAGACTCGGTATGGAATCTTCCAAAGTTACGGTGTTAGTGCTGATAGATTTCTCCAACGCCTTTAATGCGGTAGACCATGACCTACTTTTGGCTACTCTTACTCATTTGCAGGTTTCTTCAGATGCCACAAAGTGGTTCTTTTCATATCTTTCCGATAGAGCCCAGGCAGTCCGTGCCAGCCGCTCGTTATCTGATTGGTCTGAACTGAGTACTGGAGTACCTCAAGGCGGTATTCTCTCTCCTTTTCTCTTTTCAATTTTTATTAATCTTATTACCGCCAAGATTCGATGCTCTTACCATTTGTACGCAGACGATCTTCAGCTGTACGCGCAAGTTGACGTGGAAGATATAAACACGGCTATCTCATCCATAAATGCTGACTTGGATTACATCGCCGAGTGGTCTGCTAGCTTTGGCATTTGTGTAAATCCAGCTAAATGCCAAGCCATAATTTTAGGTAGCCAGTGGCAAATGTCTAGGTTGAGTACAGTACCTGTTGCTCCGATCCTTTTTGAGGATACTGTAATTCCGGTGAGCAGTCGGGTTAAGAATCTCGGATTAGTTTTAGATTCCAACCTTTCCTGGTCTGGTCAGCTCTCGGAGACAAGTCGGAAGGTCACAGGTACACTTAGAACTCTATATAAATTTAAAAACTTTCTGCCTGTAAGCACGAAAAAAATGTTAGTGCAGTCCTTAGTGTTACCAATAATTGATTACGGGGATGTGTGTACTACTAATGCCACTCAGGAATCACTCAATAAACTAGACCGTCTACTCAATAACTGTATTAGATTTATATTTGGACTTCGTAAATACGATCATGTCTCCTTTTACCGCCGGCAGCTCAACTGGCTCTCCATCCGTCGTCGTAGGTCCTTTCGGATCCTTTGTATCCTATTTTCGATCCTGTTTGAGCCTTCTGCTCCTGGATATCTCAAAAGTAAATTCGTCTTCGATACTCCTCGTCCAGGATGTGAGCTGCGTACCTCCCGCGTTCTCAAACTGACCATACCTTCTCACCGTACTGGTTTTATGACTAATTCTTTCGCCGTCCAGGCTAGTCGTCTTTGGAATTCACTCCCTCTAAATATTAGACAAGCTCCAAGTAAGTTTTCTTTTAAGCGGTTGTTGCGTAAGCATTTGCTAAAACAAGAGTTCGAATAATATCCATCATTATTATATTTATAGTATGTATTGTATAAATATGTAGTAGTTTATACATATTTTATTTATTTATGTAGTTTATATGTATAGTTTGCTTTTTTTATATTCACTGAATAGGTATATTTCTCTCTCTGCACCAATTGTAGATGTCTGTTTGGCCCTATGGTTGACTGGTAGAGAATGCCATTTGGCATTAAGTCCGCCATTTGTACATTTTGTATATACTTTGTGCAATAAAGTTTAAATAAATAAATAAATATCCGTACTGGTCGTGATATCCGCCAACCATAAAGCTTGCTAATGCTAAGCTTATTTGCCATCATCGTAGTATTTAAAAAGTGAAGAGAAAAACGTAGGGAAAAATGTGTGGGTTCTAAGTAATTTTGCGAGACATATCAGACAGCTTTAAGCTTGTTTAGCATTATGGTTTCTTGTATTAATATAACATTTGTAAACAAAACTGAAGTAGAAAATGTAAAGGAAATAGTAACTGTGAGTGTAAACACGGAATTATGTCAGAGATGCCAGAGACATAATTCGGATATACTCGTTCCGATATTTAAGTGTGCTCACGGTAAGCACCTGACTCTAAGGAAGCAGTTACTAAATACTCGTACCCCATTATTTATTTATTTATTTATTGACCGAAGCGAAGCGAAGGTCTACGTTTTGACTCGGGCATTTTGCTTTCGTATGTCCGGATGTTCTCCTCTACAGGTCGCAATTCTTAACCGATTCTCGTGAAATTTTGTGACCGAATTTTATGACTAAATGATTTTTTTTTTGTCAATCCGGTTTTTGGAAATATTTATAAATGGCGGAGTCGTGATACCTGGCGCCTAAACAAATAGTCGTATCGATATCATAAGGGTTTTTTCTTTTTGATATATGTTTATAGATTAAATGGCTAAAAATTCAGAAAATTTGTATCGCTGGTTTCGGCGGTATTTTGATATTTAGTTTTTACTTGAGAATGAGTAGCTAAATTTCGTCAGCTTTAGTAAGAACTATCATGGCGCATTTTGCAAACGTTCGCTTTTTTGTTTGCATAGGGAGGTCCCTGGTTCCATCCCCAGTAATTGTATGCTGCTACATAACTTTTTGTATTTTTTTATACTTAAATTTCGTATCAATTGTTGTTTTTTATTTTATTTTTTTATTTTGAAAAAATGAAAAAAATCGTATTTAAATCAAGCGCGGGCTAAGCGTATTCGTTTATTTTTTGCAAGAGATGATGGCTTTTTGCGCTTTAAAGAAAATTTGATTCTTAAATATACGGCCATACCTTTGGCCTATGCTCGTCTAGATGGCGACACCATTTTATATTTAACAATTTTTACTCATATCAGTAAAAGAACATGGGTCAAAATCATATGGCGTTCTAAAAATAAAAAAAATCATTTATCCATACATATATACATTTTTTGATATTTTTTTTTTCATTTTCATTTTAATCCTGTATCGAAAGATGGCAGTAAATTTACTGTGACTACAAAATTTAGTATGACAATAACCCTCTACTACATATAGGGACCGTGCGCGTTGGAGTGTCTGCCATCTTGTGGTCTGAATCGGAAACATGTATATTGCCAAAACAAGTTCTACCATCTACCGTTCTTGTAGGTACGTTTCCTTGTGCATAGTAGGTTCTGCCATCTCGTGGGCTTCATCGGAATCATAAACTACTCATCTACGCTTCGCGCCAAAGATCTGACGGCTCCTGTGCTGCAGTGTTGGCCGAAAGTTAATGCGAATTGAAAATGTTGGCCATTAACCATTATAAATTGAACCTTAAACCGTAACGGACGATTACAGATTACGGTTCAATTTATAATGGTTAATGGCCAGCATTTTCAATTTGGATTAACTTTCGGCCAACACTGCTGTGCTGCCCCCTATAGTTCATGCACGTCCCCTATAAACTTTATTCTCTTTAGATTAGATATTTAAATTCTTACTCGAGAGTAAGTAACCAAATTTCGTCAGCTCATCTAAATGCTATCATAGCGCAGTTGGAAAGACGCTTACAAGCAAGGATATGGGATAGGTACCCGGTTCGATCCCCAGTAAATGCAACTGTTTTTATTTATTTTTTGCACTTAAACATCGTGATTGCGAGTTCGTTTGAGTTTTTGTTTGAACATTTTTTTAGCGGTTTAAGTTCAAGGGCATGGCTGTTCCAGGAGTCAATTTCCACTTACGTTAGGGGCTATTCATAAATTACGTCATTTCAAATTAGGGGGCGGGGGTCTGGACATCGGATGATGTAGGAGGAAACAGGATCACATGAAGCATGATTTTTGGATGATTTTAGGGGGGGGGGGGGGGTCAAAAATCGTCAAAAATAGATGACGTAATTTATGGACAGCCCCTTAGCATGGGCGGTCACCATCCACAAATCGCAGGGGTTAACATTGCCTAGAGTAGTGGTCGACCTTGGGATCAGGGAACTAGCTGTAGGTTGCTCGTACGTTGCGCTTTCCCGGGCTCAAAGTCTAACTAACATTATCCTAGAGCCTTTTAATCGCCTCGCTAAAATGGCCCATAATTTCCGCAAATCATTTTTTCTTCGAGGCAATTACTCCGTTCTCATTTTTTCCCAGTGGAATTTCTTCGCTTTATTTAATTTTTCGTGGACATTTTTTCAGAAACTAAATTTTCCCTTTCTCAATTTATTCCCTTTTCTTTTTGATCCCAGTAGTTAAAATAACCAGTAGGCTTTTTTTTTCACTAACTAAATATTCTGTATCTCCATATTTTCTCTTTTTTTTAATATATATATTTTTTTTTTTTTTTAAATAACCAGGTTTTTTTCAAATAGGTAGGTTAGGGTTATTTTTTTTGATGACCCTAAAAACGAAACTGCTCCCAGAGATAGGTAGGTTAGGGTTATTTTTTTTGATGACCCTAAAAACGAAAGTGCTCCCAGAGGTAGGTAGGTAAGGGTTATTTTTTTTTGATGACCCTAAAAACGAATCTGCTCCCAGATATAGGCAGGTTAGAGTTATTGGCTGACAGCGTTTGGTTTTTTACTTGTAGTTTTTTTTAATTATGTTTTAATTTTAGTGTTTTTGATATTTGTTGTATGTGAAATACCTACAAGAAACAAATATAATTACTACACTATTAACATACAGTAACAAGAAAATATTATCCTTGATATTTAAAAGAACGAAAACTATACGGAAAAGATTAATTTAAAAATATTAAAAATAGGCGATTGCGGAAGAAAACCATTGGGAAAATATGGGAACGGAGTAATAAAATTGCTACCGTGAATTAATGATTTCGGGAAATTATGGGCAACGCAAAATATGAGAACGGAGTAATTGCCTCGAAGAAAAAATGATTTTCGGAAATTATGGGCCACACTCGACCGAGAAAAGTCTGCAGAAATTTTGACACTGGCACAAATAACATTGGCACTGCGTGTGCTGTCAAAATCTCTGCAGACTTTTCTTGGTCTAATTCTATCCACTTTTCTATACAATTAGTATGGCGACGTGGATACTTAAGGGGCATCGACCGTACACTGACATCGGGATGATATTTTTATCATGTTATTTAGTAGTCGTGCGTCTCGCTTGCGCCAATACATATACGGACAAGAACGAGTGAAATGCACGATAACTAAATGACATCAGTTAGATGTCTTTCTGATATCAGTGTAAGTTTGAATTGTCCATATGTTCTACTCTACAGGTCGCATATCTAAACAAATTCCCGAATTTTGTAAGCAATTGATAGTTAAGTTTTTATGGTCAAATTAGATTCTCTAAATTCTTCTAAACAACGGAACCATACATTTTTTCAGTTTTAAGCTCTGCTCGCGAGGTCTACAGCTCACAGAGCCACTAGTTTATTTATTTATAACTTAAGCTCACGTTAGATCGGGCCGAGGCGTCCGACATTTCATTTTCTGCGACGGCTGAACGGTGATCACCTGGTGCTTTTCGTAGAAAACGAAGCGCCGGAAGCTCCAGCCCGGCCCCGGCCCGGTCTAGCGTGAGTCATCCTTTGTCATATGATTGACGGATTGTCTTCGGTTACAGCGATAGTTACTCATGAAATAATACTATGGAAACGGATAATATCATCATCATCATCATCATCAAAATTTAAGAGCATGGCTCTTGTCGGTGGAGTATGCGCCAGTTTTCGCGGTCCTCGGCCAGGTTTTTTAGGTCCCTGTAAGACACGACATTTGCTTTTGCTTTTAGTTGTTGTGTATAGCTTGCTCGTGGTTTTCCTCTTCCTCTCCTAGCTTCAATCTTGCCTTCTAATATAGTTTTAAAGAAAGTGTCGTGTCTTATCAAGTGACCTATCATTTTGCCTCGTCTATTCTCTATGGTCCTCAGTAGGTAAATCTTCTCTCCAACAATTTGCAGCACTTCCTCTTCGTTTTTTCTACGTCCAACTAATTCTCTCCATTCTTCTCCACAACCTTTTTTTCCTATCTTTCTCCCATACAATCACCTTCACTTCACTTCAATCACTTCACTATCACCCATACAAAGCGATGCCCCAGATGTATACGGATACGGATACGGATGTCTATGGATAATATCGCGTATAAAGAATTTATAATACATCCAGATGTTTCGAACAAAGGAAACAGCATTCACGGTCATCGGGTAACGAATCTTATCTAAATCTGGCTTATTTTGAATGACGTGTAAAGTCAGGTTAATATTCTCCTGTTCAACTCCCATCCGACACCGTCCGCGACCGTCTTTTGTTTTGAATGAAATATAACAAAAACTTTTTAAGTAGACTTACCCTACTTCGTTAATGGATATCGACAATTAAGACTTGAGTTTTAATTGAAGTAGAGTGAATTATTAAGGATTTGAAACTAATTAATGTAATCTTTTCTCTCTGGCGTTTCCAAGCCGCATAAGATTTATTTAAGTTCTGAAACAGCCTTATTAACGTATAATTAATTATTACTTAAATATAATCATTGCGTATTTATAACATGTTTAAGTATTATTTAGTAATGCTTTTAATTTAATGCACATAATACAGAATACAATATTTATTGTAATTAATAATATAAATTAAATACAGTATATTTAGATAACTACCGATTATAACAAAATAATTTTTCCAATATTAGTGCAATAAAATGGAAAATCGCTAACAAGATCTTTCAACAAGCCCGATGTTAAAGTGAAGAGACAAAGATTTCCTATTACTAGGAAACCAACTAGATAACTTTATAAAATTAACTAGACTTTATATTGAACGGCGCTTAATAGCGTCTCAATCAAAGTGCAGGAAGCGGAAGAACTGCCATATTGCTAGTAGAAGAAATAATAATACCTAATAGGAGAACAGTAAATAAAGGTTTTAATATATTGAATGGAAAATACTTTATAATACCACCAGCACACATGTAATTTTTTTCTTTGGTCACTTTTTCTTTAGTATGTCACATATACTTCTCTGGACACCTCTGGGGGCGCCCATAGGCTACAGTAACTGCTGCAACGTAAAAAAAATATTAATAATTTGATTTGTTCCCCAGTTGTAAATGAGTATTATACTTAAGTTAAAATACTGGTAAAAGTATGCGCTTTTATCGTCATCTCAAAAAAATATAGGTAGGTACCTAAAATACATGATTTACGATTTATTTATAGGTGCCATTTTAAGCTATACAATTAACGTGATTAAAATTTACTAGTTCCAAACTAATTAAAATGATTTATTTCCAGCGCGGAGTTAAATCGTAGCGAAAGCATTAATAATTAGATTAGATATGTATGCTAGAGAAATTAATTTTAGCATTGCGTTAATATTGCAATTAAACACTCATTTCCTTTTGTAAGCTCGTATCTTCTAGACTTTGTATTGAAATGTGGACTTTCTTATTTAGTTGTTAAGGTTTCTTTTCCAGTTATAAAATTATTACTACTTCTGACCAGCCAGGAAAATAAACGGATGTTAATTATAATAACATACAGACCTACATTGTAATTTTCGGAAATGGTATACTATTTTAAACTGCCACTTATTTTAGGTAGGTAGGTGATATTTAATATTGACACAAACATGAACATAATATTAAGCCATCAAGAAGGACACCCATCCATTGATTATTTATTAGGTAATGTTTCCAATTTTTTGATACCCTTTTTGACTGCTGTAATTTTGTAATTTCAATGACAGTGCTATAACACTAGTGTTATATTCTTACTTAGGAATGGTGGCCATAGAAACTTCGCAGCAAAAACTTCATAACGTAAATCTTAAATTTACAAAATAAATGTACAAAGAAATGCATGCAGTCTTTTCAGTCTTTGTTCCTCCTCGAGTCGCAATAGAAGGAGTTTCATGCTTTTAATTTTAGTCGAGTAAGAATTTAAATATCTAACTAATCTAAATTCTAAAGAGAATAGATTGTATAGGGGACGTGCATGAACTATAGGGGGCAGCACAGGAGCCGTCAGATCTTTGGCGCGAAGCGTAGATGTGTAGTTAATGATTCCGATGTAGCCCACAAGATGGCAGAACCTACACTGAGAGAAAAATCATCACCAGGAATTAATGAACAGTTCTGTACTGGGGGAAAAAATGAAGTTTTAGTAGTAATCATGGAAGTTTCACTATTTCTGTAAAATTTATTTATTTCTACAAACAGCTCAGTAATACTAAATCTAATTTCAGCAAACAGACTTTAGTAAATGGAGCATTAAACAAAGTTCAGTATTTGTTACAATCCATTTTTATTACTACTAAAATTCTCCGATTTTTACTAGTAAAGTTTGTGATTTTTGGAAAAAAGCATCTGTGATTTCAAGTTATGATTTTAGTAAATGTCTCACTTACATAGTTTTGTAATATCTAAAAAACGAGTTCGCGGGAATAACATTACCCCATTTAAAATAACAATTCAGTTGTTACTATAGCGACATTACAAAGTTTACTGGTATTTAGTAGATAGACTTGTTGTGTTTATGTTCATTATTGTACCAATCACTAAACGAGTTTTGTAATACCAACACAGCGAAACGAATGTTAGTGATTTTAGTAAAATTTACTACTTGCTACGTTCATTTGGTTAGAGTTAGTATTGTGTCGGATGTCGGGCGGGCGTGTCTCGTGTCTTCTTTGTTTAAAACATACTTAAGTTAAATAATAAATTTAGGATATATTGTGGGCCATGGACATATTAACCCGCGACCTACTGTGTAGTTGGGGTCTACAGGAATATATTGTTCTGCAACTTCGAGCTAGCTGTTGTTATTCTAGTGATAATGACATCATAGGTAAATCTAAACTGTTTGCAATTCCAACCTCCCTAGCACAGGTGCGCCGCGAGAGCATGTTGCGCGCGTAATAACTACTAGTCTCTTTCTGACTGTATGAATAAGAAAGGAATGGGTAGAATATCTCGACAGGCTTTTATAGTGCCTCTTTAATACAGAGATATACTACCAAATGCTTTTTTATTCATACAGACAGAAATAGAGACGGGTAGCTACCACGCGCGCGACATGCTCTCGCGGCGCCCGTTTGCTAGGGGCGGAGGAATTGCAAACAGTTTAGTTTTTGCCTGTGACGTCATTATCTCTAGAATAACAACAGCTAGCTTGGAATCGCAGTACAGTTTAGTAAAACCTATGACGTCATCGTCTCCGATATTGCTAAAGCACGCTTAGAATTACAAAACGGTTAGTTTTCACCCATGACGTCATCACCTCCGATATTGCTAAAGCACCTCTCGGAATAACAAAACCAAATTTCTGAAATTACTCTAGCATACTTCAAATTACAAATATAGAAATTGTATTTCCTACTAAATGGAAATTGCAAAAGTCAATTTGTTCCTATTAGTTGACTCTCCTTGTCCCCGGATTAAGTTTTATTTTTGTAATTCTAAGTGTGTTTTTGTTAGTTTTTTTTCTCAGTGTGCTATGCACAAGAAAACGTACCTATGAGAACGGTTGATGGTAGCACTTGCTTTGGCAATGTACATGTGCGCATATGTTTCCGATTCAGGCCACAAGATGGCAGGCCCTCCAACGCGCACGGTCCCTATAGTAGAGGGTTATTGTCGTACTAAATTTTGTAGTCACTGTAAATCAGTGCTGTAAATTTACTGCCATCTTTCGATACAGGATTAAAATGAAAATGAATAAAAAATATCAATAAATGTATACATGTATGGATAAATGATTTTTTTTATTTTTAGAACGCCATATGATTTTGACCCATGTTCTTTTACTGATATGAGTAAAAATTGTTAAATATAAAATGGTGTCGCCATCTAGACGAGCATAGAGGCCAAAGGTATGGCGCCGTATATTCAAGAATCAAATTTTCTTTAAAGCGCAAAAAGCCATCATCTCTTGCAAAAATTAAACGAATACGCTTAGCCCGCGCTTGATAAATAAAAAATACGATTTTTTTCATTTTTTCAAAATAAAATAATAAAATAAAAAACAACAATTGATACGAAATTTAAGTATAAAAAAATACAAAAAGTTGTGTAGCAGCATACAATTACTGGGGATGGAACCAGGGACCTCCCGATGCAAACAAAAAAAGCGAACGTTTGCAAAATGCGCCATGATAGTTCTTACTAAAGCTGACGAAATTTAGCTACTCATTCTCAAGTAAAAACGAAATATCTAAATACCGCCAAAACCAGCGATACAAATTTTCTGAATTTTTGGACATTTAATCTATAAACATATATCAAAAAGAAAAAACTCTTATGATATCGATACGATTATTTGTTTAAGCGCTAGGTATCACAACTCCGCCATTTAAAAAAAATTCCAAAAACCGGATTGACAAAAATATCTTATTTAGTCATAGAATCTGGTCACAAAATTTCATGAGAATCGGTTAAGAATTGCGACCTGTAGAGGAGAACATCCGGAAATACAAAACTAAATACCGCCTAAACCAGCGATAATTTTTTTCTGCATTTTTTGCTATTAACTCTGTAAACATGTCTCAAAAAGAAAAAACTCTTATGATATCGATACGACTATTTGTTTAGGCGACAGGTATCACGACTCCGCCATTTTTGAAAATTTCCAAAAACCGGGTTGACAAAAAATTTTTATTTAGTCATAGAATCTGGTGACAAAATTTCATGAGAATCAGTTAAGAATTGCGACCTGTAGAGAAGAACATCCGGACATACGAAAGCAAAACGCCAGTGTCAAAACGTAGACCTTCGCTTCGCTTCGGTCAATAATTTATATTTTCGCTATGCAAATAAAATCACGTCGACTCATACACAAAATTCTCGGAGCGTAAATGTTATCCCACGGCCAAACATGACATGTAAATACGAGAAACATGACCCATTTCTATCCCTTTAATCTCTGCCCTTTTAATGAATATGGCTGTGTATGTTGGCTAGATATGGCTTGCCATGTTTGTTGCTGTGTTTCCGTTTTCCTGTGAACTTTGAAATAGGATTGCGTACCATGTTTGTTCAATGAATTGTGTACCTAGAGCGGAAAAGAAACGATGCTACATTGCAGGTGCACCTGCAATCTGCGTGAATCAAAGCGATGTTCTTTTCTATTTTATTCCGAAAATAGCAGCGTCAGGAGTAGCATTCGAACTACAAAAATCTGTTGTTGTTTTAAAAGAAATAAATAAAAGAAAATACATTTATTTAACGACATAATAGTAGAAAAAGAAAAAGAAGACGTAATAGAAACATTTAGCGCTTCCCCACTCAGCATAATGCCACGGCAATCCGTCGCACTGGATTTAAGTGGGGGCCTGAATTTATATTAAGGTACTATGATAATGTATCGATTATGTATGCCAACGACACTTGACACTTTGTTGTTCCCATATTTTATTTGACATTTAACAGAGGGGATCCCTTTGTTTCCCATAAACTTATTGTTTCGAATTTCGATAGTCAGAAATTTATATCCATATAATTTATGGACATAAACATCAAAAGTCATAATTTTTGTTAAGTATAACGTTTCATAGTTCTAATGTTAAACATCTATAATATTAAACGCCATAATCACAAAAGTTATAAAATTGATGAGTATAACATTCAAAGGTATATCAATAATTATTCAGAAATATTTTAAGGCTTATATTTTATCGGAGTAATGGTCGTTAATCATATCCTTTTAATGTCATCCCTTTGTTTCCCATAAACTTACTGTTTCGAATTTCGATAGTCAGAAAATGATATCCTCTAATATTCTAATATTTAGGAGCTATCATATTAAACATTATGACTTTCAATAATTATGTCAAACAAAGGGACCCCCATTTTTAATGATTAAAGTGAATTACGTCTAAGAAACCAAATCAATAACATCCTTCATATAAAGAAAAAAGAAATCTGTTTCCTCAGGTAGGTTTGTTAGTTACCTTGTGTCCCTCAGAGCGGAAATACGGCCCCGCGAAGCGGGGCTCCGTCGACTCGTTGGCGGGACGAAATGGCTTAATAAGCTACATGAAAAATAAGAAATGGCGGGGAAATCAGTAAGCCAAACAATAAAAAATCTGTTTCCTCAGGTAGGTTCGTTAGTTACCTTGTGTCCCTCAGAGCGGAAATAGCGGGGAAGCGGGGCTCCGTCGACTCGTTGGCGGGACGAAATGGCTTAATAAACTACATGAAAAATAAGAAATGGAGGGGAAATCAGTAAGCCAAATAAAAATTTATCCCCAGGTAGGTAGGCAAGCATGCAATTTGTATTGTTTAATTTTATAACTATTGACAATATGTGACGTCCCACGGTCAAAGGTACCTTATGGCGGGTATGGAGTTATGCATACCCCAGTAATCTACAATAAATAACCTATCGATAACACAAAAGATCAACCTTCTAGGTTGCGTAGTTACAGAGATATGATTTTTTGAAAATAATGTTGTGAAATGAGCAACTTTACGATAGAGAAGTTTTAAGTTTAGCCGCCTAAAAAACTATGTTCCTGAAGTAAGTTACATAGTTGACTACAAATAATAATGCCTTATATATCTGAGATTAAAAAAATATTGCGACTTGTTCTGTAATGCAAATAGAAACTTTTGATATCGACTGATTTATGTGTATACTAACCAATCTCTTGAAAATAAAGTTTTATTTCATTTTCACGATTGATTGCAATGAGCTCTCAAGATTTAAATTTTATCTATTAGAAAACGACACTGACAGACAGTTTAAGCAAAAAACAATACCGATTTAGAGGTGAAAATGTATTTTCTGACTTTTTCATATAAAATCACAAAATTGAATATTTTTACTTTTAATGTGACACACAATCAATTTTTCTGAGCACATATGAAAGAAATTCTGTCATTCAAATGAAATAAATCCTAAAACCCCAACTAAATACTATATTTAACCCCTTATGCCACTTTAAACTTACATAACAATAACAGTATTTGCTCCATACATTTACGAAAAGGTACCTTATGGAAATAAATCTAATAATACATCACTACAAAATATCAATCATATTATAGTTTATCTTTTATGAATAGAAAATATTAATTTACATTAAACTGCCCCCAATTTAATTAGTTCTTCGTCATAATAATCTTAAAAAAGACCAATAATTTGTATGTAATGAAAAGGTACCTTGTGGTCAAGTTACATGATGAGGCATGATGATGATGGAACAGTTAGGATAAACTAATAATATTTTGGGGTTAAGATGGTATAAATCGTCTATTTCTTATCAATAATATATTTCGGTTGCTATTGAAGATAAGCGGCATTGAGGTTCAATGACCTCAGATATTCCATAAGGTAATGCGTCGGGTATTGGCATTTTTCAGCAAACCAATGGCTGATTTACTGCATGCGACCAAACCAAATGAAGATTATTCTAGTTAAGAAAGACTTGACGAGAGTAACTTTGGTATAATAGCAGTCTACTTGGATTTGTGATTTCGGTCTATGTACGGTTATAATATTTGCGAGGCGCCCCAACCAGAACTGAAATTATCAAATTAGTTTTGCAGAATGCTAATACAGTTCTCTACCAAACTTCTTTCCCCGTATTGACTAGTTTTTTTGGGAATTTTCAATCTTTTTTCCATAAGGTACCTTTTCTACTAAACTCTGAGACGACATTACTAGGCTTATAACTAACTTATAACAAAAATAAAAACAGGTAAACAAACGTTACGCATTAAGGTTTCAGATCACACAATAAAAAAAAATTGAGCATTTTTTCACCTCTTTACAAAACATTTAATATCTCCGAAACTAGAAACCCTCATAAGGTACCTTTTCCCGTGGAACGTCACATATGAATAATAAAAATTATGATAGAAAACGTTATGGACTGAAAAAATCGGAACAAAAAATTTATGGGAACCAATAGAGACCCTTGTAGAATACCCAGGTCTAGATAAACAGGAAACAGATGAGAAAATGTTAGTTCCATTTATCTATAGATACCTGCCCTAAGTGAGGTCTGCATAGAAGAGATAATTCTACATAACACGGCTATCGTATCAATGATGGAAAACGTTATGGTTTATGGTCTAAAAAAATCGGAACTTAAAATTTAGGGAATGCAATAGAGCCCCTACTTATCATTCTAACCTGCGATAAAATACCTTACAACGATTATTGTAAGCAAGTTTATTGCCTTCAACATTATGTAATGGTATACCTTCTGTACTTTGAATATTATGAGTAACAAATTTTATGACTAACAATAATAATGACCTGCAAAAATCGGAACTGCAATTAACATTGTTAAAAAATATGACTAGGTATTGACAATATGACTAATAAAAATTATGATGGAAAACGTTATGGACTGAAAAAATCGGAACAAAAAATTTAAGGGAACCAATAGAGACCCTTAACAGAGTCTACCAAGGCTAACTCTGGACCAACTTTGCAGCGATACAATGTCAGTGACCACTATACCTTACCTTACATAATACATCCCTTATATTTTTATGGGAATCCGATCTTTATGGTGGCGCTTTTACACTCTGTCGCTTGCCTAATTACAAATAAAATACAGCCATTGTGATCCACATAAGATACGAAGATTTGACAAACGATTTTTAGAGCATCCTACAAAACTTTGTTCACGGTGCTCTTATTTACTTTATAAAAATAGCTAACAAAAAAAACATAACTGCAAACCGATTTTACTGTGAGTCTTGTAGGTACCGTTATCAATACAGTTACATAAGATGTAGTGCATAATTATTTTCCATCGTTTTTTCACGCATACGAACATGTCTTGTTATTTCAGTCTGTTTCGGTACAAAAACTACTGGAGTTGACTGAAGTAGCATGACAAATACTCGAACATTTCCTAGAAAATACGATGGAAAACAATTATGCACTACATCTGTACCTGGAGATTAGCTCTACCAGTAAGGTTAATTTAGTGCTATTTGTACTATGTTATTTAGTATAATGTCAACTTAAGACGCCAAAATTTGCAAATATTAACCCTGATCCTGATTTCAGTGAGCATAAGTCTCAGTTTTCAAGCTGACGCCTACTCAAAGAAAGTGTTATAAAAATTACTTTTTGCTCGTGTTAAAATAGCAAGGAGATAGGTCACGTGGAGTTTCAATAAACTTTCAAAGAGAGGTATTTTAATCAACGGTTTTTCCAGATATTTAACGTTACAAAGGAACTTCTTTAGAAAAAAGCAACCAAGCCAAGTACAAAAGCTTTCTTACTAGCCTCTCATATGTAATGGGTTGCTTGTGTAGAAAACGATATAGTTTCATATAAAATGAATGAAATCGTTTTTAACAACATAAATCGTATTTATGAAAATTCATACAATGTTACACTTATTTAAACATCCTGCTACTCTTTAGGTAGTATGGTCGTAAGTACGTACCTAGTTAAAATATTTTAACTCAATTGTCTTGTTATATTATAGTTTTACTAATCAAATAAGACTCACTTTGTTTAAAAGGTAATATTCGAGTTTATGCAGTTTTTTCTTATGAAATTGTTCAGTTTACCCTGATAATAACTCTTTAATGAAACGATGAGGTTTCAATTTATGAATGGAGTAATTTAGTCACATATAAAAAAATTGCAAATACTGATTGGTAAATCGAACAGGTAACTAACTTACTGCCTACTCTCTTTTATATAAATTCTGCCCATTCATGTATCATTTCATCCTTTACTTCCTTGCAATAGACCGAAATTAATGTTTTCGAAAACCCCCTCAAAATAATAAAGGTTGTTATCGCGGACGTAACAAAGGTAAACAAAATAACTCACTTTGTGCTTATTTATGAATGTGCCTGCTTTTCGCAATCTTGTTTCGGGAGCCATAAAATATTTGCACGCCATTCTAGCCAAAACGAATCGCACAAGAAAAAGTTTATAGCCACGAAAACTAGTATCAGACAAATTTATGTTACGTAAGTATTTCATGTAATGACGTTTTGAATTAAGAGCGTAACTTCGATTGTATGGGAGCGTCTTTTTGGCGGCGCGTTAGTGCGACTATTAAATGAGCGTTTCTTTTATTGTTTATCATTTTTATATATTGTGACCATTTTTGTCACTTTTGTGTTATTTCTAGTCAGGATCGCGAGCCATTTTCTCATCCTTATAGGAGAAAAAAAGTGTCCTAAAATGTCGATACATTTTTCAAACTTTCCTTTTTGTTACCGCCATATAAAGTATAAATGTTAACACAATAAGAAAATACTTTGGGACATTTTTTTTATCCCATTAGGATCGAAAGAGCTCGTGATTCTGAGTAGAAATTGGCAAAAAATAAAAGAAACGCTCAAATATGGATACTAACTTTTAGGAAAGGGGGAAATTAATATATCTTCTAAATAAACACCAACATCATATGATAACGACATACATTTTCAAAAAAATGTTTAAATTTTCAGTTTTCCTTCGTTTGCAGAGTTTTCGTTTATTGCAGACACGATTTCCGTGCGGTTCTAAAAAAGCTTACATTATTCTGCCTCAATATGAAGAATAATTTCATTTCCGGTCCTTTTACGTTCTTGCTTTGGTATAAAGTATGATGAAAAACGTTGAATTATTACATAAATTTTTGGTCCGCATTTTAAAAACTTGAACAAATGTTGAAAAATGCATGTAATAGTGGCTTTCGAGAAAAGGTATTTTCACATTTTAAGCTTCTTTTGATAAAATTTTACCCTCACAACTGTAAGACATCGGTTACACGCTAATTCTGGCGTCAGTTCAGTCCATCATTCCATTCGAGTTTTGACTGATGCCAGAATGATGGAAAATGGACACGGTTAGACGATCAGTAATTGTAAGTTTTGTGGGATAGGCCACTGTGGCCACAAAACTTACAATTACTATTTTACAAGTGTCAAGTTACAAGTTTGTAATAATACAAATGTGCGTACCACAAAATATACAAGTAACAAATTTGTAGTGGAAAATTCTTACAAATATGTAAATTGTATCGACAAGTATACAATTTATTGTATCACAAAACTTTACATACGCTACATATCTTTTCCGGAAATTGTACAAATTTGTAGCTGACAATAGTTTTGTGCTACATTAAATTGTAGTAATAATTATACATATATGTAGAATTGTACCTACAATTTAACAATTCTCTAAACGTGTGTCGCACCCTCTTGCTACAGTTGCAACTTACGAATACTAGTAATTGCAGTATATTTTATCATATTTAGCGATTCCAACCATTTGTATATACCTACCACGAAATATTTAGTTCAAGTAGCAGTGATAGTGATCCTAGGTGTCATGAATTTCATATATACATATATAATCCCAATTTTACTTAGCTTTAATTTAATTTACGAAATACTCATAGGTAGGTACTGGATAAAAAAATGCATATAGGTACTCAAATTGAGCTTACCATCGTACGCTTTTTCCAATTTTGCCACATAGTGTCCCTTAAGTATTTCCAATCTTTCTCCATTATTCCTAAATCATTTACCTAAATTTTCTCCTTCCATTTGTTTATTTACACGGTGTGCGTCAATTTATCACTAAATATACCAAAGTTTTTGTTTTCATTTATGACGTTTATAATGGTCAGTTTAGCTTGCAAATCCATTGTAATGTCAGTAGTACATACGTAAATACTCGTAGATAGATCAAGATCACTATATAAGTATAATTGATGTAATTCTTGCATATTGCGTATAAAGTGAAACTACCTTCAACATTAAGGAAGCAAAATAAATTGTTACATATTTGTAGTTGTAACATTTCAATTTTTCGCTTGTATATTTACAAATCAACAATTCTACAATTATGTAGCTGTCGTGACATACCTTTATTCTTTGAGATACGCTTTCACAAAAATGACATATTTGTATACTGCAGACTTGTAACGAATACATATTTGTAATTATTGTGGTACATTTTTTTGTTTACAATTTAACAATTTTGTCGAATTGTACACTTGTAAAGTTTTGTGGGATAGGGCACGACTGACAACAGACTGATAAAATTACGACAATTAAATAGACATCGGTTACAAGATAATTCTCCCGTCATTCTGACAAGAATGATGGACTGAACTGACGCCAGAATTAGCGTCTAACCGATGTCTAACATCTAATTGATCTAATAAGGTAAGTAATGAAACTGAAGTTAGGTTATACAATAGTTACGTACTTCACACACATTTTAATGTAGGTACTGCTTATTGAGTAGGTACAATATCTTTGTCTAGTCTAGTCGACTGTAGTACAGTTAGCCCACGAAAATCATTCACTTCGAGTGCTGAAGGCCTACCACGATAAAAATGTAAATCTCTTTATCTGCCTCTCTATCGCTCTAATTAGGTAACCAAAGAATCTCGGCTGGGCCCTGAAATAAGAGCAATTGAGTTTTGTTTTTGTCGAACAGCAGTTCGAATCTGTATGCATTTATGCGTGTTCAGTTTGCTCGCTAGTTGTCATGTCTTACCTAGGTATTCATGCTCACACACACTCACTCAAAGGGGTTTAAAAGCATTGTTACTTAACTAAAGTCACACGTAACGTATCTCTTTTTGCAAAAAAACGCGTCACACCTTCCCTTAGAATCTGGTAGGTCCCTATCCCGTTGCCACTTTTGATAAGGTAAAAGATAAACCAGTATAACAATAAGGTTTTCAGAATAAACCCCCGGCAGAATCACAATGTTTGCTAAAGCCGGCCTATATGTTTACTTAAGCTTTATTCCCTCGTATATTGAGTGTACAGTGCCCTCTACCGGTTGCAATTTAGCAGGTCATTATACACGGAAATTTCGATATACGTCGCTAATTAAACTGGCATTCTGTTCAATACAAAACTTAATACATTTCGAGTTTGTGTATTTATTATTTTGTTTCTTTAAAGACATGGGGAAGGTTGACAAGAATTTACGTTAAAATACAATGTAATATATTTTTTGTGTGCCTTTTGGTTAAGATATAACTTTGAACAGCCTAAACCTTTCAAATACATTAAGGTGTTTTGCCAAATATAGTTAAAGTTAATTTTAAAAAGATGTTTATTATCTATTAATCATTAATTTTAAGTGAGTTGTTAAGTTCTGTTCTTAATGACTGCCTCTTAAATAATATTTTTTGCCTAAATATGACCTAGCGAAATTATTTCAGCTTTAGCTCAAAACCTAGGAGAAAAAATTTTGAACAACAGAAATTTCTTTTCAAAGAAAATACACCGCGCTTATCTGAAAACCCAGGTGCTCTTTTGTAAGCTGATTCTAAATGAATAGTCTGAGAGCCGGATGAACGTTGGCTCAGTCTCATCATTAAAAAAAATTGTTGAGAGGCAGAAATAGATTATGTTTAAATGAAAAAAATAATAATAATTAATTAAATTAATGATTGATATACAGTGCAAGCCTAACAATCCAGCGAGGAAATGCTGCCAGCGTCTTCGGTACTATATATATATATGCCACAGGGTCTATATTTAGATTTAAATAGTCGTATTTTGGTTTAGTTTTAATTTTTAAAATATTTATTTTTATCAAAATTAATAAAGTCATAACTATAAAAAAAGTAAGTAGGTACATGAAAACTTCGAAAATGCAGGTACTATATGTACATCGTAAATTAATTATACACAAAATAGCAAGACTACAACTTTTCATTAGTTAACCTCTGTAACTCATAACCTCTTTAAATAACCTACAAAATCTCTCGTCGATACCCTCCATACCTCCATAACCTTGAAAACTCGTCAACACTAACTTTTTGGCGTTACCTACTATCGAGGTAATGTCAAACAACATTAAATCAGATGCATGGGATCCCATACTTCGCTGACTTCAAAGGGATTCAAAGAGCGAAGGTCAAAGAATTAAGCCTCAGATTGATTAATACCGGAAATTTAAATAACGAAAGTTTGGATTGGGAATTAATAAGTTTGACTCTCCTGAATACATTTAATCCGTATACCTACCTATCTAATACCTTTGTTTAAGGATTACAATTCGGAATCGAGTACTATTCTACAGACACCTTTTGTGAAAACGGAATATCTTTTTATTGATCCGCTACTTTTTGTGTTGACTATATAATACAGTGCTTACAAATAGGTAAAAAAGTAACACTTGTCACGGAAGTCATTTAAAGAGTGCTAACTAAAACAAAACACATCTATATAGAAGTGTTTTGTTTAATTTAAATATTTAAATTAAAATATTGCAATTTAAGTGAACTATACTTTTAGAGTGCCGTACCCAAAGGGTAAAAACGGGACAGTTTGGTGACATACAGACAGACGGACAGACGGACAGACGGACAGACGGACAGACGGACAGACGGACAGACGGACAGACGGATAGACGGATTTGTTGTTATAGCGGCAACAGAAATACATCATCTGTGAAAATTTCAGCTGTCTAGCTATCACAGATCACGAGATACAGCCTGGTGACAGACGGACGGACGGACAGCGGAGTCTTAGTAATAGGGTCCTGTTTTACCCTTTGGGTACGGAACCCTAAAAAGGCAAGATACAAAGCTGGCGTGGGCGAACGGAAAATTCTCGGCTCTAATACAGTAGACTGCGGAAGAATGCCGTTACAGGGCCGCGGCAAAGTAGCGTAACTAAGGTTTGTTGAAATCTGATTAATAATTTACGGTGTCAAATACGAGTATATTATTAGTATTTGCTAGTGGCTCAGTTGCTGTAGACCTCACGAAAACCAATGGCTCCACCGTTTTTCCGAAAAAAATACATGTAAGGTGTATTCGGGTATTACCGAATGTCGGATAATTCCGAAATTCAGATGAAAATCACCCTTAATTCCATCATAATAAAAGTCTCATTTCGGAATTATCCGACAGTTTTCGACATTCGGAATTCCCCGAGTAAACCTTACATAGGTAAGTACCTATATTTTTTCGGGAAAACGGTCGAGCCATTGGTTTTCGTTAAGTAATCATCGAAACTTCTCACAAAATTTCACGAATATCGGTTGAGAAATGCAACATGTAGATGAGACTAGTCGGACATAATTACGAGAGCATTTTTGCCTTAGATAGAATTTATTTACCTTGGTCAATAAATAATTTTAACACGAGACAGCTGCCTTCGCCTTTGAACCAGGGACCATGCAACCACTATCATCACCTGACAATGCAAATGACAGTTATCTTTACATTTTTGTGTGATAAAGTAGGTGCCAAGGAAGCGGTGATGGCCGAGTGGATATGACGTCCGACTTTCAATCCGGAGGTCGCGGGTTCAAATACTGGTACCAATGGGTTTTTCTGAACTTATGTACGGACTATCATTTGATAATTACCACTTGCTTTTCGGTGAAGGAAAACATCGTGAGGAAACCTGCATACATCTGCGAAGAAATCTAAAGGTGTATGTGAAGTCCCCAGCCCATTGGGCTAGCGTGGGGACTATAGCCCAAGCCCTCTTGCGAGTGAGAGGAGGCCTGTGCCCAGCAGTGGGACGTATATAGGCTGAATTATTATTATTTATATTAAAGTAGGTACAGTCAACTGTAAAAATATGGGTGTAGACAACTTACTCAAAAATATGTCCCATAGTTCTTAATTCACTGACATAAGAGTTATGGGACATATTTTTGAGATGATTTGTACTCCCATATTTTTACAGTTGACTGTACTATACCTAGCTAATAGCGTGTTTGTTTATTTGTTATATCAGCAATATAAAGTGACAATCGTTGATAAAAAACGCCATCCTTCTCGTCCAGTCGACGGCCCCAATTTCACTAAGGTCTAAATTATAAATTACCCAGTTTTACCTAAAAGTGTAAATTATAATTACCCAGTTTTACCTTTCCGTCATCGCGAGTATAGCGAGGCGTTAAAAATAAATAAAAAGCCCCGGGAAATAACGGGCGACTCATTAACCCAAAGGATTTGCTCCGTTCTATGACAATGACAGTGAATGGAACTGCGTTTTGTTCTGTCGGTTAAGTGAATGAGGCTCCATTGTTTACGTTTTAACGCTTTTCTTTTCAAGGCCTGGATAAATCTGACGTCGCAAAATGTAGCTAGTTTGTTAGTGCGCGACACCTTGCACTTTGTGACTATGCGCTGAAACTTGGCACAGTTGATTCTTAGCTGGTCATGAGCAGATACAGACCGGGAGACCTCGAGAGCCACGTCTCATCTAGTGGGGGGGAGGGGGGGAAGTTCGACGCCGCCGCGCTTCACTTGGAGCAACATTTCTCTAAAACTGTACCTATTAGGGCATGTGATATATCATTTTCGGATAAATTAAGGATGAGGAATTTTTTTTGGAACCAAATCAATGCACTTTCTAACAAAAAAAAACATAAAGTAGAAAAGACAAAAAAACGTATCTTGGATTTTTTCATAATTACCAATTTTTTTTAAAAGTGTAGTAGGAATCTGAAAACAAAAAATATAGTTGTAAAGCTACACTTATTACGTTTAAGAAAATATATAGTTTATTATACAAAACTGTTGTTACATGGGAGATAAAAAATAATATTAAGCGTGGGCCAGAGTGATCTCAATACAAAATATTATTAATGTGGGAAAGTTACTTATAATTTGTGCTACAATCGTTTATTTTTTTAGTTTTTCGTAAATAACTCGTAAACGGTAGCCCACAGCAAAAAAATATCTTTTACGTAAATAATCTGTTTCAGATTTCTTATAAAATAAGTGCTACTTTTTTCCGCTAAGATCAATATTAAAAAAAATATTGAAGGGAGAAAATAAATACTAAGGTCCCCTTTTTTAGTCATTCGTAAATAACTCGTAAAGGATGGCCAATAGCAAAAAATATTTTAACACATGAATAATTAGCATAAAATTTCCTACAAAAAAGGTTATTCAAACTTTTTCGCTAGGATCAATATTTAAAAAGGGGACCTTAGAATTTATTTTCTCTCTTTAATATCGTTTTTAATATTGATCCTAGCGAAAAAGTTTGAATGACCTTTTTTGTAGGAAATTTTATGTAAATTATTCATGTACTAAAAAATTTTTTGCTATTGGCCATCGTTTACGAGTTATTTACGAATGATTAAAAAAGGGGACCTAAGTATTTATTTTCTCCCTTCAATATTTTTTTTAATATTGATGGTAGCGAAAAACAGTAGTACTTATTTTATAAGAAATCTGAAACAGATTATTTACGTAAATGATAATTTTTTGCTGTGGGCTACCGTTTACGAGTTATTTACGAAAAACAAGAAAAATAAACGATTGTAGAACAAATTATAAGTAACTTTCCCACATTCATAATATTTTGTATTGAGATCACTCTGACCCACGCTTAATATTATTTTTTATCTCCCATTTATCAACAGTTTTGTATATTAAACTATATATTTTCTTAAACGTAATAAGTGTAGCTTTACGACTGTATTTTTTGTTTTCAGATTCCTGCTACACTTTAAAAAAAAATAGGTAATTATGAAAAAAACAAAAATACGTTTTTTAGTCTTTTCTACTTTATGCTTTTTTTTTGTTAGAAAGTGCATTGTTTTTGTGCCAAAACTAGATTCCTCATCCTTAATTTATCCGAAAATGATATATTACATGCCATAATAGGTATAGTTTTAGAGAAATGTTGCTCCAAGTGAAGCGCGGCAGCGTCGAACTTTCCCCCTCCCCCCCACTAAATGAGAGGTGGCTCTCGACGGCTCCCGGTCTGTATCTGCTCAAGACCAGCTAACAATCAACTGTGCCAAGTTTCAGCGCATAGTCTCAAAGTGCAAGGTCCCCATACAACGGTGTGCAGTAACAAACCAGCTAATGGTAGTGCTTAATCAATCTTGTGTGGAAGAGGTTATGTTATATTCTGTTAGATTATGTTATGTTGGGTTACGTTGTAAATGTGACTGTAGAAAAAAGATATCTAAATATTCTTTTATATATTCTTGCCTGTCGTAAATTGCCAAGAATTACATCTTTACTAGTATAACCCTTGAATAATTTCGGACATATTTTGCATACAACATTTTGGCACAAATATTTCAAATATTTTGAACCCGGGCCGCCGTGCCCAAAAGCGGCGAAGCAGGATACCAATTCCGCATACATATCAAATATTTACAATATCTAAAATACTTACCTAGGGAATTTGCGAACATTATATCTTATAGATAGGGGAGAATAATAACTTATTTCTCAAGTACATGAATTTTCTTATCTTTATTTATTTTTCTTCTTAAGACGAAACAGGAGCTGAGTTTTAAATATTTTAGGTAAATATACCCGTCTCGCTAAAGGAAGCGGCACCTAAAAGTAGTGCGATAAGGACAAGGCGAAAAATCCTGCGTAAAAATCTCAAAAATCGAGGTTTCGTACTCCTCTGTTTCCTCCTCCAAAACTTAACCAATCGTAACCAAATTTGGAAATCTAAATGATTATGAAATTATCTGTGTCGGACCGTTTTGCTTTTTTGGCTCAATTAGGCCATTTTGGCCATTTTTGAAGGGCTCTAGCGCCTTAAAAAACAAAAATATCAAAAAAAGCAAAAGTTAGGTTCTTTATAACATGAATTGAAAGAAAAAAATAATTGTTTATTGTTATTTATTTTAATGATAAAACATGTAATGTAATTTTTCCTTCCTTCAAACTGTTTCTAACGTGTCATACTTTATAACAACACGTAACAATTTTTTTTGTGTGCATTTACGAAATAAATGGATAATACAGTGGTTTAACTAATAAATGTCGTGAAAAATTAACACATCACATTGTAACACATCATAAATCACTAATTATGCTTTTTATTGAGATGCAACGGATAGTTGTTTGGCCGGATACCGGATATTCGGCTTGACCATCGGCCGAATATTCGGTATCCGGCCGGCGGAACTATACCTACATTTCGGTTTTTCAGGTGCGCATTGTGCAGGTTTTGACCTGTTTCGTAGTGAACGTTCGCGCGGACTTATTTATAGGTTCGAAATGAGTGCGCGTGCAAGTGAGTTGAATGTTTAAATTGTTTTAAAATAATAAACGAGTACGATTATGACCGTGACTGTTTCTTAAATCCAAATTGTTTACTCCGAAATCAATCAATGTTACTATCACTATCCGGCCGGATACCGGATAGTAACCGAATATCCGGTGCATCTCTACTTTTTATCTCAATAAAACTAGTATACTTACGAACAGCAGGTTACGGACGAATGAATAAATGTCTCTATCACGAAATATTTGAAATACAGCAATAATAGATTACTAGACAATACTAATTCCTTCGAAACCACCAAACCTAACAATAATCACTATAAGTACAGTGAGTGCCAACAAAACGAGCCATGAGGGTGCTAATGCATGCCCTCATTGTTTCAAAAGGCTTTGTGTACGAATGATGGGCGTGTCCCGGCGTGAAAAGAGGCCGTTTTTCGTGCACTGACTTTTACAAAGAAAGCTGGATTTCCTGATTGTAAATGTTCGTGAAAGAGCGTTTTTGCTGTGAAATTTTGGGAAAGACTTAATTTCGTGCGTTGTTTCTCTTCTTTGCTGACGTTTGCTGGCTGGATTGTTTTCATCCTTTGCAATAAAATAATCTTTGTCTCAAAGTGAGTCCAACAGCATTAAAAACATTGAGGTGCAACTCTTGCGCCTTTTTAGGGTTCCATACCTCAAAAGGAAAACAGGGAACCCTTATAGGATCACTCGTGCGTCTGTCTGTCTGTCCGATAATTCCCCCCCTTTGTCTCTGAAACTCCTGGGTCTAAATTTTTTTAAATATACACAAAATAGTTCTTTACCTATAGATGACAGGAAAACCTATTAGAAATGTGCAGTCAAGCGTGAGTCGGACTTAATTACTTAGTTTTTGATCCGACCCCTACGGGTTTTTAAAGGCATTTCATTCATGTTCCACATTAAAAAAATGCATGGTTAAAAATTGGGTAATGTACGAAACCCTTGGAACGCGAGTCCGACTCGCACTTGACCGGTTTTTTATCCTAAAATAAGAGACACACGTAATGTGAAGTTGAAAAAAAATTGTTATCTGTAAAGTTGGTTTACGGACGATAATTTTGCGTGATAACGTCATATCATAAGAAAACATTGATGAAAAATTGCATACTTAGCAAGGCTGTAACGTTACCATGGAGATCTGTCCATAACGTTACCATGGAGATCTGTCCACAACGTGACACTTTTTCGTGCATGCTACCGGTGTTCATCGATCTATAAGACTTTATCACGTCACAAACACCCTAAACAAAGTATAAAAAAAACATAAAAAGTTTTTATTTACAGCTTTAAATTTTGTGACAATAATATGCCCTTCAAACCCCGTCATGGTTGAGTTATGACCTAAGTTATTGGACTAGGTCGTTTATAAAAAATATTATAATCTACTCACTAATGGACTTGTTTGTAGGATCCCATGAATATTGATGTAGGTTATTTATTCTACGACCTGTCTGCGAAGACCAATCATCGAGTAATTGGGTATTTTATTCATGTCACGTTCAGCAAAAATGTAAGGCAGGATATTGTGCCGTCAATGTAACGTCAATATCTGAGAAGTAACACCGTGCAAATCTGATTTTTAAAATAAACAATTAAATATGTATCGATAACAAAGATGTGGTGTTTTAATAGGTATTTAGGACAATCGACCTAGTCCCATAAAAATCGAAGCGTTTTAATCTTTAGGTACATTCAGTATGAAAAATAACGTATCAGATTATACGTCAAAAGTTTTTCTACCATTCACTAAAAGGTTCACAAAAAGAGACGTGTCTTTACTTTTGAACGCAAACTGTAGAGATATATCATCATCGTCATCTTCCTCGCGTTGTCCCGGCATTTTGCTACGGATCATGGGAGCCTGGGGTCCGCTTGACAACCAATCCCAAGAATTGACGTAGTTTTTACGAAAGCGACTGCCATCTGACCTTCCAATCCAGAGGGGAAACTAGTCCAGTTTCCTCACGATATTTTCCTTCACCGAAAAGCGACTGATAAATATCAAATGATATTTCGTACATAAGTTCCGAAAAACGCATTGGTACTCGTACGAGCCGGGGTTTGAACCGGCGATCTCCGGATTGAAAGTCGCACGTTCTTGCCGCTAGGCCACCAGCGCTTTTTTCACTATTTGGAAAAGTATTAGAGAGTGTAAATTATTTTAGGGCGTTGTTTCATCCGCTACTTTTAATGTTGACTGTAATAGGAGACGATATTTTAATATATATTTATAATAAGTAAGTACCTACTTAGTAAATTGATAAAAAGACACTGAGGTTAAATCCATTTAAACCATTGACATATATCTAAGGACGGGCCTTACGGGCACTTAGAATGGTGCTAGATCAGCGGTGTCACTCACGAATTCGAGCCAATCTTGCAGTTTAACGCAACTGTTGTGATCAATCGCGCGCGTGATGCGAAATTATCAACCAATCGCGATGTGGCGTTAGACTAGGGTTGCCATACGTCCCGGTACGCCGGGACATGTCCCGGTTTGAAGCACGGTGTCCCGGCGTCCCGGCCGATAAGAAAATTGTCCCGGTTTAAAAATCATAGTTATTTAGTAGGGGGCTGGACTTGGTAAATAATAATATACCTACATTTCTACGTTTCATATGGCCAAAATTAAAAAAAAATGTTTTATGGTACCTACTTTTACCTAATGTCCAATATCAGTTTCTCAGACACACAATAATTAGATGATTATGTAAATTATGTTATTTTATAGCTTTTAAAGTTTGTAATGTAGAGCTCGAATTTCAGGCTCCCAAGGGCCTAAAACCTCATCAATGGAACTTCGGCCCTCCGAGTAACTCTTGTACATATGACACATATTATTGTTGAGTAACACTAGCGCTGCTTTCTTACAGCTCGACCTTCAGCGTCGCTTAATTTTTAACAAATATAAAAATTTGATTTGAGAAGCTTGGCCTTTTGCCTCGCATGAAAGCTCACCGCGCTGGTTATAAGTACGCTTCGGGCTTATTAAGTAATGTGGAGATTTCTGAGCTCGACCTTCAGCCTCACATTTTACCAAAATTTTTGGTTTGTCTTCCAAATCTTGTCTTCTTCAGCTTAGCCTTTGACCTCGCTGCGCCAAGCTCGGCCTACGGTTTCGCTTTTTAATACAATGGACATTGGTTGGCGTCTATGCTCTAGCTGAGCTTATCCTGAAGCACGGCTTCGACCTCGCATGAAAGCTAGCCTCACTGGGGAACTTCGGATTTTTAGGCCCGGCCCGGCCTTTTTAACACGCTTTCACAATTTTGTCAAAAAAATTTCGCGCTCGCTTCGCTCGCGTTTTTTGCTGATTTACCCTGAATCCCCTGAATCTACATGGTAGCTTGACTGGTCAATGAATAATCATTTAAACACATGGAAAATTTATCTCCGAAACTACTGTGCTAAAATTTTGAAAAAAAAAACACAAAATAGTTCTTTACCTATCTATAGGAAAACCTATTAGAAATGTGCAGTCAAGCGTGAGTCGGACTTAATTATAGACATTTCACTCAAGTTTCACATGAAAAAATACATTGTTACAAATTGTGTAACCCTTTAAACGCGACGCGAGTCCGACTCGCACTTGGCCGGTTTTCTTTAAATGTCCCGGTCTGAGTCCCCACACTTATGGCAACCCTACGTTAGACTGCACAATTGGCTCGAATTCGAGTGCGTGACACCGCTGTACTGGCCCCATTCTTATTGCCCGTACGGTCCATCCTTAGATATATGTCAATGATTTAAACTAATAAGTAGGCATCCCGTTCTTGTTCTGTTATTTGGGTTTGTTTGGTTTTCACTTTATTTTAGCGTTCTAGCTCCATTAAATCCAAACATAGGTAAGTACCATAACAATACTGGGTACATTCATGGGTACTACATAATACTACAAAAAGCTGTTTTTCAATTTTAGTTTAAATTCAATAGCGTGAAGCTGTAAACAAGTTTTTTCCAACAACAAGTTTCTAACGAGCCAGGAATAACTGCAGACGAGAGTTTACTCTCTATTTTCAATTATCTTGTTTTCTTGTACAGTCGCTTGAAATGATGTTGTACAGATATTTTTTGTTACCTATTAGATTTATTTGGTAAAAATTAAAAAACCGGTAAAGTGCGAGTCGGACTCACGTTCCAAGGGTTCCGTACACTACTAAATTTTTAACAATGTTTTTTTATTTTTTTATATGGAACGTGAATGAAATGTCTTTAAAAAACCCATAGGGGTCGGATCAAAAACTAAGCAATTAAGTCCGACTGACGCTCGACTGCATATTTCTTATAGGTTTTCCTGTCATCTATAGGTAATAACTATTTTGCGTAGTTTTTCAAAATTTTAGACCCAGTAGTTTCGGAGATTAAGTGGGGGGGGGGGGGGATAGTCAGACTTCCTTGAGGTACATTGCTAAGATAAATAATAGCGTTTCCTTAATCAATATTAAATGGATATCGTCGGAATCAGCCAATGAAGACAATTTATAACCTAAATCAATAAGTAACCTACTCCCTAGCTAGATATTGCGGGCTTTGTCAACTACTGTCGACTGTACACACCATACGAGAGTTGTCAGCCGGTCTTGAAGTTTATTTCCACAGACTTTGCTTTGATCCCGTGTTACATACACTCTACCGTTTGGGAACAACCAAGATTGGTCAACAAACCGCTGTAACTGTAAATCTGTCCTCAGTTTCGTTTGATTTTGTTTATTTAAAAATTATTGCAAGAAATAAATACGAACAAAACACGCATCAACGCATTTATTTCTAAAACTTAAAAAAAAACTGTTTGATTTGGAGCTGGCCTCAAAAATGTTAAAGAAGAAATATCATTACTATTAAAATATTCTGGAGAAACTTGGCATTACCAAGCGACTTGCGATAATCTTACAAGTGAAGATTTTCATTTCATTTCATTTATTTATTGCATTCCATGGTATTTACAGATGGTATTTTAAATTTAATTGAACAGCATGGACCCTGAATAGGGTATGGCAAGTTAACCTTAATAGCTAAATACATACTTAAAGTTACCTTATAAAACATATTATGTATTGCTTAATATCTAGTTAGTTTCATCACATTTTTTTCTTATACTTAATACGATCACCGCGTAATACGACGGCGATCGCGGTAAAGCACCAATTCCACTGCACTCGAGCAAATATGAGCTGCTAAATATAGCTTTATTTATTTAAACTTTATTGCACAAAAGAAAACTTATCGTACTAAAGGCGGACTTAACGCCAAAAGCATTCTCTACCAGTCAACCTTAAGGCAAAGCAGCTTTCAAAGAATCGTGGAGCGTGGAGAGCATTAACATTTATGGTAACGCTCTCGATCTTCAGACATGAGGGAATGATTAGAAATAAGAAGAATATTACATACATATTCCAACGACAGTCGACACCGATATTAACGATAATATGAACCTACTCGTAAAGCCGCTTGCAATGTAGTAATACAAACGTGTACGTATACGTAATACGCTCGAAAATCATTACCCTCCCTTTTCCGTCACTTAGTCAAAGGACAACTTGGTTCTCATTTCCACTAGCATCAAAGCTTTGCCAAATGAATGCAACCGCTATACCGAAAATACGGATTACTTCTGACATTTCGGATCCTTCCAAATGGCAAATTTAGTGAAAGACAGTTAAGTCAAGTCAGTTCAGTCAAGGGGGCAGTAAGAAAATACTCCAAGACTGAATTTGTATGGCGACTTGGCCAGAACCGGGAATTCTCCGTTTCGGTACTGGTTTTGTATATAAAAACAGTACCGAAACGGATTTCATTCGATACCAGAAAGGCCAGGAATGGACACGCCTTTAATTGGCACGTATGCACTTACGAGTATGTGTATCGCTTTACCGAGTGCCCGCCGATAATATATGTCTGTTGAAAATTGTCACTTAAAAACATCAATGATTTTGGGATGTCATACTTTTCCATATGTCTTGAATAGGGCCCTTATTTCGAGGCGTGTTTGTCTTACGTTGCGTCACGTTCGTGGCGTCATAAACGACTTCAAATCATAACAATGGTTTTACGTGGCTCGTGAGCGCTCATGTTAAACAAATTTGAATTGTGCGTTGACTTTCTTAGCTGTGCGCTTCTGTGTGCTTCGCTTTAGCATATATCAAATGTATCTAATAAGGAGGAATATATAAGATTGTCCTATTAAAGGATGACTCACGTTAGACCGTGCCGTGTGCGGGCTGACGCTTCGGCCGCTTACTTTTCTATGACATGACAGGTGATCACGTGATGCTTTTCATAGAAAACGACGCGCCGGAAGCTCCGGCCCGGACACGGCCCGGTCTAACGTGAGTCATCCTTAATACGTATTATATATTTAACTATGGCAAAATAGAGTAGCAATTATATACATATTATTTTTCACCACACCAGCTCGGAAAAGCTTACTTTGCACTTCAAAAACTGATAGCAAAGTTGCATTTTATTCACATGTGAGGCAAAGTATTCAAATGCAAATTTTGAGTTGTTTTCTAATGTTTGCTGGTAGAATTGACTTTTAAATGATGATTTTGGATGATAAATATTTAAAAACATTCATTTGGATTTGATTTGGTTTGATTTTGTTTGATATTTTACATTTAATATTTGCTTCGGGTTGGTGTGGTGAAAAATGTTGTGTTTCACTCTGGGGCAAATTTTGTTTAACCCTCGTGCTTGGAAACCCTCGCAACGCTCAAGATTCCATTTTCGAATTTTGGAATTTTTCGCTTGCTCGGGTATCAATATTAGCACGAGCGGTTAAACAACAACTTTGCCCCCTTGTAATACAAATAACTATTGTTAGTCTACCTATTTAATTATTTGACATAGTTACTGTATACCTAATTATAAACACACGTACCTAAATTTCAGAGAATCTACCGCGAAAAACGGTTCTTTATCTGTCTCTCTATCGTCCGAATATGCAAGAGCGATAGAGAGGCACACATAACGAAATTTCGATTTTAATTTTTCGCGGTAGGCTTAGCAAGGTAGGGTAGGTAGGTTTAAGGGTTTTTGGATTTGTCATAAGTTTTTTTTATACACGCGTCTACAGTGGCGTCGACAAAGCCAGATTAACTGTAGTAGGTACTTAAAATTTAATCTTAATCTTGACTGGATTAAAGAAACCGCATATTTGTAGCAACTTATCTTTGAAACTATCAGCCTAATGACCGGATTTTATCTTTCTAATCTTCAAAGTGGCTACCGGCTTACTTGTTGATGAATTACCAACCAGCAAAGCCACTTTGGGCCTTATTTAATGGATTTCCTAAATAAACATTATTAAGGAATAAATTACTTCCTTCTTTATATTTCGGATAGGAAAATGAGCTACATGATGGGAAATGATTTAAAATTTCCATTATTCTAATGGAGGCAATGGAGAATACCTACCTATGCTTTGCCTAATTTTAATACATTTCATGAACAGTGTGTATAACAAAACAACTGCGTGATTTCTAAGTATTGTTATTTTATTTAACTATAATAGCGCGCGCAGACTCAGGCCAGCAAGTCGTATCACAAGGTATTTAAGTACCTATTGTTTAATAGTACATTATTGTCGAGGCTCGGAAGTAGCTACTTGCAGGCTGAGGATTCGTTTTAAACGGACGACCTTGGGAGTCCGTTTAATTGAATCCGAAGCCAGCAAGTAGCCTTCCAGCCGAGTCATATATAGTGCTTTTCTCAAAAATGGTGCATAAATATAAATATCATAGAAATATTTTACAAAAGCAACTTTCTTACGTATATATTTTCACAGAAAAAAGTAGAAACAATTGAAAAAATTAGCTTTGCCGCCTTTTTATTTTTTTAATAAAAAAATAGAAGTGTATTTTTCTGCCGAAAATACGCCAACCTATTTGAGACAGCTAAATAGTCGCGGTACTAATCTTCTGTTTGGCTGTTTAATGGGCCTGTGCCTTCATTTGATATGGCCATTTCAACTTTTAAAAAGTTTGGAACTCGACAAATAATGGAATTTGTATGCAACATTGCAGTCCCAAAATCGAGACTGCAATGTTTTTAACTTTTTAATTTTTGACTAACCATAAACTACGCGTTTCGCAACCTATTTTTTGAACGGCAAAGTCGACTTTGCTGTCCATTTTTGAGAAAAATTATTTTACAGTACATATGGTCCTATTTCGTCGGCTGAGAATACGTTTGTGCCATATCCATTTTTGAGAAAATCATTTTTTAGTGATTCCTAAAATAACAAAAAATTTGCTATAGGTAATTGACACTAATCGGTTTATGAAAAAAACTATTTTTGAAAAATGTTGTGCCATATCCGCATTTTACTATAGGATAATTACACTCTGTTAACAGAAAATTCGTCGTGTTTTAATTTATCGCCACTCGTTTCGAATTTCCTCTTTTCCGCACTTGTATCGTAAATAACTATTTAGATATGACAACAATGTTTCCTGCCAAGTTATTTAATTTCATAGTAATTTTACTGCCAGGTAAGTACCTATAATCCAGTAACTTTGTCGAATTTTGTAACCTGGCTCTTTTGCGTTAAATCCGGTAGTTCTGATTTTTTGCAGACTTATTTATGATATTGCCCCAATGAATAATACAAGTTTGTGACTTCGAGCGCCGAGCGCAACTATGTCAAATATTGAAAAACCCGCGAAAATTTCGTTTGTGCCATATCCATTTTTGAGAAAATCATTTTTTAGTGATTCCTAAAATAACAAAAAATTTGCTATAGGTAATTGACACTAATCGGTTTATGAAAAAAACTATTTTTGAAAAATGTTGTGCCATATCCGCATTTTACTATAGGATAATTACACTCTGTTAACAGAAAATTCGTCGTGTTTTAATTTATCGCCACTCGTTTCGAATTTCCTCTTTTCCGCACTTGTATCGTAAATAACTATTTAGATATGACAACAATGTTTCCTGCCAAGTTATTTAATTTCATAGTAATTTTACTGCCAGGTAAGTACCTATAATCCAGTAACTTTGTCGAATTTTGTAACCTGGCTCTTTTGCGTTAAATCCGGTAGTTCTGATTTTTTGCAGACTTATTTATGATATTGCCCCAATGAATAATACAAGTTTGTGACTTCGAGCGCCGAGCGCAACTATGTCAAATATTGAAAAACCCGCGAAAATTTCGGTTTTCACAGATTTGGGCGATTATAACCCTAAAGGACTAGTTTTTCATAGTGCCTTCTCAGGGCGCTTTAAAGTGGACTAGATTGGCTACAGTACGAGACTAGAATTGTCTCTGTACATTTAATAGTTTCCGAGATAAAGCCTTTCAAAATTTATAATTTTTTTCGCACTTGTATTCGTAGGCTAAGTAAATGCAGTGAGTATGCACTTTTGTCTCAGGCGATGCCGCTTGGCAAAATTGTTTCTAAGGTCAAACAAAGCTGATTTGAGCCGGTAGACACGAGATCGTACCGTGCCTACCTCCCAAAAAAGTGGGGGGGGGGAAATGGTTGGCTCCCCAGGTGCAATCTATGCTATATTTCTTCCTGCTCTTAGCAACTAGGGCAAGTTATATATCATTTTCATATAATTTAAGGACGAGCACATTATATTCATACTTTTAAAATGCCAAGTTAAGTGTTTGTTTTTACATTTTTAACCTTTGACTTTGACCATAATTACATTTCTATGGAAATCGTCACTCAATCCGCTACATATTTTTCCAAAAAAATGTATGACTGCCTGCTTTGAAGTAATACTTTATAGAATAAGGAATCCCTAAATTATATGAAAATGATAACTTGCTCTAGTTGCTAAGAGCAGGAAGAAATATAGCATAGATTGGACCTGGTGATCCAATCCTTGCGACTCCCTCTTTGGGGGATAGGCACGGTACGATCTCAAGGTACCTGGCCAAATCAGCTTTGTTTGACCTTAGGAACAATCGTGCCAAGCTGCATTGCCTGACACAAAAGTGCATACTCACTGCACTTAGTTACCCTACGAATACAATTTCAAAAAAATATAAATTTTGAAAGGTTATTTCGGAAACTACTAGATGTACAGAGACAATTCTAGTCTCGTATTGTAGCAAATTTAGTCCACTTTAAAAACGTCCTAAGAAGGCACTATCAAAAACTAGTCCTTTAGGGTTATAATCGCTCAAATCTAAAAGAAAACCGAAATTTTCGCGGGTTTTTCGATATTTGACAAAGTTGCGTTCGGCGCTCGAAGTCATAAACTTGTATTATTCATTGGGCCAACATCATAAACACGTCTGCAAAAAATCAGAACTACCGGATTTAACGCAAACACGAAATGTATAAAATTACTGTATTACTAAGGCTTGATTTGAATTGGCCACGATACGCATGACATGATACAGCACACATCATTCACTGACACCTCACAGTAGGTATATACTATTAATCATGCCGTAATTGCCATGCACGATAAGTAAGACCATAATACTTCCAGTATTTGAACAGTATTGTTTACAAAATGTTATCATATCATAAATATTGTTTTGACTCGACTAATTTTTTTATCGAAGATAACATATTATGTACTTAACGTTCCGCTTATTGCATCATTTATTGTAAGCTCTATATAAAAAGGGAAATATATATATTTTTTTTGTTTTCAACGATATTATGTGACCATAGTAAACCTTTTTTTTAGACAAAAGTGATGGCAAAAAATAATTTTCATTTCTGTTTAAGTTTAAAAGACGCTTATTTATTTGATTTATTAACTAACTACATAATATGCCATTGATATCGGTATCTGTATCGGTATCGCCGATTATTTGCTTCAAAAATCGGTATCGGTATCGTATCGGCAAAATCATGTATCGTTACATACCTACATTAAACGATGACGCACAAGCACATATGTACGTGTATTGTACAATATATTCATAGGTAGAGTCAGTCCAAGAAAAGTCTGCAGCGGATTTGATAGCCCACGCAGTGCACGTGTCATTTTAAACGTCAAACGTCTATGAAATTATGACGTATAAATGACACTTGCACTGCGTGGGCTATTAAATCCGCTGCAGACGTTTCTTGGTCCGACTCTATGTAATAATTCACAACTATTTAAAACTTTAAAGGTTGCAACGTAATTTCTAATTTTCCACTCCAACTGATAGTAGCGCTATTGGCCCTCCGCAGTAGAGTCTTAAAACGGCTAAACCTCATCCGATAATATTCAACTTACGCCCTCATAATATTCGCCACAACAATTCCCTGGAAACGTTATTATGGCGAATAAAGCCGTTATTATGAAAACGCAGTTTCACGCTTCACTTGTCAGAGTGAAGCCTTAGTATCTTGAAATTGATGTTTACAATTTGTTGGGATTCTTTAAAGTTAGCTGAGATTTTTGAAAATAATAATAAATATTATAAGACAATTTTACACGTATCGACCTAGTCTCACAGTAAGCCCAATAAGGCTTGTGTTGTGGGTACAAGACGACGATATACCGGGTGTGGCCTGTAACACGAGCAAAGAATTAAAACATAGATTGTACTCCTCAAACCGTGACACTTTTGTTCAACAACTTTTAAAAATTATGAAGTATTTAGACTCCCTATTTTTCACACAAAATAAATATTATCTTCAATGGACGCCATCGCCACGCCATATCATTGTGATTGACGTTGCTTGTCACGCCTTAAACATAACAAAATTCGCAATACATTGCGTCTTAGAATAAACTTTAAAGTGTATTAAAAATCAAACCACAAGTTATTTTTAAAAGTCACTGAACAAATGTTGGTCAGTATGAGGAGTACAGCCTACAGTTTAATTTTTTGCTCATGTTACAGGCCACACCCGGTATACGTGAAATGAATAGTTATATACAGGGTGTCCCTAGCCATTGGACAAAGCCGAAATGTACATATGCATTAGGGTATTTAGAACCAGTATACAAAGTATCCTAACAATCGGTGTAGCGGTTACGAAGAAATTAACAAATTACGATTTTTTTACTTTGGAGCAACCTGTATGTGTTAGTAGCTCCTGAGGTAATAAACAGTATGAAACCTTCTTCGACCGTTTTGATTAACTTTTTTATTTATGACATTAATAAGATTCTGACTTTTGACAAATGTCATCATTGCCGCACATTTTCAAACAAATTGTCAAAAGCACTGCCAATGACCAATACAGTATGTTTCTTTTTGTTGTCAATTATTGGAAACAACCTTTGTTTGAATATTATTTTTTTATCTTTTGTTGTAATTAAATATTACCGTTAGAGCATTTCTTAGAAGTAACCCTACGTGGGATTTCAGGGTTTGTCCAATGGCTAAGGTCACCCTGTATAAATACTCATAAATAATAAATATACGTAGAAGACATCCATATCTCGGGAACAAATATTCTGTTAAACCACAGAATACATAATACTCGTAGTACTACCGTACAGAAAGGGCACTTCCTACAAAACCGAAGTTTGACAGCGATTCAGGGTCGAATCATACTGTCCCTTTCTAATATATGACACTATCCCTTTCGGCTATTTAGGGTTGTCAAAATTCAAGTGATTATCTTATCTGTGGTCGTGCACGCAAAAGGACGTCAAGGCGTGCCAACCCTAATAATTGATCGGAGCAATGCTGAGCCGAACGGAGTTTACCCGAAGTCAGGAGTGTCTCCCCACTGGTTAAACACACAAATGCCCCTACCAGGATTCGAACCCGGGACCTCCTGTTTCGTAGGTAGGCTAACTACCGACTAGGTTAGGAGGCCGTTAATAAGCTAACAAGCCATATGTCGTAGTCCATAAGGCCTTGTTGTACCTGTAGGCTTAGCACGAATGCACAGCGACAGTATCTCGCGCGCGATATTACGCGTATTTTTCTGTGTTAATTAGAAAGGGATGGGTCGTCTCATATGCGAGATAATGTCGCGACGCACTCATGCTAAGCCTACTAAGCGACTAACGCTACGTTGCGTGATGTTATCGAATTATAACAACGCCGCCCGGATGGGATTGGTCTTTGTCATTTCCTCTCCTCCCCCAAGGCAAAAAGAATAGATAGTATAGAGGGGTCCTGTCATTGTACATTTTGTAGTCACTGTAAATTTACTGCCATCTATCGACACACGACTAAAACTCAAAATGAAAACGTATAAAGTTTTCAAAAAATGTACATATATGGATAAATGATTTTATTATTTTTATATCATTTTGATCCATGTTCATTCACTGATATCTATGTGTTAAAATTGTTAAATATGAAACGGTGTCGTCACGCCATCTAGCCGAGGATAGGCTAAAGGTGTGTGCGGCATCTATTCGAGAATGACTTTTACTTGAATTCCGAGGCACGTTTTTTCCTTAGACTTTATTCGTCTTATACGAAGTTACATATGTCTTTGCCCAAGGCAAAGGGTGGATTTCTAAAAATAGTATAGCCTGTCTAAAACTTCAAGGTTTATTAAATATATTAAGAACAGGTCACTCACGTATTTTAAGTCGAAAAACGCTCGACATGTTTCGCTCCGTACCGAGGAGTGTCAGCAGGAGCTTGCGTTGACGGTGACGGACCGGCGCAGACTGCAGGCCGTAGCCCTCCGCGCCCGATGACTTGACGATGAGCGTTTTTCGACTTATTATATGTGAGTGACCCGTTCTTAATATATTTAGTATGTCTGTGTCTTACCTTGTCTTCAAGGTTTATTTTTAGAGCTCCACCCTTGATAAAAGCAAGGCACTACAGCATGATAAAAGCAAGATGAGTTTATTAAATTTAGCTGTGAAAAAGTAATAGACAGATATATATAGTTACGTTAGCATTTAAAATATGCCTTTTACGGTTGTCTGATTTAATTTTTTCTTTGTAACTGGGTGATTCTTAAATTGTGTCCAAAAATTTTTTTTTTCATAAACGTTTTTATTTTTCACATATTATTACATATATCAAAAGTACATACAAAAAGCAATTTTTTGATTCATATGGTCAAGCTTAAAACCCTCAGGAAAGGTAAATAAAATGAGTACATAAACACGGTTGTGACAAAGTGTCCCTCAGTCGTGACAGTAACTTCTATTGCTACGACAAACCTAATGACAGCTTAGACGTTGAAATCCGTCAAACTATAAAGGCTGTAGAGCGTGACAAAGAATTCGATACACATCATACATACATACAAGCGAAAAACATTTTTTTTTGCTTTGGCAGTCGGGCAATAATAGCACATGATCTGTAGCTAATAAAAATGCATTTCTGAAAAGTGCATGTGCCTCTAAATTAATCAAACGAATTAAGAATGACACGACCACGTGTCTATATGTCACGAACGTGGACTCAAATGTCCGTGGCGGTGACAGATTTTTGAGGCCACGGTCGTGATAATTTGGAACATGTTCGATATTACATAAACATTTCCTTTGATTTTGCAAATGTTAAATAATTAGCTTAATCTTCAATGTATGAGCTATATCTTATGTTACAAACAATAACATGAAACTGCAACTTACTTTTAAAACTCTAACACGGCGGTGACGCGTTAAGGTTGACCGTTTTTTCAAATGAACACAAATAAATAATTTTCGACAAAACTTCTCCCTTCAGCCATTTGTAAACCTGACAACAACACAGTGTTGCTGTTCTAAGAAAACTTTAATAAGGCTGCCAGTAGTAAAGATAATTTTCTACCGAGTACCGCATGTTTATATTACCACGCGCGGTGGTGACGCGAAAACTAATCACAAAATGTATGTTGTTTAAAATTATATAAAATCGTTATAAATCCATACAATTTTTAAACAGTGTTGTAGAACAAGGATTAGTGTTTTATATTAGATATAAATTATTGCAAGATCACTTCATATTTTTTCAAATAAAAAACAAATATCACAAAATCTGGGGAAGTCACACTACACGGTCCGTGACATTTCGCACTTGTAATTTTTTTTAAATATGTTTCTAATACACTTAGGACAATACATTTAGGTTGACCTAAAACTAGAGGTAAATTGCTAAGTATATTGATATAGAGTTTACTTATTTTCTCAAAAATACATGCTATTCTTACGTGTTACACCAAAAATGCATAAGAATAAGAATTACCCAACTATGTCCCAATTGTCCCTTGAAAAACGGGACATATATTATTGTATTAACAAAAAAAATGTTGATCTCCATATAGTATCAATTAAATAACATCTATATTATTAAGGTTTTATTTAGTAAACAACAGATACACGCTACCATTTTAAATAATTCTGAGAATATTCATTTACGTCACATAACTAACACTAAACAACATTATTGTATTGATGCTTGTAGTTTCGGGCGGGTTTCCGCAACATGCCGACTGGTATCCTATATACCACGACGATGTCACGAAGATGGTTTCAAGAAGGTGGAGAAGAGAAGAAAGCCTCGTCAGAATCAGTGTAGTACCGCACCGACTGGACCCAACCATTCGCCGCGTCCTGTAACACCGTCGACGCTGCTGTATGTGTCCCGTCTACATTACCTTACGAAGGTCGATGACATCGTAAAGTATGTGAAAACGAAGACCGAATTCATCCTGAGGGTCGTGAAGTTGGAATCTCGACACAATACGGATTTTAATTCGTTTGTGTTGAGCGTTCCGACTGAACATCTAGCGACCTTCACCAAGGAGGACTTTTGGCCGAAGGGTGTCAAGTTTCGGCGGTTCCGCGGCCGGCTCCCTGACACTGCGGGGTTGCGTAATGCATCGCAGCCATAATGTGATTTGTAGTGTTTAGTTTTTAAAATATATTTTTATAATATACTGTATGCTAGTTTTAAGGTATTTATGTATGGGCCACTAGTTGCCTGAAATTAAAATTTTCATTTCATATCTACCACCAGTTTGGCATCATGCTCGTACTGACATATTAGTGCGAGAGTATAGAAAGTAAATTACGTAGTCATTAGCGTATATGTCAGTTTTGACACTGTCGATGACTCAGGGTACGGCTATAGGTATGTTCTATAACGTCGCGCCGGTGACTATGAAATTGTAGGGCTGGCAAGTTTGCGGCGGTACTCGATTTGTTAATGACCGAGTTGCCCACGCCCCACTCCTTTGTGGCAACCCTGACGCTGCTCTTTGGATTTACTAATTAATCTAGTTTTTGCTTATTTCCGTTTCGTGATAAAGCATATATGATTCTGTGCATAAAGTGGGAGTTTAATATTTGTTTTCGAGCGCTAAGCTAATTTTAACTCTAGTTTGGCACAACACATACGCTGTGTTATTGTAGTTTCAAAGTTGATTTAAAATGTTCTACACGAGATATTATTTATTTTATTGTACAAATAAATGAACGGCACACAGAAAGAACATGTCTAGTTACTTTAGTAAAATTTTGAGTACCTACTTATATAATAATACAATATCTGGGAGACCGAGCTTTGCTCGGAAAAATTATAAAAACTAAAAAATGCGCGTTTTTCTAGAGATAAGACCTAGCTAGATCGATTTATCGCCCCCGGAAACCGCCATAGAGCAAATATCGTCGAAATCGTTACAGCCGTTTTCGAGATCCCCGAAATATATATACCTAAATAACAAAGAATTGCTCGTTTAAAGGTAGGTATCAGATAGATAGATAGATAAATATAGACACTTCAAACCAAGCTTCAAAATATCGAGCCGCGAGCCAAAGTAAACAAAGTTTTTATCCTTTTGTAAGCAATAAAGAATTTGCATAATAGACACCGAAAGCGATCCGGCGCGGTCCATAAATATTCATCGCGTCTAATTTGTGATTAGACCTTTCAGGCTCGTTATTTAGGGGGCGAAATAGTTGAGTGCCCATTACTTTGCTGCGTTTTGGTTTAAGCGCAGCGATATTTAATGAGAATTGATTAGGTATAGGCTCCAATTTCAGCATTTATGCCGTAAAATTTGGGCTAGTTATAATGTATGCGAGCTAAATAGGGTTCAGGCTAGCCTGAGGCACAAAAGCGCAACATCCTCATGATGTCCAGGATAATACCCTGGGTCACAGGTTCTGTAGTGATTGATCGTTAGATCTAGTATACACCTCTTTGTCTCAGTTTTAGTATTTCAATAGACAATTGGAGTTGTGTCTATTCTGAGACGTATTTGTAGGAAACCATTATCCCCATTCAGGTACAACCCAGAACCCACATTTCCATTACAACTTGTCTCTAATTACTAAACCTGTTACCTCATTTGTTTGCTATAATTACTTTCGTATCAAGTGATCCACCTCAACGCTCAAAGCATTTCTAATAAGTTTTACTAATCCTAAAACGTCAAGGTTTGTAAACCCTGAAAACAACACACTCAAACATGCTTTCGCACTCTCCTATGTTACTTGACCGCGACGTTTTAGTTTCGGCTTCATGCCTTGGTGTTAAGGTTCTAATTTAATTGATGAAATGTTTGTGTGTGGCATTAAGGTATGTATATCTTTTATAAAGCGTGAGGTCGCAAACAGTTGGTTTCGTTAGATTAATGCAGTGCGATGTAATCGCTGCGGCTCGTTTGAGTTACATTACTGTTTTTATGAATGTTGGTTAATTTAGTGAATGTTTACCACAGACAGTGTAGGTATAGGTCTTAGAGCATTTAGTAACTGGAGACGCCATGGCTGTCATTTTCTGCACAAAACAGTCTGCTGATTTTTGCGGGGGAGGGGCACGTCAAATGTATGGCTATTTGTACATGATTTGTACGTAACGTATAAATAGCCATGTCAGATAAACGTCAGTCCATACAAAAGTTTGCACAAATGTGCCAGGTTTTCGGTAGCGGGGTAAGCTCTTAAAGGCGACTCCAGTTATTATAGTTACACTTTTCATATTCACTAATTTACGTTTGTCCAACAAAAGTGTTAATTTCTTTTACCTTATTCAAATACATGAGGGGTCTAATTTTGCTGTATGGTGTGGGCATTTATCAAAACCGAGTGCTCAACTTGATATGACAAAATCAAAAACCATGTTCAATCCTCAAATATAATGATTATTTTTATTAGCCTATTTAAATAAGACAATATAGTACTTATTAACATCAAAATTACCACACTCTATATTTAGCAATCTTTAACTTATATTCAAATAACACATGGCTGAAAACCAAATTACACACAAAACCAAAAGAGGAAAAACGAACAGTTTCAGAAACTGGTAATAGAGTCAAGAAACGTTTTATTTATAAATAGTTATCAGATAATTTATGTACAAAATTTGCTCGCTTTATTGCTCTTAATTATATTTCCAATTAAAGTTAATTATTGCAAAGTACGTACCTATTTCCGTCATGCAACGTAGTTAACAACGATTTCCAGCGCACTGGTTCTAATTCTATTTCCCTTGACATTAGCCACAGACTAAATAATGAACTAGACGTAGCAAATGCTCGTACTTTTAGTTAGCATACCTATTGAGGTATAATTAGGTTAATATGTATTGGCATTTGTATTATGTATTTTTATTAGTAAAATTAGGTAATTATAAACATTTGAATTTCGAGGTGGAGTAATCAGTATTTTAAAATGTGGTTTTATTGTTTTTTTTTTGTATTTTTAGTTGTGTATTTTAATTTTAATTCGATTATAATTTTAGACATGTCTTGATTTTGATATTAAAGATTTTGAATTGAAATTGAATTGTCTTTTTATTGAGACAAGGATAAAACACCGAATACCGATTTGTTACGCTCCCGTTCTGGAACTCTCGAATGTTTGTTACTAAAATAGAAAATGTTTTGCTCCAAGATAATGTGACAAATTCAAGTACCTAAAGATCATTCTCATTCATAAATTGTTTTTACGAAGTTATAGTGAGTATGAAAATCGCCATGTTTCATTTTCATATTGGTGCATGTGGCATCTAGTGTAATTATGGTCTGACATTAACGATAGATGGAAGCAAATAGATCCGAACGCCGAGTAAATACGGGTCGGGCGCTAAGTCTCAAACGCGCGCTCACGATTGGACGATTTAAACTTGACGACAACGCTTTGTTTAGCTTGCGACTGTGATAAATTATCGTTGATAATGAACAGAAACTGTTATATACCCCTGAGTTTTTAACCGACTTCAAGATTTCAAAAGGAGAAGGTTTTCAATTCGGCTGTTTTTTACACGACTGCCCAAACAAAAAAAGTGTATTGTTTTCAGCGTTCATGTTTGTATGTATGTGAGTTTCTTTATTCCACCTTAACTTCTGAATGCCTTAACCGATTTAGACGTATGATACATCATTAGAATCCTTACGTCATCCCGGGTAACATAGGCTATGTGACGTCATTATAAAAACAATATGGCGGACTTAATACGCCATATTACGCAACCTTTAGAAAAAAATATCGTGCAAACCTATCGAGTAGGGTATCAAAATGAAGGGCTGAAAGCCGATTGATACTATATATGCAACATGTGGGTTTAAGTTTCATTTTGAGAAAGTAAGAATTGACAAAATATGTTAAGAGAAGCTAATGTCATAAAACCAAATATTATTATTGAATGGGATACTTATTAAAATAAAAGGAAAGGGTTTGACCGCTGATCATAAAAAAATATAATTATATTATATTAGGTAGGTACATACTACTCATAGTTTTTAAAACATGTTCGTAATTGCACTTGTGGAATCGAAAAGTTTAAAATATAACTTCTATTTATTAATCGATACGATACAGAGTCCGTCTAGGCTAACTCTGCACCGACTTTGGCAGAACAAATCGTGAAAGTATCATTATAACCGTATGGTTTGATTTAATTTTAACATTTATGATGATGATGTCCGAAGGGTGAGCTCCACGTAGGGCCTACGGCTCAGAGCGTAAGAAAGATGTGCGCTTCCTGCAACTTCTCCAAGTATATGCACTCGGTCCAAAGCCAGGCGCCAAAGACGCCCCCACACTAAAAGGGTCAGGCGTAGCCCGACGTACGTGACACGCTATACGCTTACCAAAGCCGGGCGCCTTCGGCGCCCTCATACTCAAAGCATCGGCCGTAGCCCGACATACGTGGCGCGTTGTACGCGTTCCAAAGCCGGGCGCCTTCGGCGCCCTCATACTAAAAGAGTCGGGCGTAGCCCGACGTACATACGTGGCGCACTGCGCGCGGTCCAAGGCCAGGCGACTTCTACTTTCTCATACTAAAAGTGTCGGGCGTAGTCCGACGTACGTGACACGCTGTACGCATACCAAAGCCGGGCACATTCAGCGCCCTCACACTTAAAGGTTTTGGCGTAGCCCGATGTACGTGGCGCGCTGCACGCAGTCCAAAGCCAGGCACCTTCAAATCTCTCATATTAAAAGTATTGGGTGTAGCGTGACACGCTGTATGATTACCAAAGCCGGCCTCATACTCAAAGCGTCGGGCGTAGTCCGACGTACGTGGCGCGCTGTACGCGTTCCAAAGCCGGGCGCCTTCGGCGCCCTCATACTAAAAGAGTCGGGCGTAGCCCGACGTACGTGGCGCGCTGCGCGCGGTCCAAAGCCAGGCGACTTCTACTTTCTCATACTAAAAGTGTCGGGCGTGTACGAGGCGCGTTGTACGCGTTCTAAAGCCGGGCGCCTTCGGCGCCCTAATGGTAAAAGAGTCGGATGTAGCCCGACGTACGTGGCGCGCTGCACTCGGTCCAAAGCCAGGCGCCTTCGACTCTCTCATACTAAGTGTAGGGCGTAGGCCCACATACGTGACACGCTGTACCCTTACCAAGACGCCTTCAGTGCCCTCTTGCTCAAAGCGTCGGGCGTAGTCCGACGTACGTGACACGCTGTACGCATACCAAAGCCGGGCGCCTTCGGCGCCCTCACACTTAAAGGTTCTGGCGTAGCCCGATACGTGTGTACGTGTGTACGTGGCGCGCTGCAAGCGGTCCAAAGCCAGGCGCCTTCGACTCTCTCATATTAAAAGTATCGGGCGTAGCGTGACACGCTGTATGATTACCAAAGCCGGCCTCATACTCAAAGCGTCGGGCGTAGCCCGACGTACGTGGCGCGCTGCACGCGGTCCAAAGCCAGTCCCCTCAACATTCTCATACTAAAAGTGTCGGGCGTAGCCCGACGTACGTGACACGCTGTACGCTTACCAAAGCCGGGCGCCTTCGGCGCCCTCTTACTCAAAGCGTCGGGCGTGTACGAGGCGCGTTGTACGCGTTCTAAAGCCGGGCGCCTTCGGCGCCCTAATGGTAAAAGAGTCGGATGTAGCCCGACGTACGTGGCGCGCTGCACTCGGTCCAAAGCCAGGCGCCTTCGACTCTCTCATACTAAGTGTCGGGCGTAGGCCCACATACGTGACACGCTGTACCCTTACCAAGACGCCTTCAGTGCCCTCTTGCTCAAAGCGTCGGGCGTAGCCCGACGTTCGTGGCGCACTGTACGCGTTCCAAAGTAGTCGGGCGTAGCCCGATATATGCGGCGCTCTGCGTGCCTTTCTGTACTGAGGACGCCCTCGCAAAAGTAATATAAAGTGACTTCAAATGGTTATCAACGAAATCATGACCCCAAAATTAATTAAATAAATAAAAAATTAAAAAACACGACTGCGAAAAAGCGAACTGAAAAGATAAAAATATTTTTTAGTTGTGTTAGTTACTCAACTTAATGAATGTAAAAATTCTAAAAAGTATAAAATAAATTAATTAAAAATTAAAAAACACGACTGCGAAAAAGCGAACTGAAAAGACAAAAATAATTTTTAGTTGTGTTAGTTACTCAACTTAATGAATGTAAAAAATTATTAGAATATGAGTGTTTAGTGAAGGTTATAAACAACAAACGCAAAAGTTTTATGCTCATTTAGGATCGTGACTGTACCTGTGTATTTTATTTCAATTGCAGTCGGGGACCTTGATGTATTGACATTTTCCCATTTAAAAGGTCCCCGACTGCAATTGAAATAAAATACACAGGTACAGTCACGATCCTAAATGAGCATAAAACTTTTGCGTTTGTTGTTTATAACCTTCACTAAACACTCATATTCTAATATTTTTTTACATTCATTAAGTTGAGTAACTAACACAACTAAAAATTATTTTTGTCTTTTCAGTTCGCTTTTTCGCAGTCGTGTTTTTTAATTTTTAATTAATTTATTTTATTATTCCAAAGGACTGTAAATGCAATTATACTGTGTTATCTACTACCTACCAATATTATATAACATACACAATAAATACGTTAAGCCTAATAAATTAAATACAGTAAACATTTTAAAACTAAATATGTAACTACCTAAATAAGATTATAATGAAATACATATTGTACATATAATGTTAAGATAAGTTAAGAAGTAAATATAAATGAAATCTAAGTGTTAGCATGTAAGGTTTATCTGTTAATACTAATATTATATTATATATAAAAAAAAACTCGAAGGTTTTACTGGAGTTAGCAAAAATCGACTACGACATCTACATATTTTAGTCTATTAGGCTCCAAAAATGCCCAGAATTCTCCGAAGGTGGAGAGGTGAGTTCGTGTCAAGAGCTCTTGCAAAATAGATAAAGTTAGGATGCGAAGTACTAAGAATTTCGTACATTGACACGCCATTCCCTATCTCTATTGCACGCGCATACTTATTTATACTGCTGTCCCGCCGAAGATGCCGGCGGTCAATCCCCGTATTCGTGCGGAAAAGTAATGTAGGTAATAATTATAATAGATAGATAAGATAAGTAGGTAGATAGAGATAAGAAATGACTTGTCAAGGTACGAGATTCTTCGTGCCTAGGGTCCTTACTTTAACTACATTGGTGCGGCACGCAGTCCACGAGTTTCCGAGCATTTTACCCCTACACCACGTTACTTATTTATTTATTTATTCAGATTCAGATTCAGATTAATTTATTTCTCAATAAGTATTACATGTTTTTATTACAACCGAATATAAAGATGAATACACATTAAGATCGTCAAAAGATGTACAAATTAATCTAATAAATAATACATGCTATAATCGTTTACAAATTACAATATTAAATTACATATTTGAGGTGTGATTATATTAATTACTTAGGTATTCCTTTATGCTGTACACTGTCTTATTGAGTAGCAATTTCTTTACTTGGAGACTGAACGTGTTGATATTAGTTTCGGCTTTAATTTCTTTTGGCAGCTTATTATACAATTTCTGAGCCATTATGTTGGGGGATTTTTTAGCAATGTTCAATCTACTTTTTATTGGCCTCAGATTGTCTGGATACCTTGTTGGGCGAACACTGATATCCCTAGTACATACAAATTCACTCTGGTTTTTTCTTACGTATAATAATACCTCATAAATATATGTTGACACTGATGTTAAGATTCCTAGGCTTTTAAAAAGGTCCCTGCAACTATCTCTGCAATGCGTTAGCCAGGACTCTGATTGGACGTTTCTGCATTTTTAGGACTCGCTCAAAATCTGTTGCATTTCCCCATAACTGGATTCCGTATGAAAGGATTGAGTGCACATATGCATAGTACGCTTCATTAAGATTGTCACTAGAGATAAGGGTCCTTAACTGCTTAAGGATATATACACCTTTTGCTAACTTTCCACAAATCGAATTTATATGTGTCTTCCGCGAAAAAGTAGGGTCTAAATCAAACTCCAATAACCTCACGTTTTGGACACTTTGGAGTTTTACACCCTTGGAGGTAATTATTTCAATATTATCATTCTCTTTTTGGCAGGTACTAAATTTCATGATATGTGTCTTTTCCGAGTTTAACTTGAGACCATAAATTTTAAACCAAGTTTCTAATTTCGATAGAATTACACTTATTTTATGAACTAAATTTTCGTCTGGTTCGGCATTAACAACTATTGTTGTGTCATCCGCATATAGAATTATTTCAGCGTCAATATCTAAGTTAGCGGCGTCATTCAAAAATATAGAGAATAAAACATTTCCCAACGATGAGCCTTGTGGAACTCCTATTGTCATTTGTTGTGGTTCAGATCTATAATGCTTTCCGTCAACTTTAATTTCTACCATGTGCTCTCTATTTGACAGATACGATTTTAATAGATCAGCACTTTGACCTGTCACACCATAAGCACGTAGTTTAGCTAACAGCAGCGAATGGTTTACGGAGTCAAAAGCCTTTGACAAGTCTAGGAATATGCCTACTACTCTCTTTTTATTTTCTAAGGACTGTATAACACTCTCCATGAACCTGTGTGTTGCTGTTATTTAAATTTTATTTCACATAAAATTATAAGTACAAATGGCGGACTTACCAGACAACCACTGGGCCAAAAAAAGACGGTTGTTAGGTGCAACTTCTATTATAGCTGCTATTATAACTGCTTTCTATTATAGATTTTATAATAGAAAAATTAAAACGATAATCACAAAACTACTACCTACCTACTATTTACAAAATAAACACTAATTAACATACGATGAAATAATAAACTTACACATATACTTTGTATGATACACTTACATAAATATCTACATATATAGGTACCTACATACATTATATATGTACCTACTCACACTTCATTTCTTACAACTTACAGTATATCTTGTTAAATGTACGAGTACTTCAAAACAGGCGTAGCTACTTTAACATAAAGTTACAGGGAAACATTTTTTTCACTCCAACGCCAACAACCATTAACAGCACGCAATGTACAACAAAACACCACTCCTCTTAGAATTGCCTTAGAAATGAACAATTTATTATAAAACAACCTAACTCCAAAGTCGCGCTGTTACATTTTAAACCAAGAAGTCAGCGTTATAAGATATATTATTGAATAGTGGAATCACAGAGGTTAGGGTTGGAATTTGTTTTGTTGTATGTTTTATTCATGGGCAATGGCCACGCGAAGAAAATACGTTTACCTGAACCCTGATAACAACTAATGAGAGCGTTTATTTTAGAAAGTTTCCAGCTCGAAAGGAAGAAGACAATTTAGATAAAATAATTGAGTGAAGTATACTTGAGGGTAACACATTTTTCACGATAATAATGGTACCTAATAGATAAAGTGAACCATTTTTATTGCACTTTAAATTATAAGATAAGCTTGTTCTATAACTTCCTAATTAGTTACATAAATTTAGTCAGTTTTGAAGACTATACTCTGTATCTTTAGGTATTTAAATAAAAGTAAACAAAATCTACCCTCAAATGGCTCCTTAAGCCAGTTGAGGGTAGAAGAAAAGAGTACACGATCAAATATTGTAGGTTAAAGTAAGGTCGTTCAGTGACTGATCCAGGCGGTTTTCTAATTTTCCAATAAATGTTATAACTACCCTAAAATGTACAAATTGTTTGTTTACTTTTATTGAAATATCTTAAGATACAGACTATAGGTATCGAATTTTTGTAATTTCCACCTTGCTGATTTATGTTGCATTATCTAAATTACATGGTGGTCCAAAAACTTTATGGAATATTGTACTTACCCTACGCGTCTTTTACAGAATCTCATTAAAATTTAAAACAATAAGTAAACTAGTTCGTATTATATTATAACGTATTGTCTTATACACACACAAACGTAAACGTTTGTTAAAATGTATCAACAATATTTTGGAGCGTATAAAATCTTGTAGGTACTTATACGTATTTTTGGGCAACCCTGTAATGAAAACATAATTCCTTGAATATTCAATTAATATTTTGTAATACTAATAAAACAGGACTTAAATTAAAAAACATTTTAATTAGTAATTTACCTTTTTTCGGTTACGGTTAAAGGAAAATTGAATTGTGTAACGTTGTGTACTTAACAGCCTGAAATAATAAACAGAAAACAAAATTGGACACGCCCGAGTCTTGCTTAATAAATCCGAATTCCATGAATTTTTAATAAAGTTATTTTGTCATATTTTATCAGAAATTACTATGTATACCTACCTTTTTACACGACTGCCCAAACAAAAAAAGTGTATTGTTTTCAGCGTTCATGTTTGTATGTATGTGAGTTTCTTTATTCCACCTTAACTTCTGAATGCCTTAACCGATTTAGACGTATGATACATCATTAGAATCCTTACGTCATCCCGGGTAACATAGGCTATGTGACGTCATTATAAAAACAATATGGCGGACTTAATACGCCATATTACGCAACCTTTAGAAAAAAATATCGTGCAAACCTATCGAGTAGGGTATCAAAATGAAGGGCTGAAAGCCGATTGATACTATATATGCAACATGTGGGTTTAAGTTTCATTTTGAGAAAGTAAGAATTGACAAAATATGTTAAGAGAAGCTAATGTCATAAAACCAAATATTATTATTGAATGGGATACTTATTAAAATAAAAGGAAAGGGTTTGACCGCTGATCATAAAAAAATATAATTATATTATATTAGGTAGGTACATACTACTCATAGTTTTTAAAACATGTTCGTAATTGCACTAGTGGAATCGAAAAGTTTAAAATATAACTTCTATTTATTAATCGATACGATACAGAGTCCGTCTAAGCTAACTCTGCACCGACTTTGGCAGAACAAATCGTGAAAGTATCATTATAACCGTATGGTTTGATTTAATTTTAACATTTATGATGATGAAGTCCGAAGGGTGAGCTCCACGTAGGGCCTACGGCTCAGAGCGTAAGAAAGATGTGCGCTTCCTGCAACTTCTCCAAGTATATGCACTCGGTCCAAAGCCAGGCGCCAAAGACGCCCCCACACTAAAAGGGTCAGGCGTAGCCCGACGTACGTGACACGCTATACGCTTACCAAAGCCGGGCGCCTTCAGCGCCCTCATACTCAAAGCATCGGCCGTAGCCCGACATACGTGGCGCGTTGTACGCGTTCCAAAGCCGGGCGCCTTCGGCGCCCTCATACTAAAAGAGTCGGGCGTAGCCCGACGTACATACGTGGCGCACTGCGCGCGGTCCAAGGCCAGGCGACTTCTACTTTCTCATACTAAAAGTGTCGGGCGTAGTCCGACGTACGTGACACGCTGTACGCATACCAAAGCCGGGCACATTCAGCGCCCTCACACTTAAAGGTTTTGGCGTAGCCCGATGTACGTGGCGCGCTGCACGCAGTCCAAAGCCAGGCACCTTCAAATCTCTCATATTAAAAGTATTGGGTGTAGCGTGACACGCTGTATGATTACCAAAGCCGGCCTCATACTCAAAGCGTCGGGCGTAGCCCGACGTACGTGGCGCGCTGTACGCGTTCCAAAGCCGGGCGCCTTCGGCGCCCTCATACTAAAAGAGTCGGGCGTAGCCCGACGTACGTGGCGCGCTGCGCGCGGTCCAAAGCCAGGTGACTTCTACTTTCTCATACTAAAAGTGTCGGGCGTGTACGAGGCGCGTTGTACGCGTTCTAAAGCCGGGCGCCTTCGGCGCCCTAATGGTAAAAGAGTCGGATGTAGCCCGACGTACGTGGCGCGCTGCACTCGGTCCAAAGCCAGGCGCCTTCGACTCTCTCATACTAAGTGTAGGGCGTAGGCCCACATACGTGACACGCTGTACCCTTACCAAGACGCCTTCAGTGCCCTCTTGCTCAAAGCGTCGGGCGTAGTCCGACGTACGTGACACGCTGTACGCATACCAAAGCCGGGCGCCTTCGGCGCCCTCACACTTAAAGGTTCTGGCGTAGCCCGATACGTGTGTACGTGTGTACGTGGCGCGCTGCAAGCGGTCCAAAGCCAGGCGCCTTCGACTCTCTCATATTAAAAGTATCGGGCGTAGCGTGACACGCTGTATGATTACCAAAGCCGGCCTCATACTCAAAGCGTCGGGCGTAGCCCGACGTACGTGGCGCGCTGCACGCGGTCCAAAGCCAGTCCCCTCAACATTCTCATACTAAAAGTGTCGGGCGTAGCCCGACGTACGTGACACGCTGTACGCTTACCAAAGCCGGGCGCCTTCGGCGCCCTCTTACTCAAAGCGTCGGGCGTGTACGAGGCGCGTTGTACGCGTTCTAAAGCCGGGCGCCTTCGGCGCCCTAATGGTAAAAGAGTCGGATGTAGCCCGACGTACGTGGCGCGCTGCACTCGGTCCAAAGCCAGGCGCCTTCGACTCTCTCATACTAAGTGTCGGGCGTAGGCCCACATACGTGACACGCTGTACCCTTACCAAGACGCCTTCAGTGCCCTCTTGCTCAAAGCGTCGGGCGTAGCCCGACGTTCGTGGCGCACTGTACGCGTTCCAAAGTAGTCGGGCGTAGCCCGATATATGCGGCGCTCTGCGTGCCTTTCTGTACTGAGGACGCCCTCGCAAAAGTAATATAAAGTGACTTCAAATGGTTATCAACGAAATCATGACCCCAAAATTAATTAAATAAATAAAAAATTAAAAAACACGACTGCGAAAAAGCGAACTGAAAAGATAAAAATATTTTTTAGTTGTGTTAGTTACTCAACTTAATGAATGTAAAAATTCTAAAAAGTATAAAATAAATTAATTAAAAATTAAAAAACACGACTGCGAAAAAGCGAACTGAAAAGACAAAAATAATTTTTAGTTGTGTTAGTTACTCAACTTAATGAATGTAAAAAATTATTAGAATATGAGTGTTTAGTGAAGGTTATAAACAACAAACGCAAAAGTTTTATGCTCATTTAGGATCGTGACTGTACCTGTGTATTTTATTTCAATTGCAGTCGGGGACCTTGATGTATTGACATTTTCCCATTTAAAAGGTCCCCGACTGCAATTGAAATAAAATACACAGGTACAGTCACGATCCTAAATGAGCATAAAACTTTTGCGTTTGTTGTTTATAACCTTCACTAAACACTCATATTCTAATAATTTTTTACATTCATTAAGTTGAGTAACTAACACAACTAAAAATTATTTTTGTCTTTTCAGTTCGCTTTTTCGCAGTCGTGTTTTTTAATTTTTAATTAATTTATTTTATACTTTTTATTACCCATTTCTTTTTAATTTCTATAAAGAAAATTCTGTGACTTGTCATGTTCGTACAGATGTCTTGACTTAAGATCCTATGACCCCTAGATGGGGCAGAGGGCGTCCACAGTGACTCTCCATGTAGATCGATCTTGAGCTTCTCGCTTCATTTCGCTCCAAGACTTCCCGATCTTCTTCGCCTCGTCTAACACCGTACGCCGCCAGGTTTGTTTGGGACGGCCACGCTTTCTCTTTCCTTGGGGGTTCCAATCTAAGGCCTGTTTAGGTATATGGTCGGGCCCCTCCGGAGTGTGTGTCCAATCCAGTTCCACTTACGGCGCTTGATCTGCTGGTCGATCGGGATTTCGTGGCAACGTTCTCGGAGGTTCTCATTCGAGATGGTCTCGGGCCAGTAAATACCGAGAATTCGACGAAGACATCGGTTAACGAAGACTTCGTCGTACAGATGTAGTGCATAATTATTTTCCGTCGTTTTTTCACGGAAACGAGTTTTGCTATTTCACTCAGTCTCGGTACAAAAAGTACTGAGGTTGTCTGAAGTAGCATGAGAAATATGAACGTTTCTGAGAAAATACGATGGAAAACAATTATGCACCATATCTGTAGCGACGAACATTATGTGCAGACACAAATACAAAACTACAAGTTATTCCATAAACATGCACACACTTATGTATTCCACTTCGCTTGTCTTGTCTTCTATCTTATCTACTAAAAAGAGCAACACTTTTACTAATCACTCTCACTCAAATTGACATCAGACCTTGTGTTGTCCCGGCATTATTGCCACGGCTCATGGGAACCTGGGATCCGCTTGGAAACTAATCCTAAGAATTGGCGCAGGAACAAGTTTTTACGAAAGCGACTGCGATCTGACCTTCCAACCCAGAGAGTAAACTATAGGCCTTATTGGTATTAGTCCGGTTTCCTCACAGTGTTTTCCTTTACCGAAAAGCGACTCGTAAATATATATTTCGTAGAAGGTACATAATTTCCGAAAACTCATTGGTACGAGCCGGGGTTTGAACCCGCGACCTCCGGATTGCAAATCGCACGCTCTTACCGCTAGGCCATCAGCGTTTTTTTTTATTTCTTACACTAAGTATTGCAATCTGCAGCAGAGCAGCTCTTCAATACTGTTACAGTTAGAATGTTACCTTTAGACCAATTCAGTTATTAAATCATGCATAAATTATGATCTCTGCCGCTTTGATTCCAACACACGGAATCCTAAAAGCAGCATTGTTTACTAGAAGACTGATTCTGTATTTCCAAATTGTGATGAGAAAGTTGTAATTTATTCACAAGAGTGCTAAAGTAATTTGATGCAAATTTTGAGTTGCTTCCTCTTTGGCTGCTATATTTTACTTTCACGTGATGATTTTAAATGATATCTATTTAATAGTTTTCACTTAGATTTGATCACAGAATAACTAATAGTACTACCGTACTGAAAATTCACTCCTTCACAAAAGTCAGATTTAGGTATAAAATTATATTATACCTATACTCGCCGCCTGCAACAAAATTGAAACTTATAACCGCGCACGAACGGTGAATCTTCTTTGCGCGAGCGCCACGTGACACGACTATCGTGCGGTCGAGCGGCAGCCCACTACCATACACCTGCCGGCCCGAGCGGCGCGCCGGCCAAATGTACCTAAACTGCGTAGTGACACCGCCCTGATTTAATTTGTAATTATTTACGGTTAATGTTATCTCGCTTTGTTTAGTAAAAAGTTTCGTGCTTCACTCGGTATTAAATTTTATTTAACCCTCGTGCATTGCAATAGTTGCAATTTGCAGTGCCTTGAGTGATAACACTTTTTGAACCAATTGCTAATACGCTCGTGGTTCAATATTGCGCTTCTCTTCCAAATGTTCCGCTTGCTCGGGTATCAATTGTAGCACAAAGAGTTTATCAACAACTTTACCCCTTATTTCCTTCACCGAAAAGCTAGTTGTAAATATCAAATGATATTTCGTACATAAGTTCCAAAAAACTCATGGTACGAGCCAGGATTTGAACCCGCGACCTCCGGATTGAAAGTCGGACGTCATATCTACTCGGCCACCACCGCTTTATCGTGAGGAAACCTGCACACATCTGCGAAGAGATTCAAAGGTGTATGTGAAGTCCCCAATCCGCATTAGGCTAGCGTGGGGACTAATAGCCCAAGCCCTCTCGCGCATGAGAGGCCTGTGCCCAGCAGTGGGACGTATATAGGCTGAATTATTATTATAATTACCCCTTATTTTGGATTTTTCCTCATTGAATGCAATCAAGAGTATCGCATAAGGTATCTCGCTCGCACTTTGATCAAAATTATATATGATAACAGCGCGCATACTATTATAGACCTTAATACACATCCTTAAATACAATATATAGTAACTGGTATATTATATTGTGGTAACAATTTCAAGCTTCTTCCCTACCCACTGTTTACTGGTTTGTCGTCTTTGTTTTGAACTGAGTTTAGTTAAACATAGGTAGTTAACTTATTCATAGATTTTGTTTTTAATTGTTATTTATTTTTAAGTTTAGTTAAGAGCTTTGTAAGTGAGTACGCATGCACTCGCTATACTTACTGATTATTTATATTTAGTTCTGTTGTAGTCAAGTTTCTCTTAAGTGAAATGTATAATTTCTTTGAGAAAAAATAAAGTTCTATAAACCTAAATGATCAAAATGAAAACCATGTCAAATACTTAATTCAGAATCGGCCACCAGGAAACTGTTTAATTGAATTGGTATGAGCGGGAAAGCTTTCCCATTAAAGTTGTTTGTGCTGATTTAAGACGTCTCCGCTTTAGTCTACCATTTGTGTAATATGTACATTAACATGGGAATCACGTAAATGGTTCTCTAAGGGAATTAGATTGTTGAAACTGGATTTAATAGGATCCATTAAAACTTGGCTAGATTAAATAGTAAAATCGCTATATCATTTTATATCGGAGCGGCTAAGGTGATCACAAATGGGTGTCATTCTGAATCCCTAACAACGTTTGTCCTAAAGTCACTTGCCCTAACTGGTTTGTCCTAATGGGCACATGCCCTAACGATCAATTGTCATAACGATTATTTTCCATAATGTAATGGTTAGCCTAAGACTCATTTGCCCTAAGCATTTGTACCATAACTATCAAGATCCCTAATGTTTTTTACCATATTCTTCGAAATCCCTAACAATGTTTGGCATAAAATAACATGTTCTAACTGTTTTGACCTAATGGCTATTACCCTAATGATCAATCGTCATAACAGTTACTTTTCCTATTGATCAATTATCATAACAATTACTTTCCATAATGAATGGTAACGAACTGTTGCCACAAAAGTGGGTTAGGTTAGGTTAGAACCGTGACCCTCGCAAAAACGAACTGCTGCCACAAAAGTGGGTTAGGTTAGGTTAGAACTGCGACCATTGTAAAAACGAAATGTTTCCACAAAAGTGGGTTAGGTTAGGTTAGAACTGTGATCCTCGCAAAAACGAACTGCTGTCACAAAAGTGGGTTAGGTTAGGTTAGAACTGCGACCATTGTAAAAACGAAACGCAATAGGGAAATCAAAATTAGGGCATACGAGTGTTAGGTCAAGCAACGATAGGCTAAGTGAAATTAGGTAACATGATGGTTAGGATATATAATTTTTAGGCCTAACAATAATTAGGCAAAAAAATAATTATGCTACATAACATTAGGATAAATACTCAATATGGAAAGTGTCATTAGGGAAAAAGATATTAGGACAAAAAAAAATCGCCCATTCGATAATAGGGAAACCAAAATTAGGGAATACGCGCGTTAGGACATCTGATCATTATGACAAACAATATTAGGGAATGCAAAGATAGGAGAAAAGATTTTAGGGATTCAGATATAGATCCATCACAAATATCTGATTAAAGCCTGTATTATCGTGACGTTTAGGCGCGTTCAGATGTTTTGAGCACCTTGGCTGCTCCGATATATCTGATGGCGACTCTACATTGATAAGGGGCGATATGGATAATATTGCTAACAAGAGTCAATAAACATTCAATGGATAAAGAACAGGCTTTTTGTTCGACAATATACTCTTGAGTTCAACATGTGTAATTACTTAAAGGCGGGATTCCACCAGTGTGCGCACTGTGGGGCACAAGCATTTTCAGTAGAAAAATGTTTGTGCCGCACAGTGCCGCACACTGGTGGAATCCCGCCTTAATAACACAATGTTGTAAATTCTGACTGATTGTGTCTGTTCCGCAACATAATGTTTTCTTCCTGCTTACGTAAGATTATTCTTGTACGTAAGGTGAGTAGCTAATCAATAAATTTGGAAACTATATACAGTCAAGATCTACGAGTATGAGTGCATTTTTACCTTAAGGGCGCAAAGCCAGGAAATTAGAAGAATACAAAAGATATGGCGCGACGCCGAAACTTAATTGTGACAGAAGATATAAAACCGATATATAAAAAAGGCAACAAAACCGACCCCAGTAACTATCGCCCCGTGGCTCTTCTACCAACATCTTCTAAAATATTCGAGACTGCTATGTACAACCGCGTGTACTCTTTTTGTGAAAGGTACAATATTTTTGATGACGCTCAAAACGGCTTCAGGAAAAACCGTTCTACTACCTTGGCTGCATACAAATATATATTAGAAATTTTAAATATACTTAATGAAAAAAAATACGCAATTGGCATATTACTAGATATGTCTAAGGCATATGATATGGTTCAATACGACACACTATTAAACAAACTATATGAAATAGGAATAAGGGGAATTGCACACAATTGGTTCACGTCTTATCTCAAAAACAGAGAACAGTGTGTTGCAATTGAGTTTTTGGATCACACAACGGGCGAAATAACATGTGTCAAATCTGATCAACAGTCCATCACGCATTCCATCCCTCAGGGTAGTGTAATCGGATGTTTGCTTTTTTTGATTTACATTAATGATATCCCGAAAACAATAGCCCAATATTGCGTACTTTTCGCTGACGATATCTCAATTCTAACTTCATGTAACGACAGCACAAATACAAATCAAGATATAAATTCCATATTAAACTCTGTAATAGAATGGATGGAAGACCACAACTTAAAACTAAATATTTCAAAGACGAAAATTATTCAATTTAGGCCTCATCAAAAAAAACCGCTATCATTAAATTTCGACATAAATGGCATAAAATTGGATTTCGTGGACTCGGCAACATTATTAGGTTTCGTTATAGATTCAAATATCAATTGGAAGGAACATATAGCCAAAATTAAATCAAAATTATCATCTTTCGTGTACGCATTGAGGGAAGTTAAGAGATCTACAGATTTTAACTCCGCGATTACATCTTACTACTCTTACGCATACTCATGGCTTACTTACGGCATCATACTATGGGGAAATAGTACTGACGTCGAAGATATTTTCATCCTCCAAAAAAAGTGTATACGCATACTCGCCAATATAAAAATCCCAGAGAGTTGTATTCCTTACTTTAGAAAATATGATATGTTAACACTAGTTTCCATATACATTTATGAGGTGTGTAAATTTGTCAGGAAAAACCCGCAACTATACACTTCTATCCTAGATCAGACCCGCCGTTACGAATCTAGGTTCAAAAATAATCTAGTTACAGTGTCAGGATCTACAATGAAATTACACAGCACAAGTCCACACGCCATGACAATTAAAATTTATAATAAATTGAGTGACACCTTAAAAGGAGAAAAGAACAATACAGTATTTTTTAAACAATTAAGAAAGAACTTAGTAAACAAATGTTTCTATCATATAGAGGAGTATTTCAGGGACAAAGATGTTTAGTGCGCGTAAGATTTGTATTTATTGTTATTTATTATTTATTGTAATTAGGATAATTTAGTTTTTAAGTTCTAGATAATAAGTTTTCTGCTATGCCCCATCCGGGTTTAATAATATGACGTGTATATTTTGTATACTTATGTTATTTAGCAATGAATAAATGAAATGAAATGAATGAAATGATATTGCCGTCGCGGGGGGGGGGGGGACCTTTTATCTCAATTACTCTGAAAATGTCCTTCTGTTTATATCTTTTTAGCTCGTCAGATACATCACTAGCTGTTTTATATGAAAATAATTCTGCTATGGTATGCAGGGTAACGATGTACAACTGAGAATAAATGAAAAGTAGACATGTGTTTGTGTTTTTTTTTCTAGTGCGCCAACTTTAGCCTTTTAAGGTTTTGGTTGGAGTCTGCACTTGCAATGCAAATTGTATACCTAGTCTGATATCCGTGTGAACTTTTTTATGGCATTTGTCCTTGATTAAAATGTTTAAAAATTCAATACAAAAACTACAATTTTGCGTTAGCTTCCTCTTAATCATTGATCGTCATTATCTTCTTAACGTTATCCTGGAATTTTTCACACAGCTCATTTATGAAGCTGGACACCGCTCAGTAATCTGATTGCACGGGTCACAGGAACAAGTTTTTACGAAAGTGACTGCTATATCTGACCTTCCCATCTATAGGGGAAACTAAGCCTCACTGGGATTAGTACGGTATCCCCACGACGTTTTCTTTCACCGCAAAATCGACTGATAAATCCATTGATAAGTATTTATTCCATATTAACTCACATTTATAGACGGGTCTATCGCGAATTTATTTGATTACCTTTATTTACCGACGTTTCGCTCCAGGTTTCATTGGTCGTGGTCGCGGCTAACTGATGTCCCAGCAAATAACAAAACAGAGATTGGTGCTACTACCCGACGAAAAGTGTATGAAAAAGTTTGGGGTAGACATTACATTTTCAAACCCCTCACTACACATAATGTTAATTATTGTCAATAGTCCGACACGCAACACTCACAATATCCACGCATACATCCGTATAAGTTGATTTGTATACATATTTATGACCTTGACTGTACATGAGGACCTGAGACTTTCTCAGGCGGGTCGTAAATACACATAATTAATTATGCCCCAAAATACACATTCGAGATTGCTCCCTTTTTATTATTGCTAGGAACCAGGCAATAAAGTCTTGGAGCCACTAATTTGGAAGAAACTTGGCGCTAGCATGGTTTCAGCCTCTTTTCTTTCTTTTACGTTAATATACCTAATCAAAATCATTGCTTTTTTACACGGCTAAATTTATTTATTTTCTAAATTTTCGAATAAATCTGGTTGACATTTATTAAAATATTTAATAACACATAAATAGGTCGTGATAAATTATTTTATATTTCTAAATTATACAAAATATATCAAAAGTAATAAAATAAGACTTAAACCATGTAGGTACTGTTAAGTCTCTCAGTGTTATATGTGTTAAGTATATGTTATACGGTGTTATAATTATGTTAAGTCTCGCATGTCTGTCCCCTGCGGATTTCGTCGCGTCGTTACAAGTACAAGCGGCCACACCAGTTCTGGTGCTAGCAGTAGTAGTTGCCGCGTACCGCTACGGAATGGACGCCCGCCCGCTCGCGCTTGCGCCACCTTGCAGTCATATCTGTCGTAATAGACGCGTTTTGTTAGAGAGTGAACCTTCTGTACTATTATTTATTCTGTGGAGTCGCGTTCAGGCTAAGAAATGAATATTGCAGGGTAAATTTAGTATGCTAGTACCGCGAAGCGCAGATGTTACCAGTTATTTGTGGTTCTTGAATCTTGGCGCACACTGCAACTTGTACTAAGTTTGTAACTTTAGGATTATTAGAAAAGGCCTATTATTTTTAGTCTTTAAAATTTAAGGAAATTTACGACTTAAGTAAATTTTAGGCTGTTATTTTCTTTATAAAAATACACTTTTGAAATAAATTAACTCTTGAAGAATTTTTTCCTGCACACGTTTACATTAGGAAAATGGTTCGTGATTTTGATAGCAATTAGATTAGTACCTACAACAAACTACATTTTTTTTCACATAGTTTGGGTATGGTGACAACTGTCATCTCCATACAATTTATAACCTTAAAATACAAAATTATACTGAGATGACAGTTGTCGTACCTCAGCTACATGAAAAATGCTATAACTAGAGTTCGGCCTTTCGTTCTAAAAAAAATTGATTTCCTGTGTAGGGCCCGATAATACAATATAAATTATTACTTTATTTTAATTTAATTGAGTACCTAATTTGTGAATATTTATCTAGTTACTCTATAATATTTTATCATCATCCATGCAGTACCCACAACACAGGCCACAAATAAAATTGACCTAGTCCGACTCAAAGATTAGGTCGCATTGTGTAAGATTATCAATTTATCATAATAATATTTATTTATTATGAAAAAATGTTACACAACCCAAAGCCATTTATTTGTACCTAAAATTTAACTTGGACAAAATTTAAACAAAACAAAAGCTCGTCGCATCTGGGCATTTCTTTATAAAGTTGTACAGTCGACGTCAAAAATATGTTTACACTTTTGCACCTTACTCCTTTGTAATAAGGCGAAAAATGTAAACTGATCTTTGACGTCGACTGTACCAAACATTTTTGTGTTAGAATTGGGAATTTTTTAATTATCTCTACTCAGAATCACAAGCTTTTTCCATTTTTACTGAGAAAAAGTGTCCCCAAAATTTTTGGTCCGCTTGGTTACAGTTTTCTATACACCTTCTATGACCGTAACAAAACGGACAAAATAAAATTTGCATGAAATTTTAGGGACACTTTTTTTCTCCTATGAGGATCGGAAGAGCTCGTGATGCTGAGAGGAAATAATATAAAATTACCAAAATCTAAAATGCAACTTTAAATATATTCCCCATCTAAGGGAAACTCGTATGTGTCGAGCAACTTCTCTTTGCATGGTAAGCAATAAGAAACAGCCAAAATGCATATACATTTTACATGTTCCATTGGCCCCCTGACCGAGTTTGAGGTCCACGTGTGTAATCAGACCCTCAACTTTCTGATTGCACAATTGTGAGCGAAATGTTGAAACCCAGTTCAGTTCGAACGTCTGTAGGCCGCTGTGGAACTTTTTACTTGCTACGATTTGAATAATCTAGATATTAAAACTTTACGCTTATTCATAAATTTCTAAGCACAGAAATGCACGTTATTAAGATGTTATAACTAATAAAAAAAAATTATATTTAGGGACAATCTTACACTAATCAACCTAGCACGCCCTCAAGTTTAAGTTGAATTGAATTGAAAAAGGACTAGGCATCAAATGGTCCAAAAACCAACAGAGTTGAGAATTAGGTCGTTAGATAGTTATTCCTATGAACTTTATTTCGTTATATGGCCACCGAGCGGTATTCCATTGCAGAACTGAGATATTGGTATTTTAGTCTAAATGTCGTCATCCTTATTACCTAGGCAAAAGAGTTCACCATCACCGCGCTGGCCCAATATTACAGGGTTCTATGTTTCACTTTTATCGAACTGAAATTTGGACATTGTCATAGTGACATTTTAAGTTTTCTATGTTACATTTTCAACTATCTTGAAAACTAAGGTATTTTAGTTCCTATCTGCAATGGAATTCCGCTTGGTGCCGAAATGAAGAACATAGATATACCTACCTAATGACCTAACTCTCATTTCTGTTGGTTTTTGGACCAGGCGGCCTAGCCAAGGTGACAATCGCTATCGCTTCGCCATCGAATCGCTTTGTGTCTCTCTATCACTCTTCCATATTAGTGCGACAGTGACAGTTGCGTTTCGATCGCCACGGAGCGTAAGCGATTGGCACGTTGGCTACGGGGCCAGGCTCCATACAAAGTTGCCCATGGGCCTTTCGATTGGTGTTTTCTGTCAACGATTGTCATCTTTGCTAGGGCCCCAGATCACCTGCCATACCAAAAAAGACGTAGCGGCACAACGATCTATCGTCCTCTCCCTTATCAAATGGTTTCCAGAGATTTGGGCAGGTCCACAGACAAGACATCCTCCAGACTGAGCATAGTAGCTCTACCCCCTCTGCCACAATATACGGTAGTTTTACTCCATTTTCGAGTCGAAAGTGTCTTTGTGTGACGTCCGTGTCTTTGAACGGACCAATCACGGCACGGGACCTCGCTCACCTCGTCCCCCAGTATTTTGGCAGCATCGGTTTCATGAAATAATTGCTCTAAACTCCATCTAGAGGATTCCTAGTCTATGGGCAGGTCATTCCACTTTGTTATGTATGATCAAAGAATTTAATTTCAGTACTATTTATATGTTGTCACTGTAACAATAGTATGAGGTCCTTAGCGATTTTCATATTGATTATCACTGTGACAAGGTACGACATAGCACTACAATTAAATTCTTTGTACCAGGCTTCAATGCATTATTCAGAACGTGTTCGTCATTCAAGAAAACTTTCGCTATAACGGCATTCAGTTACTTAATTGCCACTTGAATAAGGCCTACCGCAAACCACGTTCGACGTGCTACCTCCCTGTCACATTCACGTACGAATTTACAAGTGCGACACAGAAGCAACACGTCAAACGTGATTCGCGGTAGGCCCTCTGGCTCCAACGAACAAATTTGCCTCCAGAATGAACAGAGTGCCTACCGCGAATCACGTTCGACGTGTTGCCTCCCTGTCACACTTACGTACGAACTTACAAGTGCGACAATGAGGCAGCACGTCGAACGCACCCACCACCCTCAGATGTATAATAGATGGACATTATCTCAGTAGATTGCACTTCCATTCGAATAATCGTGCGTGTTCTCGGTTGAGCACTCTACAGAAATACTCGAATGTATTTTCTTTAAAATTTATTCCGCAATTCATTTTTGAACTGGCGTAGGGTTGCGATATTATTATGTAAATCGATTTATATGGAATTTAAATAAGAGCGCGAATCACGTAAATGGAAAAAGAATATACGAGTTCGTCACTTCCTTTTATAAAATACATTCAAGTAGCAGGACACTGATTTAAACTTTCACGTTTTTTACTCATTAAAATTAAGATTTAAATTTGCCTCCGACGTTTTGAGGACGGCGTTGTCCCCAGTCCCAGTAAACCCGTGTCGAGAGAAACTTAATTTTAAGTCCGATTAAGTCCCGTCGTTGTGAATAATAACAAATAGCACGTCTCAAAATAATAAAAAAATATATACTGGTAATTGGTATTACAGAGTTATAGAAACGTATAGTTAAGTTTAGCCTTTTTCTCTAATATGTAGTTTTAATTGAATAATTCAATAACTAAAATGACAATGTCAGTTTTTTTAATAATATTTATCTACACACATATCATAAACTGTCTATGATGCCTTCAAAATCCGTAAATAATGGCCCGCATTACGATAAACTGTTTTGTTACAGCAAATTTCTTATCTGTGAAAATGTGGTAATAGCTTCATTACTATATCAAAATCGATTTGGTAATGCATTCAAATTTCGAACATCTCTGAAAAAAAAAAGCAATTTGATTTGACCCCTATTCTAATATCAGTCGATATGACGTTTTATTCGAAATCAAATGACAATTGCATACAATATTGACAAATCTCGAATGTAAGTTGGTATCGGACGATATGGTAATCGACCCCGACTCTAGTTTGTCTCTGAATTAAAAAAAACTACGGATGCGTGACGTGCGTGAAAAAAGTTTTCATTTGCCGCCATTTGACGTACAGTTTATCTTTTAATTAGTTTGTAAGTAAAAAATAATTTGTTTTGTTGTTTTTAAAGTAACTATAACAAAAGTTTCATGTAAAATGTGCGATAAAGATATTTCGGTTGGTGAATATATCATAGAAAGTTTATAATATGTGTGTAGATAAAGCAGTGTATGTAACTGTACATAATTAGGCATTAAAACACTCGTGTGATACTATTATGAAACTCATTTCATTCGTTTCATAAACCCACACTCGTATTTTAATGCCTTTCATTATGTAGCAGTCACATAAACTACTATTACCAAAAATAAGCGACTTTCCAAAACAATTTATAATGCCATAATTTTAGGGTCATCATCAGCAGTTCCGCTTTTCTATCGGTATACGGAGCAAATTATTATTATTAAATTACTTTGATATTTTTGTTTTTGTGGGCTCCACAATCTACAATGGGGGTTTCCGCCATCGAGATTTTCACTAGATGGCAGCAGCGTGACGAGAGGTCTTTTTGACAGCTGCTGTCAAAATCCACCAATAAAAAAAACATGGTTATGGTGGTCATGGTGGTATGATTGGTGGATTATGACAGCTAGACCTCTTGCCACGGTGCTGTCATCTAGTGAAAAACTCGATCGCGGAAACCCTCATTTAATTTGTTTCCTGTCAGCAAGCCACACTGATGAAAACATTCAGTCGTTTACCGTCTCCCCTTACATCGTTGACAACCCAATCCGAAATAAACAAATTTGTATAAATGGAATTGCCCGAAGTTAAACACTCGTCGAATTGATTAAATCGAAAATCGTCGGTGAAACAAATATTTGTTTTGGAATTGGGTCGATCCTCGGTGTCATAGCAGTCGGTCAAGAGGTAGACAAATATGGAGGGTCGGAAAAATTATGACATAATGGAAGTTAATAAAAAATAAAGAAGAATAAAGACGTGCATTAAAATAAAACTATTGAAACGGATTATATCGCGTATATTCAAGCGTATATGAGCGTTGTAGCAACGTCGGAATGTAGTATGAATTCAATACACGCGATATAACCCGTTTCAATAGTTTTATTTCATGAGTAACTATCGGGGTAATCGAAGACAATATTACGTGCATAATAGTTTGAAACTGGTTGTAGGGCAGTAACATAAATATACAACAATTTGGGATTAATGGTCATAAAAAATGGGTATTTGGAAGGTTTTTATAATGTAGATAAAGTTAGACCAAGAAAAGTCTGCAGAGATTTTGACAGCACACGCAGTGCCACTGTTATTTACGTCATAATTTCATAGAAGTTTGACGTTACAATAACACCTGCACTGCGTGTGCTGTCAAAATCTCTGCAGACTTTTCTTGGTCTAACTCTAGTGTTTTCTCTTCTGTGTCGGTTCCTCAAGGCTGAGGGTCGTGACCATCAGGTGTGCAGTTATTCACCACCGCTCTCCAAACCCCCCTGTTTTGGGCTAACTGTATTGCCCCCTGGATGTTGACGCCCGTGGCGTCGCGTATGGCATCAGACCATCGAGTAGGAGCCCTGCCTCTACCTTTTCTCCCTTCGACGTATCCCAACAGGACAAGATTTTCAAATCTGGTCGGATCTTGGCAGGCCACGTGGCCAAAGAAGGTCAACATTCTCTGGAAGTATGTAGTTGAAAGCCGGGTGGTAATATGAAGAACTCTAGTGTAGATACTTCCAAATCAGCCTGTAATAAAGTCAATTTATCTCATGTAAGTACAAAACTAATAACAACACGTGACTCTAAAGGAACACGGGACAAGTTACATATAAGTTAAGGGAACTTGTAAGTACCCTTAATACTACACAGGCTCTACTCTACTCTAATAATATCGTCTACTTTAATAATATCGTCGGCACCGTGATCTTTATTTAATCCCAACTGCTCGTAAAGTTAGCTTCTAAGGATGCTTGATACGAGGAAAGGTGCAGAAAACTTAGTAAACTTCGGTATGGGGAAAATCTGATCCGATTAGAGATCGAGATAAATCTGAAGTACTGCCGTATTCGAACTTCAAGATATTCACAAGAGACGACACGTACTAGATCCATTCTAGATACGTTATACAGTGGAAACTGGATAAGTGGAATCGCAAGGGACCGGCTGTTTAGTCCCGCTTATCCAGGTTTTCCATTTATCCAGTTTTCCACTAAACCAGGTTCAAATAAAACATTTTCTCACTTACAGAGGCTCTCGCTAACAGAGGTTGTGGATGCTAGTAATGTCGCTTATAGAGGTCACGTATGGTATGATCAAGACTTAAATAATCATCTTTTATTAAATATGTATGTAGATATGTATGTATTAACAAAAATAGGTATGTAATCCTGACTTTAAAAAAAGCAATACTGTAAATAATCCACAGTACCTACTCGTATACAATTTTCAAAATTACAAAAACTAAATCACTCCTAATATTTATTTATGCACGAGAAACCAGTATGGTTAAATAAATCAATGTACCGATTGTACTTTAATGCAAAAAAAACTGAACGATGTGTGATCTCATACAAAATACGTAGTTAAAACACGAACCATAATGAACAAAACAAACTACCCTCCTTGTGACGGTTTATTAAAAATACAAATTTTATAACGCCGAGCTATTCCACTCATAGAGGTTTCGGAGACGGCTGCTTCCAGTTACAGAGGTAAAAATAAGAAATTTTCGAAAAAATGGATTCCGCTTATAGAGGTCCCAAAATTCCACTTATAGAGGTAATTCGTTGCCAAGGGACTGGAACCGAGAACTTGGGTCCACTTAAAGAGGTTTTCCACTAACCCAGGTTCCACTTATCCAGTTTCCACTGTAGTTTAGATATCAACTAGTTCTCTCTTGCAGTGCAATTCGGGCAACCAATGTCACTTTTACGTTAGATAGAGTAAGATATCCATTAGATGTGAATTGGATCTCTAAGTCATATCCTGTGGAAATCGTTCAAGTGTATCTCCAGAATCGCGCAAATGTCAAATTTGACAGGTTAGATCTTAAACATATCGTTATAGTATCTTGGTGATGTCTAAAAGATATCTAATAGATGTCTATTTCAAAATCCGTATCGGGCCCGTAGTCTGCAATTTATCAAGAAATTACTTAGATATAATACACGTACACGCTCTACTATAAAACGTTCTACGTTACACGTGCGAATAGGTAATTCGCAACTCGTGTCGTTCTAGCACTGGTTTGAAAAATATAGACAACTTTTAGACAGTTTTCATTACAATTTGAAGACGTGTATATTGTAAATAACAAATTACAATATTTAAAAAATACTCAGCTAAAGTTGTTCGGTTTTAATCCAGAGGAAACAGTGCATCTCGTCATTAGGAGACCGGAAGAGACCTGGTCGCCTGCGTTCAGCTAGGACGGATGGAAAAAAAAACCGGGCAAGTGCGAGTCGGACTCGCGCACGAAGGGTTCCGTATCATAATGAAAAAAAAAAACGAAAAAAAAAATGCAAAAAAAAACGGTCACCCATCCAAGTACTGACCACTCCCGACGTTGCTTAACTTTGGTCAAAAATCACGTTTGTTGTATGGGAGCCCCATTTAAATCTTTATTTTATTCTGTTTTTAGTATTTGTTGTTATAGCGGCAACAGAAATACATCATCTGTGAAAATTTCAACTGTCTAGCTATCACGGTTCGTGAGATACAGCCTGGTGACAGACGGACGGACGGACGGACGGACGGACGGACGGACAGCGAAGTCTTAGTAATAGGGTCCCGTTTTACCCTTTGGGTACAGAACCCTAAAAACACCGCTCAATCTGAAAATTAGCTGCAGTTTTTATGATTTCAAAAGCGATCAGTGCCTACACAACATCTTGAGAGTAGTAGATCTCGGGTGTCACGCGTACAAGAAAAGAAAAGTACCTACTCGTTATTTCCGAAGCAACGAAGAAAAAACCGGACAAGTGCGAGTCGGACTCGCCCACCGAGGGTTCCGTACTTTTTAGTATTTGTTGTTATAGCGGCAACAGAAATACATCATCTGTGAAAATTTCAACTGCTTAGCTATCACGGTTCATGAGATACAGCCTGGTGACAGACGGACGGACGGACAGCGGAGTCTTAGTAATAGGGTCCCGTTTTTACCCTTTGGGTAGGTACGGAACCCTAAAAAGAACTGGATCGATCAAACACTACTTAATATATCATTTACGGGCACGCGAGGGATGAATTGATATCAAACCATAAATTACTATCCTAGCATTGTCTTTTTTTTTGTTTTCTACAACACCTAAGAACACAGGAGATGGTAATTGATTGATTTTTGTGTCTGAATGTAACCATGAAACTTTTATTCCTAGTATCACCGCACACCGTTCGGATGTTTATAATAACATTCATTTGAATTATCGTTTCTAGTCATGCTTTTTAAACGATTTACTAAGCATAGATAAGATACATACTTAATGTAAGTATAATATGTTCTTGACCAGCTTAGTGTTTAATCAATATACGGAAGACATTTCACGCATGGCTTACGCTCATTAGACTTAAGCACGCATTTGTAAACCAAGGCCGAGCTCTCAAGGAACACACTCCACCCCCACTTACATACATATGTAAATCTAAATCGGTGGGCAAGGTTCATGCGAATGTGAAATATCCATAATTGTGTAGAAAGGTCAGGGCGGTAATAAAACGGGCTGCATAGCCGAGATGCCCGGTGGTGCAAAACATGAGAAACAGCGTTTTATCCTACTAACATTGTAAATGAAATAATTTGTACCTATAATCTGTATCTATAGGCATTTAAATAAAAGTAAACAACACTTGGTTCATTTTCGGGTATTTATAACATTTATTGGTTAACCGACCAATTACAAAACCGCCTGGATCTGTAACAGAACGACCTGACTTTAACCTACATTATTTGATCGTGTAATATTTTTATCTACTCTCAACTAGCTTAAGGAGCCATTTGAGGGTATATTTTGTTTACTTTTATTTAAATACCTAAAGGATCAGAGTATAAATACTATGAATGACATGTCAGTCAACCCCCATTGGGCCAGCGTGGGGACTATAGCTAAAGCCCTCTCGCGCATGAGAGGAGACCTGTGCACAGCAATGGGACGTATATAGGCTGAATCATTATTATTAATTTACTGCTTCGATCTACCGGGTTGCTGGTATTGACCCATTAGTCGAGATCAGCTGAATAAAAATGACATTCGCAGCAGCGTTACTATTGCAGCTTGCTGCGGTTTTACAGCAGCGGTAAACGGCCGATGTCACTAACAATCTCCTTAAGGTGTAGAGTAAAGCAAGTGTCCTTGGATGTCTGTATCGATTGGTTTTGATTTGCGCGCCATCTCTGTATTTATTCAAGAGTTAAGATCCATAGCGCTATTGCGACTATTGTTGAACAGTCGCGCGGCTCAATGAACAGATGGCGCTTATACAGGTAAGATAATATAAATAAATGTGAAATAAAATAAAATGTTTCTGTTCCACATCGACTGCTGATCTAACAACTAGAGTCAGACCAAGATAAGTCTGCATCGATTGTTATAGCATACGCAGTGCAAGTGTTATTTTAAATGTCAAACTTTTATGAAATAAATTATGACGTATAAAATAACACTTGCTCTGCATGCTATCGAAATCGTTGCAGACTTCCCTAGGTCAACTCTATACATGGTATAAAAAATCTATGGGCCCTGGAAGTACCTTTTAAATCTTTATAATATACTTGGTCAAGCAGATCTTGTCAGTAGAAAAAGGCGGCAAATTTGAAAAATGTAGGCGCGAAGGGATATCGTCCCATAGAAAATTTGAATTTCGCGCCTTTTTTTACTGACAAGATTTGCTTGACCGTCTATACTTAGCTTATTTTACGTAAAGGAAACATTCTTTTATTTAATTTTGCTGTAGGTATTAGTAAAACTGTATTCAGTTTTTTTTTATGTTAAAAAGGTACTAATTGTACCTAAATTGAGCTATCTCAACATTTCAAGGTAGATTCCCTTCGGAGCCCATATTTTTTTCGGCTCTGTAGGTATAAGCGACCGATGAGAATAATACTATTCCCATTTGTCCCCTATATCAGGCATGGTCAGTGGCGGATTTGCCCTAAAGCCCGGGCCTATGATATGATAGGTGCTGAGAAAGGGGCGGCTAGTATAATCACGCTCCGTGATTGTTGATCCATTTAGGGATCTAGCTAAATTGGACATGTACGTATTGAATAAGCAATTTAGTTATAGTAGGAGATCCCACATATGGTCGACCTTCACCAATCTGTCTGACGGATGAAACTATGAAAATATGAAAGAAAATCTGTTCCAGAACATAAATAAATAGGGTTGCCTAAAGAAATATGGTCAAGGCAATTTTTAATAAATTTTTGAAAAAAAAATTTTTTCGGCAAATTTCACCGATTTGTCTGACGAACGAAATAAGTTTCAATGGAAAGTATACAACTTGTACAACATAAATCATCTAGGTTGCCTATCTTTTTCCGGTCACTATTATGTGGTTGCCGTGTTTAAAGAGGTGATTTTATATCGATAATTGCACTCATCTGTCTGATGCTTGAATTATACATCAAAATGATGGTAATTTTATTGCAAATACAATGGTATAGTAACAGCACCAGTCATGGGACATTTAAGAGGAAATTTGGAGTATTTATGATATTTCCCTTATACATGTAAATGGTCTTCCGCTTAGCGTGTTAAAAGATGAAAGTCCTATCCGCCTTTCATGTTTTAGGCGTGTTGTATCAAAGATACTGCAATGAGTTTCCACATAATTAACAAATTAAAACTATGCTTTTTTTCTCAAGTCATGGACACCAAAGCTCCAGTAATGGGCCCCCGGTAATGGACGTGGATCCAGTAATGGGCCCCCTATAATGGACATTGCTCTATCAGTATAAAATTTTGAAATGGGGAATAAGTTATGACAAAAAAATAAATTTTTGGTATAAGCTTTTATCGCTGAATGTATTTTTCTTTCCACAGCCAATTATTATTGTATTAGATTCATCGAGACAATTGTAATATACCCAAACACAATTAGTTAGGGTTTATTGCGATAAAGTTCCCATGGCCACCTCTTGTCTCCATCATCAGATCAAGTCCATGTTATCATAATATTGCATTATCATCCGATTTGCATACTAATTACGTACTTACACAAAATTTCAACTGAATCGGAAATCGATAAGTAGCTCAATTCAGCTACCAAGATTTGACCCACACTAACTAACAAGGCAAGTTAAATAAAAGTTTGGAAAAACGATATTAATTTATCCTAAGTCCGAGAATACCCCCTGGTTGACATATTTCGTAACTACATTTTACTTCTGTATTGTTTAAAACATGAAATTATGGCATGGCAAGCATCATTATGTCAATTGTCCCATCCTAGGAGGTATGCAGTTTTACAGCTCCTATAATGGGATTGGGCCAAATACCACTATTTTTTTTACATCTGTGGAGTCACAACATAGTGTGTTGTATACCTTATCTCATGGTAAATGCAATTAACAAAACACATTCTAGTTTTCATCAAGTATTAATTAATTAAAATTTAATAAATTAACTCACCTCTCTTAGCGAAGTTGTTAAGAATTTTTAGTGATATTTTTTTTCAGTGGCACGACAACTTTTGGGTTGACGCACATTTCTTAAAAAATAACCGAATTTAATAAAAATTCAAATATAATCAGCTCTAGGACTCTTATTTATGATAAAAATATATCCAGTGTTTATAAACTACTTTTATATACTTATTTTAGAGGAATTGTGTTTTTTTGTCCCATTACTGGTTCCGTGTCCATTATAGGGTATACTACTATATAGGGTTGCTTGCGAAAATCCGGTCACAAATAAATAAGGGTTGCCAGGCTTTTAATTAAAATAAGAAGGGAAGACTTTTAGCGATAACTCATAAACGGCTTAACTGATCAAGTTTGTTTTAATTTTATTTGATTGAGTTTTTTAAGCACTATTTTCAAGATTTTTTTCATATTTTTTGGACAGGTGGTTCAAAAGCTAGAAGGAAAAACCTTTTTTTTTCTTTCTAAACTATTATTTCCGAAATGATTCACTTTTGTTGTACAAGTTGTATACTTTCCATTGAAACTTATTTCGTTCGTCAGACAAATCGCTGAAATTTGCCTAAAAAATTTTTTTTCAAAAATTTATTAAAAATAGCCTTGACCATATTTCTTTAGGCAACCCTATTTATTTATGTTCTGGAACATATTTTCTTTCATATTTTCATAGTTTCATCCGCCAGACAGATTAGTGAAGGTCGACCATATATGTGGGATCTTAGACCATTAGGAGCCTAAATGGCTCAACAATCACAAAGCGTGACTGTACTTACTTCAGGGCCTGGGGCCTAGGGCGATCAAGACTGCAAATTCGCCACTGGGCATGGAAAGGCAATTAATAAAATAAAAAACCGGGCAAGTGCGAGTTGGACTCGCGCACGAAGGGTTCCGTACCATAATGCAAAAAAAAAACGAAAAAAAAAGCAAAAAAAAACGGTCACCCATCCAAGTACTGACCACTCCCGACGTTGCTTAACTTTGGTCAAAAATCACGTTTGTTGTATGGAAGCCCCATTTAAATCTTTATTTTATTCTGTTTTTAGTATTTGTTGTTATAGCGGCAACAGAAATACATCATCTGTGAAAATTTCAACTGTCTAGCTATCACGGTTCGTGAGATACAGCCTGGTGACAGACAGACGGATGGACAGACGGACGGACGGACGGACGGAAGGACGGACGGACGGACAGCGAAGTCTTAGTAATAGATAGGGTCCCGTTTTACCCTTTGGGTCCTAAAAAGTTCCTAGTGTTCAGAATTACACATAATAAAAGCAGTTTGAAAAAATATTTAATAATGTCATTTTTGCATTACCTAGCAGAACCATTAAAATAAAAACCAACATCTCGGTTTTCTTTGTGTAATTTTGAATTTTGAACACTATTATGTTATATTTGGAATAATACAAATAAACCAGTTTTCATCGTTTATTTATTTCGACGACGACGGCGGGGGGGCGTATGTTTTCACTGTTTTCAGCGGCTAGTTTTCTTTTTCTTGGTGGCGCAGATGTTTTCTTCCTCTCTTTCTCATGAATGGCTTCTTTTATGTAGGCTGGGTCTCTAATATGATATGATCTGAACTGATTTTAATCCGCAATTGAGAGGGCCATGAGATGATATTTCTTGCAACTTGTCAAAGAACTGGTCCACATTTGCAATCCTCCTGCCATATTTTGTTTCATGGCCACTGAAATTATAGAAAATTATTAATAAAAAAGCAACACATTAATTAAACCTACCTTTTAGAAATAAACTTATAGAAATATTTCATACAAATACAGTTTCACATGTATATCGCTTCACTGGGAGAAGGGAGTCAAGGCACATCTTAAGCCCCGTCTCCATATATATATATATCACGATATGGAGAGGAGGCTTTAGAGATCACAAAAACTTAAAGGTTCTCACCGGCCATATTCTATACAGAGTGAGGAAGAAAAATGTATTAAGTAGTTTGTAAGTAATAGGTTCCCTTTTTTCAGAGAAGGTTACAAAATCAAAGCCAAGTCAAATCCTTTATAATTTCAGGATTTTCTACACAGCACAGAACTTGGCACCCATATAGATCTCAATTATTTTGTCGGCGAGTTAAAAACGACAGTCATATTTTTAATATTGGACTTGGCTCTCATTTCACATTTATGTTATTGTTGGGATACAATTATTCACTTATTTTGAACCATTTAAATATATCTAAAGACCCATACGGGCATTACACTAAGAATGGTGCTGTTCAGCGGTGTCACTCACAAATTATCGCCCGTGTAAGGCCAGTCTTTAGATATATGTCAATGTTTTGAACCCATGTAATAAATATAAAATAAAATCTTTACTTACTGTTCAGGGCCAGTAGGTATATTTTCATGTGTTATATTAAAATCATTTCCTTCAGTGTCTTCACTCAAATAGTCTACATAAGCAGAAAAAGATCTGTAACAATGAAAAATATAAACAAGCCATAATCAAACAAGTAACCATCATGCTCCATTATGTGTCCGACTCCATGTATGACAAACCAAAACATGTTTGTAATTTGACTTATACTGACATTGCATTTGGCGTGCAGTTCATACACAAATTGCAGTTAGGTTGCAGTCCATCTGTATCTGCCTTACAGAATTTTTTAACTGCTGACCGACTTATTGACTACAGACACTATGGTACCTAATGCAATTTATTATCATTTGTAAGTAACAACAGAAGAAACGCACTGAAAACTTCAAATATGAACATATTACGGTTCATGACATACTGCTTTCATTCACATGGACAGATGGACAGACAAAATAGACAGCGGAGGCTTACTAGTATGGTTCCAATTGTATCCATGCTGTAAGGAATTTGTTAAATATTGACATGTGGGTAAGGTATGATGATCTGCGGGTACCACCAGTTTGGTTCTAGCTAGCAAGCCAGCATAAAAGCAGGCTAAGCTGGCTGTGAGGTAAAATTAAACATAAGTACCTACTTAATATTATTACTCATCCAAATAAAACTTACGGTTCAGGTTGATTTGTGGTTTCTTTAGCAGATTGACACACTTCACTGTCAATTTGGTCATGTGGATCAGGTGGCCTGGAAGAAGAATAAAGTGTAGTTGAGCTATACTATAAAGATTCCATGCAATTAACGAGATCATTAGATTCTTATTTCGTTAGGCAAGACATAAGGATGACAAGGAAATTCTTCTTTTGTACCTTGTTATTGATCAGTAAACGTCAAACTTCTATGAAAATATGACGTAATTATAAATAGCACTTGCACTAGTTGCACTGCGTTGGCTATGAAAATCACTGCAGACTTTTTTTGGTCTAATTCTATGAAACGTGGCCTGCTAGACTAAACCCCTAGTATGCGGCCTGTTAAAACTGATCATTGAAAGTAACCTTGATAATCAAAACAATACTCTCACGCACGGATCCATGTCACGAGAGGTAAAAGTATGTTATTGTAGGTAGGTACTTACTGTGCAGCAGCTTTGTAACGACATTCCGGAGCATGTTTGCTTTCGTTTTCGCTTCAATCTCACTGATGCACTAGATTTTCGTCCCTTCTTGTTCCCCATTCTAAGGGATTTTCAAACATAAAGTACGTACGCACACGTGCGTTAGTACGAAACGACTTGCATCACACAAAACACTAAGTTCAATAACAAATAACAACAAGTAACAGGAATAAAACAATAAGGAATACACGCTAACTCATACGGAATCGTGGAACGATAGACAACACAATGTCAAGCAAGATTGACAAGTTTTCTCAATATCCAAACAACAAACAACGAACCAGTCTGGCAACAGTGCAAAGCGCTCGTGGCGATTTCGAACAATGCACGAACTTGCAACGTCGCTTTCTTTGCTACAAAATGCTTTATCTAGAATCTAAAACTTTTTAAAATCAAAGTATGTTCAAATCCATGTAATTTACTAAATTAATTTAGATCATTTTTTATTTTATTTTTGAATAATTTAAGCATTATATTAGATTTTTCTTTAAAAGAGTACACTCTATTCTATGTCATGGTATAGATTCGTGTAATAATTTTATCCTTACGCTACAAAAGCGCCTGCGCAATATGACAGAGCAATCGTAGTCCGACGAATAATCGTAGGCACTAGGTGGTTTTGGGTCTACAACCCCTATTACAACTATTTGGAAGAAAACTGTTATACTAGAAAATAGACAAAGGTCTTACAAGTAAGTTAAAAAAAAATGCTGTCGTAAAATTCTGTCCGGATGGAATAAAATGCATATAAGTATTTATTAAAACTAGTTATGAAATGTACTTTCTAGACTTCATTATAACAGACAGACACATAACGATTACAATATCCAATACTTGAGTGTATTTTCGACAGGAATAATCACTTTCCAGACCTCCATATGCCATAATATGACCAAACTATTTCGACAAAGACACCTCTTTTTTACGGTTTTGCCCACCCCTTCACCTTAATAAATAGATGGATTGAACGTTCTTTTGAACGTGACTGTAATTCGCAAGCGGCGTCGTGTCACCCTCCGAATGCACAGAAAACTGCCTATAGAAGCCTATATTGATCTTTTTGTTCGCGACGCAAGTCGCCAAACTGTGAGGAAGAGGTGAGGGGCGGGACGGGTGCTAATTTACTTCTTTCATACCTACCTAAGATAGTACATTACAATAATGATCAGCTGTGAATCCTGCTAGTAATACAAGTTACAGTTTTTAAATATAGGACGATTCAAGAGACCCGGCACAAACAAAATTATTAATTAAAAACGCTGATCTCTAGTGACTTATATCTTAAATAAATGACACGCTGACCCCGTATTTTTCACAGTGAAATTAAATTTCTCCCTCTGTGTATAAACAGCATTACTTACTCGTGTTTTCTCACGTTTCATGGTATTCCTGTTTGCGTTTCTGCCATGATTGTTTTCAGTAATATTTAAAATAATGAAACAGTGCCTTGACCCGTTTGTTTACTTTTGATCTTCGTTTTTTTGCATTTTTTTTTCCTGGTTGTAGCAAATAATGTACGTCCGGTATACACACAAAGATTTTTCTGTATAATTTCTAATTAAAATTATGTCTAACAAAGAATAAAGGAGAGTCTGTTGCTACACGGAAAACCGGTAGTGATAGGGTGCTGGCCTGAGCTACCACCATCTGAACATGTCGCTTTGAAGAAGTGAATTCTTTATGTATGAGTTTAATACAAAAAATGATAAGTAAAAAGAGTGTGCGGCCATAAAATAAAATTCCTCGAAATAAACGAAAAAAATACGATCAGACATTTTGTGCTTTTAATTACCTAATTCGTTTTATTTTTTACTTTTATTTATATAAATTATGTTATGGTTCATTTCTGAGTTCATCAATATTTACTTAACGAGTATCTTATACTGAAGTAGGTGTTTGGCAATATTTTTTAATCAATTAAATGCTTGAAGTAATCCGTGTCGCCTAAAAAGGCGATTCAACTTCTTACTTCTCTACAACTTCATATTTTATCTGACTTTAACAGCGTCTCTTGCATCTGCTCGAATAGAAAACGAATTATTCCTAATTGGAATCCTGTCTATCAAATGTCAGCATATAAAAGATGAATCCTAGCCGTTTGTGCCAAGTTTACTATTAAATATGTAATAGATCGGCTTAATCATTCAAAACTTAATGTTGTGGAATAACCAAGTACCTATTAAACTCAATCGTGTTATGTAATTAATAGACTTTGGCAGTGACTTGCAGTATACAGTAACAACTAGAATTAATATATCGAATGGAAAGCAAACCAATTTCTCTCTGTCTCTCCTATTAGTTTATATCGTTTTAGTAAAAGTTTTGCTGATGATGATGAAGAACCTATCATTAATCATTATCAAGTATAGCCTTAGTTGGCAAAGCCCCGATAGAACTCGATAACTTCCGGATAGCCTATTTTGATATAATTGAGGGTCTCATCTTAAGGATTATAAATAAATACCTAGCAAGTTCTTCTAGCTAGTTACAAGTTAGCCGACGTAAACTCTCGACACCATAAAAGTAAATATACATCATCATATCAGCCTTTTATCACCCACTGCTGAACATAGGCCTCTCTTTGAGTACCTAGTAAGTAGGTAAGTATAGATATATGCTGTACTGTATTAGTTTCAAGTGGCCACACCAGAAATACTTTCAATATAAATAAAACACAATTCAACAATATCACAATCTTCCGGCAATTTCACAGACTTCACAGCATTATGCTATTGGGTTGTGGTATTTTATTTCCTAAACATTAACCCCTCTTACCCCTCCATAAGCCGAATAAAAACCTTGTTGTCCTCGCGAGCCTAGATTATGTTGTGGGCGGACGATAAAATTGCTACGTGATCTGAAAATAACGTACGTTCAAATGTTATTTACTTTATCTACAGGACAGGCCCAAACAATTCAACTAACTTTAACTATAGTTTCCAATGCATTTATATAAGATTTATAAAAAAAATGCTAGAAACTATTTAAGAGAGATTTTTTTTATTTAGTTAGTAAGGCATAAAATCTCTGAGGATGAAACTATATATTCCACAGAAAATATTTCCAGATTATTTATGTCATAAAATTGCAACATTGTCTAGTAGTTGATGTACATCATTTAGGTACTTGTTGTATCGTCAAGAAACCGTTTTTATATCTTTAATAACCCTCACGAAAGTTATTTCTTAAATATAATTATGATTTAAAATGTTGTCTTATTATTTTGGGCGCCCCTGTATAAGTTAAAGTACCGAGTATATTGGGTAAAGAAGGATGTTATTGACTGTTTCCAAATACAATATTATACGATCACTTGAGGTTTTACTTCCATAGAAATAGTAAAATTATTTTAAGGTTTTTTTTGGTCGCCAAATGTAATAGCCCCACGTTGGGCGCCATAATTGAATTAATTTTATAAATAAATCCATAAAGATGTAAGTATATGTTTATTTATGCATATGGTACAGTAGGAAATTGCAACTAAAGCACCAAATCATGGATGGGGATATTTTGAAAGTACTGGAACAATAATTGTTCCAGTACTTTCAAATTAATTATTATTAATACTTTAGAAAGACAGTAAAACTGTGTCTTTTATTTTAGGAAAATAATCTTGTTTCAAAATGCGTTACTGAATTAAGTTGGCTTTTTTTAATTTTAGAAGTGCCTGATAGTGTGATCGAAAATGAATGACAAATATTTTGATTTAAGTAAATTCACGGGAATTCTGAAGTCATGAAGTTTGATTTGTTTTCATACTTTTTACAAAATTTCTATAATTAAATGTCCTTATCACATTTAAATTAAATTAAAGATAACAAGCGTGCCAATTTTAATACGGATATGGCATTAAAATAAGTTACGATATTCATCTAACTTAACCCATTTCTACCGTTAATGTTATTTTTAAATTAATGTTATATTTTCAAATTAATGTTAAGAAATGATTGAGTGCTTCAACTGAAATCTGTAATTGGATTGTAACTTTTTTAAGACGGTCATCGACGCCTATTCGAATCTGTAAGCGCCGAGATTTCAAAGATCGATATCCAATCCAATTTAAAAATCGCTCAATCGCTACCATATCAGGATAAATTGAATAAATCACTGCACAAACATCCAATCACGGAATCGACGTACAAAGAGAAAGACTTCAGGCGCTTTGGCTAATTAAAAACGTTCATGTCACCTACCAATTAAAATCTACATCTACTCCAACAACGTAAGTGAATTATAACCCTTATTAACATAGGGTTAGAGCACTAGAATTATGTTTCAAATGTTCTATGGCTGCATTGATAAGTATGTTTCCATACGGTTGTGAGAGCAGTGTGATTCATAAATCATTTTAAATATCGAATCAGTGCTCCATCGACTGTTTTGTATTTTGATTTAGCTTTTGATTGGATATTGGTGATATCTATTGAATAAAAGAGTTTAGAGAGGGTTATTCGTGACCAATATGTCGACTCGATTCTCTATTGAACAGAGCAGGGCCTTATTTATGTAATTATGTTTAGCAATGTATATTATTTAGTATACAGTCAGCAGCAGAAGTTGCTAAGCGGGTGAGGTGTTCAAAATGATGTTGACGCGACTTTATTTTTAAGAGAATAAGAGCGTGTCAAGGTAATTTTGAACACCTCACCCGCTTAGCAACTTCTGCTGCTGACTGTACCTAGTCAAAACTCCGAACTTCTACATAATTTCACGATTACCTACATAAATTTTCATATACAGTAAGGTAAGTAAACCTAGCCTACGGTGAGTAAAAGGTTTATGAAGAAAACCCAAAACAAAATATTCCATTCCCAGAATCTGGAAGGAAAAGGTGGAAAGAAACAGAAAATCATTTACAATTATCCGCCATCCGTCTCAATCTCGAGGCCCTTAAAATAGCCCCAAAAACGATCGGTCGGTCTCTGATTCTAAATTGACAAAATGTCGCTAGATTATCCGCACCGTCGGCCACGGCGATAAACATTTGACTGGGTATTGTTACTGCTAGGGCGAGTAAGTTTTTGGACAATCATATGTTCTGAATCTCTTGTATTATATACAATATACTTACTTACCTAAATAGTCCGAGAGCTAATTTAATTATAACTGCCTTATAGGGCTGCGTATGCGGTGAAGGGTTAAGTAGATAAGTTTAAGTTAGATATAAACTACCTAGCTTACGTAAATTTATAGGAACCTCGTCTGCCAAGAAGAAGGTATGATTAGCTGTAGCTGTAAGCACGATTCGTGAATGGCGCAGCTACCCAAAATGAGTCTTGGCCTCCGACACGAGTAAACAACGCCAGTTGTCTCGATCCAGCGCAATCTCCCGCCAGTTCTCGGCTTGAAGATCGCGCAAGTCCGCTTCAACCGCATCGCTCCAGCGATACCTGGGACGTCCGATCGGTCTTCGTGAATAAACTTTTTATTTTTTATTTTATATTGGTTTTACTACTTCTCCTTCAACGACAAGAAGTTGGACTTGTGTTGTAGAAGTGAATTTTTTGGAGCTCGATACTGATTTCTCGTTGTGAAATGATTATGGATATGAATTATATTATATGATCCTTCCTCAAAATATCCCTAAAATCGAAACTGACAAATTTAATGTCGCTAGATTAACTAAGTGCCCGGCGACCGTGTACATGAAATAAGCATGCACTTATGGCTTGAGGCTTGAGTATGCAGCCCGGGACCTCCAATTTTGTGTAGTTAATTAGAAAATGTCAACCGAACTGCCTGTCTGTGGACTACTTACTTATACCATTGTGTAGTTTGTATAGGTTTCGCAAAGGAACATTGTATACAAATATCATCTACCACGTTTTGTTCTGCAGCAGCTCCGATCGGTCCAAAAATACTTTGACAAGTGTTTGTGAAGTTGATCGATTGCGATGGTGAAAAATGATGAAGCTAGTTTTACGTGATTGCCAAAACGTCTATATTATTATTATTATTATTTTATTATTATATGTAAATGCACAGGCAGCTTAAAGCTGATACGTGCACATCAATGTCCACTTGTGTTTTGTAGTCTACGAAAGTGTTCATCGAGTTTGTTTTTAAAAGAGTTTATCGAAGGTGCACTGATCACTGACTCGGGTAAACCGTTCCACACTTTCACTACGCGGTTAGACAGGAAGTGTCGTCTGGGGTTGCTACTACTCTGCGTCCGTGTCAGTTTCAGAGAGTGTCCTCTCAGTCTGTCATTTATGTTGCGAGTAAAAATATCGCTTAACCCGGGTACGTTGTAGTGTCCTGTGAGTATTTTATACGTTTCTATCAGGTCACCGCGTTGCCTTCGCTGCTCCAAGGTTGTCAGGCCCAATTCCTTTAGTCTATCTTCATATGGTTGGTTACGAAGAGACGGTACCAATTTTGTGGCTCTTCTTTGGACTTTTTCAATAAGAATTATATCTTTTTTAAAATATGGATTCCAAATTTGGAAGGCATATTCCAGTAAGGGTCTTACATATGTCTTATATAGCTTAATAAAGAGATTCTTGTCTATGTAACGAAAAGCTTTCCTGATCATGTATAAAACCGAATTTGCCTTTTTGGTAAACCCTAAAATATGTTCCTCCCATTTAAGATTGTTAGTTACAACTACACCAAGATCGCGCTGGGAAGCAACACTCTGTAAACTTTTGGAGCCAATATTATATGTGTGCTTAGGGTTATTTTTGCCAATATGAAGTACAGTGCACTTGTCTGCGTTGAGGGTTATAAGCCAATCTTTCGTCCATTGTAGAATGCGGTCTAAGTCCTGCTGTATGATGTTCTGACTGATAAGCGGGTTTCCCATAATCTTTGTGTCGTCAGCGAATAAATACATGCCCGAGTGTACAACTTGCTTAAGGTCCGTTAAGAATATTCCAAACAGCATTGGTCCGAGCACAGAACCCTGTGGAACTCCACTGTAGACGTCGTACGGATCCGAAAGGTGCTCTCCAACTCGCACACGAAACTTCCTCCCTGTCAAGAAGTCTTTTATCCAATTCAGCAAATTTCCGCGAATCCCAAAATGCTCTAACTTGACAAGGAGTCTGTTTATCGGGACGCGGTCGAATGCTTTCTCGTAGTCCAGGTAAATAACATCCACTGGAAGCTTTTCATTCCAGCTACTAGTCCACCTATCAACACAACATAATAAATTTGTTACCGTTGATCTCTTTGGGGTGAAGTATATGTTGTATATGTAAACGTTTTATACAGGGTGTAAAAGATTAAGGTTTTCTATTGTACGTAAATATTATGAGATCAATTTAATTTTATAGTGAGACTTCGGGGGGAGAAGACCGCCAGGCTGAAGTGGGATTGGGCGGGTCACGTCTGCGGCATGCATCCGGATAGGTGGGCTAGTACTTATAGCCACCAAGTGGATGCCGCAAAAGAAGCGCGGACGTGGCAGGCCCAGACGGAGATGGCGGGACGACTTAGACACCTTCATCAGTAACTGGCCGGAAAAAGCGGGACACTATAAGGAAAAAAATGAGACTTCTGTTGTAAGGACGTAGGTAAAAATTTTCACATAGGTATATTATCTCTCTTCTTATGCCATTATTACGGACCAGCTAGAAGAAACAAAAATACAAGTGCCTAGATAGATACTCAATATATATATATTATGTGTATGAGAAAAACATGGTTACAGGTACATTTTCCTGTTATGCCGATTTATCGACATGGATGTGATCAAAAGTTGGAACGAGATCAGATACGCATTGCTCTGCGAGCATAAGTGAGTCGAATCAATATGTGTAAAGCCGACCACTGACTAACAGTCCGCTGGACGATATCGGCCGGTCAGTTGTTCGGAACTGTCAAATTTTTGTCTAACTGACAGGCCGATATCGTCCGGCGGCCTATTAGTCAGTGGTCGGCTTAACTGTGAAGTAGGTATTTATAGAATCGATTAACGAGTCCTAGTAGTAAACAGGGCTATAATCGAGAAAATCGAAGTTCTCAAATTTCGGGTATCTTTCTCGGTCATTTTAACTACGCCTTCATTGAAATAAAAGAGAAAGATCCCCGCAGTTTGCGAATTTCGGTTTTCACGGTAGCCCGTCAGTGCCACACCTATGGAAAACTACTTGTAGATATTTAAGCATTTAGAAGCGCTGGTGGCCTAGCGGTAAGAGCGTGCGACTTGCAATCCGGAGGTCGCGGGTTCAAACCCCGGCTCGTACCAATGAGTTTTTCGGAACTTATGTACGAAATATCATATGAATTTACCAGTCGCTTTTCGGTGAAGGAAAACATCGTGAGGAACCGGACTAATCCCAATAACTCCTAGTTTCCCCTTTGGGTTGGAAGGTCAGATGGCAGTCGCTTTCGTAAAAACTAGTGCCTACGTCAAATCATGGGATTAGTTGTCAAGCGGACCCCAGGCTCTCATGAGCCGTGGCGAAATGCCGGGAGAACGCGAGGAAGAAGAAGAAGATATTTAAGCATTTGCGGTAGCTATCTTCGTTAACAATATTGGAAATTATCCATAGCGTTATGGTAACACCGATAAAACATATCGATATTTCTTTTTGTCAATTACTTGTTTCTGCCAGGAAAAGTTCTATGTCTACTACCTGTTCTATGTTCCATGACTATGGGACAGTAATTATTTTTTAACCTCGCCGAGTGTGGGTAAAAAGGCCTATATTGGTTAGCCCGACTGTACGACTCGCTTGCATTTGCTAACGTATTGGAATAAAACCCAAACAAAAATATGCTCACGAAATATCACGTTTTTGTCCGGTTCTTGCAATACTTTTTGCATTTCTCTCCGAACTTTGCTTGTTATTATGATGTGACATGTCGTTTTCCTTGTTTGGTAACCATAAATTCTAATAGGATTTCTTTCAAAATTATATAAAAACGTGTATACCCACACACTTCCCCGATAACACTCAGTCAATTCACCCCGTTTGACTATTGCCGTTTTTTTGCGTAATGGTACGGAAACCTTAGTGCGCGAGTCTGACTCGCACTTGGCCGGTTTTTCAGTATTCATTATGTATTTTGTATGAACCTTCAATGCAAGTCGTGGAACCTTACGTTCCCTCTTCAAAGGAATGTTTTGACAAAATAACTATTGTTTAGATTGTTATAAACTTTATTGTCCACTGAAGAAAACCTTTCATAATAAATTCTATTTGGTTCCAGTCATCATTTGTTTTGAGACAATGAGTTTTAAGCAAACGGTGATGAAACTCATTTCCCCTGAGCATAAATTGTACTATAATCTTATTAGTACCAAGTCGCAAATATTAGCTTGGTAATGCTTTGTTTTGTGCACAAAAGCTTTTCCACGTGCTGCTTTTCAAAGATTAAATGCATTGCAATTGAAATAGGCTCATTAAATATTGCGAATGCTTGCAGGAACACCGCAACGTGGGACAATCAAACGGCTTTTCACGAGGGTAAGTGAAAATTTACGATAAGGAGGGGAAAAAATGGAAGTCAAATATTGTGTAAGGCTCGTGATCATAATCACTGCCTGTTTTTCTACTAATCTTATTTCCATAATTCTTATTTTATCTTTGAATTTATCGGTGAGTGGTCTTACTTACATGGAAAGCATCGTGTCATTAAATAATTTCCATCCCACATTTTTAGGGTTCCGTACTAAAGGAGCTGAAAAGGTCTTATGGTCCGTCTCTGTCTATTTTTTAATGATCATTATATAATACCTATCATAGATTCGGTTCTGGCGTTTGCCGGCCGCTGCCGCAGCTTCGTTAACCTTATGGAAAACTAGTTTTCACTAGTACCCACAGACAAAACATCCTCCAGACTGAGCATAGTCGCGCTACCCCCTCTGCCACGCATACTGTAATTTTACTCCATGTTCGAGTCGAAAGTGTCTTTGTGTGACGTCCGTGTCTTTGAACGGACCAATCAGGGCACAAGACTTCGCTCACCTCATCCCGCGCACCCCCGCATTTTTGGCATCATCGGTTGCATGAAATAATTGCTCTAAACTCGGTCTAGAGGATTCCTAGTCTATGCTAGTACCTATTAACGCGTTTTCCGTAATAAAAACTAGTTTTAACTAAATGAGTGAAAAATCCTAGTTAAAACTAGTTTCCATCAAAGTGTAAACAAAGTTTTTACCAAAGCGTTACGGAAAACGAGTTTTAACTAGGGAAAACGCGTTTTCATTAAAAACTGGGTTTTATGGTAACATATATATCTAGATTGAACGGTGAGCTAAAGCCATTTTGCACTAAATACAATCGCTAACTAGCTCTTAACTAGCTACATTTGTGATAAATGTATTATCAGAAATGAACATGTAAATCAGAACATCGATTGCTATATATTATGCAAATCGGCTAAACGAGGACATCTGTTATATCGATTAATTTAATTCAATCCTGCGCCCACCACTAGTCTACGTTTTAATGTCAACAAATGTGCTTTGAAATTTGTTACATTTTGTACGGAAACGGAAATAATTTTATTTAATCTTGTTTGAGTGAAAAATATTTGTCGAATTTGAGCGTTTTTTGTTCGAGTCTATATTGTTTTCGGAATAAATTGACATGTCAAAATTGTGATAAGGATAAACCAACAGATCGAAAATGAAACCTTTTATTCTCAATGGGTAAATCAAAATATTTTAAATATTTTATGTCATTTATGTGTCACGGAAGTATTGTAATTTTTATTTTATTTAAATTATAAATTTAGATATCCTAAATAAAATAAGTATTCTCCAAGAAATTATGTTAGATTCAACTTTTATCGCCCATAAAATTGTACTATTATTTATTGATTTATCTACCACGAGACGTTGTCGTCGAGACAACTTTAATTAAGATTGATTTGAATACATTAGAATATAATAGGTATTAGCATCTATGTAATTTAAATAATAACATAATGAGATTATTACAATAAAGTTGGTCTACGTAATGTATGACTTGATTTTTAGGGTTCCGTACCCAAAGGGTAAAACGGGACCCTATTACTAAGACTCCGCTGTCCATCCGTCCATCCATCCGTCCGTCCGTCCGTCTGTCACCAGGCTGTATCTCGTTATCTGTGATAGCTAGACAGCTGAAATTTTCACAGATGATGTATGTCTGTTGCCGATATAACAACAAATACTAAAAACAGAATAAAATAAAAATTTAAGTGGGGCTCCCATACAACAAACGTGATTTTTGACCGAAGTTAAACAACGTCGGGCGGGGTCAGTACTTGGATGGGTGACCGTTTTTATAGATAATGGTACGGAACCCTTCGTGTGCGAGTCCGACTCGCACTTGCCCGGTTTTTTATATTCTTAGTTGTTTTTGATACATACCTGTGCTAACTCGGGGCACGAACGCTAAAGTGATGGTCAGTATTAAAATGTATTCCCTTAAAAGGATAAATATTAGACATGATATTGAATCTGTTTACTTACAGTAATACAGGTGTTTCTAATAAGCAAATGCATAAATATACGATAAAATGTAATAATAAACATTAATAAAATTCGTGTTCGTGCCCCGAGTCAGCACAGATATGGTTATGAAGCATCCATAAAGTTGTTGCTTGATATTCAAATTTAGTGTTCCAAAGCTAACTCAATTTTTCTGAGCTAAAAATACCACAAAAGAACTAGCTAGTTCGAAATAATTCCGCGATGCTCTAAAAGGCATTATCCCATTGTGGAGGTGTCTGGATTCGGTTCACAATGGCCCATTGTTGTATTGTACCTTTCGGTATTTAACTTCGTTATTCGGTGCATTGTGGCGATGGATGATTAAGTTAGGCGGAAATTGTGACTGCGAGTGCGACTATTATTACTGGATAGTTTCACGATTGATTGTACTCGTAGCCACATAATAAATAATAGTACTAGGTACAGAAGGCGCACTCTCTAACAAAACGCGTCTGTTACGATCAGGACAGATATGGCCGCTAGGTGGCGACAGCGCCACGCGCGGCTTATGGCTAACCACCAAAATTGGTGTGGAACGGATGTACTTTTAGCTACCTGTAGCAAAGCGACGAAATCGCGGAGTGAGCCACGCCTGTCGTAGGAAGACTAGGTAGTGACATTTTTATTGTGCACACATAGGTACTTATTTGGACAAAAGTTTGGATTACGTCAACGTGGCTTTGTGGCGACTTAATGTGGTGGTATCGTGATGTGGTGGTATAGTTGGTACGCATTGTGTTAAAAATCTTACACTCGTTGCATTTTTGTCAGGGTTAATAATTACCCTTAAGTACCTACAATCAAAATATTTTCTAAGAGTATGCCAGGTTAAGCTAAAAGACGATAAGTATATCAAAAACAAATGAACTTGATAATGGCATTTTCAGATTAAGATTTTAAAGTATTGTATTGTAGTTTTTATTTAATTTTTTACACATTTAAATCAAGGGCGAATTCGTTACCCTGCATACCATAACAGTACAATTTTAGTATAAAATAGGTAATGATATACCCGAGGGATTTGAATAGCACAACGACTGTATACTTTAAGAGATATTGAGGAAAAACGTCAAAACCCTCGCGATCGTGAAATTTTCCGTCGCCAGTTTCTCGCGGCACGCCTTATCTTTTGTTTCTTTCTTATTTCCTGGCTTTAGGCCTCCTCTTAGGGCAGGGCAGAGTAAGACCCTCAGCACATGAGGCGTAGGAGTAAGCGTGTAGTAATACGCGCGTAGAACGAGAGCGCTACGAGCACGTACAATCTCCGCACACAAAGCGTAGTCGTAGCGTAGCCTATGAGATCTCTGTCTTCATTACGACAGGCTTGAGCGTAGCGTAAGCTTGACTGCCGTATTCGAACTTCAAGATATTCACAAGAGACGACACGTACTAGATCCTTTCTAGATACGTTATACTTTAGATATCAAATAGTTCTCTTTTGCAGCGCAATTCGGGCAACCAATGTCACTTTTACGTTAGATAGAGTAAGATATCTATTAGATGTGAATTGGATCTCTAAGTCATATTCTGTGGAAATCGTTCATGAGTATCTCCAGAATCGCGCAAATGTCAAATTTGACAGGTTAGATCTTAAACATATCGTTATCGTATCTTGGTGATGTCTAAAAGATATCTAATAGATGCAAACAGAACGATCACGCTTAATATGCGACGCTTGGTGCCCAGAATTCTACGCCTCTCGTACTCGTATTGTTTTTACGATACGCTTACGCCACTCTTACGCGTCGCTTACGCCTACGCCTCGTGTGCTGAGGGCCTAAATATTATAGCATTTACACGGCCACCTACACAGCCTGTGGCTTTGCACCGTGAGCTGCTAGCTTTAATTCCCTTGATTAACTCTCCTGCGCTTTGATGAAATATTAATTAAATAAGTCGAGTTACGGTTCGCTTTCAGACGTCTTTAATTGTAAGACGATGTGAAAGCTGACTGTGTTTCTTAATTTTGCTTTTAATAAGATCCCATTTAGGAGGGGTCCGGGAAATTTGCTCAGGTTTTTTTTATCAACACTCCAATAACTATCATCTAAACCTAAAACAATAATAATATTTAGATTTTGTAATTTTTCTTATAAAATGGTTCAAGTTCCACACCTGGGCCACCAAGTTTGTTGGAGCTGAGTTGCAGGCTACCAACGGGGTCACAAGCGGCGGATAGTGAAGGGCCACCAGATATGGTGGTTAGCTGCGAATATATTGAATAAGCAGTCCCCGACCAAGCAACGGCATGATTACCAGGATGTGGTTAGACACATGGTGGGACAGGTGTCTCTAAAAAATACTACAACAGTCCGATGACAATCTTGTGACGTGGCGAGGAAATGCCGCCACTAAATAGGCATTCCCCTGATGTCGGGCAGCAGCGGCATCAGTATTGGATGGAGGCCGAGGAAGCAGGTTCTGGTAGGGCTCTAGACCAAGCATCAAGAAGCGGGAAACCGGTTGGTAGTTGGTGTGGAAGGCAAGTGGGAAACCACCACACTATGTTCCCAAAAATGGAGTATATGGAAATGCAAAGAATTCAGAGTAACGTTCTGGCGCAAGATAGGGAAAGCTGGAAGATACTCCACCTACAAGAGAATAACTCTTAAGTTAATGATGATTCCCCACCTGGACAACAGTGTCACAGAATAAATAATAGTACTAGGTACAGAAGATTCACTCTCTAACAAAACGCGTCTGTTACGATTAGAACAGATATGACCGCTAGGTGGCGCAAGCGCCACGCGAGGCTTATGGCTAGCCACCAAAATTGGTGTGGGACGGATGTACTTGTAGCTACTTGTTGCGACGCGACGAAATCGCGGAGTGAGCCACGCCTGACAGTGGACAAGTCTCCTGGCATAAGTTGTAAAGGCTCCTGTACATATTGGGCCAACGCCGGCCAGTCCAAGGGACGCAGCCATGCGGTAGACTGAGATAGCAATATCACTTGCTCCCTCACAGACTGGCCCACGCTGGCCCAATATGTACAGGTAGGGTTTGCACGACGGATGCGAAATGTACGGGAAGATCCGCGGATCCGGATCCAGATCCGGATAATTTCATACATTTCGGATCCGGATTGCAAACCCTATGTACAGGGGCCTTAAGAGACTAATAGTAAAAGTAAGTACGAGTAAGTGCAAGTTGCACCATCAGCACTTGACAGACTGATCAACGTCACCCGACGCGCCGCGGCAGTTTACCTACTATGAAACTTTCCATACAATAATATAAATTTAGCGAAGTCTTTAACGATGACAAATAGACCTCAAAATTAAGATAAAAAAAAGAAGATATTGATCTGAAGAATGTAGTACCAAACGGTTTTGTGATTCAACCCGATGGAGCAAACTTTACAAGCAATAAAACAGGAGAAAACATTTTTATGACGAAAGCAGATGTGTACACAGCTTTATGGGAACAAAAAGGAAAGATCCTGATGTAACATGTAAATTTTACGCAATTCTGAAGGCTATATCTGTCATTTTCGGATTACGGATGTTACAGCTGACTAGCGCAAAATGGTAGAGTTAGGTAAAGTGTGCAACGATTTTGATAGCAAACGCAGTGCAAGTGTTATTTTAGACGTCATAATTTTATAGAAGATTAACGTTTAGAATAACAATTGCACTGCGTGTTGTAACGGTTTACCGTTATTTCTAATTAAAATTCTATAAAATAAGAAATAAACTAAAACCTAAATATAGCTATAAATTACTATAATACACATTTCATACATATTATCTAAAAAAATATACAAAAACCTTAAAAACTAATAAATAACATAAAATAAACCTACGAACAAACAGAATTGACGACTGCATTTGCTATTAGATAAAACTAGATGCGAATACAAAGGACTACGTCACCCGCTCGCGATAAGCGATGTGCTCCGGCCAGCTAATGAGACACATACGCGTCCGCGACATTCCTACCACGGCCTTAACAGCGAGAGGTCAAATCGACTAAATACAGAGATACAATTTTCAAGTCATGATGTGACAAATTTTTAGTATGGTGTAAAATTTATTCTAATATTAAATGTGTTAAGTTAAGTTCCAGTATTTCCCCAAACTATGGCGCACCTGCTGGCGTGCCCCGCGTGCCCGTACTCCTGCTCGGAATCTGACCTGAGGGACGCGACGGTCAGGGCTGTCAGCACCGCTGCTTTCTGGGCATCCACTGTTTAAATTTAAGAGGAACCTCGACACGAGAGAAGAAGAAGAAGTATTTCCCCAAATAGGGTGAGTGTTTTGAATATTTTGTAGTTTTAAGAACATAGTAACTTTCATAGTAGTATAATAAGGAATCATTTTCTTCTTGCCATCACTTTTTCATTTAGTTCTCACTGGGTACATTTGGCTATCACTATCTGCTTATTAACTGTAATTTTCCTATAAAAATAACGCTGGAAATAACAAGCTTCTCGAACCTTCTGGAAAAATGAGTCTACCCACTTTATAATAATCTTGTAGATTATAATCAAAGTTATGCTTAATTCTAATTTAAATGTACAAAATTACATGCCAAATCGTAGTTTTTAGTTACTTTTAGTTGTAGAAGTACGTTTAGTAAATTTAACTTCACTTTCTTCTTTGTTTTAAATATAAAATGATGATTCTACTTGTGACTGCCACATCATTGATCACCATTTAATTCTTTGGGGTTCACTAAACCAGCCTACGTTCTCATTAGCACATTAATTTGGCCTAAAACCCAGATGTCGCAGTCACTTGTACAAAATTGGACTTTTCTTGAAATGGCCATTTTACCGGAATTCCAGGGACCAAGTCTGGGGTTGGAGTCGGAATCTACCAACCTGAATGCGCATGCTCCGCTACGTTCCGGAAGGTTCCCGTGCTGGATCCGGAACCTTTTTTTGAAGACGGCCACCTCCAAGTGCGACGTTCTGCGACGTAGTGCAGGGAAGTGACCCCTATCAAGGACTCGTTTCGCTACTTGTTATTGCCAGCTCAGAAAAGATCCACGACCTTGTCTTTCCTTTAGTTTTTACTTTTTTACAATTATATTTCCTAAAATTTATTCAAGTTAGTTTTCTTCCGTCTAATTTTGCAATCTACCTACTTCATGCGACGCTAAACGTCACATGAAGCTGTCAAAATCGTTGCAGACTTAGCTTGGCCTAACTCTAGGGATATACATACAAATAAATGTAGGAGGCTTTCCCTGAAACTATTAATTTCCACGTAATAAACATGACGATCAAATCAATGGCTTTCGTTGGATCCAGTATTGAATTTAAGCCATGTCATATTTTCGAATTTATCGAGTGAAAATCAAATACAATTGAATATTTAATTATATAAGGTTTAATGATGTAAACGTTAAATACTGAGGCCATGTGATTTCTCGTTTTACTTAAACAATCGAACAGGAAATGAAACGTGAAAATAGCTATTCAGGTAAGGGTGGAATTTTGTAATAACACCTGGAGGGAAAGTACTCTAAATAATGGAGCTAGCAAACATTCCTTTATTTTAGAAAATAATTAAACCTACAAAAACTAAAGATACGCTTCTCTCGCCCAGGAATCGGACCGGCTAAGATTAAAAAAACAACATCCTGTAAGTCGGGGTTTCGGTGGGGTCCACGGACCCCTTAGAGGTCCGTGAATTTTTACATAAAAAATTATAAGTGTTAGAAGCGCATGCAAACATTACTTGCCCTCCGGTTGCTTTTCCTCCTTACATTACCTTAAGGTTTCTTAAGGTAAGGTAAGTTCAGGTACTTCTCCGAACGTAACTCGCTGAGCACTGAGCGGACGGCCGTGCGTGCAATCGCAGATATCATTGTTATTGAATTGTTATTTTTAACAAAAAAAAAGTAATCAATGAGTTCTATCAAATTAACATTAGGTAAGTACACATTTTTGAATGATTTTCATATATAGTGCATTTTAGACCTGTCTTTGTGATTTTTTTTATATCGAGCAAAAGTTGTTTAATCAAGTTTCGAATCGATGAAGTTCCTAGAGAAAGGCCTGAATATTGCTTTTCAAATTTTTTGCAATCATATTATCACTAATGGATTTCACTGAAAATTAACAAGCTACGACGAATTTTGTTAAAGGACGATTCATAACTGGTTTGCTGACGTTAGTCAGCAAACCAGTTACCGCGGTGTTCAACCGCCATGTTTTGATAAACAGCTTACTTTCCAAACCTCATATCAGATTAAACCACTTTATAGAAATATATACTTTATTCCCCACGCAACATGGGCGATTTTACTATCCGAACCTTTCTTGGGATATGAACGTGAAATATTTATTGGCTGTCAAAATGGAAGCGCGATTTGATTCAGCCCTGACACTGTTTATCTTGTTAAATTCACCAATCTTCATACATAATGGAAACCATTATACGAGCTAGATTATACTTATCAATGATTTTTTTGAGATTATTTTGCGCCTTTAATAGTCTCACGAACTCGTCGTTAAAAAAAAGCCGCTCCCATGCAATGAAAGTTACGTTATCATTTTAAAACGACATGTTGCAATAACATGAAATTTGGCATAAATATTTATGTAACAAATATCTACGTAGGTATGGTGTTAGCTAGTTTTTGTTGCTATAAAACATTTATGTAACAAATATATACGTGTGTTGTTAGTTTTTGTTGTTAAACGTTGTAATACAAAGGAAATTAGAGCGTAGAGTTAGTTTTGGACGAAAACGACGTTTTGCGTCAAGAACTTCTACTCGCTCTATTTTCTTTATTTTTAGCAACAAAACTAGCACAGATATCGAGCTAGTCGCACAGTAAGCTCAGAGGGCCTAATGCGAACCAGCTCCCTGTCACACTTACGTACGAATTTACAAGTGCGACAGAGAGGCAACACGTCGAACGTGGTTCGCGGTAGGCCCTCAGTAAGGCTTGTCTTATCCATTGGGTAGGTACTATACGACACAATATATATATTTTATGTAATATATAGTTATATGAATAGTTATGTGTATAGTTATAGTTATTGATTTTTTTCTATTTAAAGGTACCATTGACCGGGGTGACTTTCAAATGCAGGGGCGACTTTGAAATTCTAGTTTTTAAGCCATAATATATATTTATGCGAGATTTTTTACAGTAGGTGAATATGAATATATAGTAATCTAACTAGTTACAGGAACATTTTCAGTAAATAATGAATAATGGTAATTCTATGGCCGTTTTAAATCTATCAAAGTAACCCCAAATTTTCCAAAGTCACCCCGGTCTACGGTACGCCTTTAAATAGAAAAAAATCAATAACTCAGGAATAAAAATATTTGTGATAAACACACAAATTAATACCCCTACCATGACTCAAACCCCGGACCTCCTGCTTCGTAGTCAGGGTCAGAACCGACTAGGCTAGGAGATCATCAAGGCCGACAAGTAAAGTGTTAATAGTCATGACAATAGAGGCTCGTAACAATAAATAAATCATAAAACGATTTGTTACGTTAATTTCGTGCTCAATTAACTGATAGCCTAACAAAACTAATTTGTATATGGCGTGCAGGGCCGGATTAACCCTAAGTCAAAGTAGGCAACTGCCTAGGGGCCCCGCCTCGGCTAGGGGGCCCCGGCGGCTCAGCGCGCACCAAATAAAATTTTGTTCCATATTAGGGTCAATATTCATATTTATTCTTATAAATAAATAAATAAGAAATAAAAATGTTATTTATTTAGGTATGAACCCATTACTTTACAATATTAATTACATGCTAAATATTATTTATAAATTAAAGCTATAAAATAAATTAATTAAAAATTAAAAAACACGACTGCGAAAAAGCGAACTGAAAAGACAAAAATAATTTTTAGTTGTGTTAGTTACTCAACTTAATGAATGTAAAAAATTATTAGAATATGAGTGTTTAGTGAAGGTTATAAACAACAAACGCAAAAGTTTTATGCTCATTTAGAATCGTGACTGTACCTGTGTATTTTATTTCAATTGCAGTCGGGGACCTTGATGTATTGACATTTTCCCATTTAAAAGGTCCCCGACTGCAATTGAAATAAAATACACAGGTACAGTCACGATTCTAAATGAGCATAAAACTTTTGCGTTTGTTGTTTATAACCTTCACTAAACACTCATATTCTAATAATTTTTTACATTAATTAAGTTGAGTAACTAACACAACTAAAAATTATTTTTGTCTTTTCAGTTCGCTTTTTCGCAGTCGTGTTTTTTAATTTTTAATTAATTTATTTTATTTTATACTTTTTAGAATTTTTACATTCATTAAGTTGAGTAACTAACACAACTAAAAAATATTTTTATCTTTTCAGTTCGCTTTTTCGCAGTCGTGTTTTTTAATTTTTTATTTATTTAATTAATTTTGGGGTCATGATTTCGTTAATAATCATTTGAAGTCACTTTATATTACTTTTGCGAGGGCGTCATCAGTACAGAAAGGCACGCAGAGCGCCGCATATATCGGGCTACGCCCGACTACTTTGGAACGCGTACAGTGCGCCACGAACGTCGGGCTACGCCCGACGCTTTGAGCAAGAGGGCACTGAAGGCGTCTTGGTAAGGGTACAGCGTGTCACGTATGTGGGCCTACGCCCGACACTTAGTATGAGAGAGTCAAAGGCGCCTGGCTTTGGACCGAGTGCAGCGCGCCACGTACGTCGGGCTACATCCCACTCTTTTACCATTAGGGCGCCGAAGGCGCCCGGCTTTAGAACGCGTACAACGCGCCTCGTACACGCCCGACGCTTTGAGTAAGAGGGCGCCGAAGGCGCCCGGCTTTGGTAAGCGTACAGCGTGTCACGTACGTCGGGCTACGCCCGACACTTTTAGTATGAGAATGTTGAGGGGACTGGCTTTGGACCGCGTGCAGCGCGCCACGTACATCGGGCTACGTCAGAACCTTTAAGTGTGAGGGCGCCGAAGGCGCCCGGCTTTGGTATGCGTACAGCGTGTCACGTACGTCGGACTACGCCCGACGCTTTGAGCAAGAGGGCACTGAAGGCGTCTTGGTAAGGGTACAGCGTGTCACGTATGTGGGCCTACGCCCGACACTTAGTATGAGAGAGTCGAAGGCGCCTGGCTTTGGACCGAGTCCAGCGCGCCACGTACGTCGGGCTACATCCGACTCTTTTACCATTAGGGCGCCGAAGGCGCCCGGCTTTAGAACGCGTATAACGCGCCTCGTACACGCCCGACGCTTTGAGTAAGAGGGCGCCTTCGGCGCCCGACACTTTTAGTATGAGAAAGTAGAAGTCGCCTGGCTTTGGACCGCGCGCAGCGCGCCACGTACGTCGGGCTACGCCCGACTCTTTTAGTATGAGGGCGCCGAAGGCGCCCGGCTTTGGAACGCGTACAGCGCGCCACGTACGTCGGGTTACGCCCGACGCTTTGAGTATGAGGCCGGCTTTGGTAATCATACAGCGTGTCACGCTACACCCAATACTTTTAATATGAGAGATTTGAAGGTGCCTGGCTTTGGACTGCGTGCAGCGCGCCACGTACATCGGGCTACGCCAAAACCTTTAAGTGTGAGGGCGCCGAAGGTGCCCGGCTTTGGTATGCGTACAGCGTGTCACGTACGTCGGACTACGCCCGACACTTTTAGTATGAGAAAGTAGAAGTCGCCTGGCCTTGGACCGCGCGCAGTGCGCCACGTATGTACGTCGGGCTACGCCCGACTCTTTTAGTATGAGGGCGCCGAAGGCGCCCGGCTTTGGAACGCGTACAACGCGCCACGTATGTCGGGCTACGGCCGATGCTTTGAGTATGAGGGCGCCAAAGGCGCCCGGCTTTGGTAAGCGTATAGCGTGTCACGTACGTCGGGCTACGCCTGACCCTTTTAGTGTGGGGGCGTCTTTGGCGCCTGGCTTTGGACCGAGTGCATATACTTGGACAAGTTGCAGGAAGCGCACATCTTTCTTACGCTCTGAGCCGTAGGCCCTACGTGGAGCTCACCCTTCGGCCTTAAAAAAAATGTCATCATCATCATAAATGTTAAAATTAAATCAAACCATACGGTTATAATGATACTTTCACGATTTGTTCTGCCAAAGTCGGTGCAGAGTTAGCTTAGACGGACTCTGTATCGTATCGATTAATAAATAGAAGTTATATTTTAAACTTTTCGATTCCATAAGCGCAATTACGAACATGTTTTAAAAACTATGAGTAGTATGTACCTACCTAATATAATATAATTATATTTTTTTATGATCAGCGGTCAAACCCTTTCCTTTTATTTTAATAAGTATCCCATTCAATAATAATATTTCGTTTTATGAGATTAGCTTCTCTTAAAATATTTTGTCAATTCTTACTTTCTCAAAATGAAACATAAACCCACATGTTGCATATATAGTATCAATCGGCTTTCAGCCCTTCATTTTGATACCCTACTCGATAGGTTTGCACGATATTTTTTTCTAAAGGTTGCGTAATATGGCGTATTAAGTCCGCCATATTGTTTTTATAATGACGTCACATAGCCTATGTTACCCGGGATGACGTAAGGATTCTAATGATGTATCATACGTCTAAATCGGTTAAGGCATTCAGAAGTTAAGGTGGAATAAAGAAACTCACATACATACAAACATGAACGCTGAAAACAATACACTCTTTTTGTTTGGGCAGTCGTGTAATAACTTAAAAAGTAGGTACTAATTAAATTAAATTAAATACGTGCAGCGGAAATCTCGCTCACACAGTAGCAATAGCATCTTATAATAATGAGTATGCTTTGTTATTGTTTTTTTTAGATCCATTCTTTAAATTAATGAAATACTGTAATAAACTTGAAGCAATTATACGTTACAGTTTACGGGGCGTATTCTGCGTACCTGTTGTAAAGTTGTAATAATAGGGGTTTTCAGGAAAAATGGTTCACTTTTTTTCGAACAACCAACATCTTTTGGGTTATTTCGACTTATAATCACGAGGACTATTGATCAAAACAAAGAAAAAGAAAGAAGACGAACGTGCCCCCAGTTTTTCATAGGAATGCTTGACTTTCAGCTTCACTTTTTACCTTAACACTTACCTTAACACTTAACGTAACACGTGAACCTACGTGACCTGACCCTAGGCTAGAACCCAAGCCTAAACCTAGTTTAGTTGTGCTCCAAGACCCGAACGAGTAACCACGCGAACCGACGTGATCTGATCCTAGGCTAGAACCTAAGCCTAAACCTAGACCAGGTGTCATCCCGAACCCCGAACCTGAAACGCGAACAGTAAACTCATATCTAAGTGAACCTTGTGAACAGTTGTGAACCTTTCAATAAGAACCTTTATATAAAACAGATCCTGTGTTTATTTTGAACTTTCTCTTACGATCCGAACCTGAGCGAGCTATCGTAGATGTCATCTGTAGGCGACCGTCACCTACAGTAACGTTGTGGACGGATCTCCATGGTAACGTTACGTAACGTTACATCGGAAGATCAGCGCTGGAAGCCACCAGCAACATGCTGAGATGGGGCCATTTCGTGGCACTTTAATCTTATTTTGTGTTTTCTTTTATACTATGTACTGTTCCCCTTGTTTGTGCTTACGAATAAATCTATTCTATTCTATTCTATTCTATTCTAATGTAATGGTAATGTTTTCTTATGACGTTATCACGCAAAATTATCGTCCGTAAACCGACTTTACAGACAACCATATTTTTTTTATTCAAAACACGCACTTTTTGACGCGACGTGACATCTATTCTGTTCTGTCTCAAGTGATGGATATGCACCTACGCAGTGCCACTGGAAATGTTTTGGCTAATTTCATTTTTGGATCAAGATTTTATCGCTGACTATTTCTTTCCAAAGGCATCTAATACTCATTGAGACTATTCTAAAAACCCCAAAACAAATTATGTTGCGTTGTTTTATCACAGAGTTCCTATGACCACCTCCTGTCTCCATCATGAGATCAGCTCCATGCATAGGCGGACCCACGGTGGGGCAAGGTGGGGCAGGTGCCCCACCCTGGTCTGTGGTGTGACGAGAAGCTAAAAAATTTTAGGAACAATTAAGGCACGTAACCCTACTTCTGCCCCACCCTTTAAAAAGTTTAAAATGCTGGGTACGCCCATGGCTCCATGGTACCATAATATTGCATCGTCATCCGACTTACACACGTATGCAAATTTTCAGCTTCATCGGAAACCGGGAAGTGGGTTAAATTTAACTTGCAAGATTTGACCCGTACAAACTGTACTTAGTAACATAGGTACCTAGTAAGTACAATGCAAGTTAAGTAATAAAAGCTTGTAATAATAAAACTCTATTCAATTTGCGGTTGTTTTAGAATATTCGCTGTATGCTCAAAAGCCTCAACAAACAAAATTAGTTTAGCGTAGCTTCCGCACCGATATTCTATTAGACGAACCACATGTTGCCAGTGATCGCATTACGCGGCTTGATAACAATTAGGTTACTGGTGACACTGTCCGTACGATCCATTACACGCTTTGAGCTTTGAGCTGCCATGGATAAAAGTAGGTAACGTCTGGTCATATTAATTTTGTTATTATTAGAAAAATACAGCAAATAAAAAATGGGGTGTGGTATCCGTACGTGTATATTAATTACTGCAGGTACAATATTTAAATATAAAGTCTGTCAAGCCGTTTCCGTCAGTAGAAAAAAGCGGCAAATTAAAAAGGTACATAGGCGCGAAGAGTGATTTTCATTGAAAAATTGAATTTCGTGCCTTTTTACTGACAGAGTTATTTGACCGGCTATAATATTGATTATCAACTGGCAACATTTCCAGTACTATCCATTACACGCTTTGACCTTTTAATAAACGTCAATAATTTGATCTCGAAGGAACGGATCTGGCAATGTCAAAAGTGAAGTTTTTGTTAGAAGAAACGCGTCACTTTTGACACTGACAGATCCGATCCATATGGTATCAAGATCTAATTATTGACGTTTATTAAAATTAGAATGAGGCCGAAATTTCTAAACTGTATATTATATTCTTTAATTATTTCAGAATGTCTTAAGTCAATAAGTTAGACCAAGAAAAGTCTGCCGCGACTTTGATAGCCCACGCAGTGCAAGTGTTATTTTAAACGTCAACCGTTTATGAAATTATGACGTATAAATAACACTTGCACTGCGTTGGCTATCAAAATTGCTGCAGATTTTTCTTGGTCTAACTACCAATATTCTGACGTAAGTACCGAACTTTTTATACCTAGCGCTAAAACAGAAAGACATTTGACGCTTTCGTTAACTTTTTTATGGGCACTTAAACTTGAACACTTTAAGGAGAAATTCACTTAAGGTTAAATTAACGGGGATCGAAACCTAAGGCTCTCATTATGGCTCGGAGGATTTCATTAAAACAGTAGGACGACACACCTATAATATATTATACCTTTAAACGAGCAATTCTTGTATATATGTCACTGTAAAAGCCCGAAGTTCGGCAAAACCTAGGATTTACCGGTAAAACCTAGGTTTTACCGATGCCGACCGGTAAAAGCCCGAAATGTTAAATCTTACTAGTTTACTTCGGGCTTTTTCCAACACCGATATGGTAAATCCTAGGTCTTACCACGGCGACCGGTAAAGTTTAAATCATGCACTGATTCTCAATCCCTCCCGCTCAAACCCCCGTACACCGCACCGCATGCGCCGTTAAGTGGATTAGGTTAGGTTTGAACTGCGATCCTCACAGAACCGAACAAAAGTGGGTTAGGTTAGGTTAGAACTGCGAGCCTTACAGAAACGAAATGCTACTAGAAAAGTGGGTGGTTTTACCTCCTTTTCTACATAGTGCGTAGTAGTATCCATGTCTGTTGAACGGACTATAGAACTAAGTGCAGTAGAATTAGAGCAATTTATTGTTGTCTGTGTGTATAGGCCGCCATTAAGTAATTTTGAATTATTTGAAAACATAATGGAATCTGCCCTACTTAAAATATCATCTTCTAGTAAGAAATTGCTTATATGCGGCGACTTTAATGTAAATATTATGGAAAATTCAACAATGTCTTGTAGATTATTGAATCTTTTTAAATCATGTAATCTCAACCACATGTTTATGGAGCCCACTAGAGTGACTGCTACTAGTGTAACCTGTATAGATAATATTTTCACAGATATTTTTCCTATTGCTAAAAAAGTTATCAGCAATTTAGAATCAGACCACTTAGGTCAATTAATGGTATTTGAGGCATTAAGGAAAAATACCATGAGAAAACAAATAACTTTTGTACCAGTAACCTCGGACCGCGTGGAAAGAATGAAGCTAAGTTTAGTTCAGGCGCTACCCTTTTTGTCTTCCGATATGAGTCCTAATAGTATGTATAATTCATTCTTTCACACTTTTATGGATCATTATAATGCGATATTCACCTCAAAATCGGTCGTAGTTAGTGGTGCATCAGTTTTTAGTGAGTGGGCTACTGCGGACTTACATCAAAGAAGACGTGAACTGTATGCCTTATATGAGGAACGGCGGTTTAATCAGAGTGATGAATTTAAAGAACATGTGAAGGAGTATTCGAAGAAGTTTAAAGTAGATTGTCATATAGCTAAGCGAAATTATCTAAGTCAGAAAATAAAAAGTAGTTCCGACATTGTTAAAGCAACCTGGAAAGTTATAAATGTGGAGACTGGTCGCTCTAAACACACAATTAAAGAGCTTAAACTAAACATTGATAACAAAATTATAGCTTCCAATTTAGAAGTAGCTACAGAATTTGAAAAATTTTTCACCGAGGTACCAGTATCCACAACTAAGGATTTAAATTCATCACCCTCATCTGCTGTTACATTATTAAAACATAACGCTCCAGAGTGTTGTGGAGACCTTCATTTTGAACATGTTTGTACCTCAGATGTAATAAAGGCGTTTAAATCAATTAATGTCAAAAAAACTAATGACCTCTGGGGAGTCTCTGTCCATGCTGTCAAATCCTTAGTTGAAATTGTAGCGCCTGACTTGGTAGTTATATTTAACAACAGTGTTGATTGCGGCGAGTTTCCTGATCTAATGAAACATAGTAAAGTAATTCCTTTATTTAAATCTGGTAGCAGCTCTGACCCCACTAACTTTAGACCGATATCTGTGCTACCAACATTTAGCAAGATTTTTGAAAAATTAGTTCTTTCTCAATTAGTACGACATTTTAACGTTAATAATTTGATGCATAATAAGCAGTTTGGTTTTACACGGGGTCGCTCAACAACCGATGCCGGTGTTGAGCTAATTAAGCATATTTTCGATGCCTGGGAGGAGTCACGAGATGCTTTAGGTATCTTCTGTGATTTATCTAAGGCCTTCGACTGTGTTTGTCATGAAACATTAATCAGGAAACTTCATTATTACGGAGTTAGAGGATCGGCACTGAATTTACTTAAGTCCTACTTAAATGGTAGAATACAAAGGGTCGATGTGAATGGACAGCGATCACCTGGGTCATTGGTCTCTATGGGTGTACCACAGGGGTCAATATTGGGGCCTTTCCTGTTCCTTATCTACATAAATGACTTGCCATTCCTTGTTAAGACCCACCATGATATAGTATTGTTTGCAGACGACACCTCACTTATTTTCAAAGTCAAACGACAGCAACAAGCTTACAATGATGTAAACAATGCCATTTCAAAAGTAGTAAATTGGTTCAATGTTAATAATTTATTGTTAAATGAGAAAAAGACTAAATGTATTAAGTTTGTCACTAGTAGTAACGTAAGGCATGTGCAAACAAGTGTCATTGTGAAGGATGAGGAATTGGAATTAGTTGATAGTACAGTTTTTCTTGGTATAACTTTGGATTCTAAACTCCAGTGGGGTCCCCATATTGCTACTCTTTCGAATAGACTGAGCTCTGCAGCTTTTGCAGTGAGCAAAATCCGTCAGTTAACTGACGTGAAAACAGCTCGATTAGTATATTTTAGTTACTTCCATAGCATTATGGCATATGGTATTTTACTGTGGGGCGGTGCTTCAGAGATAAATACCATTTTTGTTCTGCAGAAGAGGGCTATTCGAGCAATATACAAAATGAACCATAGAGACTCACTTAGAGATAAATTTAAGGAAATTGACATAATGACAGTGCACTGTCAATACATTTATGAGAATATTCTGTATGTACATAAAAATATTGTAAATTTTAGGAAAAATTGTGAAATTCATAATATTAATACTAGAAATAAACATAATCTCGCAGTGCCCTTCACTCGGCTCCATAAAATTAAAAAATCATTCATGGGTAATTGTGTAAGATTTTATAATAAACTTCCAAACCATATTACTGAATTATCTATTAATAAATTTAAGAAAATTTGTAAAGCGTAAACTTATTTCTAAAGCTTATTATACCACACAAGACTACATGAATGATATTACAACGTGGGATTAATTGTTATTCGAAATGATTATTTATTTATTAGGTACATTTGATTATTGATGAGGAAATGGATATTCCGATGTAATACTATCTACTTCTTTTGTTACTTATGCTTTTTTTTTTGACATTTAGATTTTATTCTAGAAATTCTAGACTAGTATTTTTTTATACAATCTTTTTAATGTTTGACGATCCTTTTGTGAAATTCTTAGTGTTAAATTTGATATGTATAATAATCCAATTTTATTATGGAATAATATTAACATCAATAAATTGCTCTGATAATTAGATTAAGATTAATTACGATTCATAAGAGCTTGTTGCTAGGCCTACATGAATAAAGTATATTTTTGATTTGATTTTGATTTAGTGCACCATCTACCATAATCTTTCATCGGGCCCCATAGAAGTCGGTTTTATTTTCTTAAAAATTATCATCTAATAATCTCAAAAATCAGTGCATGATTCAAACTTTACCGGTCGCCTTGGTAAGACCTAGGATTTACCATATTGGTGTTGGTAAAAGCCCGAAGTAAACTAGTAAGATTTAACATTTCGGGCTTTTACCGATCGGTAAAAACTAGGATTTACCGGTAAAACCTAGGTTTTGCCGTACTTCGGGCTTTTGCAGTAACATATATAAATAAAATAAATATTTACCTATATATTTCGGGGATCTCGGAAATGGCTGTAACGATTTCGATGAAATTTGCTATATGCGGGTTTCGAAGAAATCGCCGCTCCCGGTGCAGCTACATCTCGCGTGATATTTGGTAAACAGTTTTATATGAAAGTACCTACTTTACAGAAGTACTGAAGCGAACACCTAACACTGGAATAAACGCAATCACTAATTTAACCACAAAACAAGTACTAGTTTTATTTGCAACAATACAAAAGCAACCGTAATCTTTGTCGATAAAGTTTAAATTTGAACACGAGATATTGTATTAGATACGAGTTTGTTGAGTTAAAAGTTGAATAATGAGCCTAGTACGTGCTAATATGACTTGTGAGGTTTTATGCTTATTAGGTGACAGGGGATTAATGAGGTTTGTCATGGCGGTACGGTACTTTTGAGTTGTGAAATGTGGCTTTGATTTTAATGTAAGAAAACGGTAACAATTAATTGTTTCTCTTCTTTTTGTTGTATTAGTAGAGTTTAAAAAAACAATACCGTAGTTAAATAATCTAAACCACTTTTCATCAAGTACATACGTCTGCAAGCGATACTACAATGTTTTATAGTAAAGGAAAAATATTGCACCCTAAGCGCCAGTTGCACCATCCCACTAACCCGGGTTAACCGGTTAAACGGTTAACCCTGCGTCAAATTGTACTGGTAACCATGGTAGCCCCAGGTTTAACCGGTTAACCCCGGGTCAGTGAATGGTGCAAGTGTCTCTAAGGTATGTAAACTAAATGGAGTGGAAAGATTCGCCTGCTTCTGGTAAACTTCCACCATAGCTCAGTTGGTTAAGAGCGATCGGATCGGTGTTCCAAAAGTCCGCAAGTTCGAGTCTTGCCAAAAGTCGACCGTCCAGTGGCGCCCTTATTAAGGGAATTGTGTTTTCTATCAAGCCAATTATTTTTTGTATAAATCTGTATGCTTATTAACATTGTTATCCTTCTTATAATAAAAAAGGGGGATTTTTTGATCTATGTGATATATTTTTATATTACTTACTTTTGATTATCACCTAAACTGAAAAATGTGGCCACCATTTGCCTATATCATAAAGACCAAAACTTTGTGCATCAATATGACGACAATGTTAATATACTGATTTATACAGAACTTAATTGGTTTATTACAAAACACAACACCCCTAATGAAGGCGCCACTGGATGGTCGATAGATTCTGAGATTTTTTTAGCTATAGGTACAATAAAGAGTGTTAATCTTCTGAGTTTTATTCTCACGAATAACAGTTAAAAACTTAATAAAAGATAAGTAGGGATGTACAAGCTCTCAAGAAAGTAGTCCCTGTTTAATTATTTTGTAGTTCCCAGTGAGAAGAAATGAGGCAAAACTTAATTAAAATCTCAAAGCATTTGCGATTTTCGCGCTTCAACATTTATTAAATTAAACGCTTTCTCGATGGCCTACATTTCGCTATTTCAATAGTAAAATGCCATTAAAATACACAAAGCAGATTAATTTATTATTACTTATTTACTTTTATGATATGATATGATTATAATAGTAGTTTATGTGACTGTACATAATGAAGGGCAATAAACAGGAGTGTGGGTTTAAGAAACGAACGAAGTGAGTTTCTTAAAAGGATCACACGAGTAATACCTAATCATGGAGGGTTTATGATATTTGGGTAGATAAAATAAATAATACTCCTAACTGTACATCGGCGTACCTTATTTCAAAAGACATAAGGTCCACCGATGTACAGTTAACAGTGTGGGCGATGGTGTAGTCGACGTCAAAAATATGTTTACACTTTTCCACCTTACTCCTTTGTAATAAGGCGAAAAGTGTAAACATATCTTTGACGTCGGCTGTACAAGCACATCTGGTATTCTGTCGCTGACACTGACAAAAACGACGGAATTGGCCATATCGACCTTAGGTTCATTATTGCCTAAATAAAAAAAACCTTATTACGTATAATTTTTCTTCAAACTACTTTAGAGACCATTCAATTGTAAAAAATAACTTATGTAGGTAGGTATTAATAAGAAATCATCCAATTAAATCCGGCACAAACTTAACTTGCATCGTCACGAAATAAAACAGTCCATCATGGCGATCATTAAGGCACTATTGTTCCTAATTTCCATAGTTTTAAATGGCGACGAAACTTTTGATAAGAGTGCTTGAAAATTCATCTTGTGTTTGAGGCGGAGCAGTTTAAACAATTGTTACTCGTAATATAAGTTTGACATACTTTAGTAAAACAATTAGTAAGACAGGCATTCCGAGCCCCGATTCCTGCAAAGGAGGAAAGAGAAAGAGAGAGAACTCTTCTCAAGAGAGGAGTTCTTGAAAAACCGGACAAGTGCGAGTCGGACTCGCGCACGAAGGGTTCCGTACCATTACGCAAAAAACGGCAAAAAATCACGTAGTATGGGAGCCCCACTTAAATATTTATTATATTCTGTTTTTAGTATTTGTTGTTATGGCGGCAACATAAATACATCATCTGTGAAAATTTCAAACGCCTAGCTATCACGGTTCATGAGTTACAGCCTGGTGACAGACGGACAGACGGACAGCGGAGTCTTAGTAATAGGGTCCCGTTTTTACCCTTTGGGTACGGAACCCTAAAAAGGAGTGTATAGGAGATATATTCTATTTTAACAATTTGTTGTAGTTTGGACCTGGTTTTGATACGTCTTGGTGATTACGCTTCTTACGTACGACTTTCACTTCATTTCGCATGCACAAATCAGCGTGAGCGATTTTCTAGTTTGTATCAAAGCCATTTCGAAACCATAACAAATTTTTATCTACCTATAGTTAGTCAAACCAAATTTTTCAGTAAATAAGAATAAAAAAACTATACTCATCCTTTTCTTTTGGGTGCTAGTACTAGTGTAAGACAAAGACAGTATGATTCTCTCTGTCTATGTTTGAAATGAGACGGTCCTTTGACAAACTATTATAAATCTAAATTGGGCTCCAGGTTCATACCACATTCGCTACTTACTCTTCGGTCGTAACTAACTATTCAAGTTATTCACATAAATACAAGTAGGTAGGTAATCTTGTTTTAAAAATAGGGCCACTTGCACCATCCCACTAACCCGGGTTTTAGCGGTTAAACCGTTAACCCAGTGTCAAATTGAACTGGTAACCATGGTAACTCCAGGTTTAACCGGTTAACCCCGGGTTAGTGAAAGGTGCAAGTGGCCATATTTTTAAAACAAGATTACCTACCTGTATTTTTGTGAATAACTTGTTTTGTTTTATTTTTCAAGGTAGAGTCGGACCAAGAAAAATCTGCAGCGGATTTGATAGCCCACGCAGTGCAAGTGTCATTTAATACGTCAAAATTTCATAGACTTTGACGTTTAAAATAACAAATCCGCTGCAGACTTTTCATGGACTGACTCTAAGTACATTTCCTTGTTTACTGAGTAAAGTTACATTAGCCTTAATTTTAAATATTAAGCAACAATAAAGGCTAAAGAAACTTTGTTTTCAGTTCATTTCATTTTACCCGTTTGAAATTTAACTTTCAACATAACTTTTCAATTTCAAAAGTTGATAAAAAAGATAATGGATAATTTTTGGTGAGATATGAATACAACATAGCGAGTTAGGTAAGTTTAAAGTTTAACCCTCTAACTTTAAACCTTGCGGGCCCACTTGCACCATTCCACTAACCCGGGATTAATCGGTTAAACCTGGAGTTGCCATGGTTACAAGTACAATTTGACACTAGGTTAACGGTTTAACCGCCTAACCCCGGGTTAGTGGAATGGTGCAAGTGGGTCGAAGGGGAGAGTGGGGTAAGGCGGCATGAAGGACAAAAAGAGACAACCATCTTTAACCATTAAGGAACACGGCAACTACGTTTGATTCGTCTTATTCAAACGATATTGAAATCGTATTGGCTAGCGATGTACCGACTAGCCGACTAGCCGACTAATCGGCGCTCGGATAGCCGATTAGACGGCCGACTAGTCGGCCAGATAATTAATTTCGTCTAAGTTCGGTTAAGATGTACTTAAAAAAAAACAATCGTTTTACCCCTTTCGTCGGGCTATTCATCGTAATTAGGTATAAATAGTAACGCTGAAAAATAAAATGATTCTAAGGCTATATTTCATACCACAACCGGACAATCGGACAAGAAAGCGATCACACGGTCAATAATTCGAATAAAAAGTTTTCGTAAGCAACCTAAATAATAAAAATAGGTGAAAAGCTTATTGTAAATATTTGCTGTTTAATTGTTTATTTCTTTTTGCCCTGTTTTTCTGTCACTTATAAAGTGCCGGCTAATCGGCCATTTTTGCCGACTAGTCGCCGACTACAAATGAGCCCGAATAGCTGGCATTCCCGATTAGTCTGCGACTAGTCGGTACATCCCTAGTATTGGCGCCTTGGATGCTGTGCCATGTCTTGTACGAGTATTTAAACAGTGTGCTATATTGTATTATGAGTTCACCATATAAATAAAAAAAAATCAAGATGTCTAGTTATTTTTCAAATTCCCTTAACCTTTTGGACGCCAATTACCTATATATCCGCACTGCAGGTACAATGCCAAAGACGGATTAATCGGTCACAGACCACAAAGCAACATAGACCTACGTGCATATGCATAAAGTTCAATTTCAGTTTTGACACTTCGGTGACGTGGTGTCCGAGTGACAGCTTTTATGTTTGACACGGCGTCGAAAGAGCGTAATTTAAATACATAATATATGTATGTTAATAGGTAGGTATCTAACAGATAAGAAAATACTTTAAAACAATATTGACATTTTACCAATGACCTACGGCCTAATTCGAACTTTAAGATACGTCAAAAATTAGCTAAAGATTCGACATGGATCGGATATATTATGCCAGTGTCAAAAGTGACATTTCTTCAAACAATGTATTTTTTTATTTAGTGCATACGAGTATAATGTTTATTACGCACCGATACTCACACTCATACTCATTTATATAGGTATTTCTTTCAAAGAAGGTAAGATCTGAAGTGGTATACGCGTGCCTCCGTGAGCGACAAACTACATATATGCAATGCGACACTATGATTGGTCGAATTTATTTGTTGCCCACCATAATCCATACTAAATTTACGGTGGGACAAAAAATATGTGAGACTGTGACAAGGACAAACAATAATAGCGCTTTTACTGCTACTGAAAGATACATAAGACTTATCCCGTTCGGTCATTTCCCCCCACCCCTCATGCCAGATCCAGTTATATCCTAGATTCATGTTTTTTTTTCAATCAAAACATATCCTAACTTTTCAACTCGATTATACAGCCGGATACATTTTGAAAGCGCTTCCCTTTTCTCATACTTAAATATACCTGCAGTTCAGACATTCAAGTTTAAACTTCCCTATTACTTCTCCGTCAATGTACGAACTTTCTTCAAAATGTCTGTGTGGGAAGATTTTATTGAATAAATTCTGAAAGTTTGAGAATCTCAATACTCGAGCTTTTACGAGTCACGAAGAAAGGAATACGAGCTCTTTGATATTCTTTGCCGCGTGTGGAAAGTTCGCCGCTGGTAGATAATAAGGAAACCAGTTTAAGGTGATCTGTATGACGATCCTGAATAAGGCTGCCCTTCCACTGAGGTAAGGAGATTAGAGAAGACATCCGGGAATAGCATTGGTTGTAATCCAGCGGAGCGGAGAAGGGATGTGGATCACAATTAATGCTATTGGTTGATTCCCTCACTCATTGGAAAGGCAGCCTAACACCGTTGTGTCAGTTAAATGACATCCACTTCTGGAATGATTACATATATAGTAAGTAATCCGTCCCATACTGTCCTCATCTAGTGTACAGCCGACGTCAAAGACATGTTTATGTACACTTTTACACCATTCATTTTAATGCGGTGAAAAAATTATTAAGATGACCACTTTTTTATACAATTCACTTTTTAGGGTTCCGTACCGAAAGGGTAAAAATGGGACTCTATTACTAAGACTCCATCACTGTCCGTCTGTCTGTCACCAGGCTGTATCTCATGAACCGTGATAGACAGTAGAAATTTTCACAGATGATATTATTTCTGTTGCCGCTATAACAACAAATACTAAAAACAGAATAAAATAAATATTTAAGTGTGGTTCCCATAGGTACAACATACCTACGTGATTTTTATGCCGTTTTTTCTGTAATGGTACGGAACCCTTCGTGCGCGAGTCCGACTCGCACTTGGCCGGTTTTTGAATTTGCCTCCGCCTACAATGAAACGATATTCATATTCAAAGCTTTGAACACTTTAAGCAAACTTCTTGAGCCTCTTAGTCATAAAATCGCCATGAAACTGCATTGTATGGTGTCCTTTATGACTATGGTGTCCCATGAGTGGGTTCTTGAGCATGTAAAACTAAAAACCAATATTGGTCCAACATTCTTTCAAGTAACAAAACAATGTGCTACCATAAAATAGCTTTATTTCCTACGTAAAACATTTCTTACCATACAAAGTTAAGTGCCTATCGAACAGCGGCTGCCACACACTTCTTAGGGTGCCGTATCCAAAGGGTAAAAACGGGACCCTATTACTAAAGACTCTACTGTCCGTCTGTCTGTCTGTTACCAGGCTGTATCTCATGAACCGTGATAGCTAGACAGTTGAAATTTTCACAGATGATGTATTTCTATTGCCGCTATAACAACAAATAGGTACTAAAAACAAAATAAAATAAATATTTAAGTGGGGCTCCCATACAACAAACTTGATTTTTTGCCGTTTTTTGTGTAAATGGTATGACCCTGAATGGTGGAACTAGGGTTGCCAACCGTACTATATAATATAGTATTGTACTAACTATATTTCGGCCTTGCGTATTTTTAGGAAACAATATACAGTGAAACCTGGTTAATTGGCACCTGGATAAATGGAAAACCTCAATAATTGTAACCAAAAGTCCGGTCCCGGTCCCTTGAGACCAAAAGGCCTCTATAATTGAAATTTTGGAACCTCTATAATTGCAATTTAGATTTTAGTGCTTTTCGTAATTTTGCCTCTGTAATTGACCACATCGCAACTAAGACCTCTATAATTGACACTGTGCTTTTTACCTCTATTATTGAAACGAGTCTTACTTATTACCTCTGTAATTGAAATAATGTAGTTGTAGACAGCAGAAACAATATTTTAATAGCAATGATCATTTTATTTATATCTTCATCCAGTATTCAATTTATTAGTGTTCCGTACAAAACTTTGTTCACGGAACACTTATGGGATCACTTCGGTCTTGCAAATCAGTTATTTATTGGGTATCTATCACAGCCTGTAGTAGGTGAAATAGTTTGGATTAAATCAAAAACAAAGTATGCTTTTTACATTCTAATAAAACTTTCTTCTACAATTCAAGGGATTTTTTTAAACCCAAATGATAAGAAAATAAGGTAGTAATTAATGTAGTGTAAAAGTGCAAGTATAGACAGAAGCAATATATAGACCAGAAACCCAGAACGTAAGCGTGTAAATCTACTTTCAATGGTTATTTGCACCTCCATAAAAGAAATTTGTCAGAACGCAACCTCTATTAATGAAAACCTCTATAATTGACACAACGATTTTTTGAACCTCTTTAATTGACACGACCTGCTTAAATGAAAAACCTGGTTAGTTGCCAAAAAATGGCCGGTCCCTTGAGATTGCAACTATCCAGGTTCCACTGTAGTACGCAAAAATACTATATTTCGATGGGTCTTTACGCTGTGCTTTTTTTTTCATAAATATAAAATAACAACATAACTCAGAGTTCTTAAACTGAACAAGCGCGAGAGTTGCATGCTTCTGAAATCTGAACGTGAACGTGACACTTGGACAGAACGTTTAGCTCACTTTACTTTTTAAATGATTGGGTTGTATAACGTTTTCTTTGGTTTTCGCGATCGTTACTGTTTAATTAAGCTACAGGGTGACCAAAATTAAAGTATACACTTTAGTTTTTGTAATTTTATTCTATGAAATATAAAATTTATTAAGTATTTCTTGTTAAATATAGTATTTAGGGCCGGCAATCAAATATGGAAAATAATGTTAGACAAATGTCCACCTCTAGCCCCCCTTAAACCCTTTTGGTCGCGTTTTTATTACATTTTCACACATTTCCTACGTTATTACGTTAGGTACGTTATTTTCACATATTCCCACCAAACGAACACACCAAACATTGCCAATCGGGGGAAATCATTCATGTATAAGCCAATTTTGGCATGGTTGTTAGGGAATGGTTTTAAGGTCCCTTTTTATAGTTTTTCGTAAATAACTCTTAAACGGTAGCCCATAGCAAAAAAAAGTTCTATTACATAAGTAATCTACATAAAATGTTCTACAAAAAAGAACAAGTACTCTTTTTCGCTAGGATCAATATTTATTATATTAGGTCATTACCTATGAAATTGGCGTTTTGTTCGGAGAATTTCAACGAAACACGAATTTCCATACAATTAATTTTGCGGATATTTTTTTGATGGCTAATTCAAACCAAACAAATTTTTTCCAGTAATTTTTGACACCTTTAAGGTATGTTTTCAATATCTCCATTTCTTGAAAATTGGTACCATTAGAAAAATATAAGTAATTTTAATACTCGAACCGACAGCACATGAAAAGACCTATTTTCAAGGCTTAATTCTGAACACTTAACAATAAAAAATAACAATTAATTGCTGTCAAGCAGTTTGGCGAAATCATATTGTAGTTTTATTGTAATTGTGTATGTACTTTTGTAAAAAAAAAAAAACTAGGATCAGACTTATATCTATGAACAAAAACGCCAATTTCATAGGTAAGGACCTAATATATATTTCAACATTTATTAAGGCGTGAATGTTACTAATAATTTGTTCTAAAATAGTTTTTGAAGTGAAAACTTCTTTAGCGGCGCTGGACACTTTTTGAGGTGGGGAAAAAATGATAAACTCGAGACAGCGTAAGGCGATCACGTGACCGTAACGTTTAGATGGCCACTCATTTAGATGGCATTTAAATCAATAAAGAAAAACTCAATGACATTACATGAAAAAGGTTCTAATCTTGTACGGGTTGAAATACGAGGATCTCACAGTTACATTCTAACTTTATATCACTCAAATATAATTCAATAAAGCTACATCTTGATGAAATCGCTAATAAAAGTGAACTCTAGTACTGGTGAATACAACTCAAAATATCATGACCAAATATATTTAGATGCGAGGTCTGCAAGGTAACTTTACAATTTCTATTCGAATTTTAAACAATTAACGCTACAAATTTGAATTTCGAATTTTAAACAAGCTCACTGACCAGCAATTTCGGAACTAGAGTTTTTCAATAGAAAGGAGGATGGGTCAATTATATAGTGCTGCAGACATTTTGGACTACTCATTGAGTTTTCACTTCTGTCGGCACTCCCGGAGTGCAACCCGTTGTTTTTTTTTTTAGTTTTTCGTAAATAACTCGTAAACGGTACCCCACAGCAAAAAAAATATATATTACGTAAATAATCTATTTAAGATTTCTTATAAAATAAGTGCTACTTTCTTCGCTAGGATCAATATTAAAAAAGATATTAAAGGGAGAAAATAAATTCTAAGGTACCCTTTTTTGTCATTCGTATATAACTCGTAAACCATGGCCAATAGCAAAAAATGTTTTATTACATGAATAATTTACATAAAATTTACTCTTAAAACTTATTCAAACTTTTTCGCAAGGATCAATATGTAAAAAGAGGACCTTAGAATTTATTTTCTTCCTTTAATATATTTTTTTATATTGACCCTAGCCAAAAAAAGAGCACTTATTTTATATGACCTCTAAAATAGATTATTCACTTAAATGATATTTTTTGCTGTGGGCTACCGTTTACAAGTTATATACGAAAAACTAAAAAAAGAACTATTTTAGAACAAATTATTAGTAACTTTCCCACCTTAATAATATATTTTGAAATATTGATCCTAGCGAAAAAGTGTACTGAATCATTATTTTTGAACATATTATGTAGATTATTTATGTTATAGAACATTTTTTGGTACGGGCCACCGTTTAAGTTAGGAGGTATATACAAAAAACTATAAAAAGGGACCTTAATCCACAGACAGTCGGCAGAGGACTTAGTAGACTCAGGGCCACTTGTACCATTCCACTAACCTGGGGTTAACCGGTTAAACCTGGCGTTACCATAGTTACCAGTACAATTTGACATTAGGTTAACGGTTTAACCGCTTAATCCCGGGTTAGTGGAATGGTGCAAGTGGGCCTTAGTGAAACGATAGTGATAGTGAGTATCTACCTACACGCGCGAGATTTGGCATACTTTTCATTTATTTTAAACCATCTCCTTAACTGTACTATATTTTCGTTCAGTGTACTATATTATTTTGTGTAATTTTGCAAAATACTATATTTCACTCAAAAAAAGTTGGCAACCCTAGGTGGAACCCTTCGTGCGTGAGTGCGCACTTGGCCGGTTTTCTTCTTCTTAGTACTTTATACTTGCAAGCAAAAAGTACCGTCCAACGTTTTCATAATGAAAATTAAATATTAATTTACGATTAATGTAGTGTCATATACAAAGAAGTGGTTTCTAGCTAGTTACTATTTTTTTTCTTTAATCTTTATCACTAAAAGCATACTTATTTGTACAACAAGAGATCAAAGTTTGATATTTCTTCGAGTGCTTATTTTGAGTCCCGTGCAAGCGAAAGATTCTATAATAGATTCACGAGCGTAGCGAGTGAATCTAATTTAGAATCTTGAGCGTAGTAAGGGATTCAAAAGCGCACGAGATGTAAATAACTTTGATCTCGTGTAGTACACAAAATTTTTCACCCTAAGCAGTGAGAACATACCTAGAGGGACAGAGATAATAGAACCCAAGTATATCGAACTTGTATTAGACCTCGCATGTTGAAATGACTATAAAGGTCACTTGAATGTCATTTTGTCTCACTCAGTGAGCAAAATCGCATTTTGCTCACTGAGTAAGACACAATCAGTGAGCAAAATGCGATTTTGCTCACTGAGTGAGACAAAATGACTCAGTGAGCAAAATCGCATTTTGCTCACTGTTTTTAAGAAGCAAAGTACCCTTGTTCGAGCTGCTGAGGTGAAAAATATTTTGCATGCCTAACTGGTATAAGGTATTGACATTATCTAGACATCTGTACATAATGTTAGCAAAATAAACGCATTTAATTTCATTTTATTCATTTCATTAATTCGTTTCATTTCGTTCATTCATTCATTCATTCAAAGGACACACTTTAGGATCACGGCAGTAGAATCGCAACTCATCCTTGGATAATTTCTGTGAAACATCTGCTGAAGTCTACTTAGTAACTCCACTTGACGTGACTCGACTGTGAAATACACAGCTGACAGTAAAACCCTGTTAAATGACCACCCTTGTCGCATTCTTTTATGATTAATTACTTTCTGAACCTCGTATCACTTGCAAAATCGGGGTTTGAAAGTTATCTTTAAGTTCAAGTATTTAGAGTTGATTTTGTAATGAAACGAATTGAGAATTGAGATTGAGAAAAATGCGAGATTAAAAGAACAATCCAAAGAATTATATGAGTCTTCCTTATCAGCAATACACCTTATGTTTTAGACAATAAAGTTTAATATCGTATGGTTTGAACTAAACTTTGATTTTACAGCATTCGGTTTTCAATGGTTTTTATACAATGTTGGGTTTTACGGGTAGTAAAAGGTTATAATGGTCGGAGTGATCGTAAAAAGAGTATTGAAAACTTGCATACATGTGAAGGGTTGGCTACTAAAGAAAATATGGCGGGCGTGAGACATTTTGACACTATGGTTAGGGGTGGAAGGCTGATGTCATTGTTTCAACATGAATACCTAATTGGTTTCGGGTCGTAAAGCCTTAGAGTTAATTTATGTACAACAGTAAACGGGGCATTCTATAATTTGACCTTCTTTAGGGTTCCGTAGTCAACTAGGAACCCTTATATTTTCTTTATGTCCGTCTGTCTACCCGTACGCGGCTTTGCTCCGTGATCGTTCGTGCTAATGGATACATACATAAATGAATCATGGCGAAAAAGTAGTAAAAAAAACAAAATAAAAACATTAGGGTAAGTACATTAAGGTGCTGTAATCTTAAGGCGTGGCATGGGATATAATTGGATAGGTTTAAAACGAATATTTTCGGAAATAAACGCTCCGAAAGAAAAAAAATGCGTCCCCACCCCCCCTTATAGTTTTTGAACCATAGGTTCAAAAAAGTATGAAGCTTTACAAATACTTTCAATTAAAACAATATCGAAAGTGATCGAATCAGCAGTTTTTGAGCTAACGCAAAAAGCCTTCCCTTCCCCTTCTTAGTAAAAAGACGTACACAGCGATGCGCTGCGAAGGTACTGCCTTTTGCTAATGCCTATTCGAACAGATGTATGGAAAGTATAAATGCACTTACAATTCCAATTTAACGTTCAATGAAATTGTGCATTTAATGTGGAACAATTGAAGCGACCGCGGCCGCTGATCGTGATGCCGAGCCATGCGTTAGCGGATGCATATTCTGCGGGGCATTATTCAAATCAGACTGACTGTACATTTAAAACGGCTTTTAATAGCAATTACCTGCAATACGTACTACATTAAATATCAAAGAAAATATCACTTTTAAACACTGTGTAACATTTACCAGAGCTTTTTTGTTTTACGAATAAAAACCCCAAAAATAAACAAAAATCAGATAACAATCAAATGGCCTAAAAGGTATACTGACATTTAGACTAGACAGAGACACGCCATGCAATTAATACCATTAGAGATATCACGTGTGTGGTCGAACGAGGCCAGATTTACACAAATTACGCTTCTAATAGTTTTCCGAGATCTAAAAACAAAAGGTCTGATTACACGGCGATACCAAAAAGGGCACGCCGACTAATTACGCAAATGTAACAGGGTTTGGTCTAATATCCGTGAAAGCGTGTTGATTTTTACAAATGGAAATGAATATTACCACTCCGCCATATTGGATTACACAATCATGTTTAACTAATTATAATAAGTAGTCAAGTGTGTGTTTAGGGATTAGTTTGTTTTGCTTTCTAATTCGATTGACTGAAGGTAGTTGTGTTCGATTCGACACGTCTGCGTTGTTTTGTGTTGTTGCTCGTAATCTGATGTTATTTGTAAACAACACTAATTATCTTTGTACCTGTCCTGTACCATATTTGTTTTGTGTGTATCAAATACATAATTATATATCACATGGTCAATTTCAAGTGTTTTTTGCAAATAAAACTTTGGAACTAATGTATTGTTGACTCAGTCCAGGGTGCACAGGGGGGTTATAGTTCCTAATAGCACATTTAATTTAAAAAGTCGATTTGTCTATTAGGTAATGTCATAATTTAATGGACTGTCATGATCATATTCCCCTAGTCTCTTCTAAGTAAGCAGATATGTTACAGTGTGTGTAATGCTGCATGGGTTAGTATTAAAATAATTTTGCCTATAAAATCTAAATTGACTCGAGAGCATTTCTCTTAATTCAAAAAAAGTAGGTACCTACCGATGTGGACGAAACTTGTTTAAACTATAAAACTGGCTAAATATCAACACAATTTCGATAAGCGCTCGCGTATATTTTTTATGCTGAAAATATCAGCCGTCAATATTTACTTAATCTCAACGACTCGCCTACTCGCGTATAATATTGACGGAAGGCTTGCAGAGTCAAGTCGTGAGGAAAAAATGTGTAGTATTGAATCAAATACTGAATAACATTATGTGTGAGCGTAACGGATTCGAAAGTCATGTGTTTTTTCAATGGCTGTAACTGTAAAGGCTGAATGGCTATGAGTTGTAAACGTGCATGGTGACTACCATCAGCTTTAAAAGAGCATGGTGATGGTGACTTTATCAATAAGAATAAGAATAAGAAAGTTTTTATTGTCCACTGTGTAGGTATAGGTATACATATAGACGATCTTTACAAATAAATAAATAATAATAAATGAATGCATTCATAATTTCTTCATGCAATTTCGCACAAACCAATAATAACACTTCAGACGGAAGCAGATATTTCTTTTTATTTATTAATGCTGCTTTATGCCAAAATGATGCTGATTTTCTGATTATTAAATAAATATGAATGAGAAAATTAATTTATTGACATCAATTATTAACAGAATTCATTTTGTTTTAATATCCTATAATCCTAAAATCCTTCGTTATATATTCTATCGGTTCAAAAGCAGTTTTCGATATACCCACCGTTCAAATATAAGTACTTATATTTTACAACTCGACCTACAATGACAGCCCTCATAAAAATTGTTTTGTTAGACCGCTCTGAAGTCTCATTAATATGCTAACCCATCTAGAGGGGATAACAGGACTGGAATACTTACCTATTTATTACCTATTCAATTTCATTATTATTAAGTTTTGTACGCGTGAACTTTTAGATAATAAGAAAAGAGATCAAGACTCTGGATAAGAATAAAATGTTAATTTGAATAATTACAGTCATAATACTCTTGGTATGATGCCCCTTCACGTAAGTATAAGATATTTCAATGTTAAAATACATAGAGTAAAATCAAAAAGGTACTGCGTTAAACTACTGCTGTCGCCATCTAGCGGTGAATAGAATCGTAAACAAAACAATTTAGTAACAGATAATTCCGCTGCGTCGCTACTTTCTAAAATTAGCAAAATGATAACTTTATGCTCTAAAACTGGACTGAAGTAACATGTTTTTTTGAAAAATGCGCACAATAACAATAAGAACTTCTTATTGTTGATAATTATTTACGAAAATTACTAATGTTCGACTTATTTTCCAAAGTTTTCATTGTATACGTAGGTTTTCCAAGAGTCCGTCAGTATGCGCCGACCGCTCGGCGCGTGGTGACGTATGACGGGAAGACTGCGCTGGTTTTTACAATTATAATAAGAAAATTAGTTGATCGTACGTGTTATATGGCATCGGATCGGTAAAATTGGATTATTGTGAAACTTTGAGACTAGAAAAGGGTAAGTTGACTATTATGTTGTGCTATTGTAACTATGTTATACACCATTATAACTGTAAAACAACAATATCTCAGGAAATGGTAAAATAACAAACATAATTATGTTAGATATTACAAAAGGTAACAAAATTGTGAAAAGTGTTCAAATCTAAAAAGATGTTTTTTCATTAAGTACAAAAATCATTTGCAACTTGAAATAGATTACCTACATACAGCTAAAATGAACATTCGTTTCAGTATGAAAATAAAACTACTCTTACCCTATTTTATACATTTTTCGTATTATTATTCCGAATTCTATTTTTTGTTTATTAGCAATGTTTATTAAATTAAGCTTGATCAGCCATCTAGTGGCAAGTAGGAACTTCACTTCACCAGACTTGGCCACCTAGCGGTGAATAGACATAAACTTGTTTCACAACATCGACAACAGGTAGTGTTACTGCTGGAGGTTCTGTAATAACAGAACTAGTAAGAAGAATAATAAGGTCAGGACATTGTTGATATTTAGTGATTTTTTTATTATTTTATCATCAATATTTTTGTTACTCCAGCTGTTAAAACACAATTTGGTGTTAATTTTGATTTTTCATTGTTACAGGAGAAAAACACGCCAAAATGGTAAGATGATAAAATAGCAACCTTATTTTTTAAGTGTCAACCATAAGGTATACGTCCTAAAATGCGCAGTGTAAAATAATAGCCAAAATGTTGACAGGTGAAGACTGATGTTGTTCGGCGCCATATGTTTTATGGTGACTGGATTGTAAAACATTAGTACATTGCAACCTTTTGTTGTTAATTACAGCGTACGTCATCTACTTCAGCTGTCAGAACTGGGCCTACAATGTTTTATACTACCTATTACTATATTTATTGCACAGAATTTTTGAATTTCGGTCGCTCGATTTCGCCACTCGACAATCGGTGAGAAACGGCGAATGTAATTTTTTTAAATACGAGCGATAGAAAGTTGGAATCTATTGGTATTGACCACTCGTTTTCAATTCTATTAGTAGATATTATTGAACAAAATACACGAAATCGAGGGTCCAAATTCAAAAATCGGCCCCCAGAAGTAATCGAATACTTTGAAACTTATCATCAATCTAAAATGGCAATCAATTGACAATTCGATAGTGTTGATACTGTAACCCGGCGGTCGGCAACCTGCGGCCCGCGGGCCGCATGCGGCTCGTGAAACTGTCACTTGCGGCCTGCGAGCCTCTCTGGCTATATAATATTGAGAAACGACAATGTCTGATAAAGTCATAAATATTAACAAAGTGCGGCCCGCGTCAACTTACTCATCGTTAACTACGCTACTAAAACTACGCAAAAGAAGGTTGCCGACCGCTGCTGTAACCTGTAACTAAACGATTAGGTTTAATACAGTTACGAGTATATCTTTATCTCTCATCTGAATGCAACTTCCTACTTAGTACTTTTAAGATGAAACATACCGTAAAGTTTAACTCCTTGACGGTATCAGTTATTTAGATCTCTAGGCAATCTTCAGATGACTGAAATTTGCACGGAAGTGCTCAAAATCATGCATCGAAAACAATTTAGTAACAAATAATTCCGCTAGTTTCGCTGCTTACACATCTGACATTACTTTTTAGACATGATGCTCGTATTAATAAATTATCACTACACCGTATAAAACGAAGTCCCCCGCCGCGTCTGTCTGTTTGTGTGTTTGTATGTTCGCCATAAACTCATAAACTACTGAAAGGATTTTCATGCGGTTTTCACCTATCTACATACCTATGAGGAAGGTTTAGGTGTATAATTTGTTAACCCGTGCGAAGCCGGGGTGGGTCGCTAGTGTAAGATAAAATTATGTAACTTTATTTCAGTACGGGTTCGTGAACTATGCTCTCGAGCTGCTCGTGATGAAGACTTTTGGTCAGACTACGTGGGAAGAAATCAAGTAAGAAATTTTTTAACGTTATATGATAAAATTATCAATTTGGTCTTTCTTAATGAACGATGATGACTACATTTTCATCAGGCGTATTATCATAACCCTTTCCGACCGGTTCGATATAATCCTCCAAACTACTTTTTAAAAATCCTGTCCGCAAGTAAATCGTCTTTTCGAGCTCAAACCTATTCCGATATAAACTGCAGATATTAGCGACACGTTTGAGTACTAAATACCGTAGGTCAATCGCATCAGTCGGTCGCAAGACAGTGTTGAAGATGACGGCGTATTTTGGTGTGAGTAGTGACACACGTAAGTTCATAATTTCGTATAATTTTGGTAACAAAGTTGCTATTTAATACTTAATTATTACAGTAAAAGAGTTAAATGAGTTTATTTAGCACAAATTAGAGTAAAAATATGTTATTTAGGGAAAACTACACGCTCGTAAAAAATAAGTGCACGAATTTGTGGGTTCGGCCGTAGCCCGTGAATCAATTGTCATAACTATTTGCAAGTTTGTGCGTATCCGGCTTTTGCGAAAAAATAAAATCACAATAGATAGCATATGTTTGATCATTTTATAATATATTCCGTTTCTTAGGTTTGTATTTTTTAAGACGTCCATTAGGAGCCAGACAAATCCTTTGAATTTTGTGTTATGGTGATATAGGTATCAAATATTGAAGAATTTCACGACGACCTTATTCCCCTTATTCGCTTTTGGAATGGATTCACTATGAAAGCTAAGAATCAGACGATGTTATAGCTTCGCTGCGTCACGTCGTGGTGTATAAAACCCGTCCAGTAGGGTTAAAAACATGGTGATTATAATTCTGCCGGATTAATGCTTGATTTCGGTACATCCATATAAAGAAGCTAAAACCAAGTTTGGCTGGGATATTATGTCACTGGGCTTAGGTCCAGCTGTTGGTCTATACTCGATCTTTTCTCGAAGTGCCTTTCCTCTTTATATCGCCATAGATTCTTTACAACTATATAATAATAAAACTCAACAATAGCAGATGACACAGCAAGGGTAAAGTAATGTACTTGGTCAAGCAGATCTTGTCAGTAGAAAAAGGCGGCAAATTTGAAAAATGTAGGCGCGAAGGGATATCGTCTCTTAGAAAATTTGAATTTTGCGCCTTTTTCTACTGACAAGTTTTGCTTGACCATCAATGGTGAATCAAATTCCTGACAGATCTAGTTTGACATTGAAAGACGACAATGATATGTGACGTAGAGAGAGTCGGCTGATGATGACAGATTCAGTAACATTCTACTTAAGTGGAAAGACAGTATATTATGTTCCCCGACTTCTAACTGTTCAAGTGTCACAAGGCACAATCAATATTAGGGTTGTGAAATGAGAGAAAAAGATTCGGTCAAAACGTTGATGTTACAGCTTTTTTTATCATTTTTTACGTGTATTTTATAACAAATGAAAACGCTTCACATGCATTTTTCATGAGTTTTTGCAAAAAATTTTCCCGGCCGTAAAGGGATAATTTAGCATAAGTTGATTTCTCGCGCGCGAGTCCATACTTGAAGACGCGCTTGATGTATGAAGTCGCGAGCGAGAACGCAACTCATGCTAGACCGCCTGGTGGCTGTTTCGAGTAGATTTTTGAGTAACAATATCTCCATATCGTTAAAAAAAAGAAAAGTCTATTTTAAGTTTGATCATCATCAATTGTATACGATGTAAACTGCCTGGAACTGAAAAATCTAGATGATTTGCACTAAAATCTCTATAAATGTAAGAGCGGAAGGTAAGTAGGCAAGCATGACATATAACATGACTGATAGCGCTCCTCTTTTTAATTTAAAATTCGCTTGTGAGAGGTGACGTCCTCGCATATGACTCGCAACTCAAACGGCTGTTATAACAGACCAGATGTTAACTTCAATATCTTACATTGCAGAAGAAAAGCCGATGTTGCGATGGAGGGCAGTTTCCTGGTGCGACAGATATACGACGATGAGATCACGTACAACCTCATCACGGCTGCCGTGGAGATACTACGTAAGTTCCACTAAATATGCTGTCGGATCACACTATCATATCATGTCACACTATATCTGTAATCACACTATCATCAGGCGTGGTTCACTCCGCGTTTTCGTCGCGTCGCCACAAGTACATGCGGCCCACACCAATTTTGGTGTCTAGCTGTAGTAGTTGCAGCGCACAACTACGGAACGGACGGACGCCAGCGTGCGCCACCTTGCGGTCATATTTGTCGTAATAAACTCGTTTTGTTAGAGAGTAAACCATCTGTACTTAGTAACTATTATTAATTATTCAGTGCTATCATATCATACTATCTGAAATCTAGAACCAGTGAACCAAGCTGTTTTATTGCTGTTACACCCTATTAATTGTTTGTACTTAATTATAAGTTTAGACTGAACTTCCACCAAGAATAAGCGGGCATCTCGCTCGTTTCTTCCCAGAACGTGCAGAATGTGGAATGACTTGCCTCCTGAGGTATTTCCTTTGCGCTACGACATGGGATTCTTCAAGAAGCGGGTATTTAGGGTTCTCAATGGTCGGCAACGCTTAAGTGGCTCCTGTGATGTTGCTTATGTCCATGGGCGACGATGACCGCTTCCCATCAGGCGGCTCATCTGCTCGTTTGCTGACTATTACATAAAAAAAAAAACCTTTTGCGATTCGTGTAACTTTTGTGTCACGTTTGTTGTTCAAATTCGCCTCCATGCCTAACCATATTAGGTCTTAACATATCATGACTATCATGAGGTGTTTGTTTAATAAGTTGTTCCGTTTGTGGTGTAACTAATTCTGCAGAGAAGTAGCTAAGTGCGTACATATATTTACAGTAACTTATTCCTATCCTATCATTCTGTAAAATAACCTTACTTCTCTTCTATCAATATTATGGCAGCTAGTAATATTATTCTTATTTACCTACAGAAATACCAGCAGACGCTATATTGGAATTATTTGGCAAGACTTTCTTCGAGTTCTGCCAAGATTCTGGATATGATAAAATCTTGCAAGTGTTGGGCGCCACACCTCGCGACTTTTTACAGGTAATATTCTTTTACTGATAACGTCATACTGAACGTATATTGAACAAGTTCAAGAAAGAAAGATAAATCGTTGCGTCAAGACAGAATACAGTGTTTTCAAATCGAGTAGAAGTATAAGTTGAAGTTTAACCACAATTTTTTCAGAATCTAGACGCGTTGCATGATCACCTGGGAACCCTGTACCCTGGGATGCGGTCACCATCCTTCCGATGCACGGAGAGACCAGAAGATGGAGCGTTGGTCCTCCATTACTATTCAGATAGGCCTGGCTTGGAGCACATTGTAATTGGAATTGTGAAGGTACGAGTAAAAACTCTTGTTTCTATCATATTGTATCTACTAAAGAAAATATGACCAAATTTTCCAGTGACCGTGGCTGGAATCGAACCGGTGTCTTCAGTTTACACGGCTAATGCCCTGGACCCCTTGGCCAGCTGGCCACGGCGGTACCCGTACCAATTCTCGAGCATATATATACAAACTTTGAAAGGCTAGGCGTCTTTGACCAACTCTAAAGGGCGATCAATACATGCTTGCATGTACTAAAACACAAATCAAACTAGTCAAAAGAATTTGATTTGTTCCTAAGTTTTAAGTGATCAATTGATGTACATATTAAGGGAGGCCGAAACTATTTTATTTAATGGTGCTGAGTTGGTGCAGTGTAAAGGATGAGTACTTGTATACCTTCCTGCCACGGGCGTAGCCAGGGGGGGGGGGGGGTTGGGGGTTCAAACCCCCCCCCCCCGAAAAGTTCAGAATATTAACATTTATAGAATTAAAATAAGAACAGGCGTGCGGCATATTTCATTGATTACTAACAATTACCTAATAGTATACGGTGGTTTGGATTTTGGATTACTCCGCCATCGTCGATTATCGGATCGCATCAATTACTTTCTAAGATATGATAAAGGTGACATTCGGGTGGCGACTGCAGCAGCATTATTCTGTTGCAATGTTACTGCTGCAGCACTGTCAATTTTCGTGATAAAATGATGTGTCTGATTTCCATACTAAAAGTAAAAATGTAAAACTGTCTATCAAATTGCGTTTTTTATATCGATAAATTTTCGCGCTCGCTTCGCTCGCGTTTTCAATTACTTTCTAAGATATGACAAAGGTGACATTCGGGTGGCGACTACAGCAGCATTACTCTGTTGCTTCGTTACTGCTGCAGCACTGTCAATTTTCGTGATAAAATGATGTGACTGATTTCCATACTAAAAGTAAAAATGTACAACTGTCTATCAAATTGCGTTTATTATATCGAAAAATTTTCGCGCTCGCTTCGCTCGCGTTTTCAATTACTTTCTAAGATATGACAAAGGTGACTTTCGGGTGACGACTGCAGCAGCATTACTCTGTTGCTACGTTACTACTGCAGCACTGTCAATTTTCGTGATAAAATTATGTGACTGATTTCCATACTAAAAGTAAAAATGTACAACTGTCTATCAAATTGCGTTTTTTATATCGAAAAATTTTCGCGCTCACTTCGCTCGCGTTTTCAATTACTTTCTAAGATATGACAAAGGTGACTTTTGGGTGGCGACTGCAGCAGCATTACTCTGTTGCTACGTTACTGCTGCAGCACTGTCAATTTTCGTGATAAAATTATGTGACTGATTTCCATACTAAAAAGTAAAAATGTACAACTGTCTATCAAATTGCGTTTTTATATCGAAAAATTTTCAATTACATTCTAAGATATGGCGACTACAGCAGCATTAGGTACTCTGTTGCAAAGTTACTGCTGCGGCACTGTAAATTTTCGTGATAAAATGATGTGACTGATTTCCATTCTCAGCTGTAATGCGGCAATGAACGTCACTCAATTTACCAAAAAAATTCAATATAATCTTGATGACCCTAGGGAGAGGGGGCACCATGGTCTAGAAATGCTTAGGGCATCAAAATATCTTAATCCGGCACTGGTCGTTTGCGGAGTCAAACGATTTGCGACTCGCATTTTATACACATTTCCATGCCTTCCCGAAAATCGAATCATTCGCGAAAGTCTCGCAACGCATTGAGGTTACAAACGGCACGCGGTCTTCCGCAGGAGTCTGAAGAAGACCACGGTGAGTGGCGCTCTAGCCAGGCAGGCCGCTTCGCTTTCGCTCGCGTGCGTATACCTTACTGTATCGTCCGATATACACCTACTCTGTCGTTAAAATCACGTGTAAAATTATAATAAGGGCGAAAAAAACTATTGATTTTGGAGTGTAGTTTTATTTAGTGGTACCTAAAATATTTTATCTGGACTACTGTCCTCTAGCATATCCATCTGTCAACTTTAATTCAAGTTCCGCCTCCAGGAGAGAGGGAGACAAATTAGGATTAGAAATTAGCCGCTTACTGACACAGACAGAATTCCACGCGGGCGGAGCCGCGGGCACAGCTAGTCTCTAATATTTTTACTTTTAGTCGTTTTATTTTCTTGAACCCCCCCCCCCGATACTAAAACCTGGCTACGCCCGTGCTTCCTGCAGTCGTATTATAGTCACGCTAACCACGCATGACTTGATATAATATTATCATTATCATAGATAGATAGATAAATAGATAGATAGATAGATAGATAAATCATTTATTGCCACACAAAGGTTATAAATTACAATTATTTTTACATACATTGACCCTGTACGCATATAATGTAAGAGATGAGCGTCATACTCGTATATTATGCACGATCAGCTCGATCGTGACACGCATGTTGATTGACATGGATACGTGGTAATCGCACCGTCTTCACTGTCAAATAAAGAAGCCTACAAAAGCACATTTAACCCTTTGTGTATATCGAATATATGTCGCTTTCCACAAGGGCCCTTATGCTTCATCTGCAATAAGGACGTTTCTATCAGAAGTTCTGTTGGAATTTCAGATGGAATCGCTCTTATTGCACTTGAAGCATAAGGGCCTTTCTGCAGTGGCGGATTTGCCCTAAGGCGGCAAGTTTTTTGGGGGCGGCAAATTGTGACAAAAAATTCTCTGATTATAACAAGAAATAACTGTAGTCAATATGATGGGTGCTGAGAAAGGGGCGGCTACAGGGCCTGGGGCCTAGGGCGGCAAAGACTGCAAATCCGCCACTGCCTTTCTGTGATGAAAAGCCACATCTAGTCATCGCGAAAAAAGTCGGAATGCACGAAGGTTGATATTGGGCTCTAGCCGCGCGCGTCAGCTGACGCCTTTGGCGGTCAAAGTAAAAAGTCAAACTCAATTTTATTTTTATTTCAGACAGTAGCCAGCAAGCTTCACAATACAGAAGTGAAAGTGGAAGTCTTGAAAACCAAAGAGGAATGTGACCATATTCAATTCCTCATCACTGAGACTTCTAATAATGGACGAGTATCCGCCCCTGAGATAGCAGAGTTCGAAACTTTATCTCTTGGTAAGACCGTATTTCTATGTACTCTAAACATTTTAAAAGATGTGAAATTGACAATTACAGAGAAAACAGGAAGCATAATGAATCTATGGATAATGAAACAAGATATACTCGTAGAATGTTCATGTTCGACACTTTGTAAATATGTAAGGTGCAGGGGGAGACATTTTGACTGCGGGGAAATTTCAACTAATCGACATATCTTCCATGTTTTACATTGTTAACTAGAGTGCCATGAATTTATACTCCGGTGATAGGGTGACTGCTATAGTTATTAGCTCCTCCGCAGTAATTTTGCCTTGTTTCTTTCTGCCTTGCTGTTGAGGGGCCAATAGGTGATTATAGCAGTCACCCTACCAATGATAAGTAAGATTTAATTTAATCCCATTCGGACTAATTCCAATAAGGAATAGTTTCCCCTCTGGGTTGGAAGGTCAGATGGCAGTCGCTTTCGTAAAAACTAGTGCCTATGCCAATTCTTGGGTTCAGTTGCCAAGCGGACCCCCGGCTCCCATGAGCCGTGGCAAAAAGCCGGCACGACGCCAGGATGATAATGAGTTAAGATTTAATATCACCAAAATACATTTTCAGAGCCAAAAGTCAGTCCAGCTACTTTCTGCCGGGTGTTTCCATTCCACCTAATGTTTGACCGAGAGCTGAACATCGTGCAAGCCGGACGTACTGTGTCCCGTCTCCTGCCCAGAGTCACAAGAGCTGGCTGCAAAATTACTGATGTATTGGACACGGTAAGCCAGTGGAATAACCATCATAATATTCTTAATAACTACATATTTTGCATGATTACACTATAGACCGACCGCTTAAGAGCCAATGGGAGTGGTCATTTCTCCATACAAACGTACTCCTCGTTTTCCTCCGTGGTTTTTGAAGCTAGAGCAATGATTTTTTCAACACAGATTAATATTGTCAATACCTGTGTCGGACCGTTTTGCTTTTTTTTTGATATTTTTGTTCTTTAAGGCGCTAGAGCCCTTCAAAAATGGCCAAAATGGCCTAATTGACTATGCCGCAATGAGAGGCGTGGCATTCAAAACTGATATCAATTAGCCAAAAAAGCAAAACAGTCCAACACAGATAATTTCATAATCATTTAGATTTCCAAATTTGGTTACGATTGGTTAAGTTTTGGAGGAGGAAACAGAGGAGTACGAAACCTCGATTTTTGAGATTTTTACGCAGGATTTTTCGCCTTGTCCCTATCGCACTACTTTTAGGTGCCGCTTCCGTTAGCGAGACGGGTATATTTACCTAAAATATTTAAAACTCAGCTCCTGTTTCGTCTTAAATGAGTCCTCGCCTGCGCGGTACCGGGGCGACGGGGTAGGACGACTAAGGGCGGCGGGGAAGGTGCGGGCGGCAAGCGTACGGGCGAGGACTCATTTAAGCGAACGGTCTATAAATAGGCCAGAGACAGGTTTTGTAAAAAGGAACTCATAACACACACCGGATAGAATACAATTTTTTTTGACATTCTAGAATTATGAGAAGTATCAAAAGAGAAGCGTTCATAAGCCACACGAAAGTGCTAAATGTTCAATTCGTGTTGGCAGGTTCGACCACATTTGGATATGAAATTCGAGAACATTTTGGCACACATCAATACTGTATACGTGCTGAAGACGAAGCCTGAAGAAATGAACATTACTGATCCACATGAGGGAATTGCTCCTCTTCGTCTCAAGGTACGTAGTGCAAATGAATAAATTTATGTTTTTTTTGCCAGTAAAAACGTATGGAGAATCACTTTTTAAGTACAGGGGAGGACTTTTCGAATCTGTGTCAAGTCAAATCAAGAATGAAAAAAAGAATTAATAACTTTGGCATTGCCAACGCAAGTTAATCATTAATGTTGTTTATTTTCAGGGACAAATGTTGTACATCCCAGAAACAGATGTGGTCGTCTTCCAATGCTACCCGAGTGTCACCAACCTTGATGACTTGACCCGGTACGTCATCATCAGTAACATTTACTAAGATGTTTTGTATACTTAATCGCATGATAAATTGTATATTTTATATTGTTGTACAATTTATCGTTTCATGATTTCACTCTTGTTCTGGTGGTAATTTTTACTCAACTGCATAAGGACCGAGGAGGAGCGGTGTCAGTAATTTAATTTTTTTCACACGGTTTTATATTCACTAATTATATTCTGTCACCAAATAAAAATGATGGTCCAAGAGCGAATAGCGCCGCCTCGGCCGAGGCACGTCAACACTGGCCATTTGTCAAGGAAATTGCCTCGCGCGTATGCTCGCTCTGTGTGGACCCGGCTAATAACATTTTAACCTACTTTATACATAACATACGTTTTTTCTTAATGGAAAGTTTGGTGTTTTTAATTCCGTAGCCGCGGCCTCTGCATCGCCGACATTCCTCTCCACGACGCCACTCGCGACCTGGTGCTGATGTCAGAGCAGTTCGAGGCAGACTACAAGCTCACCCAAAACTTGGAGGTGCTCACTGACAAACTGCAGCAGACCTTCAGGGAGTTGGACTCGGAGAAGCAGAAGACTGACAGGCAAGTTCACTGACAATGTTTACGGTTGTCGATTTCTCCTTATCAGGCTTAGTCTCCTGGAGGCCTAAGGGTCACCCATTTAAAGCATGATTTTATCAAATTTCGTCATTGAAGTAGTTCTACTAATTGCTAATTGTATGTCACTTGTAGATTGAGATATGTTTCTTATACTTTAGACCTACATACATCATGCCAATTTACTTAGGCTATTCTGGTTATGGTCATAGTGTTTGCTTGATAATAACCAGTAAATATCGAACAGTTTATAATAATAAAACAATACCAATTACTTAATAAAATGGAGCAGCTATCCCACCATGTCGTGGTATGCCTAAATACAAAGCAGCTACAGCATAAAGCTTAATGACTAGAAATAACTCACCGAAAGTGAACTGCTAATACTATTTTGCCGCACAACACTGATACACAACAAAAACGGCGTTTTCTCTTTGAGACACTAATAATTAAAGTATCACCATCCGCCTGAGGCTGTCTAGGGGTATTTCTCACACTGGAAGGATCCGATCACCGGAATAACGTTTTTACGAATGAGTAATTAATGCTACGAGTAATTAATGTATGGTTTTGAGAAATAACAGCTTGTAGCCTCGGGGCCATTGCAAAAGTTATTGTTTTCTTTAATTTTCATATTAGTTTTATGGACACTGACAAGATGTTAATGAAAAAATAAAATCCTGAAATGTACCTCATAAATTTGGTCATATGACTAAAACGTTATACCATTATGGTTTTATTCGTATGCCTTTTTAAAAACCATAAACAAAGCTTTATAATCATTTAAAATTTATTGCACGAAATATAGTAATAATGTACCTACACATGGCGGACTGCTTAATAGCATTGTCTACCAGTCAACCATTGTTTTTTTTTAATGACTTATTTAATTACAGCCTTCTTTACTCGGTGCTCCCTCGAAGTGTGGCCACAGAGCTCCGCCACCGGCGTCCCGTCCCCGCCCGCCGCTACGACCCAGTAACCCTCCTGTTTAGTGGCGTCGTAGGCTTCGCTAACTACTGCGCCAGGAATACGGACCACAAGGGTGCCATGAAGATTGTGAGGATGCTCAACGATCTGTACACCACGTTTGACGTTCTTACTGATCAGCAGAGGAACCCTAATGTTTACAAGGTACATTATACAATTTAGGATCACTTTATCATTGACACCCACCTATCCAAAGGCCCTGACCTGGAAGATCCCCGGCAAACGGAAACATGGTCGCCCTGAATCTACTTGGCGCCGTTCTGTGGAGCAAGAGCTGGGTGTAAGGGGGTGGGAGGAGGCTACCCAAGCTGCCCAGGACCGAAGTCAGTGGAAGAAAAAAAAATCGAGCCCTACACCCCACAAGGGGGTAACAGGATGGAAAGAAGAAGAAGAAGAGGATCACTTTATCAAAAATATTGACATTTGTTTTACCTTAATGGTCACTGGGCAAAGGCCTCCCTCTCTTTCTTCCACGCGTGTCGGTCTAGGGCAATATTAGGCCAATCTTTCTGAAAAATGTCAAGGTCATGCCGCCATATCCCTTGAGGTCCGCCGTGGGAGAGGGAAAGAAATGAGAAAGAGAGCGAGGCCTTTGCCCAGCAGTGGGACACAACAGGCTAATAAATAAATAAATAATAATGGTCACTGGTCAGTTTTCGCTTGTCGGCACGAAAAAATAAAAAATTAAATAAGTTTACTACTTAATATAATTATTAATTTCTTAGTCTACCCTGTGATCAGAAGTGTTTAAAAGGGTTTGAATCGTTGTTTTATTTAACTATGGCCATATTAATTACAGGTGGAAACCGTGGGAGACAAGTATATGGCAGTTTCTGGACTTCCAGAATACGAAGAGGCTCACGCTAAGCACATCTCGCTTCTCGCTCTTGAAATGATGGACAATTCCAAGGAGATCACTGTAGATGGAGAACCTGTTGTAAGTATTATTTGGTTTTTCGTATTTACACATTCGAACTTTGAAAATAGGATATAATTAATTTATATGATAATATTGATACAATTTAATATATATCATAGAGCAGTGCTAGTGGGTCAAAATTATTCTTAAGCAAGCTAGAACTAATTTGGTATTACTTTTCTTCATGAGTTGTGAGAAGAGTGTACTACAATCTGAATATTAGAGTAAACGGGTGGTCAAAGTACATGGATGTTCCGCCACTGAAATATATGTAGGACCGTACTGTTATCAATTTATCAGTACTGTAACTCTTTCAAAAATTGTGTTTTATTTTTCAGGGCATCACTATCGGTATTCACTCCGGCGAGGTAGTGACCGGCGTCATCGGCCACCGCATGCCACGCTATTGTCTCTTCGGGAACACTGTTAACCTCACCAGTCGCTGCGAGACCACGGGCGTTCCAGGCACTATTAATGTCAGCGAGGATACTTACAGGTGATATCAAATGAACTTTATTCAAGACCAGAGGGCTCTCGTTTTACGTATTCGCTATGCCTAGAACCGAAGTCCTTGAGAGTTGACTACGAAATGAAAAAGGCAACGAGCTTGAAGAACATTAGAGAGCATGACGTGAAGGTAATTGAGAATGTTGACGATAAAAACATTATTGTTAGTAAAAAGTTTAATCATCCAAAAGATCTAAGTATCTTTGCAAAGCAACTGGCACCCCTAACTTCGGAATACCAAAAGGCAATTCAAAATTATTCCACAACATTTTCCGTACCTCACATCTACACAGATGCTTCAATTCCACTGGCTGTAGACCACACCTTGAACTTGGAATCAAATGATCTTGTAGTATTTCCCCATATTTCTCTAAAGCAACCTTTCTGTCGTAATTATAATCGTCAGGTAATTCCAAATGCATAAATACTCTCTTGTCGACCGTGAAAGTTATTTTTGGTATTGCTCTTAGCACTAACTTCAAACATGATACTAATTCATATGGGTACACTCTGTTATAATCCTTTAACCTATCTAAAATAGATTCTACAGGATTTGTAGCAACATTATCAGAGAAAATTTGGGCACCGAATCGAAGCAGAATCATTAGCATTTCTGATGTTCCCATTTGTATCACTACCCTCACGGGTGATGCTTTTCCGCAACTTTCTAGAGGAACGTCGATAAAACGATACACTTTTCCCTCTTCTGTGTATTCCAAATTGGCGTTAGTTGCGTGATCCAAGAAGAAGACTAGCGCGTGAACGTTTTCTTCTTTGTCCATGAAGTCTGATTTCCAACCGGCTAGAAAGTAAGGCGCTGATGTACCAAAAATAGCTCCTGTAAAGAAATAAAAGGGCTCACAACTCATATATAGTCTCAGTTTTTATTTAAGTTACGTCGTCGCAAGGGAAATCAATGCCTCTGTGACAATAAGGCCTTCCATTAGAACTATTACCTATACTGACTGCAGTGACAGCTCAAATTCTTGATCGACTTCACCTGTTTATCTAGATCATCTAGATCTGTAGTCTATTCTAGATACTAAAACTAAAATTGTACAACACTTTCACAGTTTTGTATATCGATTGACTAAGCACAGGACTTTGAATCTTGTGACGATACATTTCGTATTTAATGACAGCGAAAATGGTGTCTCGAACCCTAGTGTTTCTCCAAATTAAACTCACCCAAAAATATTCTCTCAAACGTCTTTTCACATGCATACAGCTCATCCAAGAGAGACTCACCCAAAAATATTCTCTCAAACGTCTTTTCACATGCATACAGCTCATCCAAGAGAGCTGCAACCACTCCGTTATCCTGGAGACTCCAATCAAACGAAAGCTTCATGGCTATATACAGGACGTTGTGGTATTTGCCCATGAGGCATACGTCTCCGTTGGTAGATTTGCAGTTGTTGTGATACTTCAGGGCTGATGTGATGAAGTTCTTGCAGGTTGTGTTGTCGGTGTGGTTCTGCCCTGTAACAAACAAACGATTTTAGTGCCGGAAGTTTTTTCCTCTAAAAAGTATTATAAATAGGCGAGTTTTCATCACTTTTATCGTCACGTATATCGTATCGAATTAATCGAATAAGTATTAAAATCAATGAGGAAGGTATGAACTTATTTGTGTCGCGCAGTCAGATTCCGGTTCCTTTTAAGTGATTGCGTACCCTTCGGATGCTTACAAATTCAGGTACCACATAAGCATTCTCTTTTAAAACGGGTTCGCACTTCCGTTGAAATTTCATCATAATGTAGCATCTAAGGTATCTTCAGAAATTTTGGTATGTGAGGTAGTTGGTCAGACGAAATTTGTCAGTAAATAAGAACAAATAAACTATATTCATCCTTTTCTTTTGGGTGCTAGTACTAGTGTAAGACAAAGATAGTATGATTCTCTCTGTCTATGTTTGAAATGAGAATGAGACAGTCATTTGACAAACTATAGCTGTTCACATTATAAATGGTACAATCAATAAATAGGGTTTCTGTGTGAATTCAAATTCAAATTCAAAATATAAGTATTTATTTTAAGAAATTTATATTCCAAGAGAGGCAGGACAATGATCCCCACACTAGGCTTAGCCTGTATCGTGGGGATCTTAGTGAAATACAGAGTACCGAATTGAATGTGGTATTCATAATAATAAGTGTGTAGGTATAGGTGCTAAGATTTACTAATCCTCTCGTAATTTATTTGTTAATTTTTCACAATATGTATAATCTGAATAACAAACCTGCTGCACACCCAGCGATGACCGTGCTAAAATATTCCACTAGCTCCTTTCTTTTGTATCTCTCATTCAAACAATCACGGTCCAAATTACAGAACACTTCCTCAAAATAATACTCCATAAACGAATCCATATCGATTATTTACACAAAATAGACAGAAAATTTAGAATTTTTACCAAAATTTTTTTGACAATTTGTCAAAATTGAAGCTGTCACGGTTAAACTTGCGTACGTCGCCACAGTTCGTACCATAATAGTCGGAAATCAGTCCACCCTCTCTGAAGCCTTATAAGTATAATCTACTTAGGTCGATGTATGGGAAACCATACAACATCCCCTAGTTCATAAAGTTTTGGTGTAAGAATGTCATTCAAGATACTGTGGTGTTGTATTTATATGTAGTAGGGAATAATTAGAATGCAGTTCAACTGGGCAATGAACCTCTGATCTGTTTAAAACTGTCCCGTAGAAATGAGCGAGGTTAAACAATTACTTACCTTTGGTTAAACAATTGATAGAGTCCGTCTAAGCTAAGTTTGCACCGTTTTGAACAGAACAAAGTGAGTGTCATTTTAAATGTCATATTTTCATAGGACATTAACGATGACATTTAAACACTTTTTCTTGTAAATGACATGCAGAGTTAGTTTGGTCCCACTCTAAAACTCATTGTTTTGTTTGAAAATGTTTTTGCGAGAGAGAGAGAGCATTAGTTACATTCGAGGTCACTTTTTCCTTCTTTTCCTTTATTTCTAAGCACTGTGGTACCCTAAAGTTGTCTGGAAGAGATCGCTTTTTAGCGATAAGACCACCTGTTGTTTACCTCTTGTATTTCTGTTTTCTTTTATTGAGGTGTACTGCCAAGAGTATTTGTATTGTATTGTACCATTCGCAGACATTTCTGTTTAATATAAAATTCATTTACATTATAAATTTCTTAATTTCCATTCCAGCTACCTGATGCGTGAAGACAACTACGACGAATCATTCAAACTGACCTACCGCGGCCACGTCTCCATGAAGGGGAAGGCTGAGCCTATGCAGACGTGGTTCCTTGAGCGAAACGATGTCTAAGAACCACCAAATTTTATGAACTCCTAAAGAGGCATCATCATCATCATCATCATATATTTAAGAGTATGACTCTTGTCGGTGGAGCAATTTCCATGTTTGGCGGTCCTCTGCCTTCTCTTTGACAGCCTGATACGATACGACGTTGATCTTTTCCTTTATTTGATCCATGTACGCTCTCCTTGGTCTTCCCTTCTTCCTGTTTGCTTCAACTTTCCCTTCTATGATGTTTTTGATAAATTCGTCGTGTCGTATCAGGTGCCCAAGCATCTTTCCTCTTCTGTTATCTATAGTTCTTAACAAACTCCTCCTAAAGAGGCAGTAGACCCTATAAATATTGCTAAAATTTTAGCTTCAAATTAAATGAGTTTGTGTTGTGTTCGTGTTAGATTGACTATAGTTGCTATCTGTACGGCTACCACCAGTTTTGACATTGACATAACGCTCACGTTTACGTAACTTACTTTCTATGCATCTCGCTCGTACTCGCATATGCGAGCAATAGTGCAAGCGAGATGTACAGAAAGTAAATTACGTAGACGTGAGCGTTATGTCAATGTTAAAACTGATGGTAGATTCTCTGGCGATAAGTATTGTACAAATGTACAGTGAGCTGCGAAATTGCATGGAGAAATTATGAATGAATTCATTGATAAATTCGCCATGCGCTTATGCGGCTGATGGTACATCTGTCTTTGAAAAGAGATTTGGCTTCATAGAGCGCTGTCATACCTATTATGCGATTTTACGTAAACTAAAATTTAACAGTAAAAAAAAGTTGAAACACGACCGAAGGGAGTTTTAAATCGACACGAGTTGCGAATTACCTTTTCGCACGTGTATTGTACAGCGTTTTACAGTACATATGGCCCTTAAAATTTTTGACATAGGCACCAATAGTCCTTAATCCCGCCGCTACTTAACCTAGGGTGGTACAGTAGCACCATATGTTACATACTGTAAATTATTTTGGCGACCAAGTACTCCAAGTAGGTACAGTCACCTATTCCGTCGCTGTATTTATAACCACCGAAACGCTATTTATTTAATCCCTATGGAAATGTAAGTTACAGTAGTAAAAAAGATCCCAAGCATTTGTATAAATAATATTTGTATATATGTTCAATCCAGCAAAATCACGTTTATTTGACGACAATTTCAAAGTAGTAAGTAAATGAGCTAAGTAGGTTTAGAACAAACAATGCACAGATAAACTTTACCAGCAAAAACCTTAGGTACTGCAACAATGACACAATTGCATTCAGATTTCCTCAGTTTCCACTGACTGGCATTGTTCTATTGAGGCATAACAATTTAAGTATTTGATGGGAAAAGTTTAGAAAAAGAACAAATATTTATAGAGAAGGTAATATAATTGAGTCATATGTATTGTGAAAACGACTACTACTACTTTAGAATATTATGAAATATAATGAAGTTTTGAAATAGGTAGTAGAGCGCTGTCACACACTACCTAGTAGTAGTAGTACCTACCTACCTATTATGCGATTTTACGTAAACTAAAATTTAACAGTAAATAATATTAGTACATTACGATACAAGTGCGAAAAATAGGAAATTCGCAACGAGTGGCGAATTTTAAAACGCGACCGAAGTAAGTTTTTTTCACGAGTTGTGAATAACCTATTTGCTCGTGTATCGTACAACTTTTACAGTACAATGGCCCTTTAAATTTTCGACGTGGTTACGTAATGTGCTTATAATAGCACCTGGTGTCGTAATGTACTGTAATGTAATGTACTGTAAAGGGTTGAACATAACAGAAAGATTAAAATAAAAATGCTTCCTTGCATAAGACCTAACACAGTGTAGACAAGTGTGTGTAGTGTGTTTCCAAATATATGGAAAATTTCTCGGAAATTTAGGGACATTTCACGGGAAACAAAGGTAACTTTCATTTTGGAAATGGACAATTACGATTTCCGTACAAAAATATGAGTAGTTTCAAATATTTTCTATTTGGAAATTTCGCCATTTTGGAAACCTTCCAACGGCACATCAGTAGACAGAACACCTACAGAGTGGGATGAAATCTAAGTTTGGGGTTAGACTGGGACTGAATACTTACCTAAATAATTCTAGTAGGTATAAGAAACAAGTCTTAAGTAATAAGTGGCATAAAAGTAACAAAATCCTAAAACATTTGCAGGGTTTTGAATACTCGGACATTTTGCTATATTATTTAACATGTTTTATATTAAACACTTGTACCTATGCTATTATTGTTAGTGATATTTGCGTAATTGTACGAGATATTGATGTTGTATGTACCTACCTAGTTAATATTTAATGATTTACTCATGTTAATTTTTATTTATATCTTCAAAGTTTTATCTCGAATATTCTAGTCATTGTTTTTGCTGACCAAATACTATTTAAATAATGGCTTTAAATAATGTTATTTTGTCTGTGATTTATTTATCTATGTCTTTTAATATAAGGCCTACTTTAGTATTAAATTAGTGTGTGTAGGTAGCAAAAGGTAGTAACCTAGTTTATTCGCAAGCTTAGTTTATTAACATTATAAGTATGTGTAGAAAAATATATTTAGTTTTTGTCTTTTTTAATAAAATTTAGATACACGTACCTACTTCATTGTTTCATTGAAACCTATGTACCTAAACATTGTTCTGATATACATAGTTATATTTCTTCCAGAAAATTATCAAGCAGGTAAATATAATATTCGTGTTCCTGACATAAATATATGCCCTTACCGGGATTCTTTAGGATCGGTCCTTACTTCCTTAGCTTCACAGGCAGTGTTAATACTATCTACTAGCGGTGGCGCTTCAAACATACATTCTGGTTAAGCTGGAGCATATTTCTCACACACCCTAGACCCTAACACTACTAGACCCTAACACTACTAGCCCCTAACACTACTAGACCCTAACACTACTAGACCCTAACACTACTAGACCCTAACACTACTAGACCCTATACTTACTCATAGTGTTGTGTTCCTGCCGGTGAGTAAGGTTGCCAGAGTTCAACGAGGGTGTGGAGTGTTAGGGTCGGCCGCGCGCATGTAACTCCTCTCTCCTCTGGAGTTGCAGGCCTACATAGGCTACGGCGGCTGCTTACCATCAGGCGAACCGTGATGAATGATGTTTATGAACTTGACCGTACAAAAAGTTGAATTCCTCAAATTTAAGCAAGTCAGGGGATTCGAGTTCTATGCATGTTCCGCCGATGCCACCATTGTTACTAAGCTAAAGTTAGGACATAAGTAACAAACTGATCATAACCAAACCCTCAGTACCTACATGAGCTTAACTTGCAGTAGACCCTATTATGAAAGTAATATAAAACAATTATCTGTGAAGGCTCATATCGTAGCCGCCGTCATCAGTCATTGTCCCAGCGATAGCATCTCTATTCAAACCGGCGTATAAATGTATCACACGTTTTAGTAGGCTAGGAGGCAGTTACAGAAAACGGTTGCAGTCAGATATTGACTGATTCCGAGTGGTTAGAATCTCAGGGGACTACAACAATTTCACTTTTTGAACATATTAAATTCGTGCTCTTGATAGCTCTACGGCGTTCGTGTGAGCAATAAAATATTACATTTGAGCTCGACGATAAGAAATTTGGTAAAACCCAGAATTTTCTTTTGAATTTGCCATTCATATTGTTGTAATTGTTAAAAGAAACCAATGACCAATATGTAATTAAGTAATACCGTAAAATCGGGTGAGTAGGGACAAAACTGACATTCAAACCTCGAAAAAGCTTTATTTTTACATGTGGCAAACTGATTTTTATACATAATAAATGTTCCGGTCGTTTGAATTTTAGTTTTTTTATGATTTTGTGTAGGTAGTTCCATTTCATAACTATAAAGATAAATAAGAAATATACTTGGTCAAGCAGATCTTGTCAGTAGAAAAAGGCGGCAAATTTGAAAAATGTAGGCGCGAAGGGAGATCGTCCCATAGAAAATTTGAATTTCGCGCCTTTTTTTACTGACAAGATTTGCTTGACCAGCTATAGTAGGAAATCTCAGCTCCCCGTAGTAAGGGTGAGGAGGAATTTCCTACTAAGGTGAGTTTTGAAAATTGTAGGATCGACACCTTGGGATTATGAACATTATAATAGCTTGATTTGTTATTAGAATATATAATTTACGTAGCAGTAGCCTGTAAAAACCAACTCACACCTCTGTCATCCCTCCTCACCCCATTCATAACCCAACTGCCCTCGTAATCCCTACTCACCCCATTTTACGGTATTTCATGAAGTCGTTTTTATTTGTTATACCTCTCCCAAGCCGTAACATAGAGCCGTATGCAACAGGCATTGAATTCAAATTGTTTTAAATTAAATTAGAGCAATAACTAACAACGCTGATCCATGTTCTGAAAGCTGTTAAAAAACAGTCACTTTGTCATACTAAGTTTTAAGAAGTTTCAAAGTAGGATATTTCTCGACCATATTCGTTTGGTTCCGTAACCGTATGGTTCATGATAGACAACAGCATTAGTATTCCGCAAGCGACTCAAGGTCTATAACAGCATATTGTTAACCTGATTGTCGTGTTTTATGGTTTCAAATTGTGTGAAATATATTACGGGAAACTTGTACAGAGAAAACACCTGGGATATCAATAAAAAGAAAAATGTTTTCCTCCAAAGATTGTGATGTGTATGCCGCTAAATTATAATTAAGTATATTTTTAGATAGTCAATCTGTCAGAATGAGATCATCAGTAGCAGCCTCTAGACATGGTCTTTTTTTAAATGTCAGGCTATAATCCTAGAGGTCATAATATACATACATATTTTGATAAAAGCCGTTTAGTGCATATTACCTAGTTAATCACTTCTCTATGATTAAAAAAAAACAAACACTTTACGATTAGAAGTACGTCGCTGCTGCCAGATTAGATTACTTATAAGTTATAAACGAGAACCGAGTTGTTTTTTTACATCAGCCATTAGAAGGCTTACCATGGGTACATGTTTTCATTTATTTACATTAGAATATATTTCTTCCTCTAAAAAAGGAAGAAATATATTCTTCATATTGCGTGCATAAACTTCGAACCCACGACGTTCCAAAACATTTGATCGCAATTTTTTTTCACTCTTTACTATTCTTAAAATGATAATCAAAAAATCGGAAAAATTCACATGAAAGGGCATGGTTAATTTAGGTAAATTGTGTGTCAATAACCAGACAGGAAAATGGGGACTTCGTTTGTATAGAGAAGCGCTCGTTCAGTCCTCTTAAGCATTTGGCTACCTATACCTACCACATGAGATATTGTCATCTAAATCGTTGGTGTATTCGCCGCGCCGGGACCGGTCGCGGCCGTTGGAGGTCGTTTGGTGGCATTCCATGTCATTGATTATTTTTAGGTATGTGCTTTTGAGATTGGAGAGCGATGGCGAAAACAAATCAGTTGGTAAGAATTTTAAACATGGAAAACTTTAACAGAGAGGCAGCTTTTAACAAGATATTAAAAAAACCGGACAAGTACGAGTCGGACTCGCGCACGAAGGGTTCCGTACCATTACGCCAAAAAGGGCAAAAAATCACGTTTGTTGTATGGAAGCCCCACTTAAATAGAAACCTATTTATTTTCTTTTGTTTTTTTGTTATAGCGGCAACATAAATACATCATCTGTGAAAATTTCAACTGTCTAGCTATCACGGTTCATGTGACACAGCCTGGTGACAGACAGACGGACGGACGGATGGCCAGACGGACAGACGGACAGCGGAGTCTTAGTAATAGGGTCCCGTTTGTACCCTTTGGGTACGGAACCCTAAAAAGATGATGTCACTGCAAGATGGTGCACAGGTGTCAGAAAAGTTGGTGTTATTGACATCTGTTTGGGGGCATCGAGGGTGACTAAAGGTGACATTCGGATGTCTCATTTGAACTGCAGCTGCATTACTGTTGCTACATTACGCTCGCGTTGACTCCGCCGCTGTATTTTTCAATGTCCTTGATAAAATGAGGGACAGATTAAATGTTTTATTCCTTGTTGCTTAATTAATATAAATCAATTTCATTACATATCAAGCTTACTTAACTTAATGTACTTACGTATGTTTGCAATAAGAAATCCGCAACGCAGGCTTCGTCCGGTGGCTACAAATGCAAATCAGCAACATGCCTCGTCCCAAACATACCAAGGATGATATCCGCAACAGGCTTCGTCATTATAAAATCTAAGTTAATCAATTTTTAACCGTCACGAATCGTACCTGGCTCAAATGTCCCCATTACGCTGCGCTGAATGGCCAATGAGATCTGTTGGACCAGGTACGATCCGGACCGAGGGTCGCACCCCCTGTCCCTCAGTCGCCGGCCCAAATCCCTCACAAAGTCCCTAGCCTCCACAGCCCAAGGTCCTGCAGTCTCGAGATGCAACTGGGAAAAAGTCGTACATTGGTTCCAGGGCAGAGTATTTGGCATGTTTCATTTTGATGACATGATGCCTGGAAAAACGGCCCGCGCACTTCATGCAGCTAAGGCCATGGTGACCGTCTTCTTCAACCATGCGTCTATTACCAACCTGTCAACCGGACATTTCACCCAGTTGGACGGTTAGTACTTTTTTTTTCCAACCGGACATCTGGTTTGCTGGTTAATAATAGGCAATCCTGACCTACACCCTGGCTGTACGGTTGAAACTTTTTTTTTCCTAACTATTCATCCAAGTCGCAATCAAGGTGTTCTGTTAGTATTTTTTTCCTAATCAGCCAATTGAATTGCCAACCAGGTGGTCAGTTAGTAAATTTTTCCCAACAGACCAATTGGAAATGCCAGCTGGTTGGTCGGTTAGTATATTTTTCCCGACAGGCCAACCAGACACACCAACCAGGTGGTCAGTTAGTAAATTTTTCCCAACAGACCAATTGGAAATGCCAGCTGGTTGGTCGGTTAGTATATTTTTCCCGACAGGCCAACCAGACACACCAACCAGGTGGTCAGTTAGTACATTTTTCCCAACAGACCAATTAGAAATGCCAGCTGGTTGGTACGTTAGTATATTTTCCTTTTATAGTATGCCGATTTGGAACTGCCCCGAACGGCTGGCAAAATACCGTGGGCCTATGTTGCACCAAGCTGGCAAAATAACGTGGGCCTATGTTGCTCCAAACCTGAGTTCCACTAGGTGGACGGTAGCCAGGGTTCAACATCAGCTCAGATCTATGTATACTACAATCTTCTCCAGAATGTAACAAACACTTTTCTGAAAACCGCATCAAAATCGGTTCAGCCAAGCGCGAGATAATCGCGAATATACATACATACATACATACATACATACATACGGGTCAAACTGAGAACCACCTTTTTTTTAAAGGCGGTTAAAAAACATTGCCATACAGGATGTTTCCTATAACAGGAGCAATAAATTAAACTGGAAGCTGTACTCCTCAAACTGAGCAACATTTGTTCAGCAATTTTTGAAAATAAGTCATTATTTGATTTTTATTCAAGCAACGCCATACACACTGATGTGAGCGTACATTGAAGTCAATATTTATTTTGTATAAAAAGAGGAAGTCTAAAGGATTCATAATTTATAAAAGTTGCAGAACAAATGTTGGTCAGTTTGAGGAGTGCAGCCTTTAATTTATTGGTCCTGTAACAGGAACCATCCTGTATACACGGTGTAACATGAGGAAACCGAATAATTTTAACCACGCATTTCTGAGGTTAAAAGAAGAAAAAAATTGTAATATGAGTTTAGGTCAATTCCGCAAAAAAAAATATTTTTGTTTTTTTCAATTTTTTGAATGTATTTGAACATACAAAATAAATGTTATTGGTAAACTTGTCACTTAAACTTGATTTTTACACTTTTTAGGGTGGTTCCGTACCTCAAAAGGAAAAAACGGAACCCTTATAGGATCACTCGTGCGTCTGTCTGTCTGTGTGTAATCAAATCTTGCAAGTTAAATTTGATCCACTTCCCGGTTTCCGATTGAGCTGAAATTTTGCATTCATACGTAAGTCGGGTGACAATGCAATATTATGGTGTCATCGAGCTGATCTGATGATGGAGACAGGAGGTGGCCATAGGAACTATGTGATGAAACAACGCATACTAATTGTGTTTGGGGTTTTTAGAATTGTTTCGATGAGCATTAGTTGCCTGTGGAAAGAAAAGTACAGTCAGCGATAAAAGCTTGTACCAAAATAGTTATTTACGATACAAGTGCGGAAAAGAGGAAATTCGAAACGAGTGGCGATAAATTAAAACACGACCGAAGGGAGTGTTTTAAATCGACTCGAGTTGCGAATTACCTATTCGCACGTGTATCGTACGACGTTTTACAGTACATATGGCCCTTTAAACTTTTGACATACGCACGAAAAGTGCTATTTTACACACTAGTACGGGAAAATAGAACCATATACTGTAAATGAAACTTTGCCAAAAACTTATCATTTATTAAGATGTGGTATATCTTGGTTGGTCTGTTGGGAAAAATGTACCAACTGACCTCCTGGTTGGTGTGTCTGGTTGGCCTGTCGGGAAAAATATACTAACCGACCAACCAGCTGGCATTTCTAATTGGTCTGTTGGGAAAAATTTACTAACTGACCACCTGGTTGGCAATTCAATTGGCTGATTAGGAAAAAAATACTAACAGAACACCTTGATTGCGACTTGGATGAATAGTTAGGAAAAAAAAAGTTTCAACCGTACAGCCAGGGTGTAGGTCAGGATTGCCTATTATTAACCAGCAAACCAGATGTCCGGTTGGGAAAAAAAAGTACTAACCGTCCAACTGGGTGAAATTTCCGGTTGACAGGTTGGTAATAGACGCAACCATGACCCCACAAATGCACCGATGCGCTTCGCACACCTTACACCCCAATCGCAAGGCAACCGCGATTCTTAGAGAATCGTTATCTAACAGTGTGCCTAGCGAGGGGGAAGGCAATGCGTGTAGCCACGCTCCCGACTCAACCCTAGAAGCGGCTTTGAGGCGCGCCAAATCAGAACCTACCGCCTCTCCTAACATATTCGCCATGATCCTTCTGCACAGTATATCGACCCACCCCCGCTGAACGATGGGATTGTCCGGCCGCTCATCTCCACCACAAAAAATGGTCCATTTGGCTAGTGCCTCCGCTACAAACGGTACCTGGGCAATGTCACCATTGTTAGACAAAATCCGAGTGACAAGACCCAAATACCGTGAGCGGAGGCAAGAAACGCTACCACTCCGACCTCTCTGCAGCGCCGTATTCCCAACCCACCGTGCCGGACAGGGAGAGCAGCTTGACACCACTGCGCTTCATCTAGATGCACATTCAAGATGGAAGATGTACATTCAAGATGGAAGATGTACATTCAAGATGGAAGGGACAGATTGAACGTCGTTCGCGAAAGTAATGCAGCAGCGAACGTCACTCATTCTTTCAAGGAAATTAGCAGATACGGTAAGATGGGGTAAGACGAACAGTTTATTTTGCTCGGGGCAAGACAAATAGTATGAGGATTCTATACAAGTGTTTGTTTTGCACCGTTGATAGTCTTTATGCTCGGTTTTCCTAGGATAGCGGCCGTCTCCATACAAAATAATACGGCTAAATAAGATACGACACGAGGAAAGATGGACGGACATACGGACAACGGAAACTTAGTAGCTACATAATATGAACCCTAAAAAGATACAAAGCCACACAGGTAACATGTCCACAAAAGGATGTTTTGCCAACTTGTCCAACAACTTTTTCAAAGGTTTTTTTCCACATATCATAATAGCTATACCTTAACATAATTAGCTGCTACAGCAATATAACTCTTAACGACTTTACTTAAGGTCTGTATAAAAATTGTATTACGTATAGCTATATTTATTGCTAACGGATTCTGCAAGACGCGTGCCCAATATCTCGGCACCAAAAACATTCAAATATTCGTTTCATAGGTAATGTTTTGTTTACATAACGGGCTGCTTATAACCCAAATAAGTTTACTAACGGATCTGGTCATACTTGCCGCGCAATGTATAGGATGCTATACTTTGTTTTCAATTTTAACTTATTTTCATATTACAGTATGCTTAGTTTGATGTTTCAGATGACATCATTGCTTTTGGAAATACACATGTTTATCTTACACTTAGGTATTTTACATGGGTGTGTTTATTTATATAGACACACCGTGTACGGCCTTTGAGGCTAAAATCTTTACAGAAATAAGTGTCAGTGTCCCCCGCTAAGTTATTTGGATGCTCTTACTCTCATCTTATGTTTATCTAAGTAGCATGGTGAGTAACTAAAAATAGCATTTAAACTTTAGTACCTACTTAAGTGGTAACCAATACAAGTAGTTTCGAACTGGCATTTTGCTAATATGTACATACATACAGTGAGTTACTTATGCAAAAAAACCGGTCAAGTGCGATTCGAACTCGCGTCCCAAGGGTTCCGTACTGCACACATTTTCGAACGAGCGAGCAAAGCGAAGTTCTTAATTACATTCAACTGTTCATTCAATTGTTCCACACACGGCTCGCTAGGGGCAAGGCCCGGCTTTTCCGTGTTTTTTATCAGAGGATAGTTAGTTACGCTACTATTATGTGTACTTTATTCAAAATTTTAGACCCAGTAGTATCGGAGTTAAGGTGGGGGGAATGGTAATTTTTTGCCTATTTTCTTAAATAACTTCTAAACTATTCCATATAAAACTATAAAAAAAAATATATTTGAGATCCTCAAAATAAGCCCTTTCATTTAATATGTAACACGATATGGTTTTCAAAACTTTGTTTTTAATTTTCTCATTCCCCCCTAGAAGAGCCCCCTATGCTTAAAATCCATTTGTTTTTATTACATGTCCGTCTTTAGATCATATACTTACTTCCATATGTGTACCAAATTTCAACTTAATTGGTCCAGTAGTTTTGGAGCAAATAGGCTGTGACAGACGGACAGACGGACGGCCAGACAGACGCACGAGTGATCCTATAAGGCTTTCGTTTTTTCCTTTTGAGTTACGGAACCCTAAAAAAGGTATTTCGACTAAGGTAATGACAGAACTTAATCTTAAATATGTAGGCATGCCTTAATAATTTGTATTTCGTTCAGATTTCTCACACAAGATGAAATTTTTATTTTTATTTCGTTACTTCAGATACCATTTCTTTTTTTAATGGAAGTGTTTTAAACAATCCTATGAAAGTCGGGTAAAACCATGGTAAATTTCCTATTATTAAACAATTGGGATAACTGACTGCCCTAGAATAACTTTACTATGAATATATGTAAGTATATACCGGGTGTGGCCTGTAACATGAGCAAAAAATTAAACTGTAGGCTTATTAAACAATTGGGATAACTGACTGCCCTAGAATAACTTTACTATGAATATATGTAAGTATATACCGGGTGTGGCCTGTAACATGAGCAAAAAATTAAACTGTAGGCTGTACTCCTCATACTGACCAACATTTGTTCAGCGACTTTTAAAAATAACTTGTGGTTTGATTTTTATTACACTTTAAAGTTTATTCTAAGACGCAATGTATTGCGAATTTTGTTATGTTTAAGGCGTGACAAGCAACGTCAATCACACTAATATGGCGTGGCGATGGCGTCCATTGAAGATAATATTTATTTTGTATGAAAAATAGGAAGTCTAAATACTTCATTATTTTTAAAAGTTGTTGAACAAAAGTGTCACCGTTTGAGGAGTACAATCTATGTTTTAATTCTTTGCTCGTGTAGGCCTGTAGCCACACCGTGTATGTAGTTATCATGTATGTAGGTAAGTGTGACACATATTTATACTAACACAAAAACACAGTTTCTTATGGTATTTTATTACATTATATTGCTTAAGACAATTCATAGCGATAGCCATAGCATTACATACAGTTTTAAGCAATAATTGGTAAATATCTACTAGGCATTGTAGGTAGGTATATTATTGCAAAATTTAGATTAGGTATACAAATAAAAAATTACCAAATCATTAGTAAGGTAAACGTACTAGTGCTCGACATGCTAATGCCCAATAGATGACACCTTGCTGTCACCTCTATTGACAATGACTTAAGTTTCAAGATGACATGTACTGGGACCGCGTCGAGCACCAGTACGTTTACCTTAGGTACTTAATGTTAAACTGTACCTAATTTTAAAGTTTTTCTTACTTATCATTAAGTATAAGTATAGTAGTAATCAATAATGTTTTTTTTTTCTTAAGCCTAATCACGAAAAATGCCTCAATGTCGAGATGCATGCTAACTGCCATATTTATAAAACCGTGAGCAAAGATTAGAACTTATTTAAGTATTAAAGTATGCATGTTTTTCATTGTATTTAAATAACTTACATTTTAAGAACCGAACCGAAGAAGAAAGAATAATTGTAAGTATACGCTAAAGTAAGTACGGCTGTTAAGAAAAATCATGAAATGAACATGTAAATATGTGGGTACATATGTAGGTATATATAAAAGTAAGTGTATCAATATCAAAAAACACGGCCTTAAAATAAACCCACGCATTCGAAGGAATACTAGAGTTATTCACTGTCTCGAGATTCGAGATACCCTCCATACATTAGACATCAACGTACATACATACTTGTCCGAGTCAAAATGAGATTAATCTATTAGAAATAATTACTATTTATGTATATCTATTAATATACCAATATCAAGTATGGTCCGATATAAATAAGTTGAAATTTCTACTAATTTCCATATTTATTAAATTTCACTTGTCACCCACATTTATTATGAAATAATTTAAGATTTTTACTTCAATAATTTTCCTTCACATTTTTTTACTAAAATTCCATTGTGGAATTTAAACTGTTGAAAATAAACCTAGAAATTAAAACAAGTTGGTGCAAAAAAGCACTCGTGCGCATGTGAAGGCGACCGAGGTGGCAATGCGTTTAGCTCTACCCGCACAATGACTTAAACACCAGTTTCTAATAACCTGAAATCAATCATAACTCCTGTAACTTAAGGTCCATTTTTAAGTAGTAGATGTAGAATTAACTTGACAGTGTGAATGGAGTCTCATCGACTACCAGTCATTTGAGATTTTGAGAAACCACCTCAGTCCGCGTCAAGCACTTGTCGCCGCTCCACGTACGTCACGCTATTGGATAATTTGAAATTCGAACGCTCCAATCGACCGGCCAATCGCGTTCGAACTGACGTTTGATTTCTTTTTCGCGCAGTGTCCGTTATTTGTGGCCAGTGTTTACCGCCTTTTGGGCGGCAGATTTTTTTTATTTGTGACATTGACTTGAAACAGTGGCAACATTAAGGTCGGATTTTCTCACGTTACGGTAAGTTTTGTAAATTTTAATGTTAATTAGACGTATATCTTTTGTTTATATCTTGAGTGTAACGGCGTTTTGTGTGTCATTGTTGTGATTTCTTATTTGTAGGTTGTTGGCAATAGTGGCTTTTGTAGGTACCCACTTTGAAAACCAACTAAATTGTTCAATTTAGCGCTATTATAGGTATAATTACCAGTTATTATAATTAGGTAGTACAATGAATAGTTATAGTGAGTTTTTTTATCGGTATCTAACTAGCATTTATGCATGTGAACAATAGAAAATAATTAACAAGGCAGTTAGGTATACTCTCATATTAAATATTTATCTTCCTACCTACCTCGTTATCGTTAATTATACATATGTGACGTCCCACGGTCAAAGGTACCTTATGGCGGGTATGGAGTTATGCATACCCCAGTAATCTACAATAAATAAGCTATCGATAACACAAAAGATCAACCTTCTAGGTTGCGTAGTTACAGAGATATGATTTTTTGAAAATAATGTTGTGAAATTAGCAACTTTACGATAGAGAAGTTTTAAGTTTAGCCGCCTAAAAAACTATGTTCCTGAAGTAAGTTACATAGTTGACTACAAATAATAATACCTTATATATGTGAGATTAAAAAAATATTGCGACTTGTTCTGTAATGCAAATAGAAACTTTTGATATCGACTGATTTATGTGTATACTAGCCAATCTCTTGAAAATAAAGTTTTATTTCATTTTCACGATTGATTGCAATGAGCTCTCAAGATTTAAATTCTATCTATTAGAAAACGACACTGACAGACAGTTTAAGCAAAAAACAATACCGATTTAGAGGTGAAAATGTATTTTCTGACTTTTTCATATAAAATCACAAAATTGAATATTTTTACTTTTAATGTGACACACAATCAATTTTTCTGAGCACATATGAAAGAAATTCTGTCATTCAAATGAAATAAATCCTAAAACCCCAACTAAATACTATATTTAACCCCTTATGCCACATTAAACTTACATAACAATAACAGTATTTGCTCCATACATTTACGAAAAGGTACCTTATGGAAATAAATCTAATAATACATCACTACAAAATATCAATCATATTACAGTTTATCTTTTATGAATAGAAAATATTAATTTACATTAAACTGCCCCAAATTTAATTAGTTCTTCGTCATAATAATCTTAAAAAAGACCAATAATTTGTATGTAATGAAAAGGTACCTTGTGATTAAGTTATATGATGAGGCATGATGATGATGGAACAGTTAGGATAAACTAATAATATTTTGGGGTTAAGATGGTATAAATCGTCTATTTCTTATCAATAATATATTTCGGTTGCTATTGAAGATAAGCGGCATTGAGGTTCAATGACCTCAGATATTCCATAAGGTAATGCGTCGGGTATTGGCATTTTTCAGCAAACCAATGGCTCATTTACTGCATGCGACCAAACCAAATGAAGATTATTCTAGTTAAGAAAGACTTGACGAGAGTAATTTTGGTATAATAGCAGGCTACTTGGATTTGTGATGTCGGTCTATGTACGGTTATAACATTTGCGAGGCGCCCCAACCAGAACTGAAATTATCAAATTAGTTTTGCAGAATGCTAATACAGTTCTCTACCAAACTTCTTTTCCCGTATTGACTAGTTTTTTTGGGAATTTTCAATCTTTTTTCCATAAGGTACCTTTTCTACTAAACTCTGAGACGACATTACTAGGCTTATAACTAACTTATAACAAAAATAAAAACAGGTAAACAAACGTTACGCATTAAGGTTTCAGATCACACAATAAAAAAAAAATTGAGCATTTTTTCACCTCTTTACAAAACATTTCATATCTCCGAAACTAGAAACCCTCATAAGGTACCTTTTCCCGTGGAACGTCACATATAGTTAAGAACCTATACATACTTACGAGTATATTACTTATAGATTTTACTAATGTTTGTAGCAGAAATTGATGTAAGCAGAAAATATACAGGGTAAAAGAAATTAATGGGCTCCGGAAGACAAACTTGGCTAACTATCTACTGCGTAAAAAATCTAGTTATGTACATACTTCGATTTGAACCATTTTACCTGGTTCGCGACAGCGAAGATCTATTTAGATACACTTTTAGTGGTCTGTTTAAGTTGTGATGTCCATATACTATTATAACAAGTAAGAACTTTAACTTAACTTAAACGACATTGGAGTTGTATACGTCCATAGGCTGCAGTAGCCGCTTACCACCAGGTGGACCGCGAGCTGGTTTGCCGTCGTCGTTGTAGAGAACAGGAAATTAAAATAACACGAAGCAAAATAAGACATCATAATAATTTCAGGGGTATGTACGTTTTTCCATCCTGTATAATATATTATTAAATTCTAAGGTAGGTATGTAAATGCACCACGATGTGGTGTATGTGTGGTGGATCTAAATATCCAAAAGAAGTACCTACCTAGGGCGACATATACTGGAACCCTATGAGGTACAGAGCATTACGGTCCAAAGAATCTGGAATTTCCTGGATTCAACGGGCATTAGTAGTGAACTTTAAAGGGCCGTCACAATAGATCACAGCTTGTTCGAAGTGTCACTCAAAGGCCCACAACACCCCCAATAATAATAATAAATACACCACGATGATCGCATACTTATATGGACTGTTTTAATGTCAAATTACCGGGTTATCCGCAGATGGTCTAGAACGCAAAATGACTAGGTTGTGGTTTGGCCTAAATCGCAATTAGTCTACATCGCAAACGGTCTAGAACGCAAAATATCCACTTTTAATATCACCACATTTTACATAGGTAGGTTAGGTTCGTTAGGTATCTTCAAATGGCCGAAGGCCAAACAGTACATAATAGGAGCCCCGCGGAAGCGGGTCTCCGTCGACATCGCTATAAAGTTAAGATAAAACGGAAAAAATAATTCGGGCATTTTGCGTGCTAGACCGTTTGCGATGTAGACTAATTGCGATTTAGGCAAAACAATACACTAGTCATTTTGCGTTCTAGACCATCTGCGGATAACCCAAATTACTAACGAGTAGGTTGATATTTTGACATTCATATTTTACCTGTTTCCTTCTCTTAATAAGCAGTCATCACCTTGAATCCGAACATTTGCAAAGCGTCGTCAATTTTTAGCTAGGATAAGTATATGTAAGCATTTACAGTATAGGTACGGTATCCACTAAGCATGAGTTTTTAGCCGTAATGTGGAAATGTTATTCTGATTTTCAAATATTTTAAGGTTTTGATAATGGTAGCTTGCGCTGCACACACACAGGCGCCTATTATTAGGAAGGCGGAAAATCGTGCAGAATGGAGAGCCTTGGTGCACAAAATAACGACCTCATGTGGTCGCGACCCGGAATCGAGGAAGAAGGAGAAGAGAAGCTTGCGCTGAGGGCCTACCGCAAACCACGTTCGACGTGTTGCCTCCCTGTCACACTTACATACGAATTTACAAGTCCGACAGTGAGGCAACACGTCGAACGTGGTTCGCGGTAGGCTCTCTGCGCAGGCCCCCTGGATTGATTTTTGAGTCTCAAAATGCAATGTTATAAATAGGAAATAGATACAAGTCATGTTACACCTTCGCCTGACTTAGCTATAATTACATTCTCCTTGTCAATCAATAAGCGGCGACTCGAGAAAATTATGGCAATTAAAAGCACAATCATAGCTATGTTCATGTACTAACAACAACAATGACCATAGGTGTACCTTAAGGCTTCGAAATAAGGTTTTAATTGTGTAAGTTAATGGCGACACAGTCAAGGAAAAATAAGATAAATACTGTATCCGGTAACACTTGTTCTCTGCACGTGATCTGAGGTCATCTTTAATGTGAAATCATCAGGTAGAAGCTTTGTTTACATCCTATAAATCACGAATAGGTATTTTTTAAAGTTACTAAAATTAGTAATAAACACACTATAGGTACTTAAGTGATTAAAAAACCAATGTTGTTTTTGGTTTTATGCGAATCTATCCATTTATGAATATAGTTAGTATATTACGAACAGTATAACGCAAAATTGCCATATTTATTAATAAAATTGCTAATTTTTTATCTGAATAAACAAGCAATTTTAATAAAATAATTATTTACCAGATGTTGCTAAAAATACTATTATAACACCGTGTATTTTTGATCATTTAGTAAATAGAAAGTAAAGGGGAAATAATAAACTATAATTAAGTATCATGCAGTCAATATTTATGTAAACGTACCACCCGATTACTTGATTACCCGACTTATGTAGTAAATTTTGCAATTTTTCGCAATTATAGTTTTCTGTATTAGTAACTTAATGAAAAATCTGTGCAACATGTATTTAGGTACCATGTATTTAGTGTGGTTTTAGTAAATCAACTATTTATTATCAAAAAAAATACAGTCAATAAATTAAAATTAAAAACTAAAGTTAAAAACTAAAATTAAAACTAAGCTTAAAAATAAAACTATAAATAGAAAATTTGCCCCAAATCGCCGTGTATTGGCAGCGTGCCCAGAAGGCTGGCAGCATTGCCACGTTGTATGGCAATGCTGATCCGCTGCGCTAGATATGACCCAGCCCTCTGGTCACGCGTCAACTCGACTAACCTGCGGCTACATTCGTTGAAAACCCTGTGGGCGCTTTCCCCCCAAGGCCCCATAGTCTCAACCCCAAACGGCTCAAATATGCAGCCACTATTTATGGCTGCATACTTGCGCCGCTTGAGAAGCTCGGCCGAGTTGGCAGCCGAGCCAGCCTTCACTGCAGTGCCGTGGAGATGGGACAGCGCTAGGGTGTCGGCACAGGTTGCGTCCCAAACCAGCGGCCGTCCCATCTTCCACGGCACTAGGCCCACTAGGGTCATACCGTCGGGTCTTTTACCGTCATCGCGGGCGAGGCCGGTAGGTTCTAAAACTGCCGGTGCCCCCGCACTGGCTAAGGCCCGACGGATGATATCATTAAGGCCGGCATGGCGGGGGGCACGCCCAGCGCTTCTACCGCAGGATAGACCATGGTGGCCCAACCGGTCAACTGGGTCACCGCAGCGACAGCGATGTGGGGAAACACAGTTCACTCCCTTGTACTTAATTATTTATTATGAAACTATTACTTGAATTAAATTTAGCTATCTAAATATGAAGTCTTATATACAGGAAACCATGTCTATTTTCTAGATTACCTAATTATTTTTTACATTATCAGATCCATACACCACCAAATAACGCGAACGGACAATCCTTAAAAAGCTTGTGAAAAAAATCCGTTGCACCTCCACAGTGCTACTTATAAATTAAAAATGTCATGCCATTTTACACCATCTTATCTCAAACTGGTGAAAACGTCAAACGTATCAACCCACGATATCGTCTTTAAAAAGGTCAAGAATATATGGGAGTTGACTGTAACTTAAGTCGTTTTAGAGTTGCGGGAGTTTAAGACCGGACGGTGATGCGCAGACGTCGTTTTCACTTTAGCGGACGGTGTTCCGAATGCACGCCAGTCGATCGAATAACCAGCCAGGTTTAAACCAAGACCTCAAAATCTTCCACAACTACGGGTTATCGGACATCGTACTTATGGTGGTTTTTTAGACAGTTCGACTCGTTTACTCTTGGTACGCATTTAGAATGACATAGCAGATGGCGTCCATAACTCGCGCGTTTGACGCATGCGTGGAAAGCGGCATAGCGAGATATCATCTATGTAGAGGAAACATTTATTACCGACCTCCAAAAACGTGGTTCTCAATTTATATGCATGTTTTTTTTAATGTCATTCAGAGTAGTTGGTGTAAATAATTAATTGAACAAGCATAATGTTTAAATTGCTTTGATCCAAGGCACCTATGTGAAGATTTGGTGTGTGAATGTAAATGAAAATGAATACCCGATTTCAAGAGAAGTTACAACTCGCCAGTCTTGATAATTTGACATACATAATATGTTTACTGCTGTTACATTCGTATTGAAACAAGCCCCAAAAGTGTGAGTAAGAAACATACCTGTTAATGGTAATAAAAATAAACAAACTAATAAAGTTAAAGATCAAACTTAAATGTGTCATTGCGTAAAAACAAGATTTTGTTGTGTCAAAAATATGTCGACGACATTTAAAATTTTGATTTTAATCAAAAGTGCAACACTTAACCGAAAGTCGAGGTCAACGATTATGGCAGTGAAACTAGAGCGGCAAAAATAAATACCTTAACCTACTACACTTGTACAATGTACAGTCGACATCAGATATATGGGAGCGGCCGAGGTGCTCAAAATATCTCAACACGCATTCTAACGCCTTGACAATAGAGGCGTGTTCAGATATTTGTGAGCATATCGGCCGCTCCGATATATCTGATGGTGGCCGTACATACAGGCTGGATTGTTGGTTGACATTATGGTGTAAAGTATGAATTTGCGAAATGCCTTTCGGGTTCTCAAGTATTTGAACTGCAGGTGTCATACCGGAGCCCCATGGTTATGCAAAAATAATTATTCTCCTTTAATTGTAAGCGCATAACATAATGAATTATTATGTATACAGTATACAATATACATAATACCTTCATCAAGTAGTATACAGTGTACTACGTACTACTATATACCTACATTTATTAAAAGGTTCAATGTGAAAAGAGGTTCAAAAATTTGTAATCAATATAATTTTGATACCTATTTATATAGTTCAAACTTCACTTATTTAAACAAACTATTTATATCTTTTAAATCAGCGGCAGGTAGGTACAGGACTGATATTTGCAATACGGGCAATATACAGCACAACTAAATTACAATTATTGAAAAGTGGAACCGAATCCGATCACTGCATTTAATTAATTGTGGTTAAAGGTATCGTCTATTCAGATATTATTTTAGATGTAAAAATATTTTATTGATTGAGCGTACAATATTAAATCCGAATACATAATATTTCTGAGAAGTCTGTTTTCTACATAGGAATCTTTAACGATCAATTTGTCTTTACTCCTGACTGAAGAGTTCAAGAGACTAACAATTTTCGAAATTTAAACGAGAACTAAAACGAGTTCTTAATAATCTTCCCGAATACCGACTTAAACAATACAAGAACTTAACATTTGAAATTAAACTTTACGCGTATACATATTAAGGTTGAAATTGAAAAGGACGATACAAGAGATGAGATCGAGTGTACCATTTCTAATGTTTATGTTATCGATCAAAGTTAATAGCCCCGTTTCAACGTGAGCTTCACAAGTCTCTAGAAACTGGCTTTTTGCTGAACAACATGAAAGTATGTCTAGAGGATCAATAGAGTACATGCACGATGATTTATAAAGCGCTGCATTATTTATAGCACTGATGTAATGCTTTTACGAGTACAGTACCTATAACATAATTATGCTCATAACGTATATGACTCCGCCAATATTAGGTTATCTTGTTTTGTTAAAATCAAACATAATTTAGACTATTAAGTACACCAAAACTATTGCAACTACGTAGCTAACATAGGTTCATTAACCTATAACGAATGCAAACGAATAAATGCGATTTTGCTCACTGTTTTTAAATAGCAAAGTACCCTTGTTCGAGCTGCTGAGGTGAAAATATAATTACTCAAATGGTCCCATTATACAGAGAATATAACCATTTCAACTTATTGCCTAGTCAACGTAAACCTCCCACATGCTACAAAATTCATTAACCGTCCCTTGGGCGATAAATAAAAGAATATATCTAAAGTCCAATTAAAACAAAACCTTTAATAACACGATTTATCAAACGAGCAGACATGTAAATGAATTTCTTTGGCGGCTCTTGCGGTCTATAATTTGAAGGGCATGGCTCTCCAGCCTCCGTATAAGGCTTAGTAAAAAATACCCTTTTATTTTTGAAGTCGTAAAAAAGGAAAAGGCTTGTTCCTGCTTGGGTTATAAGTATCAGATACGCGTATGACATCACGCGGTGTATGTGCATATTGTAAATGGTAATTTTGTATTTTATTTCAGTGCGATCGTTCTTTGTATGGCTTCTCAAATTCAGCTGTTACTTTAATAGATAACAACACCTGTTAAATATGTGGTGAAATAACAGAAATTTAGAAGTTCAGCGTACAGCAAGATTTAATGACCGTTCCTTGATTATAACTCTGGAAAGAATTCCCATAATTTTGAATCATTGCGTTATCGACTCATCTTGCAACAGTACTTCAACATACCATTGGAGATTCCGATGTAATTCTGTTGATTGCAATACAGAAATTGAAGCGCTAATAAATATTCCACATTCCTTGATAGATATAAATTCTGTCAGTTCTCTTCCTCGAACATTTTCTAATTTAAACCTATCATCCATAGTTTGAGTTATTAATGTGCTTTTGAAGGCATTATCGGCTTCACACATCTTCCAGACATGTTTATGCATCGGTGGCGGCCAAAGTTATGGCCGTGGCAAACCTGTTTAGTGGAGATCAAGGACAATATACTGCTTGCACTGTTCTGGAAAGTTCCATATTGTTGGGAGTTAGCTTGGGGGTTATTCACATTAGCAACAAGCATGCCTTTCGGTTCTTATGAACATTTATTTATGTTTTAAATTTAATTTGTAGTTTATTTACATACAAGATATGTACAGTGGTACTCAACAAAATGAATAACTAGCTTAAATCTAAAATCTACATCTAAATTTGTAGTTATTGAACCTTAATTATTATGGTCAGAACGGGGAATAACTGTGAATTAAATTGAACACTGTAAAATGTTTTTGATATTTTTAAACCAATTAAGAGAGAAACAGATGTAAGTATTTCAAATCTAATTGCTTTTAATTTAGCAGTGCCAGCAGATACCTACACCTTTTGAAATTAAATAAATACCATGACGAAAATGATACCTAATGAACATTTTCGTTACATCAATTCTTGGTAACGACAGGCGTGGCTCACTCCGCGATTTCGTTGCTTTGCTACAGGTAGCTACAAGCAAAGAGAATAGATAGTATACAGGGGTCCTGTCTTAGTAAATTTTGTAGTCACAGTAAATTTACTGCCATCTATCGACACACGACTAAAACTCAAAATGAAAACGTATAAAATTATCAAAAATAATTATATATATGGATAAATGATTTTATTATTTTTATATCATTTTGACCCATGTTCATTCATTGATATCTATGTGTTAAAATTGTTAAATATGAAACGGTGTCGTCACGCCATCTAGCCGAGTATAGGCTAAAGTCCGAGAATGACTTTTTCTTGATTTCCGAGGCACGTTTTTTCCTTAGACTTTATTCATCTTATACGAAGTTACATATATCTTTGCTACAAGATAGCAAGCTAGCCATTAGCCGCGCGTGGCGCTGTCGCCACCTAGCGGTCATATCTGTCCTGATCGTAACAGACGCGTTTTATTAGAGAGTGAGTCTTCTGTACCTAGTACTATTATTTATTCTGTGGTAACGATTACATCAAACGCATTCATTATTGATTACAAAACGATACGTTTATATATAACAATGTACACAATTTCACTGGTTTCGGTTGATGAAGCGTGCAATTGTGTAGCTACCACATACAATTTTGCCTCCTGCGATGATCTTCTGCCATTTAAATTTAAGCTTAATTACGGAACAGTGAAATACGTTTTTGGCGTTCTCCATTTAGTAAATTTCGACTTTAGTATATATTTCGGTGCTGGTTACACCCGCTATTGTGTTAGTTTCCCAAACGTATTGTTCAATACTCCTGCGCTCATTGAGTAAGACAATGTTATGGGAATTTCGACAACTAGTTTTTTTTTAACCAATATGTCTCCTTTGACCTAGAAAGGTGGAATGGAAACCTATATCCAGCTTTGATCATCAACAATTGATTTCACAGTTTTACTGGTTTAATATTTTTTTGTTATTTAAAGAAAGAAAAACTTCAAAGGTTTTGTACCTAATCAATCTAATCATTTATTAGATATTTAACGGATAATAATAATATTATAATAATTTCAGCCTATATACGTCTCACTGCTGGGCACAGGCCTCCCCTCATGCGCGAGAGGGCTTGGGCTATAGTCCCCACGCTAGCCCAATGCGGATTGGGGACTTCACATACACCTTTGAATTCTTCGCAGATGTATGCAGGTTTCTTCACGATGTTTTCCTTCACCGAAAAGCTAGTGGTAAATATCAAATGATATTTCATACGTACATAAGTTCCGAAAAAACTCATTGGTACAAGCCAGGATTTTAACGGATAACGAAAAATAAATAATCACCGAACCATTTTTATATATACCCGTGTACTTGCCCAAATAAGTACATTCCATTTTTGAACCTTTAAAATTTTCCCTGGGTCTTACGTCTTACGAGGATACACTACAAATCCGATGTCAAAATCTCTCAATTCACGCCAAGTTATTCCTTCGATCGGGCTCGAAGGACCAAAAGTCCTTTAGCCCTCAGGCCAACGACCTGGAAACCCGTTGGTCCCACGGTTCGTGGCTTCCACACAAAGCCTTAACATAATCATTATAAAAACTCACTTGGGTTACTTTCCAAGAAAGCTTGATCGATTTTTTCCTCTTTGGAGAGTTTTGAAGCATACGATAATGTTGCTACAGCAAAATTGATGCTTCTTTATTTATAAAAGTAAGAATATATTTTTCTTTAAAATAATTCAATATACAATTTTTAACATTTATTTTCAATAGGGAATATTACTGCAATGTTCTGCCGCCAGAGTGCAGTACTAGCACAAACTGAATATAACTTAGCGCCACTTGCTCCATCGCACTAACCCGGGGTTAACCGGTGAAACCGTTAACAGTGTCAAATTCTACTGGTAACCATGGTAACTCCAGGTTTAACCGGTTAACCCCGGGTAAGTGGGATCGTGCAAGTGGCCCTTAGACTTAAATAAATATGTATATTTTCCTTGATTCACAAGACGCACGAGACGTAAATATGAATGGAATGAATGATATATCTAACATCAAAGTTCAACAATATATTTTTCACAACGACATACAAAAATATAATTAGAACGAGATGATAAACTGAAGAAATTCCTCAGACTGTCCCTTTTCAACTTAAGCGATTGAATATATCTACTGTACTTAATTAATAACTTCACATTCAAGACATTGAATAATGCGGTAAGGTTAAATATTAAAAACTTGAACCAGAAACCCGGTCAGTTAACAGTTACACCTACTAACCAATAAGTGCACTAACGTACGTATTTAATCTTAACGTTCTATGGATAAGAAACGCTTTATCATTGTACAGTGGCCGTCAGATATATCAAAGCGGCCGAGGTGCTCAAAATATCTGAACACGCACACTAGCGCCTTGAGAATAGAGACGTATTCAGATATTTGAGAGGACCTCGGCCGCTTCGATATATCTGATGTAGACGGTACGAGGCTTAAGACCATCAATATTGTGATAGTCTTCACCGGAGGTACGTTTTAATGACTATTTGTATACCTTAATACAATGCAATAAGGTTTACTTGACATTAAGGATGGTTGTTAGAACCAAGACGTTCTTTACTGTAATGTTTTAGAAGCTATTTGTTCTGGAATGGAGTTCGTTTATCGGAAAATGTAATGTTCTTAAAATAAGGTGACTAATGATGAGAGGGCGAGAGACTAGAGAGTTAGCTTCGAGAGACCGATACCTAATGAAAGGAGTCGTCCAGAAATCATGTGATAGTCATATTTGGCCTAATTTTAACAAAATAAAATAAATATTTAAGTGGGACTCTCATACAACAAACGTGATTCTTTTGCCGTTTTAGGGTTCCGTACCCAAAGGGTAAAACGGGACCCTATTACTAAGACTTCGCTGTCCGTCCGTCTGTCACCAGGCTGTATCTCACGAACCGTGATAGCTAGACAGTTGAAATTTTCACAGATGATGTATTTCTGTTGCCGCTATAAAAACAAATACTAAAAACAGAACAAAATAAAGATTTAAGTGGGGCTCCCATACAACAAACGTGATTTTTGACCGAAGTTAAGCAACGTCGGGCGGGGTCAGTACTTGGATGGGTGACCGTTTTTTTTTTTGCCGTTTTTTGCATTATGGTACGGAACCCTTCGTGCGCGAGTCCGACTCGCACTTGCCCGGTTTTTTGCGTAATGGTGGAACCCTTCGTGCGCGAGTCCGACTCGCACTTGGCCGGTTTTTTAAAGATTTCTAGCTACGCGCAATCGTTCAGAACCATCGAAACATTGTTTTGTAGCCATTGCGACACAAGTAATGCACCGATTTCCCCGTTTTAATTACGTATTTGATTAAGTAATATTATCATTCCGTTATGGTACTCGTATAACGTCATGGTGGTAATGATGATTTTTCACGATTGGATCGTAATTTGTTTCTGTGCTCTATTTTGGCTAATGGCTAAGTTTGTTGTTGTTTGATACAATTATATACTTAAAAGAATAAATTTATTTAGATAAGGGTTAAAATGTAATGTTTTTATATTTGAATAAATCTAGATAGATTTATTCAAATATAAAAACATTAGTAAGTACAGTAACATAAGTAGATACTTAAATCTTTCTACGATAGTAAAAATATTAACCAACTAATAAAAAAAAGCCATAATTACAAACTTCTCTTTTTTATATATTAAAAGTAGATAAATATGTATTTTCAGCAGTCATTTTAATTCGAAACAGGATCCAGTGTCAGTGTGCCATATTTGTTGATAATGATAGTATACATAGTTCAGCCGCAGTGCTATTTATGTGATATGATACGAGTACCTATTATACATATATATTATAGTACATCATATATTTTAGTAACCTGTGCATCGTCGGATTTACTTTTCTTCTATTCAAAAGCTATAACAACACAACAAAAGTGAACCATTACCAACTTCACATAAGGTAATTACGTAGAAATGACTGTTTCCTATTCACTTTTCTTTTCCTATAGCGACTCCATCGAATTGTCGCTGTTCCGGGAAAGCTTCGCTAATCAATGCACGAGGTTCAGCGCGTTCACACGTGAAGAGGCGTTCCCTTCCGTTTAGTATCTTGATCATCACTTTTATTATTAACTAGCCCGCCCCGGCTTCGCACGGGTTAACAAATTATACATAAGCCTTCCTCAAGAATCACTCTATTGATAGGTGAAAACCGCATGAAAATCCGTTCAGTAGTTTTTGAGTTTATCGCGAACAAACACACAAACAGACAGACGCGGCGGGGGACTTTGTTAATTGACCGAAGCGAAGCGAAGGTCTACGTTTTGACTCGGGCATTTTGCTTTCGTATGTCCGGATGTTCTCCTCTACAGGTCGCAATTCTTAACCGATTCTCGTGAAATTTTGTGACCGAATTTTATGACTAAATAAAATTTTTTTGTCAATCCGGTTTTTGGAAATTTTTAAAAATGGCGGAGTCGTGATACCTGGCGCCTAAACAAATAGTCGTATCGATATCATAAGACTTTTTTCTTTTTGAGACATGTTTACAGAGTTAATAGCAAAAAATGCAGAAAAAAATTATCGCTGGTTTAGGCGGTATTTAGGTATTTAATTTTAACTAATTTTAATTTGAGAAGGAGTAGCTAAATTTCGTCAACCCATCTAAGAACTATTTGGCTCAGTTTGTAAACGTTCGCTTTTTCTGTTTGCACAGAGGGTCTGGGTTCGATCCCCAGTAATTGTATGCTGGGATATTATAACTTTTTGTATTTTTTTACACATAAATTTCGTATTGTTTTTCTTTAATTTACTATACACCGTGTTTTTATTGAATTCCGTTAACTTCGGGGTATAGTTAAGTACGTTTATAAGAACTAAATGGCATAGTTAATTTTCAAAAAAATTTTTTTTTTGTTTTCTTTTTTGTTTTTTTTTTTTTTTTTTTAAAGTAATTAAATGTAGCATATAGCGTTGTTGTAACACGGGCATTACATTTAACTTAACCAAACAATTGAAATCTGTGACATATCAATGTCATTTCGTACATCAATCGACCGAGATTGTACTTAAGTTTAGTAGCAAATGTATGAACTCATTCTAAACACTAATCAATATGTAAGCCGGCCCTAAGGCAAGTGTACACGCTTGTAGAGGCCTTATAGTAAAAAAATAAATTATGGATTATCTCCGAAATGGACTTAATTAGAACATCGGTGTCTTTGAGAAAGTTACTTGATTTAAGCTCAGGAATGCACCCTTGAAATTAACGGAAATCAAAAAAAACACGGTGTATTCTATGATATTTTATATGTAGATGTGTTATACACGTTCCAAAATTGAAGCACTCACCTCGTGTCATGTGTACGAGTTTGTCTCAGTCTGCCTGACGCAAGCGCGAAGGTGTACACCGGTTAATACTTTTCCACAAATAACGTGTATTAAGCAACAAAATGCTGACCTGCGTTATGTTGAAATGCTCAAATTATCCGCGGAAGCGCAAAAAAATTGACGGCGTCACATATCATTGGTAAGTAAAAGCTGAAATAACCCGTTTTTCTTCGGTTTAATCTTGAATTAAATAAACCCAGCCGCCATTTTCGCCGGCTGACAGAACGAGATAAGTTTATGTTCTCATCAGCGAGAATGATAAGGACGCACCAACTGCGTACATAGATTATCATATCATAGCAGACGCGTCATGGTAAGTTGCATTCGTTGTTTGGTGCTTGTCGTACAAATAAAAGAAATATACTTAAATTTCAATTTTAATATTGAAGTTTTTTACTGCCATATTATTGTCCGGGTCGCGTCAATTAAGTAAATAGGTATATTGCTGTTTATACAAAGATTACTACAAAATTAGTATTTATTGTCAGGCATTTCATTTTCTCACACAGTAACAATTATTAATAACATAAAATTGTTAGTAAAATAAAGGATTTTGTTGTTATTGAGTTTGCTTTTTGTCAAAATGTTTCTATAGTATAAGAAAAATGATGAATAAAGAGTATAATATAATATCTTTTATTTACATAACTAAATATGAAAACTTTTTACTTCGGTAGCGAGTACATTACTACGTACAACTGCATTAAAATGATTTGCACCTTCTGTCAAACATCTTAGTCTTTGATATTTTTTATCTTAATAAGTTTTACGCTTCGCGCCTTATTCACTGTTTGCCGTCGTGTTATGGTGGTATCACTGATTTACCAAATTCACGCGCAAGTGACAAACACTAGCCGTCTCTTTTTTGGTTAGGTATTCTTTTAATTGTGCCGTCTCTTTTACGCATTTGCGTATGAAGTTGTAAACAAATTGTAACCAATGCTGCCGTGTCGTTGGCAGCATTGGTTGGCATCATTTTTTACGCTTGATATGTTAGTGTATGGCTTATCTACATATAAAATATCATAGGGTGTATTTAAAGCTCTTAGCACCATGTTATTTCAAGCTCTGCTCGCGAGGTCTACAGCTCACAGAGCCACTAGTTTTATAAGGTGTGAGTTTGAAACTATATCAATAAATAATACCATGTCACTCTAGCGAAATAAAACATAGTATTATTATAAAAAAACAAGTTTCTCTCACTGACAGTATAGCTCCCGTTGATGAGCCTCGGAATTGATCGACACGTGCTGATTTATCGAGCGATAACAGAGCCAATTATGTGACCCGTTAAAAACTATGTTGTTAAAAATAAACGCCAAATAAACTTATTTAAAGGATAACCATTGTAGGACACCTTAATAGGAGGAAGAGTTGAAGAAAACTCAAAAACTTAATCCAAAAAGATGTAGTTAATAAACTATTTAATATAATTATGTGCTATAAATAATTAATGTTTCTAGTGTTTCTACTGATTTTAGCCAAAATTCTGATTAATTTAACATGATACCTACTCGTCTGAATCAATCAAATGCATCTGATTTTAACGTAACTATTGTTACAGTACATTATGTTACTACCTACGTGCCTATGTCAAAAATTTAAAGGTACACATATGTACTGTAAAAGGTTGTACAATACACGTGCGAAAAGGTAATTCGCAACTCGTGTCGATTTAAAACACTCCCTACGGTCGTGTTTCAATTTATCGCCACTCATTACGAATTTCCTACTTTTCGGACTTGTATCGTAATTTATTTATAACCTACAATGTCACCTTGCAAATCCAAATCAAGTAGCATTTTAATCAAGTATGGTTCTAAATACTTATTTGGGCAAACTATCTTGTTCTTATACAAGTATGTAATGATCAACATCAATCCTTAACCTTAATGTCTAAGTTTAGATTTTAAACTTCAAATGGAAACTGTTTTTAATTGGTTTGTTTGATATAAATAAAAAATTGTGGGATAAAAAACTGCCGGTTTTGCGTAATGGTACGGAAACCTTCGTGCGCGAGTCCGAATCGCAATTGGTCGGTATTTTATGAAACAAACGAAAGAATTGAGTTATGACATTGCCATTTGCAATACCTACTACAAATTTTGAAACTGAGTTTGGGAACTATAAACTTAAGCAACCACAATTAAAAATAACAAAGGTAAATATTATTTCTCGTCTAAATTTGTATGACAATTTTACAAACCACTAATGGCCGTTACGCACTAGCGGACGGACTTTTCTTTTATTCATTCATTCATTCGTTGAGTGAAAGTGTACCGTTTGTCATTTCCAAGTTTGTTTACGTGCCTTGTTTACTAAAATGACGAATTGACGTTTCAATTGTTTTTAGTTTTTTGACGCATGCGAGATTGTCACGCATATTCAGAGATCATTAAAAGTCTCGTATGTTATACTAATAGTGCGTGCAGATTTTGAACTTTAAACGAACGAAATAAGAGCATTCTTAGAACACAAATGCTAAAGATATACGATCTTTTTAAACGATTGAACGCTTTTCTTTTTTTTCCATTACAATTTGCATACCTATTCGTATTGAGAAACAAAGTAATAAAATAAAATGAAGCTTTTTTGTCAATCGTGTGTGATAATGAAGAAAGAAGAAGAAGAAGAAATACATTTATTTTAACGTCACAACATAGTACATGCAAAAAAAGAAAAGTATGCAGACATAAAACAGATTAGGACGCTAAAATAGGATCCCCACTCAGCATGATGCCGCGTAGGGTGATTCACTTTTGTATGGAGAAAAAAAAGTTGTAATATTTTTCCAGACTTTGCTCACCGATGGAGTCTCTCCACACTAAAAACTATCTATTTCAATTTTCAAAAGAATCGAATAACGTTTAGAGGTTGCACAAGTTGAAAAGGTAGAGTGAGAACCCCATACATTGCGTGAAAATTAACTATGTTCTTAAATGGCAAAATATAATGAACTGATACTAAAATAGCATGAGAAAACTGAATTTTGCGTCTAAAACACGATAAAAGCACTTTTTCTTTGGAAACAGGTGGAAAAACCGAAAAATCTTAATTAGAACATTTATCGAGTAACCAAAATCCAAGTTTACTACTAATTTTAAAATTTATTTATATGTAGAAGGTTCAGTATCACACTACTCTCCGCTTTGATGGTAGCCGCTCAAACTATTTTCTACCCTCCGATGTAGAGTCGTTGGTTATTTGAAAAATCTTTGTTGATGTTGTGCAACCTCTAAATGTTGGCCGATTTTAATTTTTTTTAACGTATAATATTTTTATATCAGTTAGAACAAGAATTCGAGCAAAGTGAGATGAAAATCGAAACTTCGGAAAAATGAAACACCCTAATGCCGCGGCAGACCGTGGCGCTGGTTTTCTGTGGGTAATGCATCCGCGTAACAATCGTAAGTGACTATTCATGTGTCGACATTTTCACAGATTTTACTGTTGCTATGCCACCACTATCACTATCGATGTCATCGGGCGTCTATTTCACCAACTTGACAATGACAATAACTGGCACCTGGCACCTGGTACAGTCGATTCAAAGATATGTTTACACTTTTGAACCTTATGTCTATGTAATAAGGCGAAAAATGTAAACATATCTTTGACGTCGACTGTACATCGTGTCAATGATTAATTGTTGGACCAGTAATGTACGGAGAATTGTCAATCTCAGACGATAATTCTGCCCTCCTAAGCCGAATAGCGCTATCTCAAAAACCAATGATTTTGAAAATGGAATTCTCAGTAATAGAAAGTAAAGTATAAACAAAGACATATGTAACTTCGTATAAGATGAATAAAGTCTAAGGAAAAAACGTGCCTCGGAAATCAAGAAAAAGTCATTCTCGGATAGATGGCGCACTCACCTTTGGCCTATGCTCGGCTAGATGGCGTGACGACACCGTTTCTTATTTAACAATTTTAACACATAGATATCAATGAATGAACATGGGTCAAAATGACATAAAAATAATAAAATCATTTATCCATATATATACATTTTTTTGATAATTTTATACGTTTTCGTTTTGAGTTTTAGTCGTGTGTCGATAGATGGCAGTAAATTTACTGTGACTACAAAATGTACTATGACAGGACCCCTCTATACTATCTATTATCTTTGGTATAAGTTAGCAATGAATTTTCTTTTAAGATAGCGCTGTTTGGCTTAGCAGGGCAAAATTGTCAAGTGTGGTGAAACTGGGACCAGGTAGACATTGGATAGAGCGAGGAAAGACGCTTAATAAAGAGGAGGCATATACTCAACAGTGAATACGGGCTAAATAGATAGATAGATGGCATCACCTATTCAGTTAAGACTATTAAGCGTAAATAGATTGAAGATACGTGCACCAGTAACGTTCCCTCATTGTTCCTATGCCGTGAGACCGGCATGTTCGCTAACTTTCAATAATTAAGAGAAACGTTGATAAATTGTTGATGATTTTAACAATAGGTAAGTACGTATTATCTATCCGTTTACGTGTTACCAAAAATGAAATGTGTAACACATGGGTAGGTACTATCTAGCAGTATTCAGATTTTTCCCTTTGTCAATGTTTTGAAGTGCAGGCGCGCAAGTATAATGTGCGAGCGAGATGTTTTGATGACACGACTTGATATAATCGCAAGCAATAGGAAGATACCTATCAATATCAATACCACAACAAATGAAATGAACGACTGAATTCCATGCTTCCATCATTTCCTGGTTGTTAAATTATGATTATTTAAGTATCGGTTTTGATAGTCGCACATTCTACCTTACTAGTGGCTCTGTGAGCTGTAGACCTCGCGAGCAGAGCTTGAAATAACATGGTGCTAAGAGCTTTAAATACACCCTATGATATTTTATATGTAGATAAGCCATACACTAACATATCAAGCGTAAAAAATGATGCCAACCAATGCTGCCAACGACACGGCAGCATTGGTTACAATTTGTTTACAACTTCATACGCAAATGCGTAAAAGAGACGGCACAATTAAAAGAATACCTAACCAAAAAAGAGACGGCTAGTGTTTGTCACTTGCGCGTGAATTTGGTAAATCAGTGATACCACCATAACACGACGGCAAACAGTGAATAAGGCGCGAAGCGTAAAACTTATTAAGATAAAAAATATCAAAGACTAAGATGTTTGACAGAAGGTGCAAATCATTTTAATGCAGTTGTACGTAGTAATGTACTCGCTACCGAAGTAAAAAGTTTTCATATTTAGTTATGTAAATAAAAGATATTATATTATACTCTTTATTCATCATTTTTCTTATACTATAGAAACATTTTGACAAAAAGCAAACTCAATAACAACAAAATCCTTTATTTTACTAACAATTTTATGTTATTAATAATTGTTACTGTGTGAGAAAATGAAATGCCTGACAATAAATACTAATTTTGTAGTAATCTTTGTATAAACAGCAATATACCTATTTACTTAATTGACGCGACCCGGACAATAATATGGCAGTAAAAAACTTCAATATTAAAATTGAAATTTAAGTATATTTCTTTTATTTGTACGACAAGCACCAAACAACGAATGCAACTTACCATGACGCGTCTGCTATGATATGATAATCTATGTACGCAGTTGGTGCGTCCTTGTCATTCTCGCTGATGAGAACATAAACTTATCTCGTTCTGTCAGCCGGCGAAAATGGCGGCTGGGTTTATTTAATTCAAGATTAAACCGAAGAAAAACGGGTTATTTCAGCTTTTACTTACCAATGATATGTGACGCCGTCAATTTTTTTGCGCTTCCGCGGATAATTTGAGCATTTCAACATAACGCAGGTCAGCATTTTGTTGCTTAATACACGTTATTTGTGGAAAAGTATTAACCGGTGTACACCTTCGCGCTTGCGTCAGGCAGACTGAGACAAACTCGTACACATGACACGAGGTGAGTGCTTCAATTTTGGAACGTGTATAACACATCTACATATAAAATATCATAGAATACACCGTGTTTTTTTTGATTTCCGTTAATTTCAAGGGTGCATTCCTGAGCTTAAATCAAGTAACTTTCTCAAAGACACCGATGTTCTAATTAAGTCCATTTCGGAGATAATCCATAATTTATTTTTTTACTATAAGGCCTCTACAAGCGTGTACACTTGCCTTAGGGCCGGCTTACATATTGATTAGTGTTTAGAATGAGTTCATACATTTGCTACTAAACTTAAGTACAATCTCGGTCGATTGATGTACGAAATGACATTGATATGTCACAGATTTCAATTGTTTGGTTAAGTTAAATGTAATGCCCGTGTTACAACAACGCTATATGCTACATTTAATTACTTTAAAAAAAAAAAAAAAAAAAACAAAAAAGAAAACAAAAAAAAATTTTTTTTGAAAATTAACTATGCCATTTAGTTCTTATAAACGTACTTAACTATACCCCGAAGTTAACGGAATTCAATAAAAACACGGTGTATAGTAAATTAAAGAAAAACAATACGAAATTTATGTGTAAAAAAATACAAAAAGTTATAATATCCCAGCATACAATTACTGGGGATCGAACCCAGACCCTCTGTGCAAACAGAAAAAGCGAACGTTTACAAACTGAGCCAAATAGTTCTTAGATGGGTTGACGAAATTTAGCTACTCCTTCTCAAATTAAAATTAGTTAAAATTAAATACCTAAATACCGCCTAAACCAGCGATAATTTTTTTCTGCATTTTTTGCTATTAACTCTGTAAACATGTCTCAAAAAGAAAAAAGTCTTATGATATCGATACGACTATTTGTTTAGGCGCCAGGTATCACGACTCCGCCATTTTTAAAAATTTCCAAAAACCGGATTGACAAAAAAATTTTATTTAGTCATAAAATTCGGTCACAAAATTTCACGAGAATCGGTTAAGAATTGCGACCTGTAGAGGAGAACATCCGGACATACGAAAGCAAAATGCCCGAGTCAAAACGTAGACCTTCGCTTCGCTTCGGTCAATTATATTTAAAAAAGAGTAAACAAAATCTACCCTCAAATGGTTTCTTAAGCCAGTTGAGGGTAGATGAAAACATTACATGATCAAATAATGTAGGTTAAAGTCAGGTCGTTCAGTGACATATCCAGATGGTTTTGTATTTGGTTGGTTAATCAATAAATGTTATAACTACCCGAAAATTTACAAATTATTTGCTTACTTTTATTTACAATATATATACAGTGGTACAGTCACCTGCAATAATATGTTACTCAACGAAGGCCGCAAAAATATCTGACACGATCTTATTTGTAGAGCCATAAGAGCATGTCACATATTTTTGCGGCCTTCGAAGAGTAACATATTATTGCAGGTGACTGTACTACTAAACGAAATTAATAACTAGCTTAAATCTAAAATAGGCCCCTGAGGCATTGTACCAAGGATGCTGGCGGCATTTCCTCGCTGTATCGCAATGCTGATACGTTGTGCGAGGTAGCCGCCAGCTCTTCGGTCACCAGTTACGTCAACCAGACGCTTTGCGATTTCTGCGAACAACATATGCGAGGTGGGACCCCATGGACCTAGAGTTTATTTAAGTACCTAAAGATACAGAGTATAGATACCTCACTATCTCCTTTTCAATCTGACGAATACAACCTGAATAACCTGATCTCATAAATAACTCAATATCTCAGGAATGTTGTCCAATAAATGAAATTAAGAAAGTATTCGCGATGCCTTAATTTTCGCGTCCAAAGCCTGGGGCGACTATTACGCAGCTATGACTTAATTTCGTTGAACTGGCGATCTCCAAAATGGATTGTCTCTGAATCAGAGGTGAATCATTTCCGCTTTGTTGCAGGCGTTGCAGTGAGCGCAATATAGGATGTGTAAGTGGAAAGTGGTTAATGACTAATAAAATACCGTTTTGCCAATTTTGACTGGATTTCGACAACGTTTCAAAAGATGGTGGGTGTTAGGTGTAAGTAATTACTAATTACTTTAAATGCGTGAAAAAACGTAAGATGTGTTATAATATTACGTGAGTGGCGCGTTGTAATATATTTAATATTAAGTACTTTAAATTGTATGAAATTATAAGCAGCTCTGGTTGTTTTAGCGGTGACGTCTGTTTTTGTCATTACTAAGCAGCTATAAATAAATCAATACCTATTATATAGATCATAATCAATATTCTAATTCATTCCAGTCTCCAGAATAAAATGAAAAAGTATCCAATGTATCCATCACTAAAGTTAAAAAGTCCTTCAGTTAGTAAAATAAAAAGAATATGTAACCACCTGGTTACATTCGCAAACGTCAAAATATTCATGCGGTAATGCAAATTCTTTTAAATAATGCCATATTTTACCACATGTTTCACTTTCTGATGACGTCACAGTGTGAACGACCCGTATGCCTAACGATTGAACGAATGGTGATCCGGCTGTGGTATTACCATTCGTTTCGCGAGTGAAGGCAAGTCCTCCTCTACTTCCTCCTCCTCCACCTCCTCTACCCCTCTGATATACCTTTGTACAGTCAGCAGCAGAAATTGCTAAGCGGGCGAGGTGTTCAAAATTACCTTGACAAGCTCTTAATCTCTTAACAATAAAGTCGCGTCAAGATATTTTGAATACCTCGCTCGCTTAGCAACTATTGCTGCTGACTGTGTGACTGACCTATACCTTTGAAATGTTACTTCACTACTAGATTCAGTGCGGTAAGAGAAGAGTCATAGAATGTATCGGTTCCCTTATATTCCACGACTCTTCTCTTTCCGCGCAGCCTCTAGTATTTGACGTAGGTATATGTCCTGAAACATCCCCACGGTGTACTCAGTAAACAAGATATTATAATCCCCCGTCGTATCTCCTGAATACGCTTTTCGTATTTTCCAGTCCAGAAACCTGACATTAACGGCCGCTACGCAGCTCAAAATTTGTCACGTCTTTAGTGCTAACAAAACTTTATGATGTACATCACAAAGAGGCTGACTGCAAATGAAACAAACAAAGTACGTGACGGCTTCACTTTCTGCACGCTTTAATTATATTTAAGCATAAGCGACATTGTAGATATATGTAGCAAACTAAATCTGTGGCGTCTCCTCTAGCTGTCACTGCCAACGTCGTGCCATAATAATCTAACAGATGGCGTTAGGGAGCTAGAATGCAATTAGTAAGAGACCTACATCGCGCTTACAGAGTTTTAAATTTCAGTTGCTATATACACGGTGTAACATGAGTAAACCGAATAATTTTAACAGCGTATTCCTGATCATATTTAGAGACAAAAATGTCCTATAAACTTTTTTTTTTAAACGTTTAGTTTCAGAGATAATATTAATTTAAAAATAAACAAGTTTTCGTTGTTACATAATGTAAAAGGCTTTTTTGATGGTAATGTTGCTGCTATGGGACGTAGTCTAAATATCCTTATTGATAGATGTCATAAAGTGACAAGTACCACTTTGCAAAAAGAAGGTATTGCGAAAAAAAAATGTATAAATCAATTTTAAGTAACAAGTTCACCAATAACATTTATTTTTTATGTACAAATACATACAAAAAATTAAAAAAAAAAACAAGAAAAAAAAATTTTGTGGGGAAATTGACCTAAACTCATATTACACTTTTTCCTTCTTTTGACCTCAGAAATGCGTGGTTAAAATTATTCGGTTTCCTCATGTTACACCGTGTACTTATATATAACTTCCGACCAACTCTCAGTGGACTTCGGTCTCCAGGCAAACACCCGCCTGGAGAGAGTACTCTCTATTGCCTCTCTACCTTCTACAAATCCTTTTCGTAAATCCACTTCGCTAGTGCTCGACAAGCGATCGGAACGACACCCTCAAGCAATATCAATGCTTTCTTCTGAATTCTGAATAGGAAAGTTCATTGACCCTAGGGAAAATTATTAATAGCTATACTATAACTAATCAAACTCTGTATTTGAGAAAGCGTAGCGTTTTGTTGCCATGCGAAATATTTTAGTAGATGCTTACAAGAATTCGCTATGGGCTTGTTATGAAATAGCTACTTTGATAACTTTATGGCCACTTTCAACTTCGATGTTAATTATTCAGAAGATTTTTAGCGACTGTATACTTTTAACTCTAACAACTGTTCGTACATACATACGTTATTCATAAAAACCGCCTTAAGGATGACTCACGCTAGACCGGACCGTGCCCGGGTCGGGGCATCCGACATGCCATTTTCTATGACGGCTGATCGGTGATCACGTGGTTCTTTCCATAGAAAACAAAGCGCCGAAAGCTCCGGCCCGGCCCCGGCCCGGTCTAGCGTAATACGCTTGTTTAAACGCAGTTTTATCGTTTAATAGGTATATAAAAGTTTTGTCAGAAACTATTATTGAAAACGATAACTCTTTAACTAGTTAGTATAATAGTTATGCAAAAAAAGATATATAAGTCCATGGTATAATAATATACTCCGCCTGGTACTCCATTCCCGTCTTTTCTAGGTCACCTAACTGACACAAGCCTACGTCATCATGCGACAGCGCTATATGATAATATGCGATAGCGCTATATATAAATAAATAAATAAATAAATAAAAATAAAAAGCCTTTAATGATTCTCTACATGGTACATAAAAAGTTTAAAAAAATGATTTGAATAGTTAAAAAAAAAAATATATATTATTATTTTGTAGAGACCCCTCTTCGGGTGAAGGCCTCCTCCAGACTCAGCCAGTTTTTCCTGTCCTTTGCCTTCTGTGACCAGTCTTGCCCGGCTGTAGCCACGATTTCGTCGAGCCATTTTTCTTTAGAAAAAGAAAAAAAAGAAAAAAGCGCTATATATAGCGGCCATGTTATTGTGACGTAGGCCTGTGTCACTCTGGGAATAGAAGACCATGTTTTATTAGACTATGGATAAGTCCATGTAAAATAACCAAAATCTACCTTCAATTTCAGTAACTCGAAATTCTTATTTTTAATGTTGGTGAGTGAAACAAAAAAAAAAGACAGCATCCAATGATTGGACAAGGCAACTCAAAATGTCAGTTGTAGGAATTCCAATATCATGCATACTGATTCGTGTGAAAGGTCATTAAGGTCGTCGAGCATGTTAAAATTCTCGATACTAATATAAAGATATTCATATGACAGCCAAGGATATTGTTCGTCCAAGTAAATTAATTAAATAATTGAAAAGATAACGGTCCACTCTGATTTGATCAATGTATTTTGCAATAGAGTGTATTTAACACATCACATGAAACATCTAATCATGTAGGTACATAATATCAAGAAATACCCATCAGGAAGCAAAATGCCCACGTAGAATTATAATTTAACTTATTATATTTAAATTTAAAAAAATATGCGATGAGATGCGATTAAAACATAATTATGATGGTCAAACTCGTCACTTGTCTTATGTTTCCAGCATGGTATAATAATATTCTCCGCCTGGTACTCCATTCCCGTCTTTTCTAGGTCACCTAACTGACACAAGCCTACGTCATCATGCGACAGCGCTATATGATAATATGCGATAGCGCTATATATAGCGGCCATGTTGTTGTGACGTAGCCCTGTGTCACTCTGGGAATAGAAGACCATGTTTTATTAGACTATGGTTTCCAGGATCTACTCTGGAGAACGCAACTAACGCTACTTCAATCTATGTATACTTAGTCTGTATCTTTAGGTATTTTAAAAAGAGTAAACAAAATCTACCCTCAAATGGCTTCTTAAGCCAGTTGTGGGTAGATGAAAACATTACATGATCAAATACCTAATGTTGGTTAAAGTCAGGTCGTTCAGTGACAGATCCAGGTGGTTTTGTATTTGGTTGGTTAATCAATAAATGTTAAAACTAACCGAAAATGTACAAATTATTTGTTTACTTTTATTGAAGTACCTAAAGATACAGAGTATAGTCGGCCGGCTAAGGCAAGCCAGGACCAATGGACAAACAACTATTATGGTCACTTCCTTAGTTAATAATCATTCAATAATTTTATTAATAACACATGTTAGCGTGCTTTTAACGTATCTTACCCTGACCTTGTGATTTGTGTAATATTTGTATGTGTACCTAATACTGGGTTAACTATATAACTATCAACATATAGTTGTTGTATAATTATTTCTATAAATATTTTACAAAAAGCTCCAACATCTATTTTTTCCAAATGTTCACGTTCATGGCTGGCCTTGGTGAAGTCGTGTACACTAGTGACAGGCAGACAGACTGATATTATACATGTTCACGGTTGATTGGTTAGCATTATGTTATGATTCGTAATTAACATAAATATTTCGAAAAAATTATAGTTTTTGCCCGTTATTGACCGAAGCGAAGCGAAGGTCTACGTTTTGACTCGGGCATTTTGCTTTCGTATGTCCGGATGTTCTCCTCTACAGGTCGCAATTCTTAACCGATTCTCGTGAAATTTTGTGACCGAATTTTATGACTAAATAAAATTTTTTTGTCAATCCGGTTTTTGGAAATTTTTAAAAATGGCGGAGTCGTGATACCTGGCGCCTAAACAAATAGTCGTATCGATATCATAAGACTTTTTTCTTTTTGAGACATGTTTACAGAGTTAATAGCAAAAAATGCAGAAAAAAATTATCGCTGGTTTAGGCGGTATTTAGGTATTTAATTTTAACTAATTTTAATTTGAGAAGGAGTAGCTAAATTTCGTCAACCCATCTAAGAACTATTTGGCTCAGTTTGTAAACGTTCGCTTTTTCTGTTTGCACAGAGGGTCTGGGTTCGATCCCCAGTAATTGTATGCTGGGATATTATAACTTTTTGTATTTTTTTACACATAAATTTCGTATTGTTTTTCTTTAATTTACTATACACCGTGTTTTTATTGAATTCCGTTAACTTCGGGGTATAGTTAAGTACGTTTATAAGAACTAAATGGCATAGTTAATTTTCAAAAAAAATTTTTTTTTGTTTTCTTTTTTGTTTTTTTTTTTTTTTTTTTAAAGTAATTAAATGTAGCATATAGCGTTGTTGTAACACGGGCATTACATTTAACTTAACCAAACAATTGAAATCTGTGACATATCAATGTCATTTCGTACATCAATCGACCGAGATTGTACTTAAGTTTAGTAGCAAATGTATGAACTCATTCTAAACACTAATCAATATGTAAGCCGGCCCTAAGGCAAGTGTACACGCTTGTAGAGGCCTTATAGTAAAAAAATAAATTATGGATTATCTCCGAAATGGACTTAATTAGAACATCGGTGTCTTTGAGAAAGTTACTTGATTTAAGCTCAGGAATGCACCCTTGAAATTAACGGAAATCAAAAAAAACACGGTGTATTCTATGATATTTTATATGTAGATGTGTTATACACGTTCCAAAATTGAAGCACTCACCTCGTGTCATGTGTACGAGTTTGTCTCAGTCTGCCTGACGCAAGCGCGAAGGTGTACACCGGTTAATACTTTTCCACAAATAACGTGTATTAAGCAACAAAATGCTGACCTGCGTTATGTTGAAATGCTCAAATTATCCGCGGAAGCGCAAAAAAATTGACGGCGTCACATATCATTGGTAAGTAAAAGCTGAAATAACCCGTTTTTCTTCGGTTTAATCTTGAATTAAATAAACCCAGCCGCCATTTTCGCCGGCTGACAGAACGAGATAAGTTTATGTTCTCATCAGCGAGAATGATAAGGACGCACCAACTGCGTACATAGATTATCATATCATAGCAGACGCGTCATGGTAAGTTGCATTCGTTGTTTGGTGCTTGTCGTACAAATAAAAGAAATATACTTAAATTTCAATTTTAATATTGAAGTTTTTTACTGCCATATTATTGTCCGGGTCGCGTCAATTAAGTAAATAGGTATATTGCTGTTTATACAAAGATTACTACAAAATTAGTATTTATTGTCAGGCATTTCATTTTCTCACACAGTAACAATTATTAATAACATAAAATTGTTAGTAAAATAAAGGATTTTGTTGTTATTGAGTTTGCTTTTTGTCAAAATGTTTCTATAGTATAAGAAAAATGATGAATAAAGAGTATAATATAATATCTTTTATTTACATAACTAAATATGAAAACTTTTTACTTCGGTAGCGAGTACATTACTACGTACAACTGCATTAAAATGATTTGCACCTTCTGTCAAACATCTTAGTCTTTGATATTTTTTATCTTAATAAGTTTTACGCTTCGCGCCTTATTCACTGTTTGCCGTCGTGTTATGGTGGTATCACTGATTTACCAAATTCACGCGCAAGTGACAAACACTAGCCGTCTCTTTTTTGGTTAGGTATTCTTTTAATTGTGCCGTCTCTTTTACGCATTTGCGTATGAAGTTGTAAACAAATTGTAACCAATGCTGCCGTGTCGTTGGCAGCATTGGTTGGCATCATTTTTTACGCTTGATATGTTAGTGTATGGCTTATCTACATATAAAATATCATAGGGTGTATTTAAAGCTCTTAGCACCATGTTATTTCAAGCTCTGCTCGCGAGGTCTACAGCTCACAGAGCCACTAGTTATATAATCCGTGTTCTGGCGGGCCGACCAACCAACCCTCCAACTTATTCCGTTTGAAATATTTCAATTTAAATGTAAATAAATAAATGATGTTTTCTTATTTAAATGTCAATTGCCTGGTTGACGTAACTGGTGACCGAAGAGCTGGCGGCTTCCCCGCACATCGTATCAGCATTGCGATTTGCGATACTGCGAGGAAATGCCGCCAGCATCCTTGGTACAATGCTTCAAGGGCCTATTTTTTTAGATTTAAAAGCTAGTTATTAATTTCGTTTATTAGTACCACTGTATATATCTTGTTACATGTGGAGTAGAAACATAAACCCGTATGCACATACAGTAAGTACAATTACCAGTACAAAGTAGGGTTGCCAACCGTACTATATTATATAGTATTGTACTATATTTTGGCTCTCTGTACTATATACTTTTGGAAAAATACTGTATAATTTATAGTACGCTAAAATACTATATTTCCGATTAAACGTATATTACACTCATGTTTAGTATTTTATCTAAAAGTACTATATTTTTTTGAAGTGTACTATATTTTTGATGCCTTATTCTGGAAAATACTATATTCCACCAAAAAAAAGTTGGCAACCCTAGTACAAAGTGTAAGTACAAATACTTACTTGAAAATTGTACCACCCTTTCTTGTAAGTCACACACAGAACGAACATAAATCAGTACAATATAGAAAACACTGTGGCAACGTGACCTTTTAGAGATATTCTCGGTTTTCGATTAAATTAACTCGATTTTTAGGTGAAAGTATGGCAAGTGTTGCGCGATCTGATATGGATCGAACACGCAATCGTTGATCGAGTCTCTTTCTTGACCATTTATAAGAAAAACCGACAACAACCGATATCAAATACCGGTCAATATATTTTGATCAAACTATGTACCTACATATATACTAGTGCTGCTACTTTATTAGTTGCAGATATTTTAACAGATGATACTTTACTTTATAACAATTAACTTTAAATAGAAATTAAGAATATTAAATTTTTTTTGTTTTAATTTACCGAACAAAAAAATAAATTTCATTATGGTTCGGCGGAAAAACTGTGGCCAGACAGTTAGGTGTTAGGTAAATGAGGTACTAGAATCTGTTCAAGTTCACATTTAATAATCACATTAACAAGGTGTTTTACGTAGCAAATTTGTTTTTCAGTTTTCTCCAAAAAAAAAACATCGTAAAAGCTATAATGTTTTATACTTAAATATACTCCAGGAACCGAGTACTATCAGCTGTATAAATATCTGCAACTAATAATAGCACCTCAATATATACAAATATAGATTTTTTAAGATTAAAATTTTATTTGAATAGCTTGGCAGTAAAAGCCAAAATTTTGGCTAAATGTATGCCTGATTCTCATAAAGGCTTCAAAATTAGGTTTGGACCGACCGGGATCTGTCTATTGGTTCAGTTGTTATTATGTAGGTACTATTAATAATGTTACAGCATTTTGTACCAGAAAATGATAATGATGAACATTTTATTTATATATTTCGCACCTCTCTTAAGATAGGTACCTATGTGTAGAAATTTTATTCATACAGGATTTTTTTTGTAAGAAAAATGTTTGTAATAAATACTTAGTTTATGGGCAGGTGCACACCTTTCATGTTGGCCAATATAAACTACTGTACCTACGCATGAATATCTCGTGATATCTTAATATAAGACACGAGTGAACGTACTTTTAATAATTACCGCAATCTTAACTTATTGCCGGCCCAAGGTTAGCCATTAGTAGATTTCTTATGCTCTATTTGTCTTAAGTATTTCGCAGTTTGTTCAATGTGGATTTTGTAAGCTTATTCATAGATGCTTCTAATTGTTAAAAACATCAAAAACGTTCGAAGAGGCGTACCTACAACGTGGTAATTAATAATTTAGTACCCAGTTTTCATAATACATCTCAATATCGAGTAATGGCAACTACAATCGTTTGAGAAATTACCTTACACTGTATTCAAAAGTCAGTTTTGCCAAAAATATTTTCAATAATTTGTATACCAAGTCGGTGTCAAAAAGAAATCCCACTAGATCCATTTACCATTTCAACTGGATCTACATATTACTAAAAAAAGTTTTCATTAGATCCATCGTCCCGATTGCATCTAACGAATAAAAAAATTCTCACTAGATCCATCTTGGATCTACTGTTTGCTTCTATAGAGAATGAAGGCTTTTATAAAACACACATGTTTTCATTGCATTTGAATGCAATTTTTGAGTTTCAAAACACTCCGTTTGATTCGAGGTATAAGGTATTCCTTTCTTTTAACAATAACATCCTCAGAAGCTCTTGCGCCTTTACTTCTTACTACAACCTAGTATGTTTTTGCTACGCTGACATCATACAGGCTCGCATGATTTACCTGCCAAGGATTCCTTTGAATTAACCTTCCAAGAATTTCATTATATTACCTGCCTTGCGCATCAGTCTGACATATGTACAAGAAACGTAATGTCCGTTTAAATAATACGTGTATTTATTAAAGCCAACCTTCGTGCACAGTGTTCAGCAGAAGTTGCTAAGCGGGTCAGGTGTTCAAAATGATCTTGACGCGACTTTATTGTTAAGAGAATAAGAGCGTGTCAAGGTAATTTTGAACCTCGCCCGCTTAGCAACTTATGCTGCTGACTGCACAATGATCTCACTTCCTGGGCCCGTAAAAACCTTGCTTTGATCTTTTCCCACGGGATACAAACTATTCAAAAAGGTTTTTGCGACCTTAAAGTTTAGGCTTTGTTAGTTTTTTATCCGAATGTCGATTGATTGATTATGTTTAATGTGTGTTGTGATTATCTACGACTTTTGACTTTGACTTTATGGGATTTACATGTTTCTTGGCTTATAACAGAATTATGTAATATTATTTGACTCGGATGTCCCATAGAACGGTTTGGGTGACGGTTGATCGAATAATCGTTTAAGTAATTATTATTTAAGTAATTAAATTTTTGATGACTTTGGCTATGCCAAAACTATGAGTAGGTAATATTAACAATGCATAAATAGGTACGGACTTCTCTCTGCAGTACATCTGGCTGGCGAGAATATATATGTCGCAGTCAGATCGTATAATCCGCCGTATTACATTACGGCTAGCCGTTTTCAAAAACAGAGGCGTTTTGAAATGTGGCGGTTTGACGATTAGCCGGATTGAATGCGGCTGAATGAGAATCCGCCGGAATGTATTCGGCGCTATACGTTCTTCAACACGGCTAGCCGTAATGTAATACAGCGAGTCATTAGCCGCCGCTTTGACAGTTTTTAGTTCCCATTTTTAACACCCGTGGCGCTGCCTGACAAACGCTGGGGTGTCCATCAAATCTGGAGTTCGTCGGACTGTTTCTTTTCAAAAAACGTTTCCTTCGCAACTTAACTAGACGGAGCTTCGCGGGGCTCCTATTTCTGAGCGGTTTGCCCTTCGGGCATCTGAAGCTACCTAACGAACCTAACCTACCTACCTATTGATTTAGTGAGACGTCCGTGAAAACATTACACTTTGGGGAAAAAAGCGTAGGTAGGTAAGTAGGTTAGGTTCGTTAGGTAGCTTCAGATGCCCGAAGGGCAAACCGCCCAGAAATAGGAGCCCCGAAGCGGGGCTCCGTCTATTTAAGTTGTGAAGGAAATGTTTTGGAAAAGAAACACATGTAGTGCGGTGGGACCATGGTAAAAATAAATTAAATTGCAAACATTGTCAAACTCCGGTTATGTAGGCGACCGAAAGAACTGGTCACTCTACAATCTAAAATAGTAGTACGATGCGGCTAAACGTAGGCCGCCTCATTGAAGAACGTATCGCAATGACAATCCGGCTAATCGTCGAACCGCCGCATTTCAAAACGCCCCTGTTTTTGAAAACGGCTAGCCGTAATGTAATACGGCGGATTATACGATCTGACTACGACATATACATAATAAATAATCGCACTTCATAATACACAAACAGCATACAAACATTTATTGATGCCTGAAGAAACTACCTCAATAAGAATATGTTCGATTTGCACTGACGAGAATTCTTCCATTAATTTAATAATCATCAGTTTAAAATTGTAGACTGCATCAGCTTAAGGATATAATAGACTAAGTATTATTTTTTATGATACGCAACGCGTTAGGTACGTTTAAATCCGTTGAAAATAGGGTCTGGCCTACACTACATTATTCTATCAAGTTTGAGTTTTTTATACGCAAGGTGCTGCTTAATAATACAGAATACCATTATCATACCCATACAAGAACCCTGCAAAAAAACATCAAAGACCATCCATTGCGGTCTTCTACGCTTTTTCTACTTCCATTTTTATTTCCTACGGGGCTAGCACGGGTTTGCGTGACAACGCGGGGTTGAATTTTAATAGAATATTATTTTATCGTTTATTCATTGATAGCGTCATTTGTAAGGCGACTAGGTATCTATGCATGTCTATAGCGCTGCCTCGTTCGCACACTTTTGCTACAAAAAGTGTTTTTTTGTTCTTAGCTGCCACTTAGGTAGATACGTTTTTGAAGTGAAAACTTCTTTAGCGGCGCTGTGCACTTTTTGTGATGGGGAAAAAATGTTAAACTCGTAACAGGTATCACGTGACCGTAAGACGTAAGACGTGACGTCACGTGTGACGGACACTGTTACAATGAGTTTTTCTTCATTCCGGGAGTAGGCAGTCAACGTGAAAAAATGTTCAAACGCTGGAAAGTGCAGGGGTCAAAATGTCCATACGGAACCGGCTGTCTATGTAAGTAGACGTAACAAGACGGCTCCTATTTCTGGGCGGTTTGCCCTTCGGGCATCTGAAGCTACCTAACGAACCTAACTACCTACTTTTGGCCACATAGACAGCCGGTTCCGTATGGATATTTTGACCCCTGCACTTTCCAGCGTTTGAACAATTTTTTCACGTTGACTGCCCACTCCCGGAATGATTTAATTGCCATCTAGTGAGTTTCCCTCAAACTGGTACTAATATAACAACTCTAGTACGCTAGATGGCGTTAACCTCAATTATACACAGTGCTGCAGACATTCATTGAGTTTTCACTTCTGCCGACACACCCAGAGTGCAACGCGTTGTTTTTTTTTTATAACGATTAACCTAGCTCCCTATATAAGTCATAGTATGTATAACACTATCGTTATTTAGAACCGTACATATTCGTCAAAATTTGCTGGTACTTATACTGATATTATAATATTAAAATATCAACGAGGTGGACGTATGACGGTTCCTACTGTTCCTAAACTTTCTATGCCCTACCTTTCCGACTCTCACTCACTATCCGGAACCATCCTTTCTTATAGATCCTATAATTACGCGCATACCATGCTAGCCCCATTCGACCGGCAACGGACCGGAAACAGGTACCTGCGCTAACGCATGCCAAGTAACTATATTTTCAACAAAAGGTCGTATGTCATTATGAATCCAATAGGGTTTTTGGCTTAGCTTGGTAGCTTGGAAATAATAGTCATTGGTCAGGTATAAGTTTTGTCCTCAGTCTTAGTAGAAAAGGGGAGTGAGTATGTTTGAGGCAGTAAGGTGTTTAATTCTTTATTGATGTACAAGTACCTACTGACCACGGTAAAGTAGGGGACGGTAACGGCGACCAATGACCATGCCAACCAACCACCAATTAATATGACATACATATTTTAAACTAATCCCTAGTTAGTTATAAAACAATTTCAATTTTTTCTTAAGTTAAAAATTAGGTAAACTCGAAATAGTAGGTATATTAAACACATCAACATTTTTTCACTCGCTACCCTATATTTCATTATTAAAATATTTCACAAGATAACATTATTATAAATTTAGGTACTTATGCAGGGGCAAAATAGGTATAATCTGATTTGGCAAACCAATTTTGTCAAAAGAATATAATAATACGAGTAGATATGCCAAATTAGAAAAATGAAAGTAAGTGAAGATTATATCTTCACTACAATTCGTGCCTTTTACTACTGTATATTGGTTTGCCAGACTATATTAGTAAACATCACCTTACAACTGGACATATTATAACCTAAAATCAGAACACAAATCATTATGATTATGACTACGATGCGTTACGCAATTACCATTGTCAGGATAATATGTATGCCTATCTCATCTACAGAAATTGTACGTGCCTACAAGATAAATAATCAAACGCACTAAAATATTAGAATTTGTTGAACACTGTTTTCCCGAGTATCGATTTTGTAACTAAATCCAGCGTAATTAGTTTGCAAGAGGTAACGCCAGCAGCGTGCTAGGCACATTTACCCGGGTACCTATCGACCCTAGTCTGTAAGTTTGTAAATTTCTATAATATAACTTTTTATATTTGTTATACACGGTGTGGCCTGTAACACGAGCAAATAATTAAAACATAGATTGTACTCCTCAAACGGTGACAATTTTGTTCTACAACTTTTAAAAATTATGAAGTATTTAGACTCCCTATTTTTCATACAAAATAAATATTATTTTCAATGGACGCCATCGCCACGCCATATCATTGTGATTGACGTTGCTTGTCACGCCTTAAACATAACAAAATTCGCAATACATTGCGTCTTAGAATAAACTTTAAAGTGTATTAAAAATCAAACACCAAGTTATTTTTAAAAGTTGCTGAACAAATGTTGGTCAGTATGAGGAGTACAGCCTACAGTTTAATTTTTTGCTCATGTTACAGGCCACATCCGGTATAAATAAATGTCTTCCATTAGTTTGTAACCTGACACTTGGTTATAAGATGTAGATGTTGTCATGTTAAGTATACAACATACTTAAGTGTTTGACTAGCATTTATACTCTTATGTATACTTAGGTACCTACTATCAAAACATTCAAAGAATTCAAGTAACATACTGTTTAGAAATCGCATAACATAACAGATTGTTGCTTTCAAATCCGACTTACTCGTACGTATAAAAATACCTATTTATATTTAATTAAACGTACCTACCCTTATTTTTTATAGGTATTTATTTATAACTATTAAAAATGTATGATGAATCGCGGGTAATATTCTCGTTACCAGTATTTTTAGTTTCCAATGTTACCGGTAGCATTACCAAAAGCTAATGAGATACGAAATCAATCATTTTTCTACTCACCCCAATGGACCCTAATTGACTGTTTACGCCTGAGATATACATATTTTAACACATTTGCCAACCATAATTTATAAGTAAGTTTTTAAGCAAATAATAATATTTATTGTCTGTTAACAGTCCAACAGAACTGATGAAGATGTCAAATTTGGAATTACATCTTCATTTATTTGATGTTTATTCCCTTGTCATAAGGAATATTTTAGTATGTTTTTACTTTCAATGGTGGAATGTTAACAAAACAATTGCCTAATGTCAGAGTAACATCTTCATGTCAAGGTCCACGAGCGGCTTTGTTACTAGAATATGATTGCGCTTGGTTTACATGTGAAGAATATACTTACTCATGTCTGTACTATAAACAAAAATACTACAAATTCATAAAAAAGAATTACGCAATGTTAATTTGAAGTTTATTATCAAAAAAAAAATACAGTCAAAAATTAAAATTAAAAACTAAAGTTAAAAACTAAAATTAAAACAAAGCTTAAAAATAAAACTATAAATAGAAAATTGAAGTTTATTTTTATAATTTTAGTTTATGGAAATTTTAATGTGTAATTTTTAAAATCATGTGTGACTAGTTAGGTACAATAAAATTCTTTGGAAAGTTTGGAGGAAAAATATAATAGCATGATAACTGTAGAGAGATCTAAATTTCTTACTAAGCTTCTTAGCAATGAGTATGCGTTAAATTCAAATACCAGGATTATTCAGAGTTAAAGCGATATTTACTAATAACAATATTTTAAATATAGATATTCGAATGGAAATTTTATTACGTTTTATTAATAACATAATATATGATCCTCGGCGTTTAAATAAAAGTAAACATTATGCAACCAAAGTTTTCGTCATCGCGGTTTGTATGTTTTTGCTGAATGTTCGCAAACATTATTATGACATGCTGACTATGCAATTCAAAGTTTATGTTTATGTTACGCGAAGTCCAATGTCGCGACGTTTAGTCAGCAGTGAAATGCGGACTTTACTCCCTAGGGCGCTATAGACACTCATATATTTTACTTCTCAAATAAAATAATTATTAACCTTATATGATGACATGTTTTATATATGTTATAGCAAAAATCATATAGATATGATGTTTCAACCATCTAAACAAAAGTATGGGTATGTTTAGATATTTCAATGTTATACAATATCGTAGTCGAACACGATATTACTTATAGTAATTTTAGGCTTTGAATCTTTTGGTTTTTTTTTAATGTAATAGTCAGCAAACCATCAGATGTAGGTACCGCCTAATGGAAAGCGGTCACCGTCGCCCGTGGACATAAGCAACATCGGAGGAGCCACTTAAAGCGTTGCCGACCCTTGGGAACCCTAAATACCCGCTTCTTGAAGAACCCCATGTCGTAGCGCAAAGGAAATACCTTAGGATGCTAAAAAAATAAAAAAACAAGGCTTGTTAGCTGACAGCTTAAAGAAAACGATAAAACTCTTGGACGTAATAATTTTCACATCAACACCAACGAGCTTAAAACTTTATTACTTCTTATCACATCACCATAAAATTCAAAATTGGACTATCTTTGTTGGTACTAAAAATGAAGTTGTACCCATGTAAACCTGTCCATCCTCCAACACGTAAGAGTCGTGACTCCGCAGCGGTCGAAATCAGCTCTCATATACGGTTAATTGCCAATCAATTTGTCAAATTGCCCGGCGACCAAAACGAGGCGCACGCACGACACGACGGCCTACGAGTACGAGTTGTACTTAATTTGAGGTAATTCATACTTGTTGAAACAAAAACCAATCATGTATAGAAGGGATAAAGAGCTGGGGCCTTACCATGATGTCCTAATTGCGATTCTGTATAAACAGGATGGAATGGAGCTATATGACTTATATAGCTCCGACCTTTAGCGATTCAGTTTATGTCCTAAACAGAATCGCAATAAGAACATCACGGTAAGGCCCTTGTAGTTGCATTAAATTCGGACTTTACAACTATGCAGATGCAGAGCAAGATACGATGCAAGGGGTGTCAAAAATAGGATCCAAAGGAAATTAAATAAAGATCAAGTCCAGGCCAGTAGTCCAGATAATTCGTTATCGTGGTTAAACTAAATCCTAAATACCGGTCAAACCCATACCCTTCCTTTCCCTTTGCCATAGTCGGGTAAAAAACAAATTTTAAATTAACCTTACCATTCCTACGGCTTACGTCGGTAGGTACCTACCTGCATAGGTATATTATATGTTTTCACTTTTGGTCCAAAAACCTAAACATAAACGGCTGAAATTTAGTACGAAACTGCAGTCAAACTTACAATCAAGGACCGAATCGATTCTCAGATGTAACTTTTCGGGAACTGCACGCTAAAGAAAACTGCAGTTTCTGAGGAAACAATATCTAGTTTCCTCAGAAACTGCAGTTAAAGTAAGCTCCAATATCCTGTGGGTTGTCATACTCTCTTTTAACCGCCCTATAATTTTTCATCGAGCGTGCTTGTGTCGCCGGCGGTACGAAGTTACACGAAATTTTGTCATATTTATCGGACCGCGGCGAAATGAGCCCGAATTTGTATGTCTTATATGTCTACGGCGGTTAAAACGTTAATGTAACGTTTTGTTGCACCTATCCGAACTAGTTGGGATAATTTATCGGCGATTCTTTGAATGTGACAACGAGCTATGGCACCCATTTAATACATCTGCCTACGCATAAGAAAATATAGGCAGTATGAGCTGTGAGTAAAGATGGAAGTTCCGTAGACATTTTTAAAATGATACTTATTGAAAAAAACTACTCAAAATATTATACACGTATTTTATAAAATTACAAAATAAAACATAAAAAAGTAAGTACCCACTGAATAAATATTTTTTGTTATTATAGTGACACCCTAATACCTAATATTGTCGATCTTCCTTGTCGTATTCTCATGGCTGAGGGACGTGACGAATGTGGACACTTTTCACCAGTGCCCTCCAAGCCGCTCTGTCTTGGGCCCAGTGCATGCTAGCATGCAATGTGGCGTTTGTCTCTGACGTTATATATTGTCTATATGATATGTAAAGTATATCACATACCGTACCGTAAGTACCGTACCGCTGTTTCTCGCATAACCAATAGGTTCCTATCGTTTTAGTTATCTGCAATGCGTGATACTATGCGTATTGCCTAAACACAGGCATCGCAGCTATAGATATAGCTAGCATCTGGGTTTTTCCCTATATAGCCAAATCTGGCTTAAATTGGTGATGCAAAACTAACACATTTGACACTAAGATAATTATCCGATCCATGTCGTATATTTAGCAAATTTTTGACGTATCTTAGAGTTCGAATCATGTAAGGTGTATTCGGGTAATACCGAATGTCGGATAATTCCGAAATTCAGATGAAAATCACCCTTAATTCCATTATAATAAAAGTCTCTTTTCGGAATTATCCGACAGTTTTCGACATTCGGAATTACCCGAGTAAACCTTATGTAGGTACTTAATTCATACATATTATTATTATTTAGTTTTTAGTTTTAGTTTTATTTTGTTTTTAGCATAAGTTTAAATTGTACTTGGATTTTATTGTGCTTAATGTGTTGAATGTGATGACTGTGGTTTTGCCAATAAATACTAAATAAATTCATACATCTATTCTGATTTACTTATAGATGGTATCTAAATTGTGACGCTATCTTTATCAGAATTATAGTTACTATAATTGTATTTTTAGGGTTCCGTAACTCAAAAGGAAAAAACGGAACCCTTATAGGATCACTCGTGCGTCTGTCTGTCCGTCTGTCACAGCCTATTTGCTCAAAAATTACTGGACCAATGAAGTTGAAATTTGGTACACATATGGAAGTCTGTGACCCAAAGACGGACATGTAATAAAAACAAATGAATTTTAAGCATAGGGGGCACTTTTAGGGGGAATATGAGAAAATTAAAAAACTAAGTTTTTCAAACCATATCGTGTTACATATTAAATAAAAGGGCTTAATTTGAGGATCTCAAATATATTTTGTCTATAATTTTATATGAAATAGTTTAGAAGTTATTTAAGAAAATAGGCAAAAAAATGACCAACGAACGCAGAGCAACGCGTAGGGCCGAACGCCCGAAGCGTCCCCCAGAGACTTTTTGAAACGCACTGCCGAGTTGCGGGAGGTTAGTGCTCAAACACAGAACAATTATAGTACAAGTGTCTTAATGCGAAGGTCGAAGGCCCTGAAGGCCCGGAGCCTCTGACATGTGCATGCTTCCTGCAAAGGAGATCGTTGATTTTGTTATATCTTTTGTTAAGCGATTGGGCCCGATACATATAGATTACTGGAAAAACGTATAAGAAGTCTGCAATTAAGCGTGAGCTTGACTTAAGAATAAGAATTGCGGATAAGCTCTATCAGGGCCACAACCGCAATTGTTTACGTGAAACGTGGTGTGGACAGCTAGTGCGAAGGTCGAAGGCCAAGCTCTGCGTTGGGCCGAAGGCCTGAAGCATCCGAGAGAGGTGCGCCTCCACGTAAGGTCGAAGGATGAGCTGTAGGAGGTGAGTGCTCAAACAGAACAAATAATAATAACAAATAATTGGTTTAAGTACGAGTAGCTAAATGAGAAGGGTGAACTGCCGTATATCAGAGGGTCTACCGCGAACACCGAAGTTCGCAAATTGCGGAGACTTCTCTTTTACTCCAATGAAACCGTTATTAGTGTGACAAAGAGAAATGCCAGCAATTTGCGAACTTCGATTTTTGCGATTGTAGCCCTGTTATCTTGAAATAACAGAGATCCGCCTAACCAATGCAAAAAAATGTAGGCACTATGCTTAACACAATACTTGAACAAAATTTAAAAAAATATTGCGTAACTATCCTCTGATACATATTTATTTATAGATTTTTAACTATAAGACAATATTAACTCACATTTATAGACGGGTCTAACGCAAAATTTATTCATAAAATTTATTTATTTATATGTGTATTCAAAACGCGGAAGTTTTAAACATTATATCCTCTGATAGCTCAGTTAAAAACACAGAAAAGCCGTGGCGTGCCCCTAGCCAGCCGTGTGTGGAACAATTGAATGAACAGTTGAATGTACTTAAGAACTTCGCATTGCTCGCTCGTTCGAAAATGTGTGCAGTACGGAACCCTTGGGACGCGTGTTCGACTCGCACTTGACCGGTTTTTTTATTTACAGTAACTATGAAATATATTAACAATGTAATTTTTTTGTTCACAGGTAATACTCGTACTTAATATTGGCGTAGGTACACAAATTTATCCTGATAAAGTTTCGGTAACATACCAAGACAAAATATTTTTTAAGTTAAAGCAATATGAGATGTGCCATCAATAGCTTAGCTCCTTAAGCCCAGCTCCTTAACGTAAATCGAAATTTCTGCCTCTCATTCGCTGTTGCATATTCTAGCTGTAAAGAGGCAAATAAATTTTCTAATTTTGTTTTTTGAGGTAGAGCATCTGATCTGCGGAAGTGTGATGGTCTATAGGAATAATACAGGATTATACTTATATTTAGCACAAGTTAGATTGTATTAAAAAAATTAAAGGAATAACTCAATTGAAACGGTTTTCATGCTTTGATTTTTTGAGAGTTTATTTTAAATGAACCGTGACGGTTTTGCAAAGTCCTTCACTCATATAAAAGTTGTAATATTTTTGTACGTTAGTAAATCACTCGATAACATCGATAAAATAGTATGAATTAACAAATCCACGGAACTCTAAAATAATTTTCTCAGAAAAATTCTTAACTTTCTAAAAGTTATGCAAGAGTCAACTAAATCAAACGTATACTAAACAGGCTTTAAATTCGTGTTATAAGTAAAAAACTAAATTCAAAAGGTCGTTGGAAAAAACGAGCTTTATAAATATGTATTAATGGTCCGATTCCAGTTTCTATGTGAGATACAGAGTGATCATATTTCTTTTTGACTTGGAAAGATATCGTGTGATCTAATGATGTAACTGACATTTTGTTATCTAATTTTGTTGGAAAAATAAATCATTGAGACTGATTAAATCATTGATTGACAAATAATGTTGTCGGGTTGAAGATGGACTGCCTACTGTCATTTCATTTGTGTATTAGTTTTGTCATTCAATGGTTTCGGTATTTAAACAAAATGGTGCGTGTATCAGATAAGCAATAGCAAAATTCTGATGTTTGTTCCCAATTAGGTATTTTTATCCATTGTCTCATCGGCTTTCAACAACAGGCAAATCTTATCTATCTATCTAATACCTTTAAATGAGCAATTCTTGTTTATTCTTGTTTGTTTGTTTATATTTCGGGGATCTAGGAAACGATAGTAACGATTTCTAACCAAATGGCCGATCAAACAGGCCACGTTGCTAAAAAAACATCCTGTAATGCCACTGGAAGTTTGCAAATGGCCGCCATGTATGGCGAGTTCATCCGTCGTCCTAAGGCTAAGTGGATCAGTGGAAAGCCGAAGGTAAACAGCTAGCTAACTGGATAATTTAGATAAAGTACTCTTATATAACTTGTCACGACTTATTTGGTTTATCGAAGACGTGCGAACGCGAGCTTTGCGGTGGTTTACAAAAGGGCGTATGCGCCAGTTTATATCATGGTCATAGAGAAATATAGTAAGCATAGAGTTGTTTATACGACAACGGTTTCACTCACTTGAATTTTTAGTCGCTATTGGCGACATGTTTCGGGCCCGTCGGGGGTCCTTCCACAGGCTTCCTCAGTTTTGTAAATTCAAGTGAGTGAAACCGCTGTCGTATAAACAATTCAAAATATGTCTCACGAAAGTTTAATATCGATTAAGCATAGAGTGCTCACTCCATACATCAGTACGGTTCGACGGCGTTTATGTCAGTGACAAACTGATGGTAACCGTACTGTTTTGGTACCAAAACGACTATTATTTTCATAGTCGGCATCTAGCATCGAGTAGCTGAATTATCAGTACCGCTACTTGATACAAGATGTATCGAGTGTCGCGACTCACAAAAATGCATTGAACAAAAATTTACAACTAATATTAACAGCAGAAGGAGTTGAAAATAGAGTTCCGGTTATACTATTAGCTGAAAATTGTTGAGCATTAGACTTTTCGGTCGTCGCAACATCTATTGTCAAATAACAGTATTGATAATTCCGCTACTCTATGCTAGATGTCGACTACGAAAATAATAGTCGATATGGTACTAAAACTGATGTATGAAGTGAGCACTCTATGTTCATGGGTTTACCTAATTAATGAAAGTTACATAACATTTCAATCCCCGTTTGAAAAAGGACATAGGTACCATGGATGTAAGTAAAAAGAGGTAGATATGGAACCAGGCGCACGATCGTGAGCCATCAAATATAGGTTCCGGAACCTATATTTAGTTAGTCGTATGGGTGACGCCAACCTGTCAAGTTGTCAAAATCGTTGGATCAAATTTTAGTTTTGTCAACTATGAACGTCACACGTCTATATAAATAAAAGGTCATTGATAGGTACTCGTATAATTTTTATAGGTACAAACATATGAAAGTTAGAGAAAAATTATAAATACTATACTAATAACTAAATGCTGTAATCTATAGGCGGGTTTTATAATAAATCCAGTTTTTAAAATATCATGAAAGTCATCATCATCATATCAGCCCTTTATCGCCCACTGCTAGGCCTCTCTTCGAGTACACCACTTGTCCCGGTCCTGAGCCAATATACAATAAAGGCAGGGACACACTTATCCCATGTACGCAACGTTATGCAATGCATTATGACATCTGAACCCTGAAATTTGTACGCTTAGAAACATACTTGTCATGCGTTGCGTTGCGTATGACAAGTATGTTTCTAAGCGTACAAATTTTTCAGGGTTCAGATGTCATAATGCATTGCATACATTGCGTACGTGGGATAAGTGTGTCCCTCGCCTAATTTATCATAAATATTATGTATAACATCATATCAAGTGGTACATACGTTATGTCCGATGCTGTCTAGAATTTATGTCAAATCTGACTGACTGCCTTCAGACAATAAATCTGTAAAGGAAGCATTTTTGTTCTCTATTATTTATTTCTTACCACTGTCACTTACTTAAGTTTTATGGACATACTCGCATAAAATAATGATATTATGCCATATTATATCACCTGTCACACTTTATGAGAAGTGGACCGGATGTGAGAGGTATCTATTGTTTTGTATTTAAATATATCACCGAACGCTTATCTATGAATATATTAAGTGTTACCTATACAGGAACCATGACAGCAAATAAATACTTAATATAAAACTTAATGTAAAATGTCAGAAACGCTCATAGTTATCTAAATTACTTATATTTGATGTCCAGCTGAATAATATTAGTTTAATTATCTCCTCTTAAAATTTAATAGGTACAACTTATGTTGTTTTGAAGTTGATTTTTACATAACTATTTATTATATTAACATTAATTAATTTTATTTAGTGGATAAATTTGCGAGACACCACACCTGTTGAGATGTTATGTCGCCGTGACAAAACGTAACTTTTTGTCTAGAAAAGAATGTTTTTGTCGAGAATGATGTATATCTATACGTAAAACAGTATCTAGGCGTTACCATTATAGACTTTTAATTTCGTCTGATTTAATTATTTTTTCAACGTAAACACAAGGGTATACTTAGAGTTATTAAGTTACCACATTTTTTTTCCGTCAAGCATCAAATAGATATATATATTTTTTACCAGAGTAAACAAATCTTCATAATTATAATGAACTTGAAAGCTTTAACGCGCTAAGCTTTAAAATTACCTCTTAAACTAAAAAAGTTTTACCGAAACTAATGGACTCCATTATTATTTTAAGTAAGATACTTAATCTCATACCTTGGTATGGGAATAAATCTTTAGTAAGTTGGTTGTTTTGGTTGTGCTTTCTGGGACCGATTCGATCTTTAAGATACGTCAGTTAATAGATCTAGAAACGATATGGATTAGATATGTCAGTGTCAAATGTGACGTTCCTTCAAACAAAAACGTCACTTTTGACACTGACACTGACCCATCTAATCCATATCGTTTCTGGATCTATTAATTGACGTATCTTAAAGTTCGAATCGGGCAGACTGTTAACGTGCATTAATAAAATCTGTTTTGTACAAATGTATAACTTTGTTGGTTTATGTGTGTATAAATGTGTCAATACGGGTAACTAAGTGAGGCTGAGATCAATGTGGCTGGCTTTCAAATTAGGGCATGTATACACGTTGATTAGTGCTTATTACGAGTTTATAAATAATAATAAACCGTTATGAAAACTACACAACGGGACTTAATCGCGTATAAAAAACGCGTGTAAAAGTGGCAACCCAGACGAAAGGCAAGAGGGAAACGTCCTGATGTCTCCAGACAGCCGGCATTTTTACACGACTGCCCAAACAAAAAGAGTGTATTGTTTTCAGCGTTCATGTTTGTATGTATGTGAGTTTCTTTATTCCACCTTAACTTCTGAATGCCTTAACCGATTTAGACGTATGATACATCATTAGAATCCTTACGTCATCCCGGGTAACATAGGCTATGTGACGTCATTATAAAAACAATATGGCGGACTTAATACGCCATATTACGCAACCTTTAGAAAAAAATATCGTGCAAACCTATCGAGTAGGGTATCAAAATGAAGGGCTTTGAAAGCCGATTGATACTATATATGCAACATGTGGGTTTAAGTTTCATTTTGAGAAAGTAAGAATTGACAAAATATGTTAAGAGAAGCTAATCTCATAAAACCAAATATTATTATTGAATGGGATACTTATTAAAATAAAAGGAAAGGGTTTGACCGCTGATCATAAAAAAATATAATTATATTATATTAGGTAGGTACATACTACTCATAGTTTTTAAAACATGTTCGTAATTGCGCTTATGGAATCGAAAAGTTTAAAATATAACTTCTATTTATTAATCGATACGATACAGAGTCCGTCTAAGCTAACTCTGCACCGACTTTGGCAGAACAAATCGTTAAAGTATCATTATAACCGTATGGTTTGATTTAATTTTAACATTTATGATGATGATGACATTTTTTTTAAGGCCGAAGGGTGAGCTCCACGTAGGGCCTACGGCTCAGAGCGTAAGAAAGATGTGCGCTTCCTGCAACTTGTCCAAGTATATGCACTCGGTCCAAAGCCAGGCGCCAAAGACGCCCCCACACTAAAAGGGTCAGGCGTAGCCCGACGTACGTGACACGCTATACGCTTACCAAAGCCGGGCGCCTTTGGCGCCCTCATACTCAAAGCATCGGCCGTAGCCCGACATACGTGGCGCGTTGTACGCGTTCCAAAGCCGGGCGCCTTCGGCGCCCTCATACTCAAAGAGTCGGGCGTAGCCCGACGTACATACGTGGCGCACTGCGCGCGGTCCAAGGCCAGGCGACTTCTACTTTCTCATACTAAAAGTGTCGGGCGTAGTCCGACGTACGTGACACGCTGTACGCATACCAAAGCCGGGCACCTTCGGCGCCCTCACACTTAAAGGTTTTGGCGTAGCCCGATGTACGTGGCGCGCTGCACGCAGTCCAAAGCCAGGCACCTTCCAATCTCTCATATTAAAAGTATTGGGTGTAGCGTGACACGCTGTATGATTACCAAAGCCGGCCTCATACTCAAAGCGTCGGGCGTAGCCCGACGTACGTGGCGCGCTGTACGCGTTCCAAAGCCGGGCGCCTTCGGCGCCCTCATACTAAAATAGTCGGGCGTAGCCCGACGTACGTGGCGCGCTGCGCGCGGTCCAAAGCCAGCCGACTTCTACTTTCTCATACTAAAAGTGTCGGGCGCCGAAGGCGCCCTCTTACTCAAAGCGTCGGGCGTGTACGAGGCGCGTTATACGCGTTCTAAAGCCGGGCGCCTTCGGCGCCCTAATGGTAAAAGAGTCGGATGTAGCCCGACGTACGTGGCGCGCTGCACTCGGTCCAAAGCCAGGCGCCTTCGACTCTCTCATACTAAGTGTCGGGCGTAGGCCCACATACGTGACACGCTGTACCCTTACCAAGACGCCTTCAGTGCCCTCTTGCTCAAAGCGTCGGGCGTAGTCCGACGTACGTGACACGCTGTACGCATACCAAAGCCGGGCGCCTTCGGCGCCCTCACACTTAAAGGTTCTGGCGTAGCCCGACGTACGTGGCGCGCTGCACGCGGTCCAAAGCCAGTCCCCTCAACATTCTCATACTAAAAGTGTCGGGCGTAGCCCGACGTACGTGACACGCTGTACGCTTACTAAAGCCGGGTGCCTTCGGCGCCCTCTTACTCAAAGCATCGGGCGTGTACGAGGCGCGTTGTACGCGTTCTAAAGCCGGGCGCCTTCGGCGCCCTAATGGTAAAAGAGTCGGATGTAGCCCGACGTACGTGGCGCGCTGCACTCGGTCCAAAGCCAGGCGCCTTTGAACCTCTCATACTAAGTGTCGGGCGTAGGCCCACATACGTGACACGCTGTACCCTTACCAAGACGCCTTCAGTGCCCTCTTGCTCAAAGCGTCGGGCGTAGTCCGACGTACGTGATACGCTGTACGCATACCAAAGCCGGGCGCCTTCGGCGCCCTCACACTTAAAGGTCCTGGCGTAGCCCGATGTACGTGGAGCGCTGCAAGCGGTCCAAAGCCAGGCGCCTTCGATTCTCTCATATTAAAAGTATCGGGCGTAGCGTGACACGCTGTATGATTACCAAAGCCGGCCTCATACTCAAAGCGTCGGGCGTAGCCCGACGTACGTGGCGCGCTGCACGCGGTCCAAAGCCAGTCCCCTCAACATCCTCATACTAAAAGTGTCGGGCGTAGCCCGACGTACGTGACACGCTGTACGCTTACTAAAGCCGGGCGCTTTCGGCGCCCTCTTACTCAAAGCGTCGGGCGTGTACGAGGCGCGTTGTACGCGTTCTAAAGCCGGGCGCCTTCGGCGCCGTAATGGTAAAAGAGTCGGATGTAGCCCGACGTACGTGGCGCGCTGCACTCGGTCCAAAGCCAGGCGCCTTTGACTCTCTCATACTAAGCGTCGGGCGTAGGCCCACATACGTGACACGCTGTACCCTTACCAAGACGCCTTCAGTGCCCTCTTGCTCAAAGCGTCGGGCGTAGCCCGACGTTCGTGGCGCACTGTACGCGTTCCAAAGTAGTCGGGCGTAGCCCGATATATGCGGCGCTCTGCGTGCCTTTCTGTGCTGAGGACGCCCTCGCAAAAGTACTATAAAGTGACTTCAAATGATTATTAACGAAATCATGACCCCAAAATTAATTAAATAAATAAAATATTAAAAAACACGACTGCGAAAAAGCGAACTGAAAAGATAAAAATATTTTTTAGTTGTGTTAGTTACTCAACTTAATGAATGTAAAAATTCTAAAAAGTATAAAATAAAATAAATTAATTAAAAATTAAAAAACACGACTGCGACAAACGGGATGTGAAAAGACAAAAATAATTTTTAGTTGTGTTAGTTACTCAACTTAATGAATGTAAAAAATTATTAGAATATGAGTGTTTAGTGAAGGTTATAAACAACAAACGCAAAAGTTTTATGCTCATTTAGGATCGTGACTGTACCTGTGTATTTTATTTCAATTGCAGTCGGGGACCTTTTAAATGGGAAAATGTCAATACATCAAGGTCCCCGACTGCAATTGAAATAAAATACACAGGTAAATTCACGATTCTAAATGAGCATAAAACTTTTGCGTTTGTTGTTTATAACCTTCACTAAACACTCATATTCTAATAATTTTTTACATTCATTAAGTTGAGTAACTAACACAACTAAAAATTATTTTTGTCTTTTCACATCCCGTTTGTCGCAGTCGTGTTTTTTAATTTTTAATTAATTTATTTTATTGCCGTATGTAAAAGGGGTAACGGATAAAGTTGGCACAGTACTTGGAAAGTACTCTATAAAAACGGTGTACACTCCTTTATCCAAAGTTGCAGGGAGCCTAAGGTCACCGAAGGACGTTATTCCGTTCCAGTCACCTGGTGTTTATAAAATAGATTGCAGTTGTGGTAGTTCCTATATCGGAGAAGCTAAGCGCACCATAGCAGAAAGAGTTAAGGAACATATCGCAGCTGTCAAAAATCGTCAGGTGAACAAGTCTGCCGTGGCTAAGCATTTGCTGGAGTCAGGACCAAACCACTGGATTGAGCTGCATAACCCTAAAATCCTTTCCACGGATCGCCATTTCTACAGTAGAAAAGTGCGGGAAGCCATTGAAATAAAAAAACATTGCAATTTTAATCGAGACGAGGGTTTTAAGATCTCATCCACATGGAATCCCGTCATTAGTAAATGTAAGCGGAAACGAATATCGACAGTCGATAAATCGAATATCGTTAGTGTTGTGTGTCGACAGAGTAACATCCCTAGTACGCAAAACGTTCAAACTGATAAACAAGACCAAGTGCGGGTAGTTCGAAAAACTCGCGCGGCTAGAAGATGTTGATGTCAACCATAGTCTAATAAAACATGGTCTTCCATTCCCAGAGTGACACGGGCCTACGTCACAACAACATGGCCGCTATATATAGCGCTATCGCATATTATCATATAGCGCTGTCGCATGATGACGTAGGCCCGTGTCAGTTAGGTGACCTAGAAAAGACGGGAATGGAGTACCAGGCGGAGTATATTATTATACCATGATGTCAACTTGAGCCAGTCTTCTCCGAGACCACGGGGACAACGCCGTCCTCGAAACGTCGGAGGTAAATCTTAAAACTTAAATACGCGATTAAGTCCCGTTGTGTAGTTTTGATAATGTTTAATAATCGTGAAAGTTTAAATCAGAATAATAAAGCGTTTAGTAGCAAATGTATAAACTCGCTTTAAATACTAATAAATATAACACTTTAAACTCTAGCGTTTTGTACACATATTAAATTACACCAACGGGTCTACCGCGATATAATTTCATTGTTTTTACCTTAAATTCCGACGTCTTTCCGTGACCACAGCTGGTGCAACTCAGCTGAAACGTCGGAATCTAAGGTAAAAACAATGAAATTATATAATAAATAATTAAACAGGTCCCAATGTGAAGGCCAGCCACGCTTATCCCTCAGCCTCACTTACCCGTGACCTTACCTACTTAATAAAAATGCCATTTTAGGCAATTATGATTGCTGCTGCACTCAAAACAACTGCCTAAATGGTACTAGTCACCATTATAAATGTCAAAGTGACAGATAACGATAAAATGTCGCCATGTTGTAACATGCTTAACTAACATTGCACTTATGCCATTCATGCTTGACTCTGCGCTTGAAAAAATAAAAATATTATGTTTGTAAAGAATCCATGTAAACATCGTCGAAGCTACAAGCTCGTCCTCAATGGTAATGAGCGACTTGACAACCGTGTGAACATTTGAACATGCATTGCACAAACGCCCTTGTGGAGTATGTTGGTGCCAAGAATACGCATAACCTGCAGGCATTTTAAGGCTCGGTTTATTTAGATTTACTTTTTGCATAAGTTGTACGTATCTCTCTTCTTCCTCCTGTTATCCCGGTATTTTGCCACGGCTCATGGGAGCATGGGGTCCGCTTGACACTGAATCCCAAGACTGGACATAGGTACTAGTTTTTACGAAAGCGACTGCCATCTGACCTTCCAACCCAGAGGGGAAACTAGGCCTTATTGGGATTTTTTTTTTTTTTTCTTTAGCCTATTAGTGTGTCCCACTGCTGGGCAAAGGCCTCCCCTCTTTCCCGCCACTTGTCTCTGTCTAATGCACACTCCCGCCACTCCACACAGAATGTATCTAGGTTGTCCCGCCATCTCCGTTTGGGTCTTCCTCTGCCCCGAGATCCATCCTGTGGGATCCAGTCCGTGGCTACTTTAGCCCAGCGTTCTGGGTGCATTCGGCAGATGTGCCCTGCCCAGTCCCATTTCAGCTTTGCGGCCTTCATGCCCACATCCACAATGCCAGTTTTGGAACGCTTATTGGGATTAGTCCGGGTAAATATCAAATGATATTTCGTACATAAGTTGTACGTATACCTAATATTTTTACACATAATATGTATAACAATGATAAATATAGGTATTGGTCGATCTTACACAAATCGACCTAGTCTCACAGAAATCAGATAAAGCTCAATAAGGCTTTTGTTTTGCATATTTGACATATTTCTTCAACCAGAAACGTCATTGTGACACTGACAGATCATATCCAAAACCTGTTATCACAATCAGAATACGCCTGCTAGTCTCCTTAAGAGCCCATCAACGTGCACACTAGCGCCACTGCTAAATAATCGTGATTATTTAAATTTAACGAAAGATAATTCAAAAAGGGGGCCGCTACTGTATTTTGTATTTAAGCACCTTTTGAATACATCAAACTAGTTTTTATTTGTCAATTTATGCGTCCAAAGTTAAAACGGCCGTTTTTGTTTTGAGTTCATAGATCTCTTAAATACCACAACGGAACTACAGAACTACTAACGTACTAACATACTCGTAGTTGCTTCGGCGCGCGCGCATCTCGGCCTTGACAGCGTGACTTTTGTAAATGTCGGGCCGCAAAGGCCGCCATTACAGTCTCATAACAGTCATCATACAGTATAATATGCATTCCGGAAAATTAACATACCATCTACAGGTGGTATTGTTTGGAGATTTAGTTAAATTGGTTATAATTATGGACCGATTATTTATCATTATCACCTTTGAGCTTTGTATCAGTTGTCGATCATTGTTTATTTCGTATGTTCTCTACTGGTTTTATTTTATTCATGTTATTACTACTTATGAGCTCTTTCTATACTTAATGAAGATTACAGTGTCCAGTATTTTTTTATACCGTTCCATAATAATATCCTTTATATACAAACATTACGAATGCCAATAAAATGATTCTTTATTCATTTTGTTTGTCCATTACATACTGGTACCAAAATCAAGATTCAAGTCATTATCTTATCTGTGGTCGTGCACGCAAAAGGACGTCAAGTGGTGCCAACCGTAATAATTGCTCGGAACAATGCTGAGCCCAACGGAGCCGAGTTTGCCCGAAGTCAGGAGTGTCTCCCCACTTGCACCAGCAATTAGGTACTTAATACACCACTAGTCTACATACCTAATATGCGTATGCGTCCTAATCATGAGTAATAATCAGTAAATTGTGCCACCGCTCAAAGCCTTAGTATTTCAAGGTAGGCTACTAATGAGCAGAACTAACATTCGCACTTAGTTTTTTGCGACCTAATGACATTTAGGTGCGCACTTGTATTTATTATTGTTGACGTTAAAATACACCTTAGACTGTCGTGTCTGTACTATAATAAATTATAAGTAGGTAGTGCGACATAAAACAGTAGAAATTAAATAAATGGAACTTAAAAAAATTCCATACTAAATTGTTGCCGTGTTTAAGCATTTTACGTCAAAAATGTGACAGTAACGTAGGAAGTGGCGCCCTCAATAATTTTCTATAATTTCTAGTCGGACTATATATCAACTCTACAGGTATGTACGGAGATAGTTCGAGGTCCGGGGAAATACATAGGTTAGTTTTTAGGGTTCCGTACCCAAAGCGTAAAACGGGACCCTATTACTAAGACTTCGCTGTCCGTCCGTCCGTTCGTCCATCCGTCCGTCCGTCCGTCTGTCTGTCACCAGGCTGTATCTCACGAACCGTGATAGCTAGACAGTTGAAATTTTCACAGATGATGTATTTCTGTTGCCGCTATAACAACAAATACTAAAAACAGAATAAAATAAAGATTTAAATGGGGCTCCCATACAACAAACGTGATTTTTGACCAAAGTTAAGCAACGTCGGGAGTGGTCAGTACTTGGATGGGTGACCGTTTTTTTTTTTTTGCTTTTTTCTCGTTTTTTTTGCATTATGATACGGAACCCTTCGTGCGCGAGTCCGACTCGCACTTGCCCGGTTTTTTATCAATCATCGTCATCATTGGATGCAGACGAAGTCACGAGCAGAATCTAGTTGTATTAAATTGCTATAGCAACGTTAAATACATAAATAAATATTGGGGACATCTTACACAGATCGAACTAGCCCCAAACTAAGCATAGCTTGTACTATGGGTACTAGGCGACGTACTTATACCAAAGACATATGTAACTTCGTATAAGACGAATAGAGTCTAAGGAAAAAACGTGCCTCGGAATTCAAGTAAAAGTCATTCTCGAATAGATGGCGCACACACCTTTAGCCTATCCTCGGCTAGATGGCGTGACGACACCGTTTCATATTTAACAATTTTAACAGATAGATATCAGTGAATGAACATGGATTAAAATGATATAAAAATAATAAAATTATTTATCCATATATATACATTTTTTGATAACTTTATACGTTTTCATTTGGAGTTTTAGTCGTGTGTCGATAGATGGCAGTAAATTTACAGTGACTACAAAATTTACAATGACAGGACCCCTCTATACTATCTATTCTTTTTGCTTATACTTATAGATGATTCCATACTTATATACATATATAGAAAACAACCATGACTCAGTAACTGTGTTCATCACACAAATAAATGGCCTTACCGGGATTCAAACCCAGGACCATCGGCTTCGAAGGCAGAGTCACTACCCACTAGGCCAGACCGGTTGTCACTTTGTCTATCTGTTACCTCTTCACGTACCTTACGTACAAGCGAGATATCTCGAGTCTAAGCAAATCAAGATAAGATTTGTAAAGTTCGAATGCACGAAGGTACATATATCAGGATTCGAAGCACACACTAATGTCACCTCACATGTTTCACTGTTAAAAATAACTTGTTCATCCAATTCCTAGTTACGCCGTGTTTTGTAATCACCAACAGTGTTGTAGACTGCAAATTATCTCATTACATTAAGTTATTCTGTTTTAGTACCTACGGCCGTGTATTCTAACGGCTCACGTATACGGAGATTTATACACTCGATTTAAGAGTAACGTACTAAAATTTTAATGACCTTAACTTAGGATCTGAATCAAATAGGTGCCTGTTTCATAACTATAATTCTTCTTTGTGTATTCGTTTTGTCACGATTAAAAGTATTAGGTACAGTCACCTGCAATAATATGTTACACACCGAAGGCCGCAAAAATATCTGACACCATCTTATTTGTAGATCCATAAGAGCGTGTCACATATTTTTGCGGCCTTCGAACAGTAACATATTATTGCAGGTGACTGTACATGAAAATAAATAGCAAAGAAAGCAAAATCGTAATTTTTTTTATCGCGTTTCTTACGACAAACTTCACCCTCATTACGAAATGTTCCACCTGACGTAAGTTATTCCGCGTGACGTTTTTGATTGAAATGTCTCTTTTGACACTGACAGATGAGATCCATATCTAATCGAAATCTAATTCACATCCTCTTAATAAGATTAGAATACGCATGTAAGATAAGGCGATATACGTAGATATTGTTTATTAAAGTTATCTGTTAAGTTAATTAAAATATTTAAGACCTACTAACAACATCCTTGTTAGACGCATAACTTGGTTCTTTTCAGTCTAATAATTTTAGACATCTACAGAGATGCATTAAAAAAGAGGCATTCTCCTAAAATTAGCAATTAACTAAGATATAAGACGTTTCACTTTCATTTCAGTCTAGCATTTAATATATTGTTAGAGTAAGCAAGTCCAAGCTAACTCTGCGCAGATTTGAGTGTGTGTGAAGTAGTAAAATATTTCACTGGAAACTATTACTCTACTAATTAAAAATCATAACCAACTGTTATCGAATCTGGGCGTGCGTATTCGATTACATTTTTTTTACATCATTTCCTGTAAAATAACTATGAACTAATACTACGGCTCGCTGGTCAGAAGTTTTCGACGGACACGGGTCAAATGCTTAATAACCAAGACTGTATAAAATTGTCAAATCGGTGACATTATTGGAGCAAAAAATTGATAGTTGTTAGTTTTGATTGTGATTACTGGTGCGTACTCTTATATAATCTTAGCAAATATTGTTCGGAATCCGGAATTTCGCAATTAAATTATGCTTTCTAGAAGTTAAAAGGTCGAACTAGCTATGGTTCTTTTTTGTAAGGCATCTCGTACCTCTTTGCAAGTTCTTGACTTAATATGATATACAATATTATATAACGCGTACGTTACCCCCTTTACTTACCAAAATTGGCACAATAATAATATTATTAATATCCGTTGCCGGGCGCCAGACCGTCAACAACTCCTGAGGATGCCTCGTAGAGAGGCGAAACACGTGTCGAGGTTTATTCTTTTGGTGGTGGTTTGTTATATTTATTTGCGTATTTATTTTTGCGGTGGGAGGGTGGGAATATTAATTGCATGTAAAAATATGCTAGTAAGTATAACGGGTTAGCACTGATTGACTAGCACGTTATCTTTTCGCGGATAAGCAAAGTAATTTTTTGGTTTTAACAATAATAAATAGTTTTGACGATAAGACAGACCCAGAAAAATACTTACATACCGAGGTTCATAGATATTAGGTACTTACTAAACATGAACATCCAAAATCATAGATCTTCTTCTTGGCATAGCTGTAATCATAAAATCAAATATTTTGCTTTTACATTCCGTAAAAAATTGTTTATTCTCCATAACTACTAAAAAAAACAACGGGTTGCACTCCGGGCGTGCCGGCAGAAGTGAAAACTCAACGACATTGTAACTCAAAATATTAATAACATATAGTGCAAAATGTCTGCAGTACTATGTGTAATTGATGTTAACGCCATCTAGCGTAGTATCGTCGCATTACTTGAAACCCCTAAGCACATCACTGTAAGTACTACTGGTACTACAGTTAGGTATATTAATACCAGTTTGAGGGAATCTCACTAGATGGCATTTAAATAAAAAAACAATGACATTGTCCGTCACACATCACGCAAGCGCACTGCGCCGCCTAAATGAAACAGCAGGCTCAGGCATACATTTTCGCCGCGCGGTAGAAAGAGATGAGAGACGCCTTACGCGTTACGCCTTACGCTGTCTCGAGTTTATCATTTTTTCCCCACCTCAAAAAGTGCACAGCGCCGCTAAAGAAGTTTTCACTTCAAAAACATTAAACTCTGTGTAAATACAAGTGTCTCAAATCTTATTCAGAGTATCACAAATCAATAAATCAATCACATAGATGCTGATTTCATAACTTAAACCAGTGATGATAACGTGTCAAGTTATTTAGATACTATAAATTTGCTAGCTATTCGCATCCGGCGATAAAAATCATTCTCAAAGCGCAAAGTGTTAAAATTGAACAAAACTATCAATTACTACATCCGGTGAATCGCAATTACATGTAAAATACCTTTTGCTAGCCTTGACTTTCATCACAATTGCTCGGCTATTACCACATTAAGCTTTAAAGCCGTAAAAACACCTGGCGCAGTGAAAGTGTTACGACAATCGGCAATTCTATTGGCTGAATTTGAGTTAGGTTGAATGACGTTTGGATTACGCAATGACGGGGAAATATTCTTCGGTTGACAATAATTTGGTACCATTAGCGCTGCTGCTTTTTATCTCAAATGTTTTTTTGAATTCGGAACCACCAATTTGACAGTCGTTTGAATAATCGGCATTTCAATAAATTCACTCATTTATATTAATGTTGACATCAGTTTAACAATATTTCCTAAAACATAAAGTAAACTCATTTATTGTATAATAAGTGTTATAAAATGAATATAAAACTAAAATTAACTACAATTAAGATAACTAAAGCTAAAAAATTAACTATACCTATCAAAATTTTGCGCCCTTGGTAAGGTGTCCATCACGCAGGCAGCGTTCCCGCGCTGGATTTCTATGGCCAAACAGCCTTGCCTTTCCTACATATAAACTCAAACTCAAACATTTATTCAGCAAATAGGCCACAGAGACACTTTTACATGTCAAATTTTTACAAGCAATAAATATAACCAAAAATTACAGAATACAATTACAAATAATTATGGAACCAATAAATTATTAGATATGTAATTTATTTTATTAGAGATGTAGGTAAGTATACGTACAGTCTCTAAATGTCGAATTAAGTACACAAAAATAACTATGAGACGATTATATTAATCAGTTGCATCACAACTTTTCATTAGCGATAATTTACGTGCAGAAATATGAAGCGAAACCAAAAGTAAATCTCCTTCTGTCAATTTCCTTAATTAAATTAGTGACGAAATGAACAGCATATTACGCGGCAGTAATTCAACGGCAGCTGCGTTACTGTCGTGACATTACTGCTGCATCAATAGGGATATTACTGCAATGTTCTGCCGCCAGAGTGCAGCACTACCGAATCTAGTAAATTCATAGACTAACTTATACATACTGTGCCTTAAACTGTTTTTTTGACAAGTTTTCACAGACAATAAAATATGACATTGATGCATCAAGGCGGTTTGTTAACAAGGGCTCATCGGTAAACGCGAAAATCGAAATTTAGTTATCTGCCTCTTTATCGCTCGAATATGCAAGAGTGATAGAGAGGTTAGATAACGAAATTTCGATTTTCTTATTTCACGGTAGACCCCCAGATTGTGACAGATAGTGGTAGTGACGCTACCTACGCAGAGTTTTGCGTAATATTTTCTATAATGTCGCTGCTGTATCTGTCAAAGTCTTGAGAAAATGAGTGACGTTCGTCGCCGCATTACCCCCGCGAGTGTAAAGGTGACAGTCCATTTCCAACGACAGCAGCACTACCATTCATTTTACTATGGAAATTCACAATTGACGACCGGTCTGGCCTAGTGGGTAGTGACCCTGCCTATGAAGCCGATGGTCCCAGGTTCGAATCCTGGTAAGGGCATTTATTTGTATGATGATACAGATGTTTGTTCCTGAGTCATGGTTGTTTTCTATGTATTTAAGTATTTATATACATATTATATATATCGTTGTCTGAGTACCCACAACACAAGCCTTCTTGAGCTTACCGTGGGGCTTAGTCAATTTGTGTAAAACATGTCCTTATAATATTTATATTTATTTATTTATTTATTTAATAACACCGACGCGTTCGTACTAGTAGTGCAGCTGCGGTCAGAAATGGAATGTTACCCTAAAAGTGACAGTCCATTTCCAACGACAGCAGAACTACCATTCATTTTACTATGGAAATTGATAATAACACCGACGCGTTCGTACTAGTAGTGCAGCTGCGGTCAGAAATGGAATGTTACCCTAAAAGTGACAGTCCATTTCCAACGACAGCAGCACTACCATTCATTTTAATATGGAAATTGATAATAACACCGACGCGTTCGTACTAGTAGTGCAGCTGCGGTCAGAAATGGAATGTTACCCTAAAGGTGACAGTCCATTTCCAACGACAGCAGCACTACCATTCATTTTACTAAGGAAATTGGTAATAACACCGACGCGTTCGTACTAGTAGTGCAGCTGCGGTCAGAAATGGAATGTTACCCTAACGTTCACTCCGATACTCATTTAAACACGGAAATTGACAGATACAGCGGCGGCGGCGATGCAGTATAATGTCGCAACAGTAATACAGGTGCAGGTGATATCCGATTGTCACCTTTACACCAAAATCGGATGACGTAAGTTACAACTTCATAATATTTTTATACGATTACGCGCTGTGTAGTTCGTTTATTTAGCATTAGAAAAAAGGTAAACAATCTTGACGTATCTTTTTATTCAACAACACTTTTGAAAAATAAATATGTAACAATGATGAATCATTTACGATTATTTACATTATTTTGCTTTCATAAGTCAAGTTACTGATTTTTAATAAGCGTTTTTCAATTAAAAGACACGTCAAGATCGCGTAGTCTTTTTCTAATGCTAAAAAATGAACTATAAGAACACCACCTTCGATATCTTTCTATCCCAACTTACAGAGCGTGACAGTGTCACTTCAGCTAACTTGTTGCCAATCACAATAATAACAGTTTCTTTGTTTGGCAACTTGTAACTCGGCTGAACTAAGTGGTTACGTCACTCATACGATTGGGTGTAACAAGGCGGTAGTTTTGTGCGATTAATCGAAAGTTATGCGTTCAAATTTGTCGTATTACGATTACGTCGACTGTGGAATAAATAATAACACAAATTATTGATCCATTATTAGAATAGAATAAATTACTGGGGGCATAGCCACAATGACAATCGTTGATAGAAAACGCCAATCTTAAAATAATGTATGGAAATAGTAACGTTTTTCGTAGCATCTGTCATCCCGATACATTTTTTTTTCGATTGGCGATTCTCCCCCTGATCATCATACGTTGTATACGTAGGTATATTTATAGGTATTACACGCAGAAGCTCTGGGACCCTTAAGAAGACAGTGGACTACTACTTCTTCATACAAGCGTATAGTCCTCATTTTCTCTTCTGGATATTAACATAATAGAAACTTATATAACTTAATACTTTTACACAATTTGATGTACACTAACCACAGCTATGCCTCAGCGGTCCTCCACTTTCCTCGAAGCCGATTGATGTTTTCGGGGATCGTAGCAGTAGGTACCAGTATATTTTTATTGCAATTTACTGTTTGATTTCTAAAACCATTAATTTTATTCATGAAACCCAAGTGGGTAAAAACATAATAAACTTTAAAAAACTTTTTATTAGCCTATTTGAGTATCCCACTCTCTCAAAGGCCTTTCCCCTGGTTCTCCATAACTCCCGATTTGCCGCTTCTTCTGGCCAGTTGTTAAGGAAGGCATCGAAGTCGTCCCGCCATCTCCATCTGGGCCTGCCCCACCCACGCTTCTTCGTCGGCATCCAAAAACTTATAAATATAAAAAATGCCCTAAGTCGTGATCGCTTGGTAGGGTGCCAAGAAGGCTGGCCGCATTGCCCCTCTGGATAGCATTGCTGATCCGCTGAGCGAAATACAAGCCTTTGTAAGGCGTCTTACTAACTCCTTCGCTTCCAAATCTAATATCAAACTAGAGTAGGTATATTACCTACTAATGAATATACATATGTTTACGCAATTTCCGGTTAACTTGCGAAACGAATATTCGTGTTTATGATAATTATGAGCATTTAATTGACTTTGAGGGCCCTCATTTGAATGTTGATTACACATTTCCCTTTGCAATCGAATGCATAATTATATTAATGATCTTTCTCTAATAAAATTCAATGATTAACAGATTTCAGCTCCTAAATGTTCATTAATGGATCATTTAAGAGGGGGCTAAGGCGCATATAGTTTTTATATTTAATTTTTACACGTTTTAGTCAAGAACAGTTGCCATAAAAAAATCACTCGGAAACTAGACCATATTTGCGGGGGCAAACTCTGAGCAAAACCTGAAGGTGGTTCGCTTTCCATACAAAAAACAATTGCGTTATATTAAGTAATTACATCTACTTTCAAATGTTTATTTGCGCTAAATTGATAGTAAAACTTTGTTTTATACAGAAATCACGCAAAAAACGTTATTTTGGTATTGCATTGATAAAAAATAAAACTTCTTTTGCGTGACTTCTGTATAAAACAAAGTTTTCCTATCAATTTAGCGCAAATAAACATTCAAAAGTAGATAGATGCGCGTATATTTATGTAGTAATAGTGTGTAATTACTTAATATAACGCAACTGTTTTTTGTATGGAACGCGAACCACCTTAAAAGGTCAAAGTTGGCTCGATAGAAAACAATCACGAAAACATGCCTAATTTTCATTTATTTTCAATTGTATAGCGTTACCCTGCGTACAATTAGCAGTATAATTTTACCATATAACAGCTATTTGATAGACGAGAGATTTGAATAGCAAAATGTTACACATAATGCTACATGCGGAGGGATGAAAGTCATGTGACAAGAAAGGTATTACGAATGAATGTGGAGGGAAGTACAAGGAAAGGAAAACCGAGGAAAAGGTGGATGGACTGTGTGAGAGATTATGAAACGAACGCAAGAGAATGATGAAATGAAGGGCGACAGAGAGGTGTGGAAGAGAAAGACATGCTGCGCCGGCCCCAAGTGAATGGGATATGGGCAAGAGAATGATGATGATGATGATGACAAAGATACAAAGATATCGCGAAGTCTTCCATCGCAAGTTTCGTGCGGCGCACCTAATCATTTGTTCCTTCCTAATTTCCTGGCTTTACACCCCCTCTTAATAGTTTCGTGGTTAATTTATTTCCATTTGACATATGTTACAGACGTAATTACAAACGTTCGCACTATCACATACATATTTCAATTTCACTGGCTGTACGAAAAGCGATTTGTACGATGATTTATTGACTACAAACGATGATAACGCAGTACACAGAGTACTAAACCAGTACGATCATTATTGGCTCTATCTTTGATTTTAGTGTCAAATGTGATAATTTTATTTATTTATATCATGACATAAAACATTAGGTAATACTTATTATAAATAAACTCTTAATGGTATGGGAATGTATGATTGTCGATCAACTGCCAATAAAGTAAATCTGCGTATTTGTACAAATCACTTGAAAATAATTTCCAAACCGAGCAGTCAGTACCTATCGTTTTCATGAAAAGAGAACTCCATGCTATAAGGTAGGCGTTTAGGTTCCATTTATACTTTCGTCATTAAAAATGCCTCTAGGGATATCATATAATTGTCACTGTCACACGGTATGAAAGGGCATAGTAATCAAATTCCTTAGACGTCCATGGCAATTTATAAAAACCGGCCAAGTGCGTGTCGGACTCGCGTTCCAAGGGTTCCGTGCATTAAGTCCGACTCACGCTTGAGTGCAGATTTCTAAAAGGTTTTCCTGACATCTATAGGTAAAGAACTATTTTGTGTATTTTTTCAAATATTTTGACCCAGTAGTTTCGGAGATAAAGGGGGTGGGTGTGGATGGTAATTTTTTGGCTATTTTCTTAAATAACTTCTAACTTAAAATTATAAAAAAAATATATTTGAAATTCGCAAAATGAGCTCTTTCATTTCAACACGATATAGTTTGGAAAACTTTATTTTTTAATTTTCTCATTTACCCCCCAAAAGTGGCTCCCCGTGTTAAAAATTCATTTATTTACGTTAGGTACATGTCTGTTTTTGGGTCACTAATTTACATATGTGTACCAAATTTCATCTTAATTGGTCTTTGGTTTCCGAGAAAATAGTCTGTGACAGACGGACAGACAGACAGAAGCACGAGTGATCCTATAAGGGTTCCGTTTTTTCCTTTTGAGGTACGGAGCCCTAAAAACTATGAAACTTTACAAAATACGACACCTGCACACCTTTCTAGACTCCTAAACAACATGAAAAAATCCTCATTCAATGATTATTCATGAACCATATGTCTGCGAAATGTTTCAGAATTGCTTTATCACACAAATTTGCATAAACGTACTATTAGAGTCTGTGTACTGTGACGGTGCTTAGCCACCGGAACAGATTCTGACCAATTATGTATCGCGATGTTAATACTTGCCATCCACTTTCTATTTCAAATCGAGTCATTTGTTTTATTTAAAGATATTATGATTTGAATGTCTCAGATATTTTTGGAAGTGGTTTCTGGGTCATATTATGTCATCAAATAATTTACCTAATCCAACTCGTCAGCATTAAAAAGTACGAAGTTACGAGGTTCCTAAGAGTAGTGACCGATTTGTTGATGAGTTCTGATTGTCAACTAACGATGTAACATGTTATATAATTAATTATACAGGAAAGGATTGAGACAACAATATAACCGATCAATCGTTAATCCAAGTATCGTTCAACAGCGATTGATTGATGATTGTGAATGATTAACAATTCACTGATTGAATATATGCATAGGGACTGTGCGCATTGGAGGGTCTGCCATCTTGTGGCTTGAATCGGAAACATATGTGCACATGTAAGTACATTGCCAAAGCAAGTGCTACCATCTACCGTTCTCGTGGTTCGTTTCCTTGTGCATAGTAGGTTGTGCCATCTTGCGGACTACTACACGATTCCTATGCTGCCGCCTATAGTGCATATATAATTATCATGCACGGGGCCCATTGTGCCCCCAAAAATGAAGCTCTTGTCATTTGTTTTTGTAAAATATTGAAAAAGGTGTCACTAGAGAATTTTATCTAGATGTAAATATTTTTTATGAGTAGTCATAATGTGATCTTAAATTGTATCGACTTAATACATTGTTACTCAATCGCACAATATAAGTCCTAATACGTAAAAACCATGTAAAATTTGTGTGAAAATTTAAGTTGTTCGTAAATAATTCATTGGAAAAGTCGATTCGACTCGAAACTTAAGCCAGAGAAAGTGTTTTTCCATTCGATTCTGCTGCAATTTTTATAGATCTGTGATAATATTGAGCTATTTTTAATGGTAAACTACTTATTAACATAATTATCTACTTAATCAAGTTTTCCTTAATGCTTAAAACCCACGGTGCGAGTGCGAAGACGTACGTACCGGGTGTGGCCTGTAACACGAGCAAATAATTAAAACATAGATTGTACTCCTCAAACGGTGACACTTTTGTTCAACAACTTTTAAAAATTATGAAGTATTTAAAGTCCCTATTTTTCATACCAAATAAATATTAACTTCAATGGACGCCATCGCCACGCCATATCATTGTGATTGACGTGGCTTGTCACGCCTTAAACATAACAAAATTCGCAATACATTGCGTCTTAGAATAAACTTTAAAGTGTATTAAAAATCAAACCACAAGTTATTTTTAAAAGTCGCTGAACAAATGTTGGTCAGTATGAGGAGTACAGCCTACAGTTTAATTTTTTGCTCATGTTACAGGCCACACCCGGTATAAGTAAGGTTTACTCGGGTAATTCCGAATGTCGAAAACTGTCGGATAATTCCGAAAGAGACTTTTATTATGATGGAATTAAGGGTGATTTTCATCTGAATTTCGGAATTATCCGACATTCGGTAATACCCGAATACACCTTACAAATATTACAAACTTGTTATCCTCATTGTTAACGAATAACAGTTAAATTTGGTTTTTTTCATTATAATTATCGAGAATAATAACACTATTTGCAGTAGATAGTTACTTATCGTCAATTTGTTATAGGTACAATGGAATTACTTACATACTGTATATATTTTATAAATTAACGAATATGAAACTGTATATTAAACCGATTCTTACAGGAGTTTCTCCAAATTTTCCGAACCATTTAACCATTTTCACGTGTCACTCGACGTCAACGAATTTTGGTATTGGATAATAGTCCATCATTTCACCCATGAAAACCCGTATAAATTGGCACAACTAAGTTACAACAGCGACGATTTGCTCATAGTGTGGGTGTGTCTTGAAAATTGTATTACACACCATTACCAAGTTACATGTGACATGTACAAAACTAAAAACACTGTAACTTGATACCTATTGCATAAAACATAGAGGCTGCACTTCCTTTTTTGACCTTCGTCGTTATCGTGGGTGGCGACACGTAGAAAAATAATGACAAGACGTTTATACCAATTGCTCCAATTCGATTTACATGTTATGTAACCTATAGAGATTTAGAAATTCACTAATGACTTCTAGACACTGTAATTGAAATGTCATCATACATTTTATGATTACTTGTTAATATTATTTCTGCTGACATACTTAATAGGTTATTTAAAATGTGCATAAGCTAAACGTACTAGTGCTCGACATGCTAATGCCGAAATAGATGACACCTTGCTGTCACCTCTATTGACAATGACTTAAGTTTCAAGATGGCATGTACTGGGACCGCGACGAGCACCACTACGTTTACCTTATAGTCCTTATTTATACACATTTAAAATGATTTATACAGGAAATAACACAATAAACTTTAACCATAGTTACCGATGCTTTATTGAACATTGGTAATATTAGTAATATTTGTCATTGAAGTCCACTACAACATTAAGTAAAAAACAATGCCAAGAAAGTAGGTAGGTAGGTACGTCAATTGCTTTTAAGGGTGCCTTTGTATGTATTACAAGTTTTTGTTTTACATATAATCGTATTTTACGACCTAAATAAAAAAAAACGACGGGTTGCACTTCGGGAGTGCCGACAGAAGTGAAAACTCAATGACTAGTCCAGATTGTCTGCAGCACTATGTATAATTGACCCATCCTCCTTTCTATTGAAAAACTTTAGTTCCGAAATTGCTAGTCAGTGAGCTTGTTTAAAATTCGAAATTCAAATTTGTAGCTTTAATTGTTTAAAATTCGAATAGAAATTGTAAAGTTACCTTGCAGACCTCGCATCTAAATATATTTGGTCATGATATTTTGAGTTTTATTCACCAGTACTAGAGTTCACTTTTATTAGCGATTTCATCAAGATGTAGCTTTATTGAATTATATTTGAGTGATATAAAGTTAGAATGTAACTGTGAGATCCTCGTATTTCAGCCCGTACAAGATTAGAACCTTTTTCATGTAATGTCATTGAGTTTTTCTTTATTGATATAAATGCCATCTAAATGAGTGGCCATCTAAATCTTACGGTCACGTGATCGCCTTACGCTGTCTCGAGTTTATCATTTTTTCCTCACCTCAAAAAGTGCCCAGCGCCGCTAAAGAAGTTTTCACTTCAAAAAATCTTTGTTATTTATTAATTTATTCAATATTGATAATAATAATACTTACGTAACGTACCTATATAGTAATATACTACAGATATTGATTTTAAATGGTGTTTTAAGTACAGTCAACGGTAAAAATATGGGTGTAGACAACTTACTCAAAAATATGTCCCATAGTTCTTAATTCACTGACATAAGAGTTATGGGACATATTTTTGAGATGATTTGTACACCCATATTTTTACCGTTGACTGTACAAGTATGACTATTTCTTGTGAACAGTAAACTATAGTGTATTGAAATTTAATTTGTGGACAAGCTATAACAATCATATTTTTTTGCCTTAACGCTATATTTTCGTTTGATGATTATGTTCTAACTAAACCTACATATTAACAACAAACAATATTCTAAAGTGGAATTTCTTCTTTACAGGTCTGAATAAACAGCGCGCTAGAAAAACCGGTCAGCGGATTATTGACCCAGTCTCGATCGGTCACCGGAACCATTATGCCTTACATATCCATCACTATCTAACGCAGCGGACCTGACTCGCATTGCAACTGACAAACACCGTTACTTAATTATGCCAGTCTAATAGTTCCACCATGATGGAAGACGTCTCGCCCCGCCCCAGCGTCGAGTACATCCCGCCACTGCCACCGAAAGTCAAGCAGAAGGCCACTACATTTACACAAATAACTAGCGATGATACTAAGTTAAACGGTAACATGGATTCGCTCAGTTCGATGCACTCACTCGTCCTTAATTCTAAGCCTTCTGCAACGGTATTCATAGCGGCGACCCAGCCAGAACGGCCTGCAAGCACGTCTAGCTCGGACGCTCTAAACGGCCCACACGTGGTCACTATCAGGATTAACACAGACTCCGACAAACCGAAAGCACCTAAAATCTCGAGCGTTCACCTCAAAAGCGACGCCGACTTCGACGCCTTCAAACTCAACGACATTTACAAGAAAAACAATAGCCTGGTAAGGCTCAATGTGGAAGATCGACCTAAGATTTTAGATGAGGAATTAAAAACTGATAAACCACCGTATATCTACTGCAGCTCCTACATGAATTCCAATATGGTGATGTCAAGTGGGCAGTGCTCGCCGAGCGATACCCTAGATTCCGGAACCTGCAGCGATCTTGACGGCACACCGCCTCCGCTACCTAAAAAGAAGCTCACGAAGTCTACAAAGAAAGTCTCCGTGACTCTAATTAGTTCCACGAACGGCAGTCATGATGAGTATGAAGACAACGATTCTAACATATCGTGCGATTCGCTTAATAGTAGTGAGCTTAACGGAAGCGTGCACGCCGACGAAAACCATAGCGAAGATGGCAAAAACGAAAAGAAACAGAGTCCACCTGCCGCGCCGATGATGCCGGCCTTTGAAGCCAACACTAACAACAAAGACAGCAGCTTTCTACCACAAGGTCTGCTCCAAGACATTAGAGACCGTTCTGTCAAACTTAATACGGTCGAAACTGAAAGCGAACCGGCCGAGCCTCTGGAAGCGAACCAGAATATTAATGAAAATGCTAATTTATCGAAAGAAAGCGCGCAACTAACGTCGTTCCGTCTAGTTTCTCAGTGTAATAGTGAAGTGACGACTAATTCAGACGGAGATTCATTACTGAACGTCTCTAAAACCCCTCTAATTAGCGAAAGCACGTACGAGGAGCGCAAGAAGGATAAAATTAAACAAGAAAAAATGTGTTACAGTAGCAATTATTTTGATGCGGACAAATATTACGACTTCCATCTCAACGAGAAACAGTTCGATGATGTTCAGTCATTGAAAAGTGTTAGTGGTGTGAGTGTTAAAAGTGATGAGTTATCAGAATTGGAATATTTTGCGGGAATTAAGGATTACAAGAGTGAAGAAGCCCCTTCGACGATCAGGAGTTCGAAAGGCACGATACGCGGCGTGAAGAATCGTGTCCGAGCCGGCATAGCAACATTCCTCCAAATCCAGAACACGACAAAGGTAATTTCAGCTTTATTGTTTCACTTTTTAATTTCCTAGCAGTTTTTGTGTCAACTGCCGCTCGTTATACAAGTACTTGATTTTAGAGGTCGCAGTAACGTATTCGAAAGTGTACGCGAGCACGTAGCCGGGGTTTATTAAAAAAAAATTTGACGCCTGAGATAAAATGTCTTGGTATTGAATATGGGGCCTTCACGGTGTGTTGTTCAGAATAATGGTCTCAAGGAAGGTGGTGTAAGACAATTGACACAGGTTGTTGATTAACATTCAGAATTATGAACGGACGTAGTTGTGTTGGACTTGAGTTCAACAATGCCGATTGTTGTCATATTGATAATAATGTTACTATACGTTGGTTGGTGTTTTGACAGGTGTTATTTTGCGGTGTTTAATATGTTAATATTGGTGTATATGTAGATAAAGCGACTTGAATGATTGCAGTAGGTTGAAAAAAACTATAACTTCTTGAGTGTATTTATTTTCATAGATCACGTTTGTAAAGCTATGTACCTACATTAACATAACTATTAAAGTAGGATCCTAAATATCAGCTGTAGTATTGGTTAAATTATAGCTGTAAGTCACAAAGAAACCTTATTCCTAAAGCAACATCAGAAAAAATAACCAATACGGAGATCGACTCAAAATAGCATCTATTTATAGCCGTTTAATTATATTACACACACCTACAATTAGCGGCTAGTTAACATGTGTTACAAGACCTTGGCCTAGTAGTAGTAATGCCAATCAAAACATTTTGTCGCAAAATTAAAAGTTAGATGTGATTTTAAATTAAAATGCGCCTACACGACACGTGTGACTGGTACTCGAGCGTATGTCTCATTTCTAGCCTTATTTCAAACCTGACATAAATAAACATAGCTAACTTTATCACGTCAAAGCTATCTTAATTACACTTCTTAATAAGTTCCCTAAGCACATCTTCCGCTTTTCTAACCACACACCTAGCAATCGGATTTTCTTCTAAGCGTTTAGCTGTCTCTAAGTGTGTCGGAAGCAAGAATCATCCAGTTTCTAAGTTACTCGATGGGAAAGTGCGCTGGAAAAAAGAGGCATGCCTCTACGATTGTTAGAAAACTTGGTGAAAAGCGGTGTAAAAATATTTCCAGGCTATTAATGGTTTTTGTTAGATTCACAACATACTTTGTAAATGATACAAATTGATGCTTACGCGACTGCTGTAGATATGAGGTGCATTTAGATCGTTCTTTATTAACCTCATTAACACGAAGTTTTTGGCGATTCCCTTCAGATTCCTGCTATCGAGGTTCCATTGTAGCTCAGCAAGTAAAAAATAGGAATACGTGATTTTTTTCCATGGCATCGAGGTATAATATTAACTAATTATTTGAAACTAATGCGTTGGTAATGTGCCATTCAACTTACATTCATTTTTACTTTGGTAATGTCAAAAAGAATAGATAGTACAGAGGGGTCCTGTCATTGTCAATTTTGTAGTCACGGTACATTTACTGCCATCTATCGACACACGATTAAAACTTAAAATAAAATTGAAAATGTATAAAATAATCAAAATATGTTTACGTATAAATGATTCTTAATTTTTATTGTTCCATACTGACCCATGTTCTTTCACTGATATGTGTTAAAATTGTTAAATACCAAACGGTGTCGTTAACGCCATCTAGCCGAGAATAGGCCAAAGGTAATGGCGCCATCTATTCGAGAATGACTTTTCCTTGGCCGTCCGAGGCACGTTTTTTTCTTAGACTTTATTTATCTTATACGGAGTTATATACATCTCTGGTAATGTCTAACAATGTGCGAAAATGTTGTATTACGATTTTCACTTTCTTGGCAATACCTAACTACTTAATCCAAAAAGATTAATTCCTGTCATATTATGACGGATGCGTGACAAATGTCCATTCACTGTAAACTTGACTTGCTTATTAACTTGGTTCTCTTTTAAACCATTCCGTGGCGTGACATACCAGACGTGAATATAAATAAGCAATATGCAATAATTCAATGACATTATGCATATTTATAGAGACCAAGTAGGCGTAGGGTACTGTATCAGTAAAGTAAACTAGCTTTAAATTGAGGTTTTGTTAAGAGATTCTTTAAAAAATATATTACACAGATATTCAAAGGTGTTCAACGGCAACGCGCATGTGACACCATGGAGAATTGCCAGAGTAAACGCGTATAATATCCATACTTTTACACCCAATTATTGGACTGATTTTAAAAACCTTTTTAACCTCGCGAGTCCAAATTAAATTCGAGTTTTGAACTTCAACAGAAAATATCTGGGACATACATTATCGCCCCCGTAAACCACCATATACCAAATTTCATCGAAAACGTTAGAGCCGTTTCCGAGATCCCCGAAATATATATTATGTATAAATAAATAAAAATATAAATCAATAAATAAACAAGAATTGCTCGTTTAAAGGTATTAGATAGATAAAAGAAAGTTCCAAATTGAAACGCGCAAAAAATGTGAGTCTCAAAAAATCAATAGTTCCAATAAATCCTATTATGGGTTCCATAGGCGCTACCAAATTTACTGTAACCCTACGCAATGTTACTAGTTATACAATGATCGTGAAGGTATTCTATGAAGGTTATAAGTAAACTATCTTAGTAGGTGTTTATGTCAATGTAAATAAACAGAATATCGTAACTCAATCATTCATAGCAATTATTTTATGTTCATTGCGTGGATGAATGAACGATTTATAGGCGTTGATTTGTTTTATTTAGATTATGGCATACATAATTGCTATCAAGTTGATACGTCTGGAAACTATACTACATGTTTTAATGGATGTTTTAATGGAACTCGAATTGCGACCTTTTGGAACACTGGTCAAATTGCTGTTAACCGATTGAGCTATTTACCAGAAGCGTGCGAATTTAAAAATTGTACCTACAATACAATATACCAGGGCTCTCCAAACCCCGGCCCGCGAAGCGTTCCAATCCGGCCCGCCGACAGCCAGGCTCCAAGTGTTCAGCCCTAACAGCAGCAACCAGGAATTGTTTTGGTGGTAGTACTGGTGCTCGACGCGGTCCCAGTACATGTCATTTTGAAACTTAAGTCATTGTCAATAGAGGTGACAACAGGGTCATGGCCAACAGAGGTGTTATCTATTGGGCATTAGCATGTCTAGCACTAGTACTACCATCTTAGTTGTTTTTGTTTGTAACAATTGAAATACTTAACAATGAACACACAGACTACGTGGTGAGTAGATGTACGTCGAGTTCACAAACATTTTTACAACCTAAGGTTTCTAAAATATGTACTGACACGCCTCTAAGTCACTGACAATAAGGTCGTGTAAATATACTTTTGGAACGTTGGCTAGTAAAGACGTTTGTGAACTCAACTGTACGTATCAACACTATCAACAGTGTTTCCTTAACATAATTTATTTTCTGCCCCAACATAATTGTGTCTTGTACTTTTTGTCATCATTAGCATGTCCGTGTTCCGGAACTTACCTAAACCTACATGTTGTTTATTAATTAACGGAACCAATTTGTCAAACACGCCATTTTGCACTTCATAAAAAAAACATGGATTCCTATTCGGCGTCTAGGTGAAACTGTGGCTGACCATATTAGTGCTGCATGTTCCTAGAAGACTATCCAACCGTGACATTAATGTGCGATGATTTCTACTGTGAAATGTTGGGCACCCCTGCATCTGTTTTGTTCTTTCGTCGGAACCTCTTTCGAAAATTCTGTTCCGTCGTACTGTTATGAGGTATAGCATCATCTTTAAACAGAAGTGTCACACATTTTTTTATTAGGTTTGGTATTTATTATGTACTTAGTGAAATTCCATTATTCTATCTAATATTGAACTTTAACACATTTTGATAACAGATTATAAGAAGGTTTTTATACTCAAATTATTTATTATTTTCTGGTAACCTATCGCAACTTGGAAAAATGTTTGTCCGATGTATTGTTGTTGTGCGTTTATGACAAAAAAAATAAAAACTTTTGTAAAAGGTATTATAGAAGGTTATTTTTAGGTGACATTTGTGAACCTTCTGAAAACTTGACGGTTCATGAATGAAACGCGTTCGATTTGAAGGCAAATAACAAATAACACATCGGACAATAAATAAAGTCGAGGTAGCATTGGTAGCAATAATAGGTTAACGTTTTTTCCTGAACTGCTATCTTTTCGGGATTTTGACAATACGGTCTGTATTTCGAGAACCTTCGGAATAAAATTTGGAACATGGACACGATATTATCCACTTCCTCATAGTATCTATTAGTTAGCTAATGTAACTTGCTAATTTGACACTAATACGCATTACACTCTCATTACTCTAATACCCGATGCGTGAACGAGATCTCATTTCTTTGCCTTTGATTGTAATGGACTTATCGAGATATTCGTTGTGTTGCAGATTAATTACTTTATTTACTTCCTAGAACAGTTACTTCCGCGTTAAATAGACCTTGTATGTACCTTGGATGTTAAGTATGGTTCTAGTGACATTGTTCAAAGGCTTTTTCATTTTATATAGTTAATTATAGTAATGTATCCCTACTAATCCGTCCTTAATATTAATTCCTCATTCTGTCTGTCTGTTACCTTTTCGCACTTAAACCTCTCAACCGATTTAGATGAAATTTGGTATGGAGATAGTTTGAGGCCCGGGGAAGTAAATAGGATAGTTTCGGCTCGATTCGGGCAATGAATTAGATTTCTACTAGACTTCAACAAGTTACGATACGGATAATTTAAAGATATTTGTAAGAAAGATATGTCAAATTTGACGTTTCCGCGATTCTGGAGGTCCTCTTGAACGAGTTCGACAAGTTATGACTTAGATATCCAAGTCACATCTAGCCGATATCTAATGTAGATCTAGTTGATCTCTAAATCGTCTCAAGATCTTGTGATTATATCGAAATCCGAATAGGCCTGTTTTTTTCAATCATCATCATAGCACACAGACGATGGCGCGGGCAAAAGATAGTTTATTTTTTTATATACGTTGAAATCACCCAATACTGTATTGTTGTAGGAATTAATGAAATTACAAACGCAAAGAATGCGTTTTGTGTGGACATGGAATATAATTTTGTACACACCATACGGTGATAAAATAGGCCTCAGGTCGTATTTTCGATTTATAAATAAGTAGGTACAGTCACCTGCAATAATATGTTACTCTTCGAAGGCCGCAAAAATATGTGACACTCTCTTATGGCTCTACAAATAAGATCGTGTCAGATACTTTTGCGGCTTCCGTTGTGTATTATTACGTATTATTCACAGAAACTTTTTTCAGTAGTTTATGTAGGTATTTTAACTAAGTATGTCTAGTTCTGTAGGTAGTTATACCTCTATAGTGTTTGACCTTGACGAAACAATAGTTGTTTTTAGACTTGTCCCAGGCCTATCTCAGATTTATATCTGTATCATAATTTGTCAACGCAATAACATTGCAATGTAACATGCTTAATGATTAGGTGCGACTCCGGATTTGAACCAACGATCCAGCTGGAAACTCCCACAATAATTGACTCCTATTTTTTTTTAGAATGTGCAACATTATAAAAAAAGCTTTATTCAAGTGCAATATCTACACTAGGTGCCGTAAAACGTACCGTACCGAGTAGTATAATCGGGAGCACGCGTTGGCGGACCGACGCAGACTTAAAATACCTACGTGAGTGACCCGTTTCAATATAAATCTAATATATCTGCGTCTCTCGGAAGTATAGTTATTATAAGAAATTGGTCTCTGAACGCTTTCATCTTGTAATTCTGTTGAGGTAGATAGTCAACCACATCATAAAATTGTTATTCTGCGTTCAAAAATCAACTCCCATATTTCTCAAAAATCGAAGAACAACGTTTCCCCGGGATTGTAAGTAACCCTAGATTACGGTAGTGTAGATATTTCTGCAGCAGGCTCACGTCCAAAGGTTTCATAACAAGGTAGAACATAGAACTATGTTATATTTCTCTCGCAAGAGCGGGAATGCGGAAGATTCGCGGCAACGTTACTCCACAGCCGTGTCCTGGTATTCGTTTTTATCCACACTTATTACTGACGTCCAGAGCTAACGTCAGTTGACGTAACAATTTCAAGGAGAATGGATGGGGATGTGTTGCATTGCATTCCAAACTGGAAAATGTAATAATAATACTCGTAAATAATGTGGTATGAAAGCTCTGCGAAGGTTTTCTCGAGAGATTACAGTATGAGGCTCTTCATTATAAGAGTGTATAGGTTTCTGAAAGTAGTTACGCATAAATGATAGCTTTGGAGTTACATAGGCCCTACCGCGAAATACGAAAATAAAAAACCATTATCTGCCTCTCTATCACTCGATTTTAAACGCCAAACTACTACGAAATTATGACATTTTAGTAAACTTGCGCAGTCTGGCTCTGGGCTATCAAAATCGCTGCCAGCTTAGCTTGGTGTAACTCTAACGAATTTTCGATTTTTGGCCAGATTAACTGGACTGGAAGTCTATTTTCAACTACTTCTGATTACAATATTAGTTGTAAATTGTTTTAGTAGTACCTACACACATTTTTCGTCAGTAGCGACACTTGTGACATCTGGTGTCAAGTAGCGGTACTGATAGTTCCACTACTTGACGTTAGGTGTCGACTACGAAATAACTCGCGTTTTGATAAGAAAACTTATGGAGTTTCCACTCTTTCTTTACTTAGTATATTTTTCTATGTAAGAAACAAACTAATCATGAGGTAAAACCTATCTAATACAGGTATTAATTAAAAACACCCGATCTATATAGACATAACTGATCAGCTATAAATCTAATCCCTCACGGCAAATTCCAGTCCATAATATTGTGGTGGAAAACTATGCCATTCCACCACACCACATAATCAAACTAACAGTAGAAAACACAACCTCACTTGATTCCAATGTCCGTAATCAAAACAGGCAAGCTTACTTAAGACTGATAAAATAAAACGAAGTAAAATAACTTCAAGCTCTTATATTGTTCAACCCTTTTTCTTTTAAGCAAGAGACACCATTACAAACGGTTAATACTCGATATAAACGAATAATGTTGCAATTTAAAACCTTATTGTTAGCTATGGAAAGTATATTTTTCCGTGTTTATATCGACAAACTTGGCTTCTAAATGCGTATCGTGTGGGATAACCTCAAAATTACCGCAAATATAAATTGGCAATAACCTCAGATGGAGAGTTTTGGGCTGATGGTTTTACTTTCCAATATTGACAATCTGCAAATATCTATGGTTAGAAATGCATTATAATAAATAAGTGTGAAGTGGAACATGGGAAGACGATACTTGAGGTGACAAATCAAATAGTGGTAACATTTATCGCATTTCTAAATGATTACGACCCACTTTTCGTTAACATTGCCTCAATAATACTTCACACAAGTTTTTAAGGTTTCTTGATGATTATTAAAATATTATGGCGTATTTTATCTGGGGTTCTAGATTTTAATAAAGCGACTGCCAACTTCCCATGCAACCCAAAGGGGAAATTAGGCCTTATTGAGAACTAGTCCTGTTTCCTCGCGATGTTTTCCTTCACCGAAAAGCGATTGGTAAGTATCAAACGACATTTCGTTCATAATTTTCAAGTATTAGCCGGGGTTGTAACTCGGCACCTATCTAGTAGTAAGTAGTAATGACCGAGCGTTAGCGAAAGTCTTCATTTCAGCTTTGGCAACAATGCTTTCCTGTGTCTGCATGTTCTACTCTACAGGTCGCAATTCTCAACCGATTCTCGTAAAAAAATTGTGAGTAGGATTTTCTTTGTCGATTTAGTTTTTGGGATTGCTTTCAAAATGGCGGAGGCACGGGGGTTCTTGAGATCTATAGCTCACAGAGCCACTAGGGTGACTGCTATAGTTATTGGCCACTACATAGTACTCGTAAAATTGGCCTCTATTAACAGTACGACTTCTATTGGCTTGTTTCTTTCTGATTTGTTAGGAGGGGCCAATAACTATAGCAGTTACCCTAGTTTAAATTATCATAAAAACATTTCCATAGCTTCCTCGATTTTAACACAGATAACAATCGGATCGGGGACAATGGCGTGCGCTTAACCATCATCACAATTCACTAGACTGTATAATCTAATTACCGAGGGATCTTGCACTTTTTCTCTTCCATACAGCATTAAATACGAGTATATTGAGATTTGAAAACTAGTTGGATTGTGTACCTTATCGCAATCGGATAAGGTTTAATTTGAATGACTTTTCAAACTTAGAGGAGCATGGATTTTTAACCGACTTCAATTTCATAGAAGGAGGAGGTTCTGTATTCGGTTGTGGCTATCTTTTTTTTTTTTTTCTATGTACGTTCACCGATTACTCCGACATCCGTAGTCCGATTTGAGTAATTCTTTTTTGTTTGAAAGGAGCTACCTCCGAGTTGGTTCCATTTTAATTTGGTTCTGTTCTGATGATGGAATCCATGAGGAATTGTGGGAACTCCTCAATTTTTAAAGGCACGTGTTAAGTAATTTCGGGGTTTTCTAAAGTAACTCGAGCATTTGCTTCCGAAAACCACCAATTTGATGTACTGCAACTGTAGCCTTACCACGAGTTTGACATTGACATATTCGCTAACTTTTTATGCAACTCGCTCACACTAAGGTTAGTACAAGCGAGATGCATAGGAAGTAAGTTACACACATGCTAGATGCTAGCGAATATATCAATGTCAAACTCGTGGTAAGCTGGTAAGGCTACTGATCGGGGGTTAGGGTTAGGAGTTAAGGGGTCGGGGAATGGCGGTTGAAGGGTTGCTGGTTCAGGATCGAGGGGTTCCTGGATCAGGGGTTGATGTGCTGTGAAGTTGAGTGATCGGGGGGCTGAGGGATTGGGTCAGTGGCGGGGCGGGCGGATGGATTTAGTTGACAGGAATTATAATTTCCCAGACGGACTCGAGAAAATTCCTGATTACATATTTACTAAAGTAATAGGTACACGAATTTAGTGTTAAACATGATCTTGTTTTTCATTCATGCGTCGCGCTCTTAACAATGCGTTAAACCTAAAAATGGAAAAATAAAAACATTTTACAAAAAAAAGCAAACCGACTTCAAAAAGGATGAAATAAAATATTATCCTTTTTGAAGTCTATGCGTTACCAACTGATATGTTTGAAGTCGGTGCCAAGCCAAGTAGTAACAATACCAGACAAAAATAATCAGCTTTATGGCTATAAATCCCATTAGAACTGTACTAATAACTATTATAAATACTAGTGCAGTAACTCGTAGGAGAAAGCGCAAAGCTGCACCAGTGCCTCTAACAAACTCTAAATTTGCCAAAAGACAGTTCTACCATCAATCTGTTAAGCTATATAACACCATAAACGAGCAACTCGATATTTACCCACAGCAACTATATGACTGTAAAAAAATCGTTACTGAATGGCTAAAAATTTTAACATACAAAGAAATTGAATCTATCTTGCAATAAAATTAAAAAAATAAAATAAAAAATAAAAACAACACATAGACACATGAACACACACACACACACACACACACACACACACACACACACACACACACACACACGCATATTAAATAGAAATTTGTCAAAATGCATGGTAAATTGTATTAAAATTTGATTTAGTTTTTAATTTAAAGTATCTTACCTTATATTAAGTATAAGACTAAGACTTAGAGAATTATGGTAAATCTTTGTAACAAATGGAAGAGCGGAGCCTTCTGGCACAAGTATTTCTTTACTTAAAAGAAGGTTCTTGTTTTAGTTCTAGTTAAAATGTATTATTGTGTAACCAATAAATCATTTTTCATTTTCATTTTCATAAATGTGTAAAGAATTCTGTCTGCCTCTTTGTCGCCTTTTCATGGCTAAACAACTGAACCGCTTTAGGTGAAATTTGGCAAGAAGGTAAATTCCTTGAATTGTTTTATATTTTGAAATGTAGTCCTCTGGATAAGGGACGGGAAATAACTCAGTCCCAATCCCACACTTGCGTGCTATAGACTGTTCGAGCATTATTAAGAAATGCTCTTTAAAAAATACGACGGCAAAAAAATGCATTTATATTTACACTAATGTGCCGACAAACATGGTACAGACTGCGCCAAGAAGGTTTGATCGTGTGTTCTGAGGTGTGTTCTTAGGTCCAGTCGACGTCAATGATATGTTTACACTTTTGCACCTTACTCCTTTGTAATAAGGCGAAAAGTGTAAACATATTTTTAACGTCGACTGTACCTACAGAAAGTACGTTCATTGTCGTCGTGTAAGGCAATCCAACGTAGGTAAATCCTTATCGAATTGCACCAAAGTCATGGTATGCTTAAAAATTGGCTTGGCACCGACTTCAAACATATCAGTTGGTAACGCATAGACTTCAAAAAGGATAATATTTTATTTCATCCTTTTTGAAGTCGGTTTGCTTTTTTTTTGTAAAATGTTTTTATGATCGCTTAATATGTTCTGCGCCTTAGTTTAGCGGAGTAGGAAACAACCGTGTGTTCGCACGCTTCCGAGACTGCGGTGTCAATGCGAATTGATTTGTCGATCATTCAAGATAAAGGAAGCGTGGATATAGTGGTTCGGAACAATGGTGATTAGACTACGGATAATTATAAGTAGTTATTTCTACTTATTATTGAAAGTAAATGCGCCTTGGCAATAGTAGACAATAGTTATAAGTATATGTAGCTTTTGACAAGCTTATAACGGGCTAGGTTTTATATATAAAGCCTGTTAATTTCAGAACTCATTTGCATCATCATGTAGATTTGCAAAGTAAATGTTTTTTTTTTTACTGCGAGAATAGCTACTATTTTTTCTGAACTGCATGTCTAAAGCTATAAAGGTCTTAAATAGCATTAAATCAAATATTAAGCCAATTCATACAAATGAATGTTGGAAATGCTACGACTCTGAGTATTAGGAATCTCTCGTTTCATAATGGAGACACATTTTCATTTTGTGATGACTTATTTTATCCATAGATTTAGCTCAGCACAATAAATTCCAACAACAATTCAAACACAATTATTCCTACACAAGGTTTGTAGGAGTTGACAACACCTTTGTTACAACCAACCTAACCCTACAGTTTAGTGTCATTGCCATCCATAATCATGCAAATATAAGCAACAGCCTCGCCAACAAAGTTATATTATCTATTTAAAGGACAAGTGCATTCCTCTTACATTTTTTCCGTCTCAATATAGTCTACAAGACACGCACGTATCATGCAAATCGCATTGTAACAAACAAGCAAACCTCGTATCTCGCGCCAATAATACTTGTATATTGATCTCTATTTGTTTTATCGACGATTTCTTTTCCAACAGCTCGGTTAACTAAGTTAAGAGTTTGACAAAGTCGATTTTCGCCGACTAACGAAAGTGTAGAGGCGTGCGCGAAAAGTCAAGGTTTGAACGTGAACATTTTAATTTTCGAACGTAAAGCATGCACTGTATTTTTATTGGTGCTTGGCCTAGTTTCCGGATATAAAGTGTGTTTATTATGTGCTAGATGATAAGAAATACACGATTTTCGTGATTGGAAGTGGTCATCGTTATCCGAGGTCATAAATGCAACGTGAGCACACTTGACACACTATTAATTTTTATTTGCCATGAATTAAAATAACCGCTTATCTCTTGTTACACGAATTTAAAAGCTGTTTACGAAACCGCCAAATTTTTAGTGTAAAAGCGACATATTATTAAGCAATGATGTTTATCCAGAAAAGCACAGTTAATAACAATAATTTACTAGCACCAATTAGAAGGTGTTTATCATTAGGTAACAGTTTAAGAGTTAAGTCTGAGTGTCAAAAATACTCAATTAACATCGTTGCAAAGGTGGAAAACGAAAAAAATTAACTAACCAACGAAAATACCAAGAAAGGAAAAAAAAAATGGTCAGCTTTTTCCGCACAAATAAAAGTAATATTTCAAACGATAATAGGCTAAAAAAAATTCAAACGAAGCAATTCATCATGAGCTTACAGATCATTAAACAGAAACATCCAGCCGACCAATTTGCCTCAATTAGCACCTATGCTCTCGTTCACAAACCATGCACATGGCACTGCTGATGGTCAGACCAATATACGCCTAGCTTCAACTAAACGCAAAAAACACCGATATAGAGACCAAATTATACTAGAAAGAGCTCTGGGGTGACTAGAAAACGTTTTATGATTAGTTAGTCTGATTTGATGTGGCGTGCGGGAATTCATATCTATAAACGAATAGATCTACTGATAATCTGAGATAGCATTGCGTTCATTGGAAATGCAGTATGAGAAATTACTTAAGATATGAGCATGTTATATGGTTGCTAGGCTGGCTTTTTTAGTTGCGTGCTATCATGCCCAGTTCCATTTGTTAGGTTCGAAGTCAGTAATTTTAACCTAATATTAGTTGATTAAAGTAATATGAGCATTATTGCTATGAGCTCCCGAAATGCTAAAAATTGGAAATGTTTATCATTGTCATAAAATGCATTGATATTGTTTGGACTGGCTTATACTAATTAGTTCCTATAGAATTATACGTATTATAATTTGACCGAACATTTCTGACTGTTATTTGTATTCATTATATAGATTATATTTCTGTATACGTCCTGTATCCATTGGTCATCAGTATACGTTCCTACACCAAAGAAAGCTACCATAAGCTATGGAATCTACATTCCATCCAATTACGGGTGAGTTATGACGAAACGATAACCTCCACCAACTCAAAAGGGCTGGTTTTAGTAAAGATTCCCAATCACTTACGTCCTTTTGGGGAAAGATCGTCATAACTTAGTTCTAACGCCGTCCGCCTTGGCCGGCCTACACGGCTTGGCCATCCTGACTACGCTAAAAGATAGTAAGTCCCTGTAACGCTCGTATGTAAATACACTGTTTTGACTGAACCAGGCAGAACAGCCCACGGCAAAGATCGGATCTGGGGTACAAGGCAAGTTTAGTACGGTGTGGGGAATTTTAATTGGGGCAACTTAAATGATGTAATTTGTGAAATATGTAACGAGGAATTTTGTTATGAAATGAGAAATTTGTGAGGTGTTTAGGAGACTTTTAAGAGTCATTTAAGTTTAGGATTAGAGAGAAACTTGTTGGAGAGAAACTTTTAATCTAACATACTTTTAGAACTTTTAGATTAATTAGATGAGTATGCTTTATATTCAGGAGGTACACCTTATAAAATTTAAGTTGTCTTAAATTTAGTTCAATTGTGACGCATTGACTTCATTTTTGATTATTTTTTTTTGTTTTTTTTTTCAAAATTGACAGATTTTTAGATAGATTAGATTCGAACTTATTCATACATTCCTGACTCTTTAAAGACATTACATGCAAGTGAAATGTGTGTTTTAGATTAGCATTCTAATGAAAAGCGTGCTTAATCTTCATTACCATTAATTATCGAAATACTAAGCATTTATGATGAAGATTACATTTGAATCACTTTGTATTTTTTATTCTCGTGTAAATTAACAACCGGGCAAGTGCGAGTCGGTCTCGCCCACTGAGGGTTCCGTACTTTTTAGTATTTGTTGTTATAGCGGCAACAGAAGTACAAATTTCAACTGTTATCACGCTACAAATAGCTATCACGGTTCACGAGATACAGCCTGGTGACAGACAGACAGGCGGACAGTGGAGTCTTAGTAATAGGGTTCCGTTTTTACCCTGTGGGTATGGAACTATTCATGCGCAAAATGTGTCACTGAAAAGGAAAGATTGATATGCATCTTTCTATACGCTGTGAGGTACTTCACTCTTTTAGTTCACTAGTTCAGTTTAGTTCAGTAGCTCAAAAGATCCATCTATATCAACAGTATTTCTCTCATTCGCGGATATAATGAGTCGAATGAAGACTTTGATAGATTATTTCATTCAATATGAATCACTCAAATAAATTAATTTATGAATCGAAGGTTTAACATGGCGTCCTTGTCACTCTCTAAGCGAATAAGCAAGTAAATGAAAAAGTTTTTAAACTTAACTGCTGAAGTAAAGATCTAAATGAATCCGAGCTGAACTAGTGAATGAAATAGTGACATCAAATCAAGTATGTACTTCATTTGAATCTTTCATTCGCGAACTACTCATGTCTAACTATTATCGTAAAGCTCAGAGTCACAGGTGTTCAAACCGAGTTATTTAGTTCACTAGCGGTCAGTTCATCTGCATAACGATAATATTATGGTCCAATACGCGGTTTACACGCTACGAGACGGACACGACGCGGCACAGTTTATTTTTTTCTTAGCATGCTTTCCGCCTTTAGTGGTTATAGTCGCATTAAATAACGATCGCACATGGTTTTTAAATGAACTAGGAGTGGCAATGTACAAGTTGTGATCCGTGTAAAAAGTTAAATAGGTTTATTATATTTAAACATGATAGTTTAATTCAGCACACGTTAATCAAAAATATCTGTTACCTAGTTTGATAAAAATTGTGACAAGAAAATAAGTATTTAATAATTTACATACATCATTATTTGTATATAAATTGTTACTCGTGTTAGTCGTGTAATAAGGTACTCGTGTTTACATTTAAAATAATATTATTTGTGTTTCTTATGGTACTCGATGAGGTAACATTTTAACCGGAAATGCCTTTAATTAGTACCGTAAAACGGGGTGAGTAGGCGCAAAACTGGCATTAAAACCTCGATAACATTTTGTTTTTACATATGCAACCTGAATGGTGTATATAATAAGTGTTCCGGACGTTTGTATTTTAGTTTTTATTTTATTTTGGGTAGTTCCATAACTTTGACGATAAACAGAAAATCTCACCTCACCCCGTAGTACCTCGTAATTGGGGTGAGATGGGTTTTCATACAAAGGTGATTTAGAAAGATTGTTGGATCGATTTTTTTTTATTATGAGTATTACTATAGCTCCATTTTAAATTAGAATACATTATTTTTGTAGCAGTAGCCTTAAAATCCCATCTCACCCCCTTTCATCCCTTCTCTCCCCATTCATAACCCAACTCTCCCCGCGAACCTTACTCACCCCATTTTACGGCAGTCTAAACACGGGCGGCTCCAAAGTATTGATCTAAAAACAGTTACAATAGTTTAGCTTTAATAGGCAATTAGTTAAGTTTATTGTATTTATATTGTGCATTTTGAAATACCTTATTATTTTATTTTGTCAAGAGGTCAGAAAGAAGATGTATTAACAACATGATAATCTCAGCAAAGCCGTGCTTTTAAAAACCCTGTTGCATATGCTCTCTCTGTTATGGCTCCTCTACACGATAGGCCAACGCCGGCCAATCCAAGGGACGCAGCCATGCGGTAGAATGAGATAGCAATATCACTTGCTCCCTCTAACGCATAAATGCGTCCCTTGGATTGGCCGGCGTTGGCCCAGCGTGTAGAGGAGCCATTAGATTCGCTGTAATTAACTTACAGCCAATTCGAACGTAAACCGATATCAGAATGACATCTAACTGATGTCATTCAGCTATCGTGCATTTCGCTCGCACTTGTCCGGAGATGTAGGTATTAGGCGAGACGCACGATAGCTAAATATCATTTTCATTTAAAAGTGTACCATTCACTTTTTTTCGAAAATGCATCAACTTTTGGGTTATTTCTAGTCAGAATCACGACGATAATAGATTTAAAAAGAAAAAAATGTATCCCAAAAAAAATGACAGTTTTGTAACGCATTTTCACAAACATTTTGTATGGACCGTTCCAAAACTGACACCCAAAATTTGTATGAAAAACTAGGGACACATTTTTTCTTTGTCTCATTTAAGGCGACGGTAGCGGTGGGTAAAATATCAGATTCTGTCAATTTACCCCATTTCACACACAAGCGCACTTCACGCACACTACCTCACTTTACTGGGACAGGTCAGTGACCCATCATGTTTTTTTAAGATTGGACTTTTAGTTTAGTATTGACGACTAGCCTCCTTTGAGGGTAAAAGCATTCCATTTAAAGATGAAAGAGAAACAATGCATTTAATCTTGCTTTCCTTGTCTGTTCATGTCACACGTGACGTACCTATTTAATTCATTTGATTGTTGACTGTTTTACTACCTACTATTGCTTTGTCGAGATACGCGTTTTGTACAATTAAAGCGAATAAAACGAGATGTCATTAAGTCAGATGTAAAATGTTATTTACTACTCTATACGGTTTTGCATAAGGTGCAAAATCCATTCAATAGGAATTTAAATAAATAAAGTTTCAGCAGGGTGGCAATTCCATTTTGGCGGATAAAGCGAAACAGAATAGTTCTATCGAACCTGCTTACAAATTTTCAAGAGAATCAGTTGAGAAATGTGATCTGCAAAGGAGAACATACAAAAGCATTTTTGCCCAAGCTGAAACGGAGACCTTTGCTAACGCTCGGCCAATGATGGTTTAGGTACACCTATAAAAAATTATTGTCCCTGCTGTAATTTTAATATCTTTATATTTCAGCCGGTATAGTTTTACCTTCAAAAATAATCGGTATCGCTAAACAATAGCGGTACCTTACTACTTATACGTTCACGAAATCGGTATCTGCATAACTTGATTGTTAGTAAACTAACCTGGAAAATAATCTCAAAATCACCGAAACATTTATGTACAGTCACCTGCAATAATATGTTACGTCATTAGCGCCAACTTTGCCTCCAGGGAAACTTTGCCCAAAACGCCAATTTTAAACAAATTCGTTAATGTAGAAAAATTGATAATAGTTATGGCCACCCTGCTGTTTTTAGTAGAAAATTGGTTATATTTCTGACAAAGTATATGCCAAACTTGTGCATAACTTGACTTGGGAATTTTGAGTTTGAGCGAGTTGTCTAATATAGGGTATATTTCGGCGGGCAAAAAATTGATAAATAATGAATGCAAGTAGAAAAAATTGAGAACCCTTTGACAAATATTTCCGGGTTTCAGTTATAACACATGAAGCATAGATTATGTCTATTGAGATTTAAACTAATAAGGCCTAAATACACAAAAGTTTTAGCGGTGGGCAAAGTAATCCGGTTATTTGGCATCCATACCAACATTGCCCACCACCAAAAACGGATTAGGGTTGTCACTTTCATCTAATTTACCCAACTTCGCAAGTAAAAGAAGGTTATGTTTGTACATACACTAAAATAAGTTTATAAATATATACTGCATTTAATTTGTCTTATTATCCTTTATTTAGATGTTTTATCCCGTTAACGAATGAAAACACAACAAAAATCATATTTTTGGTCATTAAACTATTGTAACAGATTTTCTCAAAAGTGACAACCCTAGCCTTTGTAAAATGCTTAGGCGAGCCTTATTTGGAAATGGGCAAAAACGGGTAGGCAACATTGCCCAGCAAATTTATTTAAAAGTTTTTACACTTATCGCTAAGCAGGGAATGGTAGGATTGCCCAAAACCTTTAAGTGATCCTTAGACATCATCATCATATATACGAGCTGTATTTGAATACCAAATTGACGTGGGCAATGTTGGCGAAAACCCCGGATATTTTTTTATTTGCCCGCCCTCTAAAACGCAAAAAAATGGGTAAAAACACGATAAAAAAATGTTTTCTTCACATAAACTGATGCGTTTGATCACAATGGACGTGCTGAGCAAAAAAAAGTCATATAATGTGATTTTTTTTGAGAAATTCGTGTTTAAAAAAAAAAGCGGGCAAAGTTGATAATAATGAGTAATGACGGTACCTACTCTTCGAAGGTCGCAAAAATATGTGACATGCTCTTATGGTTCTACAAATAAGATCGTGTCAGATATTTTTGCGGCCTTCGTTGTGTAACATAAATTGCAGGTGACTGTACATTTGGAATAATTAGTTTATTTAGTTTCAACGAAAGTTTCAAGTTTAGTACGAAAATACTTCAGATATGCAATATGCACAAAATGTAGACCTAATCGAAATAAAACATTGCTTTTTATAGTAAATTTATAAAACATTCGATACATAGGTATACATAACAATAACCAGGCCACAACGCTATTGGCCTGTAAGCTTCATCTCGGTCTCCAAAGCCGCAAAAACTTGCTAGTACTTAGTGCTGGTCTAGCCTTTATTTTTTCTTGAAGATTTTCAGAGAACAGCACGTACACGCATTATACACGGAACGAACGGCATAATCATAATAATTTATTCGTCGCAATCCATGGTATTACAGATCTAGTTACAAGACTTTCAGGTATTACTTATACGAATTACATAACTCTTCCTGTTAATAGGCAATATTTTAATATAAAAGTTCTATAATATAATACAAGATTACAGTTGTCATCAAAATTCATTGACATACAGAAGTCAAATACGTTTTTAAAATGACGCAAAATGATACCAGCATAATAAAAATTGATCCCAATCAGTAAAGATGAGTCTTTAAACTTTTTTCATTTTAAGCGAGTTTTGAAGGAAGATAAATACTTAAATTCGACTGTAATCGTATTATTTTAAGATAGTTTACTGCGGTTTTCAACAATAATGACCCGTAAATAACAGCAAATGAAATTTAAATGAAACGCGAGCTGATATTTATGTACCCTATTTTTTGAAATACATTTTATCTACTGGTATGCTTTCTCGTGTGCGTATATGATTTAATGTCAATATAATTGTCAAAAGCAAGAAAATCAAGCTGTCATTTTCATTTGAAGAAGTACACGTGTGCTCCGGTGTAGCCCCAACGGGCATCTGACTTGAAGAAGAATTTTGAGTGATGTCGTCAATGTATGGAAATTGTTCGAAAGTTTACATTTGAGATTGAATTTCTGTGTTGTCTTTGTGAGTAAAAATATAAATCGATAATAAATTGGTAGCTGAATTATCTAGCTTCCAAAATCATACAATAATTCAATTACTGTCAAAGACAAAATTGTTTTGCTTCTGTCTCAAACGGAACTCCATATTTTGATTTTTTGATACTTTTAGTGTCGATTTGTAGAGAATAACAGCAAATTAAAAATATAATGGCATAAAGAGTCGGTACACGGTTTCTTCGTGAATAAATTTACGTGTAATTTAATGCAATTATCAAACATTTATTGAACAAATTATGGTTACAAAGTGAGGTCTAAATCGAAAACGTCATATACCGGCCCCTTAATAGTACTCGTGATTCTAAATAACCCAAAAGTTGATGGTTTTTCGAAAAAAAGTAAATGGTATCATTTTTTTTCTGATAAGCACGAGATATTATTCAGATGAGGGTGAGGGTCGAATTGGCCTGTTAGATCATGTTACTTATTGCTAAACTGTCATTCCTTATGATGCATTTACGTTATTAACTTGAAATGTAAACTATTTGTATTTATCTCAGCATGACTTACATATTTCAACTTCTTGACAGTGGTGCAATGTATGCCAATCAAACTCTTGCATAATACTGCATACGAGTATCACGCTGAGTCAGGAAAATGAGTTTATAGTAAGTACACGCTAACGTAAAAGGTTATCTTTTCTCCATGTAGGCCTAGCACATGATTGGCGCGACTAGTGATTTCTATTTAATTAGTAAAATAGGATTTTAGCCTTTTAGGCGTCAAGAGATGAGGCGAGCTCTAAAAAAAGAGCTAAAAGGATCGAGTCTTTTGGATCACTAGGCGCGACAGTCTCTCGCGGCGAGATAGACTACCAGTCTTTTTCTCACCATGTTAATTACAGGGTAGTCTATCTCGCCGCGAGATACTGTCGCGCCAATCACGTGCTAGCCCGGCTGTTACAAAAATTGCACCAAACAAAGTCAAGTAAATTGAGCAGACTTTTTTTGACTTGGACATACCTACATTTTTACGGCATTTGTAAATTTCTTAAGTTGGTGCGCCCATGGGTATAGGTCAATTACCTATTGGTTACCTGGATGGATTTCTCGCTTTGTCGCTTCAGCAAATCAATGTCCTGCAAAGGCTTCACCGGATACATAAAGGTTCCGTTCGAATTCAGACTGCAGTAGCATTACTGACTGCATTGCTGCTGAATTTGAAGTTTCCTGCAGTTTTATTGCTGCCGGAATGCTGCAGTATCTGAACAGTTCCTTAACAGCTTATTTCCCTGCGTATAGATGGTGTCCTCCTACTTTTGAGTTTAGAGTATAGTAAACGCAAACCAAACTGACGACCGGGGTCGTAAAACTTCTCATTCACACTCACGTGACCGTAGGTAGGGTGAGAGAGATAGTGATATTATGACTCCGGTCGTCAGTTTGGTTTGCGCGCGTCTACATAGTACCGAAGGCACAGACCAACCCCTATAGACCGAGCTTATAGGACGACTCGCGGTCACCGCCCGTATGGTGTATAGGTCAAATATAAGATTGTTCGCGCGCCGCTCCGATCAGTTGCGCCCAACGTAACGACCTGTTAGCAGTGTGCACGAGTCTAATAAAATAAATCGTAAACTATTGAACTCATTGGGAAATCATGGGATATTGCAGCGTAAAATGGTGTGGCAAGTCATCTAAGACATCTACTTACGAAACAGATGGAATAACATCCCACAGGAAAGTCAAATTCATTATTTCATTGAATAATGTTTCTTGTCCGCGGGGTTCATTTTATACTGGTCAGTAAGCAGAGGCGAAGTATGTCCGTCCCTTTTCGTCAACTTGAAAATGCAATGCGCTATCCCTTTCCCTTTCGACTAGTGATGTGACGATAATGGTTTTTCAGTTGCGGAAACTTCGTGCTTCGTCATACCGTATTGTACCATTTTAGACATAATATATAGGTAATATGTTGTGTAAGTTTTTTAGAATCCTCTAGGCCAGCGGAGCAGTTAGGCCGCATGTCACGAGATGGACCTGATGATGAACTCCAAAGAAGTGCGAGGGAACTCGGTGTTGGTTTGTGATAGACATATGTTGTATGAGTTTTTTAGAATCCTCTAGGTGAGCAGTTAGGTCTCATGTCACGAGATGGACCTGATGATGAACTTCAAAGAAGTGCGAGGGAACTCGGTGTTGGTTTGTGATAGACATATGTTGTATGGGTTTTTTAGAATCCTGTAGGTGAGCAGTTAGGTCTCATGTCTCGAGATGGACCTGATGATGAACTTCAAATAAGTGCGAGAGAACTCTTTGTATGAGATTTCGGCGACACTTTTTTCTCGTATCAAAAGAGATTGCGATTCTGAGTGGAAATAATATAAAAATTCTAAACTTTAAAATTCATGTTCTGGGTACTTTAAGCAGAAATGCCCTAATATGTTAAGTAAAAATTTCAGGTACATTGTTAAATTACTTAATGAAATATTAAATTAATCAATATAATTATTAAGTAAGTTTACTCTAAGTATACTAAATTGGTAACAATTTTATCACAATAAATTTCGGTATCACTGGTAGCAGTACCCACTACCTGTAATGAACATGTCCCATCCCTACGCTTGCACGTGTCAGCGCGCCATGTTTGAAACGACCAATCGCAACGCCGTGAGCACCCCTCCCGCACCTCACAGTTTGGTGATTTGCGTCGGGAACAAAATGGCCAATATTAGGTTTCTAGAGGCGGTGTTCTGTGACCGAAGGCGACTAGAGTTAGACCAAGAAAAGTCTGCCGCGATTTTGATAGGCCACGCACTCCACGCAGTGCAAGTGTTATTTAAACGTCATAATTTTATAGAAGTTTGACGTTTAAAATAACACTTGCACTGCGTGGGGCCGTGGGCTATGAAAATCGCTGCACTTTTCTTGGTCTATCTCTAGAGGAAAACAGTACCCGTCTCGTGGAGTTCTAAAAGTCTTAATAATTTGCTGTCGTGCCCTTCTACCTGTTCGAAGTGAACTTTCACGGCTTTTTAAAAAACCTGTTCCCACTTAGCGGGTTTTCTTGGTAAAAATCTGGTAATGATCCGCTGACGGCGGTTTTGGGGTAAAAGGGCGATTGCTAAAGTTTTTACATGCTAAATGGCTAGGGTGCATTACATTTGTTATAACTACTTTTCATATATTATAGTTTGATATATCGTTATTTTGAATAACGTAATAAATGGCATACTGCCGTAATACATAATTAACGGTAAACATAATGTTATTATTGCTATAATGGTCATAAGGTATATTTACACTTCGTCTAATATACATTGTCATAATTATTACATACTCTAAAGCATATTATTTGTTATAACAACTGACATCTCATAATTATTTGTGTGGCATAATAGTTGCATGACATAAATGGGTTAGGTTAGGTTGGAACTGCGACTCCGCACTAACTAATAACTACCTAACAAAAGGAGGGTTAGGTTAGGTTAGAACTTTGACCCTCTGTAGAATAAAATACTCTAGCAAAAAAGTGGTTTAGGTTAGGTTTGAACCGCGGCCCCCGCAGAACGAAAACCGTGAAAAAATTGGTTAGGTTAGGTTGGAACTGTGACTTCCCTAGAATAAAATAGCTAGCAAAAGCAGTAGGCCTGCGTACTAGTTATAAAAATTATGTAAAACTTTACGTTATCAGTAAATGAAATAGGTATGACAATATATATGTATTTATACTTGATAAAATTGTATGAAGTATTACGTTATACAAAAATATAATATAATAAATGTCATTATAAAACATGTCTATATACTATTTGAAAATTATATTACATTAGGCATTATATCAATGACAGTTTAGATGAAATCACAATATAATAAAAGAAACGTATAATAAAAATTACATTATAACATACAATAATATATCAAATGGCGTTATAACAAATGTATGATAGTTTATTTATAATTATATTAAGCATTACACACCCAAATGGCTATAATGTTAATGGCTAATGTATATATATTATTCTATGTACCTATGTATAATTTTATACATACAAAGAATATATACATTTTATAAATAACCCGGCGATATAATTTTCCTCAAAATACATTGAAGCTCTCTCAGGATTCTGATTTTAGAATTCTGTTATGGCTTTGTTATCAATATGGGGCCCGATTCGAATTTTGAAATAGACATCTATTACATATCTTTTAAACATCATCAAGATACTTATAAGAGGATATAACCAACGAAGACGCCATGTCTATAATTTTCGGTACAAAATAGTCTGCCGTTTTTTGCGGGGGAGGGGCACATCAAATGTATACGTAACGTAAACATAGCCATGTCAGATAAACGTCAGTCCATACATGTGGTTGACATGTCGTTGACCATTGGCCGCCTATTTTCGACAGAGGGGAACGCCTATTAATGACCACTCCGTTGGTTATATTCTCTAAGCCAAGATACGATAACGATATGTTTAAGATCTAACCTGTCAAATTTGACATTTGCGCGATTCTGGAGATACTCTTGAACGATTTCCACAGGATGTGAGATCCAATTCACATCTAATAGATATCTTACTCTATCTAACGTAAAAGTGACATTGGTTGCCCGAATTGCGCTGCAAAAGAGAACTCGTTGATATCTAAACTATAACGTATCTAGAATGGATTTAGTACGTGTCGTCTCTTGTGAATATCTTGAAGTTCGAATACGGTAGATGCTATTTGCAGTACTCGTTTGCACCCTAGTTATAAGAAGGTGCGAGATGCACGGGCGAGTTACCTATGTCAGAACTAGATTAAATTGATATCAATTTGTAAATTTGAATCGGCCACCGGGCCGACCTTCCTAACAGGGATGTTGCGAACATCCGCATCCGCATCCGCAACCGCGGAACTTCCGCATTATTTTCAACATCCGCATCTGCATCCGCATCCGCATAAAATCGATGCGGAGCTTATGCGGATGCGGATGTCGAACAAGTCTGTACAGGAACGTCTTAGCGGCGGGGTAAGTGCTAGGTAATTTCGCCATTACCTATAACGAAATCGTCTAGATCCAGAAAAGTCGGCGAAGTTACTGTTTATTAAATATAACGCACCTATATTCTTGCTCAAATAGGTACTAAACGTTTCGTTTTTTTAAATAAAAAAATACTAAAAATGTAATATTCGACGTTTTCTAAGTACCTAATCTTGACATCCGCATCCGCATCCGCATCCGCGGATGTCAAAAAATCTGCATCCGCAACATCCCTGCTTCCTAAATAGGGAATGTTTCGCAAAACTCTGCATAGGGGACGCCACTACCACTATCCATCACAATCTGGGGGTCTACCGCGAAACAAGAAAATTGAAATTTCGTTATCTAACCTCTCCATCACTCTTGCATATTCGAGCGATAAAGAGGCAGATAATTAAATTTCGTTTTTTCCCGGTAGATCCGTGTTAACAAACCGCCTTGGTGCATCAATGTCATAATTTACTGTCTGTGAAAACTTGTCAAAATTTAAGTTATACAGTTTAAGGCACAGTATGTATAAGTTACTCTATGGTTTCCTAGATAGCTTAGTGCTGCACTCTGGCGGCAGAATATTGCAGTAATACCTATTGCGTAAGGAAGTGTAAATAACGGTAGGTACACTGAGTTGTTTTGGTACATTTTTGCCCAATACTTTGTCATCTAACAATGCCAAGCCAATGCCAATCGACAAGTAAAAATGTATTGGGACGAAACATGTGCGGTGATCATGGCGTTTTAGGGTTCCGTACCCAAAGGGTAAAACGGGACCCTATTACTACTCCGCTGTCCGTCCGTCTGTCACCAGGCTGTAGACAGTTGAAATTTTCACAGATGATGTATTTCTGTAGCCGCTATAACAACAAATACTAAAAAGGACGGAACCCTCGGTGGGCGAGTCCGACTCGCACTTGTCCGGTTTTTCTATAAACTATTGTCATTTGGCTAGGCCCCCAGTTCACTGGCAGCCATCATCCGTCGACAAGTAAAGCAGGCCACTGACGAGCCTTCCAAATGGATGCCGTTACAATGGATTCATCCAAATGGACGGCATCCTAATATTAAACATTGTACGTTTTTGACATTCACGGACCGATTTTGGATTGCAGCCACGCTATTTGGACTGTTGGAAGGCTCGTCAGTGGCCACCTTTACATCGAAGTATTAAAAGGTACCGCTAGCAAACTAATTATAAATATATGACAACATAATAGGATAATTGGGCGAACGTGCAAGCGATTAAAACATTTCAAGATCTTTTTTGACATTGACATGTGCTTAACGTGATATGGAATGAATGTTGAGATGCAGTCTGTGGTTATTATTAGCCTTTAGCATTATTATTTATATTTTGTATTGTGTATTAAAGTGATGAATTTGTAACAAGTATTTGGTAAATCTGTTCACAAAATTGCCTCCAATACTGTCCCAGTACATGTTTCAGTACGCAGGGTCTCATCAATTGGACATAATGGACATTACAGGGTCAGCAGCTCAAAAAACGTTGACTAAGAATTTGTGGAATTTTTCTTACCTACAAAATGTAATTAAATATTAATTTGTAAAACTTTCAATTAGATTTTCGGGCTAACAAACATCATGTTAGTTAACAAACTTGTTATAGGTTACCGTCTAAATAAAGTAAATAAAGTTCGCTGGACAGGGGGCCGATTTTTGAATTTCGCCCACTCGACTTCGTGTATTTCGTTAAATAATATCTCCACTACTAGGCGTTTAACTTCTACTAATAGAATTGAAATCGAGTGGTCAATACCAACATTACAAATTTCGTTCGCTCGTATTTCAAAATTTTGCATTTCGTCGTTTTCTACCGATTTGCGAGTGACGAAATCGAGCGATCGAAATTCAAAAATCGGCCCCCAGAAGGTTGACATATTGGCGTCGGTCTTAAAAATACAAATGCATTTATTTCATTACTTTTTTTCCGCTACTTACTACAATTTTTTGTACTTCTGGAAAACGAATGGAATTTATTTATTTTTGATTTGAGATATGTATCTGCAAATTTAATACAATTCAAAATATATTTCACGCCAATATATACTCGGACGAGCCAAGAGAAACGAACTTAAAACTAGTCATCTAACGATTTGTTTTGCTGATGCTACCAGTTACGTTCGTATAGTCAAAAGATAGTGTGTTATTATTAAACCTTAATAAAGATACGACTTTTCATTTCGGCAATGTGGCTCGCTCATTTGTTTCGATGAATAATCGCTGCTGTCAATTTTTTGTCGCATCTTATTTGCTATGATTTACCCGTTAGACGTACAGTAATATTGGATACCGTTCGAAACATGGAGTGTTTACCACGTATATTTGAACTAGAGTTCCATAAGACAATAGGTAAATAAAGCATATATTTACTAGCGATACAGCTTTGTTCGAAAATCTCAATTTGGTCCTACTTGACACGTTAAGGATGACTCACGTTAGATCGAGCCGTGTCCTGCACCTGTCATCTGTCATAGAAAAGTAAGCGTCGGAAGCTCCGTATGGTCATTACAGAGTTCACAATCGAAAGTATTTGTCACAGTCTAATAATTAGAATTTACGAAAAAGACTGTTTATTTTCTTCATGAGCATGAGTATGAGTATTTTCTACATGGCGATTTTTTTATTCGCATCTACACAGAATAAATAATAGTAGGTACTAGGTACAGAAAACTCACTCTCTAACAAAACGCATCTGTTACGATCAGCACAGATATGGCCGCTAGGTGGCGACAGCGCCACGCGCGGCTTATGGCAAACCCCAAAATTGGGGCGGAACGGATGTACTTTTAGCTACCTGTAGCAAAGCGGCGAAATCGCGGAGTGAGCCACGCCTGGCATCGACGAATTGTTCTATATACCTACAGGGACTTTGTTAAGCTAGGTATTAGAAAATAGATACTTTTGACGCGTAGTCTGATTCGTTACTTTTGATGCTACATAATGGCGATGTGAACCTGCTTTTGTATTTTAATTTAATCAATGGTAAGTAGAGATTTACCCGTAAACTACGGTTTAATTGAAAATATATCGGATTATCGCATGCCATACCTCAATTTACGGTATGTGTAGCATGCACGAAAGCGTGGGAAGATCTATTGTCTCTCTCGTTCTCATGTAGGATGGTTATAATTATGATAATATAGCCCTTGAGTGACTACATTCCGTTTAAGGATTTTCATGTTTTGAATGTAGAAAGTAGGACAAATGAAATGGTATATATACATATAAAAATATGCAAAATATGAGATTCTAAATCGTTTCTCGAATAAGTATTATTCTTCAAATAAAAAAGAAATTAAATAAATTATTTTAGGTACATGCTTAAGTTGGATTTAAGCATAGGAGTAAAAAAAATATTGAGTCAAGGGTTTTTGTCAATTAACAATGAATTAGATTCGGAATTAATTCAAATACTTGTTGCCTACAGGTATTGTTTATACGTACAGTTTACAAAGAACAATTGGAGCAAGTTAGTTTTTAAGTCAATCCATTTAACACCCACCATCCTTACGTCCACAATATGTCACCATTTAACAGTGGCGGCGTGTCAAACATATCCATAGGCAAGCCGGGGCTAATTTGGCTTACATAATATTTCCTTTACAACTCTGCTCAAATGTCCAAAAACAGGCAAGCCGGTGGGAATCGGCGTTTATGGACACGCTGCCACTGCCATTTAATGAAGTGTAAGGGGTATACCTGCTTTGTTCGAAAATTCATGGGGTAATGGAAGCTGCCCCCACTCGTGTCATGAGATGCGCGCATTTTTATTTCTATATTGCGAATCAACTGATGTGCTATCTGTATTTTCATTTGGGCAAGAAGAACACTTTTTAATTTTAATATTTTTCCTTCCCCATCTCACCTTAAACATAGAGGCAGAAAACAAGCAGTCTTATCGGACGTATCATGTACACAAATGGTGTGTCTTAGGAAACAGACAGTTAACAGCGCCAGGACGCCACGCCATTAGAACCGGCCTGCCGACCTTGCGAGGCGAGCGGGTTACATAGCGGTGCATACCGGTTGCATACCGGTTGCCCGGACATTCCTGCCGAGTAATGAGAACATTTGTGGCTTCTCATTAGGTGAAGTTTGATGGCGCTCGTAATCTTGTGTTTCGACGTAATCTAATTAGAATTAGGCGAAGTTTGATAGCGCTGTCTAGTGTAGCTTAAGTGTAGAACAAATTCTTAAGAGGGAGCTAACGCATTAGTAGTTGTTTCATTGAATTTTTACACGTTTTAATTAACGGCAAAAACATGAGAAAACATCACGGCAACTAGATTACATTTGTAAGGGCAGACTCCAACCCAAAACCTTAAAAGGTTAAAGTTAGCGATAGAAAAAAAAAACTTTATTGCGCAATTTAATTTATTTTTTATTTATAAAGACGTTATCTCATGTCAAACTATTATGGTAGGTATTTTAACGCAGGTACTTGCGGGTCACCTTAATTACGGCTGGTACTACATCTGACTATTTTAACCTTAACTTTAATGTCCTCTCGGCAATTGCAAAACTATTTCACATAAACTTAAAACGTCGTTAACCTTGCAATTAAGAAATGAAATATGTATATTCATTCAAGCTATTAAAATCTCATCTTCAAGTGCAACAATTGTTGTCAAAAAGGGCTTTACTACCATGTATTTTTCACTCACATACGCCTTATAAGTGTCTGAGTTGACATTGACATAAACTTGAACTCTAAGATATTTGGAATAAGGAATGTAATGCAATGGTAAATGTTTTGTGGTTGTTTGTGTGGTTTTTAGTGGAGTCGTGGTCAATTTGTAGGTAATTAAGATGATTTTACTAACGGTAATTGCTTTTAAATCAGCATGAGTAGTGTTTGGTACAGATGGAGATTAATTTGTAAACACGTGATATTTTTATTTATTTAATGTCACCATCCTTAATCTAGTTAACATAACATACCTATGTATTATAATATTAACCTTGCTTAGAAATAGAGGTATACCTATCCTGGGGGGCGATTTTTTAATTTCGATCGCTCGATTTCGTCACACGAAAATCAGTGGAAAACGGCGAAATGCTAATTTTAGAAATACGAGCGATTGAAATTGGGAATCTAGTGGTATTGACCACTAGTTTTTAATTCTATTAGTAAAATTTAAATGCTTAGTAATGGAGATATTATTGAACGAAATACACGAAATCGAGCGGTCGAATTTAAAAAATGGGTCCCCAAATACTTACACGAAATGTAACTTATGTAGTACGTTTATACTAAAAAAGTATAAAATCACAAAACGAGCGTTACTTACTTATACATAAGTATAAGAATTTTGAACACCTCGCCCTCTTACTCACTTCTGCTAGTGACTTCACTTGACCTTAAGGTATTATTACATTTACAACCATTCTGTATTTATTGACACATAAAATACAAGAAAACGTAAACCAGACATTTTAGTCAGAATTCTGAAATATAAATTCGAAAATTTTAATGAATATTATCTTTACTACCTACCCACTACCAATGCTGATGACAGTTTTTACGATTATTTTTATATTTAAAGTTCATAATCTATTTTAAAACGCAATAAAATAATCGTAAGTATTGCTACGAGCTAGTGAGCATTCGAAGTCGCATGTCGTGTAATGTACAATTTAACTAACTGTTCTATATGGCTATGAAAAGACTTTTAGATTACACGAAGGTACACGGCGCCTCGTAAGACTGTGTGGTACCGCCGAGCTGGCTAATTCTGGCAAAGTAAAATGTCAGTTCTTAAAGTTGTTTTTTTGACGTGATAACGTCTTATAAATCGAGGAACACCGGTATAGCATGCACGAAAAAGTGTCACGTTGTGGACAGATCTCCATGGTAACGTTGTGGACAGAATAGATCTCCATGGTAACGTTACGGCCTTGCTAAGTATGCAATTTTTCATCAATGTTTTCTTATGATGTTATCATGCGAAATTATCATCCGTAAACCGACTTTACAGACAACCATATTTTTTTTATATCATCTTTGGTTACAATAACTAGCACTCTAGGCAGATGATTATTGCAACTTCATTGTGAACTAATTTAAGGTGACATTTCAATAACGACTGCAGCATCATTACTGTTGCAACGTTAAGGTGACATTCTGGTGGCAACTGCGCTGACGACTGTGGCAGCAAACGAGACGACATCGTCACGACATCGCTACTTATAAAACACTCAATAACTGTCCAGTTTAATCGTGCATTCAATAATTGCATGCTAATGTAATTACTACTCTGCCTACACAATCTAGTTAATTAAATAAGATAGATGTAGGAATATTACGATCTGTGTACACTTACGTTTCTACATTGCACATTAAGGTCCATTAATAAATATCATGTTTGGAACCAAACGGTAGGTACCTACCACATTAAATCCTGCATTGCTGCAGGAAACGTCGGAAAAGTCATTTTATCGAGATATACTAAACTGGCGACCCGCCCCGGCTTCGCACAGGTTAACAAATTATACACTTAAACCTTCCTCTAGAATCACTTTATTGATAGGTGAAAACCGCATGAAAATCCGTTCAGTAGTTTTTTAGCTTATCGCAAACAAACCAAAAATCACAAAGACAGACGCGGCGGGGGACTTTGTTTTTTAAAGTGTATGTAGTGATACGTACAGGCCTATTCGGATTTCGAGATAATCACAAGATCTTGAGACGATTTAGAGATCAACTAGATCTACATTAGATATCGACTAGATGTGACTTGGATATCTAAGTCATAACTTGTCGAAATCGTTCAAGAGGACCTCCAGAATCGCGGAAACGTCAAATTTGACATACCTATCTTACAAATATCTTTAAATTATCCGTATCGTAACTTGTTGAAGTCTAGTAGAAATCTAATTCATTTTCCGAATCGAGCCGGTAGTGTTGATTGGACATTTTAAGCAGCAATGCAGTCGGCAGTAATGTCGCGCAATACTGCTGCAGTAAATGCTGGTGCAGTTTGAATCCGAATAGTACCTTAAGGGTAACATTCCATTTCTGACCGCAGCTGCACTACTAATAGTACGAACGCGTCGGTGTTATTGTCAATTTCCACAGTAAAATGACTGGTAGTGGTAGTGCTGATGTCGTTGGAAATGGAATGTCACCTTAAGTGTAACTTAATACACTAGACATAACGTCACCTGTTTATCACTTTCCGTTATGTCACTCGATTGACCAACGCATTATCTCTAAAAGCGCTTTTAACTCTAGCACTTGTTAGTGCATTAAGTGACCGCAAGGGTCTGACGTAAGTTAACGGTGAGCTCTTAATCGAGACCGGTCAGGTGTGAGACCTAATTCCAGACTGTGAGGGCTCAGGTTACTTTAGGTAAAGCACTTTAGCTGATCTGATGGTAATGGTTATAAACATTTAGTTACAATATGCGATATTCGATACACTCGGTTATGATGCGCACATTTTTCTCTCGACTTTTATTTCTTCTGCATAGTGACATAATGGCACTCCCACATTATGTCACCAATTGACGTCACGTCAAAGATTGTGCATATTTAGCTTAGACGAAATCTACAACAGGATATTAGTTATTTGTTTTACAAGGGGACAAAGTGCTAATATTGATACCAGAGCAAGCTTGAGACCTTGAGATTCCAAAATTAAACCACGAGTGTAGCGAGAATTTGACACAAATTTTGACTTGAATTGAATTGAGAGTGATGATTTTGAATGATAAATATTTAAAAGCGTTCATTTGCATTTGATTTGTAATGTATGGTATTTTCCTCGCGTTGGTGTGGTTAACCTAAACATTTTGTGTTTCACTCGGTGGCAAAGTTCATTAACCCTAGTGCATTCAAATCCTCGCAACGCTCAAGATCCCACTTTTTGAACTTGCTCGGGTATCAATATTAGCTAGCACGAGGCGTTAAATAGCAACTTTGCCCCCTTGCTAACCTAAACTATTCCGTCTTCAACAACTAGGTACACTAGAATGAGCAATAATTTGAGTTCAGACCTAATCTAAGTTCACAAACACTTATTCAATCAAACAAAAGAAAGGAAGCGTCAGTACAATTGTACGTATGACTGAATGAAAGTAACGAAATGAACCGTGACCCGGGAAGGTCGGAAAATTGCAAGCAATAACAACTTCTACTGACATCAGTATTGCAGTTTGAGTCTTATGAGCTGTTGATAGAGTTCAATGTTCTTTCTATAAAAGCTTCGTCGCTTAGGACTTTTTGTTTTAAAGTGTGTGGCGCAGGGCCGGTGACGCAATGAGTTGCTTCTTGACTTTTAAAAGTACCTACTTTGCCTAGAGTCAGACCAAGAAAAGTCTGCAATGATTTTTATAGCACACGCGGTGCAAGGGTTATTTTAAACGTCAAACTTCTATAAAATTATGACGTATAAATAACACTTGCACTATTCTTGGTTTAACTTTACTATGTTTTCAAGCTATAATTTAATAGTATGCTTTATAAATAAGCTACTTAAGCTCTGCTCACTGACAACTAAAACTAAGAAAAATAATTTACAGTGGCGTCCAAAAGTACATGGACATGTTTCAACCGTAATACTAAGGCATTACGGTCGACATCTATCCATGCACTTTTGGACGCCACTGTACATAACGTAGTTTTGTTCTGTAGCACTATGAAGCATATTTGTATTTTAAAAAAAGTAGTCTTCACGTGGTCTACATTTGTAAGTTTCAACATACGAATACCAAATAAAAACTGGCATAAGTAAAATAAGTAGGTACCTTAAGCTAACATATTAAAAGATTATAACTCACATTTACAGAAATTTTGTACTAAGCTAAGCGGCAGAGTAAAGTAGGTACCTAAGTAAGGGTCATGGAGGCGATGATTGTAATAACATATGTTATCAATTTGATCTAGGTTTGCTAAGGATATGGTCTGTCAGTACCAAAACTGACATTTCTTCAACCAGGAACATCGCGTTTGACACTGACAGACCATATCCATAACACATGCAGTTCAAATTCAGAATATGTTAGGTATTACTATCAGAATACACCTCTGTACGTTTTTACGATTACTACATAAACTATACGAAACAATCAGTCGAAATGTAATGTATCTCATCATCATCATCATCAGGCTACTCTCGTCCACTGCTGGACATAGGCCTCTCCTATAGCACGCCATTGAGCACGATTTGCGGCAACTCTGATCCAGCTCTTGCCAGCCGCCTTGAGAAGGTCATCGCTCCATCTAATGTATCTACAGTGTTTTAATGCCGCCAGTGTTTCAGCAAAACATTTATCAGCTATTACATTGCCCAGCAGGTGTGTGGTCACTATTTGTGTGATGCAACACACCGCGAAATTCCCAATGACCTTTGCGTGGACCACACCTCAACGAGCTTTTATCAAATTATTGCATTATTCACTAAAATGAGGCTCAATTTTTTACGGATAAACGTACACGTAATGACTTGCAGCCGTATTCGAACAATGAGATACGTCAAATACTAGATATTTCATTTAATTTATTTTATTTCATTTAATCATTGCAATCATGTACAACATTATAACTATACAAGGTACACATATGTGAACATGAACCCGGACAGGGTATAGCAATTAGTTTTAATCTTATAGGTACTAAAGTCTTATTAGGTACAATAAATGCTCGTAGTTTATACAAAAAGCATAACAATGTATAGAATTTACATTACATAAACCAACAATTACTCTAATTAGGTCTTAGATGTATTTGCAAGATTATGAAAAATATACCTAGGTCTATGAAAGTATGGACATAAGATTGTTATTCCTCCAAAAATTCGGCTATTGAATAGTAGGCTTTGAAACGATAGGGATTGGATATGTCAGTGTCAAACAAGTGTCAAAAGTGACGTTTTTGTTTGAAGAAACGTCAATTTTGACAATTCATATCGTTTCAAGATCTAGTCTTTGACGTATCTCATTGTTCGAATACGACTGTTGGTGATTTTTATGGCGGTAAAAAACAAAGCCCTTTAGGTTTGTGTAATTTTATTATTGACAAAGGGGCTTTTAAAAAAGACCTCGAAGAGTCGAACTCGCGCTTTAAGGGTTCCGTAAATCGCACATCTATTAGAGTTAGACCAAGACAAGTCTGCAACGATTTTGATAGCACACGCAGTGCAAGTGTCATTTTAAACGTCAAACTTCTATGAAATTATGACGTATAAATAACACTGGCACTGCATATGCTATCAAAATCGTTGCAGACTTTTCTTTGTCTAACTCTAGCAATATTTTGTTATCTTATGTCCGAATAGCAAAAAACTACCAAGTGACGTTTCGCATTAATATTTATAAAAATACACAGTGGCATTTTCCAAATTCCAAATTATTTATTTGTTAAACATAGGTCCAACAGTAGGTCTTAAAACTGTATCTCCATTATTTATGCTTTTTATTCAACGCTGAACACAGCCCTCTGCGCCTCATTTTCGAGAAAACCTATATCATTATCACGCGTATGTTTTACACGAGTCGTGTATTTTTACTACCCGTATATTTTCATGTATCTTTGATTTTTTCGCCTTGTATCCGTCTGACTGTCGTTTTCGTCACATAAGTTTACATAGTCTTTCATGTTGATATCATGTTTCACATACATCGTTGCTTTATGCATGGAGTAAATAAGTATAATTTCCACAGTGTTGACGAGTTTGTAGTAACATTCATTTAAAATATGCCACAAAACTGTTTCTAATAAACTGTAAGCCATTTTTCTTAGTTTCTCAAATAATAAAATTGCCATAAGCAACCATATACATACTTCGTCTTTGACTTGGCGGCAGGCGCAGCAAGTTATTAAAATCAATTCTGCTTACGCTGCCAATTCCAACACCTACGATTACAATTAATATTAATTTCATTATTTCGTCGGAACTCATATTAAAGTCAAAAAATCAACAACGCACCATAAATCCAATAAAACAGAATGAATATTTTTCAACTTTACCTCCATAACAATTTAAAAAATATAACTACGCGTGTTTGAGTAGACCTTTTTACCGCTAACGTTTAGATGAAATATTTTAAACGTTTTTATTTGTGTAGTTAAATTTATAATTTAAAATTATAAAATTATTGAATGTATTATTTATTAAGTTCATGTTGATTTTATACAAATAAAACTGCAAATTATAGCAAACATTGTTTTTTGTTTTTTTTTTATAGGCGTAGTGGCAGAGTGTCATTACGAACCATAAAGCAAATACTGCCTCTTGTTTTTTTTTATGGATGAATGCCACGATGCTGTGTCACAAATATCTGTGAAATGAAAATTAAAAAACCGGGCAAGTGCGAGTCGGACTCGCGCACGAAGGGTTCCGTACCATAATGCAAAAAAAAAAAACGAAAAAAAAGCAAAAAAAAAACGGTCACCCATCCAAGTACTGACCACTCCCGACGTTGCTTAACTTTGGTCAAAAATCACGTTTGTTGTATGGGAGCCCCATTTAAATCTTTATTTTATTCTGTTTTTAGTATTTGTTGTTATAGCGGCAACAGAAATACATCATCTGTGAAAATTTCAACTGTCTAGCTATCACGGTTCGTGAGATACAGCCTGGTGACAGACGGACGGACGGACGGACGGACAGCGAAGTCTTAGTAATAGGGTCCCGTTTTACCCTTTGGGTACGGAACCCTAAAAAGAGGACTTTGCCGGCCTAGGCCTGCAAGATGTGTATGAAATTCCATTAACGACCTTTTGTCCTAGCCGCACCTGAAACGTCATACTTCGCAGCCTATTATAAGGAACATAACATCAATATTTCATTGCATGTTTGAGAAAATATAATTTTACATGTACCATATCTTCTTCTTCTTCTTAAATGTATATATGGTCTTAAATGTATAGGTAGGTAATAAAAAGTATCACTATATATGCTTCGCCATATGGCATACAAATACAGAAGACATGTATCGCACATTTTAAATAAACTAAAACCTTACTTAATAAATAATTAAATAATACTGACACCATTTTCATAATTAAAGATTTCTTTGTTTCTTATTTTATTGTCCTCGGGAACCTAAACCGATAACTTTTTAACGTTTTGGAATCTTTCCGCTACTCGCATATGTAGATAGATATAATACCTATTTTCCCACACAGCACAGTTTTTGACTGAATATGAACTCAACTTCTTAGATACCTATTTCGCAGTTACATAAATACAGGATGGATCAAATTGAATGAAATCCATTAACTCTAAAAAAGCATCAATATAATCTTTTATGGAACCCTAATTGTTTTACAATCACCTGTCATATCGCGAGTGGCAATAAACCAATCAATACAATGCAATTCGACAACCTATGACATAACGATGAGTACAGTACGGTGGTTATGCAATGAAGATGGGCTTCGGCACAGTCGGCCATTTTCAATAGGTACAAATAAATGAAAATAGTTATGGTCAATAAATGAAGCCGAAAATATGGCCCGAATTCATAAGTGTTTTCATTCGATAGCGTGATGTGACGTTCCTTTGTTTTCCACGTTTGCGTTAAGTGTCATTTTGTATGGTATTTTGAACAACGCGCCAAGCGGGACGTTTTTGAAACTCAAAATCTCAATACTTGTCCCAAAATGACCCGTCTGTTTGTATGTGCCTTCTACCAGAGTTGGGCAAAAATTAACTTGAATAAGAATACGAATAAAAACAGAAATTTTATTCTTATTCAAATCGATTTGAATTAGAATTATTCTTGCACTAGTTATTTTAGAATAAAATTAAGTTTCGTTGTCGTAGCGCAAACGTTTGGCATGTTGGATATTACGCTCCCAAAGTGCCTAGCCAAGATGACAATTTTTGTTTTTAATTTAATAACCAAATCTTTGGTTACAATTTAGCTGTTCTGGGGGCCTAGCCATTATGCCAATCGTTTGCGCTCCGACAACGAAGCGCTCTCTCTGTCTCTCTATCGCACTAATAAATAAGCGCTTTGTTGTTGGAGCGCAAGCGATTGGCATGTTGGCTAGGCCCCCAGAACAGCTAAATTTACCTAATGATTTGGTTATTAAAATAAAAACAAAAATTGCATCTTGGCTAGGCACATTGGGAGCGTAGCCAACATGCCAAACGTTCGCGCTACGACAATGAAACGCTATCTTTGTCTCTCTATCGCACTAATATGTAAGAGTGATAGAGAAAGAAAGCGCTTCGTTGTTGGAGCCCAAGCGATTGGCATATTGGCTAGGCCTCCAGAACAACTAAATTTGCCTAATGATTTGGTTATTAAAATAAAAACAAAAATTGTCATCTTGGCTAGGCACCTTGGGTTCGTAGCCAATATGCCAATCGTTTGCGCTACGTCAACGGAACGCTACCTCCGTCTCTCTATCGCACTAATATGTAAGAGTGATAGAGACAAAGCGCTTAGACCAGCTAAATAGAACCTAATGATTTGGTTAGTAAATTAAAAATAATACGGTTACTGAAACTATGCGTTATGCGACAGTCAATTTGTAAGATTTTATTCCATAAAATAGGTATAAATTAGACAAGAGACTAACTACTATTACATCTACCTAACTATACGTAATTAGTACCTATACGGTACCCGGACTACATTTTTATTCGTGGAATATTATTTCGATTAAAAATCATGATTATATTTATTTGATTAAGAATAAGTTATTCTCATTCAATTTTTTCTCATACGAATTATTCCCGACCAAAATTATTTGAATATTTTTGACGGGAATAAAATCGAGATGATTTTATTCCTACGAATTCTTATTCAAATAATGATTTTATTCTTGAATGCCCAACACTGCCTTCTACCCTGTTGAAGGCACGGAAAAAAAAACAAATAACATTAAATAGTAGAACATTCTAAGAAATCTACTTCGTTTGGAGCGCTGTTTTTGTAATTTTAAGTTATTAATAGAATTACGGGTACCACAAGTAAAATTATTTTATAAAATAGTACCTATACAAAACTTACATAAACTTCAATGTATATGATATTGATGCAGCCAAATTTTCAAAACGATGATTACTTGTATGACCATTGTTGGGTATAACGAGAATAAAATGTGGGCCATATTCTTTAAGGCTCCTCTTCACGTTGGGCCAACGTTAGGGAATGCAAATCGGTTATAACCGTAACCGAAATATTCGGTTATAACCGAATATTTTGTCAAAATTTCATAACCGAATATTGGAAACTCGAATAACCGGTTACGGTTATTTTCGGTTATTTATTTATGACTTGAATTTAAGGTTTTTATCATCTAATAACTACAAAATCCTGCCTTTTTTGGCTGTGACGCCTGTGACTATAATTTTTGTCATTCGTGGACTTTAATAACTAAAATATACCAAATTTACTTCCCTTATTTATGAAATATTTTTATTGAATATTGTATCCAAGGTCATATTTTACTTTTACTGTATTTGGTGTGTTTTATTAAAAAACGAAGACTTTTACTCACATTCCCTAATACTGTAGGTACTAAAATAAAGATTATTGTATTTTTTTAATTACTTCATTGTAAATTTATGATTTTTCGTCGATAATAACCGTAACCGATTATAACCGATATTCGGTTATTTTTCGGGCATAACCGTAACCGAAATCGGTTATGAAGTTTGGCCGGTTATTGCATTCCCTAGCCAACGCCAACGCCAACGAGGGACGCAGCCATGCGGTAGAATGAGATAGCAATATCACTTGCTCCCTCTAATGGCTCCTCTACACGTTGGCCCAACCTATTGGTCCAATATGTTGGGACAACGTGTAGAGGGGGTATTGGTGTCGGTTGGCTTTTGGCGCGCGGGATGGCTATGAGTTTTCCGCGGTGTCGGTTTTTCGGCCGCACATCAAAGGGATTGGCCAAGCGATTGCGGTACGCATCTACACGTGGCCCAATCCACAGTGCGTGCTCGAACGAGGTCGAGTGCGGATGTTTGTGCTCAGTATTTTTTTAAATTAAAATGACGAGTACGTGGCCTCGTTATGGAAGTAATGAAGGAATAGGAAATTTACGCAGACAGTACATTTACAATTTAAATAAATAAATATAACAATACATACTTATTGTTAAATAAATGAATATTATATACATATCTAACTATATAACTTTGTGTTTGGGTTCATACCTAAATAAATAACATTTTTATTTATTTATTTATTATTTATATATAGTAAGTACCTACATTGCACAATTTGCACAGCTATGTTGGTAAGCTAGTAACAAAATTATAATATGCTCTAAAATAATTTAAGCAAATTATAAGGTAACATGAAATTAAAAAAAAATATTTAATTAATTTAATTCTTTAAAAAAAATCTAACATTCATTTATTTTCGGGAAGTAGGTATCATCAAAAAACTCTTGCAGCTTCTACGACATTTTTTTAAATTACTTGATGATAATAATGGTACGTGGCGTATCTTAGATAAATTGCTGCAACGGCTAATGCTTCCCACGTCCATCTTGGAAACCGGTCAGATCACAACTGAAATTCGCCATCGTGTAGTAGCTTTCCGACCAAGGCACGGCCAACTCATGGGCCAATCGTTGGCGGAGCGTTTGGCCAACGTGTAGAGGAGCCATAACGCATAAATGCGTCCCTCGTTGGCGTTGGCGTTGGCCCAACGTGAAGAGGAGCCTTTACTTATTGCACAGCCTACAGGGATTCATTTCTGACTGTCCATAAAAAATCACAAAAAGATGTCAAACTTAACACAAATATTTGACCATCCTGCATTTCTCAACCTGCTGTGACTTCGTGCAATATTTTTAACACCTGTCAGTCTACCTACATACCTACTTAGGATCGGTCAACCGTGGCTTATGTTATGCAATGGTAAAATGACACTGGCAAATCGGACATTGTCTCTACGAAGTTGTCACGTGCGTGACGAATATAGGTACCTTTCCGTACTAAGACTGCGATACCAAAAAATCGGTCGCACTGATAACCTCCTCCTTTTTTGAAGTCTGTTAAAAAAGGAGAGGGACATCTTATCTTTATGTCTTGAAGTAGCGTATGAATAAACAATGCACCAAAAGTACCTTCCTATCTGCCACCCTCAAATACGTTTCCAAATAGAGATATGTATATCTCGACTGTTACCGTTTAAAAGTATATGCAATTAGTACATTATTAAACATTTCTTTTTGTTAAATTATCAGACTGGTGGATACTTTTGGCGCATAGTCTATACCTACGCTACTTTTGATGCTGACTGTTACATACCAACTGATAAAGTCCAAGTCCAGCAATATTATTCTCTGCGCATCATATTACAAGCAGATTTACAAGGATGTGCATCTAAATACGTACTGTACTGTACTCCTTTTTCGGACAGTTTTCCCTTTTTTGTCCAGCTCTTTCGCTTTATTTTATTTGCTTTAGAACTTATGCGAAACTGACATAAGTACATATTAGTTTGTTTATTACAGTATCTGAAAAAGTTCTAAAGTTAGCAAAACATGTTTAACTTTATATTTTATTATATTTCAGGGTCAAATAAAATAAAATAAAAGACTAAATATTTTTTACTACAGCGCCATCTATACATAATATTCATAACTAAGTACCTATAAAGATACACTGAGTGTGACTGTTACATCGCAAGTTGTCTTAGCGTAGAGGTGATTATACTACTCGACGATAGATGGCGCTGTTTTCAAAATTCAATAATATAGATAGAGTATAATCATCCCTGTACCTACAGGGAGATTAAACATAATTCTCAGGATTCACTGTGCCGACAGCAAAAGTCAGCTTTTGCTGTCAAATAATGGCTTCTTTGGGTGCTCGGGCAGTCTGTCTATCCGTACCTATATGATATTATTAAGTAAATACCGCATTCGTCTGTTCGTGTACCTTCTATGCCTATCATAAAACCCGCTTAATTAATAGTTACATTTTACAACACCACATATTTTCAAAGTAAGTGTGTGACTCGGTATACCGTAGTTAAAAAATACAAATATACCTACCTAGTATGTATATTCATATCATTAGTATTTATATCGTACATGATCGTACCTAATGCCAAACATTTCTTAACATTAATACCCAACAATAAATATTTTAAATAGTTTGAATCAACTATTCTCTGAATAATTAACATAAAATAAATCAAAATTGCTTAAGTTCGATTTATTTTCGTAACATTTTCTATAACATTGTTATTTTAATGAGCAGCTCAAACTAATTTAGTTTTGGGATATAATGTTCCAATTAAAATAAGTTTTAGGGTTTTGTTACCTCGTAAATGATGAATTAAATTGTCATTCGGTTTATGATATGAACAATCTCGTTAACTAAAAGTTATATACTTAAGAACATTGTGTTTGCGAACAATTTAACAAGGATTTTCTTTTATTTAATTATTATTTAATTTTGCAATAAATACTTATTCATTTTCATAAATATGTACCATTATACTGAGCTAGCTCCAATCCAACTTAATTTGTTATTATGGGTTACGTTAAATACATTGTTATTTTCCATGTCCATCGTAAGATCCTTACACAGATCGACCTGGCCCTAAACTGATCGAAGCTAGTACTTACTATGGGTGCTGGGCAACGATATACATACTTGTATAGATAAATACATACATAAATAACAATCATAAGTCAGGAACAAATGTTTGTGATAAACTGATGACTAATAAAGATTAAAGGTACGCAAATATCGGCACCAGAGTTGAGGTCACTCACGCAAGAACGTAAAAAGTACATACTTAACAAGTTACACGGTTTCTTTAAGAGGAAAGGGGACGGCCGTTTCTCAATACAGACGTAGGTGGTCCTCAGTTTCCTCTCTGGATATATTAACATTATTGAAAATATTTTGACAAAATTTGTTGTAAGTATATCAACCATAGCTATGCCCCTACGTTTGACTTTTTTTATTTTTTTATTTTTGTTATAGATTAGGAGCGAAAAACAGATTTCATACATTTTAAATGCTCCTAACTCTTATAATAATTATAAAATGGAAAAAAAAATCAAACGTAGGGGCACAGGATCTACAACAAATTGTGTCAAAATATTTTCAATAATGTTAATATCCAGAGAGGAAAATGAGGTCTACGTTTGTAGGAAAAGGCGATTATATACGCGAGTAATTCCTCCGCTTTCGTCTTAGTAATAGGTAGGTATTTGTGTGTGTTGTGTTGTTGTGATGTGTTGATGATTAGACAATCATTTACCACGACTCTTCTGCCTATACCTATATTTAACTTCGCATAACACTGTAAGCTCATCGAATTTCAAATTTTAAGTACTTAAGTCCAATCGAGCTTCATGCAACCTTATGTAAAGTTCCGGGGTTGAAAGTGGAAAACACGGAAGAAAATACGATCCGAACTCAAATGAAACCTGTAATTGAAACACTGTCAATATTGGTCTGTGTAATGGAAAGAGCTCAAATGTTGACACAGTATTTGTCAGATGGTGTTGTGTTGATGTTTGTTAGCATAATTTTTTTTACTAGTATCCAGAATTAGAAATAATACGTACACTGCTAGTTGATGGTGTTTACTATATAATTAATTTACCTAATTACCGCGTTTTAGTAGAAATCTTATTATATCATGACCTAAAGTTACGTAGTCGTCGTGGCTCAATGTCTTTACAATTTACCATAATATTTTTACACAAATATGTCTGAACCAAAAACAACCAATTTGCTCTTCCTAATCCTGGATATCAAGGGCCGTAGCCAAGGCGACAAATGCCAATCAAAAAGTTAAATCATAATGTCAAATAAAAAGAAGAGTCACGTAATCATTTTCATAGTTATCTGTTTTGATTGACGTTTTCTATAAACGGTTATCATTTGGCTAGACCCCCAGCATACGTACTTATTTCTCTGAGCCAGCCACCCAAAGTACATCCAGGGGGCCTAACCAAGGTGACAATTTAATTGTACATTTAGAAAAACGCCAAACCAAAAGAAGAAATATATCGGGATGACAGATGCTATAGGGACCGTGCGCGTTGGAGGGTCTGCCATCTTGTGGCCTGAACCGGAAACATATGTGCACATGTACATTGCCAAAGCCAGTGCTACCATCTACCGTTCTGGTCGGTACGTTTTCTTGTGCATAGTAAATTCTGCCATCTTGTGGGCTACATCGGAAGCATAAACGACACATTTATGCCTCGCGCCAAAAATCTGACGGCTCCTATGCTACCCCCTACAATTTATGCATGCAAGGGGCCCATAGATACGAAAAGTCAAGTGAATTTCCATACATTATTTAAGTTTCGGTTGACGATTTCCATAATCGGTTGTCATCTTGGCTACGCCCTCTGGTCTAATTTGAGTAATTGCCAGTCGTTGTCTTGCATTGAACTTATTTTTATTAATTTCTTTCACAGAGCTACAAAGAAAAAGACGCCGGTAAAGTGGTAATCTACACCACCACCATGGGCATCGTCCGCAGCACGTACCAGCGCTGCAACCTCGTGAAGAAGATCCTCAGGAACCTCCTCATCAAATACGAGGAGCGGGATGTGTTCATGAGCACGGAGTATCAGGATGAGATCAGAGATAGGATGAAGAGCGACCAGATACGAATCCCGCAGTTGTTTGTGGATGGCCAGTATGTTGGGGTGAGTTTTTGTTTTTTTTTTATTTATTTATACTTTATTGCACACAAAATAATAAGTACAAATGGTTGACTTAATGCCGATTTTGTTTGTACCTATTATTAAGTATTTACAGGACCCTCTGATCGATTGTGAACGCAGGCGTTCGTTTGAACAGAGTTCGAAAGGGTTATCGCAAAAACAAATACGGTAATAGGACAAGATGTAATGTTTTGGACAATGTTTCGTCTGATTTCATTTGTAGCCACGTCAAATTAAGCCGAATTTGGGCAATCTGCGGAAATAATTCGTGTAGTTTTGGAAATTGGTACAGGCATACCTTGTGGTGTCCAGATAAACATACTAAAAGTCCTCGAGGCTAGGGGGTGTGCTGAGGGTGTGTGGGGGGGGGGGGTTGAAGGTACCTTTTTTCATATTTTTGCTCATATCTCGAATATCTGTACGAATAGCATTATAATTACTTCAGACGAAAGTTTTAACATAAAATTTACTACAAATTTGGTTATGTTTATTTTTACTTTCCGATCAATACTTTAGGAGCTACAGGCTGTTAAAGTTAAATAAGAGATAAAAAATAGACGATTTAAGAAAACGTCGTTTTTTTGTAATTGTTCATCATAAATAAAAATTTTAGTTTAGAGTAAGCAAGCTAAGCGACCTGCTGATAAAATATAAAAAAAATAGGCCATGAGCATGTCGGGCCATGCTCAGTGTAGGGTTCCGTAGTTATCCGTCTGTCAAAATAGACCAAAACTCAACCCTACACCCTCAGCACACCCCCTACCCTCGAGGACTTTTAGTATGTTTATCTGGACACCACAAGGTATGCCTGTACCAATTTTCAAAACTACACGAATTATTTCCGCAGATTTTTCTAATTTGCTTAGGCTATTGTTTGTATGTGACTCTGATTACAGCTGATCTGTATTTGTATTCACTCGGCGAAGCCTACGTTGCGGATCTGATTGTAATTCTAATCGTACCGTCATTTTGCGTAATAGGATGTCAGATAAATACGTAAACAAAGAATGTAGCGAACAAAATATATGAAATAGAATTACAAGCAGGAAAATTTGGAGTTTGTGTTGCCATTGCTAATTTTAAAAATACCTACATTCTTATTAGTCCTTATGATCACAAGCTCTGTATAAAACCTTTTTTGCCTCGAATAAACCCTCTCTCTATTCTCTCTATTCTCATTTGCCTCCAAACTACGAGGCAAACTTTAACTGCGCATATAGTTGCTTTGATACTATATCATGTATCCGTAAGTACCTATTGTTACAAACTAGTTAAACTATCTACTGTAAAGGGCAACAGTAATAACTATACAAATTTTCTGCTACCTAACACAAAACAAACATAGAACAAAAATGTTTGCTCACTTATCACCATTCCCGCTCGCGCATTCGTGTTTTTACACGACTGCCCAAAAAAAAGAGTGTATTGTTTTCAGCGTTCATGTTTGTATGTATGTGAGTTTCTTTATTCCACCTTAACTTCTGATAGCCTTAACCGATTTAGACGTATGGTACATCATTAGAATCCTTACGTCATCCCGGGTGACATAGGCTATGTGACGTCATTATAAAAACAATATGGCGGACTTAATACGCCATATTACGCAACCTTTAGAAAAAAATATCGTGCAAACCTATCGAGTAGGGTATCAAAATGAAGGGCTGTGAAAGCCGATTAATAATATATACGCAACATGTGGGTTTAAGTTTAAGTTTGAGAAAGTAAGAATTGACAAAATATGTTAAGAAAAGCTTATCTAATAAAACCAAATATTATTATTGAATGGGACATTAAAAAGAAGGGGTTTGACCGCTGATCATAAAAAAATATAATTTTATTATATTAGGTACAGTATACTACTCATAGTTTTTAATACACCTTCTAAATTGCGCTAATGGAATCGAAAAGTTTAAAATATAGCTTCTATTTATTAATCGATATGATGCAGTCTCTCTAAGCTAACTCTGCACCAACTTTGGTAGAACAAATTGTGAAAGTATCATAATAACCGTATGTTTTTATTTAATTTTAACATTTATGATGATGATATTTTCACACTTTGTCTTAGCGAATGCTATGCAAAGTCAGCTTGGTATTTTCTGGATAAATGATTTCTTCTAAAAAAAATTGTAGATTCTTTCCTAGGACGCCCGACGTACGTGGCGCGCTGAACGCGTTCCAAAACCGGGCGCCTTCGGTGTCCTCATACTAAAAGCGTCGGGCGTAGCCCGACGTACGTGGCGCGCTGTACGCGTTCCAAAACCGGGCGCCCGCATACTAATAGAGTCGGGCGTAGGTAGCCCGACGTACGTGGCGCGCTGCGCGCGGTCCAAAGCCAGGCGCCTTCGACCCTCTCATACTAAAAGTGTCGGGCGTAGCCCGACGTACGTGACACGCTGTACGCTTACCAAAGCCGGGCGCCTTCAGCGTTCTCATACTCAAAGCGTCGGGCGTAGCCCGACGTCCGTGGCGCGTTGTACGCTTACCGAACACGGGCGCCTTCGGCGCCCTCATACTTTAAGCGACGTACGTGGCGCGCTGTACGCGTTCCAAAGTCAGGCGCCTTCGGCGCCCGCATACTAAAAGAGTCGGGCGTAGGTAGCCAGACGTACGTGGCGCGCTGCACGCGGTCCAAAGCCAGGCGCCTTCGACCTTCTCATACTAAAAGAGTCGGGCACAGCCCGACGTACGAGACACGCTGCACGCTTACCAAAACCAGGCGCCTTCGGCGTCCTCATACTCAAAGCGTCGGGCATAGCCCGACGTACGTGGCGCGCTGCGCGCGGTCCAAAGCCAGGCGCCTTCGACCTTCTCATACTAAAAGTGTCGGGCGTAATAGCCCTACGTACGTGACACGTTGTACGCTTACCAAAGCTGGGCGCCTTTGGCGCCCTCATACTAAAGCGTCGGGCGTAGCGCGACGTACGTGGCGCGCTGAACGCTTACCAAACCCGGGTGCCTTCGGCGCCCTCATACTTAAAGCGTTGGGTGTACCCCGACGTACGTGGCGCGCTGCACGCGTTCCAAAGCCAGGCGCCTTCGGCGCCCTCATACTAAAAGAGTCGACGTACGTGACACGTTGTACGCTTACCAAATCTGGGCGCTGGAGGCGCCCTCATACTAAAGGAGTCGGGCGTAGCCCGACGTATGTGACGCGCTGCACGCGGTCCAAAGCCAGGTGCAAATCATAAAACATATGGTTGGTTTAAAAAATCTAAAAAGTATAAAATAAAATAAATTAATTAAAAATTAAAAAACACGACTGCGAAAAAGCGAACTGAAAAGACAAAAATAATTTATCTTTTCAGCGTCATTTACCTTTTAAATGGGAAAATGTCAATACATCAAGGTCCCCGACTGCAATTGAAATAAAATACACAGGTACAGTCAATGAAAAATATCAATCATGTGACTGGGTAACTAACACAACTATAAATTATTTTTGTCTTTTCAGTTCGCTTTTTCGCAGTCGTGTTTTTTAATTTTTAATTAATTTATTTTATTCCCGGCTTTTCGCTACCTACGGCAAATGGGAGAGCCTGGGGTCCGCTTGTCAACATTTCAGGAATTGGCGTCGGCGCTAGTTTTTACGAAAGCCACTACCATCTGACCTTCCAACTTAGAGGGGAGGCCTTATTGGGATTAGTCCATTGGAAAATCTCATTGGTACGAGCCGGGGTTTGAACTCGCGACCTCCGTCAAACATGTTGATTCATTTACGAGTAGGTACTCTATGTGACACCACGCCTACAAGTACAAAGCCTACAGGAACCGAGCATATTGCGTTGTGTCGAACAATTATAGTGTAACTCATATTACCCTGCACTTCCTTATTACCTACCCTTATTACAATATTACACCTCCCGCCATCCATTGAGGTTTTAATTAAGGCAATATTAAGAGGTCGCCTTACAGAGCCCCGTAAAGCCCCGGCAATGTCACATCATCATAATGTTCCGTTAGGGGTGCCACAGCTATTATTCTTTGAAAATGATAAACATCAGAAGAAATAAGGTGTTTATTATTCGGAGTATTTTTGGAAGCTTACGCGGCGGTATTGTGTAGAGGTTTCTATTTTACGGTATTCCGCTATTTTTCTTTTTCTTAAGCAGAAATGGCAGTGTTCCACATACGCTTTTACTGTCCCGGCCAATTAGATGTACCTAACTGCCCGATTCGAACTTTAAGATATGACGTATATTAAAGTAGATGTGTCAGTGTCAAACGTGACGTTTTTGTTGGAAGAAACGTCACATTTGACACTGACATATCGAATCCATATCGTTTCTAGATCTATTAACTGACGTATCTTCAAGTTCGAATCGGGCCGAAAGTCTCAAGAATGTTAGCATTTATACTAACGTCAATTTTTACAAATTACTCTTTCTTCAACCACTATACCATCAATCTCATACTGATCTAGAGCGTTTTGGCAATTAGCTTTGTAAACCAGTACCTTTTGAAAAAAAAGGTGCTGATAGACTTCAGCATTCACTTGAGCAGAGCATCGAGCATTCGCAGGTTTTAGTAGATTCGGCAAAGTGTTCGACGAAAGCATCGATGAGCATTTCTGCGAATATAAGAATAGACTAGTTCTTATATTCGCAGAAATGCTCATTAGCTCATTACAAGTGAATGCTCAAGTCTATTAGCATTTTTATAATAGATTACTACGAATAGAAGTTTTATTTGAGTCGAGTCCTTGAGATCCTGACCTACAAGTCTGTATCTCTTGGTATTTAAATAAAAGTAAACAAACAAATTGTACATTTTCGGGTAGTTATAACATTTATTAGTTAACCAACCAAATACAAATCCGCCTGGATCTGTCACTGAACGACCTGACTTTAACCTACATTATTGGACCACGTAATGTTTTCATCTACCCTCAACTGGTTTAAGGAGCTATTTGAGGGTAAATTTTGTTTACTTTTATTTAAATACCAAAAGATACAGAGTATACAAGAATGAATGTGAGGAAGAGTGAATGTGGAGGGAAGTACGAGGAAAGGAAAACCGAGGAAAAGGTGGATGGACTGCGTGAGAGATGATATGAAACGAACGCAAGTGAATGATGAAATGACGGGCGACAGAGAGGTGTGGAAGAGAAAGACATGCTGCGCCGACCCCAAATGAATGGGACAAGGGCAAGAGAAGGATGATACAGAGTATACAACTATCAATAGTGACAACCCTAGTGCTTCAGGATATTACTGGGGCAGTAATGGCAGGTAGCATTCTCTAGCGCATTGCTGCCCGCTCGCCACCGCTATTGAGCCCGATTCGGATTTTGAAATAGACATCTATTAGATATCTTTTAGACATCACCAAGATACGATAACGATATGTTTAAGATCTAACCTGTCAAATTTGACATTTGCGCGATTCTGGAGATACTCTTGAACGATTTCCACAGGATATGACTTAGAGATCCGAATCACATCTAATAGGTATCTTACTCTATCTAACGTTAGTTAGTTAGTTACCCCGGGTTAGTGGAATGGTGCAAGTGGGCTTTAGTAAACTAATACTAGACTGACTTTGACCTAGTTTTCGTGGTCTAGTAGTATACTTACAAAGTTAAAGCCAACATAGGTAGAACTTGATACCTGTAAAATAATAGTGTGGAAATTCAGTACTTAGTACAGGACCAAAACTTCAGCGTAGGAAGATGTTTAAGTTATTCAAAATTGGGATTATTTAAACTGATTCCACGAGACAGGCCTAGCCTAGTGTGGTGGACGTGGTGGTCATAGGTTAAGTAAACCATAATATATGTTTCGTTCTGGTATATAAACTATTTTTCACCACACTTACTAGCTCGGAAAGGCTTTCTTTGCACTTCAAAAACTAATAGCAAAGTTGCAATTTATTCACATGTGAGGCAAAGTAATCAAATGCAAATTTTGAGTTGTTTTCTCATGTTTGCTGGTAGAATCGACTTTTAAATGATGATTTTGGATGATAAATATTTAATGACATTCATTCTAAAAACATTTATTTACATACAAAATATATACAGTGGTACTACTAAACGAAATTAATAACTAGCTTAAATCTAAAATAGGCCCTTGAGGCATTGTACCAAGGATGCTGGCGGCATTTCCTCGCTGTATCGCAATGCTGATACGTTGTGCGAGGTAGCCGCCAGCTCTTCGGTCACCAGTTACGTCAACCAGACGCTTCGCGATTTTTGCGAACAACTTATGCGCGCTGGGACATTCATTTGGATTTGATTTTGTTTGATATTTTACATTTAATATTTGCTTCGAGTTGGTGTGGTGTAAAATTTTTCACCACACCAGCTCGGAAAGGCTTACTTTGCACTTCAAAAACTGATAGCAAAGTTGCATATTATTCACATGTGAGGCAAAGTAATCAAATGCAAATTTTGAGTTGTTTTCTTATGTTTGCTGGTAGAACTGACTTTTAAATGATGATTTTGGATAATAAATATTTAATAACAATCATTTGGATTTGATGTGGTTTGATTTTGTTTGGTATTTTACATTTAATATTTTCCTTGGGGTTGGTGTGGTGAAAAATTTTGCGTTTCACTCGGGGGCAAATTTTGTTTAACCCTCGTGCTTTGAAACCCTCGCAACGCTCAAGATTCCATTTTTCGAACCACTCGCTACGCTCGTGGTTCAATTTTGGAATCTTTCGCTTTCTCGGGTATCAATAAAAGCACGAGCGGTTAAACAAAAACTTTGCCCCCTTGTAAAACCAATAACTATTATTTTAAATATGATCGAATATTATGACGTCAATTCCGCCCGTATTCTAACTTAATGCAAAACACTCGATTACGCTTCTTGGTCATTTTCTGTCAACTATTCGTATCTTAGTCTTAAAAACGAATTCCATAGTGTACGAGTAATTTTGAAACCAAACGGTAACGAAAAAAAACCGTACCTTCTCGAAGCTTTTGAGCACATTTTCGACGTTCCCGTATCATATATGTAGTTGTGGATAAAGCTAATCGCCTGAGTTTTCAGTGCATTATAGAACTTAATTTTATTCGCAGTTGGTACATTTTATTTTGAGTCCCTGATTGACTAAATATTGCTAGTTTGACAGTAATATGAGTCTCAGTTACATAGTGATAGGCCGTCGGAAAATGCCCGGAATTACGAAACTTGAAAAATTTCGGAACTTCTCATATTAGTATGGGATCGAACTTTTCCGTTTCCAAAATGAAAATTTAATTAATTTCCCATGAAATTTTCCTACTGTTTGCGCAAAACCAGAGCTATTAAACCAGCTAATCATATTGGATATGATTCTTAGAATAAATAATTTTACCTACGTAGCACAAGTACGTACGTACGTGTTACAAGTATTAAACAAGTTGATTAAAGTATGTATTGTGTATCTTTGTAATTAGATTAACAAAGTTTCTTCGTTATCACAGTAATTAATTTACTCTCGTTGTAATAATCTTAGATACTTACCTAACTCTTTGAAAGTAATATAAGTTTCTTCTCAGAACTAATTATTACCGAGGAACTGTCATATAAAATTTTTGTATCGATATTAAAGCTGAAATGTTTTTGGCTAAATAGTTACTTTTTAATAACCAAAAAGCAACTAGTTACTTGATCATATATTGAACTTGCCGTACAATCGCACTCGAGATTTAAATACTTTCTTTAAACCCTGAAAAGCAGTGCTTTTGAAAAATGTATGAGTACAGTTAAAAAAAAAACGCGCAATAAATAAAACGTTCTTATTTATTCTGTAGATTCAAAGATGTAACTAAAATGCTTACAGAAATAATTATTCGTTTATATTTAGTTTAAATTAAGTTTTTATAAAATATAACGTAAGTTTTTTTTATTAACGAGCCTATAAGGTGTCCCACTGCTGGGCAAAGGCCTCCCCCCTAGACACTAAGGCTTCATTCGCATTAGCGCTTTTACAACGCGCGTTAAAAAAGCGTTTGAATAACACAAATGGATACATATGTAATGTGTATTTATTCACACGATGGCGGTGGTGCTTTTTTTAAAGCGTTGTTGGATTTTCGACTTTAAGCCTTGGTCGTTAAATCGAATTTAGCGTGCGGACAGATTCAAGCGCTTTTTTTAGTGCGAATGTGGCCTTACTTAAGTAATTTCATGTTAATTTTGTACCAATTAAGTTAGGTACTATAATTATGTAATTTAGTGGCTTAATCGAAATGCATTACACCTTGCCATCCAGTGCAATTCTCTGCAAGCCCATTTCACGGCGGTCGATACCGCCTGTTGAGCCACGTGCCTCGTCTGTTAATGTTACAGCACACTGGAACATGAGAGCCATGGAGTAACTATTTAGAGTCAACTAGGTACAGATGCAGTGCATAATTATTTTCCATCGTATTTCACGGAAATGTACGAACGTGTCTTGCTAAGTCAGTCTCGGTACAAAAAGGACTAAGGTTAACTGAAGTAGCATGACAAATACGAACGTTTCCGAGAAAACACGATGGAAAGCAAAATGCATTACATCGGTACAGAACTTACGTATTAAAAAATATCCTAAAAGTTAAAAACATATTTTTTAAAAGATACATGGAAAAATTCACCGCTTCGGGCCAGACTTAGCGTTACGTACCTTGCGACCGTATGGAACCGTGGTTCGATCGCTCTTAACCAACAGAGCTACCGGGGCTTCTCAGAAGCGTGCAAATCTTTTCATACCTTCATTATTTTTCACGCCTTAGGGTGGCTTAGGTAATATCGCTTGCAGATGTATCTGCTTGACAAAAATTGACTCAAATTTGTTGTCTCGGGAGACTTCGTTCTCGTTAAATACTCTGAAAAAAAAACAGCTAAAGAAGCGATTAATTTAACTATATCTTTTTTTAAGGTATAAATCAATATTTTGAGCTTTAATCTTTCGAGATTTTCAGATCGCAAGTTCGTCAGATGGCAAAGCTTTCATCCGAGGATATAAAGTTAGAATCCTATTCAAAAACCCCGGTAAAATATTGTCGCTATATCTAATTTATGTTGTAAACAGGAAGCGACGTTGAAATTGATTAGAATCCAGGCGTCCATGCTACTCAACTGCAATCATTGCCTGTTAATATTACACCAATAGCAAATACGAAAACTTTTATAACAAAAATATTCCAAATAGAAAATAAAGCACTTTATATCAAAGGTAAGATAATCCCATCTTCTTGTTATCATCACCTAGCATTGTCTGATTATATTACATCAATAGCAAATGCGGAAGCTTTTATAAGAAAAATTGTCCAAATAGAAAATAAAGTACATTATATCAACAAAAATACATCCCACGACTTCCTGCTATCTTGACTAATTGTCAGGCCCTAAGTAAAGGCCCTCCCACGCCGCATTTTCCAATCCCTAACTAGTCGCCAAACAACAACCTTTCCGCTCTAGCGGTTCTAAGAGGGTTTAAAGGGGCACACTGATTAACAGTCCGCCGGACGGTATCGTCCTGTCAGTTGTTCGGAACTGTCAAAATTTTGTTCTAACTGACAGGCCGATACAGTCCGGCGGACTGTTAATCAGTGGGCCCCTTAAGTGAATTAGTCGGACTTTTATTTAGTCCTGATTCCCACGGTACAGGCTTAGCCTAGTGCTGCCAAAACAAAAAGTTTTTTAATTATTTAGGTAAATATTTTATTTTATACATAAAGAACCGGGATTCCACAATAATTTACATTTTGAAACATAATATTGTCTTCGGTTACCGCGATAGTTATTCAAGAAATAAAACTATGTAAATTGATTATATCGTTTATATTGCGTATCTCCCGTTGACCACGGACACTGTATAGGGTTCGAAATGTTGGGATGTATTTTAAATTTGTTTCACGCCACTGTTCGGAAATGTGGCAATAGATGGTCTAAAACCAAGCTGGAAAGTAGGCAATAGCTGTAGCACCTGAACCACCACTATCATCATCTGTCATTGGTGACAGTTCGCTACAGCAATGAGTATCATTTAAAACATAAAAATCAATAAAAGGTCTTTTTTGGCGCAACTTTTTCCTTCTAAAATAAAATTAGGTTATTTATAGGACCAATTTCTTGTTAAAAAAAAAGAAATGTCTAAACCATTCATTCATTCAGTCAGTTCATTCGATTCACGCTTAACCCTTAAACAGGCCTGACGCATTTTTTACTTTTGATTACTGATTCGGGTAGGTAATAGCTTAAAAAGAAAAGTAATTTCTTGATTTTATTTTATTACCCATAACCCTTCGGGTGGCAGCACCTCCGGTTGAACGGTAGGACAAATGGCGCGGCCATTTTATTAAATATGCCTCGGCGTGGCAGAGGCCGCGAGAAGGTTCGGTCATAACAAGCCCGTAATTGGCAGAGACCGTCTCGCGGCCTCTGTGCGACGCTGCATTTCGCGCCTAAAATAAAACCGTTAAAACTATGCCTTGCTTGGTCGCTCTTGCAAGATGCATTCGTCAATAAACAAGGATGGTATTCCCTAACGGTCGAATTCCCGCGTAAAACAAAGTTTGTTAGAAATGACGTGATGTTCCTGCCCCACCTCGCCCATTACGCGCCGACCGTCGTCGAGCCGCGAACATTCAAACGGAATACGCACTGATAAAAAGTGAAATAAACTGTGTGAATCGTGTTAAATGTATTGTTTTGTCATAAAGACTGCTTTTTCTACAATCAATTGTTTTATTTCGTAACTATACGTATTTTTACATGAAAGTAGAAAAAAATTGGTAATATGAGATTAGAACAAGTCTAGCATAATTCACATAAATAGAATAGAATTCATTGGTATACAATCAAATAACCCATTTTATGCTGAATTCAGTGATATATAGTTTGTATATATCATTCATAGATTTTTTTTTGGGAAACGGTCATATTTCTAACACGCGCCAAATTCGCGATGATCACCCGTTGAGGCCCCGCCACTTGACGTATATTTTTCCAAAATGGCGGCGCCACTTAACCGGCTTGTTATGTCTGTCCGTCTCGCGGCCACCGCCACTTACCGTAGAGACCTCGAGGAGGACAATGCCACTCGAAGGGCTAATTCAATAAAAAAAACCCGGTGGTTTTTATATGCCCACTGCTCGTTACCAATGGTGGTACGTGGTCCTTATATGGCCACTGCCTTGTTAGCCATACAGAGTAGTTTTAAAGGTAAGTCATGTGCACATCACATTTACACTTGCGTCACAAAATGCACTAACTGCCAGCACTTTCTTGGCTCTCATGGATGTCGTGGCTCGTAAGATTGACCGTTGAATAAATATTTAATTTAAAAACCAAAGGAAAACATATTACTTTTGTACTTTAGGGTTCATTCATAGTAATGAATCTTACCCTTAAATGTCATGTAAACTCCCTGCAGGGCAGAGGCCACTTATAAACCACACGAACGTGCCCCAGACGGGCAGAGGGTTCATACGAACCACAAACTTTTAGATCGAATATTTTACCAGAAAACAATAACTAAGGTAAGTTATGACTTACTACACATACATTATCTAACAATCTACCATAAAAATACATAACAAAATACTTACAGTACTTTTTTTCGGCGTAGCGAACATATACAGCAGGAGAAACGTACAAAAACTGGCATTTGTTGTCGATTTGAACTTGACAACTAAATTGTCAAAGAAATTTGTTTTGACACCTGTCTTTTTTTTACGTTCCGATATCACCCACTTAATAGACATTACGGCAATGACATTTTGCGGTCGTTGTATTTACTCAGCTCGCGAAAAAAAAATCATTTGCTATGTGGTACTTATAGATACACGACCTGTTTAAGGGTTAAGGCGTTTTTCACTTTTGTAGCTGTTTGTGGTTTTTTTTAGCAAAAACGCTTCTAAGTATAAAAAAAGTAAAAAAGGCGGGATCGGAAAATACTCACCGAATTGGATAGTGTAAATTGTGTTTGACTAAAAAATACACGAAACACGTATCTACGCTCGCTATAAAAATGAGTTCTTCTAGTGAAGAAAATGATATTCTTACGCTGACGCCTACCGAAATTCAAGAGACAGCACAGGCGGTGGCTAGTATTTTGCTACCAGAGAAATCGCGGGCTAGTACTTATAGTTATGCAAATGTTTTCTTATTTCCTCGCAGTAGTCGTGAAAAGCACTATGTAATGCCTCAGCCGGAAACGCTAAAGATGGACTCGTATTATTCGAGGGCATCCACTAACGTGTCGGCCCTCAAACTCACTCGTCCATCTTTTAGCGGTTTTCCGTCCTCTCCTACAATGTACTATATCCGCGATATAATCCGTTTAAGTACATAATTTTATTTTATAGAAACCTGTTGAAATTGATAACTAAACATAAAAACATACTCACGTTTGATTCCTACTGAGGGAAATACGAGATACGTACTTAATTAAAATATTCCGTTAAAACAAAAGTAGAACTTCCAAAGTAGCCCTTAACCTTTTCATTAACGCTTAACCTTTTGAATTTAATTACATTCCTACTTGAAGTATTTTTTATTTTTGTCCATTTTTTTCGTTAGATCTGACTGTAAATAGGTTTCAAAAGCTTCTCACTCTGGGCGGTATAAATACGAAATCTGAATTCGTCGCAATATTTTTTTACGCTGAGTTTATCTACATAATAAACTATCTATCCACCAAATTTTATTAAAATCTGAGGAAATAAAATGGCGCACTAACGAGTATAACAAAAACAGTAAAAAATAAGTTCAAAAACTAAAACCCGACTACTGCAAATCGCGCTCTAAAAAGTATGAAACAAGATAGAATTCTTATCTGAAATTATCTGAAATTATCAAACAGAAAATATTATAAATGTTATATCTTTTTTAATAAAAATACACAACGTAATATAATTTACTACATTATTTATATATTTACAGATATATTCAAAATATCGCCGTGGTCGTATATATGCCACGAGTATAAACATTAAGGTAAAGTGGCATACGACCACGGCTATCCTCTGAATCTCTGTAAATATATAAAAAAAATAGTAAATTATATTTTTATTAAAAAAATTATAATATTTATAATATTTCCTGTTTGATAATTTCAGAAAAGAATTCTATCTTGTTTCATACTTTTTAGAGCGCGATTTGCAGTAGTCGGGTTTTAGTTTTTGAACGTATTTTTTATTTAATTCATTTCGGGTCATGATTTCGTTACTAAATATTTGAAGTTACTTGATACTTTTGCGAGGGCGTCCTCAGTACAGAAATTCACGCAGAGCGTCGCATATATCGGGCTACGCTACGGCTTTGGAACGCGTATAGCGAACCTCGTACGTCGGGCTACGCCCGACTCTTTTAGTATGAGGGCGCCGAAGGCGCCCGGCTTTGGAACGCATACAGCGTACCTCGTACGTCGGGCTACGCCCGACTCTTTTGGTATGAGGGCGCCTAAGGCGCCCAGCTTTGAAACGCGTACAGCGTGCCGCATACGTCGGGCTACGCCCGGCTCTTTTAGTATGAGGGCGCCGAAGGCGCCCGGCTTTGGACCTCGTACAGCGTCCCTCGTACGTCGGGCTGCGCCCGACTCTTTTAGTATGAGGGCGCCCAAGGCGCCCGGCTTTGGAACGCGTACAGTGTGCCTTGTACGTTGGGCGTACGTACGTCGGGCAACGCCCGACTCTTTTAGTATGAGGGCGCCGAAGGCGCCCGGCTTTGAAATGCGTACAGCGTGCCTCGTACGTCGGGCTTCGTCCGACTCTTTTAGTATGAGGGCGCCTTCGGCGCCCGGTTTTGAAACGCGTACAGCGTGCTGCGTACGTCGGGCTACGCCCGACTCTTTTAGTATGAGGACGCCCAAGGCGCCCGGATTTGGAACGCGTACAGCGCCTGTGCCTTGTACGTCGGGCAACGCCCGACTCTTTTAGTATGAGGGCGCCTTCGGCGCCCGGTTTTGAAACGCGTACAGCGTGCCGCGTACGTCGGGCTACGCCCGACTCTTTTAGTATGAGGGCGCCCAAGGCGCCCGGATTTGGAACGCGTACAGCGTGCCTCGTACGTCGGGCTAAGCCCGACTCTTTTAGTATGAAGGCGCCCGGCTTTGGACCGCGTACGTTTTAGTGTGGGGGCGCCTTTTGGACCGAGTCCGTTGCGTCACATAGGTACGTTTCAGTATGTTTCGTCTGACCACAGCGAAGGCCTTTTTTTTGTTTCATACATTTTGGCTGATCTGGACTTCTATACCTATTAACGTTATAAAATATTGCAGGTCATTAAAAAAACACCATGTATACATATAGCGGCCAAATAAATTTCTTTTGCAAAAACCTTCATAACACGCGGATATAATCCAGAGCGCTTATAGATTCGTAGTTCGAATTACCTACCCGATAAATTAATGTTTTATCGGGTGCATGCAAGCAAAGCCGTGTGCAAAAGCTAACAATATATATGTATATATTTGAAATGTGCTAATTGAGCTCTTTCAAACGATATACAACACGTCATCATTACTTATTTTTATATTTTTTTGGTTCGTGACTTTATGCCTCTAGAGGGCGCCGTGTTAATTTTTTTGTGACGTCATATAGCCTATAACCAGCGGACGATTAACCCCTGGAGCGCCCCAGAATTACCGTAGTATGGAACTCCTATACTAGTTACCAGCACACGTGTCTGTTTAGGGCGCTCCACGGGTTAAGACGATTCGTATGACACGTCGTTTGACAAATTATAATGAGTACAGTAAAGGGCCATAAAGTTTGCACATCGGAATTTCGGCTTCGTAGAGCGTTGTCTCTTTCATTCTCGTTGCCTCCAATATTCTCTTTCTAAATACCGATGTGCAAACTTTATGGCCCTTAACTGTACTTTAGAAGTTATGAGGGAACAGATGAACATACATACATACATACCCACATACATACCGGTCAAAATCATAACCCTCCTTTTGCGTTGCCGTAGTCGAGTAAAAAAACAAAAAAGAATTATGCGCAAACTGGAGTCCTATTCAAATTTTGCGACTTGTTACAGTTTAGATCTTATTTTGATACATTCGAGATACGTGCATGCGAAATGAAATGTAGACAAGGTCGTATCAACACCATAAAAAGCAGGTTTTTTCATGTCATGTAATAATTATCCTAGTGACTACTCTATTTCTTGCACTAGTCCAGACTCCAGACAACTACAATGCCACGCACACATGCACTGCATGGGAGTGGACATTACAGATGGCTTAAGCGGTTACGGCTTAGCTCTGACCTGGGGAATTAATATACAGTGTAAACTCCATATAACGTCACTCGATATAAAGATTCACTCCCCAATAACGTCGATTTTTGTTGGCTATAGTTGCTTTATTAATTTCTCTCTGTATAACGAAAACTCTCTATAACGTCAAAAAACGTCCGGTCCCTTGAGTGTCGCTAGGTATATGTATAGAGTTTGTATGTACTTTATTAATTTATTTATTCCACATTAAAATTACTTTAATAACTTTAACATTAAGTAGGCACGAATAGGATAATTAAATTGTTGGTTTATTAAAGATGTAATGTAATAAACTAACAATTCTGTAAGTTTCGCTACTGTACAATATCCGTATGTCTGTCCGTCCGTGACTTATCGTCATCTGTGTAACTTGTATGTATGTGTTACACTTTTTTAGGGCTCCGTAACCAAAGAGTAAAAACGGGACCCTATAACTAAGACTCTAATGTCCGTCTCTCTGTCACCAGGCTGTAACTCATGAACCGTGATTTTGAAACTAGACAGTTGAAATTTTCAAAAATGATGTATGTCTGTTGCCGCTATAACAACAAATACTAAAAACAGAATAAAATAAATATTTAAGTTGGGCTCCCATACAACAAATCTGATTTTTTTGCCGTTTTTTGCGTAATGGTACGGAACCCTTCGTGTACGAGTCCGACTCGCACTTGGCCGGTTTTTTCTGATTTAAAATTTGTCCATTAAGTATAATGTAATTTATTTCTGTTTATTTTATGTTACTTTTCTTTTGGCTTGCCTTTTACCTGCCGTGTTTTTTCTCACTTGATGATCTCTTCGGAAGATCAGCGCGCTGGGTGACGCCAGCAACATGCTGAGCTTTCTCCCTCTACAATAGACCTATATTCAAAAAATGGGTTTATGTGAATACCGCGCAATTAAACAAACGAACCTAATAATCTGACACACCATAATTAAAATACAGTGCCTTAATCAGTATTAACGCGTATGTTGCCCTTTTGCAGCTTAATTTGTCACCTAACGCAAAGAAACTCTTATCTCTTTCGATATGTTTTTCAATTCCAAGCCTTACTATCAATATGCAAAATTGGTTTTGGAATATCGATTCGCTGGAGATATGGTATTGTCTAGTTCGTGAAACAATTGACATGAACGTGCCTATGGAGGTATTCGAAACACGTTTACGTTAATCCCATTAGGTAACTATATATTATTATTATAAACTAGAAACATGGTAAACTTTGTTACCTAATTTTCATATTAACGTGATGTATTACTCTCTGTGTTTGTTGGAAAGAACCTTGAAAGATTTTTGGTGTATGGGAGCTTCTCGAAGTTGTTGCAGTTTTTTCCTTGATGATTTTATTAATCGCCCATAATAGGTAGGTATATCACAATGGCTCTACAAATATCTGAAAAAGTCTTTGTTGTCAAATTTTTGGGGTGTGTTCTGATATTTTTCGACAAGTTTTAGAATTTACATTACTGTCGAATATCAAAAATGCGACGAAAACCGGAATGATGTAATTGTAAGTATTGAATTCAGAAAAATATTTGATGCGTAAATTATTTGTTTTTCTTCAGTAGTGTATAGCCGCCCACCGTAACTCCTGAATGGCCGTTAGCGGCCGCTATGTAACTAAAAAGTGGTCACGTTTTTTTCATTTGTAGTGTGCGTCTTTTACACTCAAGAAATGTTCATATAAGTGATGGTTTCCCTTTTGCACACTGAGTTAACTTGAATCATAAGCGGCCATTGACGTTTATATCTAAGGACTGGCCTTCTTCTTCTTCTTCTTCTTTTTCGGGGCTATATAAGGCTCCAAAGCCTATGTATCACTGCGACCATTCCTCATCTATTGTGGTCGCTACCTACTACAACTCTCGATCCAAACCTGCAACTTCAAACAGCTGCAGGATCCTTTTGGTCTCGAGAGACTTTACCTCCTCCGGGCGCAAAATGTATCCGTCCCAAAAGGACTGGCCTTACGGGCACTAAAAATTGTACTAGTTCAGCGGTGTCGCCCACGAATTCCAGCCAATCGTGCAGTACAACGCAACTAGTTGCGACCAATCGCGCGCGTGATGCGAACTTATCAACCAATCGCGTTGTAGCGGTGTCACACCTGTCATACCTCATTATTATTGCCCGTAAGGCCAGTCCCTAGATATCTATGTCAATGTAAGCGGCATTCTAATTCTGTGTATTTTTCAGTAATTCGTAAATCTAGGGACTATATGAGACTTATATGAAAGTGTTTGAAGCGAAAGAAGTGCGAGTGTAGATATCCACGATATATGCCTAGTGTCTGTCTACTCATTCGGTAGGCGTAGAAATAATACATAATATCCTAACAACCTCATTATGTCAACCTAAATAACCTATTTCCTAAAATTCCACACCCTCCAATTAATACCACTATAACAACGCCTGCTTAGCAAACAATTCATTTAAATGTCTTTGCCCATTTAATGTTGAACCATAATATATGCTCGGCATAATTAAACGAGGGGTCATGAGTGCTGGATATTATACAAACTATGCCTTTAATTCTAAAAGGGTGTTACTGTGAAAGGTTACAATGAGAAATTGACCATTTTCCAATAAGGAATGCAGGCACGAGCCTAGCACGAGTCTCGGGCAAGGTGGATTTGCACGTGTAGTAACGGCGATTTCGATATAGAATCATTCCCTTTATATAGGGATTTTATTTTGCTACGGATTATACGGATTACAGGCAGTTTTTGCTGTAAGTAAATATTAAATATATTGGTATTTTTTATTACCAATATATTTTATGTGCAAAAAAATGTTGCAAATCCCTTCTCGTTTTCTCCGAAGCGCGCAAATACGAGAATAAAATTGAGTAAGTATCCTAAACAAATATTCAAGCTATTGATATTTCTCAGTGTATTTACTCTCCACTTAGGTTTAGTTTTATAGAGGGTTTAACTTGTTGATTAGTTTGAGTTTAAATAAGTCCTTTGAATTAAATTAATGACAAACTTTAGTCATTTAAATAAATACTGGTTTTTTTTTGAGGATTGTTTTAAATTTTACCATTTGTTTTATGTATCTACTTAATACTTTTCTGGCCTATTGATTCATCACATGATAGAGTTAGACCAAGAAAAGTCTGCAGCGATTTTGATAGCCCACGCTGTGCAAGTGTTATTTATACGTCATAATTTCATAGAAGTTAACGTTTAAATAACACTTGCACTGCGTGGGCTATCAAAATCTCTGCAGCCTTTTCTTGGTTTAACTCTAGCATTATATTATGGCTACTTTTTTATCAGATAATAAGTACCTAACAGATAACTAATATGAATGGAAGATGTATAATGTGGCCTGCCTGTTTAAGAGGCGAAGGAAATAATAAAAATATAATTATTCTTTCTCGTATTATATTCCCACCCACTCAACTAAATCCTTTACAAATGAATAATCCGAAAGCAATTTTTGTTATTATTTTGCTCACGTTTCTCCTGTGTCATTTTGTATAGTTTATGAACATACCTAGCTTACACAATATTTGGTTTTGGTTAATTGCTATGGAATGTTTACAAAACAAAAAATTGTTTTGAGTAGTGCAATAGATTCTTGAAGAGGCCTTATCCATCAGTTGAATCCTATCATTTTCAAGTGACGAAATTATTAGGTGATAAGGTGTGAATCTATTGAATCTGTTTTTAGGGTTCCGTACCCAAAGGGTAAAAACGGGACCCTATTACTAAGACTCCACTGTCCGTCTGTCCGTTCGTCTGTCTGTCAGGCAGGCCAGCCTGGCTGTACGTCATGAACCGTGATAGAGATAACAGTTAAAAGTAACAGTTGAAATTTTCACAGATGATGTATTTCTGTTGCCGCTATAACTACCAATACTAAAAACAAAATATACTTATAATAAATATTTAAGTGGGGCTTCCATACAACAAACGTGATTTTTTTGCCCTTTTTTGCGTAACGGTACGGAACCTCGGAACCCTTCGTGCGCGAGTCAGACTCGCACTTGGCCGGTTTTTAGGGTTCCGTACCCAAAGGGTAAAACGGGACCCTATTACTAAGACTTCGCTGTCCGTCCGTCCGTCCGTCCGTCCGTCCGTCTGTCTGTCACCAGGCTGTATCTCACGAACCGTGATAGCTAGACAGTTGAATTTACACAGATGATGTATTTCTGTTGCCGCTATAACAACAAAACAACTAAAAACAGAATAAAATAAAGATTTAAATGGGGCTCCCATACAACAAACGTGATTTTTGACCGAAGTTAAGCAACGTCGGGAGTGCATGGTCAGTACTTGGATGGGTGACCGTTTTTTTTTGCTTTTTTTTTCGTTTTTTTTACGGAACCCTTCGTGCGCGAGTCCGACTCGCACTTGCCCGGTATTCTAATTTGTTTCCATGATACAGAGATAACAGAGTACATACTGTATACAGAAGCGGTTAGAAAATCTACATTTACGTAAATTTTCTTATTATACCAAACAATGTAGCAATTTGTTCAACAGTTAATTTGTGAAACTCTAACGAAGATTGACTTTCTCATTATGCTGTACCAAAGTGACATTAACTAAAGACTTTACGAGTACCTGCCTACTTGAATAGACGATGGAAAAATAAAGACTGCACACGTTATATTTTCATATTAATTCAAGAACAGCATTTGGAAATATAGATGAAGGGTTTCGATTCAGGTTCTGTCATAGAAACAAAACTGCAATGATATTATATTAAGTTTTTTAGGCGAGAATATTGAGGTACAGCGTCATCTTTTTTATCATGTGAACACCTCGTCCGCTTAGCAACTTCTGCTGCTGACTGTACAAGCCTCACCTTACTGACAATTTCTAGTGGTAGTAGTGTTAAAATGAAAACCATTGACGTATATCTAAGGACTTGCCTTTTTTTTGACGGAGTGGGAATGCGTTTATGCACGGTGTGTGGGACTCGCCGCTCCTTTCCCCTCTCCTGGCAAGAGAGGGGGAGAATTTGGCCCTACCCACTAAACCCACTCCGGCGTTTCACCCTCTCTGCCGTTCGTGAGGGCGCACTGGGATCGACTGGGATGACATTCCACCACGGCGCCCTCCGGCAGCCCCGGCTTATCGCCAGGGCCCCCTCACAATGGGGGAGGATCAGAAACGCTTGATCCCCCCCTCCTCCGACGACGTGTATGGGGCCGTGCAATGCGGGTACGGTACCCGCTGGCCCTACTGGGGCTCGAGGCGAGAGTACGCTCTTCGCCTTCGACCCTGCCGTCTAAGTCGGAGAGGAAGCGCGTCAGCAGCCGCTTCTCGCACCCTCTCCGCCTCCTCCTTCTGTGACATGGTTTCTTCGCAGAAGGAGGCCACCGCTTCCCATTTCCTCTCGCTACCCAGCATCGCCGCTATTATGCTGCGTAAGCGAATCTAAGGACTTGCCTGCAATAAGAATGGGGCATGAATGGGGCCAGTACAGCGGTGTGACACCGCTGTAACCGCCGGTTGATGAGTTCGCATCACGAGCTCGATTGGTCGCAACTAGTTGCGTTCGACTGCACGATTGGCTCGAATTCGTGAGTGACACCGCTGAACTAGTACCATTTTTAGTGCCTGTAAGGCCCGTCCTGAGATATATACGTCAATCACGAAAACACAGTTGTTATGAAAAATAATACTACCTACCGTGTGTTTCACCTTAACCATCTTACCACAAAAAACATGTATTTATTCCACTTTCCTCAAGACAAGAAGTTATTACAAACATGATTAAATCTTAGTGACCATCCTCATATCGTCTTGGTGACACACTAAGATGACTAAACTTTCCACCATTTCTCCTGAGAAAGTCAATCCGTCAGCTAGTTTTTGTGCTGTGACTTCAAGTCTTGTCTTGTTTAGTGAAAACAGTTAGCAATAGGAGTTATATATAGTTAATGATAAAGATAAACTATACATACTTAGTTTTAGTACCTAGTTAATAAGTTTTGCATGTTTTTTTAAGTAAAAAGTACGCACTTAAAATTACTTCCTGTCCAACTATGTTTACCACTACATTTTTGCAAATAAATAGATATATATCTTTATCTTTATAGTTTGAATATACAGTGAAACTTGGTTAAGTGGGACCTGGATAAGTGAGAAACCTCTATAGCTGGGACTCATGGTGCGGTCCCGACACTTTAGCACTGAATTACCTCTGTTAGTGAGATAAAACGAACCTCTATAACTGGGATTAGTTGTTGTGATTTTATAGTCACGTTTACCTCTATAATTGAGACAGAGAGTGTATTTTACCTCTTTTACTGAGACAATATTAAATTTATATAACTACATTTTCTTAATTGTTATTTAGAATTTTATAGGAATTGACCTACTCTGTATCTGAGATAACGTCAATCTATGACCTCTCTAACTTGGACTTTATTGATAAATTTCCGTATTCTTACTAAATCTTAGTCTATCCACAAATTCCGCATTTGCTTAATTGTGTCTAAACGACTTCAAGTTTCATTTAGTTAGTTTAAGTAGATAAATCAATCGAAACGAAAGCTAAAATATTGATGAGTAACACGAATAAACAAAAAATAATTTTCATTTAATTAAGTTTTAAGACGCAATGAAGTCCGTATCAAATTGTATTGAACAAAATGTATCCTTTGTAGAATCATTCAAAATAAATTCGAATAAAAATTTAAGCAGACTTAAAAAATATTTAGGGTTAAGGATTATTTTACCTTATTTATTTTTAAAGATAATACATAATGTTTACAAAATACCTTATTAATGACCTCTATAACTGAAATATCCTCTATTCTCACCCTCTATTAATGGGACCCTCTATAAATGAGACAGAATTTTATTTGTACCTGGCTAACTGAGAGCCTGGGTAAGTGGAATACCTCTTTAAGTGAGACAAATTTGCTCGTCCCTTGAAGTCTCACTTATCCAGGTTTCAATGTATATTTAATCAAAGATAAGTATTACAAATTAAAACATTACACCAAAATTACATTAATTATAAAATACATCACATAATTACATTACATTTACACAAGTTACATAACACAAAAAAAAACACAAGTCAAAAACAAAGCAGTACTGACTGACTGACTACTGAGTCAGTCAAATATCCCACCCCGCGTCATCCCTGGCGCAAAGGTGCCCAAAACGCTCGCCGCATTACCGCGCTGAATCGCGATGGACAACCTCTACACCAGGAATGACCCGCAAACGGTTCCCAACCTCCTTAAAAAACTCTCTAGCCTATCTTTATAGTTATTCCTGTAAACATATCGAATGTTAAGGGGTATAAAATAAATGAAAGGAAAATTAATTTGAAATCAGACATGTATTAGTGATATTTTTTCTATCAATCCAACTTGAACATAGGTTTTGGTTAGAGTCTACCCTTGTAAATATAAATAAATAAATAAATAAATATTGGGGACATCTTACACAGATCAACCTAGCCCCAAACTAAGCAAAGCTTGTACTATGGGTGCTAGGCGACGATATACATACTTATATAGATAAATACATACTTATATACATAGAAAACACCCATGACTCAGGAACAAATATTAGTGTTCATCACACAAATAAATGCCCTTACTGGGATTCGAACCCAGGACCATCGGCTTCGCAGGCAGGGTCACTACCCACTAGGCCAGACCGGTCGTCATATGTATTATACCTATTCTAGTTTCCGTGTGAGTTTTTTCAAGGCATTTGCCCTGCATTTGAATTTTAAGGTCGGTTGTATTCATGCAGAATTTCTATATAAAAAGTGTTGTTTTTTCTCACAATATACATGCAAAGTTACCGAGACAGCTTCCGCAAAACCCTGTGACAGACGGACAGAATGGAAAACTAGTAACAATAGCACTTTCTCCTATAATGATCGGGGAAAGAGGAAATGTGTTCTGTTGTGCATTTGTGGTTAAATGACAACTTTACATGCTGCTCTGTTTATGTGAATGATCGTACAGGGTAGGGCGGGGCTAAATGGTCCCGAAGTAAAAATATCTAATTCTGAAATAATTCTAAAGTAGGGAGTTATATAGGCGCAAGGACCGCAGGCATGTAAACTACGATCCCATATAAAAGAAGCAAAAATTAAAAGAAGCAACATAATCAGACCTACAGTCAATATTACTCAAATATCAACACAGACATTCGACTAAACTTAATTTATTTATTCCATTTCCACCAACCAACAGAATCAGCCTCTCAACTCATCAAATTGCGTAAACCAATTTCAACCTTGCTCTTCAGTAATAAATTTTATATTTGTACAACGATCCGAAGCCGTGAGAGAAAAATGAAGTTAACATTTCGCTTTTATGAAATAAAGACGAATTGTCTACGGCGTTCTTAGAAGGATCAGGATAAGGTGCGATTGGAGGGTTTTTCATAAACAACTTGGCTGGGTAAACTGGTAGATACTTATGCTAATTGAAAATATTATCTGGCGGGGATCTACCAATATAGGGACTTGGGCTTTTTCGAATATGGCTTAAGTATTTGAAATCTTCTTTGAAAAAGTAATAAAGGTAGGGGAGTCAACATACCGCCCACATTCAGAATTGTAGGTAACGTGAGACTCTATTTGTATACAAACAACCCTTCTGATCTTTTAACCTATTTGATTTAGCTCTTGAAAAATACACTTTTAAGTTAAACAAATCAAGGATCGGCCTCACCTCCGCTCAAAAATCAAAATACGGTGTCACGATTTCATCTCATGCCCTCCACACCTGCTCAAAATACGGTGACTGTACGGGATCGCAGTGACGTGCCGTAAGCGTCACGAATTTATCTCATGCCCTCCACACAGCTGCTCAAAATACGGTGACTGTACGGCGTCGCAGTGACGTGCCGTAAGCGTCACGAATTTATCTCATGCCCTCCACACAGCTGCTCAAAATACGGTGACTGTACGGGATCGCAGTGACGTGCCGTAAGCGTCACGAATTTATCTCATGCCGTCCACACAGCTGCTCAAAATACGGTGACTGTACGGGGTCGCAGTGACGTGCCGTAAGCGTCACGAATTTATCTCATGCCCTCCACACAGCTGCTCAAAATACGGTGACTGTACGGGGTCGCAGTGACGTGCCGTAAGCGTCACGAATTTATCTCATGCCCTCCACACAGCTGCTCAAAATACGGTGACTGTACGGGATCGCAGTGACGTGCCGTAAGCGTCACGAATTTATCTCATGCCCTCCACACAGCTGCTCAAAATAAGGTGACTGTACGGGGTCGCAGTGACGTGCCGTAAGCGTCACGAATTTATCTCATGCCCTCCACACAGCTGCTCAAAATACGGTGACTGTACGGGGTCGCAGTGACGTGCCGTAAGCGTCACGAATTTATCTCATGCCCTCCACACAGCTGCTCAAAATACGGTGACTGTACGGGGTCGCAGTGGCGTGCCGTAAGCGTCACGAATTTATCTCATGCCCTCCACACAGCTGCTCAAAATACGGTGACTGTACGGGATCGCAGTGACGTGCCGTAAGCGTCACGAATTTATCTCATGCCCTCCACACAGCTGCTCAAAATACGGTGACTGTACGGGATCGCAGTGACGTGCCGTAAGCGTCACGAATTTATCTCATGCCCTCCACACAGCTGCTCAAAATACGGTGACTGTACGGGATCGCAGTGACGTGCCGTAAGCGTCACGAATTTATCTCATGCCCTCCACACAGCTGCTCAAAATACGGTGACGGTGCGGAATCGCAGTCACGTGCCGTAAACTTCGAGCAACACCGGGAAGGGAGTCGGCATTCGCTCTATTTCCCCTCTGCCGAAGCACATGCCCAATTGGGCATGCACACAACTAGCGCAATGCGTGTTGGAGCTCATCCGTACACAAAAAGAGATCGGGGTGTGCGAGATTTGGCTTTGATGTGTGTCATTTTCTATGTATGTGTGTCGTCATTACAGATTGGATTTAGTATGTAGTGTAGTGAGTGAGAAGTGCGAAAAATGACAGAACAATTTGTACGGTAAGATATCGCTTGGGCTCCTCCCTTCCGACGTGTCGGAAGCCGGTGTTGCTCGAAGGCTGTAAACAAATAAAGTCGTGACGTTTACATCTGTATTATCTAATACCTGCCGGTTACTCGCACATCGCCAAAAATCCGACTTGGGATTTCCACTATTAATCGCCCTAATTGTGTGGCATGTGTGGAGGCAATCAGAAGCGATTCTTTCTTGCAGCAGGATTACAAGACCGGCAGACCTAGTTCCCTACTTGTACAGTCAGCTGCAAGCGGTGACGCCCCCTGCAAACAAACTTCTATGCAGGGGGGTCACCTCTCTCTGCAACTGACTGTAAGTACATTATGTAGCCGATCGCTAATCTCCACCGGTGGGACGGCTGCTTAAAGGATGACTCACGCTAGACCGGGCCGTGGCCGGGCCGGAGCTTCCGGAGCTTCGTTTTCTATGGAGAGCATCACGTGATCACCGGGGTCCGGACGTGGCACGGTGCGGGCCCGGCCCGGTCATAGCCCTGACGTCCCGGAGGCTCGTGACAACCCGGAGACTCAATTTTTCTCTTCGGGTGGTATTCTACTTGTTTAAGATCTTTGTCCAATATGCATTGCGTCTCACTCTCTCATTAAGCAAAATGTGAGCCGCAAATACACATTGGACCAAGATTGGACAGATGGAATACCACCATTCACAATATACATGCCCGGCTGTGTCGGAATATATTTGCCAAAATAAGAAGGTTGCAAAACGTCATAAATTTGTTTGTTAAATATGATGGTATAGCTAATTCGTTACTTGGTCGGTTTATATTAGGTACTTGGCGTCATAGCCCTGACGTCACGGAGGCTCCTGACAGCCCGGAGACTCAATTTTTCTCTTCGGGTGGTATTCTACTTGTTTAAGATCTTTGTCCAATATGCATTGCGTCTCACTCTCTCATTAAGCAAAATGTTAGACGCAAATACACATTGGACCAAGATTGGACAGATGGAATACCACCCTTCACAATATACATGCCTGGCTGTGTCGGAATATATTTGCCAAAATAAGAAGGTTGCAAAACGTCATAAATTTGTTTGTTAAATATGATGGTATAGCTAATTCGTTACTTTGTCGGTTTATATTAGGTACAGGCGTCTTTGATATAATATACGTCAAGATTATATAGGTTGGATAATGTCTTGATTTATTTTGTGAAATATGGAGGTGTTGCTGAAATGTAATTTAGTCGGATTATATTAAATGAGACACCTATTGATGTTACTGCTTGTAAAAATGATTCAATAATGAGCATGTAGGTGTATAATGAATATTAAGATACTAGTTATTTCTCACATTCCCACTTATTACTTAGATACTTTTTATTTCGTACGAAGTTCATAGAAATATATATGTCAATAACGTATCTATAGTTAGTCAAACCAAGTTTGTCAGTAAATAAGAACAAATAAACTATACTCATCCTTTTCTTTTGGGTGTTAGTACTAGTGTAAGATAAAGATAGTATGATTCTCTCTATGTTTGAAATGAGACAGCCCGTTGACAAACTATAAAAACCATTTTTATTCATTCATTTAGAGTTCAACTGATCTTCTATAAATCTGCCTGCACAGAGTACATATATCATATTTCAGTTGAGACCAGAACTTGGTTATTGTATGTATAGGCTATGTTTAGGCTTTGTGTTTAGTTGTGGTGGTTAGTTTAAGTGTTGCCAGAATGCAGCAATAGCATGTATTGTAAACCATAGAGTAACTTATGGCTTTGCGCCGCGATTCCCACACGAGTGTGGAGCGGGCTAAACAGTTTTTTGTCAACTTTTCACTATGACATTTATGCATCAAGGTAATTTGTTTACAAACGGCCTGCCACGAAACGCGATAATCGAAAGTTCGTTATCTGCCTCTCCGTCGATATGCAGAGAGGCAGATATCGAGTGATAGAGAGGCAGGAATCGAAATTCTTATTTTCGTGTTTTGCAGTAGGTCCTGGGGTTAGTGCTAGTAACGCCCCCTACGCAGAATTTTGCGTAATATTCCCTATTTCCTGCCTAAAATTACCCAAAGGCACTAACTACTGAAATAATACAATAAAACTCTTCGTATATTTTATTGTTCTTAAGTATATTAATGACTATGGGTGGTATTCCACCATCCTGTCCAATTTCTTTGTCCAATGTCATTGCGTCTCACTCTCTCATTAAGCTATATTAATGAGCCTCAATACACGTACGCAACGCACGCAACAAAGTCTGCAGCGGATTTGATAGCCCACGCAGTGTAAGCGTTATGTATACGTCATAATTTCATAGAAGTTTGACGTTTAAAATGACACTTTCACTGCGTGGGCTATCAAAACCGCTGCAGACTTTTTATGGTCTGACTTTATAGATGGAATACCATCCTAAGACGTGGAACGCGTCAGTGGAACCGCTAAATATCCCAAATAAAAAAATCATCTATGAGCCTCTCTTTCGCACAAATATATATAAGAGTGATAGAGAGGCAAATAGATTAACTAATTAATGAAGTGGTTCGCGGTTATAGCCCTGATTGTATTGAAGTATCAAACCAGGGCATACTGCATGTGTACCTAACAATATTAAATTACAATTCTGCTAGGTACGGCCATTCCCAGTAGATTTACCAGTTCCAGAAAATTCCCAGTAGTTCAGTCCTGGGAATTTCCTTCCCAATAGTCTTACTGATAGTAAGATTTCGCGGCTGATATAGTTGAATCATCGAGAGCGTGGAATTGCATATGAAGTAGTATTGTTTGTTTACAGGCATTCTATATTTGAATTTTCTATTTTCTTGTACTATCAGCATACAACCACTACAAATGCAATTCCATCTTCTCGATAATTCAACTATACATACATAGAAAACAGCCATGACTCAGGAACAAATATCTGTGTTCATCACACAAATAAATCCCCTTTCCGGGATTCGAACCCGGGAGCATCGGCTTCACTAAGGCTTCGGCAGGGTCACTAAGGCCAGACCGGTCGTCAAATGATGATGATGTAGCGAGAGGGGACTCATGCCATTCGAAAGTACATACTCATCAACCTGTTAATAAAAAAACATTGGCTTCCTGCCAGTTATAATATTACCTTATTATAGTATTCCGTGTTTCCTGCCGTCACCCTGGAACACTCCAAATGCAGCCACTTTTTATGTTCGAACTTTTATGAACATAAAGGTATGGCATGAACAGCATTCATCACGCTACCTAAAAATGTCTATCAAGGACTATTGGGAGTTTTGCTTTACTGGTAAGTCTACTGGGTACAAAGTTCCCAATGGTCTTACTAGTAATTCATGATAGCATAGCATAGCATCTAAACTATCACAAAGTATCAAGCGGGAGGCGATGACTGACGATATTTGCTCCTGGCCCGCGGTCTATAAGGTGGTTCTTCTGTGGAGTATGACACGAATCCCACAGCCTGATCCCTAGGCAGTCTAGGGGTCCTGGTTGCTGCTGCGGACTCTGGAGGTGTTATAAGTTTGGTGTATTTGCCTTGTATTTATTAGAAAACCTAATTCCCCCAATGAGAGTGCAATTGGATGGTCGACGCAGTCTTAACAACATTTTGTCATCACGTGCATTATTACATATCAAGCAGCAAAAAATAAACTATTATTGAATAGGTATTCATAATTCATAGTCTTGGGTAATATGTAAATAAAGCTCTTTACATCATGTTGTGTATTCTCATTTTTCCGAACGTGTCGACCAAAGTGGATGTACGCCCCATTACCTAGAGTATGCAGTAGCCTCTTCATTAGTCATTAAGGCAGCCAGGGCCAATATTTTGATTTTATTATTTCCTTCCATATCCGCTTACTTCCGATCGAACCATTTTTTTCAATCTGATTGACAGTTATTATGACATTTGTCATGAACAGTCAGCACGGACGTCCCGGTCGGCTCGGATAGTGTTGGGTAGGACTCGAGTCCTTTCAGTCCTCTGCTTGAAGACTACTCAGTTTTTCAGACTCTTATAATTAAGTTAAAACTCGAGTTCTTTTCAACTAGAGAGAGACCCAAGTCTCTTGTAGAGACTTGAGTACTTTTCAGAGGACTCTCGTTTTTTTTACTAAAAATTTCGAAATGCATTGTCTTTATGTATAACTTGTAGATTAGATACATACATAAATCATACACAAACCCTTAATTTCTTTACTGTTATACAGGAAAAACCTATAAAATTGTTCACGGAGTCTTTATTTGGAGGCTCGAGTTCTTTTGAGTTGCTCTTAAAAAAGACTATAAAGGACTCGACTCGGGAGAAGTTTTTTTAAGCGCAGTCTTGTAAAAACGAGCTGTTCTTCAAATTCAGACTCAAAGGACTCGAGTTTCTACAAACACTAGCTAGAGGCTCGGACATTGCTTGGACAGCACTAGTGTTAATGTAATAAACTAGTGTCGGGTGGCCCTGACGCCCCGGTCCCGGAACGGCCCGGTCACGGTGGCGCTCCTGACAGCCCCTGTGTCGGCTCGCTCCGGCCCGCCCCGGTCCGGGCACGGCCCGGTCTAGCGTGAGTCATCCTTAAGAGGGGGCTAACGCAAAATTTTATTTTTTATACACTTGCACGTTTGGATCAAGGGAAAGTACCATAAAAACTCACACGGAAACGTAGACTTGGGCAGACTCCAACAGAAACCCTACAAGGTTAACGTTGGCTCAATCTGTCTAATTTTCAGTTGTAGGTATGTAGTTTAATATAGCCGAAGGATCTGATAAGCAAAATCTTACCTTAATAGAAGCGTTTTCAAATACAAATAGGTACAAATGCATTTATTACACGACTGCCCAAACAAAAAGAGTGTATTGTTTTCAGCGTTCATGTTTGTATGTATGTGAGTTTCTTTATTCCACCTTAACTTCTGAATGCCTTAACCGATTTAGACGTATGATACATCATTAGAATCCTTACGTCATCCCGGGTAACATAGGCTATGTGACGTCATTATAAAAACAATATGGCGGACTTAATACGCCATATTACGCAACCTTTAGAAAAAAATATCGTGCAAACCTATCGAGTAGGGTATCAAAATGAAGGGCTTTGAAAGCCGATTGATACTATATATGCAACATGTGGGTTTAAGTTTCATTTTGAGAAAGTAAGAATTGACAAAATATGTTAAGAGAAGCTAATCTCATAAAACCAAATATTATTATTGAATGGGATACTTATTAAAATAAAAGGAAAGGGTTTGACCGCTGATCATAAAAAAATATAATTTTATTATATTAGGTAGGTACATACTACTCATATTTTTTAAAACATGTTCGTAATTGCGCTTATGGAATCGAAAAGTTTAAAATATAACTTCTATTTATTGGGTCCTTACCTATGAAATTGGCGTTTTTGTTCATAGATATAAGTCTGATCCTAGTTTTTTTTTTTTTACAAAAGTACATACACAATTACAATAAAACTACAGTGCACTCAATAAACAACGATTTTACATACAATTAATTGTTATTTTTTATTGTTAAGTGTTCAGAATTAAGCCTTGAAAATAGGTCTTTTCATGTGCTGTCGGTTCGAGTATTAAAATTACTTATATTTTTCTAATGGTACCAATTTCCAAGAAATGGAGATATTGAAAACATACCTTAAAGGTGTCAAAAATTACTGGAAAAATTTTGTTTGGTTTGAATTAGCCATCAAAAAAATATCCGCAAAATTAATTGTATGGAAATTCGTGTTTCGTTGAAATTCTCCGAACAAAACGCCAATTTCATAGGTAATGACCTAATATTAATCGATACGATACAGAGTCCGTCTAAGCTAACTCTGCACCGACTTTGGCAGAACAAATCGTGAAAGTATCATTATAACCGTATGGTTTGATTTAATTTTAACATTTATGATGATGATGACATTTTTTTTAAGGCCGAAGGGTGAGCTCCACGTAGGGCCTACGGCTCAGAGCGTAAGAAAGATGTGCGCTTCCTGCAACTTGTCCAAGTATATGCACTCGGTCCAAAGCCAGGCGCCAAAGACGCCCCACACTAAAAGGGTCAGGCGTAGCCCGACGTACGTGACACGCTATACGCTTACCAAAGCCGGGCGCCTTTGGCGCCCTCATACTCAAAGCATCGGCCGTAGCCCGACATACGTGGCGCGTTGTACGCGTTCCAAAGCCGGGCGCCTTCGGCGCCCTCATACTCAAAGAGTCGGGCGTAGCCCGACGTACATACGTGGCGCACTGCGCGCGGTCCAAGGCCAGGCGACTTCTACTTTCTCATACTAAAAGTGTCGGGCGTAGTCCGACGTACGTGACACGCTGTACGCATACCAAAGCCGGGCACCTTCGGCGCCCTCACACTTAAAGGTTTTGGCGTAGCCCGATGTACGTGGCGCGCTGCACGCAGTCCAAAGCCAGGCACCTTCCAATCTCTCATATTAAAAGTATTGGGTGTAGCGTGACACGCTGTATGATTACCAAAGCCGGCCTCATACTCAAAGCGTCGGGCGTAGCCCGACGTACGTGGCGCGCTGTACGCGTTCCAAAGCCGGGCGCCTTCGGCGCCCTCATACTAAAAGTGTCGGGCGCCGAAGGCGCCCTCTTACTCAAAGCGTCGGGCGTGTACGAGGCGCGTTATACGCGTTCTAAAGCCGGGCGCCTTCGGCGCCCTAATGGTAAAAGAGTCGGCTGTAGCCCGACGTACGTGGCGCGCTGCACTCGGTCCAAAGCCAGGCGCCTTCGACTCTCTCATACTAAGTGTCGGGCGTAGGCCCACATACGTGACACGCTGTACCCTTACCAAGACGCCTTCAGTGCCCTCTTGCTCAAAGCGTCGGGCGTAGTCCGACGTACGTGACACGCTGTACGCATACCAAAGCCGGGCGCCTTCGGCGCCCTCACACTTAAAGGTTCTGGCGTAGCCCGACGTACGTGGCGCGCTGCACGCGGTCCAAAGCCAGTCCCCTCAACATTCTCATACTAAAAGTGTCGGGCGTAGCCCGACGTACGTGACACGCTGTACGCTTACTAAAGCCGGGTGCCTTCGGCGCCCTCTTACTCAAAGCATCGGGCGTGTACGAGGCGCGTTGTACGCGTTCTAAAGCCGGGCGCCTTCGGCGCCCTAATGGTAAAAGAGTCGGATGTAGCCCGACGTACGTGGCGCGCTGCACTCGGTCCAAAGCCAGGCGCCTTTGAACCTCTCATACTAAGTGTCGGGCGTAAGCCCACATACGTGACACGCTGTACCCTTACCAAGACGCCTTCAGTGCCCTCTTGCTCAAAGCGTCGGGCGTAGTCCGACGTACGTGACACGCTGTACGCATACCAAAGCCGGGCGCCTTCGGCGCCCTCACACTTAAAGGTCCTGGCGTAGCCCGATGTACGTGGAGCGCTGCAAGCGGTCCAAAGCCAGGCGCCTTCGATTCTCTCATATTAAAAGTATCGGGCGTAGCGTGACACGCTGTATGATTACCAAAGCCGGCCTCATACTCAAAGCGTCGGGCGTAGCCCGACGTACGTGGCGCGCTGCACGCGGTCCAAAGCCAGTCCCCTCAACATCCTCATACTAAAAGTGTCGGGCGTAGCCCGACGTACGTGACACGCTGTACGCTTACTAAAGCCGGGCGCTTTCGGCGCCCTCTTACTCAAAGCGTCGGGCGTGTACGAGGCGCGTTGTACGCGTTCTAAAGCCGGGCGCCTTCGGCGCCGTAATGGTAAAAGAGTCGGATGTAGCCCGACGTACGTGGCGCGCTGCACTCGGTCCAAAGCCAGGCGCCTTTGACTCTCTCATACTAAGTGTCGGGCGTAGGCCCACATACGTGACACGCTGTACCCTTACCAAGACGCCTTCAGTGCCCTCTTGCTCAAAGCGTCGTGCGTAGCCCGACGTTCGTGGCGCACTGTACGCGTTCCAAAGTAGTCGGGCGTAGCCCGATATATGCGGCGCTCTGCGTGCCTTTCTGTGCTGAGGACGCCCTCGCAAAAGTACTATAAAGTGACTTCAAATGATTATTAACGAAATCATGACCCCAAAATTAATTAAATAAATAAAATATTAAAAAACACGACTGCGAAAAAGCGAACTGAAAAGATAAAAATATTTTTTAGTTGTGTTAGTTACTCAACTTAATGAATGTAAAAATTCTAAAAAGTATAAAATAAAATAAATTAATTAAAAATTAAAAAACACGACTGCGACAAACGGGATGTGAAAAGACAAAAATAATTTTTAGTTGTGTTAGTTACTCAACTTAATGAATGTAAAAAATTATTAGAATATGAGTGTTTAGTGAAGGTTATAAACAACAAACGCAAAAGTTTTATGCTCATTTAGGATCGTGACTGTACCTGTGTATTTTATTTCAATTGCAGTCGGGGACCTTTTAAATGGGAAAATGTCAATACATCAAGGTCCCCGACTGCAATTGAAATAAAATACACAGGTAAATTCACGATTCTAAATGAGCATAAAACTTTTGCGTTTGTTGTTTATAACCTTCACTAAACACTCATATTCTAATAATTTTTTACATTCATTAAGTTGAGTAACTAACACAACTAAAAATTATTTTTGTCTTTCCACATCCCGTTTGTCGCAGTCGTGTTTTTTAATTTTGAATTAATTTATTTCATTATTGTTTTACAGCTGTTTTTAGAGTAATAGAGTAAATGATTGAGTAAGTGTTATCAGAGTAATAAAAGAAGATAAAAGGTAAAAACCCGCGCAATGGCCATTTCTCCCGTCATATTCGTGCGGCGCGCCATTACTTATTTTTATTTATTTATTCAAACGAAGCGCTTAATATCTAGTTTGGTCGATCTTTTGTTTCCTTCTAATTTCCTGGCTTGACGCCCCCTCTTAACAGAGAAGTGGTAATTAGCAAGTTTTAATTGGATTTCCTTTATTGTTTCAGGATGCGGACACCGTGGAGAAACTTAACGAGAGTGGGGACCTCAGGAAAATGCTTAAGCCTTATAAGGTAAATAGTCTTTGTTTTCAAAAAGTGCATTGCAAATTTGTATGATTTTTTTTTTTATTTGTATAGAACTTTTTGTTTTTATTGTTTTTTGAGAGCATAAAGGATGACTCACACTAGAACGGTCCGGGTCCGGGACAAGACGTCCGAGACATCAGTTTTCTATAAAAAAACATCACGTGATCACCGAAGACCCGTCACAGTATCCCAATGTCAATATCCGATACAAAATGAGACTAAACCAAACGCGTACATCTGTCACGCTATCGAATCAAATTTACACGTACGGGATCTGACCTGCCATTTCACACCAATATTTTATTCGAATACTTACCACTCAAGGTCCAACATCACAGAATAAAGGATGACTCACGCTAGACCGGGCCGGGGCCGAGCCGGAGCTTCCTGCGCTTCGTTTTCTATGGAAAGCACCACGTGATCACGTGATCAGCCGTCATAGAAAATGATATGTCGGACGCCCTCGGCCCGGTCTAGCGTGAGCCATCCTAAGGTGCGTTTAATTACATGTTTTATGTCTCGTTGTTATGATGTTATCCACAATTTTTTATTTTATTAGCCTGTTGTAGTGACCCATTGCTGGGCAAAGGCCTCTCCCCCTGATTTCCACAACTCCCGTTATAGTGCCTTCTCCGGCCAGCCACTGATGAAGGCGTCTAAGTCATCCCGCCATCTCCGTCTGGGCCTGCCACGTCCGCGCTTCTTTTGCGGCATCCACTTGGTGGCTATACTAGCCCACCTATCCGGATGCATGCGGCAGACGTGACCCGCCCAGTCCCACTTCAGTCTGGCGGTCTTCTCCCCCACGTCAGCTATGCGTGTTTTGGAGCGCAATGTGGTGTTTCGGATTTATCTTGTATAAAAATTCTGAGAAACATCCATAGACGCTTTTTTTTTCTGTAGTAATTTCATTATATTTATCAATAGGTATTCACTTACTCCGGTTGCTTAAAAGCTTTACAGAATCTTCTTTCTAAGAAATAATTATGAACAGATACGCGCGTGTTAACTTCCAATTTCAAATTGCTACGTTTTAAAGTTAGAAATTAACAGTAGGAAATATTGAATGCTTGACAAATTATCAAAGAAAATTACTATACAACGTTCAAAAGTTAATGGGACAAATAGTTTCGCCATTTCTAAGAAATTGTGTATAAGATAGCTTAGGCTCTCCGCACACGGTGTCGTAACGTAAGAGACGCGTAAGCGTATCGTAATACGCGCGTAGAACGAGAGCGCTACGCAGTGTTGGCCGTAATGGTTAATTCTAATTAACAATTGATCAATTGCATTAACCATTAATTCCGCAATTAATCAATTGCATTACGCATCAATATAATTAAAATTAGTTAGAATTGAAGTTTGAGACGTTTAATTACATTGATTGTCAATCTGCATTAACGTTTAATGGAATTAAATAATTTATTTCATAAACTAATAATTAATGTTACTTTTGCTTGGAACTATTAAAATTATAAATAAAAATAACCATTAATACAAGCTTCAGTGAATTATCAGATCGTGATACATATTTTAACATGAGACTCTACACTATATGTTTCTATACACTCATTATAGGTGTATTCCTATTTGTCGCTGCCATATGTGAATTGGAGACAAATGGGAAACGGGGACAAATGGGATATATATGCAGAACCTATTCCATCTGTTCCAGGTGGGAACAAATGGGAAAACATCAGAAAATGAAGTGTTCCCATTTGTCCCCACCTTATTGGTGTGGAGACAAATGGGAAACGGGGACAAATGGGATTTATATGCAGCGTCTATTCCATCTGTTCCAGGTGGGAAAAAATGGGAAAACATGGGAAAATGATGTGTTCACATTTGTCTCCACACCAATAAGGTGGGGACAAATGGGAATGTTTTATACGAATGAATATGAACGGCGGGAAACAAAAGGGATATACCCGATATTAGTGTTCCCATTTGTCTCCGCTCCAATGAGATGGGGAAAAATGAAAATATTTCTATGCAGCGTCTTTTCCCATGTTTCTATACACTCATTATCTAGGTGTATTCCTATTTGTCCCTGCCATATGTGAGTTGGAGACAAATGGGAAACGGGGACAAATGGTATTTATATGCAGAGCCTATTCCATCTGTTCCAGGTGGGAACAAATGGACATACATCAGAAAATTATGTGTTCCCATTTGTCCCCCCCTTATTGGTGTGGAGACAAATGGTAAACGGGAACAAATGGGATTAATATGCAGCGTCTATTCCATCTGTTCTAGGTGGGAACAAATGGGAAAACATCGGAAAATGATGTGCTCCCATTTGTCTCCACACCAATAAGGTGGGGACAAATGGGAAATATTTATATGCAGTCTTTTCCTACATGTTCCTCGCGGGGACAAATGGGAATACACCCATTATTGGTTATAATGGGTGCATTATTGGTGTATTCCCACTTGTCCCCTATGCATGTGTCCTACGCCATACATGAGAAGGGACAAATGGGAATACATCATTTTCCGATGTTTTCCCATTTGTTCCCGATTCGCGTGACCTACGCCATGCATGAAGCTGGGACAAATGGGAATGTTTTATATGAATGAATATGAACGGCGGGGAACAAAAGGGATACACCCGATATTAGTGTTCCCATTTGTCTCCGCTCCAATGAGATGGGGAAAAATGGAAATATTTCTGTGCAGCTTATTTTCCCATATGTTTCTATACACTCATTATAGGTGTGTTCCTATTTGTACCTGCCATATGTGAGTTGGAGATAAATGGGAAACGGGGACAAATGGGATTTATATGCAGAGCCTATTCCATCTGTTCCAGGTGGGAACAAATGAGAAAACATCGCAAAATGAAGTGTTCCCATTTGTCCCCACCTTATTAGTGTGGAGACAAATGGGAAACGGGGACAAATGGGATTTATATGCAGCGTCTATTCCATCTGTTCCAGGTGGGACAAAATGGGAAAATGATGTGTTCCCATTTGTCCCTTCTCTCATGTATGGCGTAGGACACGTGGATAGGGGATAAGTGGGAATACGCCAATAATGCACCCATTATAACCAATAATGAGTGTATTCCCATTTGTCCCCTCGGGGAACATATAGGAAAAGACTGCATATAAATATTTCCCGTTTGTCCCCACCTTATTGGTGTGGAGACAAATGGGAACACATCATTTTCCGATGTTTTCCCATTTGTTCCCACCTGGAACAGATGGAATAGACGCTGCATATAAATCCCATTTGTCCCCGTTTCCCATTTGTCTTTACACCAATAAGGTGGGGACAAATGGGAACACATCATTTTCTGATGTTTTCCCATTTGTTCCCAACTGGAACAGATGGAATAGGCTCTGCATATAAATCCCATTTGTCCCCGTTTCCCATTTGTCTCCAACTCACATATGGCAGGGTCAAATAGGAATACACCTATAATGAGTGTATATAAACATATGGGAAAAGACGCTGCATAGAAATATTTTCATTTTTCCCCATCTCATTGGAGCGGAGCCAAATGGGAACACTAATATCGGGCGTATCCCTTTTGTTCCCCGCCGTTCATATTCATTCATATAAAACATTCCCATTTATCCCCACCTTATTGGTGTGGAGACAAATGTGAACACATCATTTTCCCATGTTTTCCCATTTTTTCCCACCTGGAACAGATGGAATAGACGCTGCATATAAATCCCATTTACCCCGTTTCCCATTTGTCTCCACACCAATAAGGTGGGAACAAATAGGAACACATCATTTTCTGATGTTTTCCCATTTGTTCCCACCTGGAACAGATGGAATAGGCTCTGCATATAAATCCCATTTGTCCCCGTTTCCCATTTGTCTCCACACCAATAAGAAGGGGACAAATGGGAACACTTCATTTTCCGATGTTTTCTCATTTGTTCCCACCTGGAACAGATGGAATAGGCTCTGCATATAAATCCCATTTGTCCCCGTTTCCCATTTGTCTCCAACTCACATATGGCAGGGACAAATAGGAATACACCTATAATGAGTGTATAGAAACATGGGAAAAGAAGCTGCACAGAAATATTTCCATTTTTCCCCATCTCATTGGAGCGGAGACAAATGGGAACACTAATATCGGGTGTATCCCTTTTGTTCCCCGCCGTTCATATTCATTCACATAAAACATTCCCATTTGTCCCAGCTTCATGCATGGCGTAGGTCACGCGAATCGGGGACAAATGGGAATACACCAATAAGCACCCATTATTACCAATAATTACCAATAATGGGTGAATTCCCATTTGTCTTCGCGGGGAACATATGGGAAAACCCTGCATAAAAATACAGAGACAAAAATTACGATGTTTATTCTTGTTAATAGTTAATTATCAATCACATTTTTAATTTTCATTCAAAATTGATTTAATTTTTAATGGTTTGTAAAGCAATAACCATTAAATCTTTTTAATTGTTAGTGGTTCGAAATAAATTAATATTAATGCAAATTGATGATCAATGCAATTGATAATTAATTTCCCTTCAATGGTTAATGGTTAATGGCAATTAACCTTTTCAATGGTTAATTTTTAATGGTCAATTGCATTAACGTTCGGCCAACACTGGCGCTACGAGCACGAACAAGTTCAAAAAAGTCCGCACACGAAGCGTCGTCGTAGCGTATCAGATTTCTGTCGTCATTACGCTAGTCGTAGCGTAAGACTGGCGTAAAACCAAAGCGTAAACTAATGAGATATCACTTATAAAACGATTACGCCTACGCGACCCTTCGTGCGCAGAACTCTACGCCACTTGTAAGCGTATCGTAAAAACGTTACGAATACGCCAACGACGTTTGAATGTTTGAATCTAACCTAACCTAAAAACAAAATAGATGAGCACCTATTATTTACAATATCTGGGCGATATTGACACATTCCGTTTAATTACCATCTCTTATATTAATTTTCACTGTAATCATTTAATGATTAATATCTGGGAGACCGAGCAATCATATAAAAACTCAAAATGCGCGTTTATCCAGAAATAAGACCTAGCTAGATCGATGTATCGCCCCCGAATATAGCAAATTTCATCGAAATCGTTAGAGTCGTTTCCGAGATCCCCGAAAAATATATATAAATAAACAAGAATTGCTCGTTTAAAGGTATTACATTGAATTATAATTTATGAAAGTAGGTATTTTATTAAAACATTTGTTTGTATCAAAAATCAGTAAACCTGACAATGAAAGGAAGATGGAAAAGATGCTCGGCACTGTATCGCGGCCTTAATAATAACAACAGTTTCCCTTGGAACCCCTTTATTGTTGCAGAAGTTTCCTTTAATTTCCTTTGCAAGTTATCCAATTTCTTGATCTGTTCAGATCGGGAGCTTTGTTTTCCATATTTTCATTCTCTTTATTACTTTGAAAAGTCGAAGTCGAAACTGAGATAGCTCCTGTAAATCGATAAAGTTCGAAGCTGGAACTTGGGAGACATGAGCGAAAAGACTATTGTATGAAGTTTAGGGCAACGTTGTTTAATGTCGATAAGACATAAAGTAATTTTCTTATTTATAATTGATACCTACACGGTTCTTGTTTCTAGAACTTGTGTTGTTTGTAAATATAAGACACCGCACGACTGCGATCTGTCTGATCCCAGTTTTACCTGTTTCACTTCTCATGTAGATTTAAGGTTGACTCACGCTGACCCGAGCCGTGCCCGGGCCGAGGCATTCGGCATGTCATTTTGTATGACAGCTGATCGGTGATCACGTGGTGCTTTCCATAGAAAACGAAACGTCGGACGCTCCGGCCCGGCTTCGACCCGGTCTAGCGTGAATCAACCTTTAACAAAAGCATATTACTTATATCAATATATCTACATATTCCTTCCTGTTTTATTTACCTACAAATATTGTACAAAATATCAGACACAGTTTTCAAAAAGTGCATTGCAAATTTGTATGATTTTTTTTTTATTTGTATAGAACTTTTTGTTTTTATTGTTTTTTGAGAGCATAAAGGATGACTCACACTAGAACGGTCCGGGTCCGGGACAAGACGTCCGAGACATCAGTTTTCTATAAAAAAACATCACGTGATCACCGAAGACCCGTCACAGTATCCCAATGTCAATATCCGATACAAAATGAGACTAAACCAAACGCGTACATCTGTCACGCTATCGAATCAAATTTACACGTACGGGATCTGACCTGCCATTTCACACCAATATTTTATTCGAATACTTACCACTCAAGGTCCAACATCACAGAATAAAGGATGACTCACGCTAGACCGGGCCGGGGCCGAGCCGGAGCTTCCTGCGCTTCGTTTTCTATGGAAAGCACCACGTGATCACGTGATCAGCCGTCATAGAAAATGATATGTCGGACGCCCTCGGCCCGGTCTAGCGTGAGCCATCCTAAGGTGCGTTTAATTACATGTTTTATGTCTCGTTGTTATGATGTTATCCACAATTTTTTATTTTATTAGCCTGTTGTAGTGACCCATTGCTGGGCAAAGGCCTCTCCCCCTGATTTCCACAACTCCCGTTATAGTGCCTTCTCCGGCCAGCCACTGATGAAGGCGTCTAAGTCATCCCGCCATCTCCGTCTGGGCCTGCCACGTCCGCGCTTCTTTTGCGGCATCCACTTGGTGGCTATACTAGCCCACCTATCCGGATGCATGCGGCAGACGTGACCCGCCCAGTCCCACTTCAGTCTGGCGGTCTTCTCCCCCACGTCAGCTATGCGTGTTTTGGAGCGCAATGTGGTGTTTCGGATTTATCTTGTATAAAAATTCTGAGAAACATCCATAGACGCTTTTTTTTTCTGTAGTAATTTCATTATATTTATCAATAGGTATTCACTTACTCCGGTTGCTTAAAAGCTTTACAGAATCTTCTTTCTAAGAAATAATTATGAACAGATACGCGCGTGTTAACTTCCAATTTCAAATTGCTACGTTTTAAAGTTAGAAATTAACAGTAGGAAATATTGAATGCTTGACAAATTATCAAAGAAAATTACTATACAACGTTCAAAAGTTAATGGGACAAATAGTTTCGCCATTTCTAAGAAATTGTGTATAAGATAGCTTAGGCTCTCCGCACACGGTGTCGTAACGTAAGAGACGCGTAAGCGTATCGTAATACGCGCGTAGAACGAGAGCGCTACGCAGTGTTGGCCGTAATGGTTAATTCTAATTAACAATTGATCAATTGCATTAACCATTAATTCCGCAATTAATCAATTGCATTACGCATCAATATAATTAAAATTAGTTAGAATTGAAGTTTGAGACGTTTAATTACATTGATTGTCAATCTGCATTAACGTTTAATGGAATTAAATAATTTATTTCATAAACTAATAATTAATGTTACTTTTGCTTGGAACTATTAAAATTATAAATAAAAATAACCATTAATACAAGCTTCAGTGAATTATCAGATCGTGATACATATTTTAACATGAGACTCTACACTATATGTTTCTATACACTCATTATAGGTGTATTCCTATTTGTCGCTGCCATATGTGAATTGGAGACAAATGGGAAACGGGGACAAATGGGATATATATGCAGAACCTATTCCATCTGTTCCAGGTGGGAACAAATGGGAAAACATCAGAAAATGAAGTGTTCCCATTTGTCCCCACCTTATTGGTGTGGAGACAAATGGGAAACGGGGACAAATGGGATTTATATGCAGCGTCTATTCCATCTGTTCCAGGTGGGAAAAATGGGAAAACATGGGAAAATGATGTGTTCACATTTGTCTCCACACCAATAAGGTGGGGACAAATGGGAATGTTTTATACGAATGAATATGAACGGCGGGAAACAAAAGGGATATACCCGATATTAGTGTTCCCATTTGTCTCCGCTCCAATGAGATGGGGAAAAATGAAAATATTTCTATGCAGCGTCTTTTCCCATGTTTCTATACACTCATTATCTAGGTGTATTCCTATTTGTCCCTGCCATATGTGAGTTGGAGACAAATGGGAAACGGGGACAAATGGTATTTATATGCAGAGCCTATTCCATCTGTTCCAGGTGGGAACAAATGGACATACATCAGAAAATTATGTGTTCCCATTTGTCCCCCCCTTATTGGTGTGGAGACAAATGGTAAACGGGAACAAATGGGATTAATATGCAGCGTCTATTCCATCTGTTCTAGGTGGGAACAAATGGGAAAACATCGGAAAATGATGTGTTCCCATTTGTCTCCACACCAATAAGGTGGGGACAAATGGGAAATATTTATATGCAGTCTTTTCCTACATGTTCCTCGCGGGGACAAATGGGAATACACCCATTATTGGTTATAATGGGTGCATTATTGGTGTATTCCCACTTGTCCCCTATGCATGTGTCCTACGCCATACATGAGAAGGGACAAATGGGAATACATCATTTTCCGATGTTTTCCCATTTGTTCCCGATTCGCGTGACCTACGCCATGCATGAAGCTGGGACAAATGGGAATGTTTTATATGAATGAATATGAACGGCGGGGAACAAAAGGGATACACCCGATATTAGTGTTCCCATTTGTCTCCGCTCCAATGAGATGGGGAAAAATGGAAATATTTCTGTGCAGCTTATTTTCCCATATGTTTCTATACACTCATTATAGGTGTGTTCCTATTTGTACCTGCCATATGTGAGTTGGAGATAAATGGGAAACGGGGACAAATGGGATTTATATGCAGAGCCTATTCCATCTGTTCCAGGTGGGAACAAATGAGAAAACATCGCAAAATGAAGTGTTCCCATTTGTCCCCACCTTATTAGTGTGGAGACAAATGGGAAACGGGGACAAATGGGATTTATATGCAGCGTCTATTCCATCTGTTCCAGGTGGGACAAAATGGGAAAATGATGTGTTCCCATTTGTCCCTTCTCTCATGTATGGCGTAGGACACGTGGATAGGGGATAAGTGGGAATACGCCAATAATGCACCCATTATAACCAATAATGAGTGTATTCCCATTTGTCCCCTCGGGGAACATATAGGAAAAGACTGCATATAAATATTTCCCGTTTGTCCCCACCTTATTGGTGTGGAGACAAATGGGAACACATCATTTTCCGATGTTTTCCCATTTGTTCCCACCTGGAACAGATGGAATAGACGCTGCATATAAATCCCATTTGTCCCCGTTTCCCATTTGTCTTTACACCAATAAGGTGGGGACAAATGGGAACACATCATTTTCTGATGTTTTCCCATTTGTTCCCAACTGGAACAGATGGAATAGGCTCTGCATATAAATCCCATTTGTCCCCGTTTCCCATTTGTCTCCAACTCACATATGGCAGGGTCAAATAGGAATACACCTATAATGAGTGTATATAAACATATGGGAAAAGACGCTGCATAGAAATATTTTCATTTTTCCCCATCTCATTGGAGCGGAGCCAAATGGGAACACTAATATCGGGCGTATCCCTTTTGTTCCCCGCCGTTCATATTCATTCATATAAAACATTCCCATTTATCCCCACCTTATTGGTGTGGAGACAAATGTGAACACATCATTTTCCCATGTTTTCCCATTTTTTCCCACCTGGAACAGATGGAATAGACGCTGCATATAAATCCCATTTACCCCGTTTCCCATTTGTCTCCACACCAATAAGGTGGGAACAAATAGGAACACATCATTTTCTGATGTTTTCCCATTTGTTCCCACCTGGAACAGATGGAATAGGCTCTGCATATAAATCCCATTTGTCCCCGTTTCCCATTTGTCTCCACACCAATAAGAAGGGGACAAATGGGAACACTTCATTTTCCGATGTTTTCTCATTTGTTCCCACCTGGAACAGATGGAATAGGCTCTGCATATAAATCCCATTTGTCCCCGTTTCCCATTTGTCTCCAACTCACATATGGCAGGGACAAATAGGAATACACCTATAATGAGTGTATAGAAACATGGGAAAAGAAGCTGCACAGAAATATTTCCATTTTTCCCCATCTCATTGGAGCGGAGACAAATGGGAACACTAATATCGGGTGTATCCCTTTTGTTCCCCGCCGTTCATATTCATTCACATAAAACATTCCCATTTGTCCCAGCTTCATGCATGGCGTAGGTCACGCGAATCGGGGACAAATGGGAATACACCAATAAGCACCCATTATTACCAATAATTACCAATAATGGGTGAATTCCCATTTGTCTTCGCGGGGAACATATGGGAAAACCCTGCATAAAAATACAGAGACAAAAATTACGATGTTTATTCTTGTTAATAGTTAATTATCAATCACATTTTTAATTTTCATTCAAAATTGATTTAATTTTTAATGGTTTGTAAAGCAATAACCATTAAATCTTTTTAATTGTTAGTGGTTCGAAATAAATTAATATTAATGCAAATTGATGATCAATGCAATTGATAATTAATTTCCCTTCAATGGTTAATGGTTAATGGCAATTAACCTTTTCAATGGTTAATTTTTAATGGTCAATTGCATTAACGTTCGGCCAACACTGGCGCTACGAGCACGAACAAGTTCAAAAAAGTCCGCACACGAAGCGTCGTCGTAGCGTATCAGATTTCTGTCGTCATTACGCTAGTCGTAGCGTAAGACTGGCGTAAAACCAAAGCGTAAACTAATGAGATATCACTTATAAAACGATTACGCCTACGCGACCCTTCGTGCGCAGAACTCTACGCCACTTGTAAGCGTATCGTAAAAACGTTACGAATACGCCAACGACGTTTGAATGTTTGAATCTAACCTAACCTAAAAACAAAATAGATGAGCACCTATTATTTACAATATCTGGGCGATATTGACACATTCCGTTTAATTACCATCTCTTATATTAATTTTCACTGTAATCATTTAATGATTAATATCTGGGAGACCGAGCAATCATATAAAAACTCAAAATGCGCGTTTATCCAGAAATAAGACCTAGCTAGATCGATGTATCGCCCCCGAATATAGCAAATTTCATCGAAATCGTTAGAGTCGTTTCCGAGATCCCCGAAAAATATATATAAATAAACAAGAATTGCTCGTTTAAAGGTATTACATTGAATTATAATTTATGAAAGTAGGTATTTTATTAAAACATTTGTTTGTATCAAAAATCAGTAAACCTGACAATGAAAGGAAGATGGAAAAGATGCTCGGCACTGTATCGCGGCCTTAATAATAACAACAGTTTCCCTTGGAACCCCTTTATTGTTGCAGAAGTTTCCTTTAATTTCCTTTGCAAGTTATCCAATTTCTTGATCTGTTCAGATCGGGAGCTTTGTTTTCCATATTTTCATTCTCTTTATTACTTTGAAAAGTCGAAGTCGAAACTGAGATAGCTCCTGTAAATCGATAAAGTTCGAAGCTGGAACTTGGGAGACATGAGCGAAAAGACTATTGTATGAAGTTTAGGGCAACGTTGTTTAATGTCGATAAGACATAAAGTAATTTTCTTATTTATAATTGATACCTACACGGTTCTTGTTTCTAGAACTTGTGTTGTTTGTAAATATAAGACACCGCACGACTGCGATCTGTCTGATCCCAGTTTTACCTGTTTCACTTCTCATGTAGATTTAAGGTTGACTCACGCTGACCCGAGCCGTGCCCGGGCCGAGGCATTCGGCATGTCATTTTGTATGACAGCTGATCGGTGATCACGTGGTGCTTTCCATAGAAAACGAAACGTCGGACGCTCCGGCCCGGCTTCGACCCGGTCTAGCGTGAATCAACCTTTAACAAAAGCATATTACTTATATCAATATATCTACATATTCCTTCCTGTTTTATTTACCTACAAATATTGTACAAAATATCAGACACAATTGAATATAGAATATCTACAATATTCATTTCTGAATAACGGATTTTTTATACGTATTTAATTCGTTATTTTTCGATATTTATCATCGTCTAGCACGTGTCTGGCACCCACTTACAAGCTTTTAGGTAGTGAGCTGAGTGTAAACAATCTGTATAAGATTTTAGCATAATATTTACTTACATATTTAATAGGCACGTGTAAACGCCTTATAACCTATAAAATAATCCAACAGAATCCTTTCTTTTGTGTCAGAGTAAAATCAGGAACATTAATAATCGTCATTAAAAAATGCGTCTACTTTGCTCCGAAATTTGCTCCATAAATTCGTTTTTTTTTATTGTTTTATTGTGCCCATCACTACTACCATGTTCTTACACTTAAATGAGGTTGTGATATACTTATAATGTATAAAAACTCTTGGAGCACAATTACCCACTGGGGAGCTAAGTAGGCAAGTTTTACGGTAAGGCCTTAAAGCCACCCGACCTGTCAGTTGTACTGAGAGTAAACTCTCTGACTGACAGGTCGGACAGTGTGTACCCGGCTTTACATGGCTAGCAACAGTTTGGCAATCCATCACTATTAACGCGACGTGTTTACGTTTACACTGGCACATGGTGCCATTTAATGGATTGATTCCCCGTTGCTAGGGCGGTTTTGGTTTGATTGAATTTGGTTCTCCGGATAGTTAAAGTTAAATCATATATAACAAGTAAGGATAAGGGGGGTAAGAGAATCTATGGGGCAAGTGAAACACTTGTAGGGAAAATAAACAGTTTGCGATACTTAAATATATTATACTAAATGCGTAATGGCAATGAGTGACAGTAGCGCAAGTTCTTAAAAACTCGCTTTTTTTTGTGTAAAGGTGGCCACTGACGAGCCTTCCAACAGTCCAAATAGCGTGGCTGCAATCCAAAATCGGTCCGTGAATGTCAAAAACGTACAATGTTTAATATTAGGATGCCGTCCATTTGGATGAATCCATTATAACGGCATCCATTTGGAAGGCTCGTCAGTGGCCTGCTTAACATGACAAGTCACTACTTAGAGGATATAACCAACGGAGACGCTAATAGGTAGACTAGGTAGGTAGGTAGGTAGGTAATAAGCACTAGGTAGGCATTTATTCTTTAGAATTGAAATTCTAATATCAATTAACATTTTATGTTCAACGTTCTTGAGAATATTTGATTAATCAAAATAAAACTCCTGATTTTATTAGCTTCGCTCTTGATGAGAAAACATCAAAGAGGTTAGAAACACTTTTTTGTGAGCAAAATTATTATTTTCGTGTTTCATTTTCCTCATTTTTTCGAATACCGTCTGGATTTGCTTATTGCGATTCAATACAAATACTAAAGCTTTCAGATAGTTTATTTTATACTTAATGAAATTTTATTGGTTTCTGTAAAACGAAAACTAAGAAAACAAGAAAGTAATATTGTGTCTAGCAGTGATTTCGGGTTAACCCCCGTTAAAACGCCATGTTATATTCCGTCACTCGAGTTAAATTCGGACCCTTATTTAACGCATGCTATGCCAGCGCAAGCTACGCTTTACGCGTGTAGCCGATTCCGTGTAGTTTCCGCTTTGTAGCGAAAAGTGCCTACAAATAGAGAACCCGCCTAGCGGATTGCTGGCGGTGAATGTGTTCATATTTGTTGCCTTTTAATAGCACTTTCTTAATTCGTTTCCTAACACCCCTTATTTCTTTTACAAAAAGTTAAAGATACATACATATGCATACATAAAATTAACTAAAAAATACCCACGAAGAAGTATTCTCTATCATTTGTCCTCTGGGCATGTTGCCCATCATGCAGATTAATTTTTGCGCAAGAAAGCCGCCCGCACTGGAGTCAACTGGTCTCCCTTAAACGTTCGTTGAAATGTATTTAACCAAACATTTCTCAATTTCCAGAGTCCCGACGCCTGCCACACGTGTCAGATGTGCGGCGGATTCCGCCTGTTACCCTGCAGAATCTGCAACGGCTCCAAGAAAAGCTTACACCGCAACCACTTCACGGCTGAGTTCGTGGCCCTCAAGTGTATGAACTGCGATGAGGTCGGGCTCGTACGGTGTGAGGTGTGCTCTTGAAGCTGGGAACACGCTTTCAAGAAGATTACAAAATGTGGTTAGCAGAACGTGTGTGAAATGCAATGGAAATGAAGACGGACTTTTAAAGTTAGTGAAATATGTCGAATAAATGCAGGAAATAGATCTGAGATGAGGCCTTATTCGAGATGTACTGTGAGATTTCGCATCCACATCAAATCAACCTTGATTTAATGGCATCTTGATTCTATCAAGTTTGGATTCGATCAAAAATTTTGACAACTGCAAGTATTCGACAACTCACAATTTTTTCCACGTCAACGGGAGATCAACTTGATACGTCAGTTATCGCTAGTCGAATAGGTCCAGCATGAATAAAGCATGATTGAAATCTTTATGAAATGATACTTTACAGCTGTTCAGGTTATTGAGCTGTCTTCAGAGCTGCCAATTCAACTGCGTAGCCGGAAGAAAATGTTTTGTGTTTGAAACGGAAAAGTTTTCAAGTGTTGTGTTAAAATGAAATAAGTAGTGTTAAATTGACTGTGTAAATATTATTGGTGTTAGTTTTATCTATATTTTGTCAACCGTGAGTAACAAATTTAAGTATCGAAATACGATTAATATAATCATTTATTTGCATTTTATCACAGGATATTTATCATGTAAATATCCCGCGATAATCTGTACTTAATTAGGTATTCGTAAACATAAAAAGGGACTTTTAAAAACAAAATATCTTTTAATTACTAGGTACTTATATATGTCAATATTTTATTCGTAAATGGTAAATAAAAAAATATAACTAATGTTATAGGTATGTACTTGTTTTAGTTTAAAAATTGTACCTTTAGTAGCTAAACAATGTACTTCATTTAATTTTCAATTCAATTATCTTGTGTATCTGTATATCATTACTGTTTTCGCACCCATTTCGGCGAAACCAGTTAATATTTATATTATTTTGTCTTAAAGATATTTTAAATAGAACAATAAAGGTATGTAGCCTTGAAGTATCAAGAAATAATGTAGGCCTTATAACCTGTCAACTCTTCAACAAAACATATTATTTTGACAAGTTTAAGTTTATCTTTTAAACTTGATGAAGTAATTTCATAGTATTTTCAATCATTGTTTTCGTAAATTTTGCAGATGTTAGCAGCTATTACATTTCCGATAAAAGAAGTATTTATAAACAGTTATTTTTTTCTGTAAGTAGGTATTGAATGGAATTTCAATTTTGGGCATTCTGTTTCTCTTTTTAAAACTATTGATAGCATAAGCTCAAAAATGCTATTAGCACATTAATCAATTAATAATAATACTTACAGGTATATTATTGCTTGAATTAACAAGAGGATAGGTATTTAAATAGAACGAAAGGTTGTCCGATTTATCATATATTATAATAATTTAAGCAGTAATTTTAATAATTACCTATGCCATAAATTAGTTACAATAATTAGTAAAATATTGGATGTTATAATGTATTTTAAGGAATCCATATGAAACAAATAGGATAAATATATTTTTATGCATGTATTTAAAAGTGTTTTTTTATTCATTTCGTATGTTTTCGTCTTTTAAATGGACTTCAATTTCTCAAATAACATCAATATATACCTACTAGCATCACAAGCAGTGAGTCTAAAACATATAGGTACGTATACATACAAACAAACTGATCGAATACGATATTATTTATGTAGGTACTTATAACATTATAGTACTAAAAGGTATAATAATTTTACGATCTACAATATATTGGAAGTTAAAAGAAACCCCACACAAAAGAATACTAGTGGAGCAAAATACGCACAGGATTGAGCCAAAATAACACTGGGGCACCTTAATATTTAATGCGACCCCGAATAGTTATACGCACTCGCCGACAAGCCAATAAACTAAAACAACACAAACAACGTCCATATTTCATACGAATAAAAGTTAATATAGCGTTGACAAAGTAATCGCCTGTTGCTTCTGTGCGAGAAATCAATGTCACTAACACAAACCTGTTGCGCACACACATAATATACACAGATGGTATTGGAACCGCTTAGCGAGCGCAGGCGAATCGTAAGCTTACTCAAACCAGGGGCCAAATTCGACATGTACAACTATTAGATTTCGCATCCACGTCAAATCAACAGTTGATTTAGTTGCATGTTGATTCTATCAAGTGTTCATTCGATCACCTGTGGATAATATCATTTGGTACAACCAAAACTCAACTTTGAACTCGGGGTGGTTCGGTTTGGTTTGGTTGTCACCTGTGGATTGCTAATGTCAATTTTGACATTATACGTATTCGAGAACTTATGACTTTTCCCACATAAACGATGATCAACACGATACGTCCCACGTCGCTTGTCGAATAGGGGTCCAGCATTAAGACCCTCAGCACACGGAACGTAAGCGTAAGACGCGTCTCTTACGCGTATCGTAAAATAAAAACGTTACACGAGTACGAGACGCGTAGAGTTCTGGGCACCAGGCGTCGTGTAAGCGTAATCGTTCTGCTTGCATCAAATGTTCTTCACGCTTAGGTACGCTACTATTACCAATATCGTAATTACGACAGAAATCTCATACGCTACGACTACGCTTCGTGTGCGGACTGAACTTGCTTGCTTCGTGTGAACTTACTCGTAGCGCTCTCGTTTTATATACGCGCGTATTACGATATAAGTACACTTTTTTTTTTTTTAATTTAAAAAAAAAAATGCTAATTAAAGTACATTATTATTACAAGACCCATCGTGGGCAAAACCTTGAGGAGGTTTGTATGCCGATGGGGAGTTCGAGAAAATAACATGACAATATACATATCTATTTTAAATATACTAATTAAGATTCTTAATATATGTAACTAAAGTCGTTAGATTGTAACAAGTGCGTCTTAATTACTTTTTTTCTATTTTTCCCGTTTACATATTTTACTCTAGTATCTTCTGGCAAACTTAAGCGTCTCCTACGTTACAACGCCGTCTGCCGTATTCGAACTTCAAGATATTCACAAGAGACGACACGTACTAAATCCATTCTAGATACGTTATAGTTTAGATATGAACTAGTTCTCTTTTGCAGCGCAATTCGGGCAACCAATGTCACTTTTACGTTAGATAGAGTAAGATATCTATTAGATGTGAATTGGATCTCTAAGTCATATCCTGTGGAAATCGTTCAATGGTATCTCCAGAATCGCGCAAATGTCAAATTTGACAGGTAACATATAACATATCGTTATTGTATCTTGGTGATGTCTAAAAGATATTTAATAGATGTCTATTTCAAAATCCGAATCGGGCCCCGTGTGCTGAGGGCAGTGAGGGTCTTAGCAAGAAAGGTTAGGAACGGCTGCTGAAGTCGTGGAATATGTACCTACACCAGAATACCGGTTGTATAACACCAGAATACTGAGGGTGTTCCAGCTACGAACGTGTCACTACCTTTGTGCTGTGCTGCCGTAACCGCTGCAGGGGACCATCGAGTGAACCGAGTGGCCGAAGAGTGTCGTGTTTCGGAGGTTCCGGAGCAAATTGCCGAATACGATACTAGATCAGATGATTCAACGGAGCCACACCGTTCCGTCGCCAAAATATGTATTGTTTACTTTTAAGTTAAAGAAATTTATATGCATACTAACATCCATCTATAAGTATTTATAATACGGCTGCCGTATTGCCTGAATCAGATATTAAAGTAAACAAATTAACTCAATCTCCTATCTCGAGTTCATCAGTTACACAGAACGTTAAAATCGCCTGATCTATTTAAGCAATAAGAATACGCGGCAAGGAAACGACACGCACACAACCACAAAATTTGCAAGTTCTCCACACAGCGATAAGGAAACGCACACTAGCAAAGTTTCAGGGTCTGGATCACACACACACACGGACGTGGAGGGAAGCTGCAGCTAGGTCGCGAATGACGTCATTCCGCGCAAGGTCAATATCACCTGGTGGTGCTGCTCTAACTAAAGGAAAGGGGTATGTTTGTCTCTTTTGTTTGGCGTGCCGGCTTGTCTGGACCTGGGAGTGCAAGTGGGGTTGCCGTGTAATGGTAAAGAAAAATCCGGACAGTGTAAATTGACATGAAAAAAGGAGATAAGTTGAAAATTCGGTTACTCATTATTTACCTGTAAGAATCAATATTTTAACGAAACGAGATTTATGTCGTTACACATAAACGCACTACAGCCCTCAATCTATCATTTGTTTTTTAATTTATTTAGAACACAATAGCCCACGATGCTAAATCGGGATTTGCTCGAGCGTCATACAAACCCATTGGAATCGAAATATTAGATGATAAGAAGAAAAAAAAGTTATATAAAGTTTTTTTTTTTTCAGCGAGCCGCAAAGCGTCTACAATTTTTTTTAAATTTCAGGAGGATGGCGGAGGGTTAAAAAATCGTTAAACAGGTTGTGGGTTTGGGCGTTTTTGTCCACTTTAATGCTATATTTTTTCTATAACTTAATATAACACTTATTTGTAGGCATTTTCTTAATCTGACGAACACAAATTTGACACCTAATTTTTATATTGTAACCGTCAGATTAAGGAAATGCGTGCATATAATTATAAGATTTAGTAATAGCACATTTATAGCGTTAATTTGGACTAATATGACCGAATCCACAATCTGCTTAACAATTTGTTGAACCCCCCACCAACCCCCCACCAACCAAGGGCTCAACATATATGGCTAAAAGGGGTAAAGGTAGACTACACGGGGTAGCAAGATATCATTCATATCTTAATCTGACGCGCTCGAGTAAACACAAAAATCCCCTCTTGGGCTCCCTACCACAAACAGTCACATACAAATGGATTTGTTGTACAATGTAGTGTACTTAAACATACTTAAGAAACAGACCTTCATTTAAGTAGGTACATAATGTTAACATACATAATAACAGAAATCATGGTGTTCTTTCTCCAGTATCAGTTTGACGTGATATTTTTGGGATAACCTGTATTCATGACTGTTTTGTAGGAAATTATACCTATACAAATTATTTCGTATAAGACTATTTTTGCTATGGGCTACCGTTTACGAGTTATTTACGAAAAACGGAGAAGAACGATCTTAGGATTGATTATAAGTAACTTTCCCGCTTTTTAAATATGGGTCCCAGAAAGTGTACCAAATCCTTTGTTGAAGACAATTTTATACATAAAATTGTGGTGTAGGTACACCTAATGTAAAATAACATTTTTTGCTACGGCCACCGTTTACGTGTTATTTACGAAAAACTTAAGGCGTGCTTTTCCCGTACGAGCTAAGCGAACCAGTTTTTTGAATCCATCGGAAATATAAGAAACAATGTTTTAAAATTGTGAAAAAAATATATCTTATACTTAAGGATCTGGCAGATATGTTTTGGATCTCAAAAACATGATTAGATAAACTTTGCTCGATAGAAAAAAAATCCAAAGTTACGCCTTTTTTTAACAATAAATCAATCTCAGAGCTACAATACAAACTTTTTTGACTTGTTTTTTACATAAATGTATAGGTAATAAGATAATCTAGATGATTTGGATCACTTTGTCTCGGTAACATCATTAAAATAATTTCTATGTTTCAATACCTACTAAATCCGCAACCGCCATCACTCGCGAACGCACTTACGCCCTCTTCAGTCGCGCGGCAGCGCTTGTAGAGGACGGACCTGCGTCAGTATGTTCCGCGCGGTCACGTGATTTTACTATTTACAAACAATGGGAAACAAAGCATATGAAACGTAAGAAAAAGTCACTAAGTGCTATAAAAACACACTTTCTGATAACAGAAGCATCTAATACTTTACGAGGTGCTTGAAAGCGCCTAGCTTTCCTACATCAACAGTTAAAATATTTCAGTATTTTCACTAGGTCAGCAACCAATTTCAATGTAGGTAAATAATACTAGCAAAAAGCAGAGCTTTGTAAGGGCTCGCGGAGTTTTTCTACCTAAACGTATGTACCGGACCGCGACTTTGATCCAATCCGAGGTTTATTTCATGTTCGATCGAGTGGGTGGGTATGTAATAAGTCAGTTAAGGCCGTAACACACTATCGCACCGCCACCAAGGTCGCGGTACGGTGCGATAGTGTGTTACGGCCTTTAAGAACGCAATTATAAGTGAGAGCAAGAAAGACAAATACTAACCGGACCCCGGATGCTGTCAAGTACGCCTGTTTGTTACAGCTTTTACTTTGTCCTTTAAAAACGTCTCCAGACGACAAAATCAAATTGCCAATATCATCCACACGTAATATACAATTTCATAAGCGCTTATTAGATCCTACACAATCGCCCAGTACTTTTTGTAAGGATGCCAACTGGCTTTCCTACATAATGTTGGGTCAGCGAGCCAATGTCCTTGAATTTATTTTTGCGTCCACACCACACAATTCAGCGAAAATCTATCCCGTCTGGACACCTACTGGCGGTAATCACACTGCTCCGCACATAAACACACACACACACAGTTCCACTAGGTACAGCCAAGGTTCAGCATTAGCTCTATCTTGGGTCCTGCTCTTCTAAGTGCTCGTTAAGACGTGTCAGATGACCAAAACAGCGTGTGCCTATGTTGCACCAAACCTGAGTTCCACTAGGTACTGCCAGGGTTCAGCATCAGCTTTATCTTGGGTACTACACCTAAGTGCTCATCAAGTCGAGTCGGATGACCAAAACAGCGTGAGCCTATGGTGCAACAAACCTGAGTTCCACTACGTACTGCCGTACCGGTGGAGGGCGGAAGCGAGGGGGCGTGGGGAGCACCCAGACGCGGAGGAGGCCGAGAGGGTGTCGCGGGCAGCCGCGGAGCGCCTACGAGAGCGATGGAGGGATGCCTTGGAGGATAGCCGCTATGGAACCCGAACCATAGGGGCTATTCTCCCGGTAATGGACGAGTGGGTGGACCGGAGCAAGGGGGCCCTGACATACAGGGTAACGCAGGTGGTGTCCGGACACGGCTGTTTCGGACACTACCTGCACAAGATACAGAGGGAGCCGGGGCCTCAGTGCCACGAATGTGGAGCGGCGGACGAGACGGCCCAGCACACTTTAGAAGAGTGCAATCGCTGGGCCGTGGAAAGAGCTGCCCTCAGGGCGGCCACGGGGGTAGCGGACCTCTCGCTACGCAGCATAATAGCGGCGATGCTGGGTAGCGAGAGGAAATGGGAAGCGGTGGCCTCCTTCTGCGAAGAAACCATGTCACAGAAGGAGGAGGCGGAGAGGGTGCGAGAAGCGGCTGCTGACGCGCTTCCTCTCCGACGTAGACGGCAGGGTCGAAGGCAAAGAGCGTATGCTCGCCTCGAGCCCCAGTAGGGTCAGCGGGTACCGTACCCGCATTGCACGGCCCCATACACGTCGTCGGAGGAGGGGGGGATCAAGCGTTTCTGATCCTCCCCCATTGTGAGGGGGGCCCTGGCGATAAGCCGGGGCTGCCGGAGGGCGCCGTGGTGGAATGTCAGCCCAGTCGGTCCCAGTGCGCCCTCACGAACGGCAGAGAGGGTGAAACGCCGGAGTGGGTTTAGTGGGTAGGGCCAAATTCTCCCCCCTCTTGCCAGGAGAGGGGAAAGGAGCGGCGAGTCCCACTCCGTCAAAAAAAAAAAAAGGGTTCAGTATCAGCTCTATCTTGGGTACTGCTCTCCCAAGTGCTCATCGTGACGAGTCGGATGTCGAAAACAATGTGTGTCTATGTTGCATCAAACCTGAGTTCCATTATACCTAATGGAACAATGGAAGTACCCTGCCAGGGTTCAGATCCGCTCTATTTTGGTTACTGCTTTCCCAAATGCTCATCAAGACGAGTCAGATTACCAAAACAGCGTGCGCCTATGCTACACACCACCTGAGTTCCACTATGTACTGCCAGGGTTCAGCATCCGCTTTATCCTGGGTACTGCTCTCCCAATTGCTCATCAAAACGAGTCGGATGACCAACAGCGTGTGTCTATGTTGCACCAAACCCGAGCTCCACTAGGTACTGCCAGGGTTCAGCATCACCTCTATCTTGGGAACTAACTCTCCTAAGTGCTCATCAAGATGAGTCGGATGACCAAAACATAATGTGCCTTAGTTGCACCAAACCTGAGTTCCACTAGGAACTGCCAGGGTTCTGGATCATTTTGTTGAACTGCACGCCGTCGTTGCAATTGGCGTGCAGTCGGCGTGTAGTTCCCATACAAGTTGCAGTCGTGTGTCGGCCCTAAGTCACTGAAGTTTGTATTAATATGCTTATCTTTATTTATAATTTTAGCAGTTCCAAGCAATAGTAACACTAAAGGCGCCATTCATTAATTACGTAAGTCAATTTTTGCCAGTTTTTGACCCCCTCCCTCCACTATGTAAGAAATAAATAAGAATAGGCTGACCCCCTCCTTCTCCCATTCCCCTATATTACCATATATTACGTAAGAATCTAAAGGAAAAATTGAGTACCTACACGTTTGGTTTGTATTAGTGCTTATTTTTCAAAAAAAATTTTTTTGAATGTGATATATGTACCTGTACAAAGGTACTTGAGCTCGTTTAAGCTAACTCTGCACCGTGTTTGATAGCATAGTGTGGAAGTATTATTATTATGTATTTTAAACGTCATAATTTCATAGAAATTAAATAAAAAGTCGCATCTTTGTGATCTTACGTAAGAACTATGAAAACCCCCTCCCTCCCCCATGTAAGAAAAAATAAGATATGTTCGACCCCCCTCCACCCCAAAATCGTCTTACGTAATAAATTAATGGCGCCAAAACTGTTTCTCGAACTGAAAATACCCTGATTTAAGTTTGCTAACACAACATGATTGATCAGTTCATCAGCGTCACAAAACCAAAATTGACCTCCGCAGTGAATAGGTATACAGCAAGATTGATTGTTCTAGTAGGTATTCACAGAAACTTAATTGCTAAATTGGGAGTCAAACCAAGCGAAGCGAGGTGGGTCTGAATCCAAAATTTTAACCCACTTTTGTATTCATCGTTGTTAATGGCGTAAGAGCCATCGACATTATTGAAATTGAAAACACCACATAGGTATCGTTGTCTGAGTACCCACAACACAAGCCTCCTTGAGATTACTTTGGGGCTTAGTCAATTTGTATGTCCAATATTTATTTATTTTTTTACTAGTAACGCCATCTGTTAGAGAAGTAGATAATTCATTATTTTGCAAACAGATGGCGCTAGTAGTAATACAAAGTGTTATTACTTTATTTTATTTTTTTAGGTTTATAAAATTATATTTTTATGTTTGATAACACATCTAGACATGAATTTACATTACTATGTCAAATTTCAAACCTAACAGTGCAGTAGTTTTTCCGTAAAGTGTACCACAAGAATGCATAGTTCGTCGAATAGTGATAGGGCTCGCTTCGCTCGCCCTAATTATATTCCTAGATAATATAATTGTGAGTATGTAAGTATGATATATTTACAGTATTTCACCTTTACTGATATACCTACGTCCGATCTGCAAAATGATTATATTCCTTCGTGCTCTTTGAGTCCTTTGAAAATCAGAAATTATTTATTTGGATTGATACAGTATGGGGATGTTACAATATATGTATAGTGTTACGCTTTTAGTATGAGGGTGCCGAAGGCGCCCGGCTTTGGATCGCATGCAACGCGCCACGCCCGTCAAGCGTGCAAATTCATCATCATAATCATAAATTTAAATAAATATAAAATGTCAAACTGAAATAATTGAAAAAATTACCCTAATAGGCATATCGCAATACAATTATTTAAGAACTAAATACATATCACTAATTTTAATATTTGACCACGGTCGACATGAATTAAATATAATTGAGAGTTCAAGGTGCCTACAGGCAGTTCATCATGCGCTTGATTGTATTAGTCTTGTTCGAGAAACTGAATACGGTGAAAAATAGAGATAATACTCCTAAAAATACGTGTGATACCTCATTAGATTCGTCATAATGCCTAGAAAAATGCATTCGAAGCGTGTAGTAGCACACACAAAATATCAAAAGTTATAAGCAAAAAAAGGGGGAAAAAGTAAGATCTTTAATTTCCCCAATATCTCAAAAAGTATTCATATTACGGTGCGAGATGGGTGGGGGGTGCTCGACCAAATGTCATAGAGGGCCCCAAGACAAAACAAACTGCATTTAAAATTTTTCAAAATGGCCGACTTAATTTTTTTTTTTTTTAAGTTGGTCCGAGCACGCTGAGATTTGGCATGGCGAAAGATATAGGCCTCTAGATTCCTATGAAAAAAAAATTTTTGGAAAAAATCTAAGATGGCGGAATTAATGGTCATTTTAATTTTGTATGGCAACTTTTAAACGGTGCGAGATGGGTGGGGGGTGCTCGACCAAATGTCATAGAGGGCCCCAAGACAAAACAAACTGCATTTAAAAATTTTCAAACAGGCCGACTTTTTTTTTAAATTTTTTCAAGTTGGTCCGAGCGCGCTGAGATTTGACATGCGGCGAGCTTGAGGGCCTAAAATTACCATGTGAAAAAAATTTTTTGGAAAAATCCAAAATGGCGGCGGACACGGGCCAAATTCAAATTTCCAAGCAGGTTAGGCGAGCCCGAAGGGCGAGCTTCAGGCTGGGAGGCCGAAGGCCGACCCCGCGGAGGGCCGTCAGGCCCGGATCTTTATCTCGAATGTCCAAGCATGCTCCACCCCCAGTAATTTTGGGCGAGGCCGAAGGCCAAGCTGCGGGAATGACGAACAAAGCAAAATCCCATACAAAAAGTGTGTTAAGCGAGCCCGAAGGGCGAGCTTCAGGCAGGGAGGCCAAAGGCCGACCCCAGTGGATGGCCGAAGGCCCGGAGCCTCCACCCCGACTCCCAAAACGCGAGGCCGAAGGCCGAGCTGCGTGAATGCAGTTCCTCCAAACGTCCTACAAAGTCAACTTTCTTGATAAGCGGAGCCGGCGGGCCGAAGGCCCGACGGCGAAGCGTCAAGGCTCGCGAAGGCCGAAGGCCGAGCTCCGCGTTGGGCCGAAGGCCCGAAGCGTCACACGTGAGGAGGAAGTTGGAGCTGAAACACTACCCAATAGGAAAAGTTACGATTTCCCAAGCACGCGAGGCCGAAGGCCGAGCTGCGGGAATGAAGTTCTCGCATGCGGATCTTTTCTTTCTATCAAAAGTACAACTTTATTTATTTCTCCCTTTGGAAAACAAACTACTACACAACAATAACAACAGCAGGAATGGACTGCTACCAACAATGTGGGTTAGGTTAGGTTAGAACTGCGACCCTCACAGGAACAGACTGCTACCAGAAAAGTGGGTTAGGTTAGGTTAGATATGCGACCCTCACAGAAACGGACTGCTACCAGAAAAGTGGGTTAGGTTAGGTTAGAACTGCGACCCTCACAGGAACGGACTGCTACCGTGGTCTTTCACTATCGGCCTCATCTGAGAATTCAAAGTCGCTCAACGAGCTATGGAGAGGGCTATGCTCAGAGTTTCTCTGCGTGATCAAATCAGAAATGAGGAGATCCGTAGACGAACTAAAGTCACCGACTGTGTGCAAATTTATTTGCGTTATTTGACATCTGTCACTCACAACAGCAATACAACGTAAAATGTCTCGCACATCGAAATCACAAAGGAAAACAATTGCACTACGAACGTTTACGTTCTACGTCTTTTTTTTAATTTTAGGGCTAGCCGGACACCACCTTTATTCGGTAGTCGTCTAAGTAAATCGATATGAATTTTTCATTTTTCTTTTAATAAAAATAAGGAAAAGGTGGATAATCAACTGTAAATATGGATATATTTATCGTCACCTAACAGACAACAAATTTGACACAGAAATAACATAAATAAACTTTGAAATAGATCCCCAGTTAGTTTAGATTTTGACGATGGGTGCGACCTACTCGGTCGGTGTATTAAATGCCTTGCGCGAAAACCATATAATTCTAGCTTTATTTAAATCGCAAATAAAAATTCATTATACGTCACAATTCGATACCTCAGTCTACGTGCCATCCAATCGCAATCGCTTGCTGTGACTATCGATTTGGGTTAGTTACATCTCTGTAATTAATGGACAACCTTCTAACCATCGACAGGGCAGCTTAGGCTGGTCCAGAAAATGCACTTATAGTTCTAGTAAAAGTTTCGTGGTTTTCGAGATAATCGCACTTTTGTCTTTTTTACTAGTTAGCACCATACCTGACTTTAAACACCATCTAGGCCATATCTTTATTTGTAGAAATGTAAATAGCATGTGTGATACCATTTTAGAATCAGTATTAGATAAACTATTTTTAAGAAAGTTGGCCACTCTGTTCTCCATACATTTTTTTTTCACCACAAGCGACCAGACTTCTTGAAAATGCAGGCCACATTGCGCGCAGAGAAGATGGCCGATGGTGTCGAAAAGTGCTCGAGTGGAGACCACGGACTAGCAAGCGCAGCGTAGGACGTCCACCCACAAGATGGACAGACGACCTTGTTAAGGCCGTCGGAAGACGCTGGATGCGGGTCGCTTCCGACCGGAATGGAGGTCCAAGGGGAAGGCCTATGTTCAGCAGTGGACGTCTTATGACTGAGATGATGATGATAAGTCAGTTACAACTTAATTAAAAAAAATATATATAATGTACTTAATAAAATGTAGGTACCATCGGTGCGCGAGTTTGACTCGCACTTAATTGAATTATTTTCTTGAAAACATTGTTTCGTTAAAATTGTGTGATCATTAAAGTAGGTATAAAGTCGATAGGTATTGTAAACAATAATTTGTTAAGTTAGGCAACAGAAGTATTGGAAATTGTGATAATGAGACCCACCAAAAACATTTTCATGTAAAATGTTGCCAAAAAGAAACCATAAGGCTTGCACTGACAAAAAGTTATCAGAAATTTACTTTGAAACTGTTTTTTTTTTGTTTTTAGAGCTTATAAATAAGTACTACTGATCAGTAACAACGTTTTAATTTCACGGCAGCGGTATTGAGTTAAAGGAATCTGTAAAGTAAAATTATTGATGAAGGTTAATAACCTTTATAAATAGAACCCTTAATTGACCGTCTCCTTTAAAATTGTTACTTTCCTTTAGGTACTTTAACTCGAACACGCTGCCATGAAATTAAAACGTTCTTTACTGATCAATAATAAGTACACATGTCTATATAAAAATAATAATTCTACATGAAATGATCAGAAATACGTAATGCAAAAAATACATACGTACATATACAATAAAAACTCTAAAACGTGACCATTTCCCGGTCTAGTTAAAATACTGCCATCATAAGATCATTATACTGTGACCCGTCTGCTATGTTTACCGTGCGCGGCGCGCGCTCACGATCTCGGCGAGCGGGTCGCGGGACGCGCGGGCGGGGCTTCACGGTTTGCCGCGCACCTCACCCCCTCAGATTCGTTGATGAGTCGAATCATATCGCCTTAAAAGGGACCTAAAACCCCCCTACCCGTTAGCTTCACTCCCACCCTCCGGTACTTTTAGTATGTTACACCATTCCCTACAACTATGCCAAAATACGCTTATACACGAATTATTACCCCCGATTGGCAATTTTTGGTTTTCGTTTGGTGTACTATTTTGCAACAGTATAAGTAAGATTTTTGATAAATCGAGTAGGTAAGTATAATATTTTCAAATAAATATGAAATTACGTTATTGTTTTAAGCTGGTAACCCCGTGCAGGCAAGGTGCGTACGCTAGTGTGCGTGACACGGGGTTGTGTTCATTTCAGCGTAGAATGTTACACTCAAACTGCTTCAATTAACAGGAAAAATATATTATCTCTCATACACTCACATCCCTTGTTCGAAGCTGAACTCTATTTAACACGGCTTAAGGTTCGAAATGCGCTGAAAATTAAAGAACAGCTAGGATGTTTTGAGAGTAACATGATTGTTTTCCGTTACCTAGTTTTTATAACCTCATTTCATACTATCATTACTGTTGCTAAGGGTTATACTGAAAGTTTAAATGGGTTATTTAACTCGTAAATTGCCGAGGCTTTTAAGTAATTTGATACCGGGGTTCTTTTTTAACATACTACATGTAACACACTATATTGGGAAACAAAAGTTTTAATTTTGGTTTTTAAAAATACATTGTCGTGTAAGTACATTAAATGATAGTGGATCTATTAATCCATACAACCGTAGGCTCCATTTTCCTCTCTGGATATTGTCAATGTTATTATTTTACCTCTGATCTGAACTGAGAATCTGAAGGTATTGTAAATTATTAATTAATTAATTATGTGGTTGTTTTAGCTATGTAAATAAAATTGTTATTTAATAGAATAATTTAGATTTAGACTTTCTTACAAATATAAGGTAGGTACCTACCAACTTTTGTAACTCCTTTTTTTGCAAATGAATTATGTATTATGAATTATGAATATAAAATATTTACATAAACAATTTATTGTATTTTAACATAGTTGTGCCCCTTTCTTTGACTTTTTTCGATTATTTGAATGTAGGTATTTCACAAATTAGGAGCAAAAATAATCTTGTTTTTTTTTTCGCTATAAATTATTTGATTTTTTTTGCTTAAAATATTTTCTATAATGTTAATATCCAGAGAGGTAATTGGGAACTACGTACAATTGTGATCGCATCTCCATAGATGCGATCGCGAGACGTTGTTCCCTTTCCTCTTAACCCTTTCAGTGCCAGCGCGAGCTACGCGCTAACGAGGCCTACGAGCGTAGCCGATAACATGGGAAAATCCGCATAACGGCTCGGCCACGAAATTGTGCGACTGGCGACGACGGCGGCGGCAACCATAGGTGGGAAGGAAAGATCCGATCGCTGTGTCTCGCTCCCACCTATGGTTGCCGCCGCCGCCGTCGCAAGTCGCGCAATGTTGTCGCGAATATGTAGCGAAAAGCGCATATGAACAGAGAGCCCGCCTAGCGGGTCGCTGGCAGTAAATAAATGAAGCACTAATTGACTCTGTCTACTCTAAGTTTGCACTAACTTGGCAGTGACAATGTGTAGGAGCGCCTTACTACTTGACGTAGCGCATAGCAAAGACTGACAGGCCAATCCGAACGTACACCGAAATCAGAATTATATTCAAATGATGTCATTTAGTTACCTCTATCATGCATTTCGTTTGTTGCCATAATAAAATAAAATAAAAAAATTCGCTCGTACTTGTTTGTACAATGTACATGTGTTAGCGCGAGCGAGACGCACGATATTTAAATGACATCATTTAGATATCATTCTAATGTCAGTGAACTCAGTGTATGTTCGAATTGGCCTGTGAGTCTAGCCTATCCGTAAGGCATGCCACCCTTTTATTTGGAACCTCGAAACTACGCTTATACAAATTGGAGCTTTTTGAAAAGTATGGAACATCTTTTGGTTTGTACGGTCAGCTGCAAAGAAAAGGTGGTACCTGCATAGAAGTTTGTATGCAAAGGTGCTAAGCTGCGTGTTGCTGACTGTACCTGTCGCTTTTCAGAAAAGAAAATATCGTGGAAAACAATAAGGGATAGATTTCACTCTGGGGCCTACCGCGAATCACGTTCGACGTGTTGCCTCCCTGTCACACTTACGGGCGAATTTACAAGCGCGACAGAGAGGCAACACGTCGAACGTAGTTCGCGGTAGGCCCTCTGGGTTGGAAGGCCAGTGCCAGTCGAGAAATAAAGTAATAACCGGCCAAGTGCGAGTATGACTTGCGCACGAAGGGTTCCGTACCATTACGCAAAAAACGGCAAAAAAACGCTTGTTTTATGGGAGCCCCGCTTAAATATTTATTATATCTGTGAAAATTTCAACTGTCTAGCTATCACGGTTCATGAGATACAGCCTCGTGGCAGACAGACAGACAGACGGACAGTGGAGTCTTAGTAATCATCATCATCATCATCTCAGCCATAAGACGTCCACTGCTGAACATAGGCCTCCCCCTTGGACCTCCATACGTGCCGGTTGGAAGCGACCCGTATCCAGCGTCTTCCGGCGACCTTAACAAGATCGTCTGTCCATCTTGTGGGTGGACGTCCTACGCTGCGCTTGCTAGTCCGTGGTCTCCACTCGAGCACTTTTCGACCCCATCGGCCATCTTCTCTGCGTGCAATGTGGCCTGCCCATTGCCACTTCAGCTTGCTAATCCGGTGGGCTATGTCGGTGACTTTAGTTCGTCTACGGATCTCCTCATTTCTGATTCGATCACGTAGAGAAACTCCGAGCATAGCCCTCTCCATAGCTCGTTGAGCGACTTTGAGTTTTGAGATGAGGCCGATAGTGAAAGACCACGTTTCGGAGCCGTAAGTCATCACTGGTAACACACATTGATTAAAGACTTTCGTCTTGAGGCACTGAGGTATGTCGGACGAAAAGACATTACGTAGTTTCCCGAACGCTGCCCAACCGAGTTGGATTCGGCGGTTGACCTCTTTCTCGAAGTTGGACCTACCTAATTGGACTACTTGTCCTAGGTAGATGTACGAGTCAACAACTTCGAGTACCGAGTTCCCAACAGTCTTAGTAATAGGGTCCCGTTTTTACCCTTTAGGTACGGAACCCTAATAAATAGATTTCCTTCTTATACAGCTCTAGTACGTCCTCATTTTCCCGTGTAGCCGTGAAGTAAAAGCATATATGTACCGTAAAACGGGGTGAGTAGGTTTCGCGGGGAGAGGTGGGTTATGAATGGGGAGAGAAGGTTTGAGAGGGGGGTGAGAAGGGATTTTAAGGCTACTGCTACAAAAATAATGTATTCCAATTTAAAATGGAGCTATAGTAATACGCATAATAAAAAAAATCGATCCAACAATCTTCCAAAATCACCTTTGTATGAAAACCCCTCTCACCCTAAATACGAGGCACTACGGGGTGAGGTGGGTTTTCCTCTTTATCGTCAAAGTTATGAAATGGAACTACCCAAAATAAAATAAAAACTAAAATACAAACGTCCGGAACACTTATTATATACACCATTCAGTTTTCATATGTAAAAATAAAATGTTATCGAGGTTTGAATTTCAGTTTTGACCCTACTCACCCCATTTTACGGTACATGTTTCTCAAACTTTCTCCATACTTCGGTGCTTGTTTGGCAGCTTGTTCAGTGGGAGATTAAATTAGTTACCTAAGCTTTAATTTCTGCATCCAGTCAGGTACAAAACTTAAATGTTTTGGACTATTATCAAGTAAGGGGTATCTTTAACCCCTCGTATGCTGATTTTGACAGGCGGCCATCAAAATGGCTCATCAAAAGTAACTCTGAAATGTAAAATTATCCAAAAACAAACAAAGCGAAGTTTAAACAATATGAACTCTGTATGCCCGCACATGTGACATATTAGCTGAATAAAGGGTAACTGGTGGTCTCTTACCCGGCCAATATACACCTCTTATAACTCCTGTTACCCCTTATAATTCCGTTAAATTGCTGCTACAACGCTCTTAAGTAGCTATGTGAACTTAAGGCTGCCTAATTTGTGCCCATTTAAGAGTTATAAAAGCTGAAAAGACGCTTATACAACTCTTATGCAGCTTTTATATTCCAGCTTCAAGCGTATTCGTACTTCATTATGCGGCTGCTATACAGCTAATCTGTGCTACTTGGGTAGTTTATTCGAGCGCTCAACTCTCGATCAAAGGTAGGTATTTTTGAAATAGGTACGATACTTCAGGTATGAATACCATATTTATTTTATTATTTATGAGCCAAATTACCTCGAAATTAGTTCAGCCCTTTTTGCGTGATGAAGGAACGAGCATTCAAAATATCAAAATATCCAAACGTATATAAACTTTCACATTTATAATGTTCTCCCATCACGGAACAATGGTGTTCCAGACCTTTGGAAGGCGTGCGCGGAGCCGAAGCCAACACGTAGAGTCCGTTTTGACACTTTAATGAAATATAAGAGGTATGTACACCGTACACATTTGTAATATTGTTAATATAATGTAATTTTAAGCTACATAGGCACAGTAAGTACTAATCATTAACGGTTGAAATACCTAAGCACTAAGTGGCACGCACGTGTTAACTAATATTTCCTTATTACCTACTTGGAATTCTAATTACGCGGTTATTATAATGTTCAGTAATAATAATCCTTTTGAATCTGCTCGTTACCACGAATTGCGATTCAGTTAATTATTGTTGAAATGAGAACTTATACGCTTTGCTTCATATTACGGGCAGATCTCGTCAATTTGTTCGCGTGGAAGTCATCAAAAACATTAAACCCCATTTTCACCCTATTATCGTATCTATTAGAGATACCATATAAAAACAAACATACATTTAGGTTTACTTTTTAATTAGTTTTATATTTAGATTATGTGTTATTTACGTTATCAAGTAACAATTTTGTTTTATTATATCGTCCATTTAAAAACAAAATACCTATTTCAGCAAACGCTATAATATTTGAAGAGTATGTCCCACTGGACTAAAGCCATTTAATTTTAAAAGAATGAATGAATGAATTAAAGTTCGAATCAGGCCGTGACGAACATGTGTGAGACTTAATCTGATAGATTGTAGTGTCCATAACACAAGGCCGCTATTTCATCATCATTAACTTAAAAGGGCCCACTGATTAACAGTCCGCCGGACGGTATCGGCGTGTCAGTTGTTCGGAACTGTCAAAATTTTGTTCTAACTGACAGGCCGATACCGTCAGGCGGACTGTTAATCAGTGGGCCCCTTAAGAGATATTCTCTTGTCGGTGGAGTATCTTCCAGCTATATACTGCCACGGTTTCACCCTTCTCGTAACCTTGGTTGATGCGATATTAATAGTTTCTAGGTTGATGTTGCCCCTATATTTATTACGACGCCATTTGACTTTGATCCTTATTCTTTCACTGATATGTTTTAAATTTGCTAAATACCAAAAAGTATCGCCATCTACTCGAGACTAGGCCAAAGGTATGGTGCCATCTTTTCGAGCGATGGCATCATTGATGATGGATAAGATGGATAGGATGGGATGGTTGGATCCTCGAAAAGATGGCGATACTTTTTGACATTTAACAAATGTAGTGCAGGTCCGGGTTGAGAACCAGGTCCAGGACCGGGTCCAGGTCGAGGTCCAGGTCTTAGGTCCTCGTCCAAGTCTAGGTCCGGATTCAGGTCCAGATAAGAGCCCGGATCCGTGTCCAGTTCCGACTCCGGGTTTGAGTCTGGGTCCGAGTCCAAGTCCGGGTCCGAGTCCGGGCCCGAGTCTTCTGATGAAAATACAAAAATCTCTATACACATGACTTTAAGATTTGAGGAGTTCCCTCGATTCCTCATGGATCCCATCATCAGAACACGAGCTTGACAAAAATGTGGCTTAAATACTTAACATGCTTAACAAACATAACGAGGAGAACAAATCGTCAAACGTGAACTATGCGTCGTTGAAGAGTTCCGTTCTGATCATCATCAGGAGTTCCACTTCATCAAATGTAATTTTTTTGAATGTATATGCTTGATTTGTTGATAAAAACGTAAAAATCACTATATGTATGCCCTTAAGATTTGAGGAGTTCCCTCGATTCCTCATGGATCCCATCATCAAAACTGAGTTTTGATAAAAACGGGACCAATCTGTATGCATATACATACAATCAAAAAAGAATTCCAAAATCAGTTTAGCAATGACGGAGATATGGAGTAACAAACATTAAAAAAAAAACTGAAAAAGAACATACAACCGAATTGATAACCTCCTCCTTTTGAGAATTGGAAGTCGGTTAAAAAATAAGGATAAAGTCAAATGGCGTTCTAATAGTTTTAATCATTTGTGTCGAAAGATGGCAGTAAATGTACTGACTAGTGACTATATAATTTACTTTGACAATATTCCTCTATTTCAAATTCTCTTTGTTCATACTATAATTCTTTGATACATTTTCAGATTAACATAAACACACTACCTCCTCTAGTTTAAATAATCTTTGGTGTTATTGATAGCCGTCATGATTTTTTAAGTTAAGGTGGTTCGCCTAGGTTACTCAAAACTTAACTCTCGCTAGATGGCACCACTTTTGCAAAATTTCAGGTTTTATTTTTTGTGAAATGGTCATGGTATTTGTATACTTAAAAGTATGTTTCGCGCACTCTTTAAATAAATATTGAACTATTAAAATAAACATTGAATACTTCATTGTGCAAAAACCACCTTTTTAATTCGACGGAGTGTTGCTGTCACGCTTTTTCCTACTATTACTCACACATGCAAACAGTGTTTCCGTGATCCTTGTAGTAGACAATTTCACACAACGTAAGTATGTTGCAATAGCGTAACGGTATGTTCGTGGAAATACGTGCAAGAGGATTGGGGTTCAAGACTGGGTGCGAGTAGGTAATTTCTTTTTGTTTATTTTAGTCTTTTTGTGTTATCTTACCTTTAAACGAGCAATTATTATATATATATTTTTATTTATATATTTGGATGATATCAGAAACGGCTCTAATGATTTCAATGAAATTTGCTATAAGGGGTTGGATCTCTTAGCTAGGTCTGATCTGTGAGAAAACGCGCATTTTTGAGTTTTTATATGTTTTCTAAGCTTTGGTCGGTCTCCCAGATATTCAATCTCTTCTTCCTCGCGTGGGGTCCGCTTGGCATCTAATCCCAGAATTGGCATGGGCACTAGTTTTTACGAAAGCGACTGCCCTGACCTTCCAACCCAGAGAGTTAACTTATTGGGATTAGTCCAGTTTCCTCACATTGTTTTCTTTCACCGAAAAATAGGTATCGGTATATAAATAGGTTTCGGTAAATAGGTATCAAATGATATTTCGTACCAAATATCATTGGTACGAGCTGGGGTTAGAACCCGCGACCTCCGGATTGCAAGTCGCACGCGCTTTCCGCTAGGCCACCACCGCTCCCCCAGATATTCAGTATTAGTTGGTATTAGGGTATGTGCGGAAAGAGAAGAGTCGTAGAATGTATGGGCTCCCCTACATTTCAAGACTCTTCTCTTTCCGCACAGACTCTATCAATAAATTACTTTATCAACGTTTTCAAAAAAAATATTCAATACCTGATTTTCACAGCTTTTAGGGTTCCGTACCCAAAGGGTAAAACGAGACCCTATTACTAAGACTCCGCTGTCCGTCCGTCCGTCTGTATGTCACCAGGCTGTATCTCACGAACCGTGATAGCTAGACAGTTGAAATTTTCACAGATGATGTATTTCTGTTGCCGCTATAACAACAAATACTAAAAACAGAATAAAATAAAGATTTAAGTGGGGCTCCCATACAACAAACGTGATTTTTGACCGAAGTTAAGCAACGACGGGCGGGGTCAGTACTTGGATGGGTGACCCTTTTTTATAGATAATGGTACGGAACCCTTCGTTTGCGAGTCCGACTCGCACTTGGCCGGTTTTACCTAAAATAAAATGAAATCATTTATTTAAGTATTTTTTTTATTTTGAATTCAAGTACAAGTACATTTTTTTCATATTTGTTATCCGTAGTAGTCCCTGTACCTGAAAGAAATATAATATCATGAATCATGATAGGAAAAAATCTTTGATGTAATAGGAAGAAAGATGATGCAACAATATGGATTCTAATAATGTTATAATCGAGTTATAATTTACTTACCTGGTAGTAACTGTAATTGTGTTCTTCATTCATGGACAAAAAATCCATTATTTTCAACCACAGGAAATATTATACATTTCTTTTTTATTGCAGTGAGGATGTCCTGATTGTAAAAATCAAAGAGATTAGGTAGAGTACAATTTCTAATTATCTTTGTAAAAAATAAACAAATACGCGTAGTCATTCGCTTTTTGAAAATAAGAAAAATTAAATAAACATATAAAAAAAAAACAATACGAAATTTAGGTGTAAAAAAATTACAAAAAGTTATATCCCAGCATACAATGCTGGGGATCGAACCGGGAACTTTCCGATTGAAAGCAAAAAAGCGACTGTTTGCAAAACACGCCATGATAGTTCTTAGCTAAGCTGACGAATTTCGGGTACTTATTCTCGCTTCAGTCAATTAAGTACCTGTCAACAAAATTGCACTAAACATGACGGCACTCCAAATTCGCGCCGTGGTCAGCCCGGCAACGTCGGAAATAGTATGGCAACGTCGCAAATGTATCTGTACACGACATTTGTGACACACACATACGTAAAATTGATGAAAATTTAACTATGATTATTGCATGATTTCTGTATGAAACATTGTTTTCCTATTAATTTCGCGCAAACGAATATTCGAAAGTAGATAAATGCGGAAATATTTATGTACTAATAGTGTGTAGTGACTTAATGCAATGCGATTGAATTTTGTATGAAAATCGAACCACCTTAACAAGAACATACACCGATATTTTTTGTAACTGAAACTTCTACGCGTCTAATTTCTTTGTAGGTACTTATTAACGCCATCTAGAATACGCCAATAGAACAGTTTGTAGTTTTCCCATTAGGATTTCGATGCCCATAGAAATTTTCGTGAGCTCAGAATAGCCGAAAAGTATGGTGGCAGATCAAATAAAAAAAACAAATGGTACGTTTTAAGTGAAAACGTAATTTTTTTGACGTGATACATAACGTCTTATAAATCGATGGACACCGGTAGCATGCATGAAAAAGTGTCACGTTGTAGACATATCTCCATGGTAACGTTGTGGACGGATCTCCATGGTAACGTTACGGCCACGTTTTCTTATGACGTTATCACGCAAAATTATCGTCCGTAAACCGACAGTCCGACAACCATATTTTTTCTCAAATAAACGTACCTTTACCTCAAGTACCTTTGTTTACGTTTGCGTTCAACAAAACTTACCCGTCTAAACTTATAATAACGTGTTTTGACGGGTAGACGGATTTTTTCAAATATACCACGAATTTTGTGTGTTGAAAAGAAAATTAAACCAAAGGGATCCCTATTACTCATACCACAATAATAAAGTGCCGCCGAATCAGTGGAGACTCGAATAAGGAGGAAAACGCAGAACCAGTGCATGTAAGTTTTTCCGCATCCCCATAGATAAATAAAGTTTAATTTAATACATTAGATTTGTTTTATTTTACTATGTTTCTACATGAATAACTTAAAATTAATGCCGTTAAAATAATTTTCACCGTTGGTTAAAATTCTCCCACATTTCAAAGTTTGAGAACCTGTAAACAGCACGATGACGTAGGCCCGTGTCAGTTAGGTCATACGCGAATCTCGGAATAGAGTACCAGGCGGAGTATATTATTATACCATGCTCAAAGAACAAGAAATTACCGGGAAAGGCGGGAAACGTAAAAACAAACGAGTAATGTCTATGGTTATGTTTTTTTTAAAGCCGTTACACACTACCGCCCCGCACGAGGGTCGTGGTACTGTAGGGTATAAGTGTGTTACGGGCCTTAGAAGTTCACCTTCCAATAGGGATGATACCAAAAAAAGTATTTTTTATTATGTTGGTAGCAATGAACTTAGTACAAATTTGTTTTTTTTTTAAATAAAAACCGTATGCATTCAATCGTTTGTCACGTTGGTAGCAATGTATCGGTATGTGGACTATGTGGCACCTGCTACTTCGCACTAGCTTGCCGTGTCGTAACTCGTAATGTCTCTAAAACGACACAAGTTCTTTTTTGGGCAATGGACTATAGACTTTTAAGGAGTATTACAAATGTATGCCCTTATATGTTCGTTTGTGACTATGTAAATGACAGATAAAGTCAGACCGTGAAAAGTCTGCAGCGATTTTGATAGCCCACGCAGTGCAAGTGTCATTTTAAACGTCAAACTTCTATGAAATTATGACGTATAAATAACACTTACACTGCGTGGGCTATCAAATCCGCTGCAGACTTTTCTTGGTGCGACTCTAAAAGTATACACGAGTAGAAAAAAAAAAATATTATAGGACATTCTTACACAGATTGACTAAGTACGACAGTAAGCTCAAGAAGGCTTACTTATTAGGCTTAGGAATTATGTATATTATTATGTTACTTAATTTAAAAAAGTATGTCTCTGGCGAAGTAAAACTCATCGCCAATTATTATATTATCGTGCAAAGATTGGCCATCGTCATTTATTTTGTGTAAAATAATTAATTTAAGGATTAAAAACCTGGAACGGATTCTATTGCTAAACCTGCAAAATCTGTCTGTATATTAATCCGTCAGATTTATTAATAAGCTGAAAATAATCTACTGGGGTCCCTGGAGCCCGGTTCAGATTATCAACTTGTTATTGTTACGGTTTTTATCTTATTTTGATACGACCTTAAAAATCGCCCACGTCGATCAGTTCATGCGAAATACACTACCCTCGAACTTTAAGATATAGTGCGTCAAGCAAATCTTGTCAGTAGCAATGTAAAGCAAACTAAAGTAGGGCAACACTCAAAGAGTAGTATTGCGCTAAGAAAAGCAGCAATGTACAATGTACATCGAACTAAAACTTTTTTTTCCGCTGAGCGCGCCCGTCAATGGGGTTGGCCGGTGGAAGTTTTTAGCAGATGGCGCCATCATAGCTTGCCCCGTCAATCCCTAGAATTGTGTCAAATTTTTGTTTTTTTAATACCCTGGATGCCAGCTCTTTAAGCCAAATCTCATAGAAAAAGGGGCAAGCTATGATGGCGCCATCTAGGCAAACCTTTGACAGTTGCCAACCCCATTCAAATTGTCACTCACGGATTCTCTATTGAAAATGTTTGAAATTGTTATTAATAGGTATGGACGGACAATTTAAAACCGGTGTGTGATGTTGATAAAAATTATTACTTAACTAATTTGATGATCTCAAAATAAAAATAGAAGTGGACTATGCCGTTAAACGATAATGTATGAATAAAATAATTGCTTCAGCAGGTAGATGTCCTACTGGATGTTAATATTTTATTCGATTTCTCAGTTGGCACTGTAGGCATTGTAGGCATCTTAGCTTCGATTAAGCACAATCTTATTTAATATATTGGTATTTAATGGTGACACAGCAGAAATATCTCTTGAAATATAATCGATTCAGAATGTATGTTTACATTGAGATGATAGCTGTCATTCGCGATCCACATTCCACAGATAAAACACAGATGACACGCGATTTTCCAATTATTCGAACACAGTGTTGCTAACCCGCGATTTTTCAAATTTGCCGCCGTTTGCTGCTGACAAGATTTGCTTGACCCAGTATACGTCAAATACTACGTCTAGAATCAAGATACGATATGGAATAGATATGTTTATGTTTTCTTCAAACAAAAACGTCACTTTTGACACTGGCATATCTAATACATACCGTATCTATGTCGGCGGCAGATCGTAAAACCGAGCATATCGAGATATTCCTAGGCATATCATGAAACGCCGCCATTTCATGATCTGACTAAGATTTGCCCAGGCATATCACGATCTGCCTTATAAAAGAGGCGGCAGATCGATCAGAGCAATGCATTCGTTGATATTCCTAGCTTCATACCGGGCGCATCGTAAAATAATTGCATTTTTTGCCACTGGTGGCGCTGCATTCTATGTGGCGTTTTGAGCAGCATGCGTAGGCATGCTGCTATTAAAATATTTTAATAAAAATCGAGTACGCTACCCAAAAACGTACTATAACTACTATATGTAGTATGTCAAGCCATTTCAATGGTTTTCATTTGCTAAAATTTGGGACACCCTACTTCTTTGATATGCCTAAATTTAATGTTGAGGTTTGCACGATGTGGCTGGTGGTCGCTAGGCAGATCATGAAATGCCGGCGTTTCATGATATGGCTAGTGTTCGCTATGCAGATCATGAAATGCCGGCGTTTCATGATCTGCCTAGGAATATCACCCCTTTAGGTTTGCACGATATGACTGGTGTTCGCTAGGCAGATCATGAAATGCCGGCGTTTTATGATCTGCCTAGGAATATCACCCCTTGAGGTTTGCACGATATGGCTGGTGTTCGCTAAGCAGATCATGAAATGCCGGCGTTTCATGATCTACCTAGGAATATCTCGATATACCCGATTTTACGATCTGCCGCCGACATCTAGACGTAATATTTGACGTATCTTAGTTCGAATCGGGCCGACAGTGAAAGTCGTGCGTGAGATGCGCGCCAATCACCAAGACGATCGTCAAGATCCTATCAAAACCAAATTAAAACAATAACATTTTTTTAAATTATAATCGACCTTCGGGTTTGGTTTGACATGATGTTAATTGGTTTATGACGAAATTAAGGCCAACTGAAAATTGCTGTGCAAATTTTAATACATATTCTGTATTCTGTGCATAATTAACAAGAACAGTAGTTTGCAGAAATTCAACACTAATTTCATGACAAAAACATCGTTATTTTCCAATTTTCCGGATAATGGTATGCATGCATGACACACACATGTCTTCTTCATTAACTATATATGTATGCCTTTCGCCTCGCGTTTAATGACGGTCCCGTCGGTCCCTATCAATTTTATAGAGTTCCGTACCCTAAACGGAACCCTATTACTAAGACTCCTTTGCTTTGTCCGTCTGTCTGTCACCAGGATGAATTTCATGAACCGTGATAGTGAAATTTTCACAGATGACGTATTTCTAATGCCGCTATAACAACAAATACTAATAAGTACGGAACCCTCGGTGGGCGAGTCCGACTCGCTTTTGTCTGGTTTATTACCTATCAATAGAGTGATACTTGAGGAAGGTTTAGGTGTATTTGTTAAGGTTTACCCGTGCGAAACCGAGGCGGGTCGCTAGTCGTATTTTAAAAGTAAAAAAAATACATCTGCAATGCAACATGTGTACCTAAACCTTTTAGCCAACGGTGGCAAAGCCAAACAAAGTTTAGTACTAAATTATTTTATTACGAAAAAACTTCCTTCTGGGTAATAATTTATTTACAAGCTTGTATGAGACGGGCTTCAGAAGATGGGAAATAAGATATAAATTGGCATTTAGGTCATAATTTACAACGTCTAGCCAGGTTTTATTACAAAGTTTTGTAGTAATTGAATGTCAATGCAAAGCCATTCCGGGGAAAAGTTTTACAGTTTAAATCCTTTGTTGCCAAAGGTAGGTCCAACAGTCTATTTGAGCCACCGAATTGTAAAATACTGCCAATCTTCATCGTGCTCTACCACCTCCCGCGGACCCGCGTTTTGTGTGCGATCGATCGATGTGGCAAGAAATGCCGCGCTGCTATAGGACTTTATAGCCATCAACGGCGATGCGGGACCCCATACACACACAAGCGCAGCAACAACCATTTACAACAGATGATGTGGCCAATGATCTCTCAAATAAACTAAGGCGTGTTAGTAAATATTTTTCCATTTAAAAGAAACTCAAGGCTTTGGGTTAGTTGTAATTGAGATTGACTTACTTGAGGGTTTTGGATAAAACTTTTTGGATAATACGTAGGACATACTGAACAACTTTTACTGTGGGGAAAAACATTGACATATGATTGGCCAAAATGTATGAGACGGCAGATGTTTTTTTTTTTCGTGATTTCGGGGTTAGCTCCATAGTGAAAGCTGTTCAGTATGACCTACATATTCAGCCCCCAGAGTATGGCACTGAAAGAAATATGATCTATCGAGCACACATTAAAGTGATTTCATTAAAACTAGTAGTTCGCCCCGAACTGAGAACTCGCGGTTAACCAAAAATTATTATAGAACGCTTGACTTTGTTGCACCTACTTAGGTACTCGTATAGTGCGACATAAAATATAGTTGGTCGAGCAAATGTTGTCAGTAGAAAAAGGCGCGAAATTCAAGTTTTCCATGGGACGATATTCCTTCGCGCCTACGGTTTTCAAATTTGCCGCCTTTGTCTACTGACAAGATCTGCTTGACCAACTATAGTAGAAAATAAATGAGGGCACCACTTTCTACGTAACTGTCACATTTTTGACGTAAAATGCATGTAAAATGCTTACACATGGCAACAATTTAGTATGGACATTTTTGAGTTCCATTTTATTTAATTTCTACTATTTTATTATGTCGCACTATAGGCAGGCAATGGATTGAATGGATCAAAAATCGCCTGGATTTATTGCAAGGTCTGTGGAGCCCTTGACTGATAAATTTAAGCAAAGAGTAGTATGTATAATATATAGGACAAAGAGAGCCCTCTCGTGGAACTTTTTTGCATCCATTTTGAAATGCCATCTTTAATTCTTAACCAGAAATATCAACGTCAATATCAGGGGGGGAGGGGGCATAAATATCGTCTAAGTATGTTGCGAACGTAAAAAGCTTTGACTTTGAAGAAAGGCCTTCAGGATATTTACTAATACACGAAAACAGATTAGGTACTTTTAACTTGACTGTTGATGTAAATAAATTACCTGTCATACACCGCTGGAATAACACACAATTGACCAGGAAACACAATTACACGCAGCAGGTTGTGAATCTACCAGCCAAATATTTTTTTTTAATTTTTTGGTAATAAAGTTCTCAGCAACTGTGATGGCGTATGAAAACTTTGTTTCTTTTGACATTGTAAAACTGAAAGTATTTTTATTTATCTGAATTATGTCGTAGTACAGACAATAAATGGGGTGTTATCTTCGAGCAACACCGGCTTCCGACACATCGGAAGGGAGGGGCCCAAGCGATATCTCACCGTACAAATCTTTCTGCCATTTTTCGCGGGGGGAAAGGTGCACACAGTCGCACTTCTCACACACTTACATACAAAATCCAATCTGTAATGACGACACAAATACATAGAAAATGACACACGTCAAAGACAAATCTTGCAAACCTCGATCTCTTTTTGTGTACGGACGAGTGACAAGTGTCACAACACGCACACTAACACATTGTCGTTGAAGTATGTTATTGTATTCTGAGAGATGAGAAGTCGGATTTGTCGCTCGACCGATCCGCAATTTGTACTGAGCGAGCAAAATCGATAAATCCAACAATTACATGAGACTAAAATATAATAATTGTGTTTGAATGTAATTAAACGTATTATATGTAAAAAAAAATATTACATGTGAAATGTAACACTTTCTTTTTGTAAATTTGATGTCCCCGACCTCTTTTTATAACAAAAAACCGAGCAAACAGGCATTTTTGTGCAGCAGTGTTCACGCGCGCGACTGGACTCGGTCTAGTGAAAAATCCAAGTGCAACTAGTTTTATTACCCGCGCTAGATTAGATTGACGCGCTAATCTTGTACCTCGGCAGAGGGGAAATAGTGCGAATGCCGCCTCCCTTCCGTGTTGCTCGAAGGGTGTTATAATATTTTGAGTTTTATTTGACAAAGTTGTTTTTTTGTGACAATCGCCTCCATGGCAACGATGGCCATAAATAATCTGTTCAACAGATATTTTTTTGTTTGATCCATGCCCTGGATACAAGACTTTTAAGACGTTCTGACGAAATAAAGTGAAGCCATAAAATATAAAAAAAAAGTTTAGTAATATAGATGTCGCTATTTTTGCGAATAAAGTGCTTTATATACGACTGTCCCTCCCCTGGATTTAAGTCATCATAGAAATCATAGAGATTAAAATAAACTGTATCTGTGCTAAGCCGAAATATTTCCTGTGTTTATATTATTTTATTTTTATCTTGCTAATTATTTAAAAATGGTAAATTTAAAATCGATATTATAAAAGTGCAAACCGAGCACTTTCATTTGATACTAAATTCGACCATGTTTTTTGCAAATAAAATGACCAGAATAGCATGACCTCTCACAAACAGCTTTTTGGCCTTCTAAGCTCTTCTACCTCAATAATCCCTTGATCGAGTCTTCTCATAATTTAATGACTAAAATATAATGCCCTCAACTACACGTTTACCCAATTTCATTTAAATTAGAACAAATTTACTTAAGTTCTTGAGTATCAAACTATCTTCTGACAGTTCAGCTTAAAAACATCGAAATGCCGGGACGTGCCGCTAGCCAGCCGCGTGATCCAAGTCGAATGTAAGAACTTCGCTTCACTTCGCTCGCTCGTTCGATTAACTGCTATACAATATCAACGAATATACGTACGTACGTAACGTACAAACAGTAAAATTTACTGCATTGTTCGATAGGTTCATATGGAACTGTTTAAAGCATTAAACGTTATAGCAATTTCAATTCTCTTTAATGGTTTTACTTCTCATACATACAGGTGTCTCGACTGTACCATCAACAGATTGCTCCAACGTAAGTGCTCAGCAGAATATCTAGCGAATCCACTCAACCACAAATCCTCTCCGAATAAAGTAAATGATAATAATTTTCTAGAAGATAAACGCGACAATTTGCACGTACTCTCATCGGCATGATAAATCTGTCTTCAGTGCCCTTTATCACAAGAAAATAAGGGCGGTTTTCCTTTGCATCCAATTGGGTGTTTTACCCCGAGCTGTCAACGGGTAAGTGAGAAGGGAATTCGGGAGAGAAATAGTAAGTAATTTATGCGAGATTTAGATAAACACGGACCTTGGTTCAAAATACAGAGTTTGACCTATTTTTGCTGTTTCCGGTTCAGAAAAAATTGGAAGGTTAAAGGTCCGAACCGAGATGTCCGACACTTCGTTTTCTATATCCTCCTAAGTCCCTGCGTACAAATTTTTGTACATATTCCAAAATCTATTTTGAACTTTTATTGTGTAACTAAGGGTTCCAATTTCAAAAACAAAACAATTGCTTCCGGGTCTTAGGAGGATAGAATTCATCACATGATCACTTATTACGAAAGCTTTCCTATCACTGCTAAAAAGATTGACCTATATAAGAGAGACAAATGCCTGATGAGGCAGTGTCTTCTTAGAGTTTTAAGCAGTCAAGTTTACTGTGCTAGCTTACGACAAGTGCTAACGCAAAATACTTACGCGACAGCTGTTGGAAGCACCTGCCCCCAATTTCACCACGGTGACAGGTGCGACAATTGTAAAATCACTGTTGCTGACGTCACAGGCATCCATGGGCTACGGTTACTACTTACCATCGGGCGGGCCGTATTCCTGTTTGCCACCATCATTGTTTTATTAAAAAAAACTTTATTATATCGGAAAAAAACAGATATTTCTTTTGCGAAGTTTCTGACAATTGTCAAGATTTAGAAGAATTGTAGGTAATAGGCCTGTTGCAAGTAACAAAGAATCATGGAAATAATGGTTTCAAAGAAACATATATGTTAATATGATTCTAAAAAATGGCCCAATCTCAGTATAAACTGAAGGATTATTAAGATATTCAATAAAATAAAAGTGCAAAATTCTCCAATCGGCCATTATTACTGAAACGCCAATCAGAAGCGTTCCAAACAGTGACGTCATCAATCCATAACATATTTCTTAGAGCAACATAGACAACCTCATTGACCGAAATCTATACGTCCTCACCAAAGAGTTCGAAAGGTGCAAAAAAAAAAATATTTCGCCACTAAACATTTATTACGTCCAATAAATATTATTACACGATATAAAATAGATATCTATTTGTTATTATTTAAATAAAATGCTAAATAATACGATATTTCAACAACAAACTTTTTTAATTATTTGGCTGAATGGAACTATCATTGCCATGTTGGCTGTCGTAATTAGAAAAAATGAAAAATTAAAAAGTAAAACCGGCGCTCGGTGATTTTCACTCAAAATTTACATGTATCTAAATAATTCATCTTAAACTGCAACCGTGTGAGAGTTTTTGTGTAAAATGAGTTATTGTGATAAATTGTTGTAATGTATTTATCATCCCTAATCGTAATATATGGTGCTGAATTAACAATATCATTCGGATTCAAGGGAAATTCGTAACTGTAAGTATGTAAACAATGTCTACCACCCTACCACCAACTAAATAATGACGTCACAAATGGCATGCGAGGCGTTTTCGCGCGAAGTTTAAACTAGCTATAATAAAATGCAATTATCTATGTTAAATCTTATGAGTATAGCTGAAATATTGTGTTTTTCGGAACCAATACAAGTGTACCGACAATAATAAAAGGGATTTCAAAATTTGTCATCAGGCCTATTCTTGACAGGTAATGAGTTATATGTCGGAATTTCGTGACAATTGTAGTGTTTTTGTGACAATTGTCATAAACTTAGCAAGAGAAATATCTGTTTTTTTCCGATATAATAAAGTTTTTTTTAATAAAACAATGATGGTGGCAAACAGGAATACGGCCCGCCCGATGGTAAGCGGTAACCGTAGCCCATGGATGCCTGTGACGTCAGCAACAGTGATGTTTTACAATTGTCGCACCTGTCACCGTGGTGAAATTGGAGCCTGGCGGAATACATGTTTTAGGAATTTACATAAAAAAAAATGTTTAACCATCCATAGACGCCAAAGATTGCATAAACATTGCTGTTAAGTATGAAAAGAAAATACAATTACATTTTTTACCAATTTAACTTTACCGATCCTTAGTGTTTGCAGTTTTATTTATTAAAATTGAATCGATTCCGAAATCTACATTTTCTTCAGATTTGGGCCAGTCCTTCAAAGTAACTTTATCTCGTCCCAGTAGTACATAATTGTACAAAGAAAAATATCCTCATTATCAAAACATTCACGTAGGTATCCGTATTCCGCCTAAAAAGGCTCTTAGATTGAAATTGGAGTGAGAGAATGCAAAATGGCTTCCAGCGACTTTCGAACTTTGAAAATTCTAGCTAGCCCCACAGTAATGTATTTTGGGTACTAGACGACGATATGTATCATATGTATGATACATACTTATATTAGTGAAAACGAGCTGAACTACGAATAAAATTGAAATCAAGATCAAATTTTTCGAGTTGCAAGCAACATTACGCTTTAGGATTGAAATAAGTAAATAAATGGAATATTTTTAAAAACATACGACCCCAAGGCAGACCAAAAAAGCGATGGCTCGATGTCGTGAAAGCAGATATGAGCGTGAACGGGCTCACACGAGACGACGCCCAGGATCGCGCAAAGTGGAGAAAAGCAAGTAGGAAAGCGGACCCTGGCAAAGGCCGGGATAACGCTAGGTAGAAGAGAAGATACAACCGAATTGATAACCTCCTCCTTTTGAGATTTGGAAGTTCGTTACAAAGGTATGGGGCATCAGTGTTAGTAACACTCATAACGTTACGAAAACATTAGCTGTATATACTAATAAAGGTTACCCTTCGGATTCAGATTGCGACAGCATTATACTGCAGTATTTGCCGCTGATTATAGGTATTATTAGTTATGCTCCTCTGCATAGCAAATTTATGCAAAGGGTGTCGTATTTTTCTGTAGCTGAAGTTTTCAATAACCATAAAAATATGAATACCTACTTACCTCCCTAACATTCAGTCTAGCCTGATATATATTACCGACAAATAGTATTAGCAAAAGTTAGATCCAATTCGCCCAATAACTAAAAGCAAATAAGATTCTATTCCCCATAAGACAGAGTTGAAAATTGAATGGCGAAAGTTGTATTTGGACTTTATACAAGTATCGTTATATTTGCAGACGTCCAGACGTCTTCCGTGGCGCGAATGGAAATCTTTTTAATTTGATGTCAGTGTATGTCCTGTCAGAATAACATTTAGAAATCTTTACTTTAAAAATTGAATTAAAGCAAACAAAGAGTTATTTATTGTAAAAGAGTGTTAAGTCTAAGAAAAAAACTGAACTAAATGGCGCTATGCGACGCCACATGTTTTGTGAAAACTGAATTGTCAAATGTCAACTTATGAGAAACAAAGTTCCCGCATAATGTTCGGGGCCGTACAGATGTACATAATTGTTTTCCATCGTACTTTTTCGAAACGTTCGTATTTGTCATGCTACTTCAGTCAACATCAGTACTTTTTCTACCGAGACTGACTGAAATAGCAAGACACGTTCGTACGTTTCCGTGAAAATACGATGGAAAATAATTATGCATTACATCTGTATCGGGACCGACTAAGTGAAATTCTAGAATTCCTCGTGATTCAATGGTGGAACTAAGATAAACGTAAAATTCATTATAGTCCAAGTGGTCGGATAGTGAGGAATTAAAATTTCTTGTCCTTTTACAGTCAACAACAGAGCTATGAATACAGGCAAAGTGCCAAAAATATGTATACACGACCTTAATGTACAGGCAATAAAGTACTGTATACATATTTATGACACTTTGCCTGTATTCATAGCTCTGTTGTTGACTGTACATCGGGCAAGCCTTTCAAACCTCGTGGCTGGAAGGAAAAATACCTTTTACTTATAAAAACTGAACAAAATCAAAAAGCCATAAGGAGCACGTTTCTGCCATCTGTGTTTTACCGCCGTCTGTGGAACATCCTTTTGATTTATGCCTTAATGCAGTGTTTTTCAAACTGTGGGTCCCGACCCCCTGGGGGGTCGCGAAGCCTCTGCCAGGCTTAAAAGAAGACATAAGCGAAACATTTTGTTCGTACTAAGGGGGTCGCGTCATGAAAATGTTTGAAAAACACTGCCTTAATGCATTAAGCACCCCCTACAAAGCTAGCATAATACGCAGTGAATTTTCTAAAACCACTTCAATTATACTAGTACCTACACTTTATTATTGAAGAGCAAAGAATGTCAGCTCTTTCATTACCTATTTGCAAAGCTCTATAAATATCCAACATTTGACATTAAAGTATTTATTTAACACAAGTAATTTTGACAGTTATTAAAATGTAACGAAAAAATAATTCAGTTCATCATTGTAAAAGCGACTATAATATTGAGAAATTACACAACGTCTTACGTCATAATTTTATCAACATCGACTTATAGTATGTTTCACTTGTCTTCGCACTTTTTAAACGTCAAACCAAATTGCACTCGTCGAACCGGGGAATAAACAAAAATTGTATTAATTAACTGAATGGAAAATCTGCATAGCAACCAGCATATGTATGGGATGCATACAGAGTTACTGCGTTTTACCTCTGAGCAGCAATGCATGCGAGATACGAGAATTTTTCAGAGTAGTGACGATATGTCCCTTATTCTTGCATCATGTTAGCTGGTCTCTTAGGTCCTTGAACAGTTTCAAAGCCCCCGAGTGTAATTTGAAATCAATCTTATTTATTTACTTAATTAATCAACGTTGTTTTCCCAGATTTTCCCGGATTTTCCCATTATCTTCAAGGTGATTCTCAAGAAAAAATAATCCATGCGTCTTTAGGTATTTAAATAAAAGTAAACAATCTACCCTCAAATGGCTCCTTAGGCCAGTTGAGGGTAGATGAAAACATTACATGACCAAATAATGTAGGTTAAAATCAGGTCGTTCAGTGACTGATCCAGGCCGTTTTATATTTGGTTGGTTAAGCACTAAATGTTGTAACTACCCAAAAATGTACAAATTGTTTGTTTAATTTAAATACCTTAAGATGCAGACTTATACGAAGATTCATTGAGCGATGGATAGCTAAGTTTAAGGCGTTAAGATCTCGCTTTCATCAAAAATAGTGATAGTATTTAAAGATTTCGGTAGAGTGCGGATCATTTTACGGAGATAAGCGATTTCTATTATTTATTTGTCTACCAATAATGTGACTTTGACCCTCTTAGACCCAATGCGAATTCACCCTTTGAATTATTGAAGACGTACTTTGGGATTTTGTTTCTCTTACATAACCTCGTATCTCTGACTACAACAATTTGAAAATGAACTTTATGTGCACAATATACCTAAGGTAGTTTTAAGAATGAGGTTAAGAAAATTGCGAACAAAAAACGAACTTTTTAATAGTTATCTACTATATAATAGTGCTATTCCCTTAAGTGTTTGGTAAATCATTAAAAATATTCCGTTCCCATATAGAACATTGTGTGAATGCTCAGTAGATATGAATAGAATAGAAATAGAATAGAATTGATTTATTCGTAAGCACAAACAGTCGGTACAATACATTATATAAAAGAAAACACAAAATAAGATTAAAGTGCCACGAAATGGCCCCATCTCAGCATGTTGCTGGTGGCTTCCAGCACATCTGTAAGAAAACATTTTACACAGATATTCAGAACTAGCTTCTACCCGTAAAACTAATAACTGTTAGAGTATAATCACCCAGTGGAGCAAAGTATTCATATTTTACGGTACTCAATAATTCTGATTACAAAGTTTCGATGCAAATTTCAAGTTCAATCGATGTAGGGGCATGCCGGTCATTAGAAAAGCTATCAATATTCATGAAGGTCCGGGGTACCGCATCTACAATTAAATTACCGCAAGCAGTACATTAAACAACGTAGCCGTGCTAATTTCACCGGAATATATAATACTAGCGACCCGGCGGCTTCGCACGGGCTAGACAAAACTTTAACAAATTATACAATCTTATATTATTATCTTCCTCAATCACTCTTTTGATAGGTGAAAACCGCATGTAAATCCGTTCAGTAATTTTCGAGTTTATCGCGAACATACATAGGTACACACAATCAGACGGACGCGGCGGGGGACTTTGTTTTATAAGGTGTCATTTTAACCACCAGGGTAAAATTTTAACCACCAGCCTTACTCCGTGTAGTGACTTTATAGGTCATACTAAACAACTTTTATTATGGGACATACATTCCGGCTGATGTGATGCCGCTAGTGATGTACCGACTATTGATTTGGCCGACTAGCCGACTAGCCGACTAATCGGCGCTCGGCTAGCCGATTAGTCGGCCGACTAGTCGGTTAGTCGCCCAGATCATTAGTTTGGTCTAAGTTTGGTTCAGATGCACTAAAAACAATCGTTTTACCCCTTTCGTCGCGCTATTTATCATATAGTAACGCTAAAAACTAAAATAAAATAAATAAAAAATCCTAAGGCTATATTTCATATTTCATACGACGACTGGATAATCGGACATAAGAAAGCGACCGTGTGGTCGCTAATTCAATAATTCGAACAAAAGTTTACGTAAGCACCCTAAATAGGAATTTGGGTAAAATAGATGAAAAGCTTATGAAAATATGTGCTGTTTATTTCTTTTTGCCCTGCCCAACTAGCAAATCTATGTGCTATAAAAGTTGAGAGCACGTTTTTATTTTCGCTTTTTGGTGCTATAAAAGGTGTAAAAACAGTCGAATAAAAGTCCTGTAAGCGTTTACTCAACGCGAAAAGGCGCACTTATACAGACTAAAAGTGTTATAAAAATCGAGTAAGCGCTGTATAAGAAGCAAATCGATGCTGCAAGAGTTGAGTAAAAGTGGATAAAAGCGCTTCTAGTGTTTTAATAGCAACGATAGTGCTTTTATTCGACTATTTGTTCTATAAACATTAGCAATTTACTATTACTCAGTGAAAGTGTTCTATAAAAGCAGCCGCACTGCTTTTTCTCAGCAAAAATGTTTCGTAAAAGTAGCCGAATTGCTTTTACTCGGCATTTTAAATGTGTAAGAGTGCAGTAAATGCTTTTATTCAACTAATATGTGCTAAAAACGATCTCAGGTAAGCGATTATATTACAATTATTTTATTATGTTTGAGGCCTAATCGTCTTCACGTGTCTAATAAAACAAAAAGCTTAGGTACTTAAGTATTTTTTTACTGCTGTCATCCATGACAATTATTTTTACCGTGATTGTGTACATAAGTTTTGACTGTCTGTAAGTACACGTAATACAGTAAAACCTAGCGCGAAAAATACTTTATTGATAAAACCAAAGGCACTGGTTCATATATATTCATGGGCCGTCTATTTTCTTAAATTTCAATAAAAAAATATTTATTAAAATAAGTAAAAATTTGCTTACACGATCTAGTTTCTCTTATATCTCATTAATTCGACTATAAGTCGAGTAACTGCGTTTACTGCTACACTTATAGCACATGATGTCGCCATGTTTATGGATTTATAGTCCGGTGGCCGACTGCATGAAACCCTACCTGATAAAAAAATAGAAAAATCCTACTCTGTAGGGGTAGCTGACTTTTAGCAGCTTCAACTGCTCTTGGACGGCCGTGGCTTAACTTGGCAAATTTTGCGCAAGTGGCAAAAAAGTGGTACAAATATTCATCAAAAAACAAAAGTGGTCAGCTACATCCTGTGTTGGCTGGTTCCTGTGTCCGACCGAATTTGTGGTACCAAGTGAGCTACAATTTACCTCATCGAAAAATAGAATGTCACTTGTATGGTAGGATAGCTGCCATTGACATTTTTTTTAATGCGGACGGACTGCAAAAGCTGCCAGGCTAAGGTGAGACCGACCAAGACATACGTCAACAAATTTAATGTAGGTATTACAATCAGTTTTTTTCATTCTATTTTTCGATGAGGTAAATTGTAGCTGTCACGTTGTGCCACAAATTCGGTAGGACACAGGAACCTGCCAACACAGGATGTAGCTGACCACTTTTGTTTTGCTGTCCTCAATTCTATTATACGATGGGGTTTTTTTTTATGATGAATTTTTGTGCCACTATTTTGCCATTTGCGCAAAATTTGCCAAATTAAGCCGCGGCCGACAAAGAGCAGTTGATGCTACTAAAAGTCAGCTACCCCTACAGAGTAGGATTTTTCTATTTTTTTATCAGGTAGGGTTTCATGCAGTTGGCCACCGGACTATATTGAAACGACAACATGGCTGACTTGTGCTGTTAATGTAGTTCAAAACTCTTTAAAAGTACTCTAAGCTGAATACATTTTGAATAAAACCTGTAAATACACTTCAGCTCCTATAACAGCGGTTTGAACCCCATTACCCGAATTATGATATAAGCGCGCTGTTACAGCAGCATTGTTGCCAAATGGTTATTGGATTGCTTTTAATAAGCTTTTATAGCAACAGAGAAGAGAATTGAGTAACAGTTGTATTAAAGCGCCTTATTCAGACAATTAGCTATTCTATAGCTGTTATATGATTTTAATAGAACAATTATGCTGAATAAAAGTGATTTAGTAGCGCTAACTCAGCATTTATTAAAAGGTGGAATAAAAGTGCTAAAAGATAGTGCTATAAACGTTTATACGACATGATTATAGCACTAATTAGCGAAAATTGCTAAATAGTCGAGTTAACCGCTATTATACGATATATTGGTGTTTCAACAACCGTAACTCGGCTGTTATACGATTACAGGCTGAGTAAATCAATTCTTATACGACTATTTTGCTAGTTGGGTGTTTTTCTGTCACTTGTAAAGTGCCGACTAATCGGCCATTTTTTGCCGACTAGTCGCCGACTACAAATGAGACTACATTCCTAGATGCCGCTGATTTCCATGGGAGAGACAAATAATTTTTCGCGATTTCGGCATTGGTCCTATAATAAAAGTTGTTCATTACGATCTATAAAGTCACTGCGCAGAGTATGGCTGGTGGTTAAAATTTCATCACCCTGTAAGGTGTCTGTACATTTTGGATTTTGAAAAATCACTTCACCGGAAGTTTTAGCAGCCTTATTACTAAAATATTTCACCCGCAGTTTATTTGAACATTATCAGTTGTAGGTATTATTCGCAACCTGACTTCATTATACTGCATAATGACAATATTTTGACTATAATTTTAGACTTAATGTAAACCATTCATATTAATAGCCCAACGGGAGGTATTTGACACCTGTTCATTATCTCGATAACATTTATTAGAATTGTTGAGATGTTTTGTATTCAGTTCAATAATACGGACGGAAATTGAAGTACTTAAGTACCAGACCTCTTATCAAGTTATTAGTGATGCAATTTAACATAGGTATCGGGTGGAACAGAATGAGGGAATTTTATGCAAACGGGGAATTCAAGGCTACGTTCTTTATTTTTCACTTATTAATCACGTTAATATTTCTAACCGTGTTTGAGATACCTACAGTTTGTTAAACATTAGTGCAAAAATCTGTATGTTTCAATTCAACCCTAGGAAGTAGATCCGTTGAATGACATGAATGGTGTGTCAATTTAAAATATACAGACTTTGTAGGGTTGTCAAAAATATTTAATTTTAATGATTTTGTTCGATTGTAGATCACTTAGATCTCTGCGTGATCGAATCAGAAATGAGGCCATCCGCAGCAGAACCAAAGTAACCGATGTAGCCCTCCGAATCGCTAAAGTTAAGTGGCAGTGGGCGGGGCACATTGCCCGTAGAACCGATGGCCGTTGGGGCGGAAAGGTTCTCGAGTGGCGACCACGTACCGGAAGGCGCAGCGTGGGTAGACCCCCCACAAGGTGAACTGACGACCTGGTTAAGGTCGCAGGAGTCCGCTGGATGCGGGTGGCGCAAGACCGGTCATTGTGGCACTCTTTGGGGGAGGCCTATGTCCAGCAGTGGACGTCCTTTGGCTGATATGATGATGATGATGATGAGATCACTTAGATAACACTATCCTTTCAGCTCAGTGTCTAGAAATATTCCACTCTGTATATACCGAGACCAATAGGTTATCTATTATTTTGAGTAAGGCCTTTTTCACACTAGTTATCAACTGCGATGCTACCAAACACGCTGGCACGTGTATTTAAATGACGGTCTGCACATGGCGCGCAACTTTTCCAAAACTAGTGTTTAACTGTGACGCAGTTAATTTCGCTTGACTCACAGTGTACGTCTATTGCCAATTTGCCAACCAGTTTATGTTGCGTCGCCGTCAGCCCGTGTGAGAAAGGTCTTAATAGAAATGAAAACAAATATAAAAGTTACTATAATGTATGTATGTATGTAAACACTTTATTGTACTTACATAAGACAGGTTAAGATACAATTAAAAGAAAATATACAATGTACAAAGGCGAACTTATCCCTATAAGGGATCTCTTCCAGTCAACCTTTGAGCAATTGAGAGTAGACAAATGAAAATGACAGACAAACGAACACATGTACAGAAAAGTAAATTATGGTTCAATTATTACCCAAGTAAATAATTAAAAACTTTAGCCTTTATACTTACATAGGTACATACATAGTACTGCTTTTAATATGAATATTATATATGCTTTATTATGTGAAAAATATTTTTCTAACACTTTATACTTACGGATTATTTTTACGTCGTTTTCTTGTCGTTTTAGTTTCAATATTTATTTTCCCGGTTTCAACGTCAAATTACGCCTTTTCCTACTGACGGCAGACCTCAAGTATGTAGACATAAAGATACCTCCGTATTGTGTATTACAAAAGCACCCCTTCAACACGTGACTGCTGTCAAGCACCACCCGAGCTTGACATTGACTTTCCTGAAATTGACATTGACATCGCCATTGTGCCCAGCCCACGTTTCCTTGTACGATCGAACTTGAACTCCACAACAATCCAATTTGAACCTTATCGCTCGAACATAAGGTTGATTAGACAACGCGATGTCGTCGCTATAAATAGGGAACCACGTTGTATGTGCGTAAGTGACCAGTTTAAGTAGATCTCTGTGACGAGAGAATTTGTATGAAATTAGAGGTCAGGTTTGTGGTTTGGGAACACGTGTTCGTACCATGTTATTTCGCGTGTTGTTCTGTTGGATTTTCAACTTTATTTCAAAGAATGAAGGGTATAGAAATAGTGTATTAGGCCTAAATTATACAATATTATTCAGATATGATACTACATGTATGGATACGGGTACCTATACGATTATGCTTTTATTTTTCGGTACATTTATATTAATACATTTGATTTGATTTTTCTTACTTACTGCTGTGGCGCAACGACCCATGCTACTCTGTCCAAAGCCGTTTCTGTCCAGTCGACGGCGCCGAGTTCGCTAAGGTTCGGTAAGGTTAGGTTCGCGCAGTCTGGATGGCTTGTACTCTGGAGTACCATTTGGCCGACGACTGTCTGAGCGCCCTAGGTACGCTGGAGTGAGAAGGTAGTACCAAACTTTAGCTACAAAAACGGAAATATCGCTATATATAAGTTTTAACATAGTAATCAGAACTATAATCTTTACAGAGATAGTAAGAACAAATTATTTGTGATCTCTTATCTTACTGTACACTACATACGATAAGTCGATCGAAGTTTGTTTTTTTTTTATATTAACCAAAATGCTAATTTTAAAAGAGGTAAAAAAATATTGGCAGCGGTGGGATTCGAACCCACGCCTCCGAAGAGACTGGTGCCTTAAACCAGCGCCTTAGACCGCTCGGCCACGCTACCGTGTCCAGAAACTGTGAAATTACTGGCTACTTTTTATAGGGGTTTTCTACTTTTTGTTTAGATTTAAATGATGCATGAACTATAGGCAGCATAGGAGCCGTCAGATTTTTGGCGCGAGGCGTAAATGACAAATGTGTCGTTTATGCTTCCGATATAGCCCACAAGATGGCAGAACCTACTATGCACAAGGAAACGTACCGACGAGAACGGTAGATGGTAGCACTTGCTTTCGCAATGTACTACATGTGCACATATGTTTCCGATTCAGGCCACAAGAGGGCAGACCCTCCAACGCGTACGGTCCCTATTTTCTAAACGTTTGGAAAAAAAATTGTGTCTACTTCGGTCTACGGACCGAACCCCCCCCCGTACCCCCTAGTGTAAATTTCATTCGATGGCGTGACGTGACGTACGTGTTTGTGTATGCGTGTGTCATTCTGTATTGGATTTGAGTTTCCAAAATCGCACGTTGTACAAAATCCCATACAAAAATAGACTTTTTGGTCAGTCTATCGAGTTTAGTAACTAATACTCGTTAGTCGACTAAATTACTAACACAGTCCGAACCGACCTAATTTATTTTAAATCATGTTATGCTTGTCACGTGTATATGAAACTTATAATTTGATTTGTTTTTAGCAGGTATTACTTAGGGGAGAGGCCTTTGCCCAGCAGTGGGACACTATAACGGGCTAAATAAAAAAAAGTACCTACCTACTTCAAAAAATCACTTAGGTACTTACTTACTTATAATTTTGCGATACCCTACCAGGGTCCATGTGCCTATATGTTACTACATGTAATATAAATATGTACATTGAATGCAAATAAAGATCTCTATATATTTATCTATCAAAAATATAGCTGCTGGGTATATACGAGTATCTAGCAAAAAGCTGAGATTGGTACCCATTGCCTATACCACAATTTTTGTGCATGTTTTGTATATTTAGTCTTTCTGAAATGAAGTGTATTTTGTTTTTCTCATGTGTATTATCTTTTTTTTTTTTAGTTTGGTAATTGTGGCAACAAAACATTTTTTTTTATCTATCTCTATCTCTATTTCACTGAATGAGTATAGTTTCCCAGCGGGGAGCAAAGTAGAGCCATTTTACGGGATCTATAAAGTAGTCTATATTTACCCTAAGTTCGTATAAAATACAGTGAAACCTGGATAAGTGAGACTTCAAGGGACGAGCAGATTTGTCTCACTTAAAGAGGTATTCCACTTACCCAGGCTCTCAGTTAGCCAGGTACAAATAAATTTCTGTCTCATTTACAGAGGGTCCCATTAATAGAGGTGAGAATAGAGGATATATCTCAGTTATAGAGGTGGTTAATATGGTATTTTGTAATTAAGCTTAGAATAAATTTAATTTAGCATCGTCCGCAGACGTTTCTGCTTGTTAAAAATTAAAATATTTTGTAATTATCTTTAAATGTTTAGGTAAAATAATCTTTGTCCCTAAATATTTTTTAAGTCTGTTTAAATATTTCTTTGAATTTATTTTGAATGATTTTCCAAAGGATAGATTTTTTCAATTAAAGGACCCCGTACCATAAGTATGGAAAATGTGGTTTCAGTTAAATATTCTGAGATTTTGATATAATGTAGATTTTATCGTCCTGAACAAAAGTCTCTATGGGGGCTACCACTGTTGCCGAGTCCCTTTCAGAGTTACGACTTATTTTGTACCCTCAAGGAAATAGACTAGTACTAACTACTAATTCGCACCTTGTCACAGTGACAGTAATATCAGTAATGTAATATGACACTTCCAGCGTCTTTTTCTAGTGAAAAATAAATCGTTTGATAAATGTTTTGAGAAGTTCTTATTACAACGACATACAAATCATTGGAACATTTTTTTGTGCATTTTAATGCACCCATATTTTTACAGTAGATTGTACCAGACAAAACAAACTACCTAACGGATAAAATGAAAGAAAATAGTGTTACTCGTTCAATCTTATCTACATATATTTACATACTTTGATAGATACACATGTACACTTTAAAACTCGGTTTATCAAGGATTTCTGTTCGCACAATCAAGTATGTGGTTTAATAATGCAGTACTTGGGTATTTCACGTTTTCTTGATGACGTGCATAACCAAGGTACCATACCACACTGGCAACATGAGCACAACAACCAATAGTCCTGGCACCGGTTTTACATTTACAGTAATAGGCCAAGATAGGCTCTTCCTCCGGAATTTCGTTTTGGAACGCTATCCATAATTGATGTTTAACTGCATTTCGAAAACGCGAGCGTATTCTCATACGTATCAGGCCGTGTTCATTTAGTTCATCAAACTCAAATACATCGTTATTATCCATATCCATTTTATCCTGTATGTAAGCAGGGCTTAAATTAATTTGGTAAATACCAATAGTCAGTCGCTTCAAATACGCCATGTCAAGCCTAGGAAACTGCGGAAAATGATTTTCATTAAGAAGGTTCCAATTAGCATTACGTCTAGTAAGATTAACGTCAGCTTCCACCCGTGCTTGCATTACATTAATATCATGAATCCTATTCAGTAACTCTCTGGCTAATCGAACAGTTGCATCCTCCATATAGATATTGACATGATATCTGTTAATTATAGCACCAGCTATTTTCAGAAAGTCGTTTAGATGATTAAGGTGTGCCATTGGGATCAAACCATCAAAAAACTTAAAAATTGACTTCAAATGGCCATTGCGGGCTTCAACTATCCATCTTGTCTTCGTAATTATTCGCGATTTGTTTGCTGCTTCTGTTGAAAGTTGTTGCTGTCCACGTGCAAGGACTTCGGGCATTTTACAGTGCATGCCTTTATTTTGGAGATATGGCACAACATCTCGATATCCTCGATCCATTAAAAACACATCGCCATCTCGAAACCATTGGCTCATATCATCGTTCGATTCAAACTCGACTTCAAGTATGCTCGCGTCATTATTTCTGGAGTCTGAAAAATAGGGTCCGTGTATATCTAAAATGTATCCATCAGGGGCTACTATTAGGCAGGGTTTTACTAAATGTCGTTTTTTATGAAAAGAAAAAGATTTTCTGAGAGATTTGAAGTTGCTAGGTTTTCCTGTATAAGTATAGGATGCATCAACAATAACTATTGCTTGTCGATTGTCAGTATTAGGATTGTATAGTTCATTAGCGAATGGTGTCACGTGGGCATTAATGAAGTCATCTCGAGTAATGGCATTATACCCAATAGACTGGGGCACAAATCTTATCAATAATGATTGCCTGACTATTTTAATGTCGCGACTCACGTTGGCTCTGGAATTGTATTTGAAAAGAACTTTTAGGAAATCATCAGAGAGTCCTTGACACATTTTCACCAAGAACATCAATAATTTTTTTTCTGTGACATTGCGGTTAGGCCCGTCGTCGTTAATCGGCACACAATACTGCAACATGTCTTGAAATTGCTGTTTTGTTACGGGAGATATTATACTGAAATCTTCTTCTGAGATGTTGTCTACGTCAAAATCATCACTTTTTTTTTGCTTACGTAACGTGTGTAGGAATGAACTCAATTCATGGCCCGCAAGTCGATAACGTCGTTTAACAAATAGTAACGTGGGCTTCAATTCTAAAAGTAGTAGCCCGGAAATGTCCAAGTGTCCAACACAACATCGAGCTGATGCGGGTACATAAATGTTTAATTCAATGAAGACGTTTGTTCTTGCATTGAGGTTCAACCGGGGATGGTTTTCTCGTGAGTTGCAAATCATGCAAGTATTGCTCGACCTTTGCCTCAGTACGTTTAAAGCAATACAATCATCGCGACGCAGCTCCTCCAACTCTGTATTTAGCAATCGGTCACAGTTAATACATACACGGGACTCATTGATAAATTCAGCCGGGATATTGTTCATACTTTCTCTGTATGAAATCGCCATCTGAATTTTTTCTTCGTTATTTTCCGGTATCCGCCGCAAAGCACGAGGAACATAGGCATTATTGCAGACAAAGCAATGTCCTCTAACTAATAGTAACGCCATTCTACTTTACTCTTACCTATTTGTAAATCTTACATCTAAACCTTACATAAATAATCTTATTCGGTATATATTCACATTATTATCAATAAATATTATGTTATTTATTAATAATCTACGAAGTGCACATGACGCACGTTTGAAGTTGACATTGCAGTCACTTTATCTTTCGTCAAATGGCCAGTTTATCGCGAAATCGCAATATAGGTTCAATCTAATGTCAATTGTTTAAATATATAGTTGGTAATTGCATCTAATTAATGATTTACTATCTGATACAAAATAAGTCGTAACTCTGAAAGGGACTCGGCAACAGTGGTAGCCCCCATAGAGACTTTTGTTCAGGACGATAAAATCTACATTATATCAAAATCTCAGAATATTTAACTGAAACCACATTTTCCATACTTATGGTACGGGGTCCTTTGATACGGACTTGATTGCGTCTTAGAAATTTATTAAATGAAAATTCGTTTATTCTTGTTACTTATCAAGATTTCAGCTTTCGTTTCGATAGTTTTAACTGCTTAAAGTAACTTAATGAAACTTGATGTCGTTTAGACACAATTAAGCAAATACGGAATTTGTGGATAGACTAAGAGTTAGTAAGAATACGGAAATAGATCGATAAAGTCCAAGTTAGAGAGGTCATAGATTGACGTTATCTCAGATACAGAGGTAATTCGTATAAAATTCAAAAAAAAACAATTAGGAAAATATAATCTTATAAATATAGTCTCAGTAAAAGAGGTAAAATACACTCTCTGTCTCAATTATAGAGGTAAATGTGACCATAAAATCACAACAACTAATCCCAGTTATAGAGGTTCGTTTTATCTCACTAACAGAGGTAATTCAGTGCTAAAGTGTCGGGACCGCACCATGAGTCCCAGCTATAGAGGTTTCTCACTTATCCAGGTCCCACTTAACCAGGTTTCACTGTATATGTAAATGTTGTCGCAACAAGTCCCTTGCCCGCCAATGAGAGCTTAATTTTATATTTGTTTTTCAGATTTTTGTACAAATATATAGGTATTCTTGGAGTTCTTGGACGTTTTGAGGTCAGCTTTGTCTTACGCATTTGATGTTCGTCTTAGAGACTGAATACGCTTTGACAAAGTGAAGTACTTAGCTCAACCGTTGGAAAAAAGTAAAAGAAAAAAAAAGATGATACAAACTTACTACAGAGGAAAGTTTAGGATTAATTTACATAAAGAGACCCCTATGTATGTGTGTTAATGATAGTTAAATCCCTTGATGCTTCATTAAGTATCAGCTGATTAATATACCTACTACGAACCGTTTAATGTGACAAGTAAATCCTCTACACGAGGTAATGGATCGATGATGTATATAGCCTAATTCAAAATATTCATATGATATGAAAAACATGCAACCTTAAAACAAAAAGCAAGGGTTGTGGAATATAAATCAATACAAATAAATCTATATGAAAATCTTACAGGGTCTTTATTTACTACCTAGCTATAATAATATATAGGTACATGTCACATGTCTCTTTTTGTCTAAAGCGGCGGTCGGCAACCTGCGGCCCGCGGGCCGCATGCGGCTCGTGAAACTGTCACTTGCGGCCTGCGAGCCTCTCTGGCTATGTAATATTGAGAAACGACAATGTCTGATAAAGTCATAAATATTAACAAAGTGCGGCCCGCGTCAACTTACTCATCGTTAACTACGCTACTAAAACTACGCAAAAAAAGGTTGCCGACCGCTGGTCTAAAGTATACCTGCATGAAATAAGATCTTTTTGGAGCAAGTGTGATGATAAAAAATTAAAACCCCATTTTGTTTCCTAGCCAATGTTCTACCTTTTCTTCGTTCTTCACGCATATTATTAAAAGCATGAAAAAAAAGCCTACTCTAATATGTAACAAAACAAACTAAAATCTTTTATAGGAATAATTGAAAATTCTCATGCAAAAATCATGAAAGTATGCACAATTGCCCAGTTTTAAGTATTGGGGTTGGCGAGGTCTATTACAGCTTAAGAGCTAAGAGCCACTAGTGTACTTAGCAACCATAGCAACTAAGAATAAGAATAATTTATTGATAATAATTAGGAACACAGTACATACATGCACAGGAGGTGTCTGGTAAGCCCCAAACTAGGCTGAACCTGTGTCTTGGAGCTTAACAAAAAGACTATGTAATAGTTGGATAAATTAAATCTAGGTAACTTAAAAATTATGTGAAATGTGGGTGTGTGAGTGTGTGTGTGTGTGTTTGTGTGTTTATGTGTGTAAGGTGTAGGAGAGCGAAGCGAGCGAGTCAGGACAAGTTGACAACAGACCTAAAAATAAGAACGTATTACATCTTCAGTATCATTGTAGGATAGGGTAACAAACCATTTTTTGATTTTAAATGTAACATTTGATAAGGTGCAAGTTTTTAGATCGAATAATTTGCAAACAGAATTATATATCATTGCATTATATTGGTGCATTGTACGAAGCAAACCTCTTGGCGAAAGATGTTTGGACAGCAGATGTTTGTTCCCAATGTTTAACGCAATTCATTATACAAATACCTATTTTATTTATTACTACATTTCCTTTCAAGTAAAAGTGGTACCTGCCACATGGGAATAAGATATAAACTAGAAAATACATTAAGTTTCTGCATTTTAGGCAAGTCTACCACTTGTATACATAAAGTAATTATAAAAGAGTTTGATATCAAGATTTTGCATTAGTAGTAAATATGCACTGGAAAATGCTTAACGGGTTAGTGCTTTTGCTGTTCATATCAGAGGCTTTGGCAGGCATAAATGTCTTAAGCGCGGTAGAAAATGTAATATCACGCCCGATACAAGAAACTCTTGCCGACTTGAAGGATTTCATCGAAATTGCCGCTGAAAATGGATATATTGCTGAAAAACATGAAGTAGTAACCGAAGATGGATACATACTGACAATGTTTAGAATACCTCCTGGAAACAATTGCACGAAAAAAGTACCAATACTGGTAATGCATGGCCTTCTCCAAGGAGCGGAGGGCTTTTTAGACGCGGGACCAGAAGCGCCCGGCTTCTTGTTAGCTCAAGAGTGCTACGACTCGTGGTTCGGCAACGTTCGCGGCAACTACCACTCCCGGAGGCACAAGACCTTAAATCCGGATAAAGACTTGAAATTTTGGCAGTTCTCAGTCGACGAAATAGGGAAATACGACGTTCCAGCCATGGTCGACTATGTGCTTGATGCGACAGCAATGAAACAGCTTATTTATCTAGGTTATTCTCAAGGAGGCCTAGCTTTTTTTGTCATGAACTCCGAGAGACCTGAATATGCGAAGAAGATTAAACTTTTTTTTGTATTAGCGCCGGCTTCGAGACAATATAACACACGTTCCGAATTATTAAGAGTAGCAGCAAGCACTGTAAATTCCTTAAGAATCTCCCTAGAAACAGCTGGAGTGTGGGAGATCCTATCTCAAGGTTTTCCTATCCAAGGATCACTGACTACCTTGTGCACAGTTGAGTTACTGTCAGCAGTTGTTTGTGGTTTGGCCAACACATTGGTGGATTCCTCTCATCCAGGCTCTGTTACGCCTGAAACTCAAAAAAGATTATTCCAGCATGCTCCGGCCGGGACTTCTATTCAGAACTTCGCCTGGTATGGACAATCGTTTAAAAGTCTCAAATTTAGCAAGTTTGATTTTGGACGCGTGAAGAATATGCAGGTTTATGGAAAGACTACACCACCAGAATATAATATGGGAGCGGCAAAGTCACCGGCTGTGATATTTCACGGTGATGGAGACCACCTTGTTGATACGAAAGACGTAGCCTGGGCTGTTGAACGACTTCCGAACGTGTTAGAATTCTACATTGTGAAAGATCCACTGTGGAATCATTTAGATTTATGCTACAGTCGCTACTGGAAAGACATTATATTTGTTCCAGTGAAGAAGTATTTAAAGCAATACGGCAGCATTGATGATAATTTTAAGAGTGTAACGAAGAAGAAGACTTCCCTGAATAAAATACAATGACTACGTTTTACTTTACAACCAAATACCTTATTAATTTTATATAAATTAATCTAAACACCTACTTATTAATTAACATGTACATATGTAATGGCAATAACAGACAAATAAATATAAATATTGTATAAAAACTTATAAACTAAAAGTAACTAAATTATAGTAAGTATCCTAAATTAATAAAAATAAACACCCCTAAACCTAAACCTTTATAAGTTTTTATACAATATATTTATTTGCATAATGTTTCAATAAAAATATTCTCCCAAAAACATAGCAGACTATTTTTTATGTCCTAGGTACTAACTAGTTCTATCAATCACATCACCTAGTAACTAGTTATATCAATGAAAAGAGAAATTGAAATGTTTTCACGAAATGTTTTAATTCAGACTTTAATTAAATTAAATATGGCCTGTTTTTATTTTGTTTGTTTTACTGTTTTACTTCGGTCTAGTAGTTTTGGAGCAAATAGTTGTGACAGACGAACGGCCGAAGTATTTAGTGAGGAAATTGAGCCTGCTCATAATTATAAAGTAGAGTAACTTAGGTATAAGAGTGTGAAGCTAACCCTTTCGTCTAGTTTCAGCGTTGGAATCACTTCGCAGAGCGGCTCTATTGACTGGTCAAGTGACTATTCGACCACGGCCAAGCAGTAAGGAAATCAACCGAGATAACAATTTTTTGTGTCTATTCTCTAAACACTGACTAGACCGTATAGTTACTTACACCGTGTCTTGTCGTAAAGCTATTTAGCACTATTTTCATTTTCTCAGGGTGTTTGATGCTGGAGTGTTGGTAGACTTGTGGACTAATGCCTTCCTTCCTTGCCGTATCCGGCAATGGCGACTCCATCAACAATTCTTATCCGGATTATGAAATGCCCTTATGTGGCTGGCAAAACCAAATTTTGTCTTGAAGATGCGGTCACACGATGCGCAATGGAGTTGTCCAGTCGAGTTGCGGGTGTATGTGTAGGAGGGCTTAGGTCGCGTCTTGCGGATATGACGCTTAGCATCTAGGTCGTCCAGACACTGCTGCTCAAATTGAGCTACTTTCCTATGAACACTAGAACGCCATTCCGATCTTTGTAATGCAATGCCCTCCCAGCAGTCAGTCGGTATCCCGCAAGCGACGAGGTGGCATTTGAGAACGTCTTTATGTCGCAGGTATTGGACCCCCTGCTTCCGTTTTCCACAAGTGAGCTCCGAGTAGAAAACTAATAGACCGTGTGGACTAATAGACCGTGGTGTACACGACAAAAAAGTGCAATTTACGGGAAATGATGTTGATGGAATTTCCTTTTGCAGAGTTGCTCCTTTTGACACACAGATTAATTTAGGAAGGGGAACCAACCGAATTTTTGTGCTTAGCATAAAATTTGATCGTTTGATTCGACCGGGGTTAATAGCACTGATTGACTAGCACGTTGTCTTTTCGCGGATTAGCAAAGTTATAGTATTAGTAAGTGTAGTAGTTTAGTAGTAGTATTTTGGTTTTCCGCAAAGTAACGCCTGATTCTATTCATTATTCGATCGTATACCTATCTACGTGTTATATAGAAGCAAAGTTTGCTCTATGACTGTGTTTTTTTCTATATGATCGATCATAAGTAAATATATAGTGCCTGCATTGAAGAATAAAGGACAGATTCGGATGGCAATTGGCAATGCAGTTAATTACTGTTCTAATAACTAATAGTACCTACGACAATTCTTGGGATTAGTTGCCAAGCGGGCCCCAGGCTCTCATGAGCCATGGCAAAAACGCTGGGATAACGCGAGGAAGATGATGAACTGCATTACGCCTGCTACAGCGGCATGAGTAATAGATTGAACGTTCTATTAATCACGGCAGTAATACGGCAACGAACGTCATTCATTTTATCAAGGAAAGTTGCAAACCAAATGTCAGTTGTTAGTAAAGCCTGACCAGTAATATATGATCATTGTCAAGAGGCAGTGGCGGATTTGCCCTAAGGCTCAGTAGGCCCGGGCCTAGGGCGGCAAGATATTTAGGGACGGCAAATTGTGACAAAAAATTCGTTGTTGATAACAAGAAATAACTAAAAATGTAGTCAATATGATAGGTGCTGAGAAAGGGGCGGCTACAGGCCCTAGGTCCCAGCCTAGGGCGGCAAAGACTGCAAATGCTGAGATGGGACCATTTCGTGACACTTTATTTTTCACTATGTTTTTTCTATCCATGTCTGTTGTCTGTGTGTTTACGAATAAAAAACTATTCTATGGTCAGGCTTAACGATTTTATGAATTAAAAGCATCTCCGTCGGTTCCATGCCCACGTCGCAGTGCATTCAACTGAATACAAATGACGCCCTCTGTCCCTAATGGTCCATTTCGCATCCGATTCGATTTCAGTGCAAAAAACCTCTTTGTCATGTAAATTGCATTTAACTGTAGGTGGTACATATGTTCACTTGAAATTAAATGGTATCGGCGATATCTACAGATAAACCTATTTATATACAGGCTGATTCAGGAGACGTGAGCAGGACAAACACTGCGCATTTCGTAAATTATAAGCAACTGCTTCGTCTTCGTATCAGTATTAGTGAGGTTAACGTTAATTTTCTAGTCGTGTTGAAAAAAAAAGTTTTAATTTATTTACGACATGCATGGTCACCCTAAAATTACAGTACTAAACTAGGTACCAATATTTTGTGTCAAATTGAATGTCATCACCGTCATCAGGTCATCACTGTCTGGTTACTTTTGAAAACTCGTATAGATCTCACTCAAGTTTGACAGTTTTTTTCGTAATCAAAATGCTATCATCAAGGACCGGAAAACCCCTCTTTACGCTTAAGCCTATCAATTCGGTAACCCAATCAATACGGTTACCTTATCATTCGGTAACCCTATCATACTGTTACCTGAGTGTAATGGATTGGTAAGTTTATTGAAAGGGTAACCTTAACCTTAACTCGGTTAAAGCGAGTTAATCGCAAAACCCCATCGCGATAGGGTTTTTATTAGGGGTTTTTAACAGGTTTTTATTCAGTTATGGTAACCTTTATTATCGGTTGCTTATTGGTTTGCTACATTTAAAGTAGCTTTCTATACAGTCATATTTAGTGATGTGCCGTCAGTGAAATAGCAGTACCGGTAATTTCCCATTTCATAAATTTAATTTATTTTGTGTTGTGTTTTGTGTCATTTATTTTAGTAATTTTATTAATTTTATTTTGTCTATTTTATCTATTTTATCTATTTTATCTATTTTATCTATTTTATCTATTTTATCTATTTTATCTATTTTATCTATTTTATCTATTTTATCTATTTTATCTATTTTATCTATTTTATCTATTTTATCTATTTTATCTATTTTATCTATTTTATCTATTTTATCTATTTTATCTATTTTATCTATTTTATCTATTTTATCTATTTTATCTATTTTATCTATTTTATCTATTTTATCTATTTTATCTATTTTATCTATTTTATCTATTTTATCTATTTTATCTATTTTATCTATTTTATCTATTTTATCTATTTTATCTATTTTATCTATTTTATCTATTTTATCTATTTTATCTATTTTATCTATTTTATCTATTTTATCTATTTTATCTATTTTATCTATTTTATCTTTTTTATCTATTTTATCTATTTTATCTATTTTATCTATTTTATCTATTTTATCTATTTTATCTATTTTATCTATTTTATCTATTTTATCTATTGTATCTATTTTATCTATTTTATCTATTTTATCTATTTTATCTATTTTATCTATTTTATCTATTTTATCTATTTTATCTATTTTATCTATTTTATCTATTTTATCTATTTTATCTATTTTATCTATTTTATCTATTTTATCTATTTTATCTATTTTATCTATTTTATCTATTTTATCTATTTTACCTATTTTATCTAATCAACTATACGTATTTTTTTATTTTTTTTTATTTTAATAATAATTTATTCGACATACAATATATATACAGTGGTACTACTAAACGAAATTAATAACTAGCTTAAATCTAAAATAGGCCCTTGAGGCATTGTACCAAGGATGCTGGCGGCATTTCCTCGCTGTATCGCAATGCTGATACGTTGTGCGTATACATATTAAATACTTTATACTTTATACTATACGTATTAAATTAGCATAAGGAAGTCATTAAGTACATATACATAGCTGTTTCCAAAATTAACAATACGACACAGTCATTATGTTCATAAGCATAAGTAACTAAGCACATACAGGCTGTTTTACAAATCAGTATCGTTATGCACAAAACGACGCTGAGTCGTTATGTACTTAAAGACAATTTTGTGCTACAACAGCTATGTAAGTAAGTACCTACGCACGCACCGTTCTGTTGTTGTCTACATTAATTAGTTAAGTGCCGTGCTCTCGATTTGGAGGCCAAGACCCTCTTTGGGTCGCTGAGCCATATTAGTTAGTTAGTTTACATTAATTTCGATCAGAATCCGAACCAAATTATATTTTGCAAAATGTAGTATTCCTTTCTTTTTCAAATCCACGAAGACACAATATTTTTCAAATACCCTTAAAGTAATTTTAGACAAAAACACGTTTTAATGAAACTTTACGCCTGAATCGCTTTGATAAGGCAATTAAAGTCCTCCCACACCGTCTTCTAAGCTTAGCATGTTCTCAAAAAGAATAAGGTAATAATGTCCATAGATTTCTAAAGAAACTTCAGCATTTTCCATCTGGTTCATCAAAGTAGAACAATTACCTAATGGCCTCGTCGCCTTCCAAGATTGATATGATATTAAAGTTCACTAGTTCAATTTAGATCTGTGGCTCAACAGTACGGTTACCATCAGTTTGTCAGTGACATAAACGCCGTCGAGAACGTAATTTACTTTCTATACATCTCGCTCGCACTCGCATATTAGTGCAAACGGGACGTATAGAAAGTTAATTACGTTGTCGACGGCGTTTATGTCACTGACAAACTGATGGTAACCGTACAGGTGCGTCTATATCAACAGTACTAGTTTCTTCCTCTCTATATTGAGTCGAATACGTAATTTCATTCAATATAGTTCAATCAAATAAATAACTAATGAGTCAAAGCAACCATGGCGTCCTTGAGGTGTATTCTAATTGTTATTACAGGTTATGAATATGATCTGGATTGGGATATGATCTGTCAGTTTCAAAAGTAACTTTTCTGCCTGCGTTGCTGGGCCTGGAGCTCATTTAATTTAATAAGGTTCGATTTCGGCCTTGATTACATAGGTACCATCACGCTCCGCGATTGTTGTGCCATTTAGGACCCTAGCTAAATTGGTTGTTCAATACTTACGCTATAGAATTTCCAATTTTGCAAGAACCCTAAATGGCATAACAGTCCCGTGTGGTGACTGTACCTAAATAAATAGACTGTTTTTTAGTAACTATAATTAAAGTAATCACATATTTGAAACATGCTTCGTGTAGTATTTTTTCAAAGATAGTAGGTAGGTATTATATATTACTGAAATTCTAAGTGTAGTTCACAGGTATGTATTTTAGTTTTGAAGTATTTTCAAGGATTTAAGTTTACGATAATTCAAGCCATTATAACGTCTGTCTGAGAGGAATAGCTGCCAACTTGAAAATATCGAGAGCATGCTCATAGCTTCCTGTTTCCGACTTTTACGATCCACTTCCTTCCTTCTATCCCGCGTTCGATATTACTACGCCGATCTTGGAATCCCATTATATGTGACATCGACGAGTGAATAATAAAGACTGTTATTCTCATCATCGTCATCATAACTTAAGAGCTTTGCTCTTGTCGGTGGAGTAATCGCCAATCCTTTCCTTCTTGTGCCAGCCTTTTAATTTCCTCCTACGAAGCATATTATATTAGTCTACATAATCTTAATTTTATTGTAGGTTCCATTTTCTCTTGTATTGTTCTATGGACTTTTGACTAAATTTGAGTGATTTTATTTATATATATTGATAAGTAGTTACTTCATCACTCTAGAATGGAAACTATGTACCTACTTAGTGAGGAGCTTACTATAGGCATATTTAACGATAACCTAACCATTCGGCGACATTTCGAGACTTCGAAAGTTCAATTATTTTATGATCGGCACATGTTTTACGTGTAATTTAAATAACAACTTATGGACACTGAATTGGAGAACAAAACTCCATTTAAATTAAAACCCCACTCACCGAACATGTGACAGAAATAAAAATCTTTTACAAAGACTTTGTGCATAGGTATTGTTGAAAATTAAACGTTTGCGTTTGTGTATCAAAAACAAAGGAAAGCATTTGAAAGATAACACGTTTGGATTGAGTTAAACATATTTATTGTAGTTTTGATTTTAATGACAAACACGTGGAAGAAGATTCCTGTATTTTTTGTCAACGTATTTTTGAGCAATCCTTGTATTGTGCACAATCTGTTGTAGCTAGTCTAGTAGCTTTGTTGAATCATTTTCGACATAGAGCATTTTCATAACAGGGTGCAAAGCAATGTTGTGCAAACAAATTGGAGTTATAATTATTAACTCGTCTCTGGCTGCGTATTTCACAATAGAAAGATTCTAACTACATTCGTACCTATTTGTCGATACAGCCTTTTGGTTTTGTATACCCATACGTTGGATATTAAGATGCAAGAAGCGTCTGACCTACTTCTACTTTGAAGGTTGTGTCTCAATAATCGTCTATTTTTAGAAGTTTAATATAGACATCGTGGGGAGGCTGTGGTGTGTTTGGGTTTAGGGAAATGTTAAAGATAAAATCGATGGTCCTGTTTGTAGAGAAACAAGCCTTTTTTTTAGCAAAATGCATTAATTACACATCGTGGAAAAAGAGGATAGTTCACTGCTTAATTTTTATAACCGTAGTACTGTAACCTAGTTTTGAATGATGAAGGGCAAGATTCTCTTCATAGTACATAACACATACACAGTACATGCAACAGTACATAGTACATAGTACTGTTGTTTGTACAGACTAATACAGTTGTAGTGCATAATTATTTTCCATCGTATTTTCACGGAAACGTACGAACGTGTCTTGCTATTTCAGTCAGTCTCGGTACAATAAGTACTGAGGTTGACTGGAGTAGCATGACAAATACGAACGTTTCCGTAAAAGTACGATGGAAAACAATTATGCATTACAACTGTATTAGTCTGTACAAACAACAGTTTGTAACATCTGTACCGTATTTGTACATCCATGTGGTGGCAGACTGCCGCTCATACGCATAGGATACTCACGAATGGCAGTAACGGGCTGGGGGTTAGCCAAGTGACAATCATGACAGTATAGTTTATACGAAATCGAAAGCGAGATTTAAATAATGTAAGTATGGATATGATCTAGTGACTCTTCATTCGCATTTGCTAATCAGATATACTGGGTCAAGCAGATCTTGTCAGTAGAAACAGGCGGCAAATTTGAAAAATGTAGGCGCGAAAGGATATCATCCCATAGAAAATTTTTCTACTGACAAGATTTGCTTGACCAGATATAGGTACATTTTCGCTTTTCATTTCGCGGAAGTATGTCGATAATGTCAGTATGTGAAGATATAAATACAAACACCGGCTATGCGTTACCTCTTTGAACGAATTTACGTTTAGTACCTAATACATACCTATTTGCTAAAATGATGGTCGCGCCATTTAGGGTCCTTAGCTAAGGTGGTTGTTCAATACTTACGCTACGTGTGGTGACTGTAGGTAGGTACTTATCTGCCTATAGGTAACATTATATAACTTTGATTAACTGAATGACTTGAAGACTAATTACATTTTTATTATTTAATGTCAATTAAATGGATACCTACTTTGAAGTCAACGTTCATACAGTACCAATGGTTATTTTTACAAGGGCTAGATTAAAACGTGTTCGAGGGTCCCAACCTTCCTATAAGTGTGTATCATGTCCCAAAGGGTCTTTCCGAAGTAGGTGTACAACACATAAAGAGATCATATTTCAAACAATTATTATGTAGGTATATCGGCACTTGGTAATATTTATTTTATTTTATTTGACCTTTTTATATACCTACCTACTTAACTTAGTCTGTACTATCAATTTCATTTTAATTATTTTAATTGAGAAAATTGTGACATTGTTATTATGTATTTCTAATACATAATTATTCGGTATAAGTACATAATATGTACTTATTGGTCAATTTTATTTTATTGTATTTACTGCAATGAATGGCTTCATTCGTCTTTCCAATTATGTAATTGCTTTTTTTTCTACTAAAAAGTGATTAATGCATGTTAGACACTAAAGTAATATAATGCCAATTAGCACGTAAGGTTTAGCTGTTAGCGCTGATTAATTGAAATAAATAAATCCTTTTTAGGGCACTAGTTTGTGAGCTTAACGTCCTAAAATAGCTTCAGGATTACGAAGTATTTCCAATTTTCTATTTTCTTTTACATAATAATTATAATAATTTCAACAGTAGGTTGTCAGTAATCTAAAAATATCTAGGTATTGGTACCTTTATTATACTTGAATTGAAAGGTAAGTCAGCAACATGACACCTATCCAATATTCTACTTCAGGTAAGGACCAGAAGTGAACGAAAATAGATTTAAGTGGTTGTAAAGAATTTTATGTGGAATAAAAGGTTATCGCTGACTTTTCCCGTGGTGAACTTTGAACTTTCTCCCGAGTGTTCCCGACGTGTTAGTATCCCGGTGCCAAATAGACAAAAAGAAGTAGTATGTCTGTTTGTCTGTCCGTACGTCCTTCAGTACTTAGTTACCTAAACCTAAACAATGTATTTTAACTCAAGTTTTTTTTTTATTAGCCTGTTGTAGTGTCCCACTGCTGTAAAAAAATATTCGTTTTATTTAGGTTTATTAGGTTATTAGACTTATTAGGCTACTAAATGACATATGGCGCATATAGTGCATAATTGTTTTCCATCGTACTTTCTCGGAAACGTTCGTATTTGTCATGCTACTTCATACTACTTCAGTAGTTTTTGCACCGAGACTGACTGAAATTGCAAGACACGTTCGTGCGTTTCCGTGAAAATACGATGGAAAATAATTATGCACGACAACTGTACACATTTTTTGAAGTTTAACACATTAATTTATTTACAAATGTATGATTTATATATATGTATATTTTAATTTCAGACCACCCAAAAGAGATTTGAAGGAACTGTCATGGGGACCATCATTAGAAGCGAGATGTACTTACATACAGGCGTTTTTTTCTGATACCCAATTCTATTTATTCACAATTAAATTCACATCTAATAATTTTAATTCTACCTACCTTAATCACAACTAGGCGTAAAAATACGTCAGGCTGATTCTAGGTCACTTTTAATGACGTAGTAGGCTTTGTCCTCCTGTAATAGGGAATCAATTTCGTCGCTTCACGTGACGAATCCGATGACGGAGTGTAGGCGACTCAATTAACGAGCTTGGCACGTGCCCTTACAGGGTTACCCGGATTTTAACGCTTTTTATGTCGCAGTAACGGCCCCGACTTTGCGCGACCGGCGACGGCGGCGAGCGGTGCCCATAGGTGAGAGCAAAAGGTCGGATCGCTGTGTCTCGCTCTAACCTATGGCTGCCGCTCGTCGCTGCCGCCGCTGGATGTTGTCGCCGAGCCGTAAGGTGGTCTTCACATGGACTCCGGTGTGCAAGCGGGACACCACTATAAACGTGCATTTCGCTGTCTCAATCACACACCGAAATAAATGAATGTGTAGAAATGGGTGCTTTTCATCCCTTGGTTAACAATCTACTTTTTTCTTACGTACTTACCTTTTCATTGCCAGTGCCATTAAAATTAAAACTATAATCATTTAACCAAAACAAAACAAAATATTCTCCTTGATGAATGGAGTCGAGGTGGAAACTCGGGTAAATCCATCTGTCAGATTATGCGATTTTGGTATTAAGAAAAGGTAATAGGGTAGATATTTGCTGAGAGGGTCGAATGGATTTACCCGAGTTCGAAGTTAAGCGACACAATTGTTGACAATATGCCACAGTAAAAAAGTTGACAACGTATTTTTGGGCTAACCTGTGTAACGGTTTGCTATTAAACCTCGTTTGCGCTAAGCGTTTTGTGCTGGCGGATTGTAAACATTTAGAAAACATTTTCAAATAGTTTTCAGAATTCTGTCACTTGAAGAAAATTAATGACATCGTCGACAATTTTATGCAAAGAAGATACTAAAAATCTCTAGATTAATATAATTTATCTAACTTGATATTATTTAGATCGTGCCCTATTAGTATTACGCTGTGTACATTTCCCCGGATCGGGTAAGTGTTGCGAATATTTAATTTAAGTTTCCAATGGGAATAATTTTACGTTGTATTCTTTTATGCTGTTAACTAATCTGTTCTTTTCTGACTGCTTCATCCGTGAACACTAAAATAATGCTGAAAGGTTAACTTTCCTGATATTTCTTTCCTTGTGGGCCGGATGTAGCAGTCACTGTTGTGTACATATTCTAATATGACCAATAATACTAGGGATCAAGTTTGGGGTTGAAATTACCTGCATCCTGCCTGAAACCCTCTATCCTGCACTACCCCGGGTTGCGCTATGCGCAAGCTCTGTATCCCGGAAGGTTTCCGTTCCGAGCTGAGGATCCAGAACCATAGCGGGGAGCCATCCTGGTCTACTCTGGACCAACTGAGACTTCTGCGCTGTACCGCAGAGCCATCTACGACTGCGACGCCCGCGATGTAGAGCCTCAGGAAAGTGCCTCCTTTTAAGGACTTGTTTCTATATTTGTATCTCTGTGTCAGCTCAGTTTTACGGACTCACGACCCTAGCTAACTTCCTGTAATTATAAATAATATTAAATACCTTTTCTAAATTAAACTTTCATTTCTAACCTATCTATCTCTACCTAAATGTGACGCTAAACGTCACATTGGCGCCCATACTAGGTTTAACTGAGCTGAGCACTACCGAAACAGGTCCTTAGCATTTTATTTTTAGTTTTCACTGATGTTCATGTAGGTTCATTACTGTCATTAGTCATTCTAGTTTCTGTACATTCATATCTGCCTAGTTTAAGTTTGTTTTGAGTAGTTCCTTGGTACGTGGTTATCTTTATCTATTCATTTTTGTTTTTTCTTACTATAAAGTAGCTTCACTTTCCTAACAAATTTGTAAGCCACGTACGACGAAACTAAAACTGTTTTTTCTACCTGTGTAAACCTGTGTAAAACCTGAGTAATCACAACACTCACTTAATTCGTCAGAATTGATCATGGCTTATCCTATTAAATTTCTATCTCTGCAAAAGGCCGAATTAGAATACGAGGTTATTCTAAGGGGTGGTTCAGCTGGCTTAGTACAAGATCTTCGGAGCCAGATTGTAAAATTTAATATACCTCCTGAAGATATTTTAGAATCTCACTTAGAACCTGCGATTGATCTAAATGGTGTCAAGGATAGCCTTTCTAAGTCTCAAACTATGTTGTCATCCTTAAAGTCGAAATTTGACAAAACCGTATTCTTACGGACGGAAAATCTGCTACATCACATTTACCACAGATTAAGACGCATTTCTAATGTCGGTTCTTCGTTGGTTGATCAGCACAAAGCGCTATGCACTTTATTTAATGACCAATCACAAGAAATGTTAGGTCTAAAGCCTGCTTCTACTTCTGTTGCAAACATTAATACAGGGCCTACCTCTGAACCTGAGACCAAAGTTGTTCATTGCGATCGTAATCTGACCTCTGACTTAGCAAAGCTTAAGTACTCTGGAAAAGCCTGCGTTTTTTCCTTCATACAAAGAGTTGAGGAATTCGTTGAAGTTAGGAATATATCAAAAGATCGTATATTGAAGTTTGCGTACGAGATTTTCATTGACGACGCATTACATTGGTTCCGTTGCAATAAAGAAAGTTTCCAAAGTTGGGATGATGTCGTCGCCCTATTAAAAAAAGACTTTAGCCCAAAGAATTATGACTATCGCCTAATTAACGAAATAAAATCACGTACGCAAGGGGAACAAGAAAACATATCTATTTACTTATCTATTATGCATGGTATGTTCGCGCGATTGGTTAAACCGTTGCCTGAGGAAGAAAAGCTCGAAATTATTTTACACAACATCCGACCATGCTATGCAAGCACTCTAGCGGCTTCTCCAGTGATTGAGGATCTAAAAACTCTTAAAGACCTCTGCTCGAACTATGAAGACATTCAGTCACGCATGTCTTTGTTTCATGAACCGCCTAAAGTGACTTCTGAAACACTAGCCCCAGATTTCGCCTACAATAAACATAAAAATAATAACTACACAAATAAAAACTACCAAAATACCAATTCTAATGACAAACAGAAAAATTATTATAACCAAAACAAATACTCTAACTACTCAGGATCTAATAATTTCTACAAATCTAAATCTACAGAAGAAAAACCTAGTACTACTAATGCTGTACAAGCGAAATCTAACAATTCTGACACCACTCACAAGTACTGCCCGAGGTGTCGCTCTAATACACATTCTCTAAAAGAATGTAAGCAACCACATTTTCCTATTTGTTTTAAATGTGGGAAAAAAGATACTCGCTACCCAGAATGTACAACTTGTAATCCTAAAGTTCCAAAAAACTAAGTTTGGTGGATTGCAGTGCACATGAAATCGACAGTAAATCTAGAAAAAACTTTAATGATGCAGATTGGAAATCTTGGCTTAACTTTATTTCGATTTTTTTTTCTTGCTATTCTGTCACTTCAATCCACGCTTCTCAAACTAAATCTGAAAATATTCATAGTAGACCTTATGTTTCTGTCCAAATCAACGGACATATTGTTAACGCTTTGTTAGATACTGGTAGCGGCTATTCAATTTTAGGTAAAAACTATCATAAAGTTTTCTTGGATGCTGGTTTTGTGCTAAATAGTTCTGAAACTCTGGATTTATTTGGTGCTGGTAGGCATGCGCTAAATAATATAGGTATGATGAATTTGCTTGTCACGTTCTTAGGTCAGTCTCATGTCTTAAAACTGTACGTTGTTCCTGAAATTCAGAATTCTTTAATACTAGGCATGGATTTTTGGAGAGTTTTTAACTTATTTCCTAAAAATCTAGACTCTGTAATTTTATCTGAAGATGTTGACTCATTAGAAACACTAACTATTGATCAACCTACTCACTTACGTGATTATGATCATCTCTCTGATGAACAAAAAGTTACGGCTGATCATATAACTACACAGTTCCGTGAGATTTCTTACGAGGAACGTGGTTTAGGCCGGACTTCTCTAATTACACATAGTATAGACACAGGGGATGCTGTTCCTATTCGTCAGCGATACTATAGAATGTCTCCCGAGAAACAGAAAATACTTGTTACTCAACTTGACGAAATGCTAGAGGAAAACGTAGTAGAACCTTGTGAAAGTCCTTGGTCGTCTCCTGTTTTGCTAACGCCTAAAAAGAACGGCGAAATGAGGTTTTGTTTAGATAGTCGTAAGTTAAACTCTGTTACTGTTAAAGACGCTTACAGCCTTCCTTATATTTCGGAGATTATAGACAATTTGCGTGACGCGAAATATCTTTCTAGCCTCGATTTATCAAAAAGCTTTTGGCAAATTGCTATTAAGGAAGTCGATCGTTGTAAAACCGCCTTTTATATACCTTCTCGTGGAACTTTCCAGTTTATTTCTATGCCTTTTGGGCTTACTAACGCTCCGGCAACTCAACAAAGATTGGTTGATATGTTATTTTATGGTCCAGAATTCGAACATAAAGTTTTTGTATACATTGATGACATAATCATAGTTTCGCCAACCTTTGAGCAACATATCTCTTTACTAGTTCGTGTCCTAGAAAAGCTTAAAATGGCAAATCTAACTATTAACTATAAAAAATGCCAATTTTTTAGGAATAAACTGAAATATTTAGGTTACGTGGTTGACTGTAATGGACTTCAGCCAGATCCTGAAAAAGTTGAGGCAATTATTAACTATCCTACGCCTACCAATCGGAAAGAGGTTCGTCGATTCATTGGAACTGCATCGTGGTATCGTCGTTTTATTCCAAATTTTAGCTCTATAGCTTCGCCTCTTAATAAATTAACCTCTCAAGCTAAAAACACACCTCCATTCAAATGGTCTACCGATGCTGAAAATGCCTTTCGCATGTTAAAAGAAGCTTTAGTGTCTTCTCCCGTGTTATCGTGTCCTGACTATTCTCAATCTTTCCAAGTACACACGGATGCGAGTGATTACGGAGTTGGTGCCGTTCTGACTCAGGTCATCAATAATGAGGAGAAAGTGATAGCTTACATGAGTAAGTCTCTTTCTAGCAAGGAGCGTAACTACAGTGCTACTGAGAGAGAGGCTCTCGCAGTTCTTACAGCTATTGAACATTGGAGGTGTTACTTAGAAAACGGTAAGAAGTTTGTTGTATATACCGATCATTCATCTCTTAAGTGGTTTTTAAATTTGAATAATCCCACTGGTCGTTTAGCTCGTTGGGGAGTTCGTATGTCGTCGTTCAATTTCGAGATTAGGCATCGTCGCGGCTCAGAAAACGTAGTTCCTGACAGTCTTTTTCGCTCTGTCCCTATTGCTGCTATTAATCAAACTCCAACGAACAGTGCTATGCTTTACACTACAAATGACCCATGGTACCTAAACGTTTACACTGGTTGTCAAAATACTCCCACCTCATTTCTAAACTACAGAGTGGCCGATGGTAAATTGTTCAGGTACAAAAAGAGTCTAAATCCTTTAACTAGAGAGTTTGAGTGGAAAGAAGTCATTCCTCTTGAGTTCAGATCTGAGATTATTGATAAAAATCACTCTGAACCTACTGCCGGTCATTTTGGCATTTATAAAACTCACAAACGTCTATCTTTAAATTACTTTTGGCCAGACATGCATCGTGATGTGTCTGAATTTGTTTCAAATTGCGATACGTGTTGTTCTCAAAAACATGCTACACATGCTACTCTTGGCTTTATGGGCCGTCCTAAAGATTGCTCACGTCCATTTCAAATGTTGAGTATGGATCTAATTGGTCCTCTACCGCCTTCGAGAAATCAGAACACTTTTATATTTGTAGTTACCTGCTGTTTCTCGAAATATTGTCTATTATTACCTATTCGTCGTGCTACCTCCGAGATAATAGCTAAGTTACTCGAGGAGAAGGTTTTTCTTGTTCATGGTATACCCAGTACGGTTCTTATGGACAATGGAAAGCAGTTCACTAGTAATATTTTAAAGAAGCTGTTTAGGGATTATGATGTTCCTAACGTCAGATTCACACCTAAATATACGCCGCAAGTAAATACTGTTGAACGTTATAACAAAGTTGTGATGACGGCTGTGTCATCATATATTGAAAATGATCACAGATTATGGGACTGTCACCTACCTAAAATTCAATTTGCCATGAATACATCAGTTAACGAGGTAACTAAATACAGTCCTGCATTTTTAGTCTATGGACGGGAATTAATAACTTCTGGCTTACATTATGTCAACTCAGAGCGCATTGATGACATAATTTTTACACCTAGGGATGATTATGCTGAAAATTTAGGCAATTTACGTAAAATTTTTGATAAAGTGCAGTCTTGTTTAATTAACGCTCATTCTAGAAATAGTATACACTATAACTTACGCCGGAAAGATTTTGACTTTAAAGTTGGTGATGTTATCTGGAAAAAGACTTTCTATCTGAGTGACAAAAGCAATAGATTTTCTAAGAAACTAGCACCAAAGTATGTGCCATGTAAAATTGTTACTAAAAAATCTAATTTAGTTTATGAACTTGAAGACATGCAGGGTAATAATTTAGGTGACTGGCATGTCAAAGATTTTAAAATCACGAACTATAATAAGTCTTAAAATTAATTCCTTCCGTTACTGCTATCTCTACGTCTATAATCTAATTCTCTAAAACTACCCTCATGGAACTCTTAATAACTAAACCGCTATCATGTTCTTTAAATTTTTTAATTATTAGGTACAAATTATTTTTTTATTAACCCCTGTCGGTTAATGAAGTTCTACAAAGTTCAAAAAATTAATTTGCTTTTAACCCCTACCGGTTAATGAGCTGTTTGCCTATTATATTAGAATATAAAACTTCTACAAAGTTTTATGATAAAGAATACTATGCGTGAATAACTTGGATACTGAGGTTTAGAGTTAGACGAATTTAACATCTATTAATAGTTATATGAGAGTATTTTATACTAGCATAAGTAAAATACTCAGTCTGTATGGACGCAAAAACACTTTTCTGTAGTGTTTGTTGCTTGTTTGTCTGCGTGTTGTATGTATGAAGAGGTATCTTGTGATTGAAGCCTGATTGATAACTTGTTTTTCTGTTAAGTAAAATAGAGACTTAGCAGCGGATTTTCCTAGCAAAAATCCTAACCTAAAAAGGGGGGTATGTAACGGTTTGCTATTAAACCTCGTTTGCGCTAAGCGTTTTGTGCTGGCGGATTGTAAACATTTAGAAAACATTTTCAAATAGTTTTCAGAATTCTGTCACTTGAAGAAAATTAATGACATCGTCGACAATTTTATGCAAAGAAGATACTAAAAATCTCTAGATTAATATAATTTATCTAACTTGATATTATTTAGATCGTGCCCTATTAGTATTACGCTGTGTACATTTCCCCGGATCGGGTAAGTGTTGCGAATATTTAATTTAAGTTTCCAATGGGAATAATTTTACGTTGTATTCTTTTATGCTGTTAACTAATCTGTTCTTTTCTGACTGCTTCATCCGTGAACACTAAAATAATGCTGAAAGGTTAACTTTCCTGATATTTCTTTCCTTGTGGGCCGGATGTAGCAGTCACTGTTGTGTACATATTCTAATATGACCAATAATACTAGGGATCAAGTTTGGGGTTGAAATTACCTGCATCCTGCCTGAAACCCTCTATCCTGCACTACCCCGGGTTGCGCTATGCGCAAGCTCTGTATCCCGGAAGGTTTCCGTTCCGAGCTGAGGATCCAGAACCATAGCGGGGAGCCATCCTGGTCTACTCTGGACCAACTGAGACTTCTGCGCTGTACCGCAGAGCCATCTACGACTGCGACGCCCGCGATGTAGAGCCTCAGGAAAGTGCCTCCTTTTAAGGACTTGTTTCTATATTTCTATCTCTGTGTCAGCTCAGTTTTACGGACTCACGACCCTAGCTAACTTCCTGTAATTATAAATAATATTAAATACCTTTTCTAAATTAAACTTTCATTTCTAACCTATCTATCTCTACCTAAATGTGACGCTAAACGTCACACCTGTATGTAAACATCCGAGGTACTAAACTGTTCAATTTCGACGGTTACCTAGCCTTTATAATACAGGCTAAATGCCCCTAGGGACCGAGCGAGGCAAAGGGTCTTGTTACGCTCGTTACGATCAAACTCCTGTGTCAAAGGTGTTCATTACTACGAGAATAGAATTCGGGATTCCCAGCGCAGATTAGGTACAACAGACGAGTCACTCTAAACGTCGGCGGATCTATAAATGTTTTATTGCAGTTGGAGTAAGTTATATGTGTTTGCAGAAACTTCATGTGTTTAAGGGCATTTTCACTTAACTGTGCACCTTTAACACATTCACTGCCCCCGACGCACATGTGCGTCCACCGTCATACAAGTTTGTTCCTAGGCCACGCCCCCTGGCAATGCGTTAACGGCCGGTTAGAAATCGTTACAAAACTGTCAGAAATGTAACGATTAGACGTTACTGAAACACGACTTAAGTCGCGCTTTAAAGTATAAGTTAAATGAAAATGCCCTTAACTATTTCACCATGTAATAGTTATCTTATCTTTTACGCACAAGATGTTTGATCATGTTATCAAATGATGCTTATATTGGTTTAATGCCTTGTGAATGGCATTTTCGGATTTGATGAGTGGCGTTAACAATATTAACTTAAAAGATGATTTAATTATAGTTTATAAAATGTGCTATCATCATTTACATTTACAGTGCCAGTCTTGATTAGGTTTTTATATCGATACTTATGTGTATACTAAAATTATGTTATCATATATCATATCACTACACTTCGGTAACTCGTGGCATTTAGGTAACACTTAAAAGATTAGTGATGAGCTAACATCGGTAACTCGTGGCACTTGACAGTTTCTAACAGACTAGTGATGTGACAATGTTCTTCCTATACGAGTCGAGAAAAAGAAACCACTAAAAAAAGGAATTAATTAAACTAATATTTTAAGAATGCCACGAGTTACCGATGTGTACATATCACTAACTTAAGCGCTTACTTAATTAATTCAGAATACTAAAACCTAACCCCCTTATTCATAAAACTTAACGGGCCTGATTTAGTTTAAATATGTTTTATCCCTTTCTTACAAATATATAAGTCAAAATGACAGATAAAGACAAACGATTATTAGGTAATTTAGGTTTGTACCGCGTTTATGAATAAGGGGAGGTGTAACCACGTGTAGTAAGCAAGTGTAGTGTCTAATGCAATAACTAGGAACTGGTATTCAGTATTAATTAATCAGTAAGTATGTTTATTGGTTTGATAGGTAATACAAGATATTACATTTTATTAATTCACATATGAAAACCTGTAGGGCACCGCAATACATATTTAATTTAACTTAATTAATAGAACAAGGAACTAGTTAGGATCTTAGTCAAGAAGAAGAAGAAAATGTGTCGTTTAACGCCAGAGTATAGTTATTTGTACAACAAGAGATCAAAGTTTGATATTTCTTCGAGTGCTTATTTTGAGTCCCGTGCAAGCGAAAGATTCTATAATAGATTCACGAGCGTAGCGAGTGAATCTAATTTAGAATCTTGAGCGTAGTAAGGGATTCAAAAGCGCACGAGATGTAAATAACTTTGATCTCGTGTAGTACACAAAATTTTTCACCCTAAGCAGTGAGAACATACCTAGAGGGACAGAGATAATAGAACCCACATATCGAACTTGTTGAAATGACATTTGACTATAAAGGTCACTTGAATGTCATTTTGTCTCACTCGGTGAGCAAAATGCGATTTTGCTCAGTGAGTGAGACACACTTAGTGAGCAAAATGCGATTTTGCTCACTGAGTGAGACAAAATGACTCAGTGAGCAAAATCGCATTTTGCTCACTGTTTTTAAGAAGCAAAGTACCCTTGTTCGAGCTGCTGAGGTGAAAAAGTACTTTATTCAACGATAACAAGTTAGGACTAGCTGTCGAAATCTAAGCTATTAAACTCCTGTTAGTAAAAAAGCTAGGGGATGGAAAAACTATCCAACGGTGTCGTGTTTTAATTGGGACCACATCTCTCGTGACTACGGTTGCCAACCGTACTATATTATATAGTATTGTACTATATTTTGGCTCTCTGTACTATATACTTTTGGAAAAATATATAGTAAGTACGCTAAAATACTATATTTCCGATTAAACGTATATTACACTCATGTTTAGTATTTTATCTAAAAGTAGGTAAGTACTACATTTTTTTAAATGTACTATATTTTTGATGCCTTATTCTGGAAAATACTATATTCCACCAAAAAAAAGTTGGCAACCCTACTCGTGACCCGTCTAGTGATTTACGTCTATTATGTGACGAAAAAGTTTGGAAGTGCAGGTGGCCTAGCGGTAAGAGCCGGCGACTTTCAATCCGGAGGTCGCGGGTTCAACCAATGAGTTATTCGGAACGTATGTACGAAATATCATTTGATATTTACCAGTTGCTTTTCGGTGAAGGAAAACATCGTGAAGAAACCGCGGTTTGTTAATAAGTATACTTAACCTACATGCTATACTAATTTATAGCAAGACGGAAGTGATCCCATAAGAGCACCGTGAACAAAGTTTTGTACGGTGCTCTAAAAATGTCAGGTAGAGTTGAACCAAGGTAAGTCTGCAACGATTTTAAGTAGCACACGCAGTGCAAGTGTTATTTTAAACGTCAAACTTCTATGAAATTATGACGTATAAATAACACTTGCACTGTGTGTGCTATCAAAACGGTTGCAAACTTCTCTTGGTCTAACCAGGGCTCGGAACCGGTTTTTTTGAAAAACCCGATATAGCCCTACGTTTTTAATTATTTTATGCTCTTTACGTAGGACTGAATCATGTATTTAGGTAACTACTTCGTATTATTAGATTGTCCCATTAAAAATGAAATAATAAACCAAAGAACGAACAAGAACGTAATAATACCGGTATTTTTTGTATGAAGACAAAACCGGTTCCGAGCCTTGGGTCTAACTCTAACATATATTTTGCGCAATACAAATCTACCGCAAATTCCCTAGTTGAAAGCAAGAAGTCGCAACCGTAATGAATTCTCTTTGAAATACTCGTAAGATCCAATCTGTACAAACCGAAATTGGACTTGTCGTTGTGCATGGAAAATGTACTGTGATTTTCTGTTTAGCTGCACATTTTGAATTAAAAGTTACGAGAGCACAGAGTTTCATCCCTTTGAAACATTAACTTTGGAAACTTGGTGAAGTACTTTAATGTAGTTAAATATTTAGTTACATTTACGAACATAATATAATATCAGTCATAATACAGTAAAATTATACATTTTAAGTTTGCGTCAAATCCGGTAGTTCTGATTTTATGCAGGCTTGTTTATGATGTTGGCCCAATGAGTAATCCAAGTTTGTGACCTCGAGCGCCGAACGCAACTTTGTCAAAAATCTAATAAACCGCATTTTTTTTTAGATTTGGGCGATTATAACCCTGAAGTACTAGTTTTTGATAGTAACTTCCTAGGGCGTTTTTAAAGTAGACTAAATTTGCTACAATAAGATACTAGAATTGTCTCTGTACATCTTAACCAACCTAACCCTTATATTACACCTAAGAACTGATGTAAAATTATAAAATTTTGAAAGGCTTTATCTCGGAAAATATTAGATGTACAGAGACAATTCTAGTGTCTTATTGTAGAAAATTTAGTCTACTTTAAAAACGCCCTAGGAAGTTACTACCAAAAACTAGTACTTTAGGGTTATAATCGCCCAAATCTAAAAAAAATTGCGGTTCATTCGATTTTTGACAAAGTTGCGTTCGGCGCTCGAAGTCACAAACTTGGATTATTCATTGGGCCAACATCATAAACAAGTCAGCAAAAAATCAGAACTACCGGATTTGACGCAAAAGAGCCAAGTTACAAAATTCGACAAAGTTACTGGATTATCAGTGCATCTGTCTTGGTTTGGTCCAATTGGCGCGCGGCAGGCATCGATATATCTTATAGTCCGTTTTCTTAGCATTAGAAAAAAGGTAAACAATCTTGACGTACCTTTTCATTGAAAAATAAGTCACGGCAAATATGTAACAATTATGAATCATATACGATTATTTTCATTCTTTTGCTTTCATAAGAAATAGTCACTGATTTTTAAAAAGCGTTTTTCAATTAAAAGACGTCAAGATCGCGTAAAAAACGAACTATAGGGCCATAAACAAAAAATTCACAGATTTCGTGCCTCACACGACTATCGAGCACATTGGAAATGAATCTACGGAATTCGAAAAAATATTGTCGCTGAGCGACGAGAAAGTCTGGATAAGGAAAAAGTTACAAAATAAAACTACAACGTTGAATGATAATTATTTTATTCTTAGACTAACACAAGTATCCTGGACATAACGCATGTGAACAAACAAATTGCAAAATTTCCACACGCGGATCGAAGTTTGAATAATTGTCGCCGTGGCGCATAAGTATAGGTACATATTTCATTTTTAGGGTTCCGTACCCAAAGGGTAAAACGGGACCCTATTACTAAGACTTCGCTGTCCGTCCGTCCGTCCGTCCGTCCGTCCGTCCGTCTGTCACCAGGCTGTATCTCACGAACCGTGATAGCTAGACAGTTGAAATTTTCACAGATGATGTATTTCTGTTGCCGCTATAACAACAAATACTAAAAACAGAATAAAATAAAGATTTAAATGGGGCTCCCATACAACAAACGTGATTTTTGACCAAAGTTAAGCAACGTCGGGAGTGGTCAGTACTTGGATGGGTGACCGTTTTTTTTTTGCTTTTTTTTTTGTTTTTTTTATATGGTACGGAACCCTTGGGGCTATTCATAAATTACGTCATTTCAAATTAGGGGGGGGGGGGGTCTGGACATCGGATGACGGTAGCATGAAGTAGGAGGAAATGGGGTCATTTGAAGCATGATTTTTGGATGATTATAGGGGGGGGGGGGGGTCAAAAATCGTCAAAAATCGATGACGTAATTTATGGACAGCCCCCTTCGTGCGCGAGTCCGACTCGCACTTGCCCGATTTTTCGATTAATAAGCAGGATATATTAATGTTCAAAGTACAAGAAAATTATTACACGGCAAATCCGTAGTCAACTCGAGAAGTGGTAGCCACATCGCCGTTATCGTCACTCGAGTCTTGATCGGCAGCGGCCCATTTGCTGCAAGATATGTATTTTTCTTGACAGCAGTTTGACGCGACGAGAGATGACCATAACAGCGTTTGTCTATGTTGCACCAAACCTGAGTTCCAATAGGTACAGCCAGGGTTCAGCATCAGCTCTATCTTGGGTACTACTCTCCTAAGTGCTCATCGAGACGAGTCCGATGACCAAAACAGCGTGTACTTATGTTGTATTAAACCCGAGCTCCACTAGGTACTGCCAGGGTTCAGCTATCTGCTAGCAGCCTCTCCCTCTCCCTCTCCCTCTCCCTCTCCCTCTCCCTCTCCCTCTCCCTCTCCCTCTCCCTCTCCCTCTCCCTCTCCCTCTCCCTCTCCCTCTCCCTCTCCCTCTCCCTCTCCCTCTCCCTCTCCCTCTCCCTCTCCCTCTCCCTCTCCCTCTCCCTCTCCCTCTCCCTCTCCCTCTCCCTCTCCCTCTCCCTCTCCCTCTCCCTCTCCCTCTCCCTCTCCCTCTCCCTCTCCCTCTCCCTCTCCCTCTCCCTCTCCCTCTCCCCCTCCCCCTCCCTCTCCCTCTCCCTCTCCCTCTCCCACTCCCTCTCCCTCTCCCTCTCCCTCTCCCTCTCCCTCTCCCTCTCCCTCTCCCTCTCCCTCTCCCTCTCCCTCTCCCTCTCCCTCTCCCTCTCCCTCTCCCTCTCCCTCTCCCTCTCCCTCTCCCTCTCCCTCTCCCTCTCCCTCTCCCTCTCCCTCTCCCTCTCCCTCTCCCTCTCCCTCTCCCTCTCCCTCTCCCTCTCCCTCTCCCTCTCCCTCTCCCTCTCCCTCTCCCTCTCCCTCTCCCTCTCCCTCTCCCTCTCCCTCTCCCTCTCCCTCTCCCTCTCCCTCTCCCTCTCCCTCTCCCTCTCCCTCTCCCTCTCCCTCTCCCTCTCCCTCTCCCTCTCCCTCTCCCTCTCCCTCTCCCTCTCCCTCTCCCTCTCCCTCTCCCTCTCCCTCTCCCTCTCCCTCTCCCTCTCCCTCTCCCTCTCCCTCTCCCTCTCCCTCTCCCTCTCCCTCTCCCTCTCCCTCTCCCTCTCCCTCTCCCTCTTTTTTCACAACAAACACCGATAACGAACTCTGCGAAACATGAAGTCATAAATGTCCTGTGAAAAATGTCGTTCTGACTTTTTGACTATTTTAAGGTTAGGCTACAGGGCAAACCCTTAACCCGATCGTCTTTGGTTTAGGCTCAAATTGTAGCTGACTAAATTGTCCAGAGCCGTTTTTCTCAAATTTTTGATATCATTCTTCGTTTCCAAATTATCGAGCACCAAAATCAAAAATTCGGAAAAAATTTAATTTTATTTTCACTATTTCGACCATAACTTTTTTTGTTTTTGACTTTCTCAAATAATTATTTTTGCACCTTACAGCTCTCGTGATTATGCGTCTTTTGAGCCTATTTTTTAATATCATATCTTCACAACTTTCCGAGATATAAGGGGATCGCACTTTTTCGTGAAATCGGACCGTATACTGGAGCGAACGAAAAGACATTTCCAATGTCAAAAGAAAAGCGCACTACTCTTTAACTGCTCGGTTTTTTCTTTAGTGCTACGCCACGCGTAGCGCGTAGCGCAGGTACTAGTCAATCACGCTACGAATAGTTGAAGAATAGTAGATTGTACAAGGGCATAAAGTGACCCATTTTTACCCGAGGCAATTTTTTGGTCTGAGCGAAGCGAAGACCAAAATAGTAGACGAGGGTAAAAATGGACATTTATGCCCTTGTTGTACACTCTGCTTTTCACTTCGATTGCGAGGAAAATGAAATTATATTTTTCACGGCAATTTACACCACGAAATTGTCGTAAAGCGAAAGAACATAATACATAACCAATTCCCGCCAACTAACTTTTTAATTTTTTTTTTTCAACATGTGATCAGAGTTTCAGACGCTTGGTTTTCTGCCAAGTCAAACATTTCGGAGCATTTTTGAACGATAATCGACTCCTATTTTATGTGATTTATTAAATTTAATGACAGAAAATACGGATTTCTAATAAATTGTAGCAAAAATAAAATAATATAACAAGTTTTGTCATCTACACAATTTTATTGGTCAGTAAAATTGTGCAATATGTTTTAACTGTTTGGCTGTTGAGACCGATTACCTTAGTCTTAGAAGAAAATTTTACTTTTATGCTCTAGAGCATAAAATGCGATTTTATGTCGTCTACGCACGACATAAAGGTGCACTTTTTGAGCATGAGAAGTGAGAATATTATTGGCACCGATAAATTTAATATTATCGCACGAAATGGCTTGACTATAGGGTATTTTCCTACTAGTCAAATCAGTTACTTTTTTAGAACTGTCAAAACGTTTTGCTAATATGGAATTTATATGAAACATACTTCGAGCATAAGCGGCTTCCGACACATCGGAAGGGAGGGGCCCAAGCGATATATCACCGTGCAAATCTTTCTGCCATTTTTTGCGGGGGAAAAGGTGCATACAGTCGCACTTCTCACACACTTACATACAAAATCCAATCTGTAATGACGACACAAATACATAGAAATGACACCCTACACAGGCAAATCTTGCACACCTCGATCTGTTTTTGTGTACGGACGAGTCACAAGTGTCACAACACAACACAAGTGTAACACATTTTCGTCCAAGAATTTTATTGTTTTCTGAGAGATGAGAAGTCGGATTTATCGCTCGACCGATCCACAATTTGTACTGGGCGAGCAAAATCGATAAATCCAACAATTACATGAGACTGAAATATAATAATTGTGTTTAAATGTAATTAAACGTATGATATGTAAGTATAAAAATTATTACATGTGAAATGTTTACATGTGAAACACCTTCTTTTTGTAAAAATGATGTCCCCGACCTCTTTTTAAAACAAAAAACCGAGCAATTAGGCATTTTTTCTGCTGCTGTGTTCACTCGCGCGACTGGATTTGGTCTGGTTAAAAATCCGAGCGCAACTAGTTTTATTACCCGCGCTAGATCAGTTGATCTTGTACCTAGGCAGAGGGGAAATAGTGCGAATGCCGCCTCCCTTCCGTGTTGCTCGAAGGAAATATAAGATCATGACGTCACGGTCAACTAACCTACTTTTTATATTTCTATCCGATTTATTAAATAGAACTTGTTGTTAAAAATAACTCCTATCTGTGTTTTTCTAATAATTTTCTGGTGTTTTATTCCATGCATGGTGTAAAATAATTTATTTGAAATACAGTATAATAGGGTAATTCTTTTATAAAAGGGTAATAAAAACAACCACGACGGTTTTGATTAAAGCCTACTTGAGCTAAACAATCTTGAGCCCAATTACTTTTCTACATTTCAATTTATAAGTTTTCCAACTCTTGAAGAAGTCTGTTAAATTAAATTATTCAGAAACCAACGTGGCTAAATACGAGTATTAGGTCTGGAAATACCTAGGTATCAAATCTATTTCGTCTATAAGTACCAAAACCAATTAATTGTACCAAGACGGGATCATATTGCAAAACTGAGATATTAATATCAAAGTAAATACGATCCGTGTCGAAAAAAGGTTTCACTTGCATAATAACTTATCTATATATATCACTCCAGAAACACAAAGTATCATAACTAGTTATTCGCTCTATACGGATGACACGCGTCATGCCGAAACTTCTCATCCTTTTTTGTCCTTTTGTATTCCTAAAGACAAGTTTTATGACTAATAGGTTCAAATTATGTTTCGTCAACTATACTACAAGACTGTAAGGGTCGGTTGCACCAAACCGTCTGTCACCGTTAAAGCGTTCGCTAATTTGTGACGTCCCACGGGTAAAGGTGCATAATGGCGGTTGGCGCTTACGCTATTATTAGCGCCGCTCCAATATTATTGCGGTGCTATGCGACGTAAGCGCCAGCCGCCATAACGTACCTTTTGCCGTGGAACGTCACATTTTATTGTATGGGAAGTTTCATATTACACTGTTCATTGACGTTAATCAGTCCACCAAATGTGGTTGGTGCAACTGGCCCTAAGAGCGGTATTCAGAGGCCGATTATGTTTTAATAGTTCGATATGGCTTCATCTCATTTTGATAGTCCCTGAATAGAATCAACAGGCGTCTCACGATTACCAATGAGTGCGAGTGAAATGCCCTACGAGACGACCCCTGAGGGCCTACCGTGAAAATCGAAATTCTCAAATTGCGAGGATCTTTCTCTTTTACTCCAATGAAGGCGTAATTAGAGTGACAGAGAAAAATGCCCGCAATTTGCGAACTTCGATTTTCGCGGTTAAAGCCCTGATAGCATTTCGTGAGCACCTGAATTGTTATGCCTAAGCCACACTAACGGGAAACGCCGTTAATTATCGCGATAATCCCAGTGTGGCCGTATTAAAAACGCCCATTATGCCATAATCAACGGCGTTTCCCGCTAGTGTGGCCCCAGCATTAGCGGGTCACGTATTTAAATCGCGATCTATCATATCAAAAAGGATCTAATTCTGTTGTTCATTAAATTTTATTTGGGGACTACACACGGAAAGGCATTTCAATAGAAAAACCGATGTAAAAAAGTCAACATTTTATTATTAAATCAGTAGGTATAATTACTTACATCAACATTAAATTACAGTATGTAGACATGCGTCAAGTACCCTAACGTGATAAAAAAATACTCCATCTCTTCTACCCGTCTTGTACTGTCATTTTCAAAATTGTCACAAAATGGAGAGCGTATCAAACGACGTTGTTTAATATTAAATCGCATGTAAACTCAGTAGAAATACTAATATCCATGCAATATAGTACTTGTATATTCGTACAGCGTGTAAAACTCAAACTCTCCAGGTCTTTTTAGGAGAAAGATTTATGTGCCTATTATGCACTTCTGACTTATGTATCATGTATGTCTTCTGAATAAATAAAAAAAAATCTCTGGTTCCATAAGGAATGATTAATATTGTTTTACGATGGTGATTTTCATATTATTTATTTAAATACTTTTTAAACGACTTAAAAAAATGAGTTTCTCAATTTGTACAAAAAAGCGCGCCTTTCCTTTGCTTTTTTATAGATTTATAGTACTTAATTTTTATTAGACGTTGCACAATTCGCAGCTTTATTAAACTGCCTATGCAATATACATATATTAAAATAATAGGATAGGAAGTAGGATATAACTTACTTATATAAATTAATACGGTTGAAATACGCTCTCCCCACTCCAAGTAAACATTCAGAACTAGGTTCATGTTAAATAAGTAAACTCAGAGTTTACATTAACATTAGTAGAACTACATGAAATTGTATAAACACGACAAACAATTCAGTTTAGAACGTATGATATATTTGCCTTAAAACTACGTTTGTATCACAAAAGCTTGATACAAGTTTACAATTTAGTTCTTAGTGTTCTACAAGAATTCTAACAGGTTTTAAGATAATTTGTGCCATGTTCAACAAAAAGGGTAATTATTGTCGGTTTTCAATAAGGAGCTATTTCTATATAGCTTCAATTTGAAATCAACCTTAACGAACACCGACAATTTGGTACGTTTTGGTTGAAAACGTCGCATTTTTCCGTGCACAGCACTAAGAAAGAGAGACTGCAAAGTTATGGACATTTATATGTAGGAGTGTATTTTGATTTTAAACTATTACATAAGCGTAGAATGTCTATTTACCTATACCATTCCAAGTCGTACTCGACTTCTGTAAACCTTAGAGTAGACTGGTTATCACGGCTTTACCGTATTCGAATCTCAATTTTTGATCTCATACGTGACTGTCCCATTCCAAAAAATATTAAGCTCCTCCTCTGGTTTGGAAGGTTAGGCAATCGCTTTCGTAAAAACTAGTGCTTACACCAATTCTTGAGATTAGTTGCCAAGCGGATCCCAAGCTGCCGGGATAACGCTAGGAAATAAAAAAAATTACATGATTCTCTTAATGAGAAATGTATCTCCAAAATCTCCATATAGCAAGAGAAAGATTTATATTTCATATAAAGTCCAATATTTGTTACAAAGGCAGTACAATTGAAATTCGTATTCAAGAGATTCTGTATTAATTATCATTGCTAATATAATCTTAGAAGTTATTCCCTTAATTTTAAGTTTAAAAATAATATTCACTACGACTCATTGAAAAATAAAACTATTTTGTGCTTACCCGTGATTAAGATGACCACATCTTTCATTGAAATCTTTGGATTTTAAATAACAGGGTCATTAAAGTCGCTATAAATATTATTCAAATGTTGAGAAATCACGATAACTAAAAAATGCATTTATATTTTATAAGTTAACCAGTATAATTTGCTTTGAGCAAACAATCCTCGACGAAATCAAACTATTTTATAGAACAAAATGTTTTTCCTTACATATAAGTATATATATATATATATATATATATTCCCTTGTTAACTTATTAAACTTAATGTTTCATTGATTTGCTTAAATACATACTTGACATGACAGTTTTACTGTTTCAAAATATATAATAAGACGTCTTAATATAAACTAAAAGTATAACTTTATATTAAACAATTTAATATTCATTTGACTTCAATATATATTCTTAAAATTTATTTAACACGATTTAAAGCTTCGATTTTATCTTAAAAAGACGGTAACATACATTAAGAATATCATTATATTTTTTATAAATATCGTGCAAGTTAGGTGAAAAATAAAACATATTTCGTGATTTTCTTGCAACATTTCCCTCTACATTATTGTCCAACACTAAATAACATTCACGAAGATTTCGAAAAAATTATAACTCTTCTGTGCATTTAGTAAAATGGTATCATAGAATATTTATTTCATTATAATATCTATATTTCAAAGCACATACAAATACTATAATGGCGCCCAAACAGACTCGGTATGAACAACACAAACCGACAAATTTTTCTAGACCCCTCAATTCAAACTTTAACTGCAAAAAATGCAATTTTCCAATAACAGAAACGATAAAAATACTTACAAACTCGCGTCAGTTAGCCTTGGATATGTCCTGAATCTATCTAACCCCTAACCCTCCATTTAACCAAGTCTGTTTAACCCTTTGCTTACAGGTATGTTCCAACTGACAACAATTTTACAACATTGAATCACTTAGAGGTACCTACATTTAATTCTACATGACGCGATCAAGTCTTGAAGAGAGTGTGCGTATGTATATTAAAAATATGTTTATAAATATAAAAGTGTATAAATACCACCAGAGCAAAGTGGACAAGAAAACATTCAAGGCTCCAAATTTCAATAATAACTTGTTGAATGACAAAGATATGACATGATATCTATCAGGATATGCTTTTAACTATAAAATATATAAAGGGTATACGTATCTACGTCTAAACTAATCATAAATAATCGCTAAGGGTTAAATTCATGTCTACTGTAACAAACAATCTAACCTAGTCTAACACTACGTTTCAATATCACCGAACACCAATCGTTAAACTACAGTAAATGGACATACAACCCTTATTTTAGTCACATATATACCTATACATTTGGCATCGTGAGAATTCCAAAACGTTTCCCGGTCCTTTGAAGGCGCGGCTTTCTGCGGAGACGCGCCATTTTGTGTTGTTTAGCGGCCATTTTGAGATGGTTCACAGTCGTCGTCTCTTCATCTGTGAACAAAAACCCTTTGTGACAGTCTGAAATGAGAAATGCAAAGAGAATTCTGCAATGTTTTGGCGCATTTAATCAGAGGGAATAGTGATAGTGCGCTAGAATTCCTATTATTTAAAATACAATGAATTTATTTTCACTAAAATCCATTTCACGGAAATATTACCGACTTGTATATGCACATGTATTCCTATTAAAATACAATGAATTTATTTCCACAAAAATCCATTTCGCGGAAATATTACCGACTTGTATATGCACATGTATGTTTCTTTACATACAATTTACACGTGCTGTAATTTGAAGGTTATCAACTCCAGTTTCAATATTTAATTTGTTTCTTTCTTTAATTTATTGCCATAGGGAGTCATATATTTATTAAAAAAAAAACAATACAGGTATTGTGTTTGCAATATACAACATTGTTTACACAAATATTAAAAAACTATATTACAATGCAAGAATATACCTAAACGTGCCATCGCATACGGTTGTTGAACTGACTAAGAAAGAAAAAAAAAACGTTATAATCATTTGAGCAGCTTACCTTCCATTTAAGCAGCTCAGGCCATTCGAATGGTCATTGGTAGGTAGCGCGACGTTGGAGGGTGGACTCTTGTTGAGCGGGTACCACTGGGCCACCGGTTTCCGAGGGTTGTCCAGCATCTCAAGCCAATGCTCGCGACCCATGCCGATAAGGGAGGAGCCGATGGCCGCGCAGCCTATCAGCTCGTTGGAACCAATCCTGTTAAAAAACGATGTGTTATTGATGACACCATTCTAAAAATCTCAAAGCTATTATTTAACAAATTCATATTTTATACAGCCCAGTGTCTTATACCCTTATTTACAACTTCCTTCGTACCAAAGAGGAAAGTCTAAGGAAAGGTCAAAAGGTCCTGAATCCAAAGTATGACTATTTGACTACCGCTATTCCGTATCGATCCTGGTGCCTCACGAGCTGCTTTCTGTCTAAAGGATGACTCACGTTAGACCGAGCCGTGTCCGGGCCGGAGCTTCCAGCCCTTACTATTCTATGGCAGGACAAGCGATCACGTGATACTTTCCATAGAAAACGATGCGCCGGAAGCTCAGGCCCGGATACGGCCCCGTCTAACGTGAGTCATCCTTAAATCAAGTTTTTGAAATGATCGTATATTACTCAGCTTCCGATTTCCGGACATGTCTGATACGAGAAAAATTTAAGAAAATGAGTAAATTAACTGAATGCCAGCCGATGATTGTGTGCAGCACGAGGCAAAGTAAGTAATAAAGTAGTTTTTAAGAAATTTCGAGATATAACTAACCTGTCATAATCAATCACTTTGACCAGCAGCGTGATATCAAAGACGTTCTCCGAAGGCAGATCGAAGACCAGAGCCTCGTTGTAAACCGGATTCAGTGTATTCTTCTTGACTGTGGTTTTCTTCTTCTTTATCCTCTTGCCTTGGCAGATAAGGCAGATTTTCACGTATGGGTCTGAAATGGAATTGTTTTGTTAGAAAGCCCAATGTCAGCGCCTTTTTCTACTGACAGAAATGGCTTAACAGACTATAGGTATGCATAAAATTCAAACTACGAAAATACAAATGCATCAGAAAATACTAATCTTACTTCAGCAAAACGAGAATTGTATAAAATCCAACAATTTCATTCTTGCGTGACACATACTCGTACCTACAAGACAAAATCTCTAAAGATTTATATCAATTTTCAAACAAGGATCAAGTGAAATACCATTCTTTCTCGTAAGCTAAAGATTTACGACGTATATGCGCTTAGTGTCAGTACTGTCGCAAACTTTCGTGACCCGTTCAATGTAACAAGTGAACCATTTTAGTTACCAAGTAGCTGTCATCGAATTACAGACCCCGAAGTTTGCCCCCGGTAAATTAGGGATCCTTAATAGTTTAGTGTTGGGGAAGCCGGAGAAAATTGGCATAAACCAATTACTTGTCTTGTGCCAGTGGCTCGACGAGCCATCAATTAGTTGATAGTATTCGATGTCAGGCAATTATTAATTAAGTGGAGTTCGATAGTTAGGAAGTAAGTAACACCGGAGTAGTATGGCATTACGCTACCGCCTACTTCTTTTTTATGGACTATCTGAAAATACGAGGATTTTTGTGGAACAAATCGTTCGACACTCGTATTTTATCCGACACGTTCGACTAACGCCCCCGCGATTGGGCCGCCGGTACCAGCGCTATGACCATCATTTTTCTTTCCTTCATTACGTACTTAGACCCCTGACGAACCGCCATACTGGTACAAATGACCCAGTAAAATGTGTCACTGTCTCCCGGTCTAGAAAGTTAACAGCGCTTTGTCTGTTTGCAGCTTGTATCGAAAGCCCTTAAACATTGCATTGCTTAGACAAGAGACAAATCAAAACTATAAGATGCATTGGGTTGAGTTGTTTTTATTGGTTTTTGAGTATAGTTCATGATTGGAGTTCACACACACGTAAGCTAGGTATCAGTTATGATTTTTTCAAAAATTAAATTATATAAATTAAATTATTGGGAAATGAAAACATCGTAAGGAAACATAATAGGTCTGCAAAGAAAGTCAAAGGTGTGTTTTGGATTTCTATACCGCGTATATTCCCAAACAGTTTTTTACAGACTGTGTTCTACAGCGGGATATAGGTATACTCGTATACTGATGAATGATGACTCTTCATTAAAAAGAATGCCGTTGTTCGCCCACGTGCCTACCAGTTTACGACTAACAAGCTTCCGAACAGATCAAAGCTTTGCAGCGTTAATCCCACGGACAACTTGTAGGTAGGTACTCGTTCAAATTGCCACGTCCGACGTTCATTGCTATTGTTATCGCACTCTGAATGGGGCACGAGTTTGCAGATTTTAATATAAGGAATTGAAAAGATACGTAGGTACGTAAAGGATGAAGCTCAGAATCTTTTAAGAAACTTGGTTTTTATGGTAATGCTTGGTCATAATCTTATTATGTGACTTGTTTATGAAATGTTTCTCGTAAAAAGGCCCTGTTTTGTGTTTTAGTTCTTACAAATAAAACTTCAAAACTTTATCAAAAATGGCACTTTAACATAAATTTTAAATAACTAAATAGGTCCATGGAGTCCCAGCGCGCACAAGTTGTTCGCAGAAATCGCGAAGCTACTAGGCGACCTCCCACAACCTATCAGCATTGCTATACAGCGAGGAAATGCCGCCAGCTTCCTTGGTACAATGCCTCAAGGGCCCATTTTAGATTTAAGCTAGTTATTACTTTCGTTTAGTAGTAGGTACCACTGTATATATCTTGTATGTAAATAAATGATAGTAATATTTTTTTAAGTTACATTTAGCACAAGCAATTTTAAAAGAATGACATGACAGTAGTGTAAAACGTTACCTGATGATCCACTGATGTCCATGGCCTTAAGGTTCCTTCCTTTGATGACGGTGACTGTCAACCGACCGGCTGTCGGTAGGTAGCAGAGCGACAGCATCAACTCCCCGAGGTCTTTCTTCTCCTGTTGCCAAACAAAAATATGCTCAGTTGGTATTTAATAAGTCATAACCTACTCGTTCTGAAACATCAAAACGGTTTGCTGGAAATTAATAAAAGTTCCGTTAAAACATTGTTTATTATTCAAAAAATTGTAATTACAGCGTTCGCCAATAGATTACAATCTTAAATACTATTTAACCAACATTACCTAACCTAATTTTTAAATTGACTACACTACACTACTTAATTAATACAGCGATTCAAATATTCGTTTACATTGTTCTACGAGCTGTGACCACTTGGATGTGAACACATCAATGTGTGGTGCCATATTAAGCACAGAGTTGAGCAGCGTGAGTGCGGTGTGTAGCAGCCGCGCGCTGCTCAGTCACCCGCGCGCATCAGGTGCATACAGTCTTACCACCTCACACACCAGCTCTACACAATCCACCCTATTATGGATGACGCCTAGGGCGAGCTTCGCTACTGCTAGGTGTCGTCTGGTTTCTAGTGATTCGTACCCTAGCATGCCTAGCAGAAAACGCGACGGGTACAAACATAATTCTATGCTGCATCCGCCTCATATACTTACCTACACGATTTTTCGCTTTCTCCTTACTAGAATTTTACTCGTATGCACGCGCGATCAAACTTATTGAACTCGAATAGGTGTCCTAAAACTCAATTGACAATCGTGCGAACTTAGTTCGTACGAACGCGCGATCAAATATATTAATATCGAATAGGGTGTTGAAAATAACATCGCTAACATGACATTCGATAATCACGTCGCACCGTCAGGGAGCGGGGTGGGTGATGATCGCGTATTCGCGTCCTAATAGGACACCCACGGTGCGATTCGGGAAAAGACTTAGAGATTCACTAGATATGAAATAGTAAAGATATGTGACGTTCCACGGCAAAAAGCTTATATTTCAATATAAGATAACAAGACAAACTAACAAGGCTAACATAATAACTCAACTGCAAATATTGATATCAAATAATATTTACCGTAAGATTTTCATATTATCATTCTTATCAATAGGAAAATAACGACATCATTAGTCAAAGCAACAATACTCGGCCTTGAACCTTCCTACCTTTATTCCAATATTCAATACACCAGAAACGAGGACCCGTTGCCCATTATCCATCACTTCCCTCACACACGCGAGGGTACGAATCAAGATAACCATTCTTATTGCGACCCCTGGGAGCCTAACCAACATAACAACCGTTGATAGAGTTAGACCAGGAAAAGTCGATTTTGTTAGCATAACGCAGTGCAAGTGTTATTTAAACGTCATCATCTCATAGAAGTTTTACGTTTAAAATAACACTTGCCCTGCGTGTGCTATCAAAATCGTTGCAGACTTGTCTTGGTCTAACTCTAGAAAACGCCAATAGGAACTTAAAATTGTTACAATAGTAATTACTGGCAATGCAACCCATTTCTCACAAACAATAAAGATTATGATTAAACTTAAATGGGGCGTTATCTATGAAAAGGGACCTTATTGTCGATGGCGCTTACGCCGCACGGCGTCGCGCGGCATTGTATTTATATCGGAGCATCATTAATAATGGCGTAAGCGCCATCGACAATAAGGTCCCTTTTCATAGATAACGTCACAAATTAAGTATGGAAACAGTCACGTGACTTTTCGTAGCTGTCATCAGGATATTTTTTTCTTCGCGTTAGGCGTTTATCGATGTAAGAATGTCATCTTGGCTAGGCGCCCTGAGATCCGGAAAAAAAAATATGGAGATTTTACTTCATTTTGATAAAGATGCCAAAACCTCCGTGAAACACAAACATATTAAAAATAATAATAGGTCACTGACTTTTTTTAAGTTGAATAGCTCGAAGAGGAGGAGGAGATGGGTTATTATGGAGCGAAACATGTAACCTTCGACTTGAAAACATTAGTCACCCGTTTTAATACATTTACTAAGTTGGTTGGGGTTAGATGAAAAGGGTTTTTCATAAGGGGTAAGAGAAAAAAAATCAATTTTTGCGACTTTTCAAAAACCCTTTCAATCCTTTTTTTTTTCATGACCCAGGGGGAATCCTTCATGGATCCCACTGGCCCGGGAGAAGGATCTCATTGGGTATATCCGACTTCCACTCTTCTCCGCCTACCTGGCCTCCTTCGGCGCTGAGGAAGCGAGTTGGCGTCGTCCTCGCGCGATCATTCTGCGGCTTCCTTTTGTGTCAGAACGGTGACGCCAAAGGAAGCCACTGCCGCCCATGCCTCCTCACTGCTGATCATACGGCGTATTAGCGCCGGCAGTGAGAGCTAGGTCTCCTCCCACAGCCGCGGCAAGGGCAGCGCGAGGCTCCGCCCACGCAGGGCAATTCTCGCGCGTGTGTTGGGGCGTGTCCACGGCTCTTCCATCACAATGGTGGCACACTGTCGTCGGCTCTCTTCCCATCCTCTCACACAGGTACCAGCCGAAGCAGCCGTGCCCCGTCAGGAGCTATGTGAGGTGGAAGGAGGGTACAGGTACACCGTGCTTGCGTTCGACCCATTCTTTCAGAACGGGCCAAACAGCGGCCACCAGGTCCCGGCTAGCTCCCGGGATCTCCAGACGCTCCGACCATTTTTCATAGAGCACCTCTCGTGCTTCTTCCCGCCACTTGCGAACTTCTTGAGAGACGGGCCAGTTTTCCTCCCTCCTTGCTGCTATCACCCGCGGACAATAGCAATAGACCGCGGACTGAACCTTGGCTTCAAGGTCCCAAGGCGGGCTCCCGGCTAGCAGGCCGGCTGCTGCGTGCGAGTTATCGCGATACGCTCTAGCCACCCTGAGAGCTATGGCCCTCTGCGGCCAACGCCCATATTGGCGCCCCGTAAAGCGCCATTGAGCTCACCACACTTATATAAAGCCGCCTGCAGGCTCCCCCTGGACCGCCTAGATTTGGGAGGATCCGACCAAGGGCTCCGGCTGCAGCCAGCAATTTCGGAGCCAAGCGCCTGAAATGTTCCTCGAACTTCCATTTACCATCGAGAACGAGTCCTGAGTACTTCATCGTCGACCCAACGGCAATGGAAGTTCCTCCCACGGTAATTTGGGCTCCCTCCGGTGGTTTGTTCCGAGGCCCGTGGAAGACCAGAACCTCGGATTTGTGCAGTGCGACCTCCAGACCTAGCACCCGAATCCTGTGCACCACGTATGCAACTCCTGCTGTAGCTACATAGGCAGCCTCCCTGTAGGTCCTGCCACGGGCTGATGCGAGGGTGTCATCAGCGTAGCAGGTAATGCTGACTCCCCGCAAAGAGGCCCCGCGTAGGACCCAGTCGTATCCAATGTTCCACAGGAGTGGGCCCAGCACCGAGCCCTGTGGAACACCGCACGCCATCTCCCGTCTCCCCCTACCGTCCTTAGTTGGTAATACCACAACGCGCCCGGCAAAGTAATCCGCCACTGTTTTTTGTAGATAATAGGGCACGTTGTGATATTTGAGTGCCGCTTTTATTGTCTCCCAGGGTAGGGTGTTGAATGCGTTTGAGATGTCCAGTGACACGGATATCACAACCCCACCCTGAGACACCTCCTCCTCGGCGAAATCCTTTACGCGTTCAATCGCGTCCAGTGTCGAGCGTGCGGGCGGAAACCCTTTCAATCCTACCCCAACGCACCTATGTACCTACTTAATTTGGTTCAGAGGAGTGCACTCACGTCGATAGGAATAACAGGCTTCCTTCAAAACCACTAACCTTCATAAAATATCCCAACAATGGGCTGTAAGGTACTTGAACAAAATGTCGTATCTGTATGGAGTTATCGAGAAAGATCCGCCATTTTGTGTCAACCAAAATGGAAGTGGTGACTGATTAATGACGGCATTAGGACAAGTTTTATGCCTTTGGGTTAGGCGTTCGTCCCTGGTGATTTTTACACGACTGCCCAAACAAAAAGAGTGTATTGTTTTCAGCGTTCATGTTTGTATGTATGTGAGTTTCTTTATTCCACCTTAACTTCTGAATGCCTTAACCGATTTAGACGTATACATCATTAGAATCCTTACGTCATCTCGGGTAACATAGGCTATGTGACGTCATTATAAAAACAATATGGCGGACTTAATACGCCATATTACGCAACCTTTAGAAAAAAATATCGTGCAAACCTATCGAGTAGGGTATCAAAATGAAGGGCTGTGAAAGCCGATTGATAATATATATGCAACATGTGGGTTTAAGTTTCATTTTGAGAAAGTAAGAATTGACAAAATATGTTAAGAGAAGCTAATCTCATAAAACCAAATATTATTATTGAATGGGATACTTATTAAAATAAAAGGAAAGGGTTTGACCGCTGATCATAAAAAAATATAATTATATTATATTAGGTAGGTACATACTACTCATAGTTTTTAAAACATGTTCGTAATTGCGCTTATGGAATCGAAAAGTTTAAAATATAACTTCTATTTATTAATCGATACGATACAGAGTCCGTCTAAGCTAACTCTGCACCGACTTTGGCAGAACAAATCGTGAAAGTATCATTACCGTACCGTACCGTATGGTTTGATTTAATTTTAACATTTATGATGATGATGACATTTTTTTTAAGGCCGAAGGGTGAGCTCCACGTAGGGCCTACGGCTCAGAGCGTAAGAAAGATGTGCGCTTCCTGCAACTTGTCCAAGTATATGCACTCGGTCCAAAGCCAGGCGCCAAAGACGCCCCCACACTAAAAGGGTCAGGCGTAGCCCGACGTACGTGACACGCTATACGCTTACCAAAGCCGGGCGCCTTTGACGCCCTCATACTCAAAGCATCGGCCGTAGCCCGACATACGTGGCGCGTTGTACGCGTTCCAAAGCCGGGCACCTTCGGCGCCCTCACACTTAAAGGTTTTGGCGTAGCCCGATGTACGTAGCGCGCTGCACGCAGTCCAAAGCCAGGCACCTTCAAATCTCTCATATTAAAAGTATTGGGTGTAGCGTGACACGCTGTATGATTACCAAAGCCGGCCTCATACTCAAAGCGTCGGGCGTAGCCCGACGTACGTGGCGCGCTGTACGCGTTCCAAAGCCGGGCGCCTTCGGCGCCCTCATACTAAAAGAGTCGGGCGTAGCCCGACGTACGTGGCGCGCTGCGCGCGGTCCAAAGCCAGGCGACTTCTACTTTCTCATACTAAAAGTGTCGGGCGCCGAAGGCGCCCTCTTACTCAAAGCGTCGGGCGTAGTCCGACGTACGTGACACGCTGTACGCATACCAAAGCCGGGCGCCTTCGGCGCCCTCACACTTAAAGGTTCTGGCGTAGCCCGATGTACGTGGCGCGCTGCAAGCGGTCCAAAGCCAGGCGCCTACGACTCTCTCATATTAAAAGTATCGGGCGTAGCCTGACACGCTGTATGATTACCAAAGCCGGCCTCATACTCAAAGCGTCGGGCGTAGCCCGACGTATGTGGCGCGCTGCACGCGGTCCAAAGCCAGTCCCCTCAACATTCTCATACTAAAAGTGTCGGGCGTAGCCCGACGTACGTGACACGCTGTACGCTTACCAAAGCCGGGCGCCTTCGGCGCCCTCTTACTCAAATCGTCGGGCGTGTACGAGGCGCGTTGTACGCGTTCTAAAGCCGGGCGCCTTCGGCGCCCTAATGGTAAAAGAGTGGGATGTAGCCCGACGTACGTGGCGCGCTGCACTCGGTCCAAAGCCAGGCGCCTTTGACTCTCTCATACTAAGTGTCGGGCGTAGGCCCACATACGTGACACGCTGTACCCTTACCAAGACGCCTTCAGTGCCCTCTTGCTCAAAGCGTCGGGCGTAGCCCGACGTTCGTGGCGCACTGTACGCGTTCCAAAGTAGTCGGGCGTAGCCCGATATATGCGGCGCTCTGCGTGCCTTTCTGTACTGAGGACGCCCTCGCAAAAGTAATATAAAGTGACTTCAAATGATTATTAACGAAATCATGACCCCAAAATTAATTAATTAAATAAAAAATTAATAAACACGACTGCGAAAAAGCGAACTGAAAAGATAAAAATATTTTTTAGTTGTGTTAGTTACTCAACTCAATGAATGTAAAAATTCTAAAAAGTATAAAATAAAATAAATTAATTAAAAATTAAAAAACACGACTGCGAAAAAGCGAACTGAAAAGACAAAAATAATTTTTAGTTGTGTTAGTTACTCAACTTAATGAATGTAAAAAATTATTAGAATATGAGTGTTTAGTGAAGGTTATAAACAACAAACGCAAAAGTTTTATGCTCATTTAGGATCGTGACTGTACCTGTGTATTTTATTTCAATTGCAGTCGGGGACCTTTTAAATGGGAAAATGTCAATACATCAAGGTCCCCGACTGCAATTGAAATAAAATACACAGGAGTCACGATTCTAAATGAGCATAAAACTTTTGCGTTTGTTGTTTATAACCTTCACTAAACACTCATATTCTAATAATTTTTTACATTCATTAAGTTGAGTAACTAACACAACTAAAAATTATTTTTGTCTTTTCAGTTCGCTTTTTCGCAGTCGTGTTTTTTAATTTTTAATTAATTTATTGACCTAAGTACTTCCCGTTATTTTGTCTCATCATCATCATCTCAGCCATGAGACGTCCACTGCTGAACATAGGCCTCCCCCTTGGACCTCCATACGTGCCGGTTGGAAGCGACCCGCATCCAGCGTCTTCCGGCGACCTTAACAAGATCGTCTGTCCATCTTGTGGGTGGACGTCCTACGCTGCGCTTGCTAGTCCGTGGTCTCCACTCGAGCACTTTTCGACCCCATCGGCCATCTTCTCTGCGTGCAATGTGGCCTGCCCATTGCCACTTCAGCTTGCTTATTTTGTCTATTATGTATTTTTTCAAGAAAATATTTTTTATACTAATAAAGTAAATAAGGAATTTTTGAAAATTTGTAACTCTAGCCAATATGAAGGGATATTTTGTCAAGTACTGATATTCATTCTAACGATTTTTTTCATATTTTTTTAAACCCATAGTTCTAAAGTTAGAGTCATAAATATTAACTATATCAAAAAATGATTTTCTGAGACCCTTATTCGTTTTGAAAGACCTATCCAACGATACCCCATACTATTGGGTTAAAGCAAAAAAAATATAAGTTTGTTTGGGACTACCCATAGGTACAAAGTTTTTTTTTTTGGAATTAACCCTAAAATATTTTTTTTGTAGTTTTTTACCGTTTTGTCGCCATGCGTGATTAATGTATCCATGCCAAATTTCAGCTTTCTAGCACTAACGATCATGGAGCACAGCCGCGGACGGACAGACGGACATGGCGAAACTAAGTATAAGGGTTTCTAGGTGACTACGAAACCCTAAAAATGAACTGTCGTAGGAACCATAATTAGCCACGAGGGGTATAATACTAACATTAACATCGATTCTTACAAAACAACAAAGAAAAGAATAAGAACAAACTGAAACTATTTAAGTAAGTATTTATACCTGAACTGAACATTGCCTTCCTTATAATATATAATACGAAAAAAGCCTTTTTCTATGGACGGGGCTAAAAATACACTTTTGTGTATTACAAAGTAACAAGCTTCTGAAAATTAACAACCCAGCTGGAAACTTCCCACGAGTATTATTAAACAATTCCTTACTTTATTAAACAAGCACAACAAAATTTGCTAAAGATAGAAGTAAAAAAGCTGTTTTGTATTCGAATCATTCGAATGTGTCTAACGTATCCACAGACTAAACAGACATCGCATTATGAATCGTTTACGAAGCGCCAGGGCACCAAAATTATTTGATTGACTGATTGATTGATTGATTAGGTACAATCTTACTTGTTATTAAGTACTACGCTATGGACAGCACTATTGAGTTCTATCCTATACAGATGTAGTGCATAATTGTTTTCCTTCGTATTCTCTCGGAAACGTTCGTATTTCGCTAATTCAGTAAACGTCAGTACTTTTTGTACCGAGACTGACTGAAATAGCAACACGTTCGTACGTTTCCGTGAAAATACGAAGGAAAATAATTATGCACTACATCTGAGTTATAGTACAGATCTAGTGCATAATTATTTTCCTTGTGTTCATATTTGTTTTCTTATAATGTTCCATCTTGTATCAAAAACACCAAAATATTAGTGCCGTGCACTGACTCTTGAGCCGAATTCGAACTTTCAAAATTTGAACTTGATTTGATAATTCTCTTGTTCGCATGTATTTTAAGTACATTACAAGCGGGATGCAATGAAATATCATTCAAATAACGTGTGTGAGCGAGGTTCTCGGTTCTTTGACATTCACGTGGAAACTATATTCGTAATTAATTTTGCTTTCTACATGAGAATCGTCGGTATATTCTAGAATTTAATAAGACCTAAAACCCCAATTTAATAAGTCAGCCAAGATTTGGTTAATTAATTAATTAGTGTTTAATTATTACACGAAATTAACCGAGGCATTTGTATAGACATATTAATTAAAATTAAAATGAGATATACAGTTAAGTATTTAAGTCATCAATAGAGGAGCAATTGATTGATTGAACATGGTTTTATTTTCAAATACTTCTGTGTTCAATCAGTCACATTTTACGGCACTTTTTTAAAATGTATTGCGCTAGAATTCTCGAGAATAGGGAAACAATTTACTGTTAATACTCAATTAAATCCTAGTAGCCTAGCGGTAAGGTGTGCAGCCTCTAAACCGGAGGTCCACCCATTGAACTATTATTACTACGTATAGAAACCGGCACAGAGAACCAGTATTTTTCGCCATGAGTTGTTGTTTTGACAACAAACCATAGAAGCGGAGCGAGAATCTCGTGACCTAAACGCGTAAGCGCCATGAATTTCACGGCGCTTACGAGGTTTTGGTCGCGTGGTACAGGTTGTGATTGCGACAATTTTATTGCTTGGTATGGCTTTTCTATAGTAATAAAACCCAATGGGTCCACTCCGGTTTTTTGGTGAAGGAAAACAGTGTGAACGGACCGGAATAATCCAAATGAGGTCCAGTTTTCCCTCTAAAATGGAAGGTCAGGTCAAGATTCGCTTTGTACGAAGACTTCGCCAATTCAATTTTCAATTTAACGGGATTATGTTGCCCTAAAACGAGCCTCGGATTCTTTTTTGTTGCAACCGAGTAATCGGTCGGGAACGGAGTCTCCGTTTGTGCTTACTAAATACCAATTCTAGGTATCTGCGCCAATATAGTTAAGATCAAGTTGCGAAAAAGCGTATATCTATCTAGCGGCCCATCATCAAAGAAAAATTGGCATTCAATTTGGTATTAGAATATTGTATTGAAATTGTTTGGTTTTAAAATCGAACGAAACCAAACAAACTCTGTTCCATTTAATAATGATTTTAAATTTTTGGGCCGTAGGTACCTACTAAACTATAGGTAGGTATGTATAAAGTAATTACCTGTGGCGCAGCGAGTATGTTCATGGTATACTCAATCTCCTGATGCAGATCTGCCGACTCCAGCAGACCCTTGAGGACCACGTGGCCGATGAGGTCGTGCCTCGAGAACCGGTCGAAGTCATACACGGAGAACTGCAGGTAGCGCTGACGAAGCTCCTCGTATGGAACACTAGACAAATCAACAACGTTAGTACCACTGGTCCTACTGTCGCAAAAAATACTTTAATTAATAAATGAATACTATTAAGGACATCCTTATAAAATTTTACTGCACCCATGACTCAGAAACAAATATCTGCGCTCATCACACAAATGAATGGCCTTTACCAGGATTCGAACTCAAGACAGGGTTTCAAAGGCAGGGTCACAACCGACTAGGCCTGGAGGTCGTCCAATGGGATTGAGAATTAGGAGTGTTGATTGCAGTTAAAATAAAAAATGCCTTAAACTGTGCATAAAACGAAGCATTAAAAAGTTATTGGAAAAATGTGAATGGCATTCATAATTATATTTGATTTGATCACAATTTTTATTTCAAAAGAACTTCAAAAACTAGGTAATTTAACCGTGATATCATACGCTATTTCATTTAAAACTCGATGCCTGGATATCGTTTCAATTTGATTTGACCTGTCAGTGAAATTTTTTATTAGAAAACTCATTGCAGAGGATACAGAGATCACTTTGTATAGAAATTACCTACCACACAAACATATCCATTTTCATTTTTCTTAAGTGTAGGACCAGAATGCCTGCTTCAGGTTGTACCAATTCCATTCCATATTCGTAAAATATTAAGATATCAGTCATAAGGTATTATTTATTTTGCCCTTGCTTGTATGACATTGCGTGCTTACAAATCATCATAAATTAAAACAAATTTCAGTTCGAAGTAAATACCTTACAGAAGGATTTCAACTCTGATTAATGTTTGATGATATCTTTAATACTAAATAATCTGAGGTCGAGATCGAAGAAGAGAAATCGAGATAAATATTTGACTAAGTCTAGCTTCATGACCCTAGGTTCTCGACCTTAAATAAATCGAGAATAGAGATAACATAAAAATGCATAAAAATAGGCCCACCAAGATGTTAGATATTTAAAAATCTAAAAATAAAAGTTTGCAACTTGATGTATGTAATATAATGTACTTAATAACAATAAATATTAATAATGTGAAGAGAGAAGTAGGTATACCTACCTAGAGTATAATTAAACTATGCTTAAAATGGTATAAAACAGAAGTAACATGTGGCTAAGTACGAAAATACGAACAAAAAACTTTTTTCATTGAACTTCATTTAAATTTTAATAAGTAATAAGCAAGTTAAAAATATACAGTGAATTTACCTATCTACTCGTACAAAAATGAAGGATAAACAATACCCTTTAAAAAAGCCTGGTCGTAATAATTGTACTATTATTGTGCCTACCGGCCGACACAGGCATGATTGAACTTAGTAACAGACCAGATATATTTTGATTATATATTTGTGGTTTAATTCGATTTCATGTTGATAACTTTAGAGTCTCCCTTGCCGTTCCCAGCGAGAAAGTGAGATGTTTTGCTCCACTAAGCATTAATTTCAATCACACAAGGCTGGAAACTTTCCCGCCATCTGACAGTACGTTTATTGGAATACCTGGGTTCATATATTGTAAATATCCTAGCGGTCTTAATATTTAACAAGCAAAAACGTCTGAGAACGATGCTATTGAGCTTAGAATAAATACCCTTTTTTTAAAGTTTCATATCTCATGAACTATTTAACATGCGGCGCTGTACATGGGCTTAAATTGTTACAAATTTAATGTTCTTTTAACATTACATCGCAAGTTTTGACCAAAAACCCATAGTTTTATAATAAAAGTGCAAAAACTGAAAAAACTCCGAAATTTTTGCAGTTTTTTGCAAATTACGCAGGGAGCACAACTTTTTTTTGCTTGCAAAACATAGTTTCACATTTCTCCAAGGACTGCAAACAACATACAAAAAATATAGAACTACATCACGAATTGTTTTTTTAGGACATTTTTTTGTAAGATTTGACTGATGTATATGTCGAAAATGTAACCCTTAATTTGGCAGAAAATAAAAAAACTTGATTTAAATGTTTATGTGCACATTTATTTATTATTATGCCTTTAAATATGTCCTAAAAAATGTTTAAAAAATATTTTGCTGTAAGATTTCCTGAAAATCGAATGTGCAGTATTTTTAACAAAAACGTACGCTCGTCAAATTTAGTGTGTTAAATATACTTAACAAATTCCAAAAAAGGGTATCGAAACAAAGACAAGGAAAACATTTTTTTGGCATTAATTCGAAGAAAAGACCTAAAAGAATTTGCTACGAAACGCAAGTACAATATAGGGTTAAAGAGGGCCATATGTACTGTAAAACGTAATGTACCTACTGTAAAACTTCCCAACTAGTCCTATACTGCAACTATGGTCCACAGTTCAAAAGAAAATTAAGTATCAATACCAATGTTCCTTTTGGTTTACTCCGAGTTTTCTTCCATTTATAAACATATCTTGCCTTAGAACTACAAAAAATACCGTAAAAGTCACACCTGAACGAAAAAATTACAGTTAATTTTGAACCATAGTTGGCAGCTTTGGACTATAGTTGGGATGTTTTACCTATTAAGTATATACCAAGTGCGCGACGGCTATATAAAGATCTATCGACGCGCCTAATAGAGGCCTCGGGTGACCAGAGGGCTGGCCAGTATTTCGCACAGCGCATTAGCTTAGCTATGCAGCGAGGAAATGCGGCCAGCCTTCTGGGCACCCTGCCCGTTGTTGGCGATTTAGGCCAATTTTTTTGCTTGTAGGTAGGTTAAGTATTTAGTATTAAGTTTTATTATGTTGGTTTTTGTTTGTTTAATTTAGTTTTAATAAATAAATACCCAATTAAAACATGCGGGAGAAAACTGACCTGAACAGGAAGGTTTCATTAAACACCGGATTCAAGTTCTTGCGATGCACTTTGGTCTGGAACTTTTTCTTGCGGTCTGGCAGGAGGAACACCTTGATGTAGGGGTCGCTGCTACCGGTCACGTCCTTGATCGGCAGGTCGCGAGCCTCGAAGATCTGGGTGAAGAAAGAATATAGTCAGAAAAAAAATTAAACTTCAAATCTAGGATCGAAAATTCCTCGAAACGGAATCTATTCTATATATGCCATATTCTTCTAAATTTAACGTTACTGCACTCCAAAACATAGGTTTGATAGTTAAATATACACTAAAATCTATACAACACTACACCTATAGTTCGTTTTTTTAGCATTAGAAAGAACTTGAAAGAAGGTAAGCGATCTTGACATGTCTTTTAATTGAAAAACGTTTTTTAAAAATCAATAACTATTACTTATGAAAGCAGAAGGATATAAATAATCGTATTAGATTCATAATTATTACATATTTGCCGTAACTTATTTTTAAAATGTGTTTTTCAATTAATGGACACATCAAGATTGTTTACCTTATTTCTAATGCTAAAAAAAACGAACTATACTATACTACACCTATAAACTCTAAGCGTTGTACGGGCATCTGCTCAGATGATATAACCAAACGGAGTAGCCATTAACAGGCGTCCCCCTCTATCGAAATAAGTGCCCAGTGGTGTACACATTGTATGGACTAACGTTTATCTGACATGGCTATTTTTACGTTACGTACCTATACATTTGACGTGCCCCTCCCCCGAAAAAATTGCAGACTGTTTTGTACAGAAAATTTACAGACAAGGCGTCTCCGTTTGGTAATATCCTCCAAGGGCATCTGTCTGTACCCTGTAAATTTCATTAATTCGATAGGGCGACGTGACGTACGTCGTACGCGGTGTCATTTTGTATGGGACTTTGAGTTCCCAAAACGTTTGGCGCGCTGTTCAAAATCCCATACAAAAATAGACAACGCAAACGCAAACGCTTGTCACAGTAGCGAATTAAATGTACACTAGGGATTCTGGTATGAAGGGATAAGAATAAAGTTACAAAAACAGTTATTCAGAGATGGCTGTAGAAAAAGAAGTGATACAATTGTATGGAAAGTGTATGGGAGCCAGCGAGGAAGGCGTTCTTTGACGTTCGCATTGTAAATGCCGACGCCGCCTCGTATGGTCCACTCACATGGCCCACAATTGCCCAAATACACGCTCGCGAAAAACATCGCAAATACGACCTGGCTGCAGAAGATCTCAGAGCCTCATTCACTCCTCTTGTGGTCTCCTGTGATGGCGCTGTCGGAACGGAATATGAATCCTTCATAAACAGAACATCCCTTAAGCTCCATGAAAAATGGTCCAAACCATACTCACAAGTGATACAATACAATTTAAATGAAATTACAATATTTAAACTAAGCCGAATCAGTAACAAAGAGAAACTATTAGGTTATATTTTTCAAGATTTATTATTAATGTTCACTTATTCATAACCTAAGAACAAACATGACTCTGATGGATATATTTGAAGTTTTGTTTGAATATTTGCTTTATCTTTATATAACGCTAAATTTTCAAATAATAATGATTCATTTATTGTAATATCGACAGCCAAAATTCATGAAACCAACTAACAAGTATGAATACTAAAGACTAAATTGTTAATTATCTAAATTGTTTAAGTCAGCCTTTTCCAATTAATTACGAAAGCGACGCCAAAACCTACGTCAATTTACAATATATAATTTAATTTTCAAATTATGCGAAAATTATCCTGTCTGGGTAAATAGCTCCGGCATACTTTCCAAATTCAATAAACGCGAGGAAATTCCAGTAACGAACCCTAAACTACAGAATCAGATGTCTGAACAAGATTCTGTTGTAACAAATTGAACCTTGTTCATTACAAGTCAGGGTAGAAATTGAAAGGCACGCTGAAAAACTGAGACGAGTTTTCAAAAGTAATTTAAGTTTGGTTATCGTAACAGGCCGCGTAGCCAAGATGCCAATCGCTTACGCTCCGTAGCGATCGAAACGCAACTGTCACTGTCACACTAATATGGAAGAGTGATAGAGAGACATAATGCTTTTCGTTGTCGAAGCGATAGCGATTGTAACCTTGGCTAGGCCGGCAGCTTTATCTTAACGTAAGGAAGTTGTTATCGAATATCGGGTTTACTCAGCCGCACCCGACCCTGCGGTTGCCTGACACCAAAACCTGATAGAAGATGTTTCAAAAAATGCATGATCAACAATACGGACTGAGAAAATTTAGAAAGAAAATAGGTGGGTCAAACAATTCTCTGAAAAAGGTCCCTTCTATCGACAATACGATAAATGTTAACGAGTCTAGTACATATTATATATCCCGTTTTTATTTTTGAATCTAAAGCACTGAAGAAATGTATCCCGCCTGTAAGACTACAGCGTAAAAACTGGCTTCAGATACCCTTAACTTTGCGATGTCTACAGCAAAGATGCGAACGAGTAAAGCCTACTATAAAATATGTATAACCCCACATACGCATCATCTAGTATGATATTAGTTTGCATTTAAAATTGTACCATATCAAAATCTTTATTTTAAATAATATCACAAAGGTGCTAAAAAGCGCTCCCATCGTCGACATTTCCTGACAGATACAAGTTCCTACTAAAATAAATTTAAATAGCTAATATAAATAGGTACTAAACCGATTATCTATCTATCTATCTATCTACAATGAAGTAAAACACAAAACATAATATTAATTAACAGCACATGCTTCTTCAGATAGTAGGTACGAGTAAATGTGCCTTTCCTGCAACATTTTTGATTTGTCGTCAATTCGCAAATCACTGTGTAAAAATAAAAAGGTCCTTCAATTAATAACCGCCTTAAAACCGTGTACCTATTATGGTTCTAACTCTCAAAAATATTGCTTTTGTTGGGTTCTGTTTGAGAACAGAGTCAAGCCATAAAGCGGACGTTCAACCTTGGGGACCTCAAATTTATTAAGGTCCAGGTAAGTCCAATTTTGGGCCGGAGTTTGAATTAAACAGTTTCCTGAAGTCTCATAGACCTGATTTAAACTTTCACGATTATCAAACATTATAAAATTGCACAACGGGACCTGATCGCGTAGGTATTTAAGTTTTAAGATTTACCTCCGACGTTACGAGGATGGCGTTGTCCCCGTGGTCTCGCGGAGAAGACTACGAAACGTCGAAACGTCGGAGGTAAATTTAAATACGCGATTAAGTCCCGTTGTGCAATTTAATAATGTCTCATAGACCTGCTATTAAAGTCTTCAAGTACATTTAGAGATTAGCCTCGTCCAGCCCAATAGGATTTTTAAAGGACATATTCTATTTTTAGCAAGTTAAGAATAAAAAGCCTCGATAGGTTGAGGTTACACTGAAAATTCTTTTTTTTTTACTTAAAACTTGAACCAAAGGACAATAAACTTTACTGTCCAAATAATTAAGTTTAAATTTCAGTGGCTTAAACTGAATATGTTGGGCAAGACAAGGCAAGAGAGACGTGAGTAACGCTATATCCTTTAAAATACTTATTCATTCACGTTCTTAAATATGGTATCGGAAGGTGTAAATGTGTATACTTTGTGCTCCGTTCTGTAGGATGTTTTTTATTTTATTTATTTAATTGGTACAAAAAAACTGTAACACGCAAGAATTCAGGTAAGAATTAGTATTTAATAATAAAAAATAATACAGCGCGAGACCAATATTGTCCACATAAATTACTAAATCATCACTACACCTTATAAAACAAAGTTCCTCGCCGCGTCTGTGTTTGTGTGTTTGTATGTTTGTTCGCGATAAATTCAAAAACTACTAAACGGATTTTCATGCTGTTTTCACCTATCAATAGAGTGATTCTTGACGAAGGTTTAGGTTAATTTGTTAACCCGTGCGAAGCCGCGGAGGGACACTAGTTAGTAATAAATCTATCTATCTAGGGCGACTCCGGGAATCTAATAACCATATACTTAGCTATATCAATGTCACTGTGATTTGGAACTTAAACTAGTGAGATTATTAAAATTGTTAATACAATAACATAAAGATAGCTCGATACAAAATCAAATTTAATATTCGCCATATCGGGCTCACCTTAAAATATGCAACTAAATTTAGAAAACCTTTCTGGGCTAATCTAAGCTCTCGCCCCAGAGGGTGCCAACTCAATTATTCCACATCCCAGCTAGATTGAGCTAGGCCGTATAGGCTCCCGCTGAAGCATGCAGACTTTAAATAGACACTAATTGCATAGTGCCTTTGACGACCGGTCTAAGTTTGAATAAAGGGGGCTTTGTTGCAACGACGTAAAGTGATGAAAGACCTTAGCAAGGTTTCCGGTTCACGGTTACATCCTTGATATAAAACAGGATATTCAGCGTTACTCATGAACGTGCTACAAACTTCAATCAGGCTCCAATTTCACCACGGTGACAGGTGCGACAATTGTAATACATCACTGTTGCTGACGTCACAGGCATCCATGGGCTACGCTTACCGCTTACCATCGGGCGGGCCGTATTCCTGTTTGCCACCATCATTGTTTTATTAAAAAAAACTTTATTATATTGGAAAAAAACAGATATTTCTCTTGCTAAGTTTATGACAATTGTCACAAGAAACACTACAATTGTCACGAAATTCCGACATATAACTCATTACCTGTCAAGAATTACCTACAATTCTTCTAAATCTTGACAATTGTCAGAAAGTTCGCAAAAGAAATATCTGTTTTTTTCCGATATAATAAAGTTTTTTTTAATAATACAATGATGGTGGCAAACAGGAACACGGCCCGCCCGATGGTAAGTGGTAACCGTAGCCCATGGATGCCTGTAACGTCAGCAACAGTGATTTTACAATTGTCGCACCTGTCACCGTGGTGAAATTGGGGCCAGGTATTAATACTTTGTCTTAATTTAGCAATCTAATGATGAAATAATACTAGCATTTTTGGTACAGCAAGGGCCTTTTTTTTCAAATGGCCAAAGGTTATCTAAAGGGGCCCACTGATTACCAGTTCGCCGGACGACATCAGCCTGTCAGTTAAACGCAAAATTTGACAGCTCCGAACAACTGACAGGCTTATATCGTCCGGCGAACTGGTAATCTATGGGCCCCCTAAGAGAGATGGTTTTTTAGCTACCTAGTTGTAATTTGTGTTCCTTTTCTGTATTCTCTTTTTCATTATGTGGTGCACAATAAAGAAGATATTATTGTTTCTGTATATCTTTCCCATCACGGAACAATGGTTTTCCGGACATTTAGGAGGCGTGCGCGCCCAAAGCCAACACGTAAAGGCCGTTTTGACACTTTAATAAAATGTAAGGGGTATATTATTGTTTTAGTATTAACCTTAACACATTGTAAAACCCGAATTCCTTTTGTGCAGTCGCTCTCTCTCTGTAATACAGTCATATCACAAATAGTCTACCGCGGCGGATCTGTATGTAATCAAGTTTATTTGCGAAATCAAGGCCGAGTTTAGTCATCTACAACCCTTGTGTCACATAAATACGATTATATAAATAGGCCTTACGTAGGTGTAGGATACGCAGGTGGAAGATGGATAAAAACTAGGATTTTGAAGTGAAAATATAAGAGAGTGCTCGCGTGTCGCGTGGTGAGCAGATAGGTAACGGTAAATTCGCAATATGTTTTAGGTTAAGTATACACGCCAGCGCCCTCTGTGACTTTATTTTAAATATTCACAATTAAGTGTGTTAGGCTCAATAGATGGAGTTAGTATGCACGAAATAAACCTTATTAATTAAAATTACGACTAATACAATAACATAATGAGTAGCCAGGGATTTTTGATACTTTAGTTTACATTATAAAGAAATCTTTGGCTTTCTTAATACTAGAAATAAGTTTACATATTTTAAATGAGCATGATTATACCTAAACTTAAATTATACATGAAATAAGGAACTGTCGCCTACATCCCCGCCCCTTAGTGCTGATAAGCACTAGCCATCAACTGGGGACAGTAATGCGACGCGTGTGGCAGGTCTGCGCAGCTGACCTGAGCGTGTGCGCACATCTACCACTCGAATACGGCCGTCACGGCCAGCGTGCGCCGCGCTCACTACACCATGTCGCCAGGAGCCGCGCTCTAAATTGGGATCGACCAGTACTACATAATCTCCTACTTTTAACGATCTAGATTCCCTAGTCCATTTTTGACGAGGGAGAAGTGTAGGTAAGTATTCTTTAATCCACCTAGCCCAAAACATATCTGTAAGTCGTTGAGCTACGCGCCACCTTTTGCGAAGGCAAAGGTCAGAATCGTCGTACTTACCTATAGGAGCTCCAGTAGATGAACTACCAATTAAAAAATGGTTAGGCGTTAACGCTTCGGGGTAACCGGGATCCGTCGACACGTGTGTGATAGGACGGCTGTTTACGAGAGCCTCCACTTCTGCCATCAACGTGGATAGGGTTTCAGGATGTGGTGCGCGCTCCTTCATGACGACCTTGAGCGCCGTCTTAACTGTGCGGACCATGCGCTCCCATGCGCCGCCCATTTCGGGGGCTCCGGGAGGGATAAATCGCCATTCAATCCCACGGACGGCTCCATCTTCACGCAGTTTGTCTACGTTCAGTTGCTGAAGACTCATCTTCAGCTCGTTGTCGGCTCCTCGCAGATTTGTACCATTATCTGAAAATAGAACCAGCGGAGTGCCACGGCGAGCAGACATACGTATGAGCGCCATAATTGCAGAGTCCGTACTCAGTGATTCTGTGATCTCGATGTGAATGGCTCGCACGGTGAGACATGTAAAGAGCATGCCATATCTTTTCTGTCTTCCTCGACCAATGGTCGTCTCCATAGGGCCGAAAAAGTCAACTCCTGTGTATGAAAATGGCCTTCGACTGTACTGTAAGCGCGCGGCAGGTAAATCACCCATTCTCTGAGGCTGCGGCCGAGCGCGTCGGTAGCGGCAAAACAAACACTGCGCGGCGACGCTGCGTACAGTCGGACGCAGATTCACGATCCAATACGACTGGCGTAATTCATTGACAACATGTTCATTCGCCACGTGCATGGCACGTCGGTGGTAGTATTCAACTAACAACCGAGTGGTTCTGTGTTTTCCATCCAAGATCGGTGGACGTGTAGTTGACAGTTCTACCCCTGCAGTTTGATCTATGCGACCGCCAACACGAAGGATTCCATCGTCGTCTAAATATGGAGTCACTTTTAGTAGACGACTGTTTGACGGCAGTGGTTTGTCTTGCGTAACACAGGCAATCTCGGCAGCAAAGGTATCACTTTGACACTTTTTTATTATGTGTTTTTCTGCCCTCTTCATCATTGCAGAATCGAGCTGTATTGTGTCTTTATTCTTTTCATTCTTCTTTCTTCTTTGATTTAATTTTCTTTCATGACACTTTTGTCTACATATTTTTATAAAACATAAAACTCTTGCAGCAGTGCGTACAAGTCGGATCCAGTTGGAGAAGCGTCCTTCATCGGGTACAGGTGAGTGTATTTCAAGTGTACTAACCACATTAACACTTCTTTTTTCACAGGTAGCCTCGTCGACGATCTTCGCATTCCTCAAGCCCTTTGGCCACTGATCTTCGGGTTGACGCAGGAATGCTGGACCTTGAAACCACGCGTCACTGTACTTCAGCGGAGGACTATCCGTCTTGGTAGCAATGTCAGCTATGTTCAAACGAGATGGCACGTAATGCCATTCATTGACATTAGTCAGCTCATCGATCTCCCCAAGCCTATGAGCAACGTAGGGCTTGTAGCTCCTGGGGTCACTTCTTATCCATTGTAAGACAGTACTGGAATCTGTCCAAAAATATCGCTTACTGGGCACCAGATTCTTTTGCTCAGTGGCAATAGTCTTTGCCAACCGTGTCCCAAGAAGACATCCTTGCAATTCGAGTCTTGGGACCGAAATTGGACGTAAAGGACTTACGCGGCTTTTACTAGCAGCCAAACAAACGAGTACGAAACCATCAGCACGCGTAAAACGCCAATATATTACCGTAGCGTAGGCTTTAATAGATGCGTCACAAAAAATGTGCATCTGTATATCCATTATCTTCTCGCAAGACGTAGACGTAGACGGTGAGTCATAGCACGGCGTCCAGGCGCCGGCCCGCAGGTACCAGCGCGGTATACGCAGCGACTCGAGCTGTTTCAACTCGTCGAGCCAAACCTTCCAACGAGTATGTTCTTCAGGCCGGATGTGGCACTTCCAGTCGACTCCGCTTCGATGTACGTCTTGAAATAAAATTTTAGCTTTTATAACAAACGGAGTGAGAAAACCATGTAAGTCATAAATTGACATAATAATGCTTAGCATTTTAGCCTTTGTAGGCGGAACGCTTCCATTTGAAATCTCGGGCGAGATCTGCCCAGTCGACACTTTTACGCTAAAGGTGTCGTCAGCAGGATGCCACATTAAACCGAGAGCGCGCTCAGTCATATTCGTAGCTTCGTCCTTGAACTGAACAGCTGATTGAGCCAGCGCTGTGGCCGGTAACGCATTCAAAACCGTTTTGCTGTTGCTAGACCAACCACGTATCTCGAAGCCGCCCATGCTATGTATGTACGTAATATCTTTAATTAATTGAATAGCATTTTCCTCACTATCTGTAGAATAATAACAATCGTCCATGTAATGCGAGTTTATAATCACTTGAACAGCTTCGCGAAGACCAGTATCCCTACTGGTCTTCGTATTTAAGTGCATTTTTATTTTTTATATGTTGCGCGATAAAAGGCGCGCAATTTGCACCGAAAATAAGGCTTTGCATCACATATGTTTTAATCGGATCAGTAGCTGACGCCTGCCATAGAAATCGAAAGACATGTTGATCTTCTGGACGAATTGTAATACGTAAAAACATGTCCTTAATATCACCAATAATGATGAACTCCTTCTCGCGTAATCTCAACATTATACCTAAAAGCGAGTTATATAAATCAGGCCCGGTCAATAGATAATCATTCAAACACATGTTATTCCTAGCGCGTGCGCTTGAATCAAAGACCAATCTTAATTTACCGGGTTTATTTACATTTTGTACGCCAAAATGTGAAATATACCATACATGATTGACTGAGAGCTCGTTTTCCTGTAACTCACGCGCATACCCCTCGGATAGTAACTTATTTATTTCCTGAGCATATCTATTCGCGTAAATAGGGTCATAATCGAATTTACGCAACAAAGATTGCATGCGAGATAATGCATAGTTATAAGTATCGGGCATAGTAAAATTATCCTGTTTAAATGGCAAACCTACTTCCCATCGGTTATCAATCAAACGTGCAGTTTCGTCTAAAATCTGTATAGCACGCAGATGTGCCTTATTCTCGCGACATAAGGTCGAAACTCCTATGGAGTCTAGGCAATACGATTGCTTAATTAGGTCATTAAGTGCACTGGTATCAAGATCAGTAGTACTGTCGATCCCATCATAAGAGTGAGCGAGATGGCAAACACTGTGACTTACCTGAGACGCGGAGGAGTGAGCGCGACTGCAGTAGCCGTGGATGCACCATCCCAGCCGACAGCGGGTTCCATATGGAGCATTTTTGCCACCATGAATGATCTCGAGCGGTGCCATCAAATAATAATTATCTTCACCTATAAGCAAGCGAGGCACTACACGTTTTTTACAAACAACATTTTTTATTTTAGATAACTTGTTGCATGAAATTTGATTAATGGCGGATAAATTTTGCGGTGGTAATTTTAACTTAGAACTCTTACGTAAACTTATATCGTAAAAGGTATTGTCCTGTCCAGATATTTTGGCGCGAACTTTGGGCGCGTCAGATTGATACACTTCAAGGCCGAACGCGTCTACGAATCTTACGGCACTCGGACGCTCACTTTGTAGACCAAGTTCATCGGCTAGATCAGAGTCCAACACGGAAACGGCAGCACAATCGTCAAGTAACGCATAAGTCTGTATTTCACCACGGGGTCCATACAATTTCACTGGAACTACTTTTAATAACACGTTCTCATTCGAGTCGTCCGTCACATCGTTAGGCGTCGCGACGTGAGCGATCGTAGCATCGGCAGCATCACTGGCAGCGCGGCGCGGTTGAGCAAGCGGCGGGTCCGGCGGGAGCGGCGTGCTCGGTTGCTCGTTACTCACGGGAGTCGCGGGGTCCGATGATAATGTACTCGTAGAAGATGTAGCTTGTTTCGAATGAAGTAAGCGGTGATGTTTTAGTCCGCATTCCTCTGTGTCACAGTCAGGTGCATCACAGGTGTTTATATCGTGGCGTGCGGTTAAACATTTAAAACACAATCTTTGTGTTTTAACAAATTTCCATTTATCTCTGCGCATAGCACGTTTAAATACGCGACAGTCTGGTAGTGAATGTACGCCTTTCTTACAAAATGAGCACGAAATATGATCAGTTCGTGTACTAGTAGCAAGTACGTGGTGCGTATAACGACTTTTGTCTTCGTTTTTGTCGCGTTTAAAATGGGGCTCGGTCGGTGCTGGCTTTTTGACTTCTCGCGGCTGCACAGCTCCGGTGACCAGGGTCATGTTGGCTTCTTTCTTCAGAAATTGCGCCAGCAATTCTAGTTTGGATTCTCCTGCTAGGATCTTTTCGTAAGCATATTCAGTCCACTTTCCCAAAAGTGTGCTCGGTAATTTGCTTGTGATAGCGGACGCGAGCTCGGGATTGCGTAAATGATCACTTTGTTTTAATGCACGTATAGTTGCAACGCAGTTGTTTACTTTTGTAGCAAAGTTAACTAAATCTTGCTGATAATGCGTAGGTAATGGGTGCAACTTACGTAATTGTGCAGTTATGTTGCAAATAATGGTCTCTGCTCGTCCATATTTAAGTTCGAGAGCATCCATGATATCCTTGGACGAGGTATTGCCAATCAGTAGGTCGGTGACAGCTTCTTTGGCTTCGCCTCGCAGTGCTCGTCGAAGTCTGGACAGAGTTTCGTATTCTGAGTATTTGCACGACGCTAATGATTCATCGTAGGCATTTTTAAAATGCAGCCATTCTAGACTGTCTCCGCTAAATATAGGTAGGTCGCGCGGAGTGGCCAAACGGCTGAGTAGACGTTCCTCGCGATGCGACGATGATTGGCCCATCATGTCCTTTAGGGCGTTCGCCAACTCCATGATGCTGCTAGCGGTGTCCACATGCTGTGCTGGTGCTGCACGATCGGAAACTTGCGCGACCGGCTCGGGGGGCACAGGTGGGCGGTACTCGTTAGCATGATGTTGCTGGGTCAACCAGTCCGACACTAGATCTTGATTCACTTCACTTAAACTAGCAACGTCTGACTTTTCTTCATCCTCGGCCTCGGCGGCGGCAAGGTCAGCTTCCAGGCGTTTATCGATCAACTCCATCTGGATTCGAGCCTTTTCCTCGGCTGCTTGCAACTCCAGCTCTTTACGCCTTGCTATGGAAGATGCTGTAGATCTTCTACTGCTTGCAACCGAAGGTGCTGCGGTCTTAACTTCTTTTTTGGAGTTGGAAGTACCAGGTAACACGTCGGCTGTAGGCGGCGGTTCCGAGTTCGCCTTCGCTTCGGCCATTTCCTTTTGCCGTCGAGTTATTACCATCTTTGGTGGCGTAGTAAACATTAATTGGCACTGTTCACATGAGATCCGGTTCGAAGACCAGCTTATTGTAGGATACGCAGGTGGAAGATGGATAAAAACTAGGATTTTGAAGTGAAAATATAAGAGAGTGCTCGCGTGTCGCGTGGTGAGCAGATAGGTAACGGTAAATTCGCAATATGTTTTAGGTTAAGTATACACGCCAGCGCCCTCTGTGACTTTATTTTAAATATTCACAATTAAGTGTGTTAGGCTCAATAGATGGAGTTAGTATGCACGAAATAAACCTTATTAATTAAAATTACGACTAATACAATAACATAATGAGTAGCCAGGGATTTTTGATACTTTAGTTTACATTATAAAGAAATCTTTGGCTTTCTTAATACTAGAAATAAGTTTACATATTTTAAATGAGCATGATTATACCTAAACTTAAATTATACATGAAATAAGGAACTGTCGCCTACAGTAGGTAAAATAATGAGGTTAGTACTCTCTTTCACGTCTCACTACACACACACTCGTATTTTAAGCACAAAATTGTTTGCGTCAGTACAAACAACAGTACTTGAGCTTTTCAAAATAAATTGTCTGAATTAAGAGGCAAGCAGCCGAATAACGGAGCGGTGGTGGCCGAGTGGATATGTCGTCCGACTTTCAATCCGGAGGGCGCGGGTTCAAATCCTGGCTCGTACTAATGAGTTTTTCGGAACTTATGTACGAAATATCATTTGATGTTTACCACTAGCTTTTCGGTGAAGGAAAACATCGTGAGGAAACCTGCATACATCTGCGAAGAAATTCAAAGGTGTATGTGAAGTCCCCAATCCGCATTGGGCTAGCGTGGGGACTATAGCCCAAGCCCTCTCGCGCATGAGAGGCCTGTGCCCAGTAGTGGGACGTATATAGGCTGAAATGATGATGATGATGAGCCGAATAACATGTTTGCGAAAACAAATTTTACTTCGACAAATGCGAGACATTTTTTTTTCTATGTATAGCCTTTCCGTTCATCGACCTCAAACTAAGTACAGTCAGCAGCAGAAGTTGCTAAGCGGGCGAGGTGTTCAAAATTACCTTGACACGCTCTTATTCTCTTAATAATAAAGTCGCGTCAAGATCATTTTGAACACCTCGCCCGCTTTGCAACTTTTGCTGCTGACTGTACCTACATCAATTGAAAGAAGGTTCAAATTTGACTTACAAATAACCATTTCGGCTTATCGTTGGGACGAGCGACGTTTCATACAATACGTTCAATCGTACATACAAGAGAGGCCAAGTGAATTGGGTACTTCGATAAAAGGTAACATTTCTTATTTATATTAAAGTGGTGCTATCCACATATTCTCACCTATTATGTTGTTATAGGTATCGTCAGGAGAGTTTAGGTGAATCATTACACACACAGCCACACAAAGTACTAATCGCAAAAACAGTAGGTATTGTAAAATGTGACTTAAGCGCACGATATTAAGCTAAAAAACCTTGAAGAAACTTATTGGTCCATCTTGCAACTATGTTTTTCCTCAATCACCCGGTGATCACCAATGCCTTAAAGAGTCCGAAACCCTTATAATACGTTTACATAGTTTTACTTCACGAAAACTCAAGGGTGAACGAATATGATTAGGATTATGAGCTCACCTTGCCTACAAGCGCTTCCACTTCCTGGTCATATCGCAGTGCGAAGTGTAGTTTGCCGCAGAATTCCAATTCAGCACTGTCGGTGGACGACTGGCGAACCAGCTCGTTTTTGTATAGCTCGGGCTGAAACAAAAACATAATTTAATATCATTGAACTATTGTTACTTCGTATAGAACCGGCATAGAGAACCAGTATTTTGCGTCACGATTTGTTGTCGGCCCTCAACAAACTATAGTAGCGAAGCGTGAATCTCGCGACCTAACTTTACGACGTCTGGCTTCAAAAATTGCGGTTAGACACATTAGATCAAAATTACAATCCCTTTTTGAACCAATACAGCTAGGTTTCGGCACGAAAGGTGGGTGCGAGGCAGCCGTCCATGCCCTAAGGACCTACCTTTCACTCGATGATTGCGAAATTGTTGTCAAAATTGACGTTAAAAATGCTTTTAATTCGGTTAGTAGAGACACCTTGCTGACAGAAGTTAAGGACAAAATTCCGGAACTATACAATTACCTTTTCTTTTGCTATTCAGACTCATCTAAATTAATGTACAAGTCACATGAATTATCTTCCGAGGTTGGCTGTCAGCAGGGTGACCCTCTCGGGCCAGCAATTTTTAGTTTGGCTATAAATCCAATTATCAAAAATTTAAAATCAAAATTCAATGTGTGGTACTTAGATGACGGAACCCTAGGAGGTGACGTGAATACTGTACTCTCTGATTTGTCTTTTATTAAGAGTAGTTTCGAAAATATTGGTTTAGAACTGAATTTCAGTAAATGCGAACTCTTTATTCAAAAATCTTCTTGTACTTTGACCAACTTACAGCCCAAATTTGACGATCTGACTCCCAATATCAAATCAGTAGACAAGTATTCTCTTTGCCTCTTGGGTTCTCCTATATTCGAAGAATCTTTTCCCGATTATATTTCTAACTCCATAACTAAATTCAAAAGTCACACGGATCGCTTACTCGAAATTAGCCCTCATTATGCTCTTGTGATTCTTAAATTCTGCCTTTTTGTCCCTAAATTTACGTATGTGCTCCGCTGTTGTCCTTTCTGGAAACATCAAAATTTATTGTCGCCCATAGATGATTTGATCAAAATTAGTTTAGAGACGATTCTAAACATTCAGCTAAGTGAGCCTTCCTGGTCTCAAGCGTCCCTCCCCATTCGGTTTGGAGGTTTAGGAATTCGCAAAATTTCCAGTGTGGCTTCCCCAGCCTTTTTGGCGTCCACTCATAGCACGTCTGGTCTCATAGGAAATATCTTAAGGGCTTTGCCCACAAACTGTGAGATTGCGGGCTTTGAGGACGCCAAAAATGCTTTTAAAATTGCTTGCCCAGGCAAACAATTTCCAGACAACCCAAATTCACAAAGGAGTTGGGATACTGTTTACTGTGATTTAACTTACAATACTCTCCTAAACAACTGTACAGGTCCAGACCGCGCGAGGCTTTTGGCGGCTGGAGCCCGGGAAGCCGGTTACTGGCTACATGCCCATCCTTCGCCCAATACTGGTACTTTCTTGGATCCGGCCTCCCTTAGACTGGCGACTGGTTTGCGACTCGTGGTTTCGGTGTGTACGCCACACATATGCTCTTGTGGCACGGACGTGGACCGACTGGGACACCACGGATTATCTTGTCAAAAAAGTGCAGGCCGTTTTTCGAGACATGCGTCGCTTAATGACATAGTCCGTCGGTCTCTTGCCACCATCAATGTGCCTGCTCTTCTTGAGCCGACTGGCATTATCAGAGATGATGGCAAGAGGCCCGATGGAGTGTCCTTAGTTCCTTGGAGTTTGGGACGGATGTTGGTGTGGGATGCTACCTGCGTAGACACACTGGCACCGTCCCACCTCCAACGGACTACTGTAAAAGCGGGCGGAGCGGCGGAAAGCGCTGAAATTCTAAAACGTAACAAATATAAGAGCCTCGGTAGAGAGTACCATTTTGTACCATTTGGTGTTGAAACTCTAGGTCCATGGGGTCCCAGCGCGCATAAGTTGTTCGCAGAAATCGCGAAGCGTCTGGTTGACGTAACTGGTGACCGAAGAGCTGGCGGCTACCTCGCACAACGTATCAGCATTGCGATACAGCGAGGAAATGCCGCCAGCATCCTTGGTACAATGCCTCAAGGGCCTATTTTAGATTTAAGCTAGTTATTAATTTCGTTTAGTAGTACCACTGTATATATATTGTATGTAAATAAATGTTTCCTAACGCGTAAGCGCTATGAATTTCACGGCGTTTACTTTTTGATCGCGTACAGATTGCGATTGCGACAATTTCATTGTTTGGTATGGCTACTCTATAGTACTAAATAAATAAATAATCGCTTCTTCCTCAGCGAGTATGCGCCCACTCGCTCTCGAAAGGTACTATTAAGGTGGTCCCACATTAATCTGGTGCTGTTCTGATGATGGGATCCATGAGGAATTGAGGGAACTCCTCAATTTTTAAATGCACATGTAGGGTGATTTGGGTGTTTTCTTAAGCAACTCGAGCATTTTCTCTCGAAAACCACCAATTTGATGAAGTAGACCTGATGATGATGATTGTTTTGATGATAATCATGACGATTTCTTAAAATTATCAAACTGCACAACGGGACTTAATCGCGTATTTAAGTTTTAAGGTTTGTCTTCTCCGAGACCACGGGGACAACGCCGTCCTCGAAACGTCGGAGGTAAATCTTAAAACTTAAATACGCGATTAAGTCCCGTTGTGCAGTTTGATAATGTTTAATAATCGTGAAAGTTTAAATCAGTGATTTCTTAAAATGTACGACGTTCCGCGATTATTCCGAGACCCGTGGTCCGATTTGAGCAATTCTTTTTTTTGTTTGAAGGGAACTGCCTCCAAGAGCGTCCCACATTAATCTGGTGCTGTTCTGATGATGGGATCTGTGAAGAATTGAGGGAACTCCTCAATTTTTAAAGGCACATGTATGGTGATTTGGGTATTGTCTTAAGCAAATCAAGCATTTCCTCTTAAAAACCACTAATTTGATGGAGTGGACCTGATGATGATGATTGTTGATGATAAATGATGATGATTTTATAAGTGTAGATTACTCCGGAACCCGTGGTCCGATTTGAGTAATTATTTTTTTGTTTGAACGAAGTTACCTCCAAGGTGTTCCCATAATATTGTTGGTTATAATCTGGTGACGGAATTCATAAGGAAATGAGGGAACTCCTCAATTTTTAAAGGTACGAGTATGGCGACATCGTTGTTTTCTATAGTAACTCAAACATTTCCTCCCGTTAATAACCCATTTGATGAAGTACAACTGTAGCCTTACCACGAGTTTGACACTACATCTTCGCTATCGTCTTCGTAACTTACTTTCTATACATCTCGCTCGCACTAATAGGATGCCAGTACGAGCGAGACGCATAGAAAGTAAGTTACGCACACGCTAGCGAATATGTCAGTGTTAGACTTATGGTAAGGCTACTGAGGAGTCGGGAAATGGCGGTTGAAGGGTTGGTGGTTCAGGCTTCAGGGTTGAGGGGTTCCGTGATCAGGGGTTGATGTGCTGTGAGGTTGAGTGATCTGGGGGTTGAGGGATTGGGTCAGTGGCGGGGCGGAGGATGGATTTTGTGTTTGTGCACTGTAGTGACAGGAATGATTACGAATTTAGTGATACGCATCATTATTATTTTCATTCATGCGTCACGCGTCACTCATAAGCTGTTAACAATGCCTTACAATTAAAAATTGAAAAATAAAAACTTTTACAAAAAAAAAGAAAACCGACTTCAAATAAGGATAAAATAAAATATAATCCGTTTTTAAGTATATGCGTTACTAACTGATATGTTTGAAGTCGGTGCCAAGACAAATAGTAACAATACCGGTCAAAAATAATCAGCTTTATGTCTATAAATCACATTACAACTGTACTAATAGGTATTATAATAGTGAAAGTAATTCTGTCTGTCTCTTTGTCACCTTTTCAGCTAAACAACTGCCATGTAAACTGGTGAAATTTGCCATGCAGGTAAAAAGTTAAAGCCCTGTAGATGGTTCTTGAATTGTTTTATATTTTGGAATCAAGTTCTCTGGATAAGAGGCGGGAAATAACTCAGTCCCAATCCCACACCTGAGTACTATGGGCAGTTCGAAAAATAGTAAAAATTGCTCTTTAAAAAACATATCAGCAATCGCATTGGTTTTATACTAGTACCGACAAACATGGTACGGACTGCGCCAAGGTGGATTGACAGTGGGTTCTTAGGTATCTACAGAAAGTATGATAATTGCTGTCGTGTAAGGCAATCCTTGTTATGGCAAACATTGTTATCGGATCGCCCTAAAATCATGGTATGCTTCAAATTTGGCTTGGCACCGACTTGAAACATATCAGTTAGTAACGCATATACTTAAAAACGGATTATATTTTATTTTATCCTTTTTGAAGTCGGTTTTCTTTTTTTTTGTAAAAGTTTTTATTGAACGAGGGCTCCACGCCACGTGTAATAAATTGTACTTAATAATAACTAAATGTTTAAAATATATTTTATGGTCGAGTGTATATCGTTAAACACTGTGAATAAATCATCCGGCACTCTCGCGTATATATATATATATTTGTAAGAAAGCACCTAGTTATATCGTTGTCTGATCCGATATCTGATGTTGGATACGAATACAAAGAAGTAAAAAGTAGTGTCCGACCGAAACATGTTTTTTTGCCGAAACCGAAACCGAAACCGAATGTTCGGCTTTGGCTCTAGTTTCGGCCGAAACCGAAACCGAAACCGAACCTTTTGTAGACTTGTTAAAATCGTTTAAAAAATGTCATAAAACCGCTTTTACACACATATTATGGAGCTGTCAACACCCAATGTCCTTGAAATTGATGTTACTTAAGCAGTTTTTTAAGAAAATTACTAGAGTTAGACCAAGGTAATTTTGCAACGATTTTGATAACACACGCAGTGCAAGTGTTATTTTAAACGTCAAAACTTCTATGAAATTATGACGTATAAATAACATTTGTACTAGTTGCACTGCGTATGCTATCAAAATCATTGCAGAATTTTCTTAGTCTAACTCTATTCATTCACCAGTCAAGCTAACATGTAGATACAGGGTCAACCAAAAACGCGAGCGCAGCGAGCGCGAAATTTTTTGTTAAAATATCGCAAGGCCGGGTACCGATCTTCACCTGGGCCTAAAAGTCCGAAGTGCCCCAGTGAGGCGAACTTTCATACGAAGTCAAAGCCGTGCTTCAGGCTTCAGGATAAGTAGTTGAGCACAAACTCCAACCAATGTCTATTGTATTAAAAAGCGAGATATTTCCTTGAGCGCTGGTGGCCTAGCGGTAAGAGCGTGCGACTTTCAACCCGAAGGTCGCAGGTATAAACCCCGGCTCGTACCAATGAGTTTTTCGGAACTTATAGGTATACGAAATATCATTTGATATTTACTACATATTTGCTTTTCGGTGAAGGAAAAACATCGTGAGGAAGCCGGACTAGTCCCGATAAGGCCTAGTTTACTCTCTGGGTTCGAAGGTCAGTCTGATGGCAGTCGCTTTCGTAAAAACTAGTGCCTACGCCAATTCTTGGGATTAGTTGTCAATTGGACCCCAAGCTCCCATGAGCCGTGGCAAAAATTCCGGGATTACGCGAGGAAGATGATGAGTTTTCTTATTATTCCTTTGCCCAGGCCCAGTAACATGCGACAGTGCTATCTCATTTACTCCGATACAATAAGACAGTGTGCGCGTTATAGGTATTAACAGCCTCTTAAGACTGCGTCTAGTGGCGCCCTCATTAGTGGAATTGTGTTTTGATAATAAACCAGTGAATTACTGTACCTATACATGAATCAGTATATGTAGGTACATATTAATATTGTTGTCCTACTTATTCCCCAACTTTTGGTCTTTGTCACATAGTTTAGTTTCATAGTACGAAGTACCATTTCGTAAGTTTCGGCCCGGCCGAAAGGTTCGGCCGTTTTTTGGCCGAAACCGAAACTACAGCCGAAACATGATTTTTTGGCCGAAACTGGCCGAAACCGAAACCGAAACCGAACCTTCGGTCGGACACTAGTAAAAAGTGCCTTTTTTATTTTATATACTTTTATTATTGTTTGTTGTTTCAAAAAAAGCGATAATGCTAAAATAAAAGGCCTTGACGTCATAAGGCATTTTCTATCAGCTGTTTTTCTTCAAAGGCCCGATATCAGATCGGACAATGTGAACATGCTCTAAGGGGTTCTGTTTTTCAAGCTGAATTTATTTATTTAATCGTATGGCATAGTATGATAATCAGAAAACAAACAAACAGCTGAATACCTTGTTTTAAATGTCCTCGGTATTTTGGTAATATTTAACCGGTTGTTCATCAGTGAAAAAACATCAAAGGAAAATAAAAACACACGGGAAGTCCCAAATCCGGACTTATACACGTGTATTGTACAATGCACGTGTTTTTGATGTAGGTAGATATTAAATATTTCATTTCACATAAGGCTAATCCCAAAAAACCCCTCTCTGATTTGGAAATATGTTCGGGTTAGCTGGATCGAGTCAAGAAAGAATGACTCTAATAGATATATTGTGCTTAATTTTTCCTTAATGTTCTATTTCTGCCACTACACGTGCCGACGAAATTCCGTTGCTCCCCTTTTCATTAATAAATAATTGGGTAAGTGGAAAACTTCATGAGATAATTTTAATTTGTTCTTTAGTTGAACAAAAATGTGGGTACAAGTTTAAGTAAAGTAAATTGTATGATCACCTTATGCACTCTACAAGTATAATGTTTTTAGCGACCACGAAAAACATTTCAATTAATATATCTCTTTTTTTCATTACAGCCCAAATACGTGGTTTACTGGATACATAGCAAATCATAACCGAGTACAAAAGCAAACAATCGTAACTCCGTGGTACGTATACGCGCCCATTGTAAATTTGTTCGAAGCAATATAATTTTAACCTCGCAGTTACACGCATTGATGACTATCTCGTTGGCTGTAAAACTGAAACAAGGGACCATAAAATAAAGGATAAATTTTCGTTGTTTTGATGTAATTTATGCGGTTTATTGTCGCGGAGTAGGCGACCGCTTCTTGATACAAAAGTAGTCGTCATTTTCCTCCCTTAATATTGACTTTATGAAATATATTTTAACACAATTTATTGTACAGTTATGACTTTGTCCGTTTTTTAATTATTATTTCTTTATTTATTTGAATTCTTAGGCTAGGTGATTTATAATATGAATATAAAAGTAAAATATAAAAACACTTACAAACAATAAAAAATACATATAAACACATTATAAAAAACCTAACCTAGATTGCCGCCGGCAGCGGGGCTTGTTATAATTGTTAGGAGCGTAAAACAAATTCCATACACATTTTTAAAAGCTCCATAATGTTTTACAGTGACAATAAATAATTGAGATACCCAGCGGCTTTCACATTGATGTAGAATCATACACTAGGAATCCTCTAGACCGAGTTTAGAGCAATTATTTCATGCAACCGATGATGCCAAAACTGCGGGGTGCGCGGGACGAGGTGTGCGAAGTCCCGTGACGTGATTGGTCCGTTCAAACGACGAACGAGTTCAAGGACGTTACACAAAGACACTTTCGACTCGAACATGGAGTAAAATTACCGTATGCGTGGCAGAGGGGGTAGCGCGACTATGCTAAGTCTGGAGGATGTTTTATCAAACTGCACAACGGGACTTAATCGCGTATTTAAGTTTTAAGATTTACCTCCGACGTTTCGAGGACGGCGTTGTCCCCGTGGTCTCGGAGAAGACTGGCTTAAGTTGACATCAACATCTTCTAGCCGCGCGAGTTTTTCGAACTACCCGCACTTGGTCTTGTTTATCAGTTTGAACGTTTTGCGCACTAGGGATGTCACTCTGTCGACACACAACACTAACGATATTCGATTTATCGACTGTCGATATTCGTTTCCGCTTACATTTACTAATGACTGGATTCCATGTGGATGAGATCTTAAAACCCTCGTCCCGATTAAAATTGCAATGTTTTTTGATTTCAATGGCTTCCCGCACTTTTCTACTGTTTTCTTTTGTACTGTATACGCGATTAAGTCCCGTTGTGCAGTTTGATAATGTTTAATAATCGTGAAAGTTTAAATCAGTGTTGGAGGATGTTTTGTCTGTGTGTAGAATAAAAGCCTGACCAGCATTAAATATATGATCATTGTCGAGAGGGCGCTGTTATTCTCATTTATATGGTGACAGTTCAGTATATGAAAAATATAGTTCCAGTGAAATTCCGCAACATGGCGCGTGATCATATATTACTGGCTTAGGCTTTACTATATTGACTTAGATATTTTTTTAAAGCGCCTTGACATGCTTGGGTTAACATATATGTACAGTCACCAGCAATAATATGTAACACAACAAACGCCGCAAAAATATGTGACGCGCTCTTATTGCACTACAAATAAGATCGTGTCAGACATTTTTGCGCCCTTCGTTGTGTAACATATTATTGCTGGTGACTGTACTATGTATATCAAAACATCCAACCCCAACATTCATACTGCTATAAAACAAAATAAACACTACCCTATAAATACGTACAGTCACCTGCAATTAAATGTTTCTCTTCGAAGGCCGCAAAAATATCTGACACGATCTTATTTGTAGAGGCATACCCAAGTAGCACAGATAGCTCTATAACTACTCACTTTTAGTTCTATCTAACGCTCTGTGCGTATTAAGACACTTATAAGAGCACACTCGTGGTCCTACAGCTGTATAATAGATCTCAGTGATATTTATATAGCTTAGGGCTGATTAAAAGCTGCATTACGGCTCTGAAAATTACCATTAATACGCAAAGAGTGATATAAAGGTATATTTGCTACGACCCTATACAGCTTTAAGGGTTATCAAATGCTTTAGCCGTTATAAGGTCTGTTTAGTGGATAAAATTACGCCATGTGCTGTATAAGGAGGTAATTGTGGACTTTTATTACGTTGACTTATTAAGGGAGCACAAGTGAACTATTATGAAGCTAATAGACGTATAATGGAACACATGTGGCACATAATACAGCTTGTCGCTTAACATGTTTACCGCTAAGCAGCTTTTATTACACTGACTTTTAAGGGAGCACGAATGAACTAATATGAAGCCAATAGACGTATAATGGAACACAAGTGGCGCATAATACAGCTTATCGCTGAACGTGTTTACCGCTAAGCAGCTTTTATTACGCTGACTTTTTAAGGAAGCACGAATGAACTATTATGAAGCCAATAGACGTATAATGGAACACACTTGGCGCATAATACAGCTTATCGCTGAACATGTTAACCGCTAAGCAGCTTTTATTACGCTGACTTTTAAGGGAGCACGAGTGAACTAATATGAAGCCAATACACGTATAAATGGAACACATGGGGCGCATAATACAGCTTATAGCTGAACATGTTTACCGCTAAGCAGCTTTTATTATTCTGACTTTTTGAGGAAGCACGAATGAACTATTATGAAGCCAATAGACGTATAATGGAACACATGGGGCGCATAATACAGCTTATCGCTGAACATGTTTACCGCTAAAGCAGCTTTTATTTCGCTGACTTATTATAAGGGAGAACGAGTGAACTATTATGAAACCAATAGACGTATAATCGAACACATGTGGCGCATAATACGGCTTAGCGGTGAACATGTTTACCGCTAAGCAGCCTATTATACTACCATTGGGACTGTCTGCATAGCGGCTGTTCAAACTTTCACAAGATGCCTTATAACTGTTTAGAGGTTCACTAGTGTATCGAAATAACGACTTGGACTTTATAGTGGTTCACTTAAGTATCTTTATCAGATATTTAACAGTCGTATGCTGCATATAAGAATTTTAACGGTTCACGTTGCTTTTTAACATTGACCGCCATTTTATTGTATATAACCTACAAAATTGAAATTGCTTTTCCAACTTTTAAGGGTAACAATAAGGTTTTGTGCCTGAGTTCTTAACCTAAATCATTAGTTTAGTACTTCCTATAACGTATTATTAACTTTTTATCTCATAATTCTGTCCAAACCACTGAAATAGTTTTTACACATAGCTTATTTAAATCATTAATTTAAATAAATACTGATTATTTTCGTGGCGCACAAAAATTTTCTTAGATAATGTATATATATAATATCAATAAACTTGCATTCCCAAACATCTTTCTCGCATTAATATATAAAAGATTATGTACAAACATTTAACTAAACACTTTAACAAAATGACTTATGGTGTCGTTGCGCTTAACGTTTTTGCTTCAATATAAATATGTTCACCTCTGCATTCGTCGTCACTATACTAAATATAATAGCTGATTTTTAAGGCAGAGGTGTAAATGTATGTTATTAATTATCTTTTATTCAGCCCAACGTCAATCTTTCCCGGTATTAGGGCGCACATGTGACATATTAGCTGAATAAAAGGTAACTGGTGGTCTCTTACCCAGTCAATATACACCTCTTATAACTCCTGTTACCCCTTATAATTCCGTTAAATTGCTGCTACAACGCTCTTAAGTAGCTATGTGAACTTAAGGCTGCCTAATTTGTGCCCATTTAAGAGTTATAAAAGCTGAAAAGACGCTTATTCAGCTCTTATGCAGCTTTTATATTCCAGCTTCAAGCGTATTCGTACTTCATTATGCGGCTGCTATACAGCTAATCTGTGCTACTTGGGATAAGGGCGTGTCACATATTTTTGCGTACCTATTTAATTTAAATTTCCCCGTAGGTACTAAAACACCAACATCCACTGGTTATAAAAGATGAAAGCAACCTGACTTAATTTAGAAACTATGTTCCGTGGATGTATATTTTAGTACATACGTACAAGTTACTGTACACAATGTACAGATAACTTAATGTAGAAAGATCACTTTTTTATAGGGTGAAATTGGTATGTTTGGCCATACGTTGAGGGGTGAATATCATACATGAATATGAGGGGGTCATATTGAACAACTTTTATTATAGGGCCATACCTCATTAATTCGTGTGTATCCAAGTAGTAAACAAAATACCCGTTGAGATCAAATTGGAACCAAATGACAAACTGTTTCACAAGACATTAAAAACATTTCTCATACAAAAATGCTCAAACAATAATTTCACCCTGTATAAACTTTGCACGAGCTGTGTGCAGTTCCACAAAATATCTACAGAGGACTTTTTTATTTCAGTTATTTATTAAGAGTGGCCTTCATTGATAAGGTCACATTTTACGGAAAAGTACAAAACTAATTATGTACCGTAAAATCGGGTTACTTTAGCCCTGGATGGTAACTTTGGCCATTGATATTTAATCGGTCCAGGTCACATTATTGCACTGTAATTATGGAAATATGACATGAGGTTGGTTTTAGCTAACCTTTGACGTATACATATGACATGTGTTTTTTATTAGACCCTTTTGAATAAGGTTTTCATGTGAGTCAAACTTACCCTCCATTGGGTCAAAATAACCAGAATTTACGGACCCGAATCCTAGGTAAATCATAAGATAGTACAAGAAGGGATAATTACAAATGCTGCATTCATTATACAATACAATTTTAATGATCTACCTAAAGTTGTCTTTATTGTTAACAGTAAATAAATATAAATTTAACCTAAATTAGTTAGTGACCAATTAGATGAAGAAAAATCAGAAGCCGGATCCCATGGTCCCTTAGTTACGCAGTAGCTTAGGATGTAACCGGGATAAGCGCTACAATAAGACAATGTCTCCGATTGTGCTATCAAAAACCAAATACACTGATTTAAACTTTCACGATTATTAAACATTATCAAACTACACAACGGGACTTAATCGCGTATTTAAGTTTTAAAACTTTAAGTCCCGTTGTGTAGTTTAATAAAAACCAAATACTTTTGCAGGCAGCATTTAAAAAAAGGAAAGTTTAATTGTTTGAAAAGCAAGACCTTGCATTATCTTTGATGTTGCTCAATGCCCATAAAATATGTGCTATGGAAACTTAAATTCCTTACTCATTAAATGCTATAAACGAAATGTTTCAAACACTTTTAGATAGTCTGTATGTATTGTGTTAAATACTCATCCATTGAATAAATTGAACGATCTGTCGATCTATTATGTGATGAATACCTTTGATAGTAAACGCTTCATAAGCAAACTTTTTGAAACAATACCCGAGGGGCCTATAAGCTTCAATAAAACTTGTATCGTTAGCCAATTTCGGTGTTCGTCTGTTTCCGGCTCGAAGGACCACTTTGTTTAAACAAGTTGCTACGTTACCAGTCATTTATCCTTAAATTTGTCAGTTTTATTATACCGGGTGTGGCCTGTAACATGAGCAAAAAATTAAACTGTAGGCTGTACTCCTCATACTGATCAACATTTGCTCAGCGACTTTTAAAAATAACTTGTGGATTGATTTTTATTACACTTTAAAGTTTATTCTAAGACGCAATGTATTGCGAATTTTGTTATGTTTAAGGCGTGACAAGCAACGTCAATCACAATAATATGGCGTGGCGATGGCGTCCATTAAAGATAATATTTATTTTGTATGAAAAATAGGGAGTCTAAATACTTCATAATTTTTAAAAGTTGTTTAACAAAAGTGTCACCGTTTGAGGAGTACAATTTATGTTTCAATTCTTTGCTCGTGTTACAGGCCACACCGTGTATATTCTATGATGAACTAGCGTTACCTAGTTTGCGCTTGTAACAGTGCCATCTTTTATGAAATTCGGACATCAAACTAAACAGTTGCGTCTAGGTAAAAATGTGTTTATCAACCCACAAAAGCAGATTCAAAGTATCTTTTTAATTTTAAATAGGCTATGTCTTTGTTGATGTAGCTCAAACTACATCCTGCTTTTTTTTTATCATGCAATTTTTGAATATTTTTAATCGGTACCTCTATTTTGTTGTTAATGCTGCATATAGTTCCAAGTTTTTTCCGCATTTTGGGTAAGTATGCCGATCAAGGCTCGAAACCGGATTTTTCAAAACTTTTAACTAGCCCAATATTTTTAATTATTTTATGCTCTTTACGTAGGACTGAATCATGTATTTAGTTAACAACTTCGTATTATTAGATTGTCCCATTAAAAATTAAATAATAAACCAAAGAACGGAAAAGAACGTAACTTTACCGGTATTTTTTGTATGACGAAAAAAACCGGTTCCGAGCCATGAATACCGTCCCTCACTTACTACTCTTTGCCTTCATTCAATGAAGGTATTTTAATGGGGTATTTTAGATCTTTATTCATCGTTCCGTAAAAATTACGAATAAGGTTCTGTTCGAAAAAATCACACGTGACACTTCTGGTCTCAATACTCTCAATTTTAAATTGCAAAAATATGTCAGAAACTATGTATATCTCAACGGTGGAACCGCTCACTAAGCACCATACTGGGCTGGCTGAGATGCAGGATCAGCCGGCCTAGCCAAGTTTACAATCGCTATCGCTTCGACAACGAAAAGCTTTATGTCTCTCTATCACTCTTCCATATTAGTGCGACAGTGACAGTTGCGTTTCGATCGCTACGGAGCGTAAGCGATTGGCATCTTGGCTACGCGGCCAGTATCGCCGTTATACGCGCCACCAGCATGTGCATCCGAGGCACACGCCACCGCTTTAAGTCCACTGCCAGGTGGCATGGGTTCGACGACGCTGCCGCCATTCGACACATTGATTGAAACCCACAAATTTTTCAATGTATACCGTAAAATGGGGTGAGTAGGGTCAAAATTGAAATTCAAACCTCGAGAACATTTTATTTTTACATATGAAAACTGAATGGTGTATATAATAAGTGTTCCGGACGTTTGTATTTTAGTTTTTATTTTATTTGGGTAGTTCCATTTCATAACTTTGACGATAAAGAGGAAAACCCACCTCACCCCGTAGTGCCTCGTATTTGGGGTGAGAGGGGTTTTCATACAAAGGTGATTTTAGAAGATTGTTGGATCGATTTTTTTTTATTATGCGTAATACTATAGCTCCATTTTAAATTGGAATACATTATTTTTGTAGCAGTAGTTAAAATCCCTTCTCACCCCCCTCTCAAACCTTCTCTCCCCATTCATAACCCACCTCTCCCCGCGAAACCTACTCACCCCGTTTACGGTATTTATTTAATTATTAATAAATGTATGTTACCGGTATTTTAAATTTTAATTGCTCCAAGGAAATAATAATCGGATATAAATTAATTTTCCGCTAGCATTTAAGGGCAATGATTGAATATTCAAGGATAATGGCTGCGATCGTTAGGAATTATTAATCACAGGAAAGTGATTAATCGCTGAATTATACGTTAAGGGTAAAGAAAGGGTAATATTCTAGCTGACCTCTAATGTATACAGGATGATATTTTAACCAGCAGCCATAAATACTCGTACTCTGTGTATGACTTAATAGGGACCCGATTCGGATTTTGAAATAGACATCAATTAGACGATACGATAACGATATGTTTAAGATCTAACCTGTCAAATTTGACGTTTGCTCGATTCTGGCGATAATCTTGAACGATTTCCACAGGATATGACTAGAGATCCAATTCACATCTAATAGATATCTTACTCTATCTAACGTAAAAGTGACGTTGGTTGCCCGAATTGCGCTGCAAAAGAGAACTAGTCGATATCTAAACTATAACGTATCTAGAATGGATCTAGTACGTGTCGTCTCTTGTGAATATCTTGAAGTTCGAATACTTTTATTATGGGACCAATGCCGATACCGCGAAAAAAATTTGGCTGTTTCATACATTCCGGCTGATGCGATGCCACAGATTTTTATGCGACAGCTAATTTTTTTTTCGCGATTTCGGAATTGGTGCCATAATGAAAGTAGTTCAGTATGACTATAAAGTTACTACGCAGAATATTTGGTGGCTAAAATTTTACCCTGTATGTTAACTAAGCTGATTATTTAGCTGCCCATATTAGTCTTAATTATGTGTTTGTATATTTTGTGTTATTGTGTATTATTGCGCAGTTTAATACACGTGTTATCTATTGTATTGTATTGTATTGTATTGTATTGTACGTTTAAACTGCTGCCATTATGGCTCGGAAATGGCGAGTTTTCAAACATGCGAATACCTACACATGCGAACTGAAATATGAAATATTTGCTCAAGAGCAACATTCAATATAATAATACACGTGTCTGACCCGTTTTAATATACCTAGCATGTCTAGCGGCAGTTTCTGATGGCCTACCACGTTCGACGTGTTGCCTCCCTGTCACACTTACGTACGAATTCACAAGTGCGACAGGGAGGCAACACGTCGAACGTGGTTCGTGGTAGACCCTCAGATCTTAAATTAAATTATTTTAAACTTGTTATAACTACTTAACACTTACAAAGAGACTACTTAACGGTACAAAGTACTTAAATAAGAAGTATTCACGAAGGTTAAACAAAAGTTTGTAAATCAAAAGCTATTGTTCGTAGAGGAAGTCCAGCACTTGAAAGTTTCCAGTAGATCTTATTATTTAATACATAGCCAATTTAAATTTTAAACTCCCAGCCTAGCCAAGGTGACAATCGCTGTCGCTACGACAACGAAACGCTTTGTATCTCTCTATCACTCTTTTTTTTTATTATTATAGGACAATTTTACACAGATCGACCTAGTCCCACAGTAAGCTCAATAAGGCTTGTGTCGTGGGTACACAGACAAAACATCTTCCAGACTTAGCTTAGTCGCGCTACCCCCTCTGCCACGCATACGGTAATTTTACTCTATGTTCGAGTCGAAAGTGTCTTTGTGTGACGTCCGTGAACTCGTTCGTCGTTTGAACGGACCAATCACGGCACGGGACTTCGCACACCTCGTCCCGCGCACCCCGCATTTTTGGCATCATCGGTTGCATGAAATAATTGCTCTAAACTCGGTCTAGAGGACTCCTAGTCTATGCGTGGGTACTAGGCGACGATATATATAATTTACACATATATATAAATACTTATATACATAGAAAACATCCATAACTCAGGAACAAAATATTTGTGATGAACACACAAATAAATGCCCTTACCAGGATTCGAACACGGGACCTCCTGCTTCGTAGGCAGGGTCACTACCGACTAGGCTAGGAGGCCGTTGAAGCCTCTTCCATACTAGTAGGTTACGCACGAATCACGGATAACGGCAACGTGACTACGTGATAATAGAGTACGTCTCTTTCGATCGCGTAGTGTTAAAACGTGACACTTATATATCACGTGGATACTGCATGATGCCATCCATAATACTCGTACGCCTGCAGGTATGTTGCAAACATTGTAAAGCATTTTTAATGGTGTTGCATTTTGCATAGAATGCTAATGCAACGTGCTTTCCGCATCTCAGGAGTTTACGTTACATTAACGGACTCTATAGCCTAGTGGGTAGTAATTTTGCTTACAAAGCAGGAGTCCCCGGGTTCGAACCCCGGTAAGGGCATTTATATGTATATCGTCGCCTAGCACCCATAGTACCATCGCCCACACTGTTAACTGTACATCGGTGGACCTAATGCCTTTTGTAATAAGGTCCACTGATGTATAGTCAGGAGTGTTGCTGTGTGTACAAGCTTTGCTTAGTTTGGGCAAAGAGAATTTAGTTTAAAGGCGTATTGTCAAAGTAAATTTTGTAGTCAAACAGTAAGTTTTGTAGTTTTTTGTAGTAAATTTTGTAGTATGTTTGATTAAAACTTTTAGAACGCTATTTAACTGTGATCCTTGTTCTTTCACTGATATGTGTTAAAATTGTTAAATATCTATCAAACGGTGTTGCCATCTACCTAAATAACTATTAGCCAAAGGTATGGCGCCATCTTTACGAGCATACATTTTTCTTGATTTTCAAAGGTACGTTTTTTTCTTAGACTTTATTTATCTTATACGCAGTTATATATCTTTGGTTTGGGGCTTGGTCGATATTGTTACATTGTCCCCAAATATTTATTCTTTAATATTTAAACGCCTTAACGCATCCTGGCAACATTTATGTTTACCAACATCGTGGTTTAAAAAATACTCGTTGCCGCTTCTGCTGTCGACTGTACCCTGTATCGATGGCAAGTTTGCTCGACAAAGATCCGGAAGTGCAGTCTGATAGGTCACAGGACTCGCAGGAAGTCGTCTCAGCGTCGTCTGTGGGCACTCTAGCGACACAAGGCTTTTATTCTGTTAGAGGCGCACATGTGGAATAGTTATTTACGATACAAGTGCGGAATGCGTTAAGGCGTTTAAGTATTAAATTAATAAATATTTGGGGACAATGTTACAATATCGACCAAGCCCCAAACCGAAGATATATATAACTGCGTATAAGATAAAGTCTAAGAAAAAACGTACCTTTAAAAATGACTGATTTCCATCCAAAAGCTGTGACCCCCAAACAAAATTTTATTTTCTCCAATTGCATAATTCGACACGAAGTCGGTACCTAATATGACTAATACCGCCATCGCCGCCATTAGATATATCGGCGCGGCCAAGGTGTTTAAATATATCTGAACAAAGCCTCTATAATCAAGAGGTTAAAGTGAGGTTATTTTTGAGTACCTACGTTGGTCGATATATCAGATGGCGACTCTACTTCCGAGTAGGGTTTGCACGATGGATGCGAAATGTACGGGAAGATCCGCGGATCCGGATCCAGATTCGGATAATTTCATTTCGTATCGGGATTGCAAACCCTACTTCCGAGAATATATTACAGACCCAGCAATAAAGGGCACTGCTCGAAGCAAATACGAAGGTTTATTTGTTTTCGATCAGTGGGATGGTAGACAAGATATGTTTATTTGTTTAGCGTTATTGGTATTGCGGTGTATTCTGTTTATCTGTATAACAAGGGAAAAAAACAATAATCCCAACACAGTTGTTCTAAAAGGTAATTGGTTGGCACATTTTAATTGGCATATTAACACCCAAAATTAGCTTTCCTCGGGCTGTTCCGCACAAATGCATTTTATTTTCTGTGTTGCGTATTTTTTATCGGCATTTATAGCAAGCGATTATTTTTCTGTGCATATGTTTGACCATTTGTCATAAAAAAGGAAACTCTTATATACCTGCAAATCTTCAGAAAATTCGCATTTGTCCGGGACAAACGGTAGGCAATTTCATGGAATGCTCCAAAAGTTGTTTGTCGAAATGCAATGGATGCATCAAAATGTAAGCATAAGCAAAATGCTTTCGAAACGAACTGCAAAATAGATTTATGTTGGTAGGGGGAAGTCCCCGAATGGCGGACACCTAACCCCAATTGAAGAAAATAAAAAAAGTATTTGATAAAATATGTCTTTGTTTATGAATTACTTTAATCAACAAACTTTAGATTAAAAATAAAATAACACAAATACAACTTCTATATAAACTAATTCAAAAACGAAAAGTAATCTTTAGTGAAAAAAACTCATTCCTTACAAGAGGCACCTAGTACCGGACATGCTACATTTCGAACCCCTAGCACCTACTTTGAAAAACAGAAACATCAAGCGCAACACAAAAATACGCCTCATGCGCACTCTCGTTTTCTCCATATTTCTCTATGCAGCGGAAACTTGGACCCTAAAAGCTCGCACAAGGGCAAGAATAGACGCGTTCGAAATGTGGTGCTGGCGCAAAATGTTGGGCATCTCATGGACAGCACATGGCACCAACGTGTCTATTCTGAACGAGCTCAACATAAAAACCCGTCTATCTACTATCTGTCTCAGGAGAATCCTCGGCTTCTTTGGGCACTTGGCCCGGCGGGAACCCGACAGATTAGAGAAGTTGATGATCGGTGGCCAGGTTGAGGGCAGAAGAGGCAGAGGCAGAATACCCACACGCTGGTTTGATGCCATTGAGGCAGTCACACGCGTCAAGTTCCAGGGCTCTATGCGGAAGGCAGAAGATCGGCCGGGTTGGAGAGCAATCCAAGAAAACGCAACTTATGGCGGTCACGACCCTCAGTCATGAGGTTACGACGAAGAAGAAGAAGAAGCACCTACTTTATATAACCACATAGGTGCATAACTACATACTACAAATAAACACACATTTCTCCTTTAAAATGACGATTTGCAACCTAAAACCATCGTATGACATCCTACAGAATAGCTTACGGATTTCAGAATATTCGATACACAGCCTCGTAAACAATAAACAATTCTTAGAATTTGATACTCTATAAGTATATTTCGAGCCAGCGGACATAGGCACCAATACTGCTAAATTCACAAAACATTTTGTTCAAACTGTGATCATAACAACTTAAATATATCAGAGATCAGACTTACTGGTCTAAGCGCGGCGAAATATTGAGCTATCATCTCTCCTCTTATATCATTTATTTATAACTGCCGTATTCGAACTTCAAGATATTCACAAGAGACGACACGTACTAGATCCATTCTAGATACGTTATAGTTTAGATATCAACTAGTTCTCTTTTGCAGCGCAATTCGGGCAACCAATGTCACTTTTACGTTAGATAGAGTAAGATATCTATTAGATGTGAATTGGATCTCTAAGTCATATCCTGTGGAAATCGTTCAAGATTATCTCCAGAATCGCGCAAATATCAAATTTGACAGGTTAGATCTTAAACTTATCGTTATCGTATCCTGGTGATGTCTAAAAGATATCTAATAGATGTCTATTTCAAAACCCGAATCGGGCCCTAAGTCTTTGTTTAACCAAAGATATATGTAACTCCGTATAAGATAAATAAAGTCTAAGACAAAAACGTGCCTCGGATATCAAGAAAAAGTCATTCTCGAATAGATGGCGCCATATACCTTTGGCCTATTCTCGGTTAGATGGCGTTGGCGACACCGTTTGATATTTAACAATGTTAACACATATCAGTAAAAGAATATGGGTCAGTATGGAACAATAAAAATTAAAAATCATTTATCCGTAAACATATTTTGATTACTTTATACATTTTCAATTTTATTTTAAGTTTTAATCGTGTGTCGATAGATGGCAGTAAATGTACCGTGACTACAAATTTTACTTTGGCAATAGCCCTCTATACTATCTATTCTCTTTGGTTTAACGAAGGTTCCCGACATAGTTCGTAAATAGAGCTATTCTGACTTTGGTAAACCTAACATAGTTATAAATAGTAACTTTCATTCGCACTTAATTTAGAGAATGACTGTTTCTATTATGTAATCATAAGGGTTTTCATTGAATTTCGAGTAATATAGAAAATTCTCTATAAAAATAAATATCTCTTTTTTACTGCGGTTGTTTTCTTTTGTGTAAATATCTAATAATGATTTGGTATTCAGGCAAATAAATTATTTTAAAAGTCACATTAAAAACAAATTTAATAAAATTCCCAGTATTAAACTGGTGTGAGTTTAAAATCTACTCGTACCTTCGGTGATTTGTATCGAATTTAACGTAAACAGTTTTAATAATTAATTTTAGGGTCAGGCTTTATTTTCTAAGCCTGAATCTTTGACCTAAGAGTTTTGAAATTCGTTGTTATTATACTTGTCAAGTAAATAATAGGTAGGTATTATTATGATAAATATTGTATAGTTAGCAGCGGGCGAGGTGTTCAAAATTACTATGACACGCTCTTATTCTCTTAACAATAAAGTCGTGTCAAGATCATTTTGAACGCCTCGCCCGCTTAGCAACTTCTGACCGTACGTAAAAAGATAAGGCAACACTGAAAGAAGGAAAAGGTTGATTTTGCACGTGTTGGCGACAAATTAGTTGAATTAACAAAATGATGGGTTAAAGCAAAATGAACAAATTGTTGTTTTTACATAAAAGTTTTTGTTGATATGAAAACAGTTGTATTTACTTATTTGTACATGTTGGCGTAACAATTCATGCATAGTTCAATAGGTAATTGTTGATTGTACTGTTCAAATTATTGAAATAACAATTTAAATAGTAAAGTTAACAAAACAAATACGTTAAAACAACAAAAGATATTCAACCATTTGTAAATTAACAGAAACAACAAAATACATTTATTAATTATGCCTGTTCACAATAGTTGACTTTAATGTAAATGTTAATGTTGGAATCAAGCTGATTGGCATAACCCTTTCAAATGTTTCTCCCAACCGTTCCACAAACAATTGGGATAACAATATAAGCAAGTAATAACCACAGCAAGCCATAAACCTAAATCAACACGTTCGAATGGTGAAATGAACACCCGAATTATGGTTAAAATAACGATATAAACAAGTTATATCCTTACCAAAAAAAGGCAATTGACACAACCCTTTGCAATGTTTGTTTTATTCGTCACACAAACAGTTGAGATAACAATATTAAACAGGTAAAAACTACAGTAACACATAAAGCTAAATCAACATGTTCGAATAGTTAAACTAACCCTTTCAAGTGTTTGTTTCAACTGTCACACAGACAGTTGGGATATCAATATACATAGGTAAAAACAACATAATACGAAAAGCTATATCAACCTGCGCGAATGGTTAAACTAACCCTTTCAAGTGTTTGTTTCAACTGTCACACAGACAGTTGGGATAACAATATACAAAAGTAAAAACAACATCATACAAAAAGCTAAATCAACCTGTTCGCATAGTTAAACTAACCCTTTCAAGTGTTTGTTTCAACTGTCACACAGACAGTTGGGATAATAATATACAAAAGTAAAAACAACATCATACGAAAAGCTAAACCAACCTGTTCGAATAGTTAAACTAGCCCTTTCAAGTGTTTGTTTCAACTGTCACACAGACAGTTGGGATAACAATATACAAAAGTAAAAACAACATAATACGAAAAGCTAAATCAACCTGCGCGAATGGTTAAACTAACCCATTCAAGTGTTTGTTTCAACTGTCACACTGACAGTTGGGATAACAACATACATACGTAAAAACAACATTAATACAAAAAGCTAAATCAACCTGCGCGAATGGTTAAACTAACCCTTTCAAGTGTTTGTTTCAACTGTCACACAGACAGTTGGGATAACAATATACAAAAGTAAAAAAAACATCATACGAAATGCTTAATCAACCTGTTCGCATAGTTAAACTAGCCCTTTCAAGTGTTTGTTTCAACTGTCACACAGACAGTTGGGATAACAATATACAAAAGTAAAAACAACATAATACGAAAAGCTAAATCAACCTCTTCGCATAGTTAAACAAACCCTTTCAAGTGCTTGTTTCAACTGTCACACAGACAGTTGGGATAGCAACATACATAGGTAAAAACAACATTAATACAAAAAGCTAAATCAACCTGCGCTAATGGTTAAACTAACCCTTTCAAATGTTTGTTTCAACTGTCACAGACAGTTGGGATAACAATAAACAAAAGTAAAAACAACATCATACGAAAAGCTAAATCAACCTGTTCGCACAGTTAAACTAACCCTTTCAAGTGCTTGTTTCAACTGTCACACAGACAGTTGGGATAACAATATACAAAAGTAAAAACAACATAACACGAAAAGCTAAATCAACCTGTTCCAATAGTTAAACTAGCCCTTTCAAGTGTTTGTTTCAACCGTCACACAGACAGTTGGGATCACAATATACATAGGTAAAAACAACATAATACGAAAAGCTAAATCAACCTGCGCGAATGGTTAAACTAACCCTTTCAAGTGTTTGTTCCAACTGTCACACAGACAGTTGGGATAACAATATACAAAAGTAAAAACAACATCATACGTAAAGCTAAATCAACCTGTTCACATAGTTAAACTAACCCTTTCAAGTGTTTGTTTCAACTGTCACACAGGCAGTTGGGATAACAATATACATAGGTAAAAACAACATAATACGAAAAGCTAAATCAACCTGTTCGCACAGTTAAACTAACCCTTTCAAGTGCTTGTTTCAACTGTCACACAGACAGTTGGGATAACAATATACAAAAGTAAAAACAACATAACACGAAAAGCTAAATCAACCTGTTCCAATAGTTAAACTAGCCCTTTCAAGTGTTTGTTTCAACCGTCACACAGACAGTTGGGATCACAATATACATAGGTAAAAACAACATAATACGAAAAGCTAAATCAACCTGCGCGAATGGTTAAACTAACCCTTTCAAGTGTTTGTTCCAACTGTCACACAGACAGTTGGGATAACAATATACAAAAGTAAAAACAACATCATACGTAAAGCTAAATCAACCTGTTCACATAGTTAAACTAACCCTTTCAAGTGTTTGTTTCAACTGTCACACAGGCAGTTGGGATAACAATATACGTAGGTAAAAACAACATAATACGAAAAGCTAAATCAACCTGCGCGAATGGTTAAACTAACCTTTTCAAGTGTTTGTTTCAACTGTCACACAGACAGTTGGGATAACAATATACAAAAGTAAAAACAACAACATACGAAAAGCTAAACCAACCTGTTCGCATAGTTAAACTAACCCTTTCAAGTGTTTGTTTCAACTGTCACACAGACAGTTGGGATAACAATATACAAAAGTAAAAACAACATAATACGAAAAGCTAAATCAACCTGTTCGCATAGTTAAACTAACCCTTTCAAGTGTTTGTTTCAACTGCCACACAGACAGTTGGGATAGCAACATACATAGGTAAAAACAACATTAATACAAAAAGCTAAATCAACCTGCGCGAATGGTTAAACTAACCCTTTCAAGTGTTTGTCTCAACTGTTACACAGACAGTTGGGATAACAATATACAAAAGTAAAAAAAACATCATACGAAATGCTTAATCAACCTGTTCGCATAGTTAAACTAACCTTTCAAGTGTTTGTTTCAACTGTCACACAGACAGTTGGGATAACAATATACAAAAATAAAAACAACATAATACGAAAAGCTAAATCAACCTGTTCGCATAGTTAAACTAACCCTTTCAAGTGTTTGTTTCAACTGCCACACAGACAGTTGGGATAGCAACATACATAGGTAAAAACAACATTAATACAAAAAGCTAAATCAACCTGCGCGAATGGTTAAACTAACCCTTTCAAGTGTTTGTTTCACCTGTCACAGACAGTTGGGATAACAATATACAAAAGTAAAAACAACATCATTCGAAAAGCTAAATCAACCTGTTCGCATAGTTAAACTAACCCTTTCAAGTGTTTGTTTCAACTGTCACACAGACAGTTGGGATAACAATATACAAAAGTAAAAACAACATCATACGAAAAGCTAAATCAACCTGTTCGAATAGTTAAACTAACCCTTTCAAGTTTTAGATTTAACCGTCACACAAACAGTTGAGATAACAATATAAACAGTTGAAAACAACAGCAACATTTAAAATTAAATAAATATATTCAGATAGTTAAACTAACTTACGAGCGAGGATTAAAATACATATGTAAACAGGTCAAGTCCTGTACAAAAAAAAACGATTGACACAAACCTTTCAAGTGTTTGTTTCAACTAACACACAGTACACGGTTGGTATAACAATATACACGGATAAAAACAACATCAATACAAAAACCTACATCAAGCTGTTCGAATGAGTAAAATAGCCCTTTCAAATGTTTGTCTCAACCGTTCCACAAACAGTTGGGATATCAATATAAACAGGTAAAAACAATAGCAAGATATAAAGCTAGATCAACGCGTTCAAATTTACATGTAAAAGGTGCAAGTCTCACAACACTTCTACTATAAAAAAGTTTTGATATGTAATGAGAAACCAAGTCGGTTATTTTAATCAGTGCCAGGGGATGTTAAAACAGTACCAATAAGATATATTTAATTTGTAATACATATAATGACCTGGCAATCGCACGGCTGCATAATGATATAAGGATCATCGTCACCTATTAAAAATAATTCTAATTGAACATAACGCTAGCGCTAATTGCAGTTTGAGCTTTACACATATTTACGAGTACGGTACGAGTAAAGCATTATGTGCGATTGCCAAGTCATTATATGTATTAAAAATTAAAGATATCTTATTAATACTGTTTTAACACCCCCTGGCACTGATTAAAATAACCTACTTGGTTTCACATTACATCTCAAAACTTTTTTGTATGTAGTAGAAGTGTTGCGAGACTTGCACCTTTTTACATGTAATGTTTTTGATGGGATCTCATCTCTTTTTGTAGGCAGTCCTTGTTTTCGGGTACTCACACCCATACTATGTATACACATATCATAACTAAACATATCTTCGTTCATACTCACATCGTACATCGTAGTGTACCTTTACTTTACCTATTATTTGTAGGAACTGCAACAGTAACTTTGTAATAGCATATATTTATATGGAATGGAACTTATGCAGTTCTTAGATCTTTAAAACGTGACTTATATTGCAATATTTTTAGGTTTTCTATGGCTTGATACACTGAAAACTACCTATGTTTAAAATTTGATGCTTGTACTATGCTAGAAGTACCTTAGAATTATGATGATCGGTGAGTGTGTCAGTGTCGAAATTAAGGAACTTTGACGTAAAATAATTCTTAAACTACAAGTTCAATCTGAATGTTTTTGAGATTATATGTAAAGCATCAGTTAGCACATAATACCAAAATATTTTATTTTGAGAAAGAAACATGAGATACATCAATTACTTGTTAATATTAGACATATTTTAAACCAATCTCCTTATATTTATAACAGTAATCATTAGCTATCTGTAAGGACAATCACATTATCCCTTCGTCCGGCAAACTCCTGCAGACCGCTCAGCGGGAATATGAAACTTTAATTTAATCGACAGAAACTATAAATTGATAAACTCTAGCAGCTCAAAAATGTTAATGCCAGCTGAGGAATTATGCAATATAATAACAATGTATTCATACCTACATAAATACCATTAATGTAGATACTGTTAATATTTTCATGTGTTGGCTTCTTCAGCTCATTAGGATTGATTAATTATCGCATTCTAGTTTCCTACAATTATTTATAATTACTATTTCTGAGGGATTAAATTCTGTGTGATTTAATAACTTTGCTACAATAATTATACAGCAATCTAGAGATCAACTCATGCTAAAACACACTTTAGACTTGGTCCCTGTTTGTTTACACAAACAAAATGTACATAACGTTTTGCAGTATAGATAGTTAAACCAACTCACGAGCTAGGATTTAAATATACATGTAAACAGGTTAAGTCATGTACATTTGTCTTGTTTCAACTGACACAAGAACAGTTGGGGTCACAATATTAGTACACGGATAAAAACAACATCAATACAAAAAGCTACATCAACCTGTTCGAATAGGTAAAATAGCCGTTTTAAATGTTTGTCTCAATCAATCAATCGTTCTACAAACAGTTGAGATAACAATATCAAACAGGTAAAAACTACAGTAGTACATAAAGCTAAATAAACATGTTCGAATGGTTCGAATAATGGTTAAAACAATAATATGAACTGGTTTAAAATTAAAAGGCAGCCACTGCAAATACCTGAATCGTTAATGTCACGCAAAAAATAGTCTTATAGCTCCTCTACACGATGGCCAAACGCTCCGCCAACGCTTGGCCCATGAGTTGGCCGTGCGATAATCGGAACGCTACTACACGATGGCAACATTCAGTTGTGATCTGACCGGTTTCCAAGATGGACGTGGAAGCAATAGCCGCGGCAGCAATTTATTTATACGCCACGTACCAACATTTTTTAAATGTGCACAATAATAAAGTAATTAAGAGCGCTATTACATTTCGGCGTTGAGCGAGTTTAGGTATTATACGCGCTGCGGCAGGCCGGGCGAGCTCAGTATGCCGATCCCTTCTACCACACTCGCACTACAATGATGGATTAAACATTCTTGATCCTTCGCGAAGCATATTGAAATCAACCATAACAACACTAACTGTACTTAACTTTTAAAGTCCTAAAACTGTTATTTGGTAGGTACGAAAATACTAAATGCAGTGCAAATGTACATAGGGGCTATTCATAAATTACGTCATCTATTTTTGACCATTTTTGACCCCCCCACCCCTCAAATCATCCAAAAATCATGCTTCGGATGACTCTGTTTCCTCCTACGTGCATGCTACCATCATCCGATGTCCAGACCCCCCCCCCCCTCCTCCCATTTGAAACGACGTAATTTATGAATAGCCCCATATCTACCTATCTATCTATATGTGTTTCACTCAGGGGCAAACTAGGGTTAAACAAAATTTGCCTATCGACCGCGTCCGAGCACGCACTGCCGATTGGGCCACGTGTAGATGCGTACCGCCATCGCTCGGCCAAGGCCTTTGATGTGCGGCCGAAAAACCGACACCGCGGCCAACTCATCGCCATCCCGCGCGCCATAAGCTAACCGACACCAGGACCCCCTCTACACGTTCGCCCAACATATTGGACCAATAGGTTGGGCCATCGTGTAGAGGAGCCATTAGAAGAACACGTTTAACTATAGGTACATTGCGTGTTGTGTTACCTACTTTTCGGCAGCATTCGGTTTTATTCGCTGTTATTAATGTTCACAATGTTAAGTGAACACTTTGCCACATCGCCACCGAATTTCTAGTCACTAGCGTAACTATGACCTCCAAATACGCGGAGTTATTTTTAAATTGGGTGTCAAGTCTTAGTGGTTATTATGATATTATGATAAAAAGTAAGACAAAATAGGTGTCTTTTGAATAGACAACTACGAGTAAGATGGCGGCGAACGACGCGTCTAAAGGGTCCCATACACGGTGCAATATTTTTATCTTATAGTGTTAACCACTTTTAAGATGCCGTTTGTATTATGTTCATAAAAAAAATTGCGGTATTGGTTTGTATCATAAGATATAGCATGCTAAGATATATTTTGCATCTTAAGATACATCGCTAGGCATCTTTGCGTCGCTAGGCATCTTAACATAAAATTTCCATATCGCTCGACAGGTTAAGAAATATGACAATAATATATAGAGCTGGTCAAGCAAATCTTGTCATTAAAAAAAGGCGCGAAATCTAATTTTCTATGGGACGATATCCTTTGGCGACTACATTTTTCAATTTTTTATTTTTTCCAATAACAAGATTTGCTTGACCAGCTTTAGTATCTTAGCCGTATCTTCGTACAAACTGTATAGAGTTTAAGCGGAAAGAGCAGAGTCGTGGAATGTATTGGGCCCCATACATTCCACGACTCTTCTGTTTCCGAGCAGACTATAGTGAGCGATGTTTTACTTTAAGAGGCTGCTAATACCCAATTTCGATGAAATTGATGTTACTTAAGCAGTTATTTTACGAAAACTGTTTGATTTATAAAATAAAAAAAATGTGTTAGTATTCATCATATTTCACATTTCAACATAGAGGTTGTGTATTGCTTGTCCTTGTCACAGTCTCACTTTTTGTTTGTTCCCCACCAAAAATTTAATATGGTTTATGGTGGGCAACATTACAAACAAATTATGATTGGACGAAATCGGCTAGATAGAAAATAATTGTCTTCAAGTCACCATTAAACGCTGTCTTAATTTTTTTTTGCCGTGCGTTCCGTGTATTGCGTCCTTTACTGGAAACTCGTGCGCCGACGCGACGCACGCCGCTCGCGCACGCGCAGTCGCGCATCGCGCAACCGCCAGGCGCCAGCGTCAAGCCCGCCCGCGCCCGCCAGTCTATCCGAATTTGTGGAGAAAGATGTACGCGTGTTGTGTTAGTGATACGAAATGACGGAAATAATGGATATAAACATTGGTGGGTAAGAACACATTATAATTGTTATGTTATTAACTCTAATTATTATAAATTAAGAAGGTTATTTTATTTTTTAAGGTCTCATATATTTAGCCATTTCCGCGGAAACCGCGTTTAACGCTTCGAAGGTACGTGTTTGTTATTTTCGTTGTCTGATTATTATTTTCGTTTTTTTAGTATTAGAAAAAAAAAAACAATGTTGACGTGTCTTTTTATTGGAAAACGCTTTTAAAACATTAGTATTATATTATGTATAACTATTACTTATAAAAGCGAGCTTGTCGGTCGCCATCTTGTTTACATCAGCTCACGGTAAATTTTGTGTTGTTTTAGCTCATGAATCTTATACCTTTAAACGAGTAATTCTTGTTTATCTATTTATTTTTATACTTCGTTGATCTCGGAAACTGCTCTAACGATTACAATGAAATTTGGTATATGGGGGTTTTCGGGGGCGAAAAATCGATCTAGTCTAGCTAGTCTTATCTCTGCGAAAACGCTCAATTTTTGAGTTTTATAATGTTTTCCGAGCAAAGCTCGGTCTCCCAGATATTACTGTTAACAGTGCAATACTTAACATATTTCAGATAACAATATATCCCTCGAATTAATGAAAAGTATGAGGAACTCATCCCGAGAGACAGAATTTTGTTCAAATCTGGGTTGGAACAGCTCTACAAAGTTATAGACGTACGTACCTATTGTTTATTTACCTGTCAACCTTTACTTATTAAGTAGTTGAATCAAAAGCTGTGCTTTTGTTGAAATGACACATTATTCTTAGTTAAAACCACAGTTTTCCTTTCTTTACTGAAATGGTTATGTTTGCAGGAAACGTCAACGGAAACGGCAACAATAAGTGACATAGATACGAATAATGATGGTATATCAGCGCCGTGTAGTCCATCAGGGCATGCGTCCAGTTTATCCAGTGTGTCCAGCTGTAACGAGAACGCGATATCCGGAAAAAATCCACGCGTAAGTGTTTGAGCATTACGAGTACTCAACTAATTTATAAAACAAAGTTCTCTGCTGCGTCTGTCTGTTCGTGATAAACTCAAAAACGATGGCACGGATTTTCATGCGGTTTTGGCCAATATTATTCGAGTGACGCGATTCTTTTGTACTTAGGGACTTTATGAAGTCTTATAAGAATAGTTATTTGAAATAGTTAATTGGAAGCGGCTTTATTGCTTGAAATGGTTTTGTAAAACAACAATTTAGACATGTTGTTTTAACCTATTGTAAAAATGGGTTGTGCTAACCCTAACCCATGGGTTAGCACAACCCATTTTTACAATAGGTTAAAACAACATGTCCAATTTGTTGATTTCATGAATTTTAAGACCGCGGACTGTACGCACGCGGTAAGCGGTGGTGAGCGTGGCGAACTATGACAAACTATGTAACCGATTGACTTGTTCTACGAATATATTATCATACATATATTTAAGAATTAAGATACATTTTATAAAAAATATTGAGGCGGGCGGCGGGTAGGGCGAGCGGGCGCTATTTATTCGTTTGCTATGTATTTAACGGGCAGCAAGGTACGTGTTCCATTCGAATTTCAAAAATTTTTCTTTCTGTTTCGTAATGGCGGGTCGAAGTATTGAAGTAATTTCTTATATACTTAACAAATAACTTATTTTCACATTGTTGATACAACTGAATGTTTTTGAAAAAATTATATGTAACAGAATATAAAATTGCGCATATTATAGCGGCTGTCCATAAATTACGTCATCGACTTTTGACGATTGTTGACCCCCCCCCCCCCCCCCCCTATAATCATCCAAAAGTCATGCTTCAAATGACCCCATTTCCTCCTACTTCATCCTACCGTCATCCGATGTCCAGACCCCCCTAATTTGAAATGACGTAATTTATGAATAGCCCCATATCAAAATATGGTAGGTGTCGCTAACTCGCAATCGCAAGTAGTACTAAAAAATATACGAAAACTTGAAAAGCCAAAATTATGTACTTCATTAAACATTAGGACTTTCATTATGTTTTATATTATGTATCTTAAATATATGTATAAAATATCCGAAGAACAAGTCACTCGGTAACATAGTTTGGCAATTAAAATATAAAAACGGATTTTCATAATACATTTAGGCCTTAGGGCATAATATTCAGTAAAATTATATCTTATGATAATACAAATAAACGTGCATAAGAATATTTGAACTTCAGCCAGGGGCGATTTTACAATGGCATTCCGTCTAGGCCCTTTGCGTCTCTGTACGGCTACCATGACATTGACATGATATATTCGCTGCGTAACTTACTTTCTATAACTCTCGCTAGCACTAATAAGCAGGTACGAGTGAGATGCATAGAAAGTAAGTTACGCACACGCTCGCGAATATGTCAGTGTCAGATCAATATCACGCTCGTGGTACTAAAGTTAGCTAACTATAGTTACGTCACAGCGTTTTTGTCTGTTTTTAGGAGATATACAACATACCTGGTTTGAAATACAATAACAAATATAGACCTGCCAAAGGAAATCTGATAGATAGGTATAATAATCAAAGGAGACTATTAAAACGAGAAGGTGTTCTTGGCCGGAAAAGAAAACTTCAAATTGAAAATAATGATCAGGAACATTCAGGTACCTACCTACCTAGGGGCTATTCATAAATTACGTCATTTCAAATAGGGGGGGGGGGGGGGGGTCTGGACATCGGATGATGGTAGCATGACGTAGGAGGAAACGGGGTCATTCGAAGCATGATTTTGGATGAGTTTAGGGGGGAAGGGGTCAAAAATCGTCAAAAATAGATGACATACTTTATGAACAGCCCCCTACCTACTTACATATTTACAGAGTCAAGGCAACACCAAATACACTTAAGATCAGCGTAATCGGGTCACTATATGAATGGAAAATCTTGATTTCATTGCTCTTGAGTATAGGATGAGAGCAGACAAAGTAGCCAAATGTATTGTAAGTCGCAACCCATCTTAACCTACCTACTAAGGAAGGATTTGTTGCAAAGCATGTGGCCACATTGGCTGCTTTTGCGTGTTTTATATATAATGCATACGGTTTTTATTAAAAAAAATGAAATTTGTACTAAGTTCATTGCTACCAACATAATAAAAAATACTTTCTTTGGTATCATCACTATTGGAAGGTGGACTTCTAAGGCCCGTAACACACTTATACCTACAGCACCACGACCCTGGTGCGGAGCGGTTATGTGTAACGGCTTTAAAAAAAAACATAACCATAGACATCACTCGTTTGTTTTTACGTTTCCCGCTTTTCCCGGTAATTACTTGTTCTTGTACTTTGCGTTACTATTTGCTTTGCGTTCACAAAAATTGTTGAAAATGGACCAAGAGGACAACATTGTTTCTACACCTGAAGAAATATTCGCTGCAGCACAAGCAGCGACCGAAAATTTGTTGCCTAAGTATTAAATCGCAGCACCTATACGACAAATCTTATGAGAAGTTCATGGCATGGAGATTGGAGCACAAAACTTCGTCATTCACTGAAAACGTCTTATTGGCGTATTTTCATAGACTAATTGGAAGCACCGGATCAGATCTATCTTTTAAGCAAGGTTGGTATATGTTATAATTTTGTTTGATTTTAGAGTAGTTACAACAAGCTATATTTATGTAAGTACATTTTATATTTTTGCATTCAAACTGAATATTATTTAATTCTCCTTTTTCTTGTTACAGGTTGCAGTAATATTTGCTATTATGGGTGCTTGTCGTAGACAAGAGCTACACACATATAGTAATACTACTATCCAAAATTTACAAAATTATCTACATTTTCATAAATAAAATTTTATTTTTACATTTTTGTATTTTATTTAATATTGCCTACTCATAGAAAAAGCATTGCATGCAACGTTGTATAAGTAGTCAAAAAATGCTCATGGCGTATTTATTAACAATGTTCGCCTTTGGCTCACATTGTTACCCACGCCACTCACATTTTTTTACCCCTCTTATAAAACTGTTGCATAAAATACTATTTCATGTGTTGTTTTGCATTTTACTTTTTTACTAAAAGATCATTATTTTCAGCAGACATTGAAGAAGACGAGGAAACCGTTATATGGCTTCAGTATAATAAAGAGCCGTTTCATGAAGTAAAAGATAAATGGCTACAAACTAGAAAATATCGTATACAAACAGATTACAAAAACGCGACCAAAAATTTGCAAGACATATTAAAAAAATATCCCTTGTTAAAGCAGGGTTTTGGCTTTCAGCTTGTAAGTATATTTTTTTTATTAAAGCGGTAATACAGTTTTACCTGTGAAAGTTAATAACGATTATGGGCCGCTTGCACGAATCACTAACCCGGGGTTAACCGGTTACTCGTACTCATTTATTTATAATATAATTACATATTACACGTCCAAATTGATGTTAAATTAAGTTACACCTGCTGGAGTTATCATGGTTACCAGTACAATTTGACACTGGGTTAACGGTTTAACCGGTTAACGCCGGGCTAGTGGGATGGTGCAAGCGGCGCTAACGGATTAACTATTTTGTGACAAATAGGTATTGTCTTTCAGCACTGGTTAGTATTTTAATACCTTATATATGATTTGCAGATTGAGTTGGACTTTGAATACAGTCATCCTAAAAGGGACATCTCATTGTTTGTGAAGTTTCCAGAGTTTTTAGAAAAAGCTAATGCTGCTTTTATTGGCGTGAAAGTATTTCAAGATTTGAAGATCCTCTTCAACAACACAACAAAAGAAGGTAAATTTTGCCATTGGTAAATCTTATCGCGAGATAGAGATAGAATTCTCTTATGTGGATGGATCGAGAAATTGGGACACCGTTTCGCTCACACCAGGAAAAAAATATTAGGTTGCTTTTACCTTACCTGATCTTATACATAATAATTAATAATTGTCTTTATTGTTTTAAATGACCATATTTTATAATGAGCTGTAATAAGTAGGTATTAGGTATTAAATTTTTTAACTTTATCTTAATTGTAGTTGATTTTAGTTTTATGTTCATTTTACAACACTTATTATACAATAAATGAGTTCTTTCCAGTATAAACTCTAGTAGGTATAGTAAAATAAAAGACACTAATAAAATTATAATTTAATTTCAGACACGAAAGCATTTATTGCTTTGTCCTTACTTTGTGCGAAACTTGTCCCGACTGTCGGCAGATCTGATAATAGAAGGAAAGATAAAGACGAAAAGGTAAGATAGCTGATAGGTTTTGATACATTTATTATAAATTAGTAAACACCCCTATCCTGGAACAGGCACCAGTAATAGGACAGTATTGACAAATCCTGTAAAATAAGTATGTATCATCAGTTTTCAAACACTGGCAAGATTTACCATAAACTGGAGCGATAGAGCTGCTTAAGTTTGACGTTTCATTGATTATTCTTTGTTTTAAAATTAATGGCACCCTACATCCCATCATGACTGGAACAAAAAAAAACATAGTTTTTATTTGTTAATAATATTGAAACCAATGGCAGTGCTTTCATTAAAACATTGAAAACATAAAGGACGAATAGGACATTCAACTTTTAACTCGTAAAGTTGTAGAAATTTTACAGGTGCCGCGAAAATATCATGCTCCAAATTTTCTTTTAAATGTCACACATGTCTGGTTCCCCTAACATAGGTTTATTAATCGACTTCAAAAAAGTGGACGGTTCACAGATAGTTCATAGTTCGTGGTCTCTATTTTATCATACAGTTATTTACTCTATGTTTGTTAAGATTTTTATATTATTTATTTACCTTTATTACATATATTGACTCTTTGCTTATGAATGTTTCTGTTTTTAGCGATCATCAAAGGATTCGGCTGAACAAAGAAAATATAACAAACCGACCATATTAGAATCACGTGACAGCTTGATATTGCACGTGAAGGTAAATATTTTTAATTTATTACTTTTAATTTTATACGTCCCACTGCTGGGCACAGGCCTCCTTTCATGCGCGAGAGGGATTGGGCTATAGTCCCCGCGCTAGCCAATGCGGGTTGGGGACTTCACATACACCTTCTGAATTTCTTCGCAGATGTGTGCAGGTCTCCTCACGATGTTTTCCTTCACCGAAGAGCGTCTTAACTAAGAATCTATAATAAATATAGATTAAGCTAAGTACTCCAAACATGACCTATTGAATATTTTTTATTTTAATTTTTTTAGACTGCTATCAAATGATACATGACCTATTGAATATTTTTTATTTTAATTTTTTTAGACTGCTATCAAATGACCTATTGAATATTTTTTATTTTATTTTTTTTAGACTGCTATCAAATGATATTTCGTACATATAAAGGACCGAAAAACTCATTGGTACGAGCCGGGGTTTGAAACCGCGACCTCCAGATTGAAAGTCGCACGCTCTTACCCCTAGGCCACCAGCGCTTTTTATTGTGTATACTAAACCTGTAAAATGTAAATATTTCAATCGGCATATTCGGCAAACCATGAAGCAAATCCAATTTTTGGGTTTGTCTTATTCGGAATCTTCTGATGTCAAATGTGTAAGTAATTAAACTTTTTTTGTTTTAGACTCAGAGTGACATTCAGAATTGCCTTGCAACACGTCGCGTCGGGATATCCGCCTTAAGAAAGGACTCACACCAGTGGTAATTTGCGTCGGACCAGACGTCGAAAATATTACGGAGTTCTACATCAATTTTGATGACGTCACTTACCAGCTGGAGTCTCTTTTAAAAGCTGTTGATATTTGCTTCAAAAATTTTCATGTATTTGATATAGAATATCCCCGCGAGAGTATTCAGCCGTGGATGTTCATACAACACTACTTTTATGAAATTCATACGGCACAAGATCATACATTTCCGAGTGTTGCTAGTTTAATTGCAGATTTAATATAAGTTACTATCAATGTTACTTTAGTGAAAATTACGTTTAATTGCTTTATCGTTAAATTTTTAATATAGCTGCTTACAGTCATAATTCATACATTTGCATAAGATAATGTACATACAGGTTCATACAGGTTTACATATAAGTAGGAATCAACTACCTCATTTGGTACAAAATTATTAATATCTGCAATTAAGGCGGCATCACTCGGTTTATGATTTTCTCTCTAAACTCTGGCGCTCTGCTTCAACAATGGATATACATTTAATGTTTTACAACTTTCAAACGCTATCATTTCTGTGTTTTATATAAATTTTGGTATATAGGCGCCACTATTTATAGAGCAATAGGGTACTTTTCAGCCGTCCTAATATAAGGAAAAATGGGGTTATTCCCACTAGTTACCACCAAGCTGTTACCAGTGGTAACTACTGGGATTTTTTTCCCACCTTTTACCTTTTTGTTAAAGTTCAAGACTAATAAAAATAGTATAAATAGTATCGTATAAATATAGAGTAGTTTAATAAAATAATGATATGTCCATTAGTGTTCCAGTAAAATACCTTAAAATGATAAATAATAGTTAGTTTTTAACTGCTTTGTATGTTCGTCCGTATAATCAATTCTAGTTACAATTATTAATAAGATAAATTTAATTCAAGCGTTAATTTCTCCTTGGTTATTTTAGTTTTTTCACAGCTTGCAATGATAAAACTGTTTTTATTTTTAATAACTTTTAAGGCAATTTACTGAAACACTAATCGGCTTAAGTATAATTATTTATTAAAGTACAATATATTTATACAATAGTATAATATATATACTGTTTTTATTAGTAAAAAAAAATCCCCGAAGTTACCACTGGTAATTGGTGGTAACCAGTGGGAATACCCCGAAAAATGCAATAATTATATATTATATGAGATTGATACATAGTTACTGCGTATTTTATTAGGACGGCAGTTTTGTGTAGTAATTTTTTATGGCAGAATTGCTTGTAGGGAGTTGGCTACCTTTTAGAGTATTTTCCATTATAGTGTATTTTATAATAAATTATATATTTTCTTAAAGCCAGCCATATAGGACTGAGCAAATACTAAATAAGATTAATGAATGATACACGTGTCCAAAAACTTACGATCGTTACATAACAGGCGGTCTAGCATGAGTTGCATTCTCACGCGCGACTCCATACTTGATGTCACGCCAGATATATGAAGTCGCGCGCGAGAACGCAACTCAGCCCGCCTACCCCATTGCGATCTTGTAGTCGGTTCGCAGTTGAAATGCAGTCGGGCTATTATACCTTTTCGTTTTTAGATTTGAAAATATTTAATCTAGTATTGTACTTTTTTACCCAAAAACCATTTTGTTTTTCATACTACGACCCATGTTCATTAGGAAAAGTTGTTCTGTTTTGTGAGTACCTACTGTACGTCACTAATAGGTTTCGGGTTAAGTGTACAGGGTTCTGTAACACCTTGAATATACAGGGTGGAAAAATAAGTCGGGCCCTGGAGGAAAACTACCTTAAATCCTTAAGTTGGCTCATTTCACTTAAAGGAGACTGTGAATGCAGTTTTATTTCTTTTTAAAAATAAGGGAATATCTCCTTTAAGTAAAATGATTCAACTTAAGGATTTAAGGTAGTTTCCCTCCAGGGCCCGACTTATCTTTCCATACTGTATACTCGCACATAGATATATGTATAAAGTATCATAATATGCGCGCCACCTAAATCTAATTCGATTTTTTTCTATCTGTGGTAGGTTAAATTGTTTAAGAATAAACTTTTTGTCGTATGAATCGTTTTTTAATGTTCTTTTTACAGTACTTGCTATGTCGAACCAACTTGTTTTCTTAGTTAGGCTATAATTAACCTTGATTTTATTTAATTTGGCTGAAAGCTATGTGTACCTGTAGGTATGCAGAAAATATTTTTGTTTAGTATCGTGTCTACTTTCTATCTGTGTATATTTGACTAATGTGTGTAAGTTTATCAAAATATTCAAGAAACTTATGTAATTATATTGTATTAACCTAGAATCAATTTAGTATCTGTAACAAACATGTTTTGCAGTGTCTTCTACTAATTTTGTTGCGAACACTAAATGTTTTGTATTGTACCTAGTACTAACAACCTAAACATAATAGTATATTGTCAACACAACAGTTTTGCTGTATCAAGTTTGCATTTGTGTTGCACATTATGTACCTGCTCCCCTAGTCTGTTAGGTTTTATGTCCGATGTAAAGCATTAGTCCTCTCTACTCGCATATTTGCCAGAAAGGGACGAATGCTTTATGTCCGACATACAATTTAGCGTACTAGGCTCCACAGATAAAAAAAGCCTTGAATCAACCTTTCGAAGTAAAGGTTGGCTCAACACAAGCTACAATGTTGAATCAACTTCCGCTATAAACAAGTTGTAGTCCTAACAACTATAGCGAAAGTTGATTCAACATTGTAGCTCGTGTTGAGCCAACCTCTACTTCGAAAGGTTGATTCAACAATATTTTATCAGGTAGATGCAACACAATCGCACTTATTGACACTACAGAACTGTTTTGTTGAAAATACTATTTTATCTAGGTTGATACTACAAAATTGATGATAGTATTCCCAATAAAATTAGTATATGTTGACACAACTAAATTGCTTTGTTGAGAATACTATTGATTCTAGGTTAATACAACACCAAGACACTTATTGCCTCAACAAAACTACACTGTTAATTTTATCATTTAATTGAGGTTAATTTAACAAAACATACATGTAGATCTAACTATTACATGATAAGTTGGTTCAACATTGCAGGACTGTTAACCCTACCTTTTTTTTAAGTACATTTAACCTTTAAAGCGGGTAATATCAACATCAATACATTTGATTGAATCAACACAACGAGTTTGTTAAAATTACTATTTAATCGAAGTCAACCCAACCTATGCTTTAAAGGTTAATTCAACATTAAGATTAGGTATTTTTAACACTAACGCACTCATTGACACAACTAAACTGATTTGTTGAAAATACTATTGATTCTAGGTTAATACAACACCAATACACTTATTGCCTCAACAAAACTACACTGTTGGTTTTACTATTTAATCGAGGTTAATTCAACAAAACATACATGTAGACCTAACTATTACAGAAAAGTTGGTTCAACAGTGCAGGACTGTTAACCCTACCTCTTTTTGAAAGTACATTTAACCTATAAATCAGGTAAATTCAACACCAAAACATTGATTGAATCAACACCATGATTTTGTTGGCTGTACTTAAAATATATTGGGTTGACCCAACAATATAGGAAGAGTTGATCCAATATAGTAACTCAGTTAACACAACCTTGAGTAGGAGGGTTAATTTAACATTAAAAACACGTAGATTTTACTGACATGGTTTGTTGTTTTTACAGGTTTGCACCAAGTGCAAACTAGTAAAACTAACCATTGAAAGTAAGTAGGTTCAACACAAACATATTTGTGTTTTTAACATTTCAAGTACGTTAAACGAAACCTCGCTAGAGAGTTAATTTTACTGTCATGGTTTGTTATTTTTACAGGTTTGTACCAAGTGCAAACTAGTAAAACTAACCATTGAAAGTAAGTAGATTCAACACAAACATACTTGTGTTTTTAACATTTCAAGTACGTTAAACCAAACCTTGTTAGAGAGTTAATTTTACTGTCATGGTTTGTTGTTTTTACAGGTTTGCACCAAGTGCAAACTAGTAAAACTAACCATTGAAAGTAAGTAGATTCAACACATACATACTTGTGTTTTTAACATTTCAAGTACGTTAAACCAAACCTTGTTAGAGAGTTAATTTTACTGTCATGGTTTGTTGTTTATACCGGTTTGCACCAAGTGCAAACTAGTAAAACTAACAAAAATGTAAAGGTTAAGTAATGAATTAATAGTTTCCTAGACGGTTAAATTAACCATTGTGCTACTTGTAAAACCAACTAAAAATCGAAGGGTTGGTGCTATATTAACCCCTTGTTAGATGGTTAATTTTGCCATTATATTGAAATGTTGAATCAACAAATATGCAATAAGTTAAAGTTACCGTAACTGATCAACAATACAGTTTTTGTTGATTCAACAAAACTCAAGGGTAGGTGCTATATTAACCCATAAATTTTGTTGAAATATGGTAAAACCAACTAAAAAATTCTTTCAGTGAATAACTCAAGGTCATCGGTCACCTGAAAAGCAATATCAGTTTCGCGAAATACGAGTAACGATGAAAGTTTTCGGACACACGACACGACAAGGACCATGCATACAACTATAAAACAGTGTTATATAACATTCCCATTATTACAGTCCTATTCATGCCAACCCGTATCAAACTAGGAACCTCAAAAATACAATCGCAGTTACCTGCAGTGACGCGTAAATAATAAAGACCAGCAATCGCTATTAAAACATTCTCACACTGCTGAATATTACGCTTTTAGTAACAGTATCGGAGTGCGAACTGAAGGCCTACCGCCGCCAAAGTTCGTAAATTATGGGCATATTTCTCTTTTACTCCAATTAAGGCGTAATTAGAGTGACTGAGAAAGATGCCATGCAATTTGCGAACTTGGGTGTTCGCGGTAGACCCTATGCTAGCGTGGCGATGGACACCTGTATGTCAGGGATCCTTGAGATTTTGTGAGGTGATGGATAGTAGGGAGACTAGGTGTTGTTAAGTAATAATAATGTTAATGTTTTTGTACTATTTATGTATCACTCACATCGTCGTTTACGATGGGTTTTATATTTCACGGTTGGTGGTGTCGTCACCAAAAATAAAAATGTGAACCGCGATTTTGTGTTGCATTGGCTATCTGTATTATATAGTTGTCTATACATTGTATAAATGAAAAATGGTCGAAAAATGGCAATATATCGGATATCCATCTTGCCCCAAGATTGATGACGAAGGTAATCTGTCTTGTGCTTTGGTCCTATTGTCGCGTCTTGCCCTGCTAAAAGGAAAGGTTATTAACACTAAACCTTTAGGATTAAATCTGTTACTATTCAGATTTTGAGATCGTTAACAATTAGCAGTAGGTAACTATTCAATTTTCACAATCTTGGCTGTCTAACTACGCTCTATATTTAACATTTTTGGGGTTCCGTACCCAAAGGGCAAAACGAGACCCTATTACTAAAACTCCGCTGTCCGTCTGTTTGTCTGTCTGTCACCAGGTTGTATATCATGTCATGAACCGTGATAGACAGACATACATATAGACAGTTGAAATTGTTACACATGATGTCTTTCTGTTGCGGCTATAACAACAAATACTAAAAATAGGATAAAATAAATATTTAATTGGGGCTCCCATACAACAAACGTGTTTTTTTTTTCCATTTTTTGCGTAATGATACGGAGTCCGACTCGCACTTGGCGGTTTTTTAAACATTGTGTCTAACGGTGACAGTGTATTAACCTGATGCCTATTGTGGCACTCCACTGACAATAATTCTTGTTATTTCGTTGAATCGATCATTCCTCGAAGTTCCCCCAACTTCTAACATTCCGCTCACATCCCCAGGAGAAATATCCTAACTTTCTAATTCTAAGCCACCAAATAAATGGTGTGTTTCCAAAGTTCTTACTACGTACGTGTATCCTACAACATATAACTGACTTATTTGAGCCCGTGTTGGAATATAAATATTAAACAATGTAAGTAGTTTAAAACTAGTGGCTCTGTGAGCTGTAGACCTCGCGAGCAGAGCTTGAAATAACATGGTGCTAAGAGCTTTAAATACACCGTGTTTTTTTTGATTTCCGTTAATTTCAAGGGTGCATTCCTGAGCTTAAATCAAGTAACTTTCTCAAAGACACCGATGTTCTAATTAAGTCCATTTCGGAGATAATCCATAATTTATTTTTTTACTATAAGGCCTCTACAAGCGTGTACACTTGCCTTAGGGCCGGCTTACATATTGATTAGTGTTTAGAATGAGTTCATACATTTGCTACTAAACTTAAGTACAATCTCGGTCGATTGATGTACGAAATGACATTGATATGTCACAGATTTCAATTGTTTGGTTGAGTTAAATGTAATGCCCGTGTTACAACAACGCTATATGCTACATTTAATTACTTTTTAAACAAAAAAAAAAACAAAAAAGAAAACAAAAAAAAATTTTTTTTTTGAAAATTAACTATGCCATTTAGTTCTTATAAACGTACTTAACTATACCCCGAAGTTAACGGAATTCAATAAAAACACGGTGTATAGTAAATTAAAGAAAAAACAATACGAAATTTATGTGTAAAAAAATACAAAAAGTTATAATATCCCAGCATACAATTACTGGGGATCGAACCCAGACCCTCTGTGCAAACAGAAAAAGCGAACGTTTACAAACTGAGCCAAATAGTTCTTAGATGGGTTGACGAAATTTAGCTACTCCTTCTCAAATTAAAATTAGTTAAAATTAAATATCTAAATACCGCCTAAACCAGCGATAATTTTTTTCTGCATTTTTTGCTATTAACTCTGTAAACATGTTTCAAAAAGAAAAAAGTCTTATGATATCGATACGACTATTTGTTTAGGCGCCAGGTATCACGACTCCGCCATTTTTAAAAATTTCCAAAATCCGGATTGACAAAAAAAATTTATTTAGTCATAAAATTCGGTCACAAAATTTCACGAGAATCGGTTAAGAATTGCGACCTGTAGAGGAGAACATCCGGACATACGAAAGCAAAATGCCCGAGTCAAAACGTAGACCTTCGCTTCGCTTCGGTCAATTAAAGTTAATTTTATTTAAATAGCTCCATCCAATTAAAAATATATTTATAATTCTGGATATATTTGTAGTGCAAAATTTCCGCAACCAAATGCATTTGGTCAAGTGCAATGTAAGAATGGCCTTGATTTACCGCTCGCCGTGCCGCTTGCGCCCAGTTCGCGACCTAAGAGGGCATGAAATGACTATCTGACCAATAATTACAAGGAAGAAATAAACAAATTTGAAAGATGTATCCCGCCGAGTTTCTTGCCGGTCCCATATTGGGACACCCTCCTCCAATTGAGTTAATTAAATCTTCTTAAGGCTTCTTGTAGTGTTAGAGCCGGTGCAGCTTTATTTGATGTTTATAAGCGCTTTGTAATATGTCTACTTGAATAATAAACTATCTTTATCTGAAATCAAGAATCAACCACGCAAGAAAAAGGTTTCAACCCACTGGAATGTAGTGTTAATTACAAACATAAGCCGTTATCTCAGCCTCACTTGTTGTCACAGTATTGAATGAGGTAGGTTGTCATCGACCGTAGGCGTTTCGGAAATTACCGCTCGTCAGCCTACAGGCAGGGGTGGGCACACAATCAACGGGACTGAACTGACTGGGCCATTGTTTATCTAGTTATGTACTTTTAATTAGATTTTACTGACAGTTTGACGTTTTTGAGTGAGACTGCTACAGGCGCTGTTGTAAATGTTGACTTTTATTCATTTAATAACTCAGCAACTTTATAGTTACATTTAACTCAAATAAAGAGGTTACTTGCTTATTTATTATTATATTTTCGATGAATGCTGTAATTGTCATTCTTTTCTAAGAATTTATTTTTTTGCGAAAAAATATAATATACTTTGCTAATACATATAAAAAGACAACATTACACAAATCACTTTAGGATAAACTTAAATCGCTAGACGTGTACTGTTTAGCATTTTGATTTCAATCAAAATTCCTGCACCTAATATTCAATGGATGAAAAAATCACAATTGAGTAATTTTTTCCTTTTTGGAATATGTTCATAATGAATCCAACCTTGATCTTTAAAAATATTTAGGAACCTTTATTTTAAAATTACAAGGAAACGAAAACAGTGACAAAAACCGTAATTATGACAAAGGAGCTAGTTAAAAACCTAGCAAAAGCTCGCAACAAGACACAAAGGCTTAATTAAAGCTTGTAGCTCGTAATTATGTGACGTATAAAGCCGGGCTGTGGCTTAATAAGAGTCGTGATAAATGCACGTTATTTTATACTCACTCTAAACAAGATAGCGCGCTTCCTAATAGGAAAGTGGACGATTTATACCTATATATTTTAAAAATGTCTCGTTTTAACTATAAAAACTCTCTTGAGACTCGAAAATATTAAAATTTTAATAACAAAACTTCCGCGAGACACTGACATCACGTATTCAGGGTCACTCACGTATTTTAAAATTATTTAAAACGGGTTACTCACGTACAGTCAAGTGTAAAAATATGGGTGCACAAATAATCTCAAAAATATGTCCTATAGCTCCTATGTCAGCGAATTAGGAACTATGGGACATATTTTTGAGTAAGTTGTCTACATCCATATTTTTACACCCGACTGCTATTGTTTAGTCAAATAAATGCTCGACATGTTTCGATCCGTTTTCGAGGATCTTTGACTGGACCGTCTCTAGTCTCTACTGTGTCTAGTGATCAAGCGGGTACTCAGTGTGTGTACGTACACTTCAAAAAAATAATACTTGAGTAGGTACCTAATCCTCTTAAAATAATTTTAAGTCTCGTTTATTTTTCCACGGTAAAAAAAGTATGCAAAATTAACATTGAATTTATAACTCTTTGTTTGACTTTTTCTTTACTTTAATCGTTATAAAAGTTAGGAGCGTCAAAAACTTTAAAAATTCCCCAATTAAAATGTCAAGTTCAAACTATCAGATATTTTTAACGAGTAAGTAATAAATTTTATCAAATTTATTACTAAAAGGTTTTTTCACAAAATTTAACAACGCAAGTTAATAGGCTACATGACAAATTTTCATTAATGGTAGGTATCAATCGATCAGGTTTGTTTTTTAGCATCAAATCGCTGGCCCGATATTACAGGGTTCTATGTTACATTTTCAAGATAGTTAAAATGCGACTTAATGTCACTATGACAATGTTCAAATTTCAGTTCGATGAAAGTGAAACATAGAATAATATTGGGCCAGCGAAATGTCTACATAGGACCCAATGCATTAAAGCAATACAAAAGTCAGAAATGATAGTCAAAGTCCGACAGTCGCACTTCACTCGCGAAACGCTCCTAACAAAACGATAAGTGAACATGACGTCAAGGTCACTGAGAGTCCATCTCGAAGTATGGAGAAATCAAGAAAATTGCATTTTTGTCGGTGAAATATTGCGTTCATGTATATAGTTGATATACAATCTTTTTTTAATAAAATGTAAGGAATCGAATGGTATCCTTACTTATTTCCTTTTTGGAAGTTAAAAAAAACTAAAATTTGGAAACTTTCAGGTCGTGTATTATTTCCATATATTATTTTAATATCCACATTATTGTGATAAATTGCTCATTTGCTATGTATTTTACTAGATTTTGTTATAAAATTCAACATGTGTCATCATCCCTATTGCCTCTACACAACATATATGTATACCTACGTTACCCTATTGATAGAATATATATCGGGTGTAACAGAACGAGGGACTTTTATGCAAAAGGGGAATTGTTTAGGCTACGAACTTTATTTTTCACTTATTAATATTAATCAGGTGAATATTTCTAACCGTTTGTGAGACACAGTTTGTTAAACATTAGGCAAAAATCTGCATGTTTCAACCCTAGCAAGTAGAGCCGAGCATCGAATGACATTTATTTTATTTTTATTTTTTATTTTATTGATTCATAAAATTTACACAGCATTACAGCGGACTAATACACTGTGAAATTTATAATAGACAGTATTTATACAAACAAGGTACAAGATACAGTCTAGAAAGGACAAACAGAACAAAATGTCAGAAAGAAAAACTAATACAAGACAGATGATTCACGCTTATCCAACGCCTCACAGACATGTGTCAACTTTGTAGTGGCAGGGTTGTCACTGATATAAAAATATTTCATTTTAATGATTTTGTTTCCTTTTCAATCCAGCTCTACGATTATGATAACTCGATTGTAGATTACTGAGATAACACTATCCTTTCAGCTCAGTCTCTAGAAATGTTCCACCCTGTATATGAACAGAAATGCCAATGATCGCTCCCAAATAACACAAAAAAATATTCGGATGTCTAATTGGATTGTGATTAAAAGAATTCCAATAAATAATATTAATCCGTAAATATTTTCTGAATCAACCTTAATATGCCCTCAACGGGACGATTGACCTGACCCGTTATAACAGTAGGGAATTTAGCGTGGAAGCCATTTTATAATAGAAAAAGCGTTCTCCCTAGGGAGTTATGAAGTTTCTAGTGTCATAATTAACAGTTTTTTGTCTTTATACTTAATTTTTGTATCGCAAGTGTGATGAAAAACATTGTGTGTAACTCGGGGCGTCATAATATTGCAAACTCGAGTCTATGCTAGTTTAGTTAGAATTTAAAAGAAAATAGGGGGGGGGGGGGGCATTTCATACATGTAACAAGTGAAAAATAATATTTTAGTCAAAAGTTTCATTTGTTATATTTAATTATAAGTTTAAAAAAGATGTTTGTTTTGACAGTCCAAAAAAATAAGCTCTAACTTATGAACCGAGCGTGGCCAGATTTTTAATTCGTGCATGAAAATAAATAAACAAAAGAAAAACTGACGAAAAATTACTAACGAACGCTGAAATCCCAGAGAGTAATATTCTGTTAGCATTTTTAAGTTATACTTATTTTTGCTTAGTTTATTTTTAAGTAAGTATTATTATTCAATTTAGTTTTTAATATATTGTATTTCAATTAATGTTCATGTATTTTTAGGGTATTATCTATTATTTCTGACCATATAAATAACTTTTCAGTAGGTACTTGTACCGTAATACATATAAGCCGATTTAAGATGAGTTTTCGTAAATATTGAAAGGTTCAAAACAACTAAGTAGGTATCATATATATAAAATCGAAAAACCAGAACGGGATAAAAAACGAGGGAAGAAGCGAGATGGCGCCTTACAAATTTCTAAAAAAGTTTTTGACACGTATCTCAAATACGACGCACGTATGATAAGAAAAAACTGTTCCAATCTATTATCTCAATATGGGAATAGAACTAGAGCATAAAAACTATCGCTTTCGATGCGTATTTAATTTACATTAAGCAAAATAATTTTTCATAACAATCATTATTTTACGACGATCGGCCGTTTCTCGGCAACTCTCGGTTAGTTTCGTTACGGTGGTGCTACAGACAAAATTATTTGATGTGGTGCTACAGACATATCAAATGTTTATGTTTGTCATGTTGGTATACAGTTATTGCGGCGTTTTATCACACGAAGTAAAATAAAAGGTCAACCTCAACCTTAGTCTATGTCCATACGAGTGACTTATGCCATATATGACTAAACTTATCAATCAAATTAGTATTATCGTGTTAATAATTTGTATTTTATTGTTTTAAATTTCTTTTTGAGTTATATTATTCAGATTGACTTTCACGGCTTCGGCAAACATTGCCATTCGTCCGGGGAACGGGCTGCCGAGATGGGCCAAAAATACAAAGTTGACAGCAAGTTAATATGAAGCCCATCAGTTAAGGGATGGTGCCCGTAATAATGTGTGTGTGATACGATACGACTCGACCAGGTAGGATTTTTTCTTCTTGCTGAACAGTCACCATCAGATATATCGGAACGGCCGAGGTATTCACAAATATCTGAACAATGTAAATTACATACACGTTTTGACAGACAGACTAAAAGACGATGACGATCTCGAAAGACAGCGGCGGGCCATAGCGATGAGAAGCAACATGTTGGCGCGTCGGTTTGCTCACTGTTCTGACCAAGCCAAAATTACTCTGTTCAAGGCATACTGTCAGGCGTTCTACACTAGTCAGCTGTGGTACCATTTCACGAAACGATCGTTCAACAGACTCCGAGTACAGTACAACAACGCGTTTCGTGCAATGTTACGGCTACCGTGGCGGTGTAGTGCGTCTGGTATGTTCGCCGAGAACAGAGTAGATGAGTTTTACGCTATAATGCGTAAAAGGCACTGGTCGTTTGTCGGGAGAGTGAGTGAATCGACGAACAGCATTGTTAATGTAGTGTACATAACCTGCTACTGTATGAGCAAGATTTCCGCTGCACCTCTATAATTAGTACCTACTTTTTTAGTTGTAGTATATAGCTTTAATTTTAATTTAATATTGTAATATAGTACTTAATGAAATGTAATGGGTTTATACCTTAATAAATAACATTTTTATTTATTTATTTATTTATTATAATGTAGTTAAAGTGCATGCTCAGATATTTTGGAGCTCAAGGGTTGCTCAAGATCTGCTCAATCTCGGCCATGGCGACTGGCGAGAGCTATCGCAAGACCGGGAAACATGGCGTGATCTGGTGTCGGAGGCCAGGACTCATTTTGGGTCGTTGCGTCACAGACAGGGAAATGGGGACTATTTACGTTTGTATGAAAATGCGATTTATGGGTGGTGGTCATACATATTCGTCTTAAGGCGGAAATTAATCTAATGAACGTTTTTGCAATTGGGCTAATAAAAATAAATAATAATTTTATGTTGAAACAAGTTTTAAATAAATACCTACGTTGATGAAAAAATACAATCTTGCCTTTTATCAAATCACATAATTTTTTGAGAAATTTGCGAATTAAGTTATCCAAATATCGGTTACAAATAAGAAGTCCCTATCACAGTTATAAACCCTGGCAGGGTTCAATACATAATAATATCGGTAAGTATTTAACTAAACATAAGACAAACTCTTTATTTCATTTACGCGAGCGGAGCTGCGGGCCCGTCTAGTTTAACATAAGAAACTTGAATTTTCTGTACAAAGCATATTTCTAAATATCTTTATTGTTTTGAAATAACCTCACGTGAAGTCCCTAAAGTCCCTTTTACCGGGCTAACAGATCCTAAACACATACCTGAAAGTCTCCTTACCTTGATGAGTCCAATAGATGAATCAGCTCGCTCTAAGCTGCAGATACTGAACTGGATGGAAGGCAGGTCCAGCCGGTAGGAGAGCTGCCGCTGGAAGGTCTGGAGACGCGTCGGCACGATCGGGAGCGTCGTTTGTCGTAGAACCTGTGACAAAAACACTTCTATTAAGTACATATACCCTTTTTTTTAGGCTAGTTAGACCAACCAAATAAGATTTTTTCAGGATTTAATTCCCAGCAAGCTGGAAATCGCCTTAATACCTTCAAATTCTGGTTCTAAATTAGCGTAATCCGAGTTTGCTCCATTCCAGGACGTGTAGAAAAAAATTTGCTCGTTTTCAGTTATTTGCTTGTAGCTCAAAAACGGTACGTCCGACGTAAAATTTGCTCTAATCATGATAAAAATTGACATTTGAGAATCCGAAAAATACCTTAATATGAACTCGTAGTCAAAGATTGTAAAAAATGGCCGCCACTTTGACTTTTTTTTTGTAATATCGTGTCAAAATTAGATCTTTTTTTACCAGTCCTTTTTTTAAGGACTTAATGAAGGTATTAAAATGATTTCTAAATTGCTGGGAATTAATTCCTCAAAACGCTTTTTTTTATCTAATTTGATTGGCCTAAGTCTGGGTCAATTGTAAACGATCTTAACTGTCCCATTAGGTGTTCGTGATTGCCCGACCAGTGTCGTGTAAACACGAACACTAAGAGGTTTTGTTTTTGTTATAAATGTTGATTAAATAAAGAGAAATTAATACTGTTGCTTGTAGTAGTTTAAAGTACGATAATTTAACTTTCAGAAGAAGCTTTTACAGTTAACGTACAAATACTATCTTTTGAGTTATTCCAAAACTCCCTTAGGTGTTCGTAATTAAGCACCCCACCGTCCCGTACTTATGAATGAATTTACCACAAAAATAGCAAAAGAGATTATCAAAAATGCAAGAAATACTGTTTTGATGAAGGATTACGTGGCGATACTATATCAGGGATTAATATAATCTCATCAAGATTTATATGTATATCTAATGGAATCCAACCACAATTATAAAGAAAAATATGGGACCGATTTGAAAAATTGGGGTGGTATGTTGGTGGTATTGCTAACGGCCCACGTCGTTAAAAAGGTGGAGGGTAGAAACACTCCAAACCCGGCCCATGCATAAGTGTCCACTTTTCTACACCATATACACGGTGTAATATGAGGAAACCGAATAATTTTAACCACGCATTTCTGAGGTCAAAAGAAGGAAAAAATTTAATATGAGTTTAGGTCAATTTCGCCAAAAAAAATTTTTTTTTATTTTGTTTTTTTCAATTTTTTGAATGTATTTGTACATAAAAAATAAATGTTGTTGGTAAACTTGTCACTTAAAATTGATTTTTAATTTTTTTTTCGTAAAACCTACTTTTTGCAAAGTGTTATTTGTCACTTTTTGACATCTACCAATAAGGATATTTAGACTACGTCCCATAGCAGCAACATCACCATCAAAAAGGCCTTTTACACTATGTAACAATAAAAACATTTTTTTTTTTTAATTAATATTATCTCTGAAACTAGGCGAATTTCAAAAAAGTTTATAGGACATTTTTGTCTCTAAATATGATCAGGAATAAGCTGTTAAAATTATTCGGTTTCCCCATGTTACACCGTATATATATATATATATATATATATATATATATATAATTATGTATGGTATGGCAACTTGGGTACTTACATAAGTTGGGGAACCGACCGTACCAATGAGATTTTCGGAACTTATGTATGAAATCTCATTTGATGTCTACCAATTGCTTTTCGGTCTTCGAGCAACACGGAAGGGAGGCGGCATTCGCACTATTTCCCCTCTGCCGAGGTACAAGATTAGCGCGTCAATCTAATCTAGCGCGGGTAATAAAACTAGTTGCACTTGGATATTTCACTAGACCGAGTCCAGACGCGCGCGTGAACACTGCTGCACAAAAATGCCTGTTTGCTCGGTTTATTGTTATAAAAAGAGGTCGGGGACATCAAATTTACAAAAAGAAAGTGTTACATTTCACATGTAATATTTTTTTTAACATATCATACGTTTAATTACATTCAAACACAATTATTATATTTTAGTCTCATGTAATTGTTGGATTTATCGATTTTGCTCGCTCAGTACAAATTGCGGATCGGTCGAGCGACAAATCCGACTTCTCATCTCTCAGAATACAATAACATACTTCAACGAAAATGTGTTAGTGTGCGTGTTGTGACACTTGTCACTCGTCCGTACACAAAAAGAGATCGAGGTTTGCAAGATTTGTCTTTGACGTGTGTCATTTTCTATGTATTTGTGTCGTCATCACAGATTGGATTTTGTATGTAAGTGTGTGAGAAGTGCGACTGTGTGCACCTTTCCCCCCGCGAAAAATGGCAGAAAGATTTGTACGGTGAGATATCGCTTGGGCCCCTCCCTTCCGATGTGTCGGAAGCCGGTGTTGCTCGAAGTTTTCGGTAAACGAAAACATTGTGAGGAAGCCGGACTAATCCCAATGAAGCTTGATTTCCCTTCTGGGTTGGAAGGTAAGATAGCAGTGGTGTTCGATGTATATGGACAGAATATTAAGGTTGTATTAGGTTGAGCCCTAATATTCTAAATTTTACGTGCATTGTCCAACTTGCTGCATAATAATATACCTACTATCGAAACTTTGTTAGGTACAACAATTTCATTTTAGGTAGCCCACATGAAGTAAAAAATAATATTTAGAGCTAAATTGAGTTCTTAATTGAAGGAGTTACTAGAAAGATCTAACCTAATTAATTGCTTTCTTTACCTTTGTTAGGTTAGCCTAATTAATTTGTGATAACAGCAAAAAATACGCCTTAGTGAATCAGATTATTAGGAACAGGTATTTATTGATTTTATAAGATTTTTACTTAATTATGCCTTGGCTTTTCAAATTATAAAGACGCAGATACTTCAATATTTTGACTGAATAATCCCGCCCGGGTCGTACTTGGTTGAAGAGGTGTCATAGCAGTTCAGCGATGAAATGCTGCCTGATTTATAGGGACTTTTCGGAAGCGCGTGAATTATATTGGTTTACGCGTTTCTTAGTTACGTAAATTTAGCTAAACATTGTTTCAAAAATACAATAGTAAAATTTTATTTATATTGTCTTTGAATATTTTTACGTACCTATGTATTTTATTTCGGATAGAAGTTTTTAAGAATTCTAATTTAATTATTTCTAGATTTATAATTATTTTGACTCTAAATTAAACAAATACATACTAGAATATATGGTTGCAACGAATAAATGATTTCTTTATTTATAAGCTTAAACGAAAAAATTCAATATTATAATTGTATAAAAATATTATAATTCTATTGTAAAACAATTTAGATCAAACCACAAAACGCAACGCAAAATAGTTATTTTTATCTGTTTGAATATCAGGGTATTCAGGGTTAAAAGTTAAGTTTTCAATACAATACAAATGAGGAGCTTATATTCAAAACCTGATTTGACAACGAGAGTAAAAATTGAAAAAAACTATTATTTTGTATTACAAGCAAAATAACAATTATACGTCTTTTTTAAAACTCGGCAGACAGTCCCCAGTGTATTATTTTATCGCACGGCGCTGAAATATAATCCTAAGTAACATTTATACTTAAGCACCTACTTTACGGCAGGCGACGATTTACATCTTTAAATTTTCCTGCGGGCGCAGCACGGTTCAATTTTTATCGCCTATCACTATGCGCGTCCATTTCGCACTTATATACTTGTTAGAACGTGACAGGCATGGTGACAAGCGATAAAAACGCGACCGTGCTACGGGGGCAGATCACGTCTGAATCTGATAAAAATCCCGTAAAGTCAGCCAAATAATAGGTTCAATTTAAATTTTTACAACCCACACACGACGGGTTTATCCTGTGTCCTATATTTTCTAACACATTGACGCTGAAATTTTCATAGCTGTTTGGATATTATAAAACCGTAGATATCTTAACGTGGTATTTCAATATGTATAAAAAATATTATTAAATTGCGTCAATACGTCAAATTTGTATCTCTTATGGACAATAGCTTACATCATCCCTAGTAATAATATAAATACGAAAGTAACTTTGTCTGTCTCTCTGTCTGTTACCTCTTCACCGTCGACCAGATTTAGGTGAAATTGGTCGTAAAGATAGTTTGAGACTCAGGGTACGACATTTTATCAATCATCATCATTCCACGCAGACGAATAGGGAATACAAGCCTGTTTGTATTTGTATGAAATTTCGGTTAAAAACCGGTTTGCATTCCCTACAGACGAAGTCGTGGGCAGAAGCGAGTGTTCGTGTAAATCGTGGGTTAATATAAAAGGATCCCTTAATGTGGAAAAAGGTTCGATCAGACAATTAGGCTTTATGGCCCTTTGGGCGTATCCAATCCACAGGAGATTCAACCTAATTGCTGTGTATGAAACTTTACCTATGTTTGTGCACAATGTTTTTAACTAGAAGAGTAGGTGCCTATGTATATGGATTCGAGACCAGCTGCAGGTATACCAAGTTTTCTTAAAGTATACTAGATACACTCGTGAGTCCATTCTATACTATATACTATAGATACCAACTGACAACGATACTTCTTATGCTTTTAATCTTTTTCCTTCATGTTGAGGATTCTCCTCTCTCCTCCTCTCCTCATGAATTAGTACTCCTCAAAATAGTAATTCATATAAGAACCAATTGATTATAAATACATAATGTTAAACAAATTTTAAGGTTTATCTAACTCGTGTATTTTTACACTAAAACACACGACAATAGTGACGGAAGTAGTGTCACCCAATGTATGGGACGTGCAAATTTTGGTATCGGATGAATTCGCTTGGCACAGATGTAGTATACTTAAAGCTAAAGCCCTTGCTACACGGTCGCCGACAAGCCTTCTAACCGTCTGACCTTGGTCTGTCCTTGGTGAGTTTTGGTCAAATTTTGTTGGAAACAACTGTCTACACGGTCCGGGACGGACCAAGGCCACGCGGTCTGAAGGCTTGTCGGCGACCGTGTAGCAAGGGCTTAAGCCAATCCAGCCCGGTAGCCAACCGCCACCCCCTGGCAGGGGGGCATCCAAAGTTACACGCCGCATATCGGCTTCTATTTACCTACCACCTCGAGTTTGGTATCATTTCCAGATAAATCGGGCATGAGGAATTCATTTTTGAGACCTTTGATGTACAGTTTAATAGAAAAAAATAAAAATATTGACGAATAAATCAAAATCGTTGTGCTATTTTTTTATTCAACTATTACTATTATCAGCCGAAACTAAAAATTCTAGAAAGTTGAAATTTGCACACCAGGCTACATTTATAATGTGTACAAGATATAAGAAGCGATTTTGAAAAATTCAACCCCTAAGGGGGTTAAAAAGGGGATGAAAGTTTGTATGGGGTTCATGTTTTTTTTTAAGCTAGGAATTTCAAACTTCGTTAGAAGATATACTATTAAAATACAAGAAAACTAATTTCAGCGTTTTTGAAAATTCATCCCCTAAGGTGGCGAAATAGGGGTTGAAAATTTATATGGAGATAAAAATTTTTTTCGAGTGTGGAGCTTGAAACTTTTTATATGTGCATGTTATTAGAATACAAGAAAAGTAATTTCAGCGTTTTTAAAAATTCATCCTCTAACGTGGTTAAAAACGAGCTGAAAGCTTGAATCCATTACAAACTACTTTGACTGCCCCCCCTGCCTACCTGCCAGGGGGTGGCGGATGTCTACCGGGCTCAAACAGCTTAGCTTTATGTATATTACATCTGTGCTAAGTGAATTCATCCGATACCAAAATTTGCACCTTATGACACTACTTCCGTCACTACAACCGATGCGTGTGACTATACAAAGTTAAACTGAAAAATATTAGTTAAATGACTCACGATATTTCCGATTCGAATACATATTGTTCCTGGGGGCCTACCGCGAACCACGTTCGACCTGTTGCCTCTCTGTCGCACTTGTAAATTCGTACGTAAGTGTGACATGAGGCACGTCGAACGTGGTTTGCGGTAGGGACTCTGTTTCGCTTCACATCCATTAATTCACCTGACAAAGGTTACCAAGGTAACTGTGGTTCCAAGGTTACTCGCATAATTTTGCCAATTTTCCCTGTCTGATCGTGAATCACAATCGGTACGTCTCCCCTCTTGTTTTCCAATTTTTTTTCACTGTTACCCAATTCAATATGCTACCTTTTCGTCTTACATTACATGCAGCTGCTTATTTATTTATACGTAAAAAACCCTGCGAAAAGGCACTCGATCATTTGAGAAAAGATGGTTAATGTATCGTTTTATGTCTATTATCTAATGGCATGAGTTATTTTTTGTAAGAACCTAGATATATTTTTCCTTACATAGAAATAAAATAGATAATTTCGGCACAAATTGTTTATAAGTAACGCTCTGAGCACTGTTAGTTTTTTATTTGTTTTATTTTAAATAGCCTTAGAGTTCCAAATGGACCCAGCGCTGCATTAGTTCCAACATCTAAGTAAAAACACAAAACGACAGAAATAAATGTTATTTTGTTTGTTTCATTTATTCCCGACGTAAATAATTATGAGCACATTTTAACTAAGACACCTTACATAACCTACATCATCAAAAAACTTATTAACCTTTCCCAAACTTAACATCTCGAATTATACGGTACCTCCTCAGCAGAATCCTAATCTAGTTATTATATACCGCAAAAGTACTTTAATCTCAGCTCCTCCAAGTAAAGTTGTATAGTTGGAAATACTTTTATGCTATGTTTACGTTGCATGCTGCACTTAATCTTGACTCGCACTCAAGCTTAACGCCAACTTATGAGGCTGAAGGTACTTTTCCCAATTACCCAGCCTTTGGCGAGGACTTTATGCTGTAATGAAATAAGATTTTAACTGGAATTTAAGGGTGTTAATGTTACGTTTATGCATTTTTATGGTGTTACTGGAGCTAAATGAGATCTTCTTACAAGTTATTTATAGTAAACTATTTATTTACTTCGTCTTATCAAAGCTAGTAAGTATATCAACTTACAAAAGATTGCAAAATGACGTCTTGATACTATTTATTTATTAAATTACAGTTAAACTAACTAGTTGAGTGTGCTCAGAGCATAAAAAGGTCAACCACGGCGTTGCATGAACAAGAGATTTCCTTTGGCAGGATTGGTCCTTAGGACCCAAGGATGGATTTAAGAAGTGGAGCCAACCAGATTTTTGATGCAGGTGGGGGGTGGGGGGGTTTTAAGCGTCTGCGACGTCTGAGGTTAATAATTGTTTAAGTTTAGGTTCTAAGTCAAGTTTAGTATCATTATCAACTAAATCAAAGATGTAGACATAGATTTCATCCAAATCGGTTCAACGTTTATTGATTTCCCATACAATCCTACACCTTACCTTTCATTTTTTATGGATATTTTTGGAATAAAAACTATCCAATGTTCTTGCCCGGGACTCAAACTATCTCTATACCAAATTTAATCTAAATCGGTTCAGCGGTTATTGAATCCCCATACAAATTTCCACCTCCCTTTTTACACCCTTAAGGGATCATTTTTGATATTAAAAGTATCCTACGTTCTTCCCTGGGACTCAAACCATCTCTATACCAAATTTCAACTAAATTGGTTCAGCAGTTTAAGTGTGAAGAGGATTTAAAAGAAATATTTTTTTCATATTTTATGTGTTTTTACTTCGGAATGGTGCCGGAATGATATCATAAATGAATTTGGCATCCCCGATTTATACGAAAACGATACCAAACTTGGCCTAGTAACTAAAATGATATAGATATCAAGATAAAGTTGAGAGCCCCTAAAAATTAACATCAAAAATCTCGGTGGCACCACTTCTTAAATCCATCCTTGGTTCCTAAGGACCAATCCTGCCAAAGGAAATCTTTTGTTCATGCAATGCCGTCGTTTAGGGCTTCCACCCTCGACTAAACTAAGATGCCTATAAGTTAAAATCAGGCCGGCGCACAAACTTAAAATTTTCTATCAGTATAATACAGTTATACAAATATAGATAGGTAGTTGAATAAAGAATTATATTGTTTTATAAAGCTAATAAGAAACTCTATACAAATATAGATAGGTAGTTGAATAAAGAGTTATATTGTTTTATAAAGCTAATATGAAACTTATATAGTGTGTATAAATGTAAATAATCGTTCTAAAGTTTCTCCAGATTCATAAAACCGTCTGAAAACTTAGAATGTTACAAAATGTTTTTTCATATTTATTTCAAAAGACTGGAATATTAATTTATTCATATATATGGTACAAAAACAAGTCAAAAAACAATAAATAAAATAACTTAAAATTACAATTAAACTAAATACAAACTATTCTAAAATAAAATTAAACTAAACTAAATCTAAAAAAGGCCCCTGTGGCAAGGTCCCCAAGATGCTGGCTGCGTTACCCCGCTGAACTGCCAGACTGAAGCGTTGAGCGAGAATAACTGGAATATTAAAACTAGTCTCTTTAGTATCAAAAACGTTACCTGCCTGAAGCAAGGCAAACACAGCCCAAAGCATTAAATTAATAAACGTAAAATTAAGCTAGTTTATAATAATAATTAAGTATCCTACTAAAAAAAATTATAAACCGAGCTTATTTCGTTTGGTAGGTAACATTATTTAGGAAATAAAACGATCGAACAAGTTAGTCTAATCCCCGTGAGCAAAGACCTAAAACATCAAAAGGATAATTATATTACTTATTATTTACTTCCATACCGCTTTATAGCCTAGGGGCACTAAGTAATTAGGACATTATTTTGTACTGTTTGATCCAGCCTACTAAAATATCCATTCCTTTTTTCTGTTGTATCAAAGAAACCTTAACTATTATTCCTTTTTTGTTTTACAGGTATTTTCTATTTCGAGTTTTAATGAACCTATTCTAAACCTTACGCTGGTACCGAAACCTACACATACCTACGAAAATGCGTACCTACATATAAATAGAATGTTTGAATTCCAACTATAGCTAAACCACGATCAAAATTTACATAGTTCATCCAAGCATAGGAACAGTCAGCGTCATATACACATATACATACTTAGTAGGCAGCATCCAAAGTATTCAAATAGTTCGGTACGCCATACAAATTATATGGTGCACCGAACTATTTGAATACTTTGGATGCTGCCTACTAGACGCTGACTGTACACTGCACGTGTACCTGAACATATCGACAACATCTAAACAAACAAAGGAACCAATTGAAAGTGTATCGAACGTGCAGGTACGGGATCTATCCTTAGGGAGTTCTCGGTAAACAGAGGATTCCAAGAAATTAAATACTTCTGAGGACTGTTTCATCTGTTGCTTCGCAGAAGTATTATGATTTCTCTTAGGAGTATCGGGTAAGCGAAAAGTTTTTCAACCCACGATAGTTCCCGCAAATGTATTGGTCTTGAGATGTGTAGTACTTTACTTATTCTAATCATTTTGGCCTAAGCAAACGACGGCAAAAGAAAAATAAAAACAATGTTAGAAATAATGAAAATAAGGTAAACTTATGTAGAGACACATTACATTACCGTACATTAGAGTACGTCTAAGTTAACTCTGCACCGACTTGAACTTCAACCAAAAACACCACTTTTGACACTGACAGATCATAACCATAAAAAATCGAGATCAAATTCGCTATTACAATAAGAATACGACTCCAGGCATAAAGCATACAATAACAATATGTACAATACGTTTTGATAGGGAGTGATTCTAACAATCACGCCGGAACTGTCTAGTGTCTACATACTAATAACATCCATATCCTCCTAAAGCCCAAGGTCCTACCTATAGTACCTCATCAGTTCGATGAAACTTAAATCCTATTCAATTGGAACAGAGTCGCTTTTGCTTTTCCAACAACGCAAAATCAATTCTATTTTCTATACTGTAAGTTCAAATTTCAATGGCAAATTTTGGATTTTTCATTTGTATGACTGAGGAGGATATAGATTTCCCGCCAGAATATTCTCTGACCGCATAGTAACCATCAGCCAGGTTAATTGCCGAATATTGCGTTACCGGTTCATTTCCCTTCTCGTTATTAATATTGACTTAATCCGATAACTGTTAAATACGGTTTTGTAACCGTTTGCCGGACCTGAATAAATATTACACATTTGCGTTTCATAGGTACTTAGTTATCGGTCATTGAACTCATTGACCCTTGAAAATGTTTCTGTTACATTCTACTTAGGTAAATGTTGAGTGAAATCTTGTTAAATAAAACTTATACTGATACTGATATCCAAGATTAAAAAGATTAGGTACCTACCTAGGTAAACTGAGACCAATATGACTTGTTTCTATTCTGTACGGATACGATGGTCGTTCTTGTCTACGTGACAGCGTGATAAAACGGTGTCCGTCACTTTCTATCCCACGGTGTTAAAAAGTGACAGTTTTTTTATCATGTGGATAAAGATGGATAAAGCTATCCATAATACGCCGGCTGTTTATTTATGTAAAAATATTGCTACGGTAATGTGACATAATCAAAGCAATGTGATCATAACGAGCATTTTGGTAAAACTCTTACAGGCTGGCCAAAAATTAGTTGACAAATATTTTAGGAATATTTTCTTACTTACACGCCATTTACAGAATATCATAAAAATTGAAATAACAATCATTAAAAAAAATATTATCTTTAAAATATTCTGCCTTAGCTTTGATAAACCAAAGCTTTGTAAAAATCATGAAAAGGAAATGCGTGTCAATTTAATAGCGACGTCTATGCGCGAAAACTCCTTTTTGAAAGTGGTAAAGTCAGCAATAGAAGTTGCTTAGCGGGTAAGGTGTTTAAATTTACCTTGACACGCTCTTATTCTCTTAACAATAAAGTCACATCAACATCATTTTGAACACCTGGCCCGCTTAGCAACTTCTGCTGCTTACTGAACCTACCATAAGCGTAATGAAGATAAACCTCCAAAGTAAATGTCTTATTATTCCCAAAAGCTAAATAATATTTCCCGAGCTCGTAATTATGCCTTCAGTTTCTTTCAGGGCCTGGGCTTAAAGGACTCGCATCCAGGCCAGAATTGTTAAAAAAAACTTTCAGGGCCAAGTCATATAAAAGAATGTTAACTTGGACATTCAGACGTTTAAGCCAGGAGCATTTGTAGATGGCAGGCAGTTTATTCGTAGGTAAGATTAATTTTTTCCCATAGTACCTACGATATTATTTGTTCCTACTTACATTTTTTTCAAGAAAATAAGATATTGGACAGATAAATTAAGTTTCTTCTAAACTACACTTTTAAAACGAGTTTTTATTACCAAATTGGCTTTTTATTGCGCAGTCAACTAGACTCTATTTCCGGTTGCACTCTAAAGACCTCCGGTCTGTCTAGCAACCTGACCCCAAGAATTAGCAAACGCAAGTTTTAAGAAGGCGTAATATTATCTTTATTTGGCCTACAACTTCACCGGAACAATGATGTTCCGTGATGGGTAAAACGGTATCAAGTAAGATGGGGTAAGATTGACATAGTTTATTTTGCTCGGAGCAGGACAAACAGTATGAGAATTCCATACAAAAGATAGATAGTCTTACCCCGGTGATAGTCAGAACGTGAAAAGTCTGCAGCGGTTTTGATAGCCCACGCAGTGCAAGTGTCATTTTAAACGTCAAACTTCTATGAAATTATGACGTATAAATAACACTTACACTGCGTGGGCTATCAAATCCGCTGCAGACTTTTCTTGGTAGGACTCTAGTCATCCCCACCTTACCTTACAGTTATATTTCCGGTAATTCCGGTAGACAGTGACTCACCCCACAATATGTATTTACCTATGTAAATAAAACCATTTGTATATAGGTAAGTACTCGTTACAGATACCGTAGACCGGGGTGACTTTGGAAAATTTGGGGTTACTTAGATAGATTTAAAACGGTCATAGAATTACCATTATTCATTATTTACTGAAAATTTTCCTGTAACTAGTTAGATTACTATATATTCATATTCACCTACTGTAAAAAATCTCGCATAAATATATATTATGGCTTAAAAAATAGAATTTTTATGTCGCCCCTGCATTTGAAAGTCACCCCGGTCAATGGTATACGATAAAGTAATAGATAAACCTAATTTTAATATAGACACATCATCAGGTCGGTTATCAGGCGGACTCCGCATACTTGTTTTCTACCGTCGTAGTATAAAAACAACGAAGAATTAGACAGTTGTGTGCTATATAGGTTACACATTGTAAACAATTCCTCATAAATCGAAGTTCATTGTAACATTCTTAATTCTCGCGTTTTGTACACATATTTAATTACACAAACGGTACTACCGCGATATAATTTCATTGTTTTTACCTTAAATTCCTGACCACAGCTGGTGCAACTCAGCTGAAATGTCGGAATTTAAGGTAAAAATAAAAAGAAATTACATCGAAGTTCATTGACCTATAATAGCATTACCAAGCATGTTTTTATAACAACCTATAGGTAGGTGAAAAGCCGTGAAAGCTTTTCAATGTAACCCTTTGCGCAGCCATGGCTGTTTTCTTTGTACAATGGTTGGTACAGGAGGAAAGTTATTATATAACGTCGTAACATTAACAAAGGTACCAACAAGCTTTAATATTATTATGGAATGAGATTGGTTTTCATTTTCATTCATCGAATCCTCCTGTCCTGTGAACTGAGCTATTATCTTATACCTTTCTTGAATATTTATTAAATATTTCGAGGATCTCGAAATCTATCTCGAGGATATAGCTAGGTCTTACTCGTATCTCTGGGAAAACGCGCACTTTTGAGTTTTCATACATTTTCCGAGAAAAGCTCGGTCCCCCGAATATAGTGGCCCAAAAATACGTAAACATTTTTTTACTCTATACTTACCTATATTGTTGATCATTTTAACAATAATTTTCAATGACATTTAAAAAAAGACTTGCAAGTAAGTAAGTAATATATTCGTGGAAATTTTTGTCATTCATCGTGTTTTTGGGCCAGCTTATATAATTATAACACAGGCCAATACGAAATAAAAAAAATACATTTCCGATGCTCTTTTTTCATTCTCAGGCCCAGCAGAGCTTATCTCGAGACTCTCTGTTCTTAAAAGCTTTGCGAAACCCACTATGGACGTGAATGAGCTCCAGGCGTGGTCAGATTAAAAAAGAAATATTATATTGATTTGATATGAATCTCAGTACACCTCGCTCATATTTAATATGTCTCTTTCACATAATGTCCTTTAGTGTAGTTCACAAGTTCAAAATGGTGAAAAATAGAGATACTACTCCTAAAAATACATGTGATACCTCATTGGATTCGGAATTATGTTTATTCCCACATACAAAAATCAAAAGTTATTAACAAAATAAGGGGGAAAAAAGATATATTTCTTATTTCCCCAATATCTCAAAAAGTATTAATATTTAAGAAACCAAAATGAATATTATAAAAGAGAAGCATATTTCCAATGAAAAAGTCCGATTGCAGAACTGTATCTCCATTATTTATACTTTTTATTCAACGCGAACACAGCCCTCCGCGCCTCATTTTCGGGAAACGCGCGCGGCGTGAAAAAGCGAGTACGTAACGTTAAATATTATTTTAAAGGTATTAAATATTAATTTGAAAATTTGGAAAAAAAGGTATATGTAAAACATGTCAGAAAATGTACTATTAGTAGGAATCTGTATCTTAAAGTATTTTTTTTACAAGTTAGGCAATTGTTAACTACACCCTGGCTGGGTGCTGCCTCTGCGTGCGTCTCATGAGTCATGACGGACAAGGGCAGCATTTTTCCGTAAACGAGAAACGGACAGCTACTGATATAATATGGACTTTTCTGAAATAAATGATTGTTTAATTTATTTTATTGGTATCTGCACCAACGCTGGACGCAATGAGATTAATCTCAAATCACTGTTTCTAGGGTTCCGTACCCAAAGGGAAAAAACGGGATCCTATTATACTTGGACTCCACTGTTCCGTGTCTGTCACCAGGCTGTATCTCATAAACCGTGGTAGACAGTTGAAATTTTCACAGATGATGTATTTCTGTTGCCGCTATAGCAACAAATACTAAAAAGTACGGAACCCTCGGTGGGCGAGCCCGACTCACACTTGTCCGGTTTTTATTTTTTTAATCTGAATACGCCCCAGGCACCAGGTCAGGCTTCACATAAGGGTGCTGATTAAAATCCAACGGGTTGAGGATTAAGGCCTTGCGAAATCTAAATTTTAAAAGCAAATTGTTTTTGCGGCATAATATCGCGAGTGAGTAAAAATACGTGAGAACCTTAAAATTATCTACTTTAAGTTTATATTATGTTTGTATTAACAATCATGGCATTCGGCCAACAGGGATTTTAAAAACATATTAATATTCAATTAGGATAAGATAACATTTAAAGGGGTGAGAGTAACAGGTAACAGTAACAGTAACAGTAACTAACACAGTAACTGTGTGGTAACAGTTCGCCGGAAGATATCAGCCTGTCAGTTATTCGGAACTGTCACCTTTTGCTTTTAACTGACAGCCTGATATCGTCCGGCGAACTGGTAATCTGTGGGGCCCTTTATGCAAACCCAAAAAGGCAAATATTTAATTTAAAGGTGTTTAAATAACAATGCGATCTCATATTTTTTCATACATATAACTCTCTCATGTCTAGTTTCTGTTGCTTAACATTGTTATACAAAGAAAATAGAGCGAGCAGAAGTTTTGCGCGCTTTTACCCAACGTATCACAATTTTGTAACGTCCGGAACGACAAGCAACGTAACCTCGAGAGACTCTCTCAAAGGCAGCGAAGAGGTTGTTATACATATTTCCTCAACTGCAATGCTGTTACGAAGTCACTCATACCCGGACAAAGACAAGCGCGAATAAGATGCATGTAAACGATGTTAGAAACTGCATGTGCATATTGTGCATAGTGCATGAGTTCACCGTAAGTAGTTTTCCTTTTTATTTGCTTTTAAAGGAATTTAAATTCAGTTTCGCTGTGCAGAGAGCCATTGAGCGCGCCATGCTCGGTATCAAGCTTCAAAATCGAGTAAGAAATGTTGAGACCCGTCGTCGCACCAAGGTGCTTGACGTGGGTTGCGTCATTACCAATCTAAAATGGAATTGGGCGGGACATGTTGCCAGGCAGAGTGACAGCAGGAGAACTAAAATGTTAATCAGAATGGTGGCCTTTCGGATAAAAGAAGCGCCTGGCGTCCGTTGGCTCGTTGGGTGGACGACATGCAGAAAATTGCGGGTCACTTCTAGATGAGATTAGCTCAGGACCGGGACAAGCGGAGATAAAGGGCTGATATGAGAGCGTTGGCCTAGCGGTTGAGATAGATTGATTTATTGCTGACTTCCAAGTGTACATCTTAACTATGTATCAAATTTATATCGATGAAAATCTAACTTGAATTACGTTACCAACAACAATAAAAGCTGGCGCACAAAACAAAGAAATATCTTCACAAAAGTGCGAGCCTTGCGGGACACGCTCAAAGGCGACAGACGTCGTTATCTCAGGTGCAGCGCTATCAAAACCAATCGAGTCACTTTCACTCGAACGTAGCAAAGCGAAAACAAATGCTGCCTATAATATGTATGACATATGTAGAAATCAAATCACTTAATAAAATTAGAAATCATGTACGTAATGGGTGATTCCTATCATCCTTACACAGCCTATAGTAATAAAATATTTTATCTGAAAATCTTAAACTTTTCTCCGATAATAGATATACACACGTTCTATTTCTTCGTTTCTCATCCACCCCATTGTGTTAGAAAAACTCCAGCCAAGATGCATTAGTCCACAACAAATAAACTTACGTCCTTGGAAGAAGCTCTCAATGTAATAAAAGTTTTTGCGAGATACTTTCAGATCACAGACTACCTTCTAGAGACTTCGCATAACGGGCTTACGAACTTTGATGGCCACCACAAGTAGCCGCTCTTAAACTTATACTTAAATATTGTTAGACCAAGGAAAGTCTGCAGAGATTTTGACAGCACACGCAGTGCAGGTGTTATTTTGAACGTCTAACTTCTATGAAATGATGATGTATAAATAACACTGCCACTGCGTGTGCTATCAAAATCTCTGCAGAATTTTCTTGGTCTAACTCTAGATTGCTACTCAAGAGTTTTTTTTTATTGCTACAGCGGCCGAAGATGTTAATTACTGGGACGATATTTTTCCTTTCGGACCGCCTGTTTAAAATGTGGATGTAGCGTGGTCCCGTTTTCATACTAAATTAGCATAGTAGCGCAGGACGACTACAGGCGCGGCCGGATCTTGTCATAATAGAATTCGAGTGACAGAGACGCAGATAGACAATTTTATAATTAAGATTTTCTCGGCAGCCCCTTAGAGCTCAGGGAGCTGATTTTTGAATTTCGAGCGCTCGATCTCGTGTGGCTCCCTTCAATATATCTCCACTAGCATTTAAATTCTACTAATAGAATTGAAAACGATCAATACCACTAGATTCCCAATTTCTATCGCTCGTATTTCTAAAATAGCATTTCGTTTTCTACAGATTTTCGCGTGACGAAATCGAGCGCCCGAAATCCAAAAATCGGCCACCAGGGCCGAGCGTGCTGCATCTTTTGGGAAAATGATCCTGTATTTGACGTGCTTCACTTTAGCCTCTGGTTAGGTATTATAACAACGGTTGTTTTCAGCCCCAAGCGTTTGTAAAAGTAATGAAGTTGTTCATTAGAGAGATTAATTATTTGCAATGCAACCTATTGAAATAAATAAAGATTTGCTATGATATAGAAAGCAAAGGAGCAGACTGGTAAGCAATAACCGTGGCCCATGGATACCCTCAAAACCACAGGGGTTTCAAGTTTAAGGTTATAAATATAGTATTGACATGACATTTGTCACCGTACCCAAGCCGTTTGAAAAATAAAAGTAGCTCTATTAGCGTCTTTCAAATAGAAATAAAACAACAAGGAGAACAAGAATGACATTTGTGACGTCCCACGGAAAAAGGTACCTTATGGTGGTTGGCGCTTACGCAATTTTTAACGCCGCTCCAATACTATTGCGGTGCTAAATAAGCGCCAGCCGCCATAAGGTACCTTTTCCCGTGGAACGTCACATTTTAACTCGATGTAATGAAATGTCCAAACCAGGCGGCAACCGCAGTGCAGTGACTCCCTCAAACCAACTCAATGAGTCTGGCATTGGCACCCTTGTAAATCGAGTAATTTCTAAATAATAGCCTAGTAATACTTGAATATAAATATTATTAAAATTAACAAATTAGTTTTTTGATTAAATTTACACAAATCGACCTAGTCTTATAGGAAACTCAATAATGCTTGTGTTGTGGGTACCTACTTGAAGACAGTATATATTAAAATAGATAGACATAATATATAAATACATAGAACATACTTAGAATATGGTGTTTTCTTTTTTTAATGTGCCTTAATTTCATCCTCTGTCTGTCTACGCTAATAATTTAGCTGTTTGGTTGTTGACCTTAATTACAGCCAGATTTCCTCACATACCTATGTAAGTGTAATTTCCTGCAAGTAAAACTTAACAATCGGTACATATTTATGCCAATGCCACATTTGTGATAGGCAAATGATTTGTGGCGCGCCAGCTGGTTTTTAGGGTCCGTACCCAAAGGGTAAAAACGGGACCCGATTACTAAGACTCCACTGTCCGTCTGTCTGTCCGTGTGTCTGTCACCAGGCTGTATCTCATGAAGCGCGATAGATGGTGATCTAGCTATCACCATCTATCACGGTGACATCTATCAGTTGAAATTTTCACAGATTATGTATGTATGATTTGTATGTAAAAAAGTACGGAACCCTCGGTGCGCGAGTCAGACTCACACTAAACTTGTCCGGTTTTTATTAAATAAATTCAACAAACCACTACCAACAAACTTTTTCACCGCAACGCTCGCGCGATCAATCGTTCATATCATTGCTCATACCACATTCACCTGTGCGTGGTTTTAACTTGAAATGAATTTAGTTTCGGCTCGTCAGCCCATTCCATTCCTTTAATCAAAGTGATCCGGTCTGACGCAATGGTTTCACGTTTATATAGTGCGAGATCAATTAAATCTTACGAGTGCGATAAAATTATGACGTATCATACAACCACTGTGAAATTCTAAAACATTATAGAGTTAGACCAAGATAAGTCTACAACGATTCTGATACTTGTAAAGAATAAATGAAAAAGATTTTAAAGTAGGGTAACTTAAGATTAAGCTAATGCACTTAGTGTAAAACGATTACTTAAATGAGGAATTTACTTACATTTGTTATTATAGTTTAATTTTTTTACAAATCGCTTCATATCGATATCAAACACTTGAGTCGATGTTTAATCAATTGATAGGCAGTTGTAGTAATTACTTCAACAGCCCATTTTTGCCCCCGTCAAACCGAGGTATGAATTCAAAATATGTCAGTCATGCGGTTAATTCCCGATTCGTCGGATTCCTGTTTCGCCGGATTTCCTCCACAATTCACATTCCGAGTAATATAAGAGAATCCGACGAAACAAGTATCCGGTGACGCAAGAATCCGGCGATTCAGGAACTAACCAGTCATGCTTCTTACCTTCTTGTTAGCCGGATCCTTATGTTCCTGCACATATTCCTGCTTGAGGGGCTCGGTCTGTAGATCTGGTAGCGAGTGGCTGATGCGTATAGCGGCCTGGCGAGATAGGGAGTCGCAGTTGCTCTCTTCGGACGCGCGACGGCTTCTGCCAAACAATTTATTTTTACTTAGGTTTTTACTTAATAAACGAGAATATAAGGACAAAAATAGGTGGTAGGTAGGTATAGGTATTTCCTCCTGCTTTTTTTCTAGTTCTCACTATATAATAAAGTTAAACAACTTTCTAGTTCACCAGTTGTATCCGTAATTTAATTCATTCGAACATTCATTCGAAACGTCTACGAGAAAATGACATATTTCTGCATAATGCTTAAAGCTAAGTACCTACATTTTTCTTTAGAATTACGTGTTATCATTACAATAGTAACGTTTAGGTTATTAAATTGATAAAATAAACATATATCGAATGTAAAGCGACATAAAAAGCGTACCGTAGCTATCGCCAACACTCCAACGCTTAACTATTGTACATTCACCCACCCTATTTGACATGGTGTTTGCCACCTTGCGACATAAAGTTATAGATAGTATTTCTGCAATGTCTGCATGAAGCCATATAACATTATCCAGATGCAGCTAGATGATATATAACTGTATCCTCAAAACTCCGAACGAATCACTACCATACAATTGTAAAAAAAATAATGATGATCCTTCTGGAGTCAGCGTCAAGGGAATTCGCTCCGAGGTCATTATAAAGCGAGAAGCATAAGCTTGACATGGACAGCAAAAACGAGAAGCATAAGCTTGACATGGACAGCAAAAATAAAGGGAAAATTCGATACACACCCGTGGTCCATGACAAACCACGGCAACAAGCAACACAGCAAGAAACGAAAGCTTCACAAGGACAGCAAGAAAGGGAAGGGGCTATTACCGTACACACCTCCCCACGATCCATCGCCACGTGGCTGCGCAGTGGTAGCCGACGGCGGCCAGTAACACGGCCGCCATGACAGCCAGGAGGAGCGCGGCGGCGTAGTCCACCGAGCTGCTGCGGAGCCCTGACAGGTCCTCGAGGCTCTCGGGTTGCCACGCAACTGTAGGCAAACAAAAGAATCTTATTATTACATTGTGCAAATTGATTTCTAAACCCCTCCTTCCTTAGCTTATCACTATGAGTCATATAAAATCACGGTGTTGTCGAAAAACACGAACCATTGCATTGTATTTATTTTTTTAATGGTATCGAAAGCGTATCTATATGTATAAACCACTTTACTAACCGAGTGGCACTCAAAACATAGATACCTACTCAACCAACTGGTATTCATTTGGTAGAAAAAAAAAATGATTTAAATAAAAACTTTTAAGCAGGTATAAAATAAGTTTATTTAGAACTATCCATCTACTTTTCAACCATTTGTATCCACTTGGTACATCTATATATCACTGAATAATCGAACGAGTAATTTGCTTGATATATTACTGAATAAACTAAAATAGATGACATATGTACAAACGAAAAAGGGACCAAAGCTTGCTTGTGCCCTGGGCTGATTCATTTCATTTTACAATTGGTGTATTAGTTATTATGTATTTGAAATACAAATCAAAATTGATCAAGACCCTTTTCCATACTTAACTCAAATAATGATTGACCTACCTATGGCATCTATGCAATGATATTAAATTGGTCGTAAAATCTCGCTCAGATAAAATTAAGGCCATAAATTATTTAAAAAGTTTCAAGAAAGCATGTCGAGAAACGATCGAAATGTCAAAGTTATACGTAAAATAAAATCTTATGTATTTTCATAGTAAACAGCTGTCAAAGGAACTGCCTATTTAAAATTAACGAATCCTTTTGTAACTCGAAACATTATTGAAGCGCCCGCGAAATGTAAGACAATACTTGTCACCGTGCAAGCTGACACATCTACACAAAGCGCTTCAAGACAATGTTAGGTTTTCTTCGCTTAAAAGCACCTATTGTAGATTCAACATAAATAATTTGGGCTAAGCAGAGCTGCTGTCTGCAAATTAATTAACAATTTTTACCCGATAATTCAAATCCTAAAAAGAAGGCATGGCTTTGGCAGTCTATGATGATCTTGATCATATCCACCCATACACCATAAATAGACCTAAATATTCTTAATATTATGTCCGTTCCATCGTAGTTTGCTTGCGTTATCGTGCGTTAAAAACCTACCCATATTGTTAACTGACTCTCAACAAGGAAGAAACTCAAATACGAAAAAATCCGTAGATTAATTCAACTACTTGATAAATTAAAGGCAAAAAAAGCACATTTTTTTTCTAGTTTATGACCTTGGGTGATACTGGCCCGATTGCTTTAAGCCACTACTAAACTATTGAGCCTTCCTTTCGAAACAAATACTTAGGTATTTTTACTTCAATATTATTTCAACGTAAATAAAATTTTGCTATTAGGCCTGCTAAATACGTAAGGCACAATTTATTCAAATTCGAATTCAAATAAATAATTCGATTATAATTAAATTGAATCCATCGGATTATCACAGGGAGGTTTCGCGTATATATTTGTTGAAACGAGATTAGATTGAAACGATGTTTTTTGAAACGTTTTTTTAGTTTGTATTTGAATTCAATTAAAATTGAATCGATTATCGAAGAGTTCTTGCAAGCTTTAAAGTTATGCATGCGCTGTTCCCCATTTTTTATGAAGAATTATTTCGAATTTGACTTGAACATTTATTCCAGAAAATATTGAAGACAATTATTTCAATAATCACACATTTACTTAGATTAACATAGGTTTAGTCTTGTTTTAATTTGTATTTGACTTTCATGGTTTTTTTTATATCTGTTGTTCATTTCATGGATACTCGTGCAACAAAACCTCATGATAGTCATTGAAACCGAAGAAAAGAAAGAAGAAATAAAGTGAAACGTGAATTTGTATTGTTGTATACATAGGACCCCTGTCCTATGAATACGGCCTCACAATATCAATATCATCAATGTATTCAAACTGAACACGTGTATTGAATACTCGTATGACTTCAAAGATGCAATTCTACTTACCACGACGGTGGAAATTCAAGCGTACAGTCTACGTCAAAGATATGTTTACACTTTTTGTAAAAAAGAGAAAAATGTAAACCATTATTTGAAATCGACAATAACAACCTATTGTTATTGGACACCGCCTTACCACCGTATTGACGCTTGCGACGCCCGAAGCGGCAAATGTGCATAGACACACAAACGGTAGAGTCTGTGTGGAAAGAGGAGAGTCGTGGAATGTATGGGATCCAATACATTCCACGACTCTTCTCTCTCCTCACAGACTCTAGATAAGATATCGTTAGTTTGCCATTTGAATCTCGAAAATTGTCATCAATTAATTTGTAGGTAAATATGTTGTATTAATTTATATCAAAACAACATAAATAGGTTTAAAATAAGTACCTATAACAACGACTTAAAATAACTTGAAAGTTTCCTCATAAAAAGCATGTCTCAAATAAAATAAAATAAAATAAAATAAAGGCCACTCAGTGCGAATTACGGCAAAACTTATGTAACTGTCGACAAATGTAGAAAAAACATTTAGTAAGGCTGACTAAAACCCTCGAGTCACTAATGGCCAAGACGAGAAAAGCTTGATGTATTTTTAGGTGACATATATCTTCGGTATTTTCTAAAAATAACAACTGAGAAGTGTAAGTTAGGTACCTAACTGATGTGACAACAGAAAATGTAATGTTTTCAATATTGCGAAATTCGAAGGGATATTTGCAAAAAAAAACTGTTATTTTAGTATGGAAATAGAAGCTTTTCATTTCCAAAATAAAACTTTCGTAAAACATTTTCAAAAAATTTCTGAGAGCATTTAATTTTTTTGGAGTTTTTCCGCAATTTCTACATCTGTAGTGATATTAGGATGGGAATACGAAACGATGTATTTAGCACAAGTTTTATGACATAGTGTGTAATGCTTCACCCATCTTTAGAAACCCTGGTATACATATGTAAACTTAAAAAAGTTGATCTTATTTTATTTAGATTAAAACTAAAATTTAGATTATATTACACACAATGGTGTAATATAATCTAAATTGGTGACATTCGTTATAATTACAAAATACGATAACGATATACAATCAACAACATTTGACCCGTATTAACTAACATTGCTAAAATAGGTACCTACATACTAACAGGGCAAATTAAATAAAAGCTTGTAATTAAAATACATAAGTGCAAAGATACTTTTCTAAGTAGAAATAAAATAATGATTTCGACTCTTTTAATTAAAGAAACCCCTTTCAACATAAGTTGTCTCGTTTAATAGTTGATGAGAAATATTTAAGTAAGTACCTTTTTATTACATTGTTGTTGTTGTCTGGCTTCAATCTCAAGATCGGTATCTATTTCACGGACAGCTACTTAGTTATGACTTTAGCGTGATTTGGTAAAACGAAATTCAAACATTTGTAAATCTTTGTTATAACATACTCGTTTTTCATTATTTTTCTAAATTAGAAATATATTGAAAAATAATATTTTTACAATGCTACCAACTTTTTTATTAATTTTTTTATTGCACTGGCTTGAATGAGGTGACTGCCGTGAACAAAGATTTCGCCGAATTGAATACCTCCCCCTCCTTTTTGAAGTCGGTTTTAGATAAGATTGATTTTTTTTATAATAGATAGACGTATCTGCTTGATGAAAAAATGGTACAGAAGAAGTTAAATAAGGCGGGAAGTTATTATTGTCACCTGCGGACGGATGGAAGCTTTTTATTATGATTACTTGGGGGTTTTGGACCTTTGAGTGCCTCGTTGACCAAGCAGTGATCTATTGTGACGGCCTTTTAAAGTTCATTACTAATGCCCGTTAAATCCAGTAAATTATTCCAGATTATTTGGGCCATAATGGAAGTCTTGCAGCATGAAGTTGATTTATTTTGTATTATGTTTAAGTTAGTAAAAATGTAATATATAAACTAGTTGTAGTACCATATTGTAGACATATAGTTTCCCTTTTGCTTTTTATATATTGTCCGGACATTTTTCTCTCATTTGTCTGTCATTTGTATCTCCTACATTCGTACGTTCTGGTACGAGTCATGCCTTTAATCGTGTCTCGTTTGTTATCTACTTTAGTTAGAACAATGGATTACACAGAAGTTCTGACATGTCTTCTAATCCTATTAAGGACGTACCTAAGTCTCCAGAGAAATCTGGCTTGTTTACGTGACTCACCTACGTGAAAAGTAACGATGTCACCGGTCAGCTGTTTAATTTTGTGTGCGTATCACACGCATAATATTTTTCGAAATGGGTACTAAAAAAATTTTCTTTAGTCTTTTTTTAGTCTAAGTCCCTTAGGTTAAAAGAGGGGACGCCTTTGCCCAGCAGTGGGACACACAATTCATCATCATCAGAGGCCTTTCCGTCTATTGCAGTTGCAGACGCTTTATGCATTGCTGTTTAAACAACGGGTTTGATGACTGTGAAGGCCGATGCGTGAGCGGCACGACCTCCCACATTTTTGGCAGAGAAAGCTCATGCCATCTGAGGTTCAGTCCCGATTTGCTTTCTGCGAGTGGGTATAATATCAATACAAATTTCATACGTGTTAAAGTAACCCTATGACTGCCTTTCCACTAAGGCGAAGATGAGCGGACATAAGAGGAGACGTAGCTGGATTACAAATAATGCTTTCGGTTGATTTCCGCACATCTCCTCTCATCTCCGCCTCAGTGGATAGGCAGCCTATCTGTTTATCTGTCCTTCTGTTACCTATTCACACTTAAACACGCTAAAATATTTTATGAGGTTTGGTAAAGAGGCAATTTGATTCCCGGGAAAAGACATAGTACTTAAGGTAAACGTACTGGTGGTCGACGCGGTCCCAGTACATGTCATCTTGAAACTTAAGTCATCTTCGAGCAACACGGAAGGGAGGCGGCATTCGCACTATTTCCCCTCTGCCGAGGTACAAGATTAGCGCGTCAATCTAATCTAGCGCGGGTAATAAAACTAGTTGCACTTGGATTTTTCACTAGACCGAGTCCAGACGCGCGCGTGAACACTGCTGCACAAAAATGCCTGTTTGCTCGGTTTTTTGTTATAAAAAGAGGTCGGGGACATCAAATTTACAAAAAGAAAGTGTTACATTTCACATGTAATATTTTTTTTTACATATCATACGTTTAATTACATTCAAACACAATTATTATATTTTAGTCTCATGTAATTGTTGGATTTATCGATTTTGCTCGCTCAGTACAAATTGCGGATCGGTCGAGCGACAAATCCGACTTCTCATCTCTCAGAATACAATAACATACTTCAACGAAAATGTGTTAGTGTGCGTGTTGTGACACTTGTCACTCGTCCGTACACAAAAAGAGATCGAGGTTTGCAAGATTTGTCTTTGACGTGTGTCATTTTCTATGTATTTGTGTCGTCATTACAGATTGGATTTTGTATGTAAGTGTGTGAGAAGTGCGACTGTGCACCTTTCCCCCCGCGAAAAATGGCAGAAAGATTTGTACGGTGAGGTATCGCTTGGGCCCCTCCCTTCCGATGTGTCGGAAGCCGGTGTTGCTCGAAGTAAGTCATTGTCAATAAAGTGACAGCAAGGTGTCATCTATTGGGCATTAGCATGTTGAGCACTAGTACGTTTACCTTATAGTTTTTGTCATAAAAATCACCATTCTACACGGAAGAAGTTGCAAGCAAAAGATAGTTTTTTACTATAATTTTATATGATGGCTATGTCACTTCAGACAAATCTAGATTCCCAATAATAGAACAACGTGAAATTATCTTACTGAGAAGATGTTGCTACCCGAGGCCTGTACGGTTACCATCAGTTTGTCACTGACATAAACGCCGTCGAGAACGTAATTTACTTTCTATACATCTCGCTCGCACTCGCGTATTAGTGCAAACGGGACGTATAGAAAGTAAATTACGTTCTCGACGGCGTTTATATCAGTGACAAACTGATGGTAACCGTACTGAGGCCCTTAATCAAATCAACGTTGGGGGTCGGACGATAGATTGTACTTGTCGTCACCAGACGGCGGTAAGCTGTTTGACACTTATTGATGAATATGTAGATGCCACTGACATGAGGTAATCGCTAAATTGAATTTGGTGGCTGTCTTGTAGTACCCAAATATAATGGAGTTTGAAGCAATGGTGAATAAACTGTTCAGATCAGAATCAGAATCAGAGAGTAATATAAGTAAAGAAAGTGGTAACTCAATTTTCTTACCAAAACGCGCGTTATTTCGTAGTCGATATCTATCGTCATGTAGCGAAATTTATCAGTACTGCTAGTTGACAATAGATGTCTCGACGAACAAAAACTCTAAAGCTCAACAATTTTGCAGCTTAATATTATAACCGGATTAACTGGAAGTCTATTTTCAACCCCTTCTGCTTATAATATTAGTGTTTTAGTAGTAATTTTTTCATCAGAAGCTACACTTGTGACATCTGGTGTCAAGTAGGAGTACTGATAGTTCCACTACTTGACGACTACCTACGAAATAACGCGTTTTGGTATGAAAACATAGATATAAGTACATAAACTATGGATGAGCGCATGCATACGAATTGCCTGTTGCGGTCTTCATGTCAGCAAAAAGGCGCCATCTGTTACACACTGCGTACAACTACGTGAGCTCGACGCTCGACGCTCGACGCGATATCTTTGTACGGGCGTACAAGGCTTGTTAAGTTTATTCGAAAACGATATTTATTGTATTAAAGTGTACGTGTATATTTATTGTATTAAAATGTAGGTGTAATGTGACATTACTACACCTTATAAAACAAAGTACAACGCCGCGTCTGTCTGTTTGATGTATGGAAATCCATACATCAGTTTTACCACTAAATACCACTCTTTCTTTACTTATATTATTCTATGATCAGAAGAGATCAGATATCGTTTCATTATTTTATGGGATAGTCATCAAACGAGGAGACGAGACCGTCATGGGAAACGGTTAGCCCAACGGATATAAGCAACATCAGAGGAGCCACTTATGCGTTGTCGTAGCGCAAAGGAAATACCTCAAGGTGACGATCACTTGCGCTTTGCCATCGAATCGCTTTGTGTCTCTCTATCACTCTTCCATATCAGGGTGACAGTGACAGTTGCGTTTCGTTCGCTACAGAGCGTTAGCGATTGGCATTTTGTCTACGGGGCCAGGTTATCACAAAAAATGATTTAATCATTCCACATTCTGCACGTTCTTGGAAGAAACAAGCGAGACGCATGAATGAGCTTTGATCAGCTGTAACTTAGTGTTAAAAAGAAAACAGTGATGTCGTAAAATAACTTGAGCTGAAAACGGATCGAGCGGCAACGTCCTAAGATGCACCCGCTTTGATTTATGAATCCACCGGGCGTTGACTTAGTTCAAAGGACTATCGTTTGTTCGGTCCCTTAAACGAAGACTGGTCACACCCTGGTTATGATAAGGCACGTAATGTACACAGCATACATTATTGTCATTAATCATTCAATATCTTTACGAAGGTGTCATTCTTTAGTAAACCGTAAAATGGGGTGAGTAGGGTCAAAACTGAAATTCAAACCTCGATAACATTTTATTTTTACATATGAAAACTGAATGGTGTATATAATAAGTGTTCCGGACGTTTGTATTTTAGTTTTTATTTTATTTTGGGTAGTTCCATTTCATAACTTTGACGATAAAGAGGAAAACCCACCTCACCCCGTAGTGCCTCGTATTTGGGGTGAGAGGGGTTTTCATACAAAGGTGATTTTGGAAGATTGTTGGATCGATTTTTTTTATTATGCGTATTACTATAGCTCCATTTTAAATTGGAATACATTATTTTTGTAGCAGTAGCCTTAAAATCCCTTCTCACCCCCCTCTCAAACCTTCTCTCCCCATTCATAACCCACCTCTAACCGCGAAACCTACTCACCCCGTTTTACGGAATGGACTTAAAGCTGCGCATTAGCACATTTATTTGCGTTGTTTTCACCTTTTAACACAGATACAGCAAAAATACCTCCTCCCTTTTAAAGTAACTTAACATTTTAAGCTTTTGCCATTCTAAATACAACTAATCCACTAATACTGTACTTCACTTCTAACATCTTAAATCACGTTTAGGATGTTTCATATAACAAACACAAACAAAAACAGAACTTGGGATATTCTACGCTACAAATAAACCACGTTACATACATAATATTATGAAAACAAGAACGTTATAGCTCCCAGAATAATCGGCGAACATTACCCCTGTATTAGGTACCTACGTTTATATCGTGTGGAACAGAACGAGGAATTATTTAGGCTATGTACTTTTCATTTATTAATCACGTTAATATTTCTAACCATTTTTGAGATAGTTTGTTAAACGTTAGTGCAAAAATCTGTATGTTTCAACCCTAGAAGTAGATCCTATTGATGACATGACGCGTCAATTTCAAATCCAACTAAGTTTGTAGGGTTGTCACTGATATAAAAATATTTAATTTTAATGATTTTGTTTTACTTTTTAATCCAGCTTTACTATTATAATAACTCGATTGTAGATCACTGAGATAGCACTATCCTTATATCCTTTTAGCTCAGTTTCTAGAAATGTTCCACTCTGTATACAGCGGGATTTTTCCACCGATCAAAAATATTGCGCCGTGACGGTTTGCCTAGGCGCCTAAACCAGGCTTATCGCAAATTGGATTAACGGCAGACAGGTTAACTCACTCGTACAGAACAGATGTTCTACTTACTAGACATGCTGAGACAATCTGGGTTAATAGGCTGAGTTAATGTTACGCTTATTTTTTGTCATTTTGTACATAGTACGTAATCCAGGCGTTATCTAGTTGGATGTGGCACGTAAGGTAAGGTTTATTTGTTATACAAGGGGGTAAAGTTGTTGTTTAACCCCTAGTGCTAATATTGATACCCTAGCAAGCGAAAGATTACAAAATTCGAAAAATTTGAATCTTATGCGTTGCGAGGGATTCATGGCAAACTTTGACATTAGGGTTAAACAAATTTTGCCGCCAAGTGAAACACAAAATTTTTCTTCACTTCAACACGAGAAAAACACTAACTCTAAAATACTACAAATCAAATTAAAATGAACGTTATTAAATATTTATCAATCAAAAGTCATCTCTCCCACACTCATTATTGTAAACTTAGGTATACATTTTTAAAAGACGTACACATATTTATTTCTCAAGGTGTCCCGTCCAAATATCCTAGAAAAGAATATTTCACAACCCCTAAAGCGTTTTCCAACGTCTTTATAAAATAATTTTGTTAGCAAAAGGAAATTGTTTACATGAACCTGTCAACACAGCCTGGCTCCCGTCTAGACTTTTAAATGGCGTACCTACGTCATAAATGTGCTTAATATCTTCCAAATATGCTTAAATCATGGAGATGCGACTTTGTGAATATGATTCAAATTTATGTAACTCGAACACGTACCTACGTAGTACGTACAACGTACCACGTACTACGTATTTCGGGATTGGTCCCATAGTAAAAGTTGCTCAGTATATATTCACCCCGTAAATTATTGCAGGTGACAAAAAAACATCCTGTACAAAGCCCAGCTTTTCATCTGACTACATTTAAATTACATTATTAATTATTATTTGTAATAAGCGTGATAGGTACCAAATCGCTGGCCCAATATACAGGGTTCTATGTTACAAGATAGTTGATATTCGACTTAATGTCACTATGATAATGTTCCTGTAATATTGGGCCAGCGAAATGTATTAAAGACTATTGTAAAAGGATAACTTATAGTAGTTTACCTTAAAAGGGCAATGATCGGGTAGTTTACCCTGCTATCTTCTAAAATCAACATAGTAAGCACACTCAACAAATATTGTATCCACTAAAGTGCTGGCCTTAATTAAACGGATACCATTAGAATAGAACAGTAGTTGTAAAATACTCAAGACTTTGTTGGTTCTGTGGGCACGCATCCATACACTGTGCAAATTTTGACCTCCGACGGAATCAAAAAGTATCAAGACCCATCGTTTTACTAGAACCTTTATTCCCTTGTTATTAGAGCTGCAAATATTCGACGTAATTTTATTTACGCAGCCTGAATTTGCTAAATAATTTTTCCAGACGACCAAACTTAGTCGATTCCCAACAGACGCGGTACATAAAATATTTACTTTTAACGCGGTCTCGTAAGTGGTTAATCTATTCAGATGAGGCTAGGACAATGAACCCAAAGTGGCGGAAGTTGACTAAAGAGATTTGGGTGGGAGTTGAGAGGGCTTTAGTGTTTGGGGGTGCTTGTTGCGTGTCGCTAACCCAGCTTCGACGAGTCGAACACTTACGGCCCGATTCGAACTTTAAGATACGTCAATCAATAGATCTAGAAACGATATGGATTAGATGTCTACGAAAACGTTACTTTTGACACTGACACATCTAATCCATATCGTTTCTAGATCTATTGATTGACGTATCTTAAAGTTCGAATCGTGCAGTTAGAAGAATAACGGCCTGATTCAAACTTTAAGATACGTCAAAAATTTCCTAAAGATACGACATGGATCGGATATGTCAGTGTCAAGTGACGTTTCTTCAAAAAAATACATATCCGATCCATGTCGTATCTTTAGCAAATTTTTGATGTATCTCAAAGTTCGAATCAGGCCGTATGTCTACAATAGTCTTTAACACATTGACTGCCAACGTTTTCGTAGCGCTACGTAGTTGGCTGGAATTGGTTCCAGCATTTTCCCGCTTAAGGAAAGCGACTAGGAACAGAGAACTCCCGGTTCCCGGCACTCTATGTGTTAAAATATAATAAGTAGTTACTCTTTTTTGCACACCTCAATAAAAAAGGGGATCAAATCCCAATTTGAAATAGGTTCATAGTTTTTTTTTTCTAATTTTCAAACTATTTTTTCCAAGCATAAGTTAAACCTGCAACCTAGGCTTCAACGGAGTCAATACTCTTAATTAATCAATCGAGATTCTTTCCGAATCTTTCGTTACTGACCAATTCTCGCGCATCTCACGCACGACTTTAATTTCTTTTTGCAGATCAATTTTCAAGATCAAATCCATAAAAAATTGTTAAAGCTGAATCTGGCCCCTGGTTTCTCTAAACATTCGACTCGCCGAATAAAAAATAAGAATACCATTCAGGATATGCTTGCGGTGGGATGATGTTAGAGTATGCGATGTGCGTTGGAATTTTTCCGAGAACGTTGCCGTGTATAAACAGATTCTCTTTTTGTGACGATTTATTAGCATAATATTTATTCAAACGTATCCATCTCGGAGCATTGACACGAACCCCCATTTTTCATACGCTTTTACCTTCGCTCCGCATATTTGTTCGTGTACTCGGATACCCATTTGTTGGTACATACCCAGTAGTATAGGTACTTGATGCAGATATTGTTAGGTACATTTAATTCACGTACACCGGTATCTGCTTGAGCAGAGACTATTGGCATACCTTTTACTGAAATATCCGTACAGACACAGAAACGGAAGACATACGGCGACAATGTATATGACAGTCTACAATGAAGATGATGTGAAAGCGGCCAAAGGACCTACGCAAAAGCGCACCGCCAACAAACTGTCTCACAGTTTGGCGAAACATTACATTAAGGTACTAAAGATTGTATTTTTTCTGTTAAATTTTCAATAAAAAAAAAAAGTAACGAAATCGTGTAAAATTTCATATCAAATTGCTTTCTTTTGCAGAGTATGTATTTAAATACAGTTATATACCTGTTCGATTATGTGTACTAAGCGTATTGTGTAGAGAAGAGAGGTCATAACTACTTATGACATATCTTAAGGGGCCCACTGATTAACAGTCCGCCGGACGGTATCGGCCTGTCAGTTAGAATAAAATTTTGACAGTTCCGAACAACTGATAGGCCGATACCGTCCGGCGGACTGTTAATCAGTGGGCCCCTTTACATAGTAGGTATCTAGGTACATACTTAGACAAATTGTACAATGTCGTAATGGCTCTTCGATCGTCCACCTAAAGTATCAATTTTTTAAAATAGGGCATATCTCTCTTTTTTCTTCATCTTTGTAATCAAAATAAAAGTGCACGGCCCACGCAGCAATCTACTTAGTAAAAAATTTCATGGATGGTTGGTTGAGATTGCTCTGTTCAGTTTTAAATATATTGCGATTTTTCAGGACAAAGAGTAAAGGTTAGATGAAGACGATGAGGTAATGTTGCTTTTCTCAACTTTACTTAACTTTTGCTTTATCTCGATTCGTAGAAACAGTGTCTTTGTAATATATGAGACGGCGAGGTAATTTATAACAGTTATGGAGACAGTAATAACTCATGAGGCTGTCATGTCCCATTCCATTTCGTATAAGAAATTTAAGGAACTGCTTCGTAAGAACATTCTAGTAGTTAGCATTTTTGTTTTGTTAAAAAAACATGTTTATTGTTTGCAGATAGCAACCTAAATAGTATCAGAACTAAAAAATCATAGGTAACCCTCCTTTTGCGTTGCCGTAGTCGGGTAAAAAGAGTCGCAATACTTCCATTATGTAACATATTCTCTAATAAAATATGGTTTGGATATGTATCTTCACGGCAAGTTATGGTTCCCAAGAGCCCGATATGGTTTTGATACGACCTTTAAAATCGCTCAGTAAAAATACAAATGATTTTTCAAAAATGGAAACAAGTAAATGGTAAACACTATCAGTTGTCTCCGGTTGACTGCGCCGAAACAACGGCTGTCAAAGGAAATTCAAACGGCATCAGGGCTGACGTGTCTTCCGGCTCTGTCGGGACGGGGAAAATACTCGTAGTTTCCATCGGGCGACTTAACAAACTGAACAAAACGAACTGGAAATATGTGACGTTCCACGGGAAAAGGTACCTTATGAGGGTTTCTAGTTTCGGTGATATTAAATGTTTTGTAAAGAGGTGAAAAAATGCTCAATTTTTTTTTATTGTGTGATCTGAAACCTTAATGCGTAACGTTTGTTTACCTGTTTTTATTTTTGTTATAAGTTAGTTATAAGCCTAGTAATGTCGTCTCAGAGTTTAGTAGAAAAGGTACCTTATGGAAAAAAGATTGAAAATTCCCAAAAAAACTAGTCAATACGGGAAAAGAAGTTTGGTAGAGAACTGTATTAGCATTCTGCAAAACTAATTTGATAATTTCAGTTCTGGTTGGGGCGCCTCGCAAATATTATAACCGTACATAGACCGACATCACAAATCCAAGTAGACTGCTATTATACCAAAGTTACTCTCGTCAAGTCTTTCTTAACTAGAATAATCTTCATTTGGTTTGGTCGCATGCAGTAAATCAGCCATTGGTTTGCTGAAAAATGCCAATACCCGACGCATTACCTTATGGAATATCTGAGGTCATTGAACCTCAATGCCGCTTATCTTCAATAGCAACCGAAATATATTATTGATAAGAAATAGACGATTTATACCATCTTAACCCCAAAATATTATTAGTTTATCCTAACTGTTCCATCATCATCATGCCTCATCATGTAACTTGACCACAAGGTACCTTTTCATTACATACAAATTATTGGTCTTTTTTAAGATTATTATGACGAAGAACTAATAAAATTGGGGGCAGTTTAATGTAAATTAATATTTTCTATTCATAAAAGATAAACTATAATATGATTGATATTTTGTAGTGATGTATTATTAGATTTATTTCCATAAGGTACCTTTTCGTAAATGTATGGAGCAAATACTGTTATTGTTATGTAAGTTTAAAGTGGCATAAGGGGTTAAATATAGTATTTAGTTGGGGTTTTAGGATTTATTTCATTTGAATGACAGAATTTCTTTCATATGTGCTCAGAAAAATTGATTGTGTGTCACATTAAAAGTAAAAATATTCAATTTTGTGATTTTATATGAAAAAGTCAGAAAATACATTTTCACCTCTAAATCGGTATTGTTTTTTGCTTAAACTGTCTGTCAGTGTCGTTTTCTAATAGATAAAATTTAAATTTTGAGAGCTCATTGCAATCAATCGTGAAAATGAAATAAAACTTTATTTTCAAGAGATTGGTTAGTATACACATAAATCAGTCGATATCAAAAGTTTATATTTGCATTACAGAACAAGTCGCAATATTTTTTTAATCTCAGATATATAAGGCATTATTATTTGTAGTCAACTATGTAACTTACTTCAGGAACATAGTTTTTTAGGCGGCTAAACTTAAAACTTCTCTATCGTAAAGTTGCTCATTTCACAACATTATTTTCAAAAAATCATATCTCTGTAACTACGCAACCTAGAAGGTTGATCTTTTGTGTTATCGATAGGTTATTTATTGTAGATTACTGGGGTATGCATAACTCCATACCCGCCATAAGGTACCTTTGACCGTGGGACGTCACATATATTGGGACTTATTTGCTGAGGAACTTATCAACTTTCGCGACGAAAGGTGTTTTTTTTTTCAACAATAGTCGTTTTTCTATATTCTACCTAACTCTCTACTTTCTAATCTTTTACATGAATAAAATTTTCAAGGTACAAGTATGTAAGAAAAATAAAAGACGTCGGGTGATAAAGCTTCAAACAGACGTCCGCGGGTGGTGTCAAAAGATATGAACTTGAAGCAGACATTTTTAGGCCAATCAAATTAGATCCAAAAAAAGCGATTTGAGGAATTAATTCCCAGCAAGCTAGAAATCATTTTAATACCTTCATTAGGTCCTAAATTCGTATAATCCGAGTTTGCTCCATCCCAGCAGGTGTGGATAAATATTGGGGGCCTTGGGAGATACATTTTACTTTGGATTGACAAAACCACTCGATGTAGAAGGAACCCACCGTCAAAAACAATGTTACTACCAGTATTGTGGATCAGACTCCAGTAAAAAAAAATCGGATTTTGACACAATTTTACAAAAAAAAAGAAATTCAAAGTGGCGGCCATTTTTTACAATCTTTGACTAGGAACTCATATTAAGGTATCTTTCGGATCCTCAGATGTCAATTTTCATCATGATTAGAGCAAATTTTCCGTCGGACGTACTTTTTAAACTACAAGCAAAAAACTGAAAAAGAGCAAAAAAAATTCCACAACTCCTGAAATGGAGCAAACTCGAATTACGCTAATTTAGAACCAAATTAAGGTATTAAGTCGATTTCCAGCTTGCTCGGAATTAATTCCTGGATATATCGATATGGAATATCGAGCAACATTACAATTTTAAATTACAAAGTCAAATAAATTTCGTTTAAAACGTGTCCTAAATATGAATTAGGGGATGAAAGTTGACGAGAAAAGTTTCTGCAACCCACGAGCGCGCTCGATCGCGCAGACGCATCATTTGAAAGTTTAATTTATCGAGTAACTTTTTGGCTAATATAATCATAAAAGATACTGTATAAGCATGAAATACAATACCGCTAAGACCGAGATAGTAATTTTTAAATATGGTAACGGTCCGGAGAGAGTGCCACCGGTATTTCTAAATGGTGAATCAGTGCGGGTTGTAAAACACTTCAAGGAATTGTGACATGACTTCGACATGGAGCGTGAATGAAGGGCCCTGGCAAAACGTACGTAGCAATATGCTGGCGCGTAGGTTCGCTAAGTGCTCTAAGGTTAAGCTTGTGCTATTTCGGGCATATTACCAAAGTTTTTATACTTGCCAACTATGGGCAAAATATACACGAAAAGCCTGTACTACAACACCCTTAGAGTACGGTTTTGCAGTATGTTTGTTGAAGCCAGGGTACCTGACTTCTTTGCCATTATTAGAAATCGAATAGCCTCGTTCTGGAACAGGGTACGCATTTCTAATAAATCTAATACATAATGGGCTAATTACGACTATAAATGAAAACATTTATCAAAATGTGTCTTTGCTGCATTGGTTGTCCGCGCATCATCAACCGAACTGTAAGTAGTTTTTAGCGGTTATTAATTTCCTTATATATTTTTTTTTTACTTTATTTCTTTCTTTATTTTATCTTTTAAATTTATTGTATTTTGTATTTTAAAATTATGTAATGGGTCTATTGCCTGAATAGAGAAAAACATTCATTCATTCATTTATATACGGATCAGACATAGAAGTTTTTGTGGCAAAATAAAGTGATTGACAAAATAAAATATCGATAGGTCTTTTATCGATGTTACCTTAACGTTATTCTTAGATATTTATTACATTTTATAAGAAGATAGCTACTAAGCTACTAACCCTCGACCCGCGCTAATATATCGACAAACAAGTCGGACAAGTAGGTACGAGCAAAATGCGCGATAACTGAAACAAATCAATTTAAAAGTGGAAAAATGACTGTCTTGGGTGAGACTTAAACTCACGACCCCAGGATCGATACTCCAGTGCGCTGCCATCTGAGCCACCAAGACCTCATCCATAGCCAGCAAATCTTTCCACCATATTATAGGTCAAGGGGACCCTTAGCGACATCTACCGCAAGAGTGTTACACTTCTTAAACGGCTACCGGAGTTCCAAGTCATATTGGAAATTCACCAGTTACGATGTGCTATCCATACTAATTTTAATTAATATTAATTTTATTTATTCTAAGCTTAATAGCATCGTTCGCAGACGTTTCTGCTTGTTAAAAATTAAAATTGAAAGAAATCAGTTAGGTAGATGTCATTCTGATATCAGTGTATTTTCGAATTGGCCTGATAGGTTGTTTAACCTACTAAGTACCACGCCGTCTATGTACAAGTCTATGTACGTATATACAAGTAATATAATAACTGACCCGTAAATTGGTAATTCCCGGCCGCCATTTCGCGGTGGGCGCGTTTTACGTGATCATAAAACGAAACGTTTACCTACCTACATTATCGGCTTGCCACAAGTGGTTACTGAAACACTGACATTGTGTCGTATTTTGAGGAAAGGACTTTCGAATGGGGTTGGCAACTGTCAAAACTTTGCATAGATGGCGCCATCATAGCTTGCCCCTTTTTGTATGAGATTTGACTTAAAGGGCTGGCATTGAGGGCATAAAATTCCATTTATTGACAGGATTGGATTGACAGGCTAAGCTATGCTGGAGACATCTGCTACTTAAGTATTTCGACCGGCCAACCCCATTTTGCAAAGTCGGACCTCAGTGCTCTTGGAAAATTTCTTCACAGTCACGTTTTTTTCTCCAGAAAAAGGGGAGTTTGACAACATGAGGTCGGTACGATGAACCAGAGTGCCTTATACGTAATATACCTACGTCATATTTAGTGAACCAAAATACCCACCCATCTCATCACCCAAAATGTCATCTCATCCACGAATTGCCGTTTCCCGGCCTCTACAATAATATTATAGTTTTTTGATATAAATCTGTCTTATTTTCTATATTCTATATTCTTATAAATATTAAAATAAATAAATTATATACGGATAATCTTACATACGTCGATTATCGTTAGCATTTTCTTTTATTTATTTTAAATTCACTGCCGTATTTCATATTGGGGTCGGTACAGGTGTTATCGGAAGCAACTCTCATGTGAATACAGAACTCTTATTTATCACAGTGTGCATGAAAATGGGAAGCCAATAAAAATTTAATTTTCCTTAACCATAAAACTCGCTGTCTTTAATAGAATCTTTATTTTCCTAGCAACATTGTTATGACCGACGATACATATTTCCATGCTTTACGACCGTGTCGAAGGCTGTTTTAGACATTTCAAGTTTATGTGTCAAGGATGGTTTTATTAAAAATGTTTCTTGAGTCACAATGCCTAATGGGCTACGAAGAAAAGAGGAAGTACTTTACGGATTGCATTTTGCGCTTGAATGTCAAGACGTACTTCACTTCAGTGTAAAGATAGACCAAGGGTAGTAGATACCCTTGACAAAGAATAGTGAGAGGCTTTTTATAATTTTATTTGAACGGTACGATGAAATAAAACGAATGCCAAACAGTGTCATAATTTTTCAAAGGCAACTTAAGGATATTTGTACCACATTTGGAGTTTACTGTTAAAAATAAGATGAAAAAGGCATTACTCTGTTATTCTAATTCTCAGTTACAGTATCATCAACTTTAGAATGAACATGTTTTAATTAAAGATAAACAATTTAAGCTAATGTTTAAATAATATATAACATAACATACTTTGAAAAAAAATAACATACCTACAGCTGCAAAATTTAGTTTACTCCCACGCAACTTGCGACCAATTCAATGAATTTAAATACACTTTTTTATTACAAGTATTGTTAGTATTCGCCCTTTGTCCAACTCGCCTATCTCATATATACAAGCAACAAATTTTAATGGCCAATTAGAGATCCAGGGCGTTAACATTAAATTTATTTATTTATATTTAAGGGCTCTAATAAAGAATTAAATTACCTTTAAACCTAGCTTTAGGGGGCAATTAATGACAATCTTGGCTAATTGAAATAAATACGATCACGTTATTTGAGCAGTGTCGAAACTTTTAGTACTTAGTTAGGTTACCTAAGATATTATTGTTGAGTGATTATAAAGAACTCTTTCTTTTTTTATATCTTCATTACAATAATTTAATTATTGCGTACCCTTTGTTTCAGAAGAGTCTCAAGACTATAGTCATAAGTCCAGTGTATACAATAACAAAGAATATCACAATGGTAACCCTCAAAACTCAACAAAACTCTCCCGTCCTTGGCTGGTACTTTGAATGTAGAGGTAAAACCGCCATTGTGCCGTAAGTAACATAATGATTTAGATTTTAATTTATTTATGTTCAGACAGCTTGTGGCGTCGTGACTACATATAATGAAATATTATTAAATTGCACAACGAGACTTAATCGCGAATTTAAGTTTTAAGATTTACCTCCGACGTTCCGACGTTTTAGTCTTCTCCGAGACCAGGGGGACAACGCCGTCCTCGAAACGTCAGAGGTAAATCTTAAAACTTAAATACGCGATTAAGTCCCGTTGTGCAATTTAATAATGTTTAAAAATCGTGAAAGTTTAAATCAGTGTATAATGAAACAATTTTGTAAATCACTAATTTTTAACATAAGTTTAAGTAAATAAATATAAGTAAATTTTAATATAGAAAGTTGTAGAAACAATCAGGAGGTGCCAAGAACAGACAAAACCTACGAGTATTACCTACTGCTCTAGCAAACCCTAAAACCCCGTCATAAGTTAATCGTGTTAGGCCCACTTGCACCATTCCACTAACCCGGGGTTAACCGGTTAAACCTGGAGTTACCACGGTTACCAGTACAATTTGACACTGGGTTGACGGTCAAACCGCTTAACCCCGGGTTAGTGGGATGGAGCAAGTGGGCCTTTAGTGAATTTCCTAACTCTCACATCAAAGAACACCGAGAAACATTTTGTAATTTTTATCCCACAGATTTTAAACAGGGCCCTATTGCATAATAAAATACAAGCTAATAGTCCTAGTATCTATTCATACATGTGGCAGTGCTATAGCTCCCCCACAAAACTGTCCTACAAAAAAAACAATATCCTGTCCTGCGTTGGCTGACAACAGGGTGACCCTCTAGGGCCGGCCATCTTCAGTCTTGCTATTCATCCTATTATTTCGGCACTAAATTCCAAATTCAACGTTTGGTACCTCGACGATGGTAGCCTAGGAGGCGAAGCGAATTTCGTTCTTAATGATCTTTTATCCATCATCAACCAATTCAAATCAATAGGACTAGAACTGAACACAAACAAGTGCGAACTTTATATCAACCCAGACATTTCAGACAAGCTACAAATCAAACAAAATTTTGAAAACATCTGCCCAGGTCTTAAAATCCTGCAAAAAGACTCGCTCTGCCTGCTGGGTGCACCTGTTTTCGAGGAATCATTTAAAGTCAAAAGTTGAAATTTTTTCAGAATTCTCGGGCCGACTCCTCGAAATTAATTCCCACATGGCACTATGTATTCTTCGTTCCTGCCTTTTCGTTCCCAAATTGACGTATTCCCTACGCTGCAGTCCCTTATGGAAGTTTCCAAACATAACCGCATCCATAGACTTAATACTGCACACTCAGCTGGAAAAAATTTTAAATGTCAAAATTAACGATCGCCAATTCCTCCATGCCACCCTACCAATTAGATTCGGAGGACTCGGTATCCGTCAAATTTCAGGTGTCGGCTTACCCGCATTTCTATCCTCAGTACATAGTACGCTCACCCTCATAGGCAAAATCCTTACGCCATCACTCCGTGGTTTCGAGGTAGCGTACTTGTCTGAGGCAGAAGACGCCTGGAAGATGGCCTGCCCTGGAAGAGATCTACCCATAGATAAATCAGTTCAGAGAATCTGGGATCAACCTATCTGCACACAAGTACATTCCCACATCCTAAACTCTTGCCCCACCAGCCAGGAAAAAGCACGCATTCTGGCTGTTTCGGAAAGAGAATCCGGCTCCTGGTTGCATGCTCTCCCCTCCTCCAACTTTGGTACATTGCTCGACAATAATACCCTCAGGCTGGCTGTCGGTCTTCGCCTGGGATCCCACATTGTCTCACCCCATCGCTGCCCCTGCGGAACTTTTGTGGACAGCCTTGGACACCACGGTCTATCATGTCCTAAGAGTGCCGGCCGCCTGTCACGTCATGCCTGCCTCAATGACATCCTCCGTCGGGCCTTCGTCAGCGCCAACGTTCCAGCCATCCTAGAGCCACCTGGCCTCGCGCGTGACGATGGCAAGAGGCCCGACGGAATGACCCTTGTGCCCTGGAGTGTGGGACGGGCCCTTATTTGGGACGCAACGTGTGTGGACACCCTGGCACCGTCCCACCTCGGTTCAACATCATTGAGAGCGGGCGCGGCGGCTGCAGCTGCTGAGGGGGCGAAATGCCGCAAATATATAGCTCTCACTGACCGGCATATATTTGCGGCATTTGCAGTCGAAACTCTGGGACCGTGGTGCCCAGGGGCCCATAAACTAGTTCGGCAAATTTCAAAAAAAATATTCGAGGTCACCGGGGACCGTAGGGCTGGCTCGTTCCTCGCCCAGCGGATCGGCATAGCCATCCAAAGGGGGAACCCAGCCAGCCTTATGGGAACCCTTCCACAGGGTTCGGACCTGGGTGATCTAGCCTAATATATACATATTGGGCTAGGTCACCCACATTATGTTTTATTTATTTTTTTAGGTATTAGTTTTAGTTTTGTAGGTAGTTTTAATTTTAGGTTAATTTTTATTGTAAGTTTGTTATTAATTATGTTTATGGTTTTATTAAATGAAATACCAGCTAATACTATTAGTGATACTGTATGTAAAAGAAAATTAATTTATTTTGCAATAGGCCCCTGGTCAGAAGTCCAGTTGCCCAGAAATACTATCACGGAGGCCAAAAGAGGTTAAGCACCACTTGCACCATCCCACTAACTCGGGGTTAACCGGGTAAACCGTTAACTCAGTGTCAAATTCTACTGGTAACCATTGTAACTCTAGGTTTAACCGGTTAACACCGGGTTAGTGAATGGTGCAAGTGGCTCTAAGTGTGGTAATACAAAAAGGTTAATCCGTTCTCTCTTGGGCCTGAGATTTTAGGGACGAGCAACAGTTGTGTTCGTCGTTAGACCCTTCGCTAATGTAAGATTAAAATGTAAGGCGGCTTATTCCCCTGAAAATGGGTAAACAACTTAGCTACGTTTAAGATTTTCTTTATAAATAATTATGTTTGTGCCAAGATTTAATAACATTACTTACTAGGACCCGCCCCGGCTTCGCACGGATTACACAAAACGTTAACAAATTATACTCCTAAACCTTCCTCAACAATCACTCTATTGATAGGTGAAAACCACATGAAAATCCGTTCATTAATTTTTGAATTTATCGCGAACATACATACACACAAACAGACAGACGCGGCGGGGGACTTTGTTGTATAAGGTGCAGTGATATGTGTAAAATCTAAGAGATCATGCTGTGAATTAAACAGCTAAGATAGATGTCGAATGTCGATGTACGGTTCCGTGCATTATGCAGTAACTTTGATTGTCTTTTGGTTGGTAAAAGTGGATATTTGACAATTCAATTCTTAAAATACATATGGCGCCGTACAGTGTCGTCCTTCAGTTGTCATACTCGGATGCACGTTTTAAGGTGACAGTCCATTTCCAACGACAGCAGCACTACCATTCATCTTACTATGGAAATTGACAATAACACCGACGCGTTCGTACTAGTAGTGCAGCTGCGGTCAGAAATGGAATGTTACGCGTTCGTACCAGTAGTGCAGCTGAAATGGAATGTTAACCTTATTTTAACTGTAGGTATCTGCATAAGATTTTGTTACATCAGAGAAATAGACACGAGGCAAAAACATAAAAAACGAGCTGTAAAAACAACCATGATAAAAAATATAAGTACCCCTAAGTTATTACTGCGTCAGACTGTAGGTACCTATAGGGGAGACCGAGGTGAGTTGTGACAGAGGAGAGTTGTGACATTGTCGATTTTTTGGAATCTATTAACTAAAAACTAGGTCGCAATAGCGCACTCTGTTGCGAGCTCACTATCAGTTATTAGATTCCAAAAAATCGACAATGTCACAACTCTCCTCTGTCACAACTCACCTCGGTCTCCCCTAAACGTATCAAACATTGGACCGAGATACGAAGATATGGAGAACGGAAATTTAACGCCACAATAATTTATTTTAGATTGTAGATCGCAATCTAAAAGAAATAAGGTTTAAACAAGGTTTGGGATAAATAACCAGAGAAAATGTTGTCATGTAGAGTCTTGTAAAAAATAATTTTATGTCGCACTTGTACAGCGTTATTTTATGTTTTTCTTTAAGTGCTCCGTTCCGTAATGGTATCAACGTCATACATAAAAGAACTGAAGTCACGTGGCTATTCTTAATGAATGCACTAGACTGAATTCGTCGAACTCTATTCGATACGCGCATCCACAGTGTTTTCGACATTCATTTTCTATCTTAGGTATAGGTATATAGCCGAATATAATTTAAATCTTAATTAAACTAGGTGAGGTACACCTAAACGTAATCACTTAATCAGAGACGAAGTGCCAAAGACCAGCAACGTTTTGTGTTTCCACAAAGTGTTGAGATAAAATTTGTATAATTTTTTGCATACCTACTTTTTTAGGGTTCCGTACCCAAAGGGTAAAACGGGACCCCTATTACTAAGACTCCGCTGTCCGTCTGTCAGTCTGTGCGTCTGTGCGTCTGTCTATCACCAGGCTATAACTCATGAACCGTGATAGCTAGACAGTTGATATTTTCACAGATGATGTATTTCTGTTGCCGCTATAACAACAAATACTAAAAACAAAATAAAATATACATATATATTTAAGTGGGGCTCCCATATAACGAACGTGATTTTTTTGCCGTAATGGTACGGAACCCTTCGGGCGCGAGTTTGACTCGCACTTGGCCGGTTTCTTATTTAATAATTAATTATTTCATTTATTAGAAAAAGATAAAGCATTTCAAGTCGCTTGCGCAACGGAGGCAAACGTTCACGCCAGCAAGCGTATTATCGTCGTACTTACTTATTATTGCGCATGATGGCTCCTCTACACGATGGGCCAACGCCGGCCGCTCCAAGGGACGCATTTATGCGTTAGAGGGAGCAAGTGATATTGCTATCTCATTCTACCGCATGGCTGCGTCCCTTGGAGTGGCCGGCGTTGGCCCATCCTGTAGAGGAGCCACGACATGCATCTTCCTCGCCTATATTTAAAAGCAGACTGTAAAAATGGCTGATGCTGGCACAATTTTACGATGTTAATGAATTATTAAATAAGAAATAAACTTATATAATATTTGTATAAAATACCTAAATTACACATTTGATAATATACTCAAAAATGATGTGTCAATTATTAATATTATTATACTTTGTATATTTACAAACCGGCCTGTAACGATGTTCTCAATAATTTTTTTTTTTCTTATTTTTTTTCGCGATATGACGAAGCTCGGCGTCTTACGCAGAGTCAGATAATGGCATGTTAACGCTGTCCCACCACGCATAACAGCCGTAGAATTTATATTAATCCCTTGAAAAACCTGAATCTGAACAGTCGAAATTTGACGCCCAAAGATTTCTAGTGGCTGCTTAGCAACCTAGTTTAGTATTGCCCATAAAATCCGTGATAACAGCGTCCTCTCGCCTGATTTCAGTGCTTATTGATCCGCTAGACATAAATAACATGGCCAAGGGCATGGCAGGTCCGCAGGTCATCATCCATCAAAGTCGTTGTAAAGAATGGTCGTGCGATCTGTACGAGTAGGTAGGTAAATCATTCATTATTATTAATAATATCTAATGATACCTGAACAGAATTTCTAGTTATTATCTGAAGTTACGTCTACCTTTAGACAGCTTTGTGCTACCTAACAATATTTGTCGAAAGTTATTCAAGAGGGTTATGAAATATGATACTCTTAGCGAACTCGGCGCCGTCGACTGGACAGAAACGGCTTTGGACAGAGTAGCATGGCGGTCTTTGGTGTCGGAGGCCAAGATCCACTTCGGGTCGTTGCGCCACAGCAGTAAGTAAGTATGAAATATGGTGCACATTGCTATTAATATGATCTTTAAATCTGCCTGTGTTGTCCAGAATGAACAGTAAAATTGACTTTAAATACAAAAAAAGTGTTAATATGATTTTTCTGCAATAATTAATCAATAGTTTAATCCAGGAACCAACATAAAAGCAGGTAAGTAATCAAGTCTGCAGATTTTTTAAATACAAAAATCTTTAACCCTTTACCAGGCTGACATTTCAAAAATGACAATCCAATGTCAGTCTTACTCATCGAAAATAGAACACATGTTTGAAGTCCCGTATGTGGGAAATATATATCCCTTAGCCTGGTAAAGGGTTAAATAGACATCGATGTGGCATGTTACTTCACCAAACACACCAAAACTCCATCCTAATGTTTAAAAAACATGGTACCGCAACCGATAGCAAAACCACTTGATTAGAAAGTGACCCCGCACCCTTTACAGATAACAAACCATCGTCCTTGTACAGGACAATTGCCTACAGTCCTCCAAAACGAGAAGGCATTACAATCGTATAATTTGTAGGTACGCCGGCGCCGTTGCTCCTTTCCCGTTCCGAATTACGAGATAATCCAATACTGTGGTAATCCTGCGAGGATCGGCCTTCAGTTAATAAACATGATAAGCACGATTCATTGAACTTTTGATTGGAATGTCGATGTACTGGGATTTGTTTTACTTGTGAGTTGTCTCAACGTGTATTATATTGATTGAATATAAACGTTATGAGTAAAGAGGGGATGACTCACGTTAGACCGGGCCGTACCCGGGCCGGAGCTCCTAAGTCTAACCCCCTTATTCATAAACGCACTACAAACCTCAATTAGCTAATAATCATTTGTCTTTATCTGGCCTTTTGACTTATATATTTGTAAGAAAGGGATAAAACATAATTTAACTAAATCAGGCCCGTAAAGTTTTTTGAATAAAAGGGTACCTAAGAAAAGAAAACGTGCCTCACGCCTAAGCCTTCACACCAGCCTAAACAGATTGCGAAAAACCATTGATAAAAAAAAATATGTTTCTACTCGTATTACAGATACCTAGCTATAGTTTTAGAGAAAGGGCTGTTACATGCAATTTGCAAATGCCTTTATACATCACTGTTAGGAATTTTCTTTGTTGCTGAAGTTTGCAAGAATAAGTAATTAGTGAAACACCAAACCATTTGTTAGAAGGTTTTCATCTGAATTCGGTAAAACAAAACAAAGTTACGCTTTAAAGTTTCCTAAAGTATCCAACTTTAAGGAATGATAATAACACCTAAGTAAGAAATCTAGATAGATGTTAAATTACAATCAGAGCTAAAATCTATTATGAATATACGTAAGTATAAATAAAATAAAATAAAAAGCCTTTTTATTCCAACTCATAACTAAATAAGTTTACAAACTAAGGTTGCATCTAACTTTTTTTAATATTTATACAATACAATTTATACCTATATTTTTTATTTGAATGAGCGGACCTCCTCGTGAGCAAAGGCCCAGTTTGCGCCAACTCTCTCTGTCTTGAGCCTTGGTGTGCCAGTTGCTAGAGACGTGCTTTGTTATGTTATGTCCTCTATCCATCTTGCCTGTGGTCGCCCTTGTCTGCGTATGCCTGGTGGTCCTTTCCAGAGCGTGGTTCGCTTCGTCCATAAGGTAGCCTAGCTACATGTCCTGCCTATTTCCATTTCATATTTATAAATGCAGTGTTCCAGGGCATCTATACGTAAGTACTTAACCAAAAAGCTACCTATGGTAAAGAGGTTTCCATTTCATGACTGCTGTAACAGATATCTACTCGTATATGACCAAAATATGCCTGCTATCGCGATAACCCAGGCGCGCAAAAAAAGTTTATTTAACCAGTAATTACCTATAATCTATCTTAGATTTGCTTGTATGTAGATTCAATGTTGACGTGTAAAAGAGCCCTTGTGGCCTATTTGCTGAACAAATGTTGAAGTTTGAAGATTTATTTCTTTTCTATTTCGTATTTGTGATCGCAGGCTGACCTTTCGTCCTAGGTAAATTTTACAGATAATATGTCAACCACTTTCGTAAATCTAAGTCGATGAACCTCCAGACCTACGCATTTGAGAAAATAAATCATTTTGTAACTGTCACCGTGAGGTATGACATCAAATATTTAAGTCTGCTGAGTAATTACAAAACAAAATGCTCGTGGCTATTTATTATTTCGAGATTTTCAATTTTGATTAAAAAAAAAATCTTATGCGTTGTGAAAGATACAGGAGCGATGATATTAGTGACGTAGCAAAATAAATATTCCTACGTGATCAATTTATAAAAGTTGCAACCGCGATATTTTATTAGAGATATGAGAAAAAGGTTTCCAATTTTACATCGTTTCATCTAGAGACATATGAAATTACATCCACTCAGCGTGCATGAATTGGTTTTTAAAAATCCAAATAAATCAACATTGGATTTTTAATGACAGTACTACCTTAAGCATTGAGACGTAGAAAACTTTAACTTCGTCGAAATAAGCAACACCCACCCACTCTTATTAGAGCGTTTTCACATTGTCCGATCCGATATCGGATGTCAGAAGAAAGTTAAATTAAAGATTTATATGTGTTTTTCTGTATTTATTTATGCATTTAACAAACCATTATTACTAAAAAACGATAAATAACTCAAAAAAGGCGGACTTAACGCCAGTGGCACTCTCCTGTAGCTGTTTTTGTCATATATAGGCGCCTTCCGACATCCGATATCAGAAAGGCGCTTCCGATAAATTCAGCCATGTCGGAGCATCCCGTCAGCTCTGTCGGACCGATAATATTTGGTTGTGTGCGTAGGTATGTGTAGGCATAATGCTTGTTGTAGTGTGCGTGACCCTAATAAAGACAGCGCCCGGGCGCGCCACCGCGGCCTGACTACGGGGATGTAGGATCCTACATCCGATCGCATCGGACAATGTGAAAACCATGGTATAATAATATACTCCGCCTGGTACTCTCTTCCCGTCTTTTCGTGGTCACGTGACTGACACAAGCCTACGTCATCATGCGACAGCGCTATATGATTATATGCGATAGCGCTATATAAAGTGGCAATGTTATTGTGACGTAGGCTTGTGTCACTCTGGGAAGAGAAGACCATGTTTTATTAGACTATGGTGAAAACGCACTTTTATGCTAAAAATCACCGTCGAAGGGGTGAAAATGGGCCGTTTTTAACCGTTTGATGGCGAAATACCTACGTCAACTTTCGCGCGTGGCAACCGCCTAATATCAACCTGCGTGCATTCCGACAGGTTCACGATGACGCGCTGCACACGAGAGGCGTGGCATTCAAAGGGTTAGAAATAGAATACACAACATACCCTCCAATGAACCTAAGATATACAAAAAATACAAAAAACAACTTTACGTAACAACTTACAAAGGGCCGACTACTTTTATTCTGCAACAGAATACCTTGTAATCTTCCTTTTTAACTCAGCTTAGGATGTACACAATGGAGTACTTTGAATTCTAAGGATTATTAAGGCTGATATTATGCTTTGTGAACGATAATCGTTCCAAACGTTTCACTTCGAGCGTCGCCGTCGTCTAATATTGCGTTTAAGTGTATTGAGATTGACGAAATAATACAAAATTTGTTAAAAATGATTTTTTTTTTCTGTGTGGTTGTTTTCTTACTTCTAAAATATATTTGAAGGTATCGTTCACTAGGTATATTTTACTCATAGTCAACGATCTGTAATTAAAATACAGTTGGAAATAAAACGTCGAAGTAGGTCTGCAAAAAAGGGGCATAATATATCTCTTAGAGCAACTTTTTTCAGCTCGGCTTTTAACACAAAAAATACCACCACACCAACGTGAGAAAAATACTAGCTGCAAAACAAAAATGATCACTTACAAATTCGGCCTACCAGCTATAATGTGAGAAAATAACTCAAAATTAACTTCAACTATACACAATAGAAGACTAAAATGCAACTTTGCCTACTGATTTCAAAGAATAAAAAAAACTGTTTATTTCATAAAAAAGCATGCATATTTACATACTTAACTACTAAAAAATCTAATTCTAATTTTGGTCGGCGGACATGAAAACTTTCATGGGGGACCTGTCGACACGGCTGGTCGACGCCTCGGGAGACCATAGGGCTGGCGCTTACCTCTCCCAGCGCATATCGCTGGCAATACAGAGAGGTAACGCAGCCAGCGTTATGGGCTCAATGCCGCAGGCGGAGGTTCTAGAAGGGGTATTCTTCTTATAACTTCTTTTTATTTTCATATATTTTATTAGTATATCTTAGTTTTTATATAATATTATAAGTAATAGTTAAAATAAAATAGTATGTATAATTTTTATATAAACTTACAACTATAACTTACAAATAAAAATTAGAACTATAAATTAAAAAAAACAAACCGCTCCCTGCCGTTCCCGGTGCAAAGGTGCCCATGATGCTCGCAGCATTTCCACGCTGGATCACCACGGACAGCCTTTGCACAAGGAACGACTCGGAGCGGGGGCCCTCCCCTTTCTGTCTGAGTCGACGTCCCAAATAGTTTAATTTTTAAGTAGGTTTATTATAATTTTAGTTTAGTTTTTAAATCTTTAATTCATAGTTAGTTTTAATGTTTTTTTTTTATTATTACCAATTATATTTACGTTTACTATCTTATACGTTAAATATAAACATACACAAAAATAAATCATTCTAATCTAGTTTTAATCTTAAATTAAAAATATTTTTTGAGTTAATGAGTCTAGGCAGTAAAATAATTAATTATGCACTACTATTACAGTTTTATTATATTGTTACAAGATAGGGATTCGATTATTCTCTCATTTTCTCAATACTGAATGCCTTTCCGAGCGGGTGTCGTAAAAAATACATTTTAAAGGCTTAACAAACTGTGCATAATATTGTAGCGGGTAAACTTGAACTATCTCCATTGAAAAAGGTTGGTTAGCAAGGTCGTTTTTTACATATTTTCCTTTTGTCAACGAGAGGAATAAGACGTGAAAAGATTTTTATTAAATTCACAAAAATGTCACGGATATTTTTTATCTAGCTTTACTGGCATTTTTTATTTTACAATGTATTTATATTATGTATAGCGATATCTAGGTATAGTATGGATTATCTCAGGTGATTTTTTCGGGCTCGGACTCTAATCTGTTAAACAAAAGGTATTGTTTCCTTTATGCAGTGGTTACAATGCTTACTGCTAATTGCCCCGATATAAGTAACGGGAACAAGTCCGTTTAAAAAGCAAATTTACCATTCTATTTATATGATTCAAATTCATGAAACAGCACATTCGGAGATAACACGTTTTGTTATCTCCAAAAACAAGACCACCCTGATTGTTCTCTGAACACGCTGTCGTATGAATTAGAACCTTAATACTAATCACGATAGTTGCTTTTTTAAGCGACGTGGTTGCTTTGGCACGTGCTGTAGACCGCTCTTAAAAGAAACAAAGGCTTTTGTTTAACGGATTAGCACCCGAGCCCGAAAAAATCATTTGAGATGATTTATACTATACCTGCTTTAAGGTAAAAGTAGGTACCTAGGAAATTATTTCGGCGAGGCTATTTAATAATATCTTAAAACAAATTTTAAATGACAGTAATATTAATTCTAAGACAACACTGCTTATTCTTATGGGGTAATGTGAACAAAAATAATTTAATTAAATACTTTGAACAGTTAAACTCGCTTGCAGTGCATGAAATTATTTTTTTCACATTCCCCTATTGTGAGCAAATGTCAGAGGCAGAAAATACCACTAGACATAAGTTAAATATATCTCTATATAATCTTTGTACATATAGTAGTAAGTTTAGCATAATTGACACTAACAATTTTGTTAGTAAATACCATATGCCTATGGTGTTTTTGACTAAAGGCAAGTGTTGCCTTTCAAATTATTACAAAAGACAAATAGCTTTATCGCTATCATATTTACTTGACATTTCTGCCAAGAATTTGGCAGACAATTCTGCTCCTATTGAGCAGCCCAGTATGAACATGGAATTGGTTCCAGTCATAACCAATGATTTAATAGATTTAAACTAGGTGTTAAGACAAAAGATTCTGTCTCTGGCAATTTAGTTTTAAATAAATATAATGAAAAATACTGCAAACATGGAAAGTATATCCACCTGGTGCATCAAAATATTCAATGTATTAGAGGAAAAAATTTACAGATAGAACTTTTTTTGAATGATTTTAATATTGATATTTTATGTCTTACTGAACATTGGTTAAATAATAATGAATTAATGCCCCAATTTAATAATCACCAGGCGGGAAGTTCGTTCACCAGACTTAGTTCCATACATGGTGGGTCATTAATTATATTAAATAGTCAGTTAAAATTTAAGGAACGTAAGGACATTGTATCCATGTCTGTTGAACGGACTATAGAACTAAGTGCAGTAGAATTAGAGCAATTTATTGTTGTCTGTGTGTATAGGCCGCCATTAAGTAATTTTGAATTATTTGAGAACATAATGGAATCTGCCCTACTATCATCTTCTAGTAAGAAATTGCTTATATGCGGCGACTTTAATGTAAATATTATGGAAAATTCAACAATGTCTTGTAGATTATTGAATCTTTTTAAATCTTGTAATCTCAACCACATGTTTATGGAGCCCACTAGAGTGACTGCTACTAGTGCAACCTGTATAGATAATATTTTCACAGATATTTTTCCTATTGCTAAAAAAGTTATCAGCAATTTAGAATCAGACCACTTAGGTCAATTAATGGTATTTGAGGCATTAAGGAAAAATACCATGAGAAAACAAATAACTTTTGTACCAGTAACCTCGGACCGCGTGGAAAGAATGAAGCTAAGTTTAGTTCAGGCGCTACCCTTTTTGTCTTCCGATATGAGTCCTAATAGTATGTATAATTCATTCTTTCACACTTTTATGGATCATTATAATGCGATATTCACCTCAAAATCGGTCGTAGTTAGTGGTGCATCAGTTTTTAGTGAGTGGGCTACTGCGGACTTACATCAAAGAAGACGTGAACTGTATGCCTTATATGAGGAACGGCGGTTTAATCAGAGTGATGAATTTAAAGAACATGTGAAGGAGTATTCGAAGAAGTTTAAAGTAGATTGTCATATAGCTAAGCGAAATTATCTAAGTCAGAAAATAAAAAGTAGTTCCGACATTGTTAAAGCAACCTGGAAAGTTATAAATGTGGAGACTGGTCGCTCTAAACACACAATTAAAGAGCTTAAACTAAACATTGATAACAAAATTATAGATTCCAATTTAGAAGTAGCTACAGAATTTGAAAAATTTTTCACCGAGGTACCAGTATCCACAACTAAGGATTTAAATTCATCACCCTCATCTGCTGTTACATTATTAAAACATAACGCTCCAGAGTGTTGTGGAGACCTTCATTTTGAACATGTTTGTACCTCAGATGTAATAAAGGCGTTTAAATCAATTAATGTCAAAAAAACTAATGACCTCTGGGGAGTCTCTGTCCATGCTGTCAAATCCTTAGTTGAAATTGTAGCGCCTGACTTGGTAGTTATATTTAACAACAGTGTTGATTGCGGCGAGTTTCCTGATCTAATGAAACATAGTAAAGTAATTCCTTTATTTAAATCTGGTAGCAGCTCTGACCCCACTAACTTTAGACCGATATCTGTGCTACCAACATTTATCAAGATTTTTGAAAAATTAGTTCTTTCTCAATTAGTACGACATTTTAACGTTAATAATTTGATGCATAATAAGCAGTTTGGTTTTACACGGGGTCGCTCAACAACCGATGCCGGTGTTGAGCTAATTAAGCATATTTTCGATGCCTGGGAGGAGTCACGAGATGCTTTAGGTGTCTTCTGTGATTTATCTAAGGCCTTCGACTGTGTTTGTCATGAAACATTAATCAGGAAACTTCATTATTACGGAGTTAGAGGATCGGCACTGAATTTACTTAAGTCCTACTTAAATGGTAGAATACAAAGGGTCGATGTGAATGGACAGCGATCACCTGGGTCATTGGTCTCTATGGGTGTACCACAGGGATCAATATTGGGACCTTTCCTGTTCCTTATCTACATAAATGACTTGCCATTCCTTGTTAAGACCCACCATGATATAGTATTGTTTGCAGACGACACCTCACTTATTTTAAAAGCAAACGACAGCAACAAGCTTACAATGATGTAAACAATGCCATTTCAAAAGTAGTAAATTGGTTCAATGTTAATAATTTATTGTTAAATGAGAAAAAGACTAAATGTATTAAGTTTGTCACTAGTAGTAACGTAAGGCATGTGCAAACAAGTGTCATTGTGAAGGATGAGGAATTGGAATTAGTTGATAGTACAGTTTTTCTTGGTATAACTTTAGATTCTAAACTCCAGTGGGGTCCCCATATTGCTACTCTTTCGAATAGACTGAGCTCTGCAGCTTTTGCAGTGAGCAAAATCCGTCAGTTAACTGACGTGAAAACAGCTCGATTAGTATATTTTAGTTACTTCCATAGCATTATGGCATATGGTATTTTACTGTGGGGCGGTGCTTCAGAGATAAATACCATTTTTGTTCTGCAGAAGAGGGCTATTCGAGCAATATACAAAATGAACCATAGAGACTCACTTAGAGATAAATTTAAGGAAATTGACATAATGACAGTGCACTGTCAATACATTTATGAGAATATTCTGTATGTACATAAAAATATTGTAAATTTTAGGAAAAATTGTGAAATTCATAATATTAATACTAGAAATAAACATAAGCTCGCAGTGCCCTTCACTCGGCTCCATAAAATTAAAAAATCATTCATGGGTAATTGTGTAAGATTTTATAATAAACTTCCAAACCATATTACTGAATTATCTATTAATAAATTTAAGAATTATGTAAAGCGTAAACTTATTTCTAAAGCTTATTATACCACACAAGACTACATGAATGATATTACAACGTGGGATTAATTGTTATTCGAAATGATTATTTATTTATTAGGTACATTTGATTATTGATGAGGAAATGGATATTCCGATGTAATACTATCTACTTCTTTTGTTACTTATGCTTTTTTTTTTTGACATTTAGATTTTATTCTAGAAATTCTAGACTAGTATTTTTTTATACAATCTTTTTAATGTTTGACGATCCTTTTGTGAAATTCTTAGTGTTAAATTTGATATGTATAATAATCCAATTTTATTATGGAATAATATTAACATCAATAAATTGCTCTGATAATTAGATTAAGATTAATTACGATTCATAAGAGCTTGTTGCTAGGCCTACATGAATAAAGTATATTTTTGATTTTGATTTTGATTTTGATTCATGAATGTATTGTTAGGTAGGTAAAGCAACGGTTTTCTGAAATATTTATTGAATGTACATACTTACAGCGAATTTTAAAAGTGGCGCGTAGGTAAGTATGTATTTATATTTTTTGCTTGAGCATTAGTTTTTTTCGAAAAAGCCTCCTTGTTTGTTTGATATACTTGTGATTGCACGCTGACCTTTCGTCCTAGGTAAATTTTACAGATAATATGTCAACCACTTTCGTAAATCTAAGTCGATGAACCTCCAGACCTACGCATTTGAGAAAATTGCCTCTTTTTGCCTCACAATGCATAACAGCCATTGGATAACCAGTTTTCTCAACCTCTAAATTTGAAATATACTTAAGTATTGCGCGAAAGTACGATATCAAATAAATGTGTTTTCCACTGGCTGTTACGGCTGTTACGTGTATCGTGGCTGAAATGTTGCATCGAATTACAGAGATGATTGGTTTCAACCTTCAAACACCCAATATAATTACCCCGAAACAGGCTTACACCGGTGAGCCCATTAAATCTCAATTGGGAATTTAAATATCGATTTCGGCTTAATAGGGACCTGTAATTAAAACGGGTACACGGCGCAAACCTTTGTTGTTAATAATTGATGGGACTGTTAAATTTAACAGTAGGACTGTTAACTTCGGTAATTTTACTGCGTAATCCTTATTTTGACGTTAATGGCTTCCAAAATTATAAGGAACTAGCCAAAGAAGGTGCGGGATCGTACTGTAGTGTAGTTTCTACAGTTTGGAAATGTAATGAAATAAGTGAAATGCATTTATTAGTTTTCGACTCGCATGTCGCTCGGTGACAAATATATTATACATATACAATGTACTAATAGGACTGTTAAACATTTTTATACAATGATAAACTGTACATAAAATCACGTACCTACATACCTACATTATTTTTTAAGTATTTTGCTTAAAAATAAAGTTAAAGTATATTTCAAAGGATTGTAGTATCGTTTTGGGACATTTTTGCTTAATACAAAATCATTGCATATTTAACTATGTTTTTTAGAAAAACATTGGGTAAAGTTACGATAGGCAATTTACGCATAGCTCAGTCAGCAACAATAATATCGAATGAAACAACGCGCCAAAAGTATATCTCACCCTGAAATACTATTCGAAATAGCAACATAATACCTCTACAGTTTGAGTTCAAAAGTATCTGCTGCAGTCGAATTGCTCTACATATTATCAAAGACATATGTAACTCCGTGTAAGATGAATAAAGTCTAAGGAAAAAACGTGCCTCGGAAGTCTAGAAAAAGTCATTCTCGGACAGATGGCGCATACACCTTTGGCCTATCCTCGGCTAGATGGCGGTGACGACACCGTTTCATATTTAACAATTTTAACACATAGGTACCAGTGAATGAACATGGGTCAAAATGATATAAAAATAATAAAATCATTTATCCAAATATATAATTTTTTTGATAGTTTTATACATTTTGAGTTTTGGTCGTGTGTCGATAGATGGCAGTAAATTTACTGTGACTACAAAATTTACTATGACAGGACCCCTCTAATAGACATATTCTGCAAAACTTGACTTTTTTGTGTTATCGTATTTTAAACGGGACTATTTTATTCGCCGCTAAAATTAGTCAGTTTAGCTTGACGTTTCTATGTTTTTGTTTAAAAAAGACATGTACTGAATAGCATTTAAGCAGCTAAACCTAAATTGAATAGACCGCCTAAATTAAGAAACGTCAGATTCAAATTGGTGTTGTCATTTGATTATGACAGCTGCTCATAGAATAGCAAAGTGGTTTAGCGACGCCTAAATAAAATTAGGAGGTTTAGCGGCCGCCGTAGAATCGCGTCCATTATGACTTTAGTTAAGCTGTAAGAGAATGGTAGATGTGGCAACAATAAATACTTCTTGTTTACATAAAGCTATAGCTAGTCTATGGCCATTTGGACAGTGCTGTCAGTGTTTGAGTTGTCAGTTTATGTTTTGTGAAATAAACGGTCGTGTATTTTCAAAATGTGTAACCGAAATAAAGGTAATTGGAGGATGAAAACCTTAAATATGGCAGATGAGGTGACATCTTACAATTCAACCGTTACTGACGAAAAGTGTGAGCAGAAAAATGACACTCCGGGGCCGGAGCTCTATGATATGTTTTGTATTAGTGAACAAGAGAGGATTCCATCAGCAAAGTTAAGTATCCAAGTAACTGGCAATTTGTTGGAGTTTGAGCTTGATACCGGACCAGATGTAAGTACCATTACCTGTTCTAATAAGGAGCAATATTTTCCAAATTTAGAAATAAAGCAACCGAATGTAATTTCTACAAAATTTGACCAATCAACCTCAACACCAATGAGTGCTTTGGAAGACTTAAGTTTGCCGTATGAAACTGTTAATGTAGAAAAACAAATATTTTATATTGTAAAGGATGGATTACCAAGAATTATTGGAAAAAATGGCTCTCTGTACTTAAACTTTGTCTTTACTATATTCTCTCTCCTTCCTTGCCGTATCCGGCAATGGCGACCCCATCAACAATTCTTATCCGGATTATGAAATGCCCTTATGTGGCTCGCAAAACCAAACTTTGTCTTGAAGATGCGGTCACACGATGCGCAATGGAGTTGTCCAGTCAAGTTGCGGGTGTATGTGTAGGAGGGCTTAGGTCGCGTCTTGCGGATATGACGCTTAGCATCCAGGTCTTCCAGACGCTGCTGCTCAAATTGAGCTACTTTCTTATGAACACTAGAACGCCATTCCGATCTTTGTAATGCAATGCCCTCCCAGCAGTCAGTCGGCATCCCGCAAGCGACGAGGTGGCGTTTGAGAACGTCTTTATGTCGCAGGTACTGGCCCCCCTGCTTCCGCTTTCCACAAGAGAGCTCTGAGTAGAAAACTGCTTTGGGCAGTCTCTCATTCTCCATACGCACGACATGGCCACACCACCTTAGCTGATGCTTCATGACCAGTGCTTCAATACCAGGCATCTCGACGCGACGTAAAACTTCCGTATTCGGTACCTTGTCTTGCCACTTTATACGTAAAATTGAGCGCAGACAACGTAGGTGGAAGGTGTCCAGTTTTTTCATGTCTGATTTATAGCTGCACCACGTTTCTGAGGCATAAAGCAGAGTGGGTATGATGATAGCTTTGTAAACCATAATTTTTGTGGACAGCTTCAAATCGTGCGACCTCCACACACGGTTGCTGAGCTTGCCAAATGCAGCAGCTGCATTGGCTATGCGTGATGGTATTTCAGACGCTAAGGTATTGTCATTGCGGAGTTGGCTTCCTAAGTACCTGAAACGTGGCACTTCTTCAAGAGCTTTGTTATCCAGATTGATACTGGAGTATTCCATGTGACAACCCCTAGGTGGTTGTACAAGAATTTGCGTTTTTGCCGCACTTATCACCAAGCCAAACTTACAGCATGACGCATGGAGAGAGTCCACATACGACTGGAGAGATTCTGCTGAATCAGCCATAAGGCAAACGTCATCCGCGTAAAGTATGTCCAATATCGAGTGCTTCGTGACTTTACTTTTGGCCCTAAAGCGCGACAAATCGAAAATGGACTTATCTGATCTGGAGCTAAGTTCGTCATGAAGAGAATTTTTCAGACACATTTCCAGTGACGTGCGGTGTGAAGCAAGGATGTGTCTTAGCGCCAACCCTTTTTGCGCTATACTTTGCTGCTGTGCTGAAGGATGCGACAAAAACGTGTAGTGGACGTATAGAAATTAGCTCTTTACTATATTATATTGTGTAACATCATTCAATTCTGTAGAGATGGATGGCCTGATAGCAATAATTTAGAAATAGAATAATATATGATTGTTATTTTTCTAGAAAAAACTAAATTACCATGGACCAGGACTGTGTGTTGTGGGGTTATAGAGTCATTATACCTGGTTCGCTTACTGATGAAATAATGTTACAGCTGCATGCCTCCCATCTGGGTGTAACTAGAATGAAGGAGATAGCACGCTCCTACTTTTGGTGGTTAGATTTCGATAAGGACATTAATGAGATATCTAAAAATTGTAAGGTTTGTCTACAATGTAATATACAATGTATAAAGTTTGACAGGGAGCTGAGGTGCCGTTTCTCACTGCTTAGGCCTCACCCAGTAGCTGGCTTAATTGATAAAGGATACTTATTACAACAGTCATTGAAAACTAGTAATGATAGTGAAATATTTCTGTCCGGGGAGAAGGGGGAGAAGGTTATGGGTTTAAGGTTATTACACATGTTATTGTACCTGTTGTAACTTATGAGGTCGAAGTGGAGGGGCAAAGTTGGAAACGGCATACTAATCAGCTACTAAAATGTAGTCAGCTTTTAGAATAGATTTTTACTAAGTGGGGAAGAGTGTGGCAGCAATAAATACTTCTTGTTTACATAAAGCTAATAGCTAGTCTATGGCCATTTGGACAGTGCTGTCAGTGTTTGAGTTGTCAGTTTATGTTTTGTGAAATAAACGGTCTTGTGTTTTCAAAATGGTGTATTAATTAATTACATCCATAAAAGTACAAATATAACAGTAGATATTTTTGATGCGTAGTTTGATCCGCTACTTTTAATGCTGACTGTTAAATTTTTGAGTCTCTCTAGAATTTATTGTCGATATAATTCGGTAATAATTTTATCCAGTACAAATTAATTATTAATCTGGTTATAGCCATGAAACCGTTTCATTTCCTTTTCCTGTTCCCCCCAGTGTTTGATCTTCTCAAGGCTGCTCTAGTTCCGAAGTCCGGGGTAATCTTTTGATTTAGAATTCATCAAACTCAATAATGAAACGAATAAAATGGACGGCCTTCACCCAGCATCAGTTATGCTATTTTCAAAAACTGACCCTGAAATTAGTAACAAATACATGTATATAAATAGAGTTCGGACTTATACTGGTAGGAAATAGTCCTTATGCAATAGGATTAAGAGAAAAGGTAGGATGATGGATTAATCTAAAAGAAAACAGGATGTTATTTACGGTTTTTAAGGGTTGATTGTGACTGAGAAACGAAGTTTTCTTTTCCATTTCCTTAAGAATGTGTAAAATATAAGTTTTGATGTTGTGAATACTTCCGAGATTACATACAGGTTGACCCAAAAATAGACGGAGCGATGTGTGAATCGTGTCCAGTGTGCTGTCGTATATACGAAGCAGTACCTACGGATATGATGGTCGTTCTTGTCTACGTGACAGCGTGATAAAACGGTGTCCGTCACTTTCTATCCCACGGTGTTAAAAAGTGACAGTTATTTTATCACGTGGGTAAAGATGGATAAAGCTATCCATAATAGGAGGTCCCGGGTTCGAATCCTGGTAAGGGTAATATGTATCGTCGTCTTGTACAAAATACACAAGCCTTATTGAACTTACTGTGGGATTAGTTCGGTTTGTGTAAGATTGTCCTATCATATTAATTTATAAAAAATCTAAGTCCATTTCAAATTTATTAATTGACAAAGTTTGTCAAAATATACAATTTTCACGATTCAAATCGTAGAGTCCAAAGTACATGACCTGTCATTTACCCTGCGCACGCATATGTAGGAGAGGTTAGAACTTTTGACAGTTAAAATTATAAAAATAAATCTAATTTTAAGCTTGCACGGAATGCTATTTTGATTGCTAAAGGTATAAATAACCCGTTGTGTAATGCAGTCCATTGAGAGTCGATATGAATGTGCCCCGCGCATGCGCCCTCCAGGTTGATCTTGACCCGTAGGTCAGGTCCCGCGCCGGCGACCTTGTTCCCACTTCCGCTCTCAGGGTCCCTGAGGTTTGGGAGAATGTGCCTTTTATTGCAGGTACGGATGGACATTTGGGACGTGATGGAAATTGATTGTGTTACGAGGAAATATTTATTTCCCTTTTGATTAAAGGTTTCTTTTTGTGTGGAGCGTTTATTTATTACATATTGTTGTTGGCAACTTTTTTTACGGATGGTCATTTGAAACATGAAAGAAAGATATGAATAGGTATGCTCTTTCTCTTTTGTTGTTTTGATTACAATTTTCATTTAATAAATATGTTTATTGATATTACCTTAATGGAGGCGTATGAATTCAGCGGATTGAACAATATTGGTTTCCAATAAAATACATGTGAACTGGTTTTCCAATATAACATCCGATATTGTTACAACCAGCAACCAGTTTGCGCTCAATTAGTTACGCTTTTTTTTACATCTGAACAAATGTAATCCATCCCACAGTGACCTCGAAACCCAAGGTCCCGAAATATTGCGTAGGAAACATTTTTATTGTGTTCCAAGTTTACCAGTAATAGTTTCAGCAAACACTTTGCTTATTCCTTCGTACAACGTTTTAAAATAAGCACTGAAGCGTACCAATTTTATTTTAGTAAATAAGTGTCGGTTCATTGGGCACAATTAAATATTTTCCGTTTCAGTAGGCAAACGCTGTAATACTATTCTTAACGCATACTTCGCTTATTGTCTCGGGTGACCAGTATATAATTACTTTCCAATTATGCTTAATATTCTGAACCCCCAAATAGGTCAAATAATACTAGTGACGAATAGTTGAAACAAAATATTTCGTGAAACAGGCAACTGAAAATGTTTGTCGTTAAGAGCGTTGGAGTGAAGTTCCATGCGTGTACGCGAAAAATATTAACAAAACCTAGCCTCGTTTTGTTGTTTTTTTTAAATTATTTTAGCTTGGTCTCAGACAGAAATAGAAGGGATGGTTAATCCCACCCCTACCCTACCCTACCTTACTTTAGCCTGTGTACTTCTTACTAATTATATGTCATTTTTAATATGTATTTATGTACAATAAAGAGTTGACTACTACTACATAAAACTACTAAAAGTCTGTAGAAGTCGTAATGTTTTTATGAAACATTAAAGTTAATTCATTAGGGCATATATTAACTTATATTATTTAAGTAACTCCCTTAGAATATGTTGTCGTATCAAAAATACACGCTAAAGGTACGAATTTAATAAAACTAGACTAGACTTCATTAAACCAGACTTTCCTTGAATAGAACATCCAAATCAACATCGTAGGTGGAGACTGAAATAGTGTGACCTCGAGTGGATAGGACTACCTACTCCTGGAATATTCCAGACTACTACTACGATATTTGTAAACAAAAGTTGTAAGCTCTCTAGGTTGTAAGGTCTGGCCTAGTGGGTAGTGATCCTGCCTAGCCGACGGTCGTCTGGGTGCGAATTCCGGTACAAGCATTAATTTGTGTGATGAACACGGATATTTATTCCTGAGTCATGGATGTTTTCTGTGTATTTGTATTTACTTATATCACTATATCTTATAAAATAAACTGCCCTGCCGCATCTGTCTGTTTGTATGTAATAATGTTCGCGATAAACTCAAAAACTGCTGAATGGATTTTCATGCGAAAGTCGTTTAATTTGTTCTTAGAGTACATAATATATTAGATTTAGACTTTAACTCACTTTACGTCGTGTAACCCGGTGATGGATTGTCCTATAAACCTATTATGCGACACTGACGCGTCATCGCTCACCGAAATTTACGAATATTATAGTCAAGCGAAATAACATAATAGTCAGCATGAAACTCAAGGGAAATGCCAAAAAATTCGTGTTATCGAGTTTTCGTCATATAGTATAGGGTATCGACTTACATTGGTAGGTACCTATAGATTCATCTTAAGATGGTTTCAAGTTACAGCGGTAAAACGTTGGTTACTTCGTCTTGATGAGGTTAAATATTTCGAGTTATGAAGGTTTTGGGCTTTGAAGGGAAGTAAATAGCATTTTATTTCGTGGTAACGTGAGTTTCATTTTATCTAGTTTCGAGTTATCGAGGTTCCACTGTATTACCAAAATGCGTGAATCTAAATGTCACAACATTAAGAATATTCTAGAGATATTATCTACATATGTTAAGACGCATACTAGTCGTGCGTTAAAGAAGGATGCTAAAGTGGAAATATTATATTACAAACACAAAATTAAGATCAAGATATACGGATATTTTATTCTCACAAGTAAACCCACATTGAATTTCGCATCTCCGACATTTTTTTTGGCATTCTATTCTATATTCATAACCTTTACCCATACATATTGCTCCAGGAGAGATGGCCCAAAAATATGTTGACAAAGAATTTTTAGGTATACTTATATTTTTTCTTTTTTAGACGTCTTTTAGGTACAAACCGTAAAAATTAAAATTGGAGTTTTTACTGTAATCTATACATTGTACAAAACGTTATCTTCAAAATATAATGTATTAACATAACTATTATCATTATATTTGTATAACTATAATCAATTGTTATTTTCCTACCCTACTTGACGATCATAATATAAATTCGTAATAGATTAGTGCAAAATAATTTATATTGTAATTTCATATTATGAAATAAATAAATCTAAATATAAATCATGTATATCCTTTAGCTTTGATGCGCAAACGCAAACGTTTGTTAAAATTATCAACTTATCTACTAATTTTGGGCCGTCTGTATAAAACAAGCACAAAATTGTACGGAAGTAAATCTTAATTTACGTTTTGTTTGAGGACCTACTTCAGGGCCAACTTTAAAGTGGCTAATAAATGTCAGATGCGGTCCGATATTTGGCCGGAAACGGCGAGTGGGGACGAATTTATAGCCACCATTTGTTAGAATTACAACGTAAAGGTAACAGATGTTTTGATCTCCTTCATTAAGTAAACAAATAGCTTTTTTTTCATTTATTAAGTGTACTAGCCTCTTTCTGCGACCTTGTTTGCGTAAATTGGACGAAAAAACATGCAAATATCAAAACAAATACAATTGTTTACATTAAGTACTGTACTTTCTTATAAATTTACAACTCCTCAAAAAATGTAGAACGTGTTAAGTACTAAAATAATTACAAGTCAACGATAAAATAATTAAAAAGAAAATCTTCAATTTAATGTTGCGACAGGCGTGGCTCACTCCGCGATTTCGTCGCTTTGCTACAGGTACCTAGCTAAAAGTACATCCGTTCCACCCCAATTTTGGGGAAAGCCATAAGCCGCGCGTGGCGCTGTCGCCACCTAGCAGCCATATCTGTGCTGTTCGTAACAAACGCGTTTTGTTAGAGAGTGAGTCTTCTGTACCTAGTACTATTATTTATTCAGTGGTTGCGACAGAATACGTTTATTTATGTTTCTGTATTGGAACATTCAGTCTAATCTTATCACAAAGTACTCGTACCTAATTGTTTTCAATGTTTTCTTTACCGTCTACCAATAGATTAAGCTTAATGAGCTCTCACAAAGAATATTTCATCATTGGATTTTACGAATGTTAAAATATTCTGAAGCGACTTCATTTCGAAGAAATCATAATTTGAAGTATATTTTAGCTGATATAACAACATATTACGCTGAGTTGTGTGAGTAAATGTGTGTATTTGGGTAAGGCCGCGGCATTAACTTAAGCTCATAGCAATTTAGAAGTGAATTAATAACTGCCCGATTCGAACTTTAAGATACGTTCATTAATATATCTAGAAACGATATGGATTAGATGATCAGTGTCAAAGTGACGTTTTTATTTGAAGTAATAAGTAAAGTGTACGTAAGTCAGCTTACTCAGCATTTGTAAATTACTCAGGGACGCATAGAAATACTACTTACACTGAGTCATCTAAATAATCATGCGATCGATTATACTTTAACACTCGTAGGTAGTGGACATTTTCTAAGATCACATATTTGACAGTTATAAAATGACCCACATTAGGCCCATAATGCCCATATACAGGGTGGCCCATTTAGATCGGTCAGTATGGGAAAATCTGAAACTATGAGACATACGACGATCTCATCGATTTTAGTAACAAGAAAAACTGCATTCATACATTAAAAAAAATATGTAAAATGTATTGAAAAAATGGTGGTAATTTCGAAAACTTACTAAAATAAATTAAAGGATATGAAAACAATGCATTTTATTCATTTCAGACGTCATGTTTTATAGTAACATTTACTGCTTCGACCTACACAATCGATATATAAATAGAAATAGTGTTAGTTTTATTTTTCAAAACGTCCGGGTTCGATTCCCGAGCTGAGTACACATTTTTTGTTAAATGTATGAATGCAGTTTTTCTTGTTACTAAAATCGATGACATAGTTCCTAAGAAGAGATCGTCGTATGTCTTATAGTTTCAGATTTTCCCATACTGACCGGTCTAAATGGGCCACCCTGTATATATGAAGACAAGTCATACCGTTTAACTGGTAGCCTTAGCGGCATAGTTATAGACTCAAATCATTAATGTCAAATATGTGATCTTGTGAGGTTGCACCGACTTTCAGTTGACATTCGGATGGCAACTGCAGTTGCCTGTCAATTTTCTTGATAAAATGTGTGACGGATTGAACGTCATTCGCGACAGTAATGCGGCGGCGAACGTCACTGATTTATCAAGAAAATTGACAGAGACGGCGCCCGCATCAAGGCTGCTGCAGTAACGTCGCAACTGTAATGCTGCTGCAGTTGCCATACGAAAGTCACCTTTATGGTTCTAACTTTATTAGGTAAATACTGTCCGTTATCATTTACATTAGGAGGATCATACAGTATGTATCTGAACGAAAAGCAATTACTCAAACCCGTTAATTTTTAGGTCATATTGAGCAACTTTTACTACAGATACATCATATACATAATTAAATATCGTTCAGATACAGGGTGTATACATCATTTTCCTATTAAGCGGTCTTCCACTATCTCTGGCTCTTGTTGGTAAGTATAGAAACCAATTTTAGCAGTTCTTAAGATCTTAGACACAATAATTACTATTTCTTTTAGTCAGTGTACTTGTAAATATAAGTTAGTAATATTTTTCAGGAATGAATTTATCGCGTATCGCCAGGGGGCGACACTCCTCCTTTCGGGCAGTCTTGGCTCCGTTCGGTGCAGCATTGCTCCGAGCAATTATTAGGGTGCCACAGGTGTGCCACAACTGGATGTCCCTTTGAGTGCACGACCACAGATAAAATAATGACCTGAATTTTGACAACCCTAAATAGCCGAAAGGGATAGTGCCATACATTAGAAAGGGACAGCATGATTCGTCCCTAAATCGCTGTCAAACTTCGGTTTTGTAGGGTCTTTTTCTGTACGGTAGTACTATTATTTATTCTGTGGTATCGCTACCAGTTTGATGAGACCTTAGATTACGTGGGCGTGGCTGGCGTAGCCGGGGAAGCCCTTGTCGTATTCGTATTTATATTCTGTATTTAATATTCAAAAGACATCTCCAAGTCTCGGAGCTTAAAAAAACAAGAATCTTCAAAGTTCAGTTTTGTGTCTGATCGAAGATTAGTGATCGGAAGAAAGATATAAAGTTGGCTAAAGTTAAGACAAGGTGAACTTGGATTATTATGTTTTCGGAGAACATAATAATCCAAGCTCACCTTGGACAACCTTGGATAAAGACGAGACTGGTGTAAGTTTTAATACATTTTCAATTTAAGTTTTATAATCCCCTAGTTAGTAATAGAAACCGCTATTTGTGTTCGGTAACAATTAATACCCACTTCTGTACGGTCACGGTCTTTAATTGTTAAGAGCCACAGAACACCGCCTCTAGAAACCTAATATTGGCCATTTTGTTCCCGACGCAAATCACCAAACTGTGAGGTGCGGGAGGGGTGCTCACGGCGTTGCGATTGGTCGTTTCAAACATGGCGTCTTCTTTCGTTATGCATATCTTTCGTTAAATTGAAATAATCACGATTATTTAGCAGTGGCGCTAGTGTGCACGTTGATGGGCTCTTAAGTCAAGGACCATAATATCTAGACACGCGGTAGCGTGTCCAGCCAAGTTCAAAGAAAAAGGAACGGGCGACGCAGCAACCGTGTGTAATATTACACGAACCATAATTGTTAACACGATTGCGAAGCTTACTTCGTTACTCAATAATTACTGTATGAAATCTCCAATGTACAGAAACAAATTGTAAATGTAGATCACAATAGTTACACTCACGTAAATAAAATTATTTGTCGCTACTGGCGACCGAGCGCAGCCGTAGCGAGCACACGAGCCTGAAGAAGGACCCCCGATGGGCCCAAAACATGTCGCTATTAATTTCGATTAACCCCAATTGAGTTTAAAAATCCGTGATTACATATATAGTTCGTAGGTTTCTAATAGAGCCCGACGGCTAATCCTATTGTCTATTGTTAAGTAAAACCGCACGTGCTACTTACCTGCAAAAAAGGGTCTCAATTATTCTATTTGGCACCTGAGAATGAACGCGGGCTAGTCCAATATTCAAAAAACCAGTGTAGGTGCGCTCTTCGATAACGCGCCTTTGTTACGTATCTCGATGACACATTTTAGACTGGTTCTGTAGCGTTCGACTCGCCGGCACTCAGTAACCGAAGTACTGTACTTTTTATGCAGGTGGTTGTGGCACGTGGCACGAGCGGTTTTACTTAACAATAGACAATAGGATTAGCCGTCGGGCTCTATTAGAAACCTACGAACTATACAAAGAACCAATGTTTCTCTTTATAAACGCCATAAAATTCGGCGTCTGTATTTTTATTATTTTATTTATTCTTGTTAGGGTTCCGTTCCCAAAGGGTAAAAACGGGACCCTATTACTAAGACTTCGCTGTCCGTCTGTCCGTCTGTCTGTCTGTCACCAGGCTGTGTCTCATGAACCGTGATAGCTAATAGGCAGTTGAAATTTTCACAGATGATGTATTTCTGTTGCCGCTATAACAACAAGTACTAAAAAGAACGGAACCCTCGGTGGGTGGGTCCGACTCGCACTTGTCCGGTTTTTTTTAACGTGGTGACGATGTGTCATCTGTAACTAACACGCAGACCTAAGTGCAAAATGATTTATTATAAGTATACATTTTCTCATCTTCTTCTGATAGCGGTTGAGAAAGCAAGATATTAATCAAATATTCATGGCTAAAGCACTGTCCAAAATACATATTTCCAAGAATAACAATCCGCTCACTTTGGTGTCTAGTGCATTCTATAAATGTATACGCATATGATCTAGGTCTTCTATTCTGTTACGTTTCTCATAAAGGTCTGGATCTCTTAAAGGCTACAACTCTACCATAGAGAAAAAAATACATAGAGTGCTCACTCCATACTTCAGTTTTAGTACCAAATAGACTATTATATTCGTAGTCGACATCTAGCATCGAGTAGCGGAATTATCAGTACTGCTACTTGACAATAGATGTTGTACCGACCGAAAAGTCTAATGCTCAACAATTTTCAGCTAATATTATAACCGGATTAACCGGAACTCTATTTTCAACTGCTTTCTGCTTTTAATATTAGTTGTAAATTGTTGTTCAATACAATTTTATCGAGTCGCGACACTAGAGCATTCTAATATCAAGTAGCGGTACTGATACTTCAGCTACTCGGTGCTAACTTGGTACTTGGTACCAAAACTGATGTATGGAGTGAGCACTCTATTCTTACTATATTTCTCTATGACTCTACCGACGAACTTTCACGGCCTCCCCTAATTCCATTGTAACCTCCTACTACATCATACGTCAGTAAGCACCTTCTCGAACGTTCGAAGGCGAACTTGGCCTTGGGCGCGCCCCGGTTATCCTGGCCCGGCCCGGTTCTAAACTTGGCCCGGTTAACTTGGCCCGCTTGCATCAAGGCTACCCGGGTGTTGCTACATTACATCCTTTGATCACTGTTTATTCAAGTGTAATGAGAGTTAATATTGCCACTGATATTTTCCTCGGTTTATCACTTATAAGATAAGATAAAGATAACATAAAATAAAAGATAAAATAAAAGATAAAAGATAAAATAAAATAAAGATAAAATAAAAGATAAAATAAAAACTGTGTACTTAACTTTTATTACTGCATGAAATAAAAGGCTTTTTATTTTATTATTATCACTTATAGCAAATATGAAAACACGCAAATTATAATAATAAAATTTTATTTTCACATAAATTGTATCTAAATCTAAGGTTGTTATTTCATCTGTCTAATATCGTGTCAATACCTATTTAAAGGATTATAAAAGCAGAGTAAGTATGTAACACTGATCAGTTTACATACTTCAGCTGATTCTAATTGCCACTTTATAATATTGTTCATTTTGATCACTTCATTTGTTAAAATGAAAACCGTGTATACAGTATGTAACTGAACAAAAACCAATTACTCAAACCCGTTATTGTTTAGGTCATACTAAGCAACTTTTACTGTGGGGCCAACCCCGAAATCGCAAAAAAAAATTGACTCTCCCATAGGACATTTCAACATCAGACCAGCAAAATTTATAAAACATCCAATTTTTTTCCGCGTTTTCGGGGTTGGTGCCATAGTAAAAGTTGCTCAGTATGACCTAAGCATTAACGGGTTTGAGTAATTGCTTTTCGTTCAGTTACATACCTACTGTACATATATTATCATCGAGCTTCGTACTTTCAGAATAGTTTCTGGTTATTATTTTAGTTCAACAAGTTAAATAAATAAGACCAACGAGGCATTATGCAGCTGTAAAATAGCATTAAAAAGTCATGTTGTTATCAAGTAAAATGCCCTTAAAATAAAACCTTTGTTGCTATTAAGTTTTTGCTCAAGAGACTAAGTAAATAACTTTGTGCATTATTTAATATTTTATTTATATTTCTGTGTGACAAACGAGAACCTGCTAAATAATAGTATCTAAGCCTAACCAAGTTTGTAAACATAATTCTATTAGGCCTTCAGATAGTGTCTCACAGTTTACATAGCAACAATGTGCTTACGTGATGTAACTGATGTATAGTCAAATAAAATATCAGTACAGTCACCTGCATGCTAATGCTAATTTAATTGGTATGTATATACCTAATTTCTAATTTGTATGCCTGTCGGCGAAACATAGCGTTCTCAAATACTTTTTGTACCTATCCAACACTGTTACCTATGTTTACAAATAAATAATTTGTCTTGTCTTGTCTTGTCTTGTCTTGCAATAATATGTTACACAATGAAGGCCGCAAAAATATCTGACACGATCTTATTTGTAGAGCCATAAGGGTACTTATATTTTGGGGCCTTCAAAGAGTAACATATTATTGCAGGCGACTGTACCAATTATGTCAATGACAAATTTCAGAAAATTGTTTATTGGAATGCTGCTCAATCCTTCGTCCATTTTTGATGTAAATATTTTATTGTATTCAAAATTTTGATGTAAATATTTTTTTGCATCTATGGATTTTTTTTTGGGTAGGTACATTTGTGGTAAAATCGTTTATAATTGCGAAATCTCTTCTTGTTTACATCAGTGAACTGTTGTCAAAGACAACTCCTTGCATTCCTTGCCAGTAAAATAAATTACTATCACTAAAAATCCGCAACATGTTAGGCCAAATAAAATCTGCTAATTAAAATCAATGTAGTTTTCCTTCCACTGTCTTCTTTATTATGAATTACGGCGCTTTCTTACACTTAAGGTGAGTTTTATAAATTTTTATTTTCTTAACCCGTTTTAGTGCGATTTTCTAACTTGTTTGTCGAGTATTATTTTGAGTTTATTCTCTACTTTAGTCATATATGATCACCATTAAAACAAAAATATGTTATAGATTGAAATGCAATTTCCACTGAGTGCTCTAGGCACTTGAACGAGTCAAGCAAAGGCACTAAACCTCTTCCTAAAAATCACAATTAAGTTCCAGGAATGGCTTATCAAATGTGCAAGACGTTACGACACTCAAAGCGGGCGTATCTCATTACGTGAAAAGCTTTTGTTAACGCTCTCCTCGCTAATGAAAAGAGAATGACGGCCTTTGCTTCTTCGAGATTAAAGCTGTTGATGTCGAGCTTCGCGGATAAAATGATGGTTACCTTCCAAACACAAGGGCCGATTGTTTATTAGGTTTTTTTTTTTTGTTAGATGTGGATAATATAATATCTATCTAAGCGCTGGTGGCCTAGCGGTAAGAGCGTGCGACTTTCAATCCAGAGGTCGCGGGTTCGAACCCCGGCTCGTACCAATGAGTTTTTCGGAACTTATGTACGAAATGTCATTTGATATTTGCCAGTCGCTTTTCGGTGAAGGAAAACATCGTGAGGAAACCGGACTAATTCCAATAAGGCCTAGTTTCCCCTCTGGGTTGGAAGGTCAGATGGCAGCCGCTTTCGTAAAAACTAGTGCCTACGTCAATCATGGGATTAGTTGTCAAGCTGACCCCAGGCTCCCATGAGCCGTGGCAGAATGCCGGGATAACGCGAGGAAGAAGATGTGGATAATATAATAGTTTTAAGGTAATATTATTTAAACATATTATAGTATTTATGTAGAAATTTTATTTCGCTCTAAAGTTACGTTTTTTTGTTTAGTTCTCACTGCACCCACCTTGACGCCTTTCTGTTTTACCCTATGGTTGACTGGTAGATATTATCTAAAGTAGCATTAAGTCCGCCTGATGTACTCTTTTTTATGTGCAATAAAGTTTAAAATAAATAAATACAATTTGACTGGTTCCCAATTTGGGTCAAAAAAATGTATGTAATTCGTAACTCAGTGAAAGATTTTCTAGGACATACGGTGAAATTGCGCTTATTATGTAGAGACTTGGGAACTCTATATATCTATACACCGAATTATATCAAAATCTGACGATAAATAAAACCGACAACCGAATAAAAATCGGCCCACTTTTACTGGGTCAATGACAAATATTATTAAAGAATTTAAAGATTCGTCCTTTATAACGGATTAAGGAAGAAATCCGAGTAACATTTTCGTAATATTTCTGTTTCGTAAAGTAGCATTATAACGATCTGTTATGCTCCGTCTGTGATAAGCTTCAGACTCTTCTAGAAATCTCTTGATAAACATGTACTTATAGTATTAAATTTAAAATCGTGCTTTATAAATTTTGCTATCGAATCTTATTTTTGACCAAAATGGACAAGTCAAGCTTTAACAAAAAACAACTTGAAAAACCCGTTAGTACTTACCTATTAGTTATTTTATGAAGTTATTTTAAAAAAACGGCTTTTATAGTGAGATATAAGGACGAACGAATAGGTAATAAATAAGTATTTAAAGCTTATAGGATGTACAAGTACATATATGCATAAAGTCATAGGTTTTTAATTTAATCTAGTAAGTAATTTAAGAAAGTTAAAGTTGTGAAATCGCTCCATGTTCTTCTGGTATTTTCAGTATATTTTAAAATCTATTTAGTGCTTACCTATTTACTAATCTAATAATTTTAAATAAGTAAGTACTTGTATTAATTAATGGTCCATGCATTTTTGATGGGCCCTAGTAGGGCGTCGCATATATCTGCTTCATATTTTGTATCATATTTTTAATAACTAAGTGACCCGACTATTAATTATATCCATCTAACTAAATAAACTATGTATTTATAATCTAAATAAACCTTGTTATACTAAAAAGTTTTTATTTACATAATAGATGTACTTGTATGCCTATTCTGTTTGTAACTGAAAACGCAAAATTGTAGATTTTAATTAAACCAAGGCCAAATGCCATGAAAAAATGTCATGGAAACTAGACTATATTTTCAAGGGCAGACTCCAACTAATACCTTTAAAGGTCAAAGTAGGCTCGATAGAAAAAAATACGAAAACATGTCTAAGTAATATTCATTTATTTTCCGTTGTACATCGTTGCCCTGCATACCATAGCAGTAGAATTTTAGTATAAAATAGCTAGTGATATAGCTGAGGGATCTGAATAAAATTATGAACAGAAGTATAATTTTCAGAGTAAAAGTTAAAAACAACCGATGGCCATTTCTTCCGTAGCAAGTTTTGCGCGAGGTGCCATATATTTTCTCCCCTTCGAATTTCCTAAATATACTCCCCTCTCTTAAATAAATACATTTCAATTAAAGCAAGATTTATCTTGTTATTGTTTCGTCGAATGATGATAATAGGACCGATAATATATGTACGTAGGTACCTACTGATAATAAGTTGTCAATATTCCGGGAAACATGTAAGAGCCTACTAATTTGGCCACGCCTAAATTGCCTAATTGACAGATTGCATTAATTAGGGTTCGCAATCAGCAATATTGTAGGTATTATGTTAGGCAATTGTACTGATTGTATCTGGATATTACCGGATAAAAATGTATATTCATCTATATGAATTTCACCGCTAACATTTTTGAATTTTGAATCTTTCTATAAAGATCCAAAACTGTGCAAAAAATAAAGTATCGGATTTATGCAGCAGCAGAAATGTTGACATTTGAAATGAAATGAAATGAAAATATTTATTTTCAGGCAACTATTGGGCCATAGATAAATACCTTAAAACTAGCGTACATATTATTATAAAATATATCTTAAAACTAAAAAGACACAATTATGGATGCGATGTTTTTCAATTGATTATTACAAAAAGTAAAGGAACACGCCCGTTTTGCGTTAGCTCTGCCTTGTTTAAACCTTTTCAGTGATGGACAATGAAGGGATTTTTCAAAAATGTAATTTGGTTAAATTTTTTACATATTTATTCTGAATTATATTTATTTCTGAGAGAATTACAAATAAAATTTCGATGTAAATAAATGTGTTTTTATTTTTTTATTAAATTGGGTGCCATTTCAATCATCGTAATCTTTAACGTTAATGTATTTGTCAAAAACATCTCAATATAATATGCCGGTATAACTATACGAAGATGTATAACTAATATGTGTGTGTTTTTATCGCAGCTCTTCAGTGTACGGGTTCGGTGTGCGTGTCCATGCATATCAAACGTGCTTAAATCCTTTAAAATGGGAACCGATTTCAAAAAGTGCAAACCGAATAGACAATTAGGGCTGATTTAGACGGCGCGCAAACTCGCATGCGATTTTAGTTACATTGCGGACTGTTGGTTACGTCCAATTCAACTGACCGATCAAAACCCGCAATGTAATGAAACTTGTATGCGAGTTCTCGCATCGTCTAAATGAGCTCTTAGTGTATCAAACATTAAAGGCTAATTTACGTTATTCATAAACGCGCTACAACGTACAAAGCTGAATTGCTATAAATTTTCCGTAAAGTCGGGTTACTTTAGCCCTGGAGGGTCACTTTGGCCATTAAGATTTACTCGGTCCAGGTTATATTATTGCACTATAATTATATGGAAATATGCCATGAAGTTGGTTTTAGGTAACCTTTGACATTTTTTTTTTTATTAGACCCTTTTATAATGAGGTTTTCGTGTGGGTCAAAGTAACCCGAGTTTACGTCTTAATCTTCTGTCATGTTGATTTATATCTTTGTAAGAAAGATATAAAGTATATAAACCAAAAGTTAAGTTTTATGAATAACGGGGTTAACGGAAATACGGAAGAAACGTTACGAAAAGGATATATGGAAATATTAAGACCTTTGTCTCATTAAGATCAATTGAGCACGTAATGTCGAGCAAAAATAACATGAATTAAGCAAAAGGGAAGCCATCGCGTATATGAATATTTCATGAGTGTGAAAGAGGCAGACTATAAATGAAGAAACGTGATCACTTTTGAGCTATATAGCGGCCGTTTGAATGGTCATTCAGCAATACTATCCGCTTAGCACCTACGCATACAAACTTCTATGCGGGGTGAGGGGGGGACAGTCGGCTGCAGTACCTACTCTCTTACCAAAACGTAAGGTTAGCGGACTGTAAAATATGGAAAGCTGTATTCAGGATCGGTGAGCTATTATATCTTGGGATATGTTACATAAGCAAAACATTTAGGTAATTACATATTATTTCTAAATTCCGTACTTAGGTACTTCCAAATTTCATATCATTCCGATTTTGATCGCACTTTTGATATATACAAGGTGTAACAAAAATAGTGGAGATCCGTTTATGGGCTAATTCGGTATCGTGCTCTGATTAGGAAAAAGAAGATGAAAAAAATATTTGACGCAATTTTTTTTTATACAATGGGGCAGGTCGTCCAAGTCTGCCAACCCTCAATTTTTTGGGTAAAAATTTTTTTTGTCTACCTTTTTATAATCAGAACACGATACCAAATATGTCCTTAAACTTTAAGGATCCCCACTATTTGTGTTACGACCTGTATATGAAAGACAATCGGTGTGCCAAACTATAGATAGGGCGTTCAAAAGTGCATGGACAGATGTCGACCGTAATGCCTTAATATTACGGTTGAGACATAGGTACCTACTCGAACAACGGGTACTCGTACCCGTTGTCTGCGCTCTAGGGACTCACGGAGGCTAATTAGCGTAAGCCCGGACCGGACAGACCGTAACTCAAGCACAATACCTACCAACTTAAATGGGATATATATGGTCGCAGTGCGAAATGCCGATATACAGGGTGACCCAAAATTACATTGTCAACTTTTTACTGCGGCACATTGTTGATATGCGGCATTGAATTCATAAATGATGTGATATGATAATTTAAAAAAACGTTTGCTTTTGTGTAATGAAGTTAAAGAAGAATAATTTGAAGATAATACGTTTTGTTATAGTTGAATGAATCTGACATTTTGTAATAGACGTGTACGTAAGAACAATAATCCTAAAAATTATTTGTCAACGTATTTATGGGCCAGTCTTATACAGTGTGTGATTGCAATCTGAACAAAATTATTTGATTGCACTAATACAATATACAGGGTGATTCAGGAGACGTGAGCAGGACTAACACTGCGCATATCGTTAATTATAAGCAACTGTTTCGTATCAGTATTAGTGAGGTTAACGTTAATTTTCTAGTCGTGTTGAAAAAAAAAGTTATTAATTTTTTTACGACATGCATGGTCACCCTAAAATTAGAATAAGTACTAAACTACCGATATTCTGTGTCAATTGAATTGAATGTCATTACCTACTGTCATCACGGTCTGGTTACTTTTGAAAACTCGTATCTCACTCAAGTTTGACAGTTTATTTTCTTCGTAATCAAAATGCCATTACGGTTAAAGAGGTTTTATGTTTATTAATTAGGTCCTGTAGGGTGACCATGATTATTGAGAATGTGTTATAACATACAGTTTTATTTAAATTATTTATTTACATACAATATATATACAGTGGTACTACTAAACTAAATTAATAGCTAGCTTAAATCTAAAATAGGCCCTTGAGGCATTGTAAATGAGAATTAAATTTGCCCTCACCAAAAAGTTAAAAAATAGGAAAAAGTGTGATTGTTTCACCTAAATACGTCGGTGATCGATCAATTATCAGTTACTGAGTGTGCAGGATTAGTCCTGCTCACGTCTCATGAATCATCCTGTATAAAGAATGACTCCCGCTAGACCGGGCCGTGCCCGGGCCGAGGCGTACGACATGTCATTTTCTATGACGGCTGATCTGTGATCACGTGGTGCTTTGTATAGAAAACGAAACTCCGAAAGCTCCGGCCCGGCCCCGGCTCGGCTAGCATGAGTCTTCCCTATTGTCCAAATATCCCAACATACTTTCAACTAGTACAAACTTGAAACCGGTGCCACAGTGAACTGATACACGGCTACACACACACACACACACACACACACACGAGCCTGTACTATAAACAACCAGTAAATAACCTAACTACCACACAGACTTAACTAGGATTTCTGCGGTCGCATTGCAAATTGCGAACTAATACGTCTATTAGGTACAAGTATACAATGTGTGCCAGTACTGTGGACAAATACTCCCAATGCGAATTTTGAAACTGTATTTTTTGCAGTAAAGTAATTTAAATATAAATTAATTAATCATTTATTTACAAACAAGATATATACAGTGGTATTACTAAACGAAATTAAAAACTAGCTTAGATCTAAAATAGGCCTTTGAGGCATTCTAAAATACCTACATTAATTAATAACACAGTAAGTTGACTTCTCAGTTAATAATTTATAATTAGGTGATATGATAATTAAATCAGAATTATTTTAGACATTATATCTGCCTTTTGCACATATTGTGAAGATTAAAATAAATAAACAAAATAAATGTTTTGGGACAATTTTACACACATCGACCTAGCCCGAAACTAAGCAATGCATGTACTATGGGTATCTACTACTATACAAATAAATACATACTTAGATGCATGGGTAACATCATAATTCAGGAATAAAATCTAATATTCGCGATGAACACACAAATAAATGCCCTTACCAGGATTCAAACCCGGGACCTCGCGCTGCGTACATACTAGCCAGCCAGCGTATTATGAATAGCTTTAGCCATCTTTATCCACGTGATAAAGTAACTGTCACTTTTTAACACCGTGGGATAGAAAGTGACGGACACCGTTTTATCACGCTGTCACGTAGACAAGAACGAACATCATATCCGTGGAGACCGTTATAAATGAAGCTTATAAACAATTTGAGCCGTTGTGATTATTGGACCGGTACACCTTAATTAAATTAATAAGGTTTGCTACACGTGTTTCGGTTGTCCGCGAATTATTATGTCCGATTTCAAAAGTTAAAGCGGAATTAATTATGAATTTCGCTTTACTGCAGGTTAGTTGCGAATAATTGAAGCAAATATATGATCACTATTTTCTAACGTAAAATATATTAAAAATTGATAGCACATAAATTATTAATAAATTGTCTAAATCATATATTTAAACCTATGATACGAGTACCTACACCGTAAGCCAAATCAAAATGATAGAGAGTAACATACTTATTAATTTACTGAATTATTACAGAATTATTTTACAATAGGTACCTAGGTATAAATGTTTAAATAAATTTAAAAAGTTATTCAACGACATAAATCTCTCATAATTTCGACAAGTGTCAAACGCGTAGTCACGGCACCGCAAAATGTACATTTATTGCATAGTTTTTACCACTTCTGATACTGACTGTACCTGCCTGCTGACTGTACCTGCCTGCTGACTGTACCTAGGTATATAGCGCTCGATCGACGCAAATCGAGCTCCAACCAGCTTAGTCCGCTCCAAATGAAAATGATTCGTGTTCGTATTAAATACCAGCAACCGTGAAAACACGTGCCCCGGCATGCTATCACTCCATTCCTCGGGATATGAAACATGACTGTATCACTGCGGATATGATAGGTTCGACACGAAATCAAACCTTATGAAAATATACATAGAGTTCAAATTAATTGCAAAATAAAGATGTGGCAGACGATATGTTGTATTTATATGCATGGTTCAAGTTATATATGAATAAAACTGATGGTATTTGCTAAATAATTCCTCGACTTTATGGCGTTATTCATAAACGCGCTACGAGCCAAAATTAACTATTCCTCGTTTGTCTTAATATGTAATTTTGACTTTCGTATTTGTAAGAAAGGGATAGAACGTAAGTGTAACTAATTGAGGCTTGTAGAGTTAAATTGAGGCTTGTGTGTTGAACACGAGGGTAAGTACCTATACAACGCTGGCAAAGCTCAACGTACTAACTGAACGAGTAACCGCCAAAAATGTTTTTTTAAGTGAAAACTTCTTTAGCGGCGCTGAGCACTTTTTGAGGTGGGGAAAAAAATGATAAACTCGAGACAGCGTAAGGCGTAACGCGTAACGCTCTTTTCTACCGCGCGGCGAAAATGTATGCCTGAGCCTGCTGTTTCGTTTTTAATTTTTATTCACCAAAGAACTTTAGTAATAACGTATCATAATCAGGTCAATTATTTAAAACTGGACTTTTATATTAAGCAATAAAGCTCAATGTTCTAATCTTGTACGGGCTGAAATACGAGGATCTCACAGTTACATTCTAACTTTATATCACTCCAATATAATTCAATAAAGCTAGATCTTGATGAAATCGCTAATAAAAGTGAACTCTAGTACTGGTGAATAAAGCTGAAAATATCATGACCAAATATATTTAGATGCGAGGTCTGCAAGGTAACTTTACCATTTCTATTCGAATTTTAAACAATTAACGCTACAAATTTGAATTTCGAATTTTAAACAAGCTCACTGACCAGCAATTTCGGAACTAAAGTTTTTCAATAGAAAGGAGGATGGGTCAATTATACATAGTGCTGCAGACATTTTGGACTAGGTCATTGAGTTTTCACTTCTGTCGGCACTCCCGGAGTGCAACCCGTTGTTTTTTTTTTGTGGCACAGACTTTTATTCTTTACAATTGCATGTCTACCTAGTGCTTTTTGACCCCTTCCTAATGAGCCTAACTTCGATTGTTTGTGTTTTTCCATTGAGGAGGTCAGCTTTTTCCCTTCCGACTGCATCATCAGATTATCTTCATTGCATTGTCATCGAAATTGGAAGTATTCCAAATTTAAACTGAATCAGATACCAGGATGTGGTTAATTTTTAGGGTTCCGTACCCAAAGGGTAAAAACGGGACCCAATTATTAAGACTCCACTGTCCGTCTGTCCGTCACCAGGCTGTAACTCATGAACCGTGATCGTAATAGTTGATATTTTCACAGATGATGTATTTCTGTTGCCGCTACAACAAGAAATACTAAAAACAAAACAAAATAAATATTTAAGTGAGGCTCCCATACAACAAACGTGACCTTTTTGCCGTTTTTTGCATAATGGTACGGAACCCTTCGTGAGCGAGTCCGACTCGCACTTGGCCGGTTTTTAAGTTACTAGATTTGAAGCAAACATAAATATACACAGTGAAGCTAAATAAAATTGTGTAACAAATAAAAAAACAGTTATATAAAAATAAATTTCAACTTGATTACGGCAGAAACAATCCAGCTCAGAGTCATGCTTGAAGAAGCACGAGTCATTGCTCAAAATATACCTAAATACGTGAAAAGTAAAGCAAACAGACAAAGGAAAATTATTTTTCCTTATAATTTATTATCTATGTGAACCTTTACAAGCGCTGCTAGGTTTAATTTTTCACATTGGCTCTTATTTTTTTCAGATACTAACTCAAACAAAACCAATAAAAATACGAAATACGCGTCCTAAAAACAGTACCTACTTACGTCATTGTAGATCTCTTTAATACAAAAAAAATACTGGGCTATAACCGCGAAAATCGAAGTTCGCAAATTGCGGGCATTTTTCTCTGTCACTCTTATTACGCCTTCATTGGAGTAAAAGAGAAAGATCCCCGCAATTTGCGAGTTTCGTAGTAGCCCCTCTGATTCGTCGTTACGGTGCCAAAAGCAATAGGATTGATGAAACAGCAACTGAATGAAGTAAGAACGTCGTATATCCAATCATTGTTCAACCAGCATATGCCATTTAACCTAAGATCCTTAAGCGCCACTTGCACCATCCCACTAAACCGTTAACCCAGTGTAAAATTGTACTGGTAACCATGGTAACTCCAGGTTTAACTGGTTCACCTCGGGTTAGTGAATGGTGCAAGTGGCCCTAAAAGATATAAGTTACTATGATTTTTACAGAACATATGTCCTTTTGAAAATAAGCAAGGATATATCAAACAGAAGCCTGTTGAAGAACTTGGAGCGAAATTAATTATTACCTGAGGGATGAATAATTTTATTAGAACAATCGATTTCATTACATTTCACCTTGTACACGGCAAGTTAACTTGTTTGACTTGAGAATTACTTTGAAATTATTAATTAATGTTGCATCGATTAAACTGTTGTGTTCCGGATGAAGGCCGGTAATTTTAATATATAAAAGGTTTTGCAATCATTTGGGACACTTTTTTTCTCGTATTAAGGGGCAGTGGCGTAGCTAGGGGGGGGCGGCGGGGGCGGCCCGCCCCGGGTGTCGCCCATCTGGGGGGTGACACCCGACCGTGAACATCAGTAGTGCCATCTATAAAAAATCGTAAAACTGTGGCAGTTTGCACAACCGCCATTAAGGAAATAATATACAACATGCCCGCATGAGGAACCCGAGAGATTTTAACAGAATATTCCTGATCATATTTAAAGACTAAAATGTCCTATAAACTGTTTTGGAATTCGCCTAGCTTCATAGTCCAGTACCACCAGCATAGCTATGTACAAATTGCAGAACATTCCCAAAAAGCGGAAACGTTCTCGAGAATGTTCTCAGAACATTCCTGCAACATGGAAATTATTGTTCCGCCATCTTGGATTTTTTGTCATAGGAATCTAGAGGCCTCTATCTCCCGCCATGCCAAATCTCAGCGCGCTCGGACCAACTTGAAAAAATTAAAAAAAAAGTCGGCCATTTTGTTTTTTTTAATGCAGGTTGTTTTGTCTCGGGGCCCTCTATGACATTTGGTCGAGCACCCCCCCACCTATCACGCACCGATTAAAAGTTGCCATACAAAATAAAAGTGGCCAGTTTTCCCGCAATTGTAGCATTTTTCCAAAAAAAAATTTTTCATAGGTATTTAGAGGACTCCGAGATTCCGTGACCAAAATTTCAGCGCGCTAGGACAAACTTGAAAAAATTAAAAAAAAAGTCGGCCATATTGAAAAAAACATGGCGGCGTCAAAAACTGTCAGGGTATGACATTTGGTCGAGCACCCCCCACCTAGGTCTGACCGTTTGGCCGGGCCGTCATACATTTTTCTGACCGGAAGCGGTAGATCAAAAGTCGGAATTTTCTGGGGGTAAGGATACTACACCTAAACTATCGTGAATATTCATGGTATAAACTACGATAAATAAATAAATTCTCGTTCTCGAGAACATTCTCAAAAGTTACCAAAAAATTCTCATGTTGAAAGTTTCGCAACTTTGGAAAGTTTTTTTTAATTATGTGATTATTTCTGTAATTGACAAAAAAAAGTTAAAATTATTATTGGGTGACAGTTTTACAAATTATAGCATTTACATTTTATGTACAAAAAAATCGAAAAACGAGAAATTATCATGTGGAAAGTTTCGCAACTTTGGAAAGTTTTTTTTTTAAATTATGTGATTATTTCTGTAATAGACAAAAAAAAGTGTAAAAAGGGCCCAAAAGAATAACACTCTAATGACTGTACAATAATATATAATTTCGTTAGAGGTATAACTGTTCTAAAAGCTTGACAATGATTAATATTAGCCAGACGTCATGTTTTGCAGAAAAATCTTAATACCGCGAAGTAGGAAATTTAACACATGGTACAACGACATCTAGCGGGTAATTTGGAAACAAAATTAACTTCTTGCAAAATAATCCTAACAAATACAAACAGAAGTTGGACATTCCGCCCACCAAGGACAATAATAACACAAATGTCCTTATTTCCGCCCACCATGAGACAACTAACTATGACAAAATACAACAAAACTTATATCATGACACAGTGAAAGGAAATTGCAACATGTGATATTCAAAATGTAAACAAATAACTCAGCACACTGAAATAACTTTGCATTTAAATTGAACAAATGATACCAAATTAAAAACCTCAACTTGCATTTGGTAAGAAACAAAAATACAAATCTTAACTAACACTTTAAGTTTCTATTGGCAAAAAACATAGTTTGCCAACAGGTCGTTTAATAATATTCCCTTTACAACGTAAACTAACTACTCGAGTGATTCCATCCAGACCTGGGTGTTTATCAATGACTACACCGTACAACCATCTTGCTGGAGGCAAATTATCTTCCTTTACTAACACCACACTACCTACTACTGGCTCGGGCGTTTGATGGGCCCACTTATAACGGTGGTAAAACTGAGTCAGATATTCACGCGACCATCGGCGCCAGAAATCTTGAACCATTTTTTGTGTTAGCTGCCATCTTCTTAAACTACCTACATTAGTACTTTCATAGTTGGAATCTGGCACAAGTACTAGGGGCTCTCCAACCAAAAAATGTCCAGGAGTGAGTGGTATAGGATCATTACTGTTGCTACTATTGATTCTTGACATAGGCCTTGAGTTAAGGCAAGCTTCAATTTGAGCTAAAACCGTTGCCATTTCCTCAAATGTCAAGGTGGAATCTCCAATCACTCGTTTAAGGTGATATTTCGTGGATTTGACCCCAGCCTCCCAGAGGCCTCCAAAGTTTGGAGAATGTGGAGGAATCCAATGCCAATTAGTGGAGTTTGTAGCAAGCTGATCAGCAATTTCCACAGCCACGCTTGATCGTTCTTCGGCGTATAACTGCTTCAGCTCACGAGCAGCTCCCACGAAGTTCGTTCCATTGTCGCTCCACAAATCAGCGCAATGACCACGACGTGCTGTAAAGCGTTTAAATGCCGCAATAAATCCTTGAGCTGTCAAGTCACTGACTGCTTCAAGATGTATTGCTCTTGTCGCCATACAAATGAAAAGGCAGATGTAGCCTTTGTAAGAGCGGTGACCTCTTCCCTTTGAGGTGCGCATGTTTATTGGACCAGCATAGTCCACACCACTCTAAAAAAAGGGGCGATTGACAGTTCCTCGAACTGACGGCAACTGTCCCATCAGTGGATGTCGCGATGCAGCGGCATAGCGAGCACATGTCACACATTTGCGAACGAACAACTTAACCGCATTGGTTGCTCCGATTAAGTAATATTTGGATCTCATGTAATTGAGCATCAGTTGCGGGTTACCATGCAGAGTTTTTTCGTGCGCATTGTCTAAGATTAAAGTTGTTAAGTGTGACTTATGTGGAATTATTACTGGATGCTTCATCTGTTCACTAATTCCAGCGTGCTCTAATCTTCCACCAACTCTTAGGACACCATCTCCATCTACAATCGGGTTCAGTGAGGTAAGTTGACTTTTCTTATTAACCGTTTTATTTTCTTTCAGGTTCTTCAACTCCTCTTTGAAATGATTTCCTTGCACAATCTTTATACACATTTTCAAAGTTTCTTGGATTTCACTGCTTGTTAACCACAGACTTACTTTTTCTTTTCTAGCACATTTCAAGAATCGTTTACAGAAAGCCAGAACGCGTAGCAGTTTCCACAATTTAGAAAACCTTGAAATAAGTGTTTCTTCGGCATCTGCTGTGACATCATCATTATCGTAAGTATTCACGAAGCATGCTTTAGTGCTTTTTTCTTCTAAGTTCGTATCCTTTATGGTTGGTTTTTTATAGTTAATCTCCTTATTTTTCAGCCACGACGGACCTTCTATCCAGAGCTCTTCATTACTCAGGTGTCGTGTACCTCTAGATGCGCAGTCTGCAGGATTATCTTTCGACGAGACATGGGACCATTGGTGCGGCTCTACTGACGTTATTATTTCAGATACACGGTTGGCGACGAAAGTTTTCCATCGATTTGGACGACTATTTAGCCAAGAGATGACTACTGTGGAGTCAGTCCAAGCACGAATGTTCGCTTTGCTGATACTCATAACGTCGGCTACTTCAACCAGCAATTTAGTGAGTAACACAGCCCCACACAATTCCAGACGTGGAATAGAAATTTGTTTAATTGGTGCCACTTTCGTTTTAGACGTGATCAGTGACACGTGCACATTTCCTTCTTCATCTATAGTCCTTAAGTACACAACAGCAGCAAACGCTTCATTAGAAGCGTCGCAGAATTCCTGAAGTTCCGCAGTTACATTGGAACTAGCATGGTTCCATCTGGGCAGCTTGAATTCGGTAAGTTGGTTTAGACTTTCTCTGTAGTTTAGCCAATCCTTCATTAATTGTGGTGGAACTTCATCATCCCATTCAATTCCCGAAAGCCACAATTTTTGGATGAAAATCTTGGCTACTATGATCACTGGAGCCAACCAGCCGAGTGGATCGAACAGCCTTGATATGTCAGATATGACACTTCTCTTTGTTACAGGTACTTTGAGTGGAGGAAGTTGTACCGAATACTCAAATTCGTCATTTCGGCGGTTCCAGACGAGTCCCAGAATTTTCATGACAGCATCTATCTTTAGCTGGAGACTTCCTTCCTCTTTGACATCAGTTTCTTTCATGTAACTTATTAATTCTTCATTGTTACTGCTCCATTTCTGTAAATCGAATCCACCTTTTTTCAAAAGTTCATTCATCTCTTGGTATACTAATTTGCCTTCTTCCACAGATTCACAGCCTGTTAACAAATCATCTACATAGAAATGCTTGAGGACCCTATCAGCAGCGTTTGGATACTGTGCTCCTTCATCGTAGGCTACTTGCTGAAGAGCACGCACTGCAAGATGAGGTGCTGAGGCCGTACCAAAGGTGACTCGAAGCAGTCTCAAGTGCTTAATCTTCTCCCCCGAGTTTTCACGCCATAGAATGCGTTGAAAATCTATATCGTCTTGATGAACTTTCACTTGCCTGTACATTTTAACAATGTCTGCTACCAGGCATATAGGGTGGCAACGCCAACGAAGAATGGTGTGACGCAAAACAGGTTGCAGAGTTGGACCTACTAACAGGTCTTGATTTAAGGAAACGCCATTAGAGCCAGGACAAGACGCGTCATACACGACCCGCAGCTTTGACGTGGATCTGTCATCTCGGATGACAGCATGATGTGGCAAGTAAACTGCATCTGGGTAGTTCTCCTGATCAGGAGGAACTTCTTCCATGTGTTCCAGCTCAAGATATTCATTGATGACTTCCGAGTAGCGTTTCTTCATTTCAGCATCCTTTGCGAACCTCTTCTCTAATTGGTTGAGACGCCTAGTTGCAATAGGCACAAAGTTTCCGTGTTTGCAACTGGGATCTTGATCACGAAATGGTAGTTTCACTATGTATCTACCGGTGCTATCACGTTCAGTGGTAGCCGCAAAAAATTCTTCACATTTCTTCTCGTCTTCAGTATAATGATGCTTGAGATCTGTCGTATTGTGGTCAGCCTCGAGCTCCCAAAATTTCTTGAGCAGCTCATTTTCATCTAAATGAATGTGGTTAACGCTAACGCTTTTACGAATTTCCGACTCACCTAAGTGAGTTGGCCCTGAAACGATCCAGCCTAAAGACGTTCGCTGAGCGATGAGTGCTCCCTGTGGAGCTTTGATCATGTTGTTTAAAAGTATTTGACCGTACACCTCTGCCCCTAAGAGCAAGTCGATTTTGCCGGGAATGTTGAATGTGGAATCTGCTAAATCTAATTTAGGTAGTTCTGACCACGAATCAATGACGATACGTTTTCTCGGACGATTCGATGTTACCTTGCCCAAAACATGAGCATGCACGTTCACTTCAAAGTCAGGTTCTAGGAGTGATGAAATTTTAACTTTTACCACCGACTTAGAGTTCACAGGTGAACTCTCTTCACCGCCTAGTCCCGTGACAGTGCTCTTGTGGGAAACCTTGTTAAGTCCGAGCAGTTGTGCTGCAGACTCCGTTATGAAAGAGGCTTCCGAGCATTGGTCGATTAAACATCTGAGGGTTATACCTGAACCTGTTTTCGACTGAGCTTGAACCAAAGCCGTTGGCAAGAAAACTTGTCCACGACTGGTCGAAAAACACGTTATTACATTATTGGGCTCATCACACGATGATGATGAAGCTGTTGTTGCGTGTGCAACAATATCGCCTTCAACCGATTGAGTAGGTTTGACTTGAGAATCGGTTGCTTGAGTGCTAGTTTTTGGGTGCAGTAAAGAATGATGTTTGCGCTTACAAATTCGGCATCTAGTAGATTGGCGACAGGAATATACGTTGTGACCTGAACCTAAGCAATTAAAGCAAAAATTACCGGACTGGATGAAATCACGTCGAGCATCAACATCGATTTTTGCAAAACCTTTACAATTACACAATTTGTGATTCTCTGAACAATAGCCACAAGAAACTTCAGTTACATGATGCACTTTTAAGTTGCTACTAGATTGTGCGTTGGGTTTCTTTGGAACAAAGCTTGTCTTCGATGATTTCCCATCCAAAAATTCTAATGCCCTAAATCGGGTTTCTAAAAATTCTCGAAGTTGGTTAAGTGTGGGCAAATCATCAGAAGACTCGCTAACCTTAAGTTCCCACTGTTTCCTAGACTCGTTGTCTAATTTAAGACAAATGATGTGAATCACAATTATGTCCCATGTAGTTGTGTCGATGCCTAAGTTGTTCAATCCATCTAAACACTCATTCGTAGTGTCCAGCAATTCTTTGAGTGCATTCGCGGACTCTGTCGTAATATTCCTCTGACTCATGAAGCGTTTGAGAATGCAGTTGGAAAGATACTTCTTATTGTTATAGCGCTTTTCCAATTTTTCCCAACATGCGCTGTAATTATCTTGCGTAATCTGTACGTGACGCAGAAGCTGTTCAGCTTCACCGACTAAATAACCTTTCAGGTAGTGCAACTTTTGGACGCCATCTAAATCTTTATTCTTATGGATGAGCGACTTGAATAGATCTCTGAAGCTAGTCCACTCAGAATAATCCCCTGAAAACGTAGGAATCGAAATCTTTGGTAGCTTTACCATCACCGACTTGCCTTGGCCAATATCTGACTTATTCCCAACAGTGGTAGACTCAGTGCTCTTTCCAGGAATTGACGCGTTTAGTTTATTTAAGGCAGCCTTAAGATCCGACTTGTAATCCATGAATAACTCTTCCGCACTAGAATATACGTCTTCAGTTACATACTCTGTGAACTCAAGTGTAGTAGACTCTTGAATGATTTGAGTATGAGTTGTCACAAACTGATTCCACAAAGATTCTAAGGTTTCTAATCTAGTGCTGAGGTAATCTGCAGAGTTAAGCCGTTCCTTAGGCGATTTTTTAAAGTTAGTTTTAGCCTTATCAATTCTCAAATACAAGTCCTGCTGCACTTTTATAAGAGCCTCCATGATAAAATTTTCTAAGTGTTTGGGACTTAGCACAATCTAGGCAAAATTGGGCGTGGATTCCCCGTCGTTCCACTTTCTTCAAAACTATTCTAAGTCCAAACTTGCTACGAATTTTTCTAAGTCAAAACTTGATGAAATTTTTCAAAGTCCAAATTCGTTGAAATTTCACTAAGTCTTTGACAGTTGCACTACGTAATAATTTTAATGTACTCACGGTTGTCTTGACACTTCACTACGTCACACATATAATCCGCTTACTTCATACTGCTGCATCTCACCGCTGACGTCACGATGCATTGCTTACGTCACACGTTGCTCCGGAACATAGGCTCTTCCCGCCTTGACACCGCTGACAGCAATCCACTGCCTTAGCCGGCGTCCGTTGGCCCGAAGATTACCGAATCCACTTAGCCGAACTCATCCGGTTCGAAGGACCATGTAAAAAGGGCCCAAAAGAATAACACTCTAATGACTGTACAATAATATATAATTTCGTTAGAGGTATAACTGTTCTAAAAGCTTGACAATGATTAATATTAGCCAGACGTCATGTTTTGCAGAAAAATCTTAATACCGCGAAGTAGGAAATTTAACACATGGTACAACGACATCTAGCGGGTAATTTGGAAACAAAATTAACTTCTTGCAAAATAATCCTAACAAATACAAACAGAAGTTGGACAAAAAGTTAAAATTATTTTTGGGTGACAGTTTTACAAATTTACATACAATTACATTTTATGTACAAAAAATCGAAAAACAATTTTATTTTGGCGAAATAGACGTAAATTCTTTTAGTATATTTTCCTTATTTTGGCCTCAGAAATGCATGGTTAAAATCTCTCGGGGTTCCTGGTATGTAACAATAATATGTTGGCGCCTCGTAGGTTTTTTTATTCAGAAAGGTTTTTTTTTTATTATGTGATTATTTCTGTAATTGAGAAGCTATGTCACTGTTTCTAATTGGGTGACTCTGGACTATTTGAAATTCATAGTGAAATGGGATTTTACAGAATCTCTTTCAAATCGCGCACTTGGCAAAAAAAGTTTTTTTTTAACGTAAATTATTTGTATATCTTTCACGGGACAATGATGACTTGATGACTCGGACCTTTGGGAGGCATGCGCGGAGCCCAAGACAACATGTAGATGCCCTTATGACACTTCTGAAATGTGGGTTACACCGAGCGGATGCTGTCCGTGCCCGTGTCATAGAAGGCGCGCAGAGGCAACACCCGCCAGGGTGTGGACTATTGAGAGTTCATGGAATCTAAAATGAAAGCGATGGAGTAAATTGTGAGCTATGGAATATTAAACGTAATTTTATACGTATTTTGATTGAATTTTGGGGTGACACCCACAATTTCCGCCCCGGGTGCCACCCATGCTAGCTACGCCACTGTTAAGGGGCCCACTGATTAACAGTCCGCCGGACGGAATCGGCCTGTCAGTTAGAACAAAAAGTTGACAGTTCCGAACAACTGACAGACAGATACCATCCGGCGGACTGTTAATCAGTGGGCCCCTTTAGGATCGAAATAGCTCGTGATTCTGAGTAGGAATAACATAAAAAGGACGAAATAAATAAAATAAGTGTAGTGTAACACTTAAATCCCCTCAAAAACATTACATTTAATTTAAAACATGCAAGTCTCGCGTCTTCTACTACAAAAATGTTTTGAGATGTAATGTGAAACAGTCGGTTACTTTAGTCAATGCCACGGGGTGTTAAAACCGTATAAATATTAGATATCTTTTTTTTTAATACGTATAATGATTTTGCCAAATAGTAAGTCTGGTGTAAAACTTTAAATAAAATGGCCCATAAATGTTAAAAGTTTAACACCTTCGACATACTATTAGAAGTATTAGAACAAACTAAATTATTTTCAGAAAATATTTTTAATTTATTTTTATTTCTAATAGAAACACTACTATATAAATTATAAACTGAAATAAATGTCATATATGTACTAAGAAAAAGTGACCAAGGCCTCCAGTGCCCCAGGCTGGAATCGAACCAGCGTCCTCTGCTATCGCGGCAGGTGCCTGTGCCATTCGGCCACCGGGCCACAGCGGCATAGGTCGAATTTTTCCAAGTATAGGCACATCTTACTGAAGGCTTATGGCACCCCCTGACCATCCCTAAGGTGGAATCCAGTATGAATTCCAGTATGGTTCGGACCTTCTAACTGGACCTTCGACATAGTAGTATCGACGCTACGGTGGAACAAATATGCCTATATTCGTAAATACACACATCAGCAATTTCTTATTATATTTTATAAAAAGGCTTAATCACTCACCTATAGAACAACGAATTTAAATAATCACCCAACACCAGAATAAAACGAAACGCGTAATCGTAACAAAACATGTGGAATATTACTGAGGGCAATCTGAAACTGGCGGAAACCATATAAATAACAAATGTTAACCGTTATCTCCTACGTCCTCTAAAAATATTAGGTACTATTAAAAAAGGAACGATTCCAGTAAAGGTTTGGGTTAATTTAACATTCCTTGTGTAACAGACAACCAATTTCTAAATGCTTAAACATGCCTTCAAGCATTAACTTAGGTACAAAAAGATAAATGTTGTTCGCTCAACGCTACATGATAAATAGGTCTTTTGCTACAAATGACTATGTAAAATAATGTATTTTAATTTTGCATGACCTTGAATGAAAATGGTTCACGAATGGTCTTTGTTACCTATTTCTTTTGGGTTTTTGTCATATTGTAAGCAATGCAGATATGCAAACGTTGATATTCATTTGCATTGTGGTAAAAATATTGCTCCTTAAAGATTTTTAAAGTCACCGAGGAAAAATCACTTTCAGAATACTCCGATATTTTTTCCGGCAATTTTTTTATCAAAACCGTAATATAATTACCTAGTTTAGATAAACTAAAGTCATCCTCATTTATCTATGCGTTTTTACCTTCTTAACGTCGCTCTATTTTAATGCAAAAAGTACTCTCTTTATTTGTAAAATTCGTCAATATTATTATTCTCTTTTGGATAAAATTCCTTCTTAAAACACTTAAAAATTTTCTTAGAAACAAAATCCAAGTAAAGTTCGAATAAAGAACGCACTAACCTTCGCTAGCACGCGTTTCCCTCGAGTCGTCGACGATCAACAGGTGGGGTCGACGCGCTCGCGCGAGCTCGAGCTCGGCCGGGACCGCGGTGCTCCCGTGTCTCGAAACGCCCATATCGGCCGGCGGTCTGGGCGCGAGTGAAGCCTTCCCATCGCACCCTTACTACACTGCAGACAACCCCTATTCGAACTCGCTCTCGACGTCACTACTATATCTCGAATCCTCCATCCTTCACTGAGTAAAATAGACATGAAAGAGATGAAGAATTTTCTGCGACAGTGTTTTTTCGGTATCGAATACAAAAACAGGTGAAATATATACGTATATATCCCTGAATGTCGTGTTCCTTCGTAAACTGGTTGACATAGTACGTCAGATGATATCGCTGGACACGCTTTGGCATTGACATTACTGTTTGTATCGACCGATAACGAACTTGAAATGGAATTGTGCATTTTAAATGCTTATTTAAGCGAACTTTTCGGGTCGCTGAAGTTTTTGGTTGCAAATGTAAATATTTGTCAAGAAAATGTTTGTGCCTGAAATATTTATTAGCTGCTGAGATGTAGTAATGTTTTCATGCTAGATGAAACATTTACTCACGAATATAGTTGAAAAAATGAGTTTTAATAAATAGACTTATCTCATATCCTCTAGCCGCCCAGAGACCTATAAAAAGGTCTCCTGTTCCATTCTAATTTGAACTTTGTGTTGACAAAATAAAATTTCATTTTGCTTGGCAAGGGTTGACGTATGGGCGGCTAGAGGTTAAGTTTGTTATCGTCGTAACCTCTAGGACAGTTCTTTTTTTTCATTTATTTTACAGAATAAAACTATTACTATTTTCGTTAACTGATTTATTACTTTGAAGCTTTAAACAATATCGTAGTAGTATAAAAATCAAGCATTTTACTTAAATGCTGGGTCAAGTGGTAAAATAAATGCCTAAATGAAAACTTGATGATAGATCCACGCACCTTTTAAAGTATTATACTGTAAGAGGTTTCTTTTGTTGTTTAATATTAAAAGCTTTGTCTTAGTCACGTGATCACGAGATACTTTTAAGGAATTTCTCTTTAACGACTTTCATCTCGCCAAGTTGCACAGCTAAAGAATCCGCCCTTCACCGAACTCCATACGATTTGCTTTAGATAAATCAAGTTTATTGCCCCCTTGTATCATCTACCTACAGTTCTACACGCAACATTTTCCTTGTCAACATCAATCTACTTGAACCACGCTTTTACATATGGGGAAAACTATAAAATATCTAGGTTTTTATAGGTAAGTATTCCTTTGACGGAGTTTTATTAATTATTAGTTTTATTGTAGGCTATTTCATTTTATTGGAAAACCAGTGGTTGGGTAAGGTAGTAACGTTTTTTCTAGATAATGTGTGTAACAAAAGTACCTAATGCTAAAATAAAACGTGCAATATTACTTAATATTTATTATTATACCGTAATAAGTCCTTACCAACTACCTCAGTTAAATGATAGACCTGTAAGAGGGTCACACAAAGATTATACGTGCTTTTATATAAAAAAATTGACAAATGCGCATTAAATATTTAAACGATTGCAGTAATCTACACATGAAAGTTCACAAAAAAATGAGTCAAACTTACGATCATTGCTATCCCCTAAATGCCCAGAGAGGCTATTCATTTCGCTTATCGGGTGTGATACTATGCTAGGTTCACACGGCGTTAATTTTTCCCGTATACAGGATTTTATCGAATACCGTCGTAGTGCCAGCAAAATTTATACGGCAACTTTTAAAATTGTTCACAGGCCGTCTATGCGGGAAAGCCGTCTAGCAGTGTGAACGATTTTGTAAGTTGTCAAACAAATTTTGCTGTCACTGCGGTATTCGATAAAATCCCATGTACGGTATACGGGAAAAATTAACGCCGTGTGAACCTAGCCTTAGACTACTGCTTACTAGACTTAGAGGAATATAGATAAGCCTCAGCTCAGGTTATATTTATGTGTTATCTCATAGTTCATGAGGATTTCGAGATCAATTTATACTAGGTATACCTAATATGAAATATGGCTTGCCTTAGCCGGCCGTTTCGAGTTGAGACTCGAAACGGCCGGTAGTCGCTAGAGCTGCGTTCTCGAGGTTATACGTACCCTTACCTCTCATTTAAGTGTCAAAAGATCTTCTACGTGTTGGCTTCGGCTCCGCGCACGCCTCCGAAATGTCCGATACACCATTTTCGGTCCGTGCTGGGTAAAGTCATAGTATTATTATATTCTGTGATATATAAATTCATCTTAAAATAATGACAGACTAAACAGCCTGGCCTTGATAAAAAGTCGTCTACTCATATCGGGTTCGGCAATCTGCCCCGGGACCGCCGAAACACGAGACCCTCCGGCCAGGAGGCAGGCGGTGGTTAAATTGTTTTACTTTAACATATTTAACTTTATGATATATACCATTAAAACGAAGGGTATTTAAGGTAAGCTCAAACTCGGTGATATTGTGGTCACAACCACGTTATTTTTGGCTGGAATTGCACATTACAAAACTCACTTTACTTCACTTCTCTTTTTCTTTAATATAATTATGACATCTATTTCAGTTCACATTACAAAAGTTAAGGATTTCGGACAAATTCGTCACACAAATTTAACATGCCGATAAGGATGAAGTACGAAAATTATAGGCTTTGTAAGTTCGTTTATTCTATGATATGCACAGGAAAGTCGAATAATTACCTCACCCTAAAAAGGTTTTTGACCCTTTTGTATGGTAACGGCGGTTACGGCGTGCGAGTTTCGGACCTTATTTACGAAATATCATGTGATAGCTAGTTTGTTAGTGCACGACACCTTGCACTTTGTGACTATGCGCTGAAACTTGGCACAGTTGATTCTTAGCTGGTCATGAGCAGATACAGATCGGGAGACCTCGAGAGCCACGTCTCATTTAGTGGGGTGGAGGGGGGGAAGTTCGACGCCGCCGCGCTTCACTTGGAGCAACATTTCTCTAAAACTATACCTATTAGGGCATGTGATATATCATTTTCGGTTAAATTAAGGATGAGGAATTTTTTTTTGGAACCAAAACAATGCACTTTCTAACAAAAAAAAAGCATAAAGTAGAAAAGACTAAAAACCTTTTTTTGATTTATTCATAATTACCAATTTTTTTTTTAAGTGTAGCAGGAATCTGAAAAAAAAAATACAGTCGTAAAGCTACACTTATTACGTTTAAGAAAATATATAGTTTATTATACAAAACTCTTGATAAATGGGAGATAAAAAATAATATTAAGCGTGGGCCAGAGTGATCTCAATACAAAATATTATGAATGTGGGAAAGTTACTTATAATTTGTTCTACAATCGTTTATTTTTTAGTTTTTCGTAAATAACTCGTAAACGGTAGCCCACAGCAAAAAAATATCTTTTACGTAAATAATCTGTTTCAGATTTCTTATAAAATAAGTGCTCCTTTTTTTCGCTAAGGTCAATATTCAAAAAAATATTGAAGGGAGAAAATAAATACTAAGGTCCTCTTTTTTAGTCATTCGTAAATAACTCGTAAAGGATGGCCAATAGCAAAAAATATTTTAACACAAGAATAATTAGCATAAAATTTCCTACAAAAAAGGTTATTCAAACTTTTTCGCTAGGATCAATATTTAAAAAGGGGACCTTAGAATTTATTTTCTCTCTTTAATATCGTTTTTAATATTGATCCTAGCGAAAAAGTTCGAATGACCTTTTTTGTAGGAAATTTTATGTAAATTATTCATGTACTAAATATTTTTTTGCTATTGGCCTTCGTTTACGAGTTATTTACGAATGACTAAAAAAGGGGACCTAAGTATTTATTTTCTCCCTTCAATATTTTTTTTAATATTGATGGTACCGAAAAACAGTAGTACTTATTTTATAAGAAATCTGAAACAGATTATTTACGTAAAAGATATTTTTTTGCTGTGGGCTACCGTTTACGAGTTATTTACGAAAAACAAGAAAAATAAACGATTGTAGAACAAATTATAAGTAACTTTCCCACATTCATAATATTTTGTATTGAGATCACTCTGACCCACGCTTAATATTATTTTTTATCTCCCATTTATCAACAGTTTTGTATATTAAACTATATATTTTCTTAAACGTAATAAGTGTAGCTTTACGACTGTATTTTTTGTATTCAGATTCCTGCTACACTTTAAAAAAAATTGGTAATTATGAAAAAATCAAAAATACGTTTTTTAGTCTTTTCTACTTTATGCTTTTTTTTTGTTAGAAAGTGCATTGTTTTTGTTCCAAAACTAGATTCCTCATCTTTAATTTATCCGAAAATGATATATTACATTCCCTAATAGGTATAGTTTTAGAGAAATGTTGCTCCAAGTGAAGCGCGGCAGCGTCGAACTTTCCCCCTCCCCCCTCACTAAATGAGAGGTGGCTCTCGACGGCTCCCGGTCTGTATCTGCTCAAGACCAGCTAAGAATCAACTGTGCCAAGTTTCAGCGCATAGTCTCAAAGTGCAAGGTCCCCATACAACGGTGTGCAGTAACAAAGCAGCTATGATATTTTCCCGTCGCTTTTCGGTGAAGGGAAACATCGTGAGAAAACCGGACTAATTCCAATTAAGGTCTACTCGTAGTTCCCGTCTCGGTTGGAAGGTCAGATAACATTCGCTTTCGTAAAAACTAGTGCCTATGTAAATTCTTGGGATTAGTTGTCAAGTGGACATGCCCATGAGCCGTGGCAAAAAGCCGGTACAACGCGATAAGATAAGATAAAAAGATAAGATATATTTATTTCATTATAAAATACCTCATAAATATTAAATAAAAAAAAATATAAACTATAATAAATAAATAAAATAAAAATAAATAAATTATAAATAGTATAAATAAAATTATAGTTATAGTTAATTGTAGTTATAGTTATAAATTTGCCTTAAATCAAACCTAAAACGTATAATGATCATCGGAGATTACGTTCATGCAAAGGAATACAATTATGTATAGTTGGTCAAGGAGATCTTGTCAGTAGAAAAAGGCGGCAAATTTGAAACATGTAGGCGCGAACGGATATCGTCTCATAGAAAATTTGAATTTCGCGCCTTTTTCTACTGACAAGATTTGCTTGACCATCTATATGTCTAGGACGAAGAATTTAATAAATAATATGTGACGTCCCACGGTCAAAGGTACCTTATGGCGGGTATGGAGTTATGCATACCCCAGTAATCTACAATAAATAAGCTATCGATAACACAAAAGATCAACCTTCTAGGTTGCGTAGTTACAGAGATATGATTTTTTGAAAATAATGTTGTGAAATGAGCAACTTTACGATAGAGAAGTTTTAAGTTTAGCCGCCTAAAAAACTATGTTCCTGAAGTAAGTTACATAGTTGACTACAAATAATAATACCTTATATATCTGAGATTAAAAAAATATTGCGACTTGTTCTGTAATGCAAATAGAAACTTTTGATATCGACTGATTTATGTGTATACTAACCAATCTCTTGAAAATAATGTTTTATTTCATTTTCACGATTGATTGCAATGAGCTCTCAAGATTTAAATTTTATCTATTAGAAAACGACACTGACAGACAGTTTAAACAAAAAACAATACCGATTTAGAGGTGAAAATGTATTTTCTGACTTTTTCATATTAAATCACAAAATTGAATATTTTTACTTTTAATGTCACACACAATCAATTTATTTGAGCACATATGAAAGAAATTCTGTCATTCAAATGAAATAAATCCTAAAACCCCAACTAAATACTATATTTAACCCCTTATGCCACTTTAAACTTACATAACAATAACAGTATTTGCTCCATACATTTACGACAAGGTACCTTATGGAAATAAATCTAATAATACATCACTACAAAATATCAATCATATTACAGTTTATCTTTTATGAATAGAAAATATTAATTTACATTAAACTGCCCCAAATTTAATTAGTTCTTCGTCATAATAATCTTAAAAAAGACCAATAATTTGTATGTAATGAAAAGGTACCTTGTGATTAAGTTACATGATGAGGCATGATGATGATGGAACAGTTAGGATAAACTAATAATATTTTGGTAATGGTATAAATCGTCTATTTCTTATCAATAATATATTTCGGTTGCTATTGAAGATAAGCGGCATTGAGGTTCAATGACCTCAGATATTCCATAAGGTAATGCGTCGGGTATTGGCATTTTTCAGCAAACCAATGGCTGATTTACTGCATGCGACCAAACCAAATGAAGATTATTCTAGTTAAGAAAGACTTGACGAGAGTAACTTTGGTATAATAGCAGGCTACTTGGATTTGTGATGTCGGTCTATGTACGGTTATAATATTTGCGAGGCGCCCCAACCAGAACTGAAATTATCAAATTAGTTTTGCAGAATGCTGATACAGTTCTCTACCAAACTTCTTTTCCCGTATTGACTAGTTTTTTTGGGAATTTTCAATCTTTTTTCCATAAGGTACCTTTTCTACTAAACTCTGAGACGACATTACTAGGCTTATTACTAACTTATAACAAAAATAAAAACAGGTAAACAAACGTTATGCATTAAGGTTACAGATCACACAATAAAAAAAAATTGAGCATTTTTTCACCTCTTTACAAAACATTTTATATCTCCGAAACTAGAAACCCTCATAAGGTACCTTTTCTCGTGGAACGTCACATATACATGATTCACATAATAGTGAAAGGCATGAATGATGAATGTATGTAATTCTTAATTTAAAACTACGTGGACCTTTTTTTATTACTTTGGGCAAAGACATATGTAACTCCGTATAAGATGAATAAAGTCTAAGAAATTGCTTTGGGTATGTACATATTGTACTTACATAAAGCCTGACCAGTAATATATTATCACACGCCATGTTGCGGAATTTCACACACTATACATAAGATTTAATGATAGATAATTTTATTTTTAAAATTGTATATAGTCCGCTTTAATAAAATTTATATGGATCTCATGGTCTGAAATAAACACATTTTATTTTATTTTATTTTATTTTTATAAGAATAACAGCACCCTCATGACAATTATCATATACCGGTCAGGCTTACCTACGTGTTGTATATAACTAGCCAACTAGGCCAAAGCATAACATGCTGATACATATTTCCTAAATCCATCAAGTCGTTAAGGCTAAGTTGAGTAACAGCTTGCAACTTTGCCTAGTGTCCCACGTTCGCAACGACGTGGTAACTTTATATTATAAGCGTCCTGTGTTACACTTACAGACCTATTCGAACGTACACTTCACATCAGAATTATATTTGATCATATTATTTAGTTATTGTGCGTCTCAGCCAACTAAGGATGACTCACGTTAGACCGGGCCGGGGCCGGGTCGGAGCTTCCGGTGCTTCGTTTTCTATGGATAGCACCACTTGACCACCGATCAGTCGTCATAGAAAATGACATGATGGACGCCTCGGCCCAGTCACGGCCCGGTTTAGCGTATCATCCTATAAGGCATGTACCTACGGACAAGCACAGTTAGATGTCATTCTGATGTCAGTGTACCTACGTTCAAATTGGCCTCTTACACTGGTATGCAATGAAACGAGATACAAGCACGCGCCATTTTACAACTTTTTTTTCACTGAAAAAAATAGTTAGCCAAATTCAACGAGTAATAAAAAAGTAAATGAACTTAAGTAAAAAAGAAATACATTTTTCTCAATACATAGTTACAACCAATTTGGTAACAGGTGGCACATAGTTCGCAAGTCCCTTTTCTGTGTTAGTAGTAGGTAACAAAATATTTTGTTACTGTATGCAAACATTTCTTTCAGTTAAATTCAATTTTGCCATTCCAATTCAAACTTACTCTTAAACACGTTACAGTTCCTATTAGCTTGAACATTTTTCATAAAACTCGCCCTAAACACGTGACGTGCGAACGTAATTATTTAAAGCGCCCTCTAATGAGGGTGTTATTTGAGTTTGTAGCTCGAGTCCTAAACTATATAATGTCACGAAATTGCTCAAAATGTATGGCTCAAACGTCTTTTTTCTGAGCCGAGTGGCGAACCGCGTGGTACATATCTTTAACAACATTGCAATGTAAGGTTTACTTTCAGAGTTATATTATTTGTTGAGGCGCGAGTAGGGGCATTTGCCGCACACGTGCATAAATATACAGGCGGTTCAAAACTACATTGGCAAATAATTTTTAGTAATATTTTTTTATATACAAATGTTTTATTTTTCAAAGAACTGTGCAAAATGCTGGTCGATAGGCGGTGACTATTAGAGAGCTGGCAGCTTTCTCTCGCAGCGCATCAGTATTGCGATTTAGAGAGGGAACGCTGCCAGCATCTTTGGCACAATGCCGCGGGGGCCATTTTTAGATTTATTTTAATTTAGTTTAGTTTAGTTTTTAATTTTAGTTTTAATTTTAGACAGTATATACTGTACCCTAATATGTAGTTTACAATTTTGTTCAATAAAAAGGTTATTTATGTTTTTATAAAAGGTAATTAAAAATGAAAACTCCAATAATTTAAAAATTATATATATGTAAATCGCAAACGTTTGTTAAAATTATCAACAATATGCCGCAGATTTTTTTTTTTCATTTTGTAAGTTTTTGTTCTCAGATCTCTATTGCTTAGTCTCGCATAATTGTAGGATAATTATATACTGCGTTAACATAAAACTTACTTAAATTATACGCAACGCCGTAGCGGGAGCAATACTTCTACATTTTTCATTTAAACCTACCAACTATTGTTATAATTATAAACTAAAAGCATTGAAATAAAACGTCAACGACTAAGTGAAAGCTATCGATAAACCGGAAAACTATTTTTATTAAATCGTATCTTATATACTTTATTTCGCAAACTCGACCTTGTAACTCAAACACTAAGGTTTATTTTGGACTGTAAGTTTGAGTAATAATAGGTTGAAGAAAGTAACCCAGCGAAATGGAAACGTCCCTTTCAGGAACTCTAAATGGGAAATATTTTAAGAGGACAAAATTTAATGCCGTTATTATTCTACCTATATAGTAACTTACGCTAAAAGATTCCTTGGAAATCCGTAAATAAAGTATTTGCAGTGACTAGAGAACTGAATTGTTTAAAATACTCTCTAGCCCTAAGCTCGACTACACTTTACTTACCTACCTATAAATATTACATTAAATACTAGCGACCCGCCACGGTTTTCCTGGGGTTAACAAATTATGCACCTAAACCTTCCTCACGAATCACTATATTGATAGGTGAAAATCGCATTAAAAACCGTTCAGTCGTTTTTGAGTTTATCGCGGACTTACAAACACACAAACAGACAGACACGGCGCGGGACTTTGCTTTGGTAATAGTGATAGTGATTGAGAAATGCTGTTAGCTTAGGGTGTCCGCTAGATGGCGCGGATGCACGGAGCAGGCGCACACGCGGGTGCCATTGTAGAATGTAGGTAAAATCCGTCGCACGCGTCCGCGCCAGTTAGCACCACTTGCACCATCCCATTAACCCGGGGATAAGCGGTTAAACTGTTAACTCAGTGTCAAATTGTACTGGTAACGCCAGGTTTAACCGGTTAACACCGGGTTAGTGGGATGGTGGAAGTGGCGCTTAGCAAGGCTCATACTATTTTCCGTTAACCCGCTCACCCGCTCCGTGCAGCCACGCCAGCTAGCGGACGCCCTTAGTACTGTTTATAAGTGCTCTCCAAATAAATAAAAAGTAATTGAATTTCCAATAATATATTTGTTGGTTTTACCAGATTAAAAAAAATACATCCTCACATTAAGAAAATCCGTAGCGTCAATGTTCGTAACGACATGCATAAAATGCTACGCGCGTAGCGTTGCTACGGCCAAAGAGAATAGATAGTATAGAGGGGTCCTGTCATAGTAAATTTTGTAGTCACAGTAAATTTACTGCCATCTATCGACACACGACTAAAACTCAAAATGAAAACGTATAAAATCATCATAAAATGTATATATATGGATAAATGATTTTATTATTTTTATATCATTTTGACCCATGTTCATTCACTGATACCTATGTGTTAAAACTGTTAAATATGAAACGGTGTCGTCACGCCATCTAGCCGAGGATAGGCCAAAGGTGTGTGCGCCATCTGTCCGAGAATGACTTTTTCTTGACTTCCGAGCAAAGACATATGTAACTCCGTATAAGATGAATAAAGTCTAAGAAAAAAACGTGCCTCGGAAATAAAGATAAAGTCATTCTCGGATAGATGGCGCACACACCTTTGGCCTATAGTCGGCTACATGGCGTTGACGACACCGTTTCATATTTAACAATTTTAACACATATGTATCAGTGAATGAACATGGGTCAAAATGATATAAAAATAATAAAATCATTTATCCATATATTATACATTTTTTCGATAGTTTTATACGTTTTCATTTTGAGTTTTAGTCGTGTGTCGATAGATGGCAGTAAATTTACTGTGACTACAAAATTTACTATGACAGGACCCCTCTATACTATCTATTCTCTTTGCTTTCGAGGCACGTTTATTCCTTAGACTTTATTCATCTTATACGGAGTTACATATGTCTTTGGTACTGTTTATAAGTGCTCTCCAAATAAATAAAAAGTAATTGAATTTCCAAAAAATTAAATTATTTGTTGGTTTTACCAGATAAAAAAATACATCCTTACTTTAAAAAATCCGTAGCGTCAATCAATGTTCGTAACGATATGCATAAAATGCTACGCGCGTAGCGTTGCTACGGCGTAGCAATACAAAAGGTTCGCAATGAGCCTAAGGGGCGCGTATTCTGATTGTTATAACAGGTTGTAGATTTGATCTGTCAGGTCAAAAGGGACGTTTCCGGTTTGATACTGTCAGATCATATCCATAACACATCCAGATCAAATCCATCTATTAATCCTATTATAATTAGAAGAGGCCTGTATTCAGATTTTCAACCTAAGGCCTAGTTTCCCCTCTGGGTTGGAAGGTCAGATGGCAGTCGCTTTCGTAAAAACTAGTGCCTACGTCAAATCATGGGATTAGTTGTCAAGCGGACCCCAGGCTCCCCATGAGCCGTGGCAAAATGCCGGGATAACGCGAGGAAGAAGATCGAATTGCAGTTCTAGTGTTTTTATTTTCATCGTATTTTCTATTACATTTATTTTTATACGGGCAATAACGTTTTATGTGACGTTTGAGCGTGTCGTATTTTTATAGGTTTCACGTGTCTAGTTAGAAAAAAACCGGCCAAGTGCGAGTCAGACTCGCGCATGAGGGGTTCCGTACCATTACGCAGAAAACGGCAAAAAAGTCACGTTTGTTGTATGGGAGCCCATTTAAATATTGATTATATTCTGTTTTTAGTATTTATTGTTATAGCGGCAACATAAATACATCTGTGAAAATTTTAACTGCCTAGCTATCACGGTTCATGAGATATAGCCGGGTGAGTGGTGACTGACAGACAGACAAACAGACAGACAGACAGACAGACGGACACACGAACAGACGCACAGCGGAGTCTTTGTAATAGGGTCCTGTTTTTACCCTTTCGGGAGGGGCGCTAAATTACGTCATCTATTTTGACGATTTTTGTCCCCCCTCCCCCCTAAAATCATCCAAAAATCATGCTTCTAATGAACCCGGTTCCTCCTACGTCATGCTACCATCATCCGATGTCCAGACCCCCAATTACCAATTATAATTTGAAATGACGTAATTTATGAATAGTCCCGTTACGGAACCCTAAAAACGTGCAGGCGGAATGGGATTGAGTTATACATGTACCTAATATCAGCTTTATTGTAGCCTTGGGGGTTTAAATTAGCAAATAAAGAACCATTTGGCTTGGATGCGTATATATTCGGAAAAAACATAAAACGAAAAAACATATTGTAAAGGATGTAATGACTGTTTAAAGGAGGAAAATAAATACATAGTAACCTTAACTATTAGCGGCCCACCATACAAGAAAAATTGGCAGTAATAATTTGAATCTATGGTATTAGAAAAAAATAGAGTTGAATTTGTTTTGTTTTAAAATCGCACGATATTGGAGCATTCCATGAAATTGTCTACCGTTTTTCCTGTACAAACGCGAATTTTCTGAATGTTTCTGAGTTTCCTTTTCTATGGCAAATGGTCAAAAATATGCACAGAAAAATTATTGTCTGCTTTAAATGCCGAAAGAAAAGTCGCAACACAGGAAATAAAATGACTTTGTACTGCATTATACAGACAAACTGTGTACCATTTAATAAAGGTACCAGTATTATGATGGTGGGACGCTAAAGGTTAAAATCAATGTTCTATCTACTCCTACCTTAGTCCAACATACAGCTGAGTAGAAAAAATGATGTATCAATAGACGTATTTTTATGGCTATACATATACACAAACTGCCTTACAGAACGGAAGATGTTACAATACCTACGATAAACATTAATAGAACTCGTTTGGAACAGTTGTTATCTGACAATCAATCAATCAAAGCATTTATTTTCAAGTTACTAAGGCCCATAGATACATACCTTACAAACTTACATATATATACAATAATAAAAATCTTAAATCCTAAAAAATCTTTTTCGTGACCCAACAAAATAGTTGTAATTTAATTTTACTTAAGTAGGTAAACAGTTTTTATAATGTCCAGCGGCGGTATCATGGTCGCATTTTTATCACTTGCCATGTCACGCGTCACTTTCTCACTTTACATACTTGTTAGAACCTGACAGGCATGATGACAGATAATAAAAAACCTACCATCTTAGCCCTACTGAAGTCACCATAATAGTAAAAACATAATTGCAAATTAAAAAAAAAGTAAAAGTAAATCGCTGTGTTACTGAACACAAACAGTTCAGTTTATTTGATTCAATTCAGTGTGGTCAATAGTCTCATCCTCACAACACATTTGAGAATTTATCGGATCCGTATATCCCTGCGATCGTAACGACTAAACCACTTGGCTGTTCAAGATCAAGTCCGATTGATAGTGCTCCGAACAGGCACTTATCTTCTTGATTACTCCTTTACGTACCACCATTTCTCCAGCCCCGGATACCGGGTTACCAGCATAAAAGCTCGATGTATGCATGGTCTAATAAAACATGGTCTTCTATTCCCAGAGTGACACAGGCCTACGTCACAATAACATGGCCGCTATATATAGCGCTATCGCATATTATCATATAGCGCTGTCGCATGATGACGTAGGCTTGTGTCAGTTAGGTGACCTAGAAAAGACGGGAATAGAGTACCAGGCGGAGTATATTATTATACCATGGATGTATGTAGTAATCCTCTCTTATGCAAGTTAGAAAGTAATAACCTCCCGTCCGGCCCCATAGCGAAGATAGCTGCAGGGCCCGACCTGCCTTCATCTGCGTCGCTGGTATCGACCAAAACATCTAATGCATTGTACAACTTACCATTCTTCACGTGAACCTCCAGTAGTGCTCTTTGATGACCATTGTTATAAGTTACAACAGGCGGACACTTGGACTTACTCTGCCATTTACAAATCGTATCTTCCCCTCTAAACCGGCTTTGCATTTGGTATGTTCCGTAGACGGATCTAATAATGAGAGCATCGGTGTTGTTTTCCCACTTACACATGTGTATCCTTTTGTCACATTCCATTGAATACAACGCCGTTGAATGATCCCACGATTCTGGGATAACTGTAATTGAATGATACAGAGGCGCAGAAATCGGCCACATCATCAGTTTTTTTAGTGCAATCCCATAAGCGGCCATCCCATGTGACAACAAACAAACTATTAGTCACATTAGATAAAAGCATTAATAGCCTCGCTCATGGTATACAGTAAGGTGCAGCTTTTTTCTGTTCTTAACGAACAGCTCAACAGTTGGCCATTATTTAATCCAGCGTAGATTTTGTCATTCATCGAAATTAAAGAATAGACGTGATCTCCAGTTTGATGAAAGGGCCGGCAGCTGTTCAGTTCTGAATTCTGACATCTCAAAATAGTGCCGTTATATAGACCTGCGTATAGATATCCACCACCACCTGCACTCGACAGATCCTCCACTGATGATGCACCCGTCTGGAAAATCGTGCACGATTCTTTTTGATGTAAGTTGCACCTGTATATTAAACCGGAATATACACCAACACAAAAGTACTCCCCAGTAACAAATAAAGAGCAAACACGAGTATCGGCGTTAAAAAATGTCTCGCATACATGTGGGTTCTCCGCCTGGCAGCTCAGCACTGCCCCATCTGCCTTACCAATCAGCTTTACTGCGGGTGTAGAGTATATGGCTTCGGCGGTGTCAATGGGCACGTTAACAAACGGTGACGTAGTTATGTTGATGCGAGTATAGGGCACAAATTCATTGTTTTCACATCTCGAATGCTGGTTATCTTCTAGCGGTAACGCAGATGCTGCTACTAACAGAATCACTAACAATAGAGGGTTCATAGTGAAACGTGAACACGATTTGGGTAACATTCACAAACTGTATTACTCTACCAGTGCCTCATTTATATAGGCACAAAATGAGAGATAAGCGGCTGTGGTGATTGTAGAGCTAGGTCACATGATTACACTTAAGGATGACTGACACTAGACCGGGCCGTGCCCGGGCCGATGCGTCCGACATGTAATTTTCTATGACGGCTGATCGGTGATCACGCGGTGCTTTCCATAGAAAATGAAGCGCCGGAAGCTCCGGCCCGGAATCAGCCCGGTCTAGCGTGAGTCATCCTTTGGAGTTACATTTACATTTTGCGAAATATGCGTATGGGTTCATACGCAAATTACTCTGTATATTACTCTGTCTGTTATCAAGTAGGTACCTAAGAGTGTTTAAGGGAGCTCATTAGATACTGCTGTCGGAAGTGATGTATTTTTAAGTAGGTATTGCGCGATACAACGTTGAAAATGGTGCAGTTAATGATTTGTCTACCAATCAACCAATAGACTAGAAAGAATGATACAGTGAGAGCAGTCTCCTAAGGTGCAGTAGTTTCAGTATTAAAAAAATAGCTTTTTTAGATAACAATACGGTTGCTAAGAATTAAAGAAGCAACATTGGTTTTCTCTCTCTTCTCTATACGCTGTCATACAACTGGCATCATCAAAATGTAAGAGTTTTTATTTAATTAATATAATTTAATTAAAATAAAACCTAGTAAAAGTTAAATATTTTTAATTCCAAAGTCTCATAACATCCAACCTCCACAAACATAAAAGTACTGCCGAGAAGCACTGCAGATAATGTCAAATCAAGAATATTATACACGTTCGAAAGCAGAGGGCCTACCGCGAATATCGAAGTTTCGGTCATCTTTCTCTATCACTCCAATTAAGGCGTAATCAGATTGACAGAGATAGTTGCTTTGCGGTTATAGTCTGATATAACTCCCGTTGACGTCACAGGTGACCATCGGCTTCACAATCGATACTGCAGTGCTCACAACTGTACGCACACATTCGCAGATGTAACCAATACCGTATTTTTGAGTCTTGCATCAGTTTACGTGATACGTGAATGTACGTGTGCAGTAAATCGTACTACGAGTAGGTAGGTACGGTTGAGTCCGCAAATATGCCATATTTACAAGCCAACGTTTCAAAAATATATTTTCTCAAACATTAAATGCTATATTGTCGATATGTTTCTTATAATACATTTCGTTTTATCTCATTTTTTGTCGCGATTAGAACGTTCAATCTGACTCACAGTTTATCACAGTGAAATTGCCTGCTTCAACGCTGCAGCAGCAGTGTCATATAAATATAAAGTAAATCAATGACGATATTAAAAATCTGCATGCTCCTCTTTAGGGTGGCATTCCATCTGTCCAATATCCTGGTCCAATGTCATTGCGTCTCATTCTCTCATTAAGCGAAATGTGAGACAAAATGTGACACATTGGACAAAGAAATCGGACAGGTGGGTACCACCCTTATCTATGTATAGGTCACGATGAGGTGGCGATGAGTTGTTGTATCTTAGCGACATATAGCGAGAAAAGATTGTGTCAAAGGTACCATAAGTAGCATCCAAGTAAAAATAATTACCCTTAACGAAGATAAATATTCATTAACACACGCAAAAGTGCGTGTGCGGCGTCCCCAGGGCAGGCCAATGGACGCCGTAGGCCCATAATTTAATTATTGCGCTGAAAGCGGTATTTTTAAACGTTTAAGCGGTGTTTAAGTACTCCGTTTTTAGGGTTCCGTACCCAAAGGGTAAAACGGGACCCTATTACTAAGACTCCGCTGTCCGTCCGTCCGTCCGTCCCTCCCTCTGTCACCAGGCTGTATCTCGTGATCTGTGTTAGCTAGAACAGCTGAAATTTTCACAGATGATGTATTTCTGTTGCCGCTATAACAACAAATACAAAAATTAAGATTTAAGTGGGGCTCCCATACAACAAACGTGATTTTTGACCGACATAAAAAAAAATCATTTATTCAGATGAAATAAACCCTATTAAAAGTTTATTTCATCTTATTATTTTTAAGCAACGTCGGGCGGGGTCTATACTTGGATGGGTGATCGTTTTTATAGATAATGGTACGGAACCCTTCGTGTGCGAGTCCGACTCGCATTTGGCCGGTTTTTTACATTAGCCGGGTTGTTTCAACAATTTCCGCTGTTTAAATTTTAAAGAACAAATTCACCGCCTCGAGCGAGATTGATCTAGAGGCCGATTCTAATTCAACAACTTGTTAAAAGTTTTAAGCTTATACGACCTTTCGAAGTGTGTGTGTGTGTGTGTGTGTGTCAGCTTCGACGCACGACTGGACTTTACTCCTTACGTACGGTTATAACGACATTATAAAATTTAACATCAAAACTCCGCAAATTGACAGTTGTTATTTGTTACAAAAAGACAAGACATCAAAATGAATAAACCACGTGCATGAACTATAGGGGGCAGCATAGGAGCCGTCAGTTTTTGGCGCGAAGCGTAAATGTGTCGTTTATGCTTCCGATGTAGCCCACAAGATGGCAGTACCTACTATGCACAAGGACACGTACCTATGAGAACGGTAGATAGTAGTACTTGCTTTGGCAATGAACATGTGCACATATGTTTCCGATTCAGGCCAGAAGATGGCAGACCCTCCAACGCACACGGTCCCTATAGAGTGCATACAGACGGATTTTCAAAGTAAATTATGTAGCCACTGTAAAGTTACTGCCATCTTGCGACAGAATATAAAATTGTTAGAACGCCATTTGACTTTGATCCCCTTTCACTGATATGTGTTAACTTATTAAATATTAATATTAACACTACTCGACTATAGGCCAAAGGTATGGTAAAATCTTTTCGAGCGATGGCGCCATAACCTTCAACCTACTCTTGAGTAGATGGCGTGAATATTAATATTTAACAAGTTAACGCATACCGTCAGTGAAAGAATAATGATCTATTTAAGTAAATTAAATGGCGTTCTAACAGTTTTAATCGTCTGTCGAAAGATGGCAGAAAATGTACTGTAGCCACATAATTTACCATGACAGTAACTCTCTATTTCAAATTCTCTTTGGTTGACATTGAATAAATAAAGTGTTTCCATTTGGTTTCCATGCAGCCGTTGCTAGGAGATGCGCAATATAAGTTGCGTACGAAACATAACGTAACGTAAATTTTAAATAACTCCCCATTTTTCATACCGTATATGTGAAATCCATTCTTAAATTCTTCTCCAATAAACTCCATTTAAAATGTAACCGTAACGGAATGCATTTTAACGGAAACTCCACTCTGTGAAGTTATTAACACTGTTGGTTTGTGCGCATTTTCCGGTTTATTCTACCGGATATTAACACCGAAATCATGTTGCTAGCGGGAAACTCAAATATGACTCTTCGGCAGACGGATTTTCACTAAGTAACTTTATGAACTAGATAATTAAGTTACACCCATAATTTACTACATATTGACACATAGAATTCGGCCATTATATATTATGACTAGCGACACTCAAGATTTTCGCGTTTTGAACGCATAGGTAGGTGAGAATCTGAGAATAATTAAATATTGACGCAAAGCGTTGTAAACCAATATGTAAATATATTTATCTCTCTTATATATATATATATATATATATTTATAATGTTACATAGTTATGTGTTAAATTCATTTTAATTTTCCATAGTATTTATAAGTGATGATGATGATATCTAGGTGAACCCTTACTTCCTTATTCATAAACGCGCAAAAAACCTCAATTAGCTAATAATCGTTTGTCTTTATCTGTCATTTTGACTAATGCATTTCTAAGAAAGGGATAAAACATAATTTAACTAAATCAGTTGCGGAAAATGATGGTCGTTCTTATCGACGTGACAGTGATAAATAAGATAGTTTTCTGAGCTAGTTCGCTCACTATAAACTTTAAAAACAAGCCAGGGCCTATAAGTCTTTACTTTTTTTAATTACACTGATGAAGTAAAGTAATTTTTTTTATTTGTAAATTTTATTTGTAGAACACAGGTGATACAGGTCTTATGTAAAAAAAGGTAATTACAGAGCTCTGTGTTTTGCCTATTGGCGTACAAATGTTATAAAACTTAAAAAGTACATCATATAAATGATATAACATACATGCTGGTGTGTCTGACCATGGGGCTTTAAATCCAGGGCTTGATTTTACTCGCTAAACTGAGCTACTTTTACTATAGGACCAACCCTAAAATCGGGGAAAATTTTTTGGCTTTTCCATAGAAAACGTCGACACCTGATCAGCCAAAATGTATGAAAAAGTAAAAATTTTTTTCGGGATTTCGGGGTTGGTGCCATAGTAAAAGTAGCTCAGTTTAGCGAGTAGAATCGAGCCCTGGATTTAAAGCCCCATGGTCAGTAACACACAGTATACAATTTAACATTCAAAACGCACAAACATTAAGTAAACAAAATATTGAGTAATAAAAATTAAACCATTACGTAGACTGGACAAGTTATAATTGGGTGTTTTAAGTATCGCTAAGAAAATCATTTATTGAGTAGTAGCACTTATTTATTAAATATGATTTTAATTGTATTTTAAATTGATCAGTTGGCAAGGACTTTATATTATTTGGGATACTATTAACAATTTTTGGGGCCATACCTAATATACTTTTGCCCAAGAAAGCGGTGTTGTGTTGACTATTGCAGATGTTGTAATGATATTGTATACGTACGGGTAGCCTGCGTTGTTGAGATACCATTTTGAACAGTTGCGGATTTGTTTTTATAAAATTTGCTAATTCATATATATATAACGCTGGAAACGTTAATATTTTTAATGATTTAAAGAACGGAACACATCTTTCTCTCATGTTTATTCCACAAATGGCCCGCACGCATCTTTTTTGGGCTATAAAAACAGCGTCTCTATGAACAGAGTTCCCCCAAAATAGAACGCCATATCTTAATATTGAAGCTACGATGCCATGATATGCGGTAAAAAGTATCTAATATATATATATATATATATGTAAACACAACATAACTAATTGACTATGCTTGTTTTGGAGAACTCGCATTTATTACATGTAGGTTTTAACTTACCTATTTTTACTAATATGATACTACAATAAAATTATGGATTGGTGTACGGGAACACTAAATACACATAATATTTGAATTACACTAAAATTACATGTCGGTAGAAATTCATGACAATCATTACGCATAACATTAAGTACGATTGCTTGCACTGAGTGCATAGTTTAAGCGATGCGAGCTGCCAGCGCTGCGGAACCGGTCCTCGGGCAACGTTTTTTGGTTTTTATACTATAACGCATTGAACATTAAACTTTAAATTAAGTACGAGTAATAGCATCTGGATTATTTAAATACCGACAACGGCATAGAAGCCATATAGAGAAAATAAAATTACAAATTTCGTTGTAACTAAATACCTGAGGTTTTTACCTAGCGTCAATGAGCCTATGCAATTACGTTTTCAATATTATTTTGATGTGTTAAATGCGTATTCCAGAATAAGACACCCAGAGGTAGGTAACCAAATTAATTGAAAACTGTTGACTCGACCACGAGTGCTGTTTGTTTTTCATTCCTTTCATAAAACACCTAAGTTACACAGGTCGTTAATATACAAATTGAACCTTCATGTATGCATGTTAAAGTTGACTTTCCAACAGATGTTGTCGTTCAATCGTGCTGGCAACTACTTATGTAATCTCATTTAAAGTTCTGAGTGGTTATTGACTGTTTGAGTATTATGTTAATTATGAAATGACAAGGTTCACCAACTCTGAATCTTTACTATACTTATTGAAATATAATTATCAGACATCGTAAATTTTATAGCATTTTCGGCGCAGCGGAGTGGTGTTAACGGAATTGGTATAAACAATTTATACCCTAATGATTAATTAGTGTTCATTACGTTAATATTAACCTTAATTTACCATGTCAGTTGGAATTATCTATAAGTAACTCCGATGCGTCAAAAATGAATGTCTGATAATTATGCGATAAAAAACATCAAAAACAAAATTCAATACTACCTATTAAACGATTTTTTAGGTAAATATACATAGGTATTTGATAAATAGACAGAGGGGTAACAATAAACAAAGCAAACATTCCCCAATTATATGAATGTGGCTGACAGCTGTGTATTTTTTTTCAATCAGGATCTGCCAGCCGATAAAAACGCGACCATGCTACTTCGAATCGAAGGGCCCCACTACTTTCGCAGGGCCCTAGTGTGTATGAGGTCATTAAACATGTATGGTGTTAATCATGGTGTGTGAAAGGCTGAACGCCCTCCAAACGCAGGGCACATTTTGACGCGCACAATGCAAGCGTGAGAGTCACTCGCTTGGGTTATCTAAAGCTAACCCCTGTAGAATCGTATGGAGTTGGCTTTCTTTATTTTATAAATGCAAATGGCGTCGTAGTGTACCTGGTAGTGACAATGCCTACGAAACTGGAGGTCGAATGATAAATTGATAATGGCATTTATTTGTTTTTATCATTAATATAAAATAAAATAAAATAAAATAACAACATTTATGTTTATATCAATTTAATTACCTACATCGTCGTCTAATAGTCCCTATCTTACTATAATATTTATTTATTGATCATTCTTGTAGTCGTCATTAAATTTGGCTCCCTGAAAACGCAATAATTTGTCTACATAACCAAGGCAGTAAAGTTGAGTAGGTAACTTTGGATTGAGCATGGAATTGTAATAGCTAATTCATAAGGAACCGCAATACTGAAGATTCAGTTTCCGTACAAACGTGTTACCACCACCGTTTTGGTTTAATTAATGACAGTCCTTCTTTGTCAGTTTCACATTGATCTGAAATTGATAATGTTTGTATAGATGGAATTAGAAAGATCCGTAACCAAAATGGGAAAATCGGAACTCTTATCGTTTAAAACTATAAGATATACGTTATAGTTAAAGTGATGAAAATTACTCTACACCGTGTTTTTATTGAATTCCGTTAACTTCGGGGTATGGTTAAGTACGTTTAAGAAAACTAAATGGCATAGTTAATTTTGAAAAAAAATATATTTTTTTGTTTTTTTTTTCAGAAAAATTAATATTAAAAAGTAATTAAATGTAGCATATAGCGTTGTTGTAACACGGGCATTACATTAAACTAAACCAAACAATTGAAATCTGTGACATATCAATGTCAATTCGAACATCGATCGACCGAGATTTTACTTAAGTTTAGTAGCAAATGTATGAACTCATTCTAAACACTAATCAATATGTAAACCGGCCTTAAGGCAAGTGTACAAGCTTGTAGAGGCCTTATAGGAAAAAAATAAAATATTGATTATCTTCGAAACGGAGTTAATTAGAATATCGGTGTCTTTGGGAAAGTTACTTGATTTAAGCTCAAGTATGCACCCTTGAAATTAACGGAAATCAAAAAAAACACGGTGTATAGGTGTATTTGTAAGCTGCTACAAAATTGCAGTTAAAGTTACATGTAGTTTTAAAGGAAGACTCAAAAAATTATAAAATTTTAAAGAAACGCAAAATCCAAGTTTGAGATACTTATTTTACCATACGAGAAATATAATCTTTGTTTTAGTTTATTTATATATTATTTCAGAAGAGAAAACATTTCACTTTCACTAATACAAAATTACTTCCAATTTAAAAATAATGTTGAAACTACATAGCCGTCTCCACACTGTGCACGAGCGTGTTTCACGCGGTCGACTTCAAGAGAGCGTTCACGGCTGACCGCCTCGCATGTGAAAACATACCCTTATAAACATATAGGGACCGTGCGCGTTGGAGGGTCTGCCATCTTGTGGCCTGAATCGGAAACACATGTACATTGCCAAAGCAAGTGCTACCATCTACCGTTCTCGTCGGTACGTTTCCTTGTGCGTAGTGGGTTTTGCCACCTTGTGAGCTACATCGGAAGCATAAACGATACATTTTTACGCCTCGCGCCAAAAATCTGACGGCTCCTATGCTGCATGACAAAGCTCCGAAGTAGCAAGACAAAATACGAACGTTTCCGAGAAAATACGAAGGAAAACAATTATGCACTACATCTGTAAGCAGCTGCAGCTTGGCGAGCTACGTAGTTGTAATATTTAGCCACCTTTCTCCCAAGGCCATCCTGTATGTAATACCCTAAGCAATCCACTATAAGCCCACCTGTTGCCGATAAAAGCGAGCCCTTTACGGTGACCGTGACACACGCTTTACGACTCTCTTTAGCTTATTTCTGAGATCATATGATCGCCGTAAACATTTATGGGTGAACTTCATTTATGTGCAATGTCTATTTCATTAACATTTAGGAGATATATCGGTAATCCGATAAAAATAAATTGGCACCTATTTTAGTAGTAATATTAGCTATTATTCGTTATAATTACACAACATGCTGTCCACCATTTTTACACGACTGCCCAAACAAAAAGAGTGTATTGTTTTCAGCGTTCATGTTTGTATGTATGTGAGTTTCTTTATTCCACCTTAACTTCTGAATGCCTTAACCGATTTAGACGTATGATACATCATTAGAATCCTTACGTCATCCCGGGTAACATAGGCTATGTGACGTCATTATAAAAACAATATGGCGGACTAAATACGCCATATTACGCAACCTTTAGAAAAAAATATCGTGCAAACCTATCGAATAGGGTATCAAAATGAAGGGCTGAAAGCCGATTGATACTATATATGCAACATGTGGGTTTAAGTTTCATTTTGAGAAAGTAAGAATTGACAAAATATGTTAAGAGAAGCTAATCTCATAAAACCAAATATTATTATTGAATGGGATACTTATTAAAATAAAAGGAAAGGGTTTGACCGCTGATCATAAAAAAATATAATTATATTATATTAGGTAGGTACATACTACTCATAGTTTTTAAAACATGTTCGTAATTGCGCTTATGGAATCAAAAAGTTTAAAATATAACTTCTATTTATTAATCGATACGATACAAAGTCCGTCTAAGCTAACTCTGCACCGACTTTGGCAGAACAAATCGTGAAAGTATCATTATAACCGTATGGTTTGATTTAATTTTAACATTTATGATGATAATGACATTTTTTTTAAGGCCGAAGGGTGAGCTCCACGTAGGGCCTACGGCTCAGAGCGTAAGAAAGATGTGCGCTTCCTGCAACTTGTCCAAGTATATGCACTCGGTCCAAAGCCAGGCGCCAAAGACGCCCCCACACTAAAAGGGTCAGGCGTAGCCCGACGTACGTGACACGCTATACGCTTACCAAAGCCGGGCGCCTTTGGCGCCCTCATACTCAAAGCATCGGCCGTAGCCCGACATACGTGGCGCGTTGTACGCGTTCCAAAGCCGGGCGCCTTCGGCGCCCTCATACTAAAAGAGTCGGGCGTAGCCCGACGTACATACGTGGCGCACTGCGCGCGGTCCAAGGCCAGGCGACTTCTACTTTCTCATACTAAAAGTGTCGAGCGTAGTCCGACGTACGTGACACGCTGTACGCATACCAAAGCCAGGCACCTTCAAATCTCTCATATTAAAAGTATTGGGTGTAGCGTGACACGCTGTATGATTACCAAAGCCGGCCTCATACTCAAAGCGTCAATACACTTAGAACACCAATCAACTTGCTTAATTAAATAAATTAATTAAACATTAAAAAACACGACTGCGAAAAAGCGAACTGAAAAGACAAAAATAATTTTTAGTTGTGTTAGTTACTCAACTTAATGAATGTAAAAAATTATTAGAATATGAGTGTTTAGTGAAGGTTATAAACAACAAACGCAAAAGTTTTATGCTCATTTAGGATCGTGACTGTACCTGTGTATTTTATTTCAATTGCAGTCGGGGACCTTTTAAATGGGAAAATGTCAATACATCAAGGTCCCCGACTGCAATTGAAATAAAATACACAGGTACAGTCACGATCCTAAATGAGCATAAAACTTTTGCGTTTGTTGTTTATAACCTTCACTAAACACTCATATTGTAATAATTTTTTACATTCATTAAGTTGAGTAACTAACACAACTAAAAATTATTTTTGTCTTTTCAGTTCGCTTTTTCGCAGTCGTGTTTTTTAATTTTTAATTAATTTATTTAATTAATTTATTTAATTAATTTATTTTATTTTATACTTTTTAGAATTTTTACATTCATTAAGTTGAGTAACTAACACAACTAAAAAATATTTTTATCTTTTCAGTTCGCTTTTTCGCAGTCGTGTTTTTTAATTTTTTATTTATTTAATTAATTTTGGGGTCATGATTTCGTTAATAATCATTTGAAGTCACTTTATATTACTTTTGCGAGGGCGTCCTCAGTACAGAAAGGCACGCAGAGCGCCGCATATATCGGGCTACGCCCGACTACTTTGGAACGCGTACAGTGCGCCACGAACGTCGGGCTACGCCCGACGCTTTGAGCAAGAGGGCACTGAAGGCGTCTTGGTAAGGGTACAGCGTGTCACGTATGTGGGCCTACGCCCGACACTTAGCATGAGAGAGTCAAAGGCGCCTGGCTTTGGACCGAGTGCAGCGCGCCACGTACGTCGGGCTACATCCCACTCTTTTACCATTAGGGCGCCGAAGGCGCCCGGCTTTAGAACGCGTACAACGCGCCTCGTACACGCCCGACGCTTTGAGTAAGAGGGCGCCGAAGGCGCCCGGCTTTGGTAAGCGTACAGCGTGTCACGTACGTCGGGCTACGCCCGACACTTTTAGTATGAGTATGTTGAGGGGACTGGCTTTGGACCGCGTGCAGCGCGCCACGTACGTCGGGCTACGCCCGACGCTTTGAGTATGAGGCCGGCTTTGGTAATCATACAGCGTGTCACGCTACGCCCGATACTTTTAATATGAGAGAGTCGAAGGCGCCTGGCTTTGGACCGCTTGCAGCGCGCCACGTACATCGGGCTACGCCAGAACCTTTAAGTATGAGAGAGTCGAAGGCGCCTGGCTTTGGACCGAGTGCAGCGCGCCACGTACGTCGGGCTACATCCGACTCTTTTACCATTAGGGCGCCGAAGGCGCCCGGCTTTAGAACGCGTATAACGCGCCTCGTACACGCCCGACGCTTTGAGTAAGAGGGCGCCTTCGGCGCCCGACACTTTTAGTATGAGAAAGTAGAAGTCGCCTGGCCTTGGACCGCGCGCAGTGCGCCACGTATGTACGTCGGGCTACGCCCGACTCTTTTAGTATGAGGGCGCCGAAGGCGCCCGGCTTTGGAACGCGTACAACGCGCCACGTATGTCGGGCTACGGCCGATGCTTTGAGTATGAGGGCGCCAAAGGCGCCCGGCTTTGGTAAGCGTATAGCGTGTCACGTACGTCGGGCTACGCCTGACCCTTTTAGTGTGGGGGCGTCTTTGGCGCCTGGCTTTGGACCGAGTGCATATACTTGGACAAGTTGCAGGAAGCGCACATCTTTCTTACGCTCTGAGCCGTAGGCCTACGTGGAGCTCACCCTTCGGCCTTAAAAAAAATGTCATTATCATCATAAATGTTAAAATTAAATCAAACCATACGGTTATAATGATACTTTCACGATTTGTTCTGCCAAAGTCGGTGCAGAGTTAGCTTAGACGGACTTTGTATCGTATCGATTAATAAATAGAAGTTATATTTTAAACTTTTTGATTCCATAAGCGCAATTACGAACATGTTTTAAAAACTATGAGTAGTATGTACCTACCTAATATAATATAATTATATTTTTTTATGATCAGCGGGTCAAACCCTTTCCTTTTATTTTAATAAGTATCCCATTCAATAATAATATTTGGTTTTATGAGATTAGCTTCTCTTAACATATTTTGTCAATTCTTACTTTCTCAAAATGAAACTTAAACCCACATGTTGCATATATAGTATCAATCGGCTTTCAGCCCTTCATTTTGATACCCTACTCGATAGGTTTGCACGATATTTTTTTCTAAAGGTTGCGTAATATGGCGTATTTAGTCCGCCATATTGTTTTTATAATGACGTCACATAGCCTATGTTACCCGGGATGACGTAAGGATTCTAATGATGTATCATACGTCTAAATCGGTTAAGGCATTCAGAAGTTAAGGTGGAATAAAGAAACTCACATACATACAAACATGAACGCTGAAAACAATACACTCTTTTTGTTTGGGCAGTCGTGTAAAAAAGGAAAAATAGTTAAGGAAAATTAGGGGGGGGGGGGGTCTGGACATCGGATGATGGTAGCATGAAGTAGGAGGAAACGGGGTCATTCGAAGCATGATTTTTGGATGATTTTAGGGGGGGGGGGGGGGTCAAAAATCGTCAAATATAGATGTCGTAATTTATGGACAGCCCCTATGTTGTTATTTTTTTACATATTCTTTATCTTTATAAACCGTAGTTTTTCTTTTTCACGTACCTACTGAGACTGACTGACCAAAGAACGGTGCATAATTACGCTCCTATGAAGGCTGAATCACTGTTTTTTCCCAAGGCATCACCTCAATTAACTGTCAGACATACCTATTCTTGTATCAAGAGTCGAATAATCGAATAAATACGCTAGTCTTAAATTACAATCAATTTCTTGCCACTTAGCCGAGCTATTGAATTCTACGTCTAGATAATATAATTCCATTAGGCCTAGATAGCGAAATAGGAAAATAAAGTAAAAAAGTAAAGTAAAAGATGAGGTGAGAATGGGTCTCGTCAGCTGGGGTCAAAAAGGTTCAGGAAAAACAGTGTCTTTAACTTGGATACATTTTTTTAAGGTTTCTTCATGCAACTATTAAGAAGTAGATGGTTTTAACATGTCGGTAAGGCGAAATTACGAAAATTTTAGGCTTAAAGACCGTATACATTTTGAGTCATTATTAGAGTGAACTCACAATGGTCTTGTACCATAAACCCTACTGACGCTTAAGTCCGCTACCCCGATTTCCGCCATTTTGAACTATTTCCAAAAAATCTCATCACGCAAATAATATAATAATAATAATAATACGCAGTGGAAGTTAGACCTAGGACGTAAAGCTTTGTAGACTGGGTGACTACGACTAGCCTAGAAAATCCTATAAACGGTTCTTTAGTTTGTAAGCAACCTTATTTAGATATGTAGCTGGCAGTGTTCTCTCTTTCATAAATACTTTGCCTCGTGTTTCTAATTGCCTAGGAATGGTAATAACAGCTAGCTTTGTATTTAATTTACACTAAACGCCACTTCACCTGAGGCTCGGCCATACTAACAGCTGCTTTAGGGTCTCCCCAGATATATCGACGCGCATTCGGCAAAAGCCGATAGGAAAAAGCTTTATGTCCGCGCAATAAGAGCGAAGAAGTCGTCGTTTTGCTCGGCTCGCATCGGCCGGCGCCTGCTGATTTGATGCGTCGACGGCTTTTTCGCTCTTATTGCGCAGACATAAAGCTTTTTCCTATCGGCTTTTGCCGAATGCGCGTCGATATATCTGGGGAGACCCTTACATAGCCACGAGGCAAATCGGCAAGTTCCATTTGTAATTTCATACTGTACGAATAGTTAAGTGTTAAAAAAAGTTGTTGATAAGTAAGAGTCCCATATTTTTATGTAGCTTGAAGCTTGTTGGTACATAATAAGTATATTTTTCTTATAAACAGTAGGTAAATATGCCGACTTAAATGGAATACCTAGACTGTGATGATATCGCACTAGGTACCTTTTTAAACGAAAATGTTACCTTTATTTGTTGCGTATTAAAGAATACTTTACGTCGATCGAGTGCTAAGTTGACAAGGTGAGCCTTACTTAACCTATATTTCTTTACAATGTGAATTATTATTTTTAGAACAAATTAAAAAAAAACTTAATTATAACAATCAGTGGGTGAATAATATACGAAACAAACTACTCTTGAAGAAATTTTAACGTATTTAAAAACTAATTGCAAGTGATTTGGCACCGTAGTAAATTATATGTAATAACCACATTAATTATTGTAACAACCAACTTCCTTATACTTTTCTTCCAAAACACAATATTTTGAATATTGAAGAGTTCCGTTGTATAATATCTCACTACAAGAGTGAGATCGGAACTCTTTAGTTAGCGGCAAGAGAACGAAGCGCTTTAAGTGATAAGCTTTGGTTTCAAACAAAACATAATTAGAGATGAACCATGTTTAAACTACGCACCCTCACCAGTACCTACGGATATGATGGTCGTTCTTGTCTACGTGACAGCGTGATATAACGGTGCACGTCACTTTCTATCCCACGGTGTTAAAAAGTGACAATTATTTTATCACGTGGATAAAGATGGATAAAACCATCCAATAATACGCCTGCTGAGCACGTACTCATACGCCAACATCATTTTTGTTCTGTGTGTGTGCATGCGTCTGTAAGACTAGTTTAGATGAGCTTTTAGAGAGGTGAGCACTTGGCGCGAAACTAACTGCGTAACGTTACGCCGTTACGGATCGCTGTTCGCAAATTGCGGGCATCTCTCTCTGTCACTCTAAGTACGCTTTCAGTTGAGTAAAAGAGAAAGATTCACGCAATTTACGAATTTCGGTTTTCGCGGTAGCCCCTCTGTTCTACCAGATTTGCAGGGAAAACTTTTCGTACCTCTTTTTCGCCATTTGAATTAGTTACTTCTTTACCATCATCAAACTTTGTACCATTAAGTCGCATTACATAGGACTTTTACGAGTACTACTTTATTTTTATTTGATCTTAGTTCAAAACCGAAGACAAAAATAATTTTAAAACGGTATCCTTCCACACGGAACTCTAAACACTAATATAATTTTTTCCTACTTGCCAGTGATAATTACTGGTGGTAAGTAATGATAAGTTTGTTCACAGCGACCTTTCTCGCCTGTTCGGCTGCATTTAGGAATAACATTTCGAGTCAAATCGTTTTTGTGCAATGCTACGACTGCATCATGCCCAGGTATTCAACCAAATAAAATAACTAATTACGCAGAATAGTTTCACATTGCATTTGAATATCAAACGAATTATTTTTCGAGTTAATTTCTAAAATAAACATGTTACATTTTAGCTTCTTTGTAAACGTATCATCTGCTTATTTACTTACATCCTGAAATATAACTGAAGTCCTTCCTTATTGTTCTATCAAGTCGAAATAATACGAGTAACTACCATGGTATAATAATATACTCCGCCTGGTACTCTCTTCCGACCACGTGACTGACACAAGCCTACGTCATCATGAGACAGCGCTATATGATAATATGCAATAGCGCTATATAAAGTGACAATGTTATTGTGACGTAGGCTTGTGTCACTCTGGGAAGAGAAGACCATGTTTTATTAGACTATGAGTAACTACTAGCTTTATCGTACCTTTATGTATCATTCAATCGCTTGCAACGTTTTCACAACAAGCAACTATACTAGCGGCATCTACCGGCAAAATAGTATTCTATAATTCATAATTTATCAGCGGCGATAGCACAGTCGCATTTTTATCGCTTGTCACCATGCCTGTCACGTTCTAACAAGTATATAAATTCGAAAATGACGGGCATAGCGACATGCGATAATGGAACCATGCTGCGCCCGCATATAAAGATCATTTTGTATGTAACTGACAGTGTATGATTAATACCAATAAAAATCTATCTATCTATCTATCTATCTATGGCGCTCTAGTTTTTTTTTTCTATAAAACAGTTTATTTCAGCTATCCGAAAGATGTCTTCACATTGAACTACATGAGCAGAATTCGATTCTTGCTCAACATGATTGCGTCATGGCCTAACCAAGAGTTTGGAGGCTCAAACATTTGGAGGCAAGCGGCATCATTGTACCGATGTGTACTCATCACTTTTGTGGTGTTCAACATGACTACCACTATATCTTACCTGCAGAAGTATGTGAACCATGATTTGGCGCACTCGTATGTCAATATGATGTTGGCCAGCGTGTATCTTGTGAGTAATGGCACAAAATGCTAGAAAGATGATAGCAATATACAAAAACCTTGTTCTTAGAGAACTTTTACAAGCAACGCCTGATATCAAAGTTTCACAACGGAAGGTCAAAAATGTTGTTCTCTTTCGCCTCTTAATCTAAAACAATACATCATAGATAATACCTACATTAAGTTACCAGGCCAGGCTGCTATTTTTACACGACTGCCCAAAAAAAAGAGTGTATTGTTTTCAGCGTTCATGTTTGTATGTATGTGAGTTTCTTTATTCCACCTTAACTTCTGATAGCCTTAACCGATTTAGACGTATGGTACATCATTAGAATCCTTACGTCATCCCGGGTGACATAGGCTATGTGACGTCATTATAAAAACAATATGGCGGACTTAATACGCCATATTACGCAACCTTTAGAAAAAAATATCGTGCAAACCTATCGAGTAGGGTATCAAAATGAAGGGCTGTGAAAGCCGATTTATAATATATACGCAACATGTGGGTTTAAGTTTAAGTTTGAGAAAGTAAGAATTGACAAAATATGTTAAGAAAAGCTTATCTAATAAAACCAAATATTATTATTGAATGGGACATTAAAAAGAAGGGGTTTGACCGCTGATCATAAAAAAATATAATTTTATTATATTAGGTACAGTATACTACTCATAGTTTTTAATACACCTTCTAAATTGCGCTAATGGAATCGAAAAGTTTAAAATATAGCTTCTATTTATTAATCGATATGATGCAGTCTCTCTAAGCTAACTCTGCACCAACTTTGGTAGAACAAATTGTGAAAGTATCATAATAACCGTATGTTTTTATTTAATTTTAACATTTATGATGATGATATTTTCACACTTTGTCTTAGCGAATGCTATGCAAAGTCAGCTTGGTATTTTCTGGATAAATGATTTCTTCTAAAAAAAATTGTAGATTCTTTCCTAGGACGCCCGACGTACGTGGCGCGCTGAACGCGTTCCAAAACCGGGCGCCTTCGGTGTCCTCATACTAAAAGCGTCGGGCGTAGCCCGACGTACGTGGCGCGCTGTACGCGTTCCAAAACCGGGCGCCCGCATACTAATAGAGTCGGGCGTAGGTAGCCCGACGTACGTGGCGCGCTGCGCGCGGTCCAAAGCCAGGCGCCTTCGACCCTCTCATACTAAAAGTGTCGGGCGTAGCCCGACGTACGTGACACGCTGTACGCTTACCAAAGCCGGGCGCCTTCAGCGTTCTCATACTCAAAGCGTCGGGCGTAGCCCGACGTCCGTGGCGCGTTGTACGCTTACCGAACACGGGCGCCTTCGGCGCCCTCATACTTTAAGCGACGTACGTGGCGCGCTGTACGCGTTCCAAAGTCAGGCGCCTTCGGCGCCCGCATACTAAAAGAGTCGGGCGTAGGTAGCCAGACGTACGTGGCGCGCTGCACGCGGTCCAAAGCCAGGCGCCTTCGACCTTCTCATACTAAAAGAGTCGGGCACAGCCCGACGTACGAGACACGCTGCACGCTTACCAAAACCAGGCGCCTTCGGCGTCCTCATACTCAAAGCGTCGGGCATAGCCCGACGTACGTGGCGCGCTGCGCGCGGTCCAAAGCCAGGCGCCTTCGACCTTCTCATACTAAAAGTGTCGGGCGTAATAGCCCTACGTACGTGACACGTTGTACGCTTACCAAAGCTGGGCGCCTTTGGCGCCCTCATACTAAAGCGTCGGGCGTAGCGCGACGTACGTGGCGCGCTGAACGCTTACCAAACCCGGGTGCCTTCGGCGCCCTCATACTTAAAGCGTTGGGTGTACCCCGACGTACGTGGCGCGCTGCACGCGTTCCAAAGCCAGGCGCCTTCGGCGCCCTCATACTAAAAGAGTCGACGTACGTGACACGTTGTACGCTTACCAAATCTGGGCGCTGGAGGCGCCCTCATACTAAAGGAGTCGGGCGTAGCCCGACGTATGTGACGCGCTGCACGCGGTCCAAAGCCAGGTGCAAATCATAAAACATATGGTTGGTTTAAAAAATCTAAAAAGTATAAAATAAAATAAATTAATTAAAAATTAAAAAACACGACTGCGAAAAAGCGAACTGAAAAGACAAAAATAATTTATAGTTGTGTTAGTTACCCAGTCACATGATTGATATTTTTCATTGACTGTACCTGTGTATTTTATTTCGATTGCAGTCGGGGACCTTTTAAATGGGAAAATGTCAATACATCAAGGTCCCCGACTGCAATTGAAATAAAATACACAGGTACAGTCAATGAAAAATATCAATCATGTGACTGGGTAACTAACACAACTATAAATTATTTTTGTCTTTTCAGTTCGCTTTTTCGCAGTCGTGTTTTTTAATTTTTAATTAATTTATTTTATTTATGATTTTAATTCGATCTAAATAGATTTTAACAATTCTATCATTTTCTCGAATTTCTTTCTTCGAATTTATTCTTACTTTTCAGCAAAGATTATTCCTGCCGTTTCAAAAGAAGTACTGTTTAATGATAAAAAGATTTGTATTGGAATTTCATTTAATCCACCACAAGCACAAAACGGAAAACGCTGCACAGGTAAAAACTGTAACCATTAGCTAGAGTAAAAGTATTAAAGCACTTCTTAATTGCCACTAAAGTCCCAAGTCATACTGAAAATATGGCATGTACAATTGTACAGATGTAGTGCTAAATTATTTTCCATCGTATTTTCACGGAAACGTACGAACGTCTCTAGCTATTTCAATCAGTCTCGGAACAAAAAGTACTGAGGTTGACTGAAGTAGCATGACAAATACGAACGTTTCCGAGAAAAATACGATGGAAAACAATTATGCACTACATCTGTATATATTTTTTTTTTAATTTTGCAGGTGTACGATCGGGTCAACAGAATTTGTGCCATCGTTACTGCAGTAAGCGTGTCACACACAACTGGCTTACCGCTGTTTTATAACGGCATTCCTTTATATAACAACATTAAAGCCGGAATGTTCACCAATCATAGACCAGCCAATGGCACATTCCAGCACTCCGTTTACTTTGACTTGCCTTTCGACCAGTATGGAACCTTCGATGGTTATCTGATTGTGTTCTTTTACAATATCTACGTTTCTTACAACGCTTGTATTGGAATTTGTATGTACGATGCGTTAGTTTTTTCCATCGTGTTCCATATTTGGGGTCACATAAACATACTTACACATGACCTGAAACATTTCCCTCTTACAAGCCCTCAAGCCTTCACGATGACGGCTCCAAGTCAGTTTACGCAAGAGGACATGTTTGGTCGATTAAAGGGCATCGTCAAACATCATCAAATGATCAAAGAGTAAGTTTATAAGAGTATTAATAGGAATTAGGATAATGCCTTAGAGAAAGGGTTTGAAATTTGAAAAATGAGTGGCACCTTAACCCAAAATATAGACACTAAGTAAATAAATAAAATCATTGTTATTGGGCTAAGGTAAGGGCGACATCGGCTAGATATTTGGTTTTGTACCCAAGCTAACGAAATTTTTTACGCCTACGGTCGGACCTTTTGCTGTTCAAAACATAGCTTTTGCCAAACTTAAAGACTTTGAACGTTTTTCATTGACAGATTCTGTTTGCATCATGAGCGAAAATAAATATAAAAGTAAATAAATAATAAATATTTGGAGACCGTCTTACACAGATTGAACTGTTATTTTAAATGGTTTCTAATTTTCAGATTTATGAGATGCACTTCAGATGCGTTTAGTATCTCTTTGTGCTGTTACCTCCTATTTCACCAGCTGAGTGGTTGCGTCTTACTCTTGAAATGCTCTTCACTGGTGAGTTCATATTCGTTTGCTCTAAAAATATTTTTTACAAATAGCTTATATTTACTGAAAACTACAAATGCGCTTACATGTGCATGTTCAGATATTTTGAGCACCTCGGCTGCTCCGATATATCTAATGGCGGCTGTACTTCTCCCGTCGCTTAATAATCTTGTTATGTTTATTTTGACAGGATCCAATTGCTCTGGGAAGATATGGTTTATTAACGATTATGGTGTTTCAACAATTAATAGAAACATCAGTCATTTTCGAACTTGTCAACTCAAAGGTCTGAAATATTTTGTACCTACCTTAATTCAAACATTATAACTCAAAGTCTTTGTGTCTATAAATAAGTGTATGTAACTAAAATTGTGGTAATCCGTTTAAATGGCATAAATCGTGCCCTGCACTGCAGCGGTATCATGGTCGCATTTTTATCGCCTGTCATGCCATGCGTCACTTTCGCACTTACTTATTTGTTAGAACGTGACAGGCATGGTGACAAATGATAAAGAGCCGACCATCTTAGCCCTACTGATTAGGAAAAAGAATAAAACACAATGTATAACGCGTATAAAAAAATATTTTTTTACCTATGGTGAAAGTTGTCCATGTCAACTAGCCCTCCAAATGCAGTTTTTTTCTAGTTTTTCTAATCAGTACATGACACCGACTATGTTCTTAAACGGGCCACCATTTTTATTTACAAGCTTTTATTCAGTTTCACCTGTCCCGTTGTCTGTAATCAAATCTTGCAAGTTTGATCCACTTCCCGGTTTCCGATTGATCTGAAATTTTGCACGCATGTATAAATCGGATGACAATGTAATATTGGTACCATCGAGCTGATCTGATGATGAAGACAGGAGGTGGCCATAGGAACTTTGTGATGAAACAACGCAACCTAATTGTGTTAGGGGTTTTTAGAATTGTCTCGATGAGTATTAGTTGTCTGTCGTAAGAAAAGTACAGTCAGCGATAAAATCTTGTACCAAAAATGAAAATTTTGCCAAAAACTTTTTGTTACAACGTTAAATAAATGTAATTTTTCGGGCAGAGTGACACTCTCGCGGACCATGTGTACCGGCTGCCGTGGGAGGACATGGACCTGAGGAACAGGAGGGTCGTGTTAATCCTCCTCCATAACGTGCAGAAATCACTGGCTCTGAAGGCCGGAGACATGGTGCCAGTCGGAGTGCTGACTATGTCTACGGTAGGTAATTAATTACCACATTACTTTTTAGGGTTCCGTACCCAAAGGGTAAAAACGGGACCCATTACTAAGCTCCACTGTCCGTCCGTCTGTCTGTCCGTTTGTCTGTCACCAGGCTGTATCTCATGAACCGGAATTCTGTCTAGACAGTTGAAATTTTCACAGATGATGTATTTCTGTTGCCGCTATAACAACAAATACTAAAAAGTACGGAACCCTCGGTGGGCGAGTCCGATTCGCACTTGTCCGGTTTTTTATACTCATAGCCTTTACACTGCTGGGCAAAGGCCTCGTGTCGTCCGCCGCATTGTGCAAGTCAGTCGTCACAAAATCTATAAAATTATATACTGACTTAAGTATGTTTCAAAAATATAATAACTAATGTATCTAAATTCTGTGTGACTTGGTTTGGTAAAATTATTAATATTATAATACATATAATGTTACAGATAATAAGAACATCGTGCTCCTATTTCATCATGTTAAGAACATTGACGGACGAATGAGACGGAGAAGACATGTGCATCATCACGAAGAAAACAAAAATCGGTTAAATAAAAAATAAAATAAAAGAAAAAATGCGTTTTAGTTCAGCCAAGTATATTTTAAGTGGATACTGTACACTGTACAGTCGCCATCAGATATATCGGAGCGGCCAAGGTGTTCACAATATCTGAACACGCGCTCTAACGCCCTAAGAGAGGCGTGTTCCGATATTTGTGAGCACCTTGGCCGCTCCGATATATCTGATGGCGACTGTACAGCCCTCCAACGCATTTACAACTTAAACGCAATTTTCTTTTTTAAGGCATTTGTTGATGAAAAAGGGTGTCACAAATAATTATATGCCTACTAAAATAGAATATACCTATTAACATACCTATATGTAATTCGAATCCATACTTACAAGAAAATATTATTTTTGTTTGAAATACTGGTAAATCACTATGACAGTTTAAAACAAAGAGTAAAGTAAGTATCTATCTAATACCTTTAAACGAGCAATTCTTGTTTATTTATTTATATATACAGGGTGATTCATAATACTCTAAATTAATAACTTTTTTTTCAACACGACTAGAAAATTAACGTTAACCTCACTAAGGCCCACTTGCAACATCTCAATAACCCGCGGCTAAGCGGTAAAACCATTAACCCAGTGTCAAATTGTACTGGTAATCATGGTAACTCCAGGTTTAACCGGTTAACCCCAGGTTAGTGGAATGGTGCAAGTGGGCCTTATACTGAAACGAAGCAGTTGCTTATAATTTACGAAATGCGCAGTGTTAGTCCTGCTCACGTCTCCAGAATCACCCTGTCCCTGTATACATATTTCCGGGACAGCTTATTTCCGCTTATCTTTTTTAGGGTTCCGTACCCAATGGGTAAAAACGAAACCTTATTTATTACAAAGACTTCACTGTCGGTTTGTCTGTCACCAGGCTGTATCTCATGAACCGTGATAGCTAGACAGTTGAAAATTTCACAGATGATGTATTTCTGTTGCCGCTATAACAACAAATACTAAAAAGTACGGAACCCTCGGCGGGCGAGTCCAACTCGCACTTGTCCGGTTTTTTAACTATAAATGCAGTTCTGTTTAAAGAAGAAACTTACGCAATTTCTCTGAGCTTAAAGTTCTAAAATCCTTGTTGTCTAAAAAGAGCTTTAAATGTCAAAGTTCGGATAAAAACTGCTTATTACCTGCGTTGGAACACCATAGGTAATAGGTTTTTACAGTAGGTACATATATGCTGCTACTTTACCGCCCTAGTGCGGTAATTAGCACAATACGTGCCTATGTCGAAAATTTAGAGGGCCATATGTACTGTAAAACGTTGTACAATACACGTGCAAAAAGGTAATTCGCAACTCGTGTCGATTTAACACTCCCTTAGGTCGTGTTTCAATTTATCGCCAATAGTTGCGGATTCCCTACATTTGGCACTTGTATCGTAATGTACTATTATAACACTTAACATTAACAGTGATACGGAGACTATGGAGCCTTTTGCTTAATATACAAATTGCTTTTAATGTTGGATTATGTTCTAATTTGCCATTATAAAACCAATAAACCAATACCTATTATCTTTTTATTGTTTTAAAAAATTCTCATTCGTTTGAATCAACCCGGTATATTGTTAAAAAAAATTAAAATTCTAACCACCTATTTTTCAATATAACAAAACCTGGTCCGTAAAGTCTCATTTATTGTATAACTATAGAACCTATTATTTTTCTTAATAAATATAACATAAGTGGTGGTGGCCGAGTGGATATGACTTCCGACTTTCGATCCAGAGGTCGCGGGTTCAAATCCTGGCTCGTACCAATGAGTTTTTCGGAACGTATGTACGAAATATCATTTGATATTTACCACTAGCTTTTCGGTGAAGGAAAACATCGTGAGGAAACCTGCATACATCTGCGAAGAAATTCAAAGGTGTATGTGAAGTCCCCAATCCGCATTGGGCTAGCGTGGGGACTCTAGCCCAAGCCCTCTCGCGCATGAGAGGAGGCCTGTGCCCAGCAGTGGGACGTATATAGGCTGATTATTATATATTATATTATTTATTACAAATATAACATATAATTACCGAATATTTTCTGGTAACAATAGTAATCATTTACCTAATTATGATCTATATATTAAATAATAAATAGTAACCTAAAATTAAAACTACCTACAAAACTAAACTAACATTAAAATAAACCTACTTAAAAATTTAACTACAATAGAAAAAATACCCACCTAAATTATGACTAGCTTAATAATAGCATATTATTATCACACTATGTAATACGGATCTTTTTAGCCGTTTCGCCTACTCAGGCAGGCCAGTCGTTGCGTCCCAACCAAAGAGAATAGATAGTATAGAGGGCTATTGTCGTAGTAAATTTTGTAGTCACAGTAAATTTACTGTTGGTTCCAACATACACGAACATGCCCAGGTAATTTCCATAGCATCTGGTTAGGTTTTATTTGACTAGGGTAAAGGAGACCTGAGCGTTTCTTATATTTTTTGTCATTTTTATATATTGTGACCTTTTTGCCACTTTTGTGTTATTTCTACTCAGAATCACGAGCTCTTTCGATCCTAATAGGATAAAAAACTGTCCCAGAGTTTTATTTCTATTGCGTTACCATGTCCCCATATACTTTGTATGGCGGTAACAAAAAGGAAAGTTAGAAATATGTATGGAAATTCTAGGACATTTTTTTTCTCCTATAAGGATGAAAAGGGCTCGCGATCCTCACTAGAAATAACACAAAAGTGGCCAAAAAGGTCACAATATATAAAAGTGGCAAAAAAGGTCACAATATATAAAAGTGGCAAAAAAAAGAAACGCTCACCTAATCATGAATTCTTAATAAATTGTTAGTATGGAGGTGTTCCACTTACCTAACTTAATGTTATAATACTTACAAATATTACAAAATGTTCGTTAAATATACCTCTTCTTCTTCCTCGCGTTATCCCGGCATTTTGCCACGGCTCATGGGAGCCTGGGGTCCGCTTGACAACTAATCCCATGATTTGACCTAGGCACTAGTTACGAAAGCGACTGCCATCTGACCGTCCAACCCAGAGGGGAAACTAGGCCTTTTTGGGAGTCCGGTTTCCTCACGACGTTTTCCTTCACCGAAAAGCGACTGGCAAATATCCAATCATATTTCGTACATAAGTTCCGATTCAAAGTCGCACGCTCTTACCGCTAGGCCACCAGCGCTTTTTTAAATATACGTATAGCATAAAAATGTCAATCATCATATTTTTCACCTAAATATATCAACAAGTGGCCAAGTAGATCGATTATATCAAACTTGACATGTGGAAAGCTTATTAGCTTATTAGCCTAGAGTATATCTTTTCAGTGATCCGGCAAATATATTCTCTTTGACTTACATGAAAACACTTAGATTCTGGCTCAATAGTATCGCGTCGTGGCCACACAAAGTATCTGGAGGCTCGAATATCACGACAAACATGACAACTATTTACCGTTGTATGCTAATTATGCTTCTTGTTATGAACATTTGTACAACCATAACTTATTGGAAGAAGCACGTAGACACCGATTTTGGACATATGTATCTCAACGTAATGCTGTCATCTATATGTCTTGTGAGTATGTTATTATCAGAGATCGGACAAATTGGCGTCATTGCTCGCAATAATGTGGACATGACTCCAAAATTGATTAAATAATTAATCATTTAATTAATTTCTTACCTGAGGTTTAATTTTGATTCCTAATCAATAAATAACACAAAGATTTCTTATAATGTAAAATTATTTAAAAAAGAAAATAATCAGTATGTTTTCCAAATTTTCTGTAGGTAGGCAGGTACTCATTTATTTATATCAAAAAGATATTTAAGTGCTATTTATTGACTAGGGAACAAAATTAATACTCAGGTAAAAAAATAATTAAATGATTAATTATTTAATCAATTTTGGAGTCATGTCCACATTATTGCGAGCAGTGACGCCAATTTGTCCGATCTCTGGTTATTATTGAAACTCAAATTTCTGATAGGTACGCACTCAAAGTTTTACCAAGATGAAACTCAAGAATCAGAAATACGTGTGTTCGCAAAAGCAAGCTTAAAGGATGACTCATGCTAGACCGGACCGGGCCCGTGTCGGAGCTTACAGCGCTTCGTTTTTTGTGGAACACGTGATCACGGATCAGCCTTCATTGAAAATGCCATGTCGCCCATGTCGGACGCCTCGGCCCGGGCACGGCCCGGTCTAGCGAGTCATCCTTAATGTGGAACTGGGTCGATTTGTAAAAAATTGGCCCATAACAATTATACAACAATAACAATGACAATTAATTAATTCGTTGTTTTTTTCATTTTCAGCAAAGATTGTTCCTACCCTTCCAGGAGAAGTATTGTTCAGTCGTGAAGAAATTCATTTTGGAATTTCATTTAATCCACCACAGGCACGACGCAGATTCCCTTCAGGTACACAAAATTAAAAAAACTGCAATAACGTTAACTATGATGATGATGATCCTTCCGGCCGATTTCGTCAAGGCGACCACTTCGACTCCTAGTTAACTATACGTTAACTATAAAAACATTATAAAGGATTATTCACGCTGGATCGGGCCGGGGCCGGGCCAGAGCTTCCGGCTCTTCGTTTTATATGGAAAGCACCACGCGATCACCGATCAGCCGCCATAGAAAATAACATATCGGACGCCCCGACCCAGGCTCGCCCCGGTCTAGCATGAGTTAACATTTTAACAAGCTTTTGACTCACATTTTTAAAACACACAATAAATCATAAAATCAAATGTACACACTTAATGCTACTAATATAAATACTCGTTTGCTTAATATCAGCCATGTTTTTGTATTAAAAATATTTAACTCTATCATTTCAGGTGTACGATCGGGTCAATAAAATGTGCACAATAGTTTCTGTCGCCAGCCGATCGCAGACAGTCGTAGCAATAATTTTGTATAACATGGTACCTTTATACAACAGCTACAAAGCTGGAATGTTCAGTGAACACAGGCCACAAAACGCTACATTTCAACACGCTGTTGATTATGAGCTACCATTAAATCAGTACACCGTATACCGTGATTACATCATTGTATTTATTTACAACTGGTACACGTCCTATAACGTAGCTATTGGTATTTGTATGTATGATCTCTTCATTTTTACCATAGTGTTTCATATTTGGGGTCATTTAAATATTCTTATTCATGATCTGAAATATTTTACACCGAGTTTTCAATGTTTTGAGAATAATTATCTAGTCCCTGCTACACAAGAAGATATAGCAAGTCGGTTAAAAGATATTATAAAGCGCCATCAAAAAATTAAAGTGTAAGTAATTTTTTTATTTATTAATAACTGGATATAAAGATACAATCCATTGAAAAACATTTAATAACATAACATTTTAAACATTGGATAACAAGCCATTACGATATTACTATCGTACTGTATATTAAAGCGTTTTTAAAACTATTAACACTATAATACAACTAAAATTAATTTCCAGGTTCATGTCAAGGACTTCAGAAGCGTTCAACACCCCGTTGTGCTGTTATCTCCTTTTTAACCAACTTAGTGGCTGTGTTATGCTGCTGAAATGCTCTTCACTGGTATATATTTATTACATTATAGTTACTTTTTCTTATAATATCTGCTGTCATAGAAAATAAAAATAAGAGTTGGCTGACAAAAAAAATAGAAAACAGGCTGGATGAGGAGATGAAGCAAAAAATAGTGACCAGGAAGTAACAATGTTTTTGCCATCCGACTCATCTGAGATAAACAGAGTACCTACACACTACTGAGACCTCCGTTTTTGTTTTTTGTCAGGACCCAACCGATCTATGGAGATATGGAGTAATGACGGTGATTATATTCCAGCAACTAATAGAAACATCGGTTATTTTCGAACTCGTTCGCTCAAAGGTATAATAAACGTTTATTTTGTATTTTATACTTACCATTTTTTTTTTAATTTCATGCAGGCTGTTGGCTTATACAGGCTATAATTTATTCATTTCTCAATACCGATTACTTCAGAATTAGGTAGAATTTTTAAGGGTAAACTTATAAATCAATATCCTTATTTCCCAATACATATTAAAATTACCTTACTTTTTTAGCTCGCCAATAATAAACGTTACAAAACAGTTTTTTATCTGTGTTAAAAAATTAACGCAGGCGTTCATTAATAGAACGATTTCGTAATAAGAATTTCTTTTCAGGGGCCCACAGAATACCAGTTCGCCGGACGATATCAGCCTGTCAGTTGTTCGGAACTATCACCTTTTGCGTTTAACTGACAGGCTGATAGAGTTAGACCAAGAAAAGTCTGCAGAGATTTTGACAGCACACTCAGTGCAGGTGTTATTTTAAACATCAAACTTCTATGAAATTATGACGTACAAATTTGACGACCGGTCTGGCCTAGTGGGTAGTGACCCTGCCTGTGAAGCCGATGGTCCTGGGTTCGAATCCCAGTAAGGGCATTTATTTGTGTGATGACACAGATATTTGTTCCTTTGTCATGGTTGTTTTCTATGTATTTAAGTATTTATATATTATATATATCGTTGTCTGAGTACCCTCAACACAAGCCTTCTTGAGCTTACTGGGGGACTTGGTCAATCTGTGTAAGAATGTTCTGCAATATTTATTTATTTATTTAAATCGTCCGGCGAACTGGTAATTTGTGGACCCCTTTACTCTGTTAACTGCGTGCTTTACTGCGTCATGTTTTCAAGTTTTATTAACAAACAGGGTGACATCCTTCCGGAGAAAGTGTACGAGCTTCCTTGGGAATGTATGGATATTCGAAACCGGAGGATATTTCTCATGTTCCTTAACAACGTGCAGACATCATTAGCCATCAAGGCTGGCGGCATGCTCCCCGTTGGAGTTATGACCATGGCCATGGTAAGAAAATACACACTTGCATTTAAATATACAGTGAAACTTGGTTAAGTGGGACCTGGATAAGTGGGAAACCTCTATAGCTGGGACTCATGGCGCGGTCCCGACACTTTAGCACTGAATTACCTCTGTTAGTGAGAGAAAACGAACCTCTATAACTGGGATTAGTTGTGATTTCATAGTCACATTTACCTCTATAATTAAGACAGAGAGTGTATTTTACCTCTGTTACTGAGAAAATATTTATAAGACTACATATTCTTAATTGTTTTTTTAGAATTTTATAGGAATTTACCTCTGTATCTGAGATAACGTCAATCTATGACCTCTCTAACTTTGACTTTATTGATAAATTTCCGTATTCTTACTAAATCTTAGTCTATCCACAAATTCCGCATTTGCTTAATTGTGTCTAAACGACTTCAAGTTTCATTTAGTTAGTTTAAGTAGTTAAAACTATCGAAACGAAAGCTAAAATATTGATAAGTAACACAAATAAACAAAAAATAATTTTAATTTAATTAAGTTTTAAGACGCAATCAAATTGTATTGAACTAAATCTATCCTTTGTAGAATCATTCAAAATAAATTCGAATAAAAATTTAAACAGACTCAAAAAAATATTTAGGGACAAGGATTATTTTATCTTATTTATTTTTAAAGAAAATAATGTTTACAAAATACCTTATTAACCACCTCTATAACTGAAATATACTCTATTCTCACCTCTATTAATGGAACCCTCTGTAAATGAGACAGACATTTATTTGTACCTGGCTAACTGAGAGCCTGGGTAAGTGGAATACCTCTTTAAGTGAGACAAATCTGCTCGTCCCTTGAAGTCTCACTTATCCAGGTTTCACTGTAATAGCCATTATTCACTGACTTAGTAAAGATTTACTTATATTTCATTTGTCCAACTAGTCAGGTAAGTAGGGTAGACCGAGGCGAATCGGGTAATTTTTTTGTTTGACGGTCAATAAATACAAATTTTAAGGTGATACTGTTTTTATTAATATTCAGTTGGATAAATTATTTATTAATGAACAGAATCCAAGGTTCAGACATAAAATCAAACTTAAATATGATTTATGAAAAATAAAATACAAAACCTCTTAAAAAATCCGATTCGCCCCATTTTAAGGGGTAAAACGGATCAAAAAAACTCATGTTAATCATATGATTAAGAATCACAAAGGTCAAATAATTGAGATCAACTAACATTGGTATCTTTAATGTTGCATTTGAGCATTATTTTTATTCCTCTTTTCTAGTTCAATTTTTTATCACGCCACCTACAGAAAGCGCAACATAATATCACTCCTATATGCTGCTATATATTTTAACAATAAATCCAAAACATGCTAATGGCCATTTAGCAACAAAATCGAATAACTTAAATGAAAATAAACAAAAACTTTTGCAAACCAAAACATGAAAAATCACACATATCCGATTCACCCCATATGAAAAAATTAGTTGTTGGTAACAAAAGACTCTACGTAGGGACAGCGGTTTCGTTAAAACCTTATTAGCAGCTGTAGTCATATTTTCTCCCGACCATTCCACCTGATACCTCTTCTTTTTATACGTACGCACCATCTAAACCATGCGAACATAAAATAAGCCAAAAGAAACGTCCTAAAACCTTGTTTTATAATGTGATCCTAATCGCCCCCAATCAGATAATCCGAATAACCCCATATCATATGTTTGAATTATTTTCGCTTAACGGAAATATACCTTTAAATACAATAAAAACAAAATCAAATCAGGAAACACTATGCGCCATTAACAATAGGTAACAACAATTACAAACCTTTAGCCTTTTGCGTTTACTTTTATCACGGACTGTATTTGCACATTTTTTACATCGGCGGTAAAATCACAATACACCTGTACGGGCGACTCATCGGGAAGTGTCACCGTGACCGACGCGTGAGTCTTTTCCAATGGCAGTAACTGTGGCGACATGCGTTAGGAACAGAGCGAACGCGGGACGCTGATTGACTGGCTGTAACTAACCGCGATCTTTCAAATTTTACAGAAATGCTTATTTTGATCCCCAGTGATCCGAATCGCCTCGGTATAGGGTAGGGTTACCAGATGTCAGGAATTTTCCTGACATATCAGAAACTTTGGCCGTTTGTCAGGAATGCGGCCGGAATACGAAAATGTCAGGAATTTTAGTGAATTGGCCGACTTTTCTATTATGTACCTAAAAAGGTACATTATTCAAATCCAAATCCAAACCAAATTAATATAAACAATGTATCAAGCATACAAATGATATTGATGTAAAATGTTAGAGCCAGTTAAAATTTTTGCTTACAAGATCTTTAATTTTATGTTTACTTTTCTAAACCATGATTGTACATTTAATTATGACTATTATGATTGTTTTAATTTTTGGATAATTTTCAACGAAACAAATTTTATCTTATTTTATCTTATAGATATCGCTTACGGCTAGCCCGAACCTCCGTCGCTGATATGAGAGTCAGGAAAAATATTCGCAAATCAGGAATTTTGTCGGGAAATCCCGAAAACGGCCTCCTCTAAACTAAACCAATAGTCAAATCTTTTGCCCATCTTATTTTCGGGGGTGGTCCCCCCCCCCCCCCGCCCTGCTCTATATTGGCAACCAATTCTAGTTCGTTTTTTAGCATTAGAAAAATACTACGCCACCTTGAATGTCTATTAAATGAAAAACGCTTTTTAAAAATCAGTAACTACGAGTATTACTTATGAAAGCAAAATAATATTACTAATCGTATATGATTCATAATTGTTACATTTTGGCGTGACTTATTTTTCAAAAGTGTTTCTCAATAAAAAGACACGTCAAGATTGTTTACCTTTTTTCTAATGCAAAAAAAATCGAACTATGGTTATTATTTTTGTCCATTAATCTATTTTCAATTTTGCCATGTGGCCGTCCACTTTCATACATTGACTTAAACCAATTTTTAAACAAGCAGATACGTCTGTGTGCGATATTCCGTATTTTATATAAAAGGAAAAAATGGAAAAATGTACGCTTCCGGCAAAACTTGAACCCGCTTTGAGCTTTGCTGCTTCCGTAGCGGAGTTGCGGGGGTTGCGGGTTCAAGTCCTGCTGGGAGCGTAAAATTTCCATTTTTTTTTTCTTTAATATAAAATTTACATTGAGCTAAACATTTATATCCAACATTTACAGAGATATGACTTATTTGAAATACTTGTATTTAAAATGCAAATACAAAATGCAAAATACCTATTTTGTATTTAAATACCTTTTGAAGAAAACTATTTTGTATTTTATTTGAAATAGTTTTTGGGACCTATTTTCTGTTTTCAAAATACAAAATACTTTATAGTAGCTAATGTAGCTAGGAGAGTTACATCTCTTCTGATGTTACAGTCCTGGCAACTCTCTCATTGGATCTGTTTAGTAACGTCGCACATGACCACAAGCGTAGCGAGTGGTTAAAAAAGTGGAATCTTGAGTGTTGCGAGGCTTTCAAGGTACGAGAGGAGAGGAAAACAAACTTTTCTGCCCTGGTGAAACACAAACGAGACGTTTTCATCACACCAACGAGAAGCATTATACTATGTAACTGTAAAACATTACAAATCTAAATTAATGCTTTTAAAAATTGGTCGTTAAAAACCATCATCCATACATCCTACCGGTTAATATGAGCAAACAATTAAAAATTAGCACTTTAGATAGAAGACTGATTGCTGACACACTGTTTTCAAAGAATAACAGAGTAAGTCTTATCAACTCCTAGTCGGAAATTCCGAGTAAATTTTTTAATTCAGACTAGGTATTCACTGTTCAGAGTACCTTTTATCGCAAAGTATTTGTATTTTAAAAAAGTATTTTGAAAATACCTATTTTGTATTTTGTATTTGAAATACAAATTCAAAAACTATTTTGTATTTTGCATTTGCATGCATTTTTATAAAGTATTTTTCACATCTCTGAACATTTATATTTAGGCCTAAACATTGATATTTTTTCATTTATTTATTTTTATTATAAATTCCGCTAATCTACGGTTGCACCAAATCATCGAATCATCTTGTCGATTTTTTTACTATTTGTCCTTTTACAGATTTTAAGAAACTCCTGTTCCTACTTCATCATGTTGAGAACATTTACACAATCTTAGAATAGCTTAGAATAACAATCTTAGAGTGCCCACAATCGTCACGTCCCTCAGCCACGAGGTTACGAAAGGGAAGAAGAATATGAATAGAATAGAATAGAAATATTTTTATTCGTGAGCACATACACAAAAAAGCAAATTAAACAAGCGGAGAAACATATAAAAAGGAGAAAGTGTCACGAAATGGCGAAATGGTAGTATAGAGTACCCCAATATCTATTTGTGCGGTACGGCGTCGGACCCTGATCGGATCTGAAGAAACAGTTGAAGCTCCCCGGATGCAACTGGCATAAACGCTATGATTAAATGAGTTAAATACCTATGCTAATCGATGTCTATTTTTATTATTATATGAGTGGACACGGACAGCCTGTTATTGTGTGTGTTTAAATAATTGTGTTTGCACAATATTAACTATCCAAATTCAAAACAACGGGTCGTAGGACAATATGTTGAAACAGTCCTCGTAAAGACGCAGAACTCTATTGATTTCCATAAATTAATATAGGTATACCTGTCCATTATTTTTAGGGTTCCGTACCTCAATGGGAAAAAACGGAACCCTTATAGGATCACTCGTGCGTCTGTATGTCTGTCCGTCTGTCACAGCCTATTTTCTCGGAAACTACTGGACCAATTAAGTTGAAATTTGGTACACATATGTAAATTAGTGACCCAAATATGGACATGTAACGTAAACAAATGAATTTTAAACATGGGGGCCACTTTTGGGGGGTAGTAAGAAAGTTAAAAAATAAAGTTTTTCAAACTATATCGTGTTATAAATCAATTGAAAGAGCTCATTTTGAGAATTTCAAATATTTTTTTTTATAATTTAAAATGACCTACATAGGTTAGGAGTTATTTAAATTTATATTTTTTCAATATTTTAGACCCAGTAGTTTCGGAGATACGAGTAAAGGGACCCTATTTATTTATCTCCGAAACTACTGGGTCTAAAATTTTGAAAAAAATACACAAAATAGTTCTTCACCTGTAGATGACAAGAAAACCTATTAGAAATGTGCAGTCAAGCGTGAGTCGGACTTAATGTACGGAACCCTTGGAACGCGAGTCCGACTCGCAGTATTTCTTTGTCAGCCCGCCATAATTACCTAGTAAGTACCTAATAACATAGGTAACTAGCGTTCTAGTAAGTCATTATCATACATTGCATTAATTTTATAGTTTATTTGGTCACAGAGAGGCATGAGGGTCGGCCATCAGCTACAATTCCGCAATATGCCAAGGTAACTTCTACACCAATTATTGATCTAGAAATAGTCGTGGCCCTTGACAATGAAATATTGGCAAGATTGTGTGAGGATACGTCCTTAAATTAATACAACGACATTTCTGTCTGTCAGTGCTTAATATTTCCAACTATCAATGATAGTTAAAATATACTTTGGCTCTTTCTAACAAATCAATGTGACTGATAAAAAGGAACGAGTAAAATATTGTTGGTGATATATGTTTCAGTGACTCAATGGATGTATTCACTCTAAACTACATGAAAAAACTTCGATTCTGGATCATCAGTATCGCGGGATGGCCGCACAAATCACTTGGTGGCTCAAATGCCGCGTCGAAACTGTCATTCGCATACCTCTTCATACTGATTATAGTTGTTACTATAGATTTGACCAGTGGATTATTGTATTGGAAAAAGCATGCGGGTTCTGATTTGGGCGACTTATATCTCAACGTAATGTTAGAAGGTGTTTACTTTGTGAGTACCTAAACAATTTTTTTTATAGATTTTCTTATTTAGAATAAATAATTTAAATTAAATAGCTGTTCCGTTTCAGCAAAGATTATTCCTACCCTTTCAGAGGAAGTACTGTTTAGTTGTGAAGAAGTTTATTTCGGAATTTCATTTAATTTACTACAGGCACAAGACCGATTTTGCCAAGAAGGTAAAAGAAACCATCATGTTAATCTAATTTTACGTCAAATTAGTATACTTACAGCAACACTTCGTCATATTCCACTTTAGTACTAATCCGGTTTTTATAAATGACATTTCTTTAAGTAGGTACTTACTTATATTTTTAAACTCCTAAAAAACTAGGAACTTCAGACAAAAAATCGTAGCTTTTAAACTTTATACTTCTTTCAGATGTACCATCGAGTCAATAATATTTGCTCAGTCGTATATTTAGTAAGCCAATGGCAGATGGTCTTAGTAATAATTCTTTTCAACATAGTACCTGTTTATAACAATTTTGCAGCAGGAATGTTCAGTAATAACAAACCCCAAAACGCTACATTTGAGCACGCTGTTGATTTAGAGTTACCGTTGAATCAATATACTACGTACCGTGACTACTTCATTGTATCCGCTTACAATTGGTACACAACCTATAACGCGGCCGTTGGTATTTGTATGTATGATGTTTTGGTATTTTCTATCGTGTTTCATATTTGGGGTCATTTAAATATTCTTATCTACGATCTGAAATATTTCTCATTATATTATGAGCGGAAATCTCCATTGCAATCTTCTCAAGAAGACATTTCGAACCGGCTAAAGGACATCATAAAGTACCATCAAACAATGAAAGAGTAAGTAATATATTTCTCAATATGTGCCATAAATCTCTAGACAAATTTTTAATCACATCAAAGACCAAACCAAAAGATATCAAAAGTGCTCTTAAATCAATTTACAGGTTCATGTCAATCACTACGGAAGCCTTCAGTAGCACGTTGTTCTGTTACCTTGTCTTTAACCAGCTCAGCGAATGTGTTCTGCTCCTAAAGTGTGCCTCATTGGTGAGTTTACGTAAAAGAGGTTCCTTTTACTGCAGAGGTTTTTTCTTTGCCTTTTGCTTAGCCTTTTTGGGACAGATTATTATAAAGTTTTCTCAGTAAACTAGAAGCATCAGTTTGTAAAATGTATTTTTGTCTTTCAGGATCCCAATGCTATGGGGACATATGGTCTGATGACAATAATTATATTCCAGCAGTTAATCGAAACGTCAGTCATTTTCGAACTCGTCCGTTCAAAGGTAATAACTCGGTAATAATGTAAAAAATGATTTCATAGGACTTGCATGCATACCTGTATCATGTTTGTGTAATTGTGTGTGTATTAAGCAGTACAATACAGAGTTAATACAGATTACAGATATAGATACAACTCTCTTTAGTGTGTTGTATAATATTAGATTATGTATATGCGCCATAGAGCGCAGAGCAGTGGTACACTCAATTTTCTTGACTTGAATAATGTTTTTTAGGGAGACCTACTCGCGGACCTAGTCTACGATCTGCCTTGGGAAAATATGGATATAAGAAACCGGAGGATCGTCCTAATGTTGCTTCAGAACGTGCAGACCTCTTTAGCAATAAAAGCTGGCGGCATGGTGCCGGTTGGGGTTCTGACTATGTCTACGGTAAATATGTATACTGATGAACTATCGGAAAGTTTCCAAAATTGCGAAAATTCGACATGGAAAATTTCGGAAACTTTGTATGGGTATCGAAACTTTCGATTTGCAAAATGAAAGTTTTCTTTGTTTCCTATGAATTTTTCCTGAAATTTCTTTCCAACTTTTTTGAAACTTTCTGTCTGTATGTAGATTTGACACACTATTTATATTTACAGCTTTCGTTGCGCCTTAAAATTTTTGATTTTTACGTCTATGTATGTGCTCTTATCAAGTGAACTTGTTTCACTCCACCTGCCCTGATATTAGCTCCACTAGGTACATGTGCGGTACACAATTACTTACCTTTATGAAGCATTCCAATTTGTTCTTTCGCAGATATTAAGAAATTCCTGCTCCTATTTTATGATGTTACGAACATTCATGTAATGTCACATTACACGGACTACGAGTACTAAAAATGTATACGTAAGTGTGACAGGGGGGCAACACGTCGAACGTGGTTCGTGGTAGGCCCTCTGCATAGACTAGGAATCCTCTAGACCGAGTTTAGAACTTTAGAGCAATTATTTTATGCAACCTATGATGCCAAAAATGCGGGGGTGCGCGGGACGTGGTGAGCGAAGTCCCGTGCCGTGATTGGTCCGTTCAAAGACACGGACGTCACACAAAGACACTTTCGACTCGAACATGGAATAAAATTACCGTATGCGTGGCAGAGGGGGTAGCGCGACTATGCTAAGTCTGGAGGATGTTTTGTCTGTGGCCCTCTGTCCCACCGCGGTATGTCGGTAATGCTACTTTCTTATGTATGTACATCAAGAGCAGGTATTGTAGTCTGTTTAAATATCTCAGATCTTAGAATTACAATGTGTTGCCTGTCTTTGACATTTCATAAATAGTATTGTGCTGCAATTGTTTTTTGATAAAGTTAATATTTTAGAAAATAAACGCTCCGAAAGAAAAAAATGTGTCTCTATTGTATTACAGGGTGGCAGATACTTATGGCGTGTTTTTTCATCCGCTATTTTATTGATGTTGGCTGTACAATTGTAATTAATTTTTCATTTCTCATGCTCTGAAAGAGGGTCATTGTTATTCTAAAAGGTGTGCAGAAAATGATATTGCGTTTCTGCACTAGAGCATTTTAGGTTCCAAGTACGATTTATTTATTTTTTTACACGACTGCCCAAAAAAAAGAGTGTATTGTTTTCAGCGTTCATGTTGGTATGTATGTGAGTTTCTTTATTCCACCTTAACTTCTGATAGCCTTAACCGATTTAAACATATGGTACATCATTAGAATCCTTACGTCATCCCGGGTGACATAGGCTATGTGACGTCATTATAAAAACAATATGGCGGACTTAATACGCCATATTACGCAACCTTTAGAAAAAAATATCGTGCAAACCTATCGAGTAGGGTATCAAAATGAAGGGCTGTGAAAGCCGATTAATAATATATACGCAACATGTGGGTTTAAGTTTAAGTTTGAGAAAGTAAGAATTGACAAAATATGTTAAGAAAAGCTTATCTCATAAAACCAAATATTATTATTGAATGGGACATTAAAAAGAAGGGGTTTGACCGCTGATCATAAAAAAATATAATTTTATTATATTAGGTACAGTATACTACTCATAGTTTTTAATACACCTTCTAAATTGCGCTAATGGAATCGAAAAGTTTAAAATATAGCTTCTATTTATTCATCGATATGATGCAGTCTCTCTAAGCTAACTCTGCACCAACTTTGGTAGAACAAATTGTGAAAGTATCATAATAACCGTATGTTTTTATTTAATTTTAACATTTATGATGATGATATTTTCACACTTTGTCTTAGCGAATGCTATGCAAAGTCAGCTTGGTATTTTCTGGATAAATGATTTCTTCTAAAAAAAATTGTAGATTCTTTCCTAGGACGCCCGACGTACGTGGCGCGCTGTACGCGTTCCAAAACCGGGCGCCTTCGGTGTCCTCATACTAAAAGCGTCGGGCGTAGCCCGACGTACGTGACACGCTGTACGCTTACCAAAGCCGGGCGCCTTCGGCGTCCTCATACCCAAAGCGTCGGGCGTAGCCCGACGTACGTGGCGCGCTGTACGCGTTCCAAAACCGGGCGCAGGCATACTAATAGAGTCGGGCGTAGGTAGCCCGACGTACGTGGCGTGCTGCGCGCGGTCCAAAGCCAGGCGCCTTCGACCTTCTCATACTAAAAGTGTCGGGCGTAGCCCGACGTACGTGACACGCTGTACGCTTGCCAAAGCCGGGCGCCTTCAGCGTTCTCATACTCAAAGCGTCGGGCGTAGCCCGACGTCCGTGGCGCGTTGTACGCTTACCGAACCCGGGCGCCTTCGGCGCCCTCACACTTAAAGCGACGTACGTGGCGCGCTGTACGCGTTCCAAAGTCAGGCGCCTTCGGCGCCCGCATACTAAAAGAGTCGGGCGTAGGTAGCCAGACGTACGTGGCGCGCTGCGCGCGGTCCAAAGCCAGGCGCCTTCGACCTTCTCATACTAAAAGTGTCGGGCGTAGCCCTACGTACGTGACACGTTGTACGCTTACCAAAGCTGGGCGCCTTTGGCGCCCTCATACTAAAGCGTCGGGCGTAGCGCGACGTACGTGGCGCGTTGTACGCTTACCGAACCCGGGCGCCTTCGGCGCCCTCACACTTAAAGCGACGTACGTGGCGCGCTGTACGCGTTCCAAAACCGGGCGCCCGCATACTAATAGAGTCGGTAGTAGGTAGCCCGACGTACGTGGCGCGCTGCGCGCGGTCCAAAGCCAGGCGCCTTCGACCTTCTCATACTAAAAGTGTCGGGCGTAGCCCGACGTACGTGACACGCTGTACGCTTGCCAAAGCCGGGCGCCTTCAGCGTTCTCATACTCAAAGCGTCGGGCGTAGCCCGACGTCCGTGGCGCGTTGTACGCTTACCGAACCCGGGCGCCTTCGGCGCCCTCACACTTAAAGCGACGTACGTGGCGCGCTGTACGCGTTCCAAAGTCAGGCGCCTTCGGCGCCCGCATACTAAAAGAGTCGGGCGTAGGTAGCCAGACGTACGTGGCGCGCTGCACGCGGTCCAAAGCCAGGCGCCTTCGACCTTCTCATACTAAAAGAGTCGTGCGCAGCCCGACGTACGAGACACGCTGCACGCTTACCAAAACCAGGCGCCTTCGGCGTCCTCATACTCAAAGCGTCGGGCATAGCCCGACGTACGTGGCGCGCTGCGCGCGGTCCAAAGCCAGGCGCCTTCGACCTTCTCATACTAAAAGTGTCGGGCGTAGCCCTACGTACGTGACACGTTGTACGCTTACCAAAGCTGGGCGCCTTTGGCGCCCTCATACTAAAGCGTCGGGCGTAGCGCGACGTACGTGGCGCGCTGAACGCTTACCAAACCCGGGTGCCTTCGGCGCCCTCATACTTAAAGCGTTGGGTGTACCCCGACGTACGTGGCGCGCTGCACGCGTTCCAAAGCCAGGCGCCTTCGGCGCCCTCATACTAAAAGAGTCGACGTACGTGACACGTTGTACGCTTACCAAATCTGGGCGCTGGAGGCGCCCTCATACTAAAGGAGTCGGGCGTAGCCCGACGTATGTGACGCGCTGCACGCGGTCCAAAGCCAGGTGCAAATCATAAAACATATGGTTGGTTTAAAAAATCTAAAAAGTATAAAATAAAATAAATTAATTAAAAATTTAAAAACACGACTGCGAAAAAGCGAACTGAAAAGACAAAAATAATTTATAGTTGTGTTAGTTACCCAGTCACATGATTGATATTTTTCATTGACTGTACCTGTGTATTTTATTTCGATTGCAGTCGGGGACCTTTTAAATGGGAAAATGTCAATACATCAAGGTCCCCGACTGCAATTGAAATAAAATACACAGGTACAGTCAATGAAAAATATCAATCATGTGACTGGGTAACTAACACAACTATAAATTATTTTTGTCTTTTCAGTTCGCTTTTTCGCAGTCGTGTTTTTAAATTTTTAATTAATTTATTTTATTTTATTTAAATAAGCAACTGAAATTTGGGTAAAATGAATTTGTTATACAATTTCCATTCTGATATTTGACTCCCCATTCCATAAATAACGACTATAAAAATTTATTCTTATCATGTTTTAAAAAAACACATGCACTTTACTTTCCTCGTATTCGAAAAGTAAAGTGTTTAACTCGGGTGACAGGCATTTCGGCCTCGGACTATTGGCGCTCGAAATGAGTGCCTTTCATCCCTTGGTTAAATCTACTATTTATAAAACCACGTGGTAAGAACAATCACGTAGTTAAGACTCTCGTCTTCACTACGTGATTGATTGAGTAACAAGTGCAATCACAGAACTGCGAAATAGAAATATTCCTAAGGGCCTTTACCGAAATGGCACCCCCGCAGCTCTTATAACTACCTTACTTTAAGAACGCCACATCACTCACATATGCTGTAGCGGGATTATAACCCTTGTCACATAGATATAAAGCTTAGTTTCCCAGCTAAACGATAATGAGGGCTGAATTTAGGAAATTTCCTACGTATATTTGTGTGCCGTTCAATATTACGTCGTTAGGTTCTGATTGGTATGTGGGCGGGAAAATCGGGTATTATGTGGAAAAAGAAAAGGTAATCAAACTAATATTGAGATAATGTTTTGATTGGATAATAATGTTGATAGGAGTACGTGATTTCTGTATTGAGTCTGATGGTAAATATTTAGTTACCTACGTCGTAATAGCAATCATATAACCAAAAATAAGTTAGTATTTTTACGAGGGTAGATAAAATTACTATATTACTAGAGTTATAAAGGATGACTCACGCTAGAACGGTCCGGGCCGGGGCGTCCGACACTTCATTTTCTATGACAGGTGATCGATGATCACGTGATGCTTTCTATAGAAAACGAAGTGCCAGACACTTCGGCCCGAGCCCGGGTCGTTCGAACGTGAGTCATCCTTAACTCGGAATATATTCCTATCAATAACTGATGATAAAGTTGCATTTTATCCGCAAGAATGGTAAGAGTCTAGAAAAAGAAACCACTAAAAAAAGGAATTAATTAAACTAATCTTTTAAGTGCTACCTAAATGCCACGAGTTACCGATGTGTGAGTATGATAAAGTTCACATGCGCTTTATATTTTATTAGCAGTTTTATGGCGCCTCGAGAGCCATTATATATAAACGGTGTTATAAAGACGAGTTTAACACCTACGAAAGGATTTAGAGGTATAAACTGAAATGTTAACGCATTTCGTTTTTAAATATACCTACTCGTATCAAAGCATTCCAACTTTAACTCTGATTACTCGCATTTAGGACTCAATGAAGGTATTAAATCGATTTCCAGCTTGCTGGGAATTAATTCTTCAAAATAAATTAATTTGAGTAATTTGATTGTACTATTTATGATCTTCGAACAGATGCAATTAGAATTACGTAACGAATTGTTTTGTGCCTAAAAACTATGAAACAATACCTACATATGTATGTGCAAATTGCAGAATGTTTCCAAAAAGTTGGAATAGTTCTAAGAAATTTCATAGATAACAAGGGAAGCTTTCATTATATTATGGCATTCGATGATTTCGATTTCCATACAAAATTATGAGAAGTATCCAAAAATCTTGTGGAAATTTCGCAATTTTGGAAACATTGCGACGGCACATCAGTGTTGCCACCAGTTTGGCACTGACATAATCGCATAAATGCTATTCGTGTAGTGAAGCAAGTTGTTGTATGGAGACCCATGCGTTAATTTCTCAGTCGATGAAATTTTGCTTGGTTATTGTATAGTATGAGCCGAAACTAACATATAAATATCCAAAAAAAAACCGGCCAAGTGCGAGTCTGACTCGCGTTTCTAGGGTTCCGTACATAATTCCGACTCACGCTTGACTACACATTTCTAATAGGTTTTCCTGTCATCTATAGATACTATTTTGTGTATTTTTTTCACATACACATAGGGTAGGGGGAGATACAGGAGGAATGGTCATTTTTTGGCTATTTGTATTTCTTAAATAACTTCGAACCTATGTATTTTAAAATTATAAAAAAATATGTCCATCTTCGGGTTACTAATTTACATATGTGTACCAAATTTCAACATAATTGGTCCAATAGTTTCCGAGAAAATAGGCTGTGACAAACAGACAGACGGACGCACGAGTGATCCTATAAGGGTTCCGTTTTTTCCTTTTGAGGTACGGAACCCTAAAAACACTCCTAAGTTAGGTATTTATACGTAAAAATACAGATCTGTTTATATATTTAACCGAGTAATTCCTCCGTCCAAAATTTTTTTACCAAATAGGTAAGTTATTGGTATTTCTGCTGGGATATTTTTTTTGATATTTCATATATTGTTGCAATACGTTACATGAATATGTCCGGTGAAGACGAAAGTTTGAACGGAGCATTTTAGGTATTTACTTAATACTATTATTATTATTCTTTGGATATTTATACAATACTTTTTATTTATTGATACTTTATCATATTGTAAAGTTTTACCTGGCAGAGGAATTACTGCGGGGTCCACTCCCTTTATTTACTACACTATATCGAGAACGTAACTTACTTTCTATGCATCTCGCTCGTACTCGCATATTAGTGCGAGCGAAGTAAATTACGCAGACGTTAGCGTAGATATATTATGTCAGTTTTGACACGGTCGGTGAATCATGGTACGGCGCTTTGTCTGTGTGGTACGTGTACTAATGGTACTATTTTGAAAACACAACGTTTACCTGTGTTTAATAACGAAGAAGCTAATTATTACAAAGTAGCACAACGAAACAAAGGAAGGAGCAATATTAGTTTTATAAAAACTTGGATTGTTCTCGAGCAAATTCAAAGCGGGTGTTTATCAAGCCGGGGTACCGGTATCAGTTGGACGAGCTTTGTTCGTTCTCACAAGTTGTTCATCGATATTCCGATTTAAGCCCGTTCATTTTTACTGAGGAGGGCTTTGGGCGGACACGGAGTCGCTTGGCTAGTATATTTTAGGTGGCTAATATAAGTTTAATAAAATATTTAAGCCCAAACTATTTATTTACAAATACATTACCAGCAATGTAGTAGGTAAAATTAATCTGAAATTAAAAAATAGAATCTTAGATTTTAGAGAGAATATTTTAAATATCATTTAATTGAGTATAGTTATATGTTACTTTAACATGCTTAAAAAAAACCGACATGGCTATGCAATGTACTTAAATTAAATGAGATTATGTATAAGAATACATTTCTATGCCCTTACAGGGCCTGTATTCACTGTAATATATGAGCAATAAAGACGTTATGAGTTATGAGGTAATGAACCTAAAGGACGCGGAAACAAATTGGTCTGACAGTCTGACGAGATGTCAACCATCACAAGATGGATGGATCTCATATGGGCTTTAGGCGCACCGGAAATTATCAGTTAGGTACATATCACAAATTGGGGAAGAAAATTCACATACCCATATAGCGACTTATTTATATTTTGTACTTGTTAAAGCAATATATGGCCACTTACCACTTACTTAATAATAAGGTTTCAATTGGCTTTGCAAAGCGGGCGGAGCGGCGGAAAGCGCCGAAATTCTAAAACGTAACAAATATAAGAGCCTCGGTAGAGAGTACCATTTTGTACCATTTGGTGTTGAAACTCTAGGTCCATGGGGTCCCAGCGCGCATAAGTTGTTCGCAGAAATCGCGAAGCGTCTGGTTGACGTAACTGGTGACCGAAGAGCTGGCGGCTACCTCGCACAACGTATCAGCATTGCGATACAGCGAGGAAATGCCGCCAGCATCCTTGGTACAATGCCTCAAGGGCCTATTTTAGATTTAAGCTAGTTATTAATTTCGTTTAGTAGTACCACTGTCAGGGGCGTATTTACCCTAGGGCCATCCGGGCCATGGCCCGGGGCGCCAACCCCCGGGGGCGGCATATGCCGCCCCTAGCGGATTGAATTTTGTTTTTCTTACTTGAGTTCTGGGGCGGCGAAACGTGCCAATGCCCGGGGCGCCAAATTTCAAAATACGCCCCTGACCACTGTATATATATTGTATGTAAATAAATGATTTCGAAAATTGGCTTGTTTATTTCAGATTTGTAAGGAGTGGCCAATAACTATAGCAGTCACCCTACCTACACTGATACAGTTTCTAGATTTCCGCCGGATGAAACTATATTTTTAAATTTTGTAAACTAAAGAGCCATACAAATGGAACAAGAAACGTTTGCCATGCAAATGGATTTAATGTGTATGGTATTTCATTTCAGACATTCATGGTCAATTGGCCATGGCCTGATTTGTTTACAGTAAAAACAGTTGTAATATCATCTCCATGGATTCCATGTCCTCACCTTTCTCGCAGTCTGAGCAGTTATTGTTTCCAATAATGAACGCGGCTAGTTCGCGCCGTACGTAGCTACAGAACAGACTAACTTCTGCCATTGTGGTTCTTTCTATTTTTTCTTCTTTTATAAGCTGCCTGACGTTATTCGTTCTCGTTTGGTTTTATTTAGAGGACGCTGCAGGTCAATTTCCAATTTCCATTCTAGCGTTTTCATGGCCGTTTTATTTACAAAATATTTCCATTTAGGTACAACCCTATATACCGCAATGTTAATCGATAAAATTTTATGACCCTCATTGTATGTTTTTGGGTTCTAATAATAGTTTTAGACAAAACCAGTAACGTAAAAAAAATATATTCCTGCTCACCACTCGGTTCGTAGTAAAATAAACAATGGAATTGAGTCGCGTAATTTTCCTACACACTCTTCAAAATGTACACTCAGGGGTCTCAGGGGCCCTTTTCTCGAACGATATTAGACTAATATTATTAGGTAGGTACTTACTTACTTACGTAACTTACTATACTTATTAGTCCACGAAATGTCAAATCGTATGGGTGGCCATGACAACACACTAATAATACTAGACTAATATCTTTCGAGAAATGAGCCCCCGTTAGGGTATAGTATAGAACACATCTGTCCAATCTATGTAAGCAACTCATCGTCGTTTTTTCGAGTGTTGAGACTTCGGCGCTTCACTGAATTTAATTTCCATAGTTAATACTCGATGAAGGCATACCATGGATGGCAGCAATATTGCACAAGCGAACTTCCCGGGTAGAGAGAAATAAGGTAATTGAGCGTTAAATACCGCCTGACTGTAGGAAATACGACAAGACTCTAAGAAGTTTATTAGCTGCAGTACTGATCTCAATTATGAACCTGAAATTCAAACCAAGAAGCTCTAAGGTGGTCGTTCTGTAGAAACATACTTTAAAAATTTTAAGCAGTCAAACATTCTTTAATCTTCCTTCTGTAGCAGCATATTTATAATAGAATTAAATATCTACTACGTCACAAACAACGACCGACGTCATTCATACAAACAAAAAATGAATGAAACTTTACCGACAAGAAATCTTACAAGCATTATCAAAAGTTTCCGAAATATTCTAAAAGAAACTTGTCCAGTTATGAATTGTTTTTTTCGGAAGTCGCGTAGGAGCAATCTTCTGAAGCCCAAGGGACAAAAAGTAACTTTGCATACCTATTGGCTTTGCGTAAGCAATCTCGACATTGTTGATGAACTCGGTGAACTCTTGCCCCACCGCCTACGCCTGGTATTTTAATGCGAAGCCGAGATATTTGACTGTAATAATGAAACAAACCTTGTACAAAGATCAAAGTGCAAAAATAAATCGAAACGCGCGCTCTGGATTAACCAACGGGGGGATAGGACACGAGACTCAACCTACACCTTCACAGTTTCAAGCTTTTTGACTGACTTTGGCCAAGCCTTGGGCTGTATGACCTTAGTTCTCCCGCTTCCTTTTCAGAGGCCTATATACATCACGAGGTTTTCGAGGTTTTGACGACCTGTCTGGCCTATGAAGCTGATGGTCTCGGTACAGTGACCCGGTACGGTAAAGCTACTGATGTGGTCTTTGCTTACTATTTAATATTTATTTTCGATTTCGGTCCCAAAATTAAATTTCTCCCTTTTCTAAACTTTTCCTGCGGGCGAATTATGTTTTCCTTATCTAATCACTCACAATAGACTCGAACTCGTGAATTTTGTCAAGCACTCGCTTTTACCAAGAAAGTTCTAGGTCTACTTATGCAATGATTAATGAGTGCCAACTTACACTTACAAAGTTACTTATATTATAAGTAGGTACATATATTAGTTGTAAGTGTCTTGGACATGAACTCCGTTGACACCACAACTGAACGTAAAAACTTCAATCTCATTTCTTTAATTAAGTTACTCTTAGAAGTTTCCTAGCATAATTGTGTCTAGTCCAGTAATGAAAGAAAATTAATTAAAACTGCGATGTAGCCATCTGTCAGTGACACAACACAACAGACATATCGCCGCATGTTGTTTATCTTGTCATTCTTGATTGCAATTTCTAAGACGTCTCAAAAACGAGAAACATGGAGCTTTTAAGGAAATGTGATACATTAACAATATGATCCGATCATTCTCCAATTGTGCCATTTTCAACCAAAAGGGTACTTATTGTCGGTATAGGGCTCTATTTTCCATTTATTTTTTCGCCACCTGTCGGCCAGCGGCATATCGTGACGTGATATCGTGTGAGTCGTGGGGGGAGCTTGCAACTCGGAGATCGGACTGGAGAACTGCGATCAACACTGGTCTCAACAACTTCAAAACTGCACGCCTTGAAGATCTTGACGCTAAACGCCAGCTTCAAAAATCTCGGCCCAAGTCCTCCTACACAACTTACGACTCAAAGGCGAGCTTTAATGCATGTCTTGCGGCCGGAAGTTTAAGACAAAACTCGGTTTCGCAAGTCACTTTCGAGCCCATGCACGTCAGAATTTACATAATACCTGATTTGTCCGGGTGTCGCCGTCGACGGATACGTCTGGGAGGACATCAGATTTCCATATAGCTTCAATTTATAATGAACCTTATCGACAACCAACAATGTGGTTGAAATTTTTTTTGTGCCTTATTAATTTTAACTTGATTAGACTTTCATCAAAAGAGCACTACGTTCGATCTACGCAGCGTAGGACCCTTCCTCAAAATTGCCCACCATACCCATGCCCCCTACTAGCGGTCGTCGCTGACCGAATTGACTCTCCATTTGTGAGGCACTGGTTGTCATTGCATGCACCAGTGTCTCAAAAATGGGATAAATAAGTAAGTATTGGTTGATTTGTCGGGAGGCATGTTAATATTTTTTTGACATTATTTACTTTACTTTAATTATTATGATTTAAATCACTGTTTAATTATATTTTAATTGTTATTATTTTATTTTTTGACATGTTTCCTCAAATCAATTTATATTTTAGTAGGTAATATCTTAAATTAAGCAATTTAGCATTTTAATTTAATTTTTATGTTTCACAGCCTTGAGCCATGTTGCTTGAATAAAAACATATTATTATTATTAAAGCCAGGCAATGTTGAGAATTATATAACAATACCTTCGGTTTCTATCATCAGATTATTCTTCCTTCATAGATACCTAGATTATATTGCCTACAATATTAATACGCCATACGCTTAAATAAATAGATACCTACTTCCGTTGCTAATTATACCTGAGCCCGATTACAAAATTACTTTCCAATATTGTTTACAACCTTCTTAATCATTTTGTAGGGCACTGAGAGTGTTTTGATTGGAAGCCAAGTAGGACTTAATTAACCACTCAAGGCTCCGTATTATAATTGCTTACAAAACTCCGTCTCTCCTGAGCTCCGTGCCGTGTCCGTGGCTCCTGCCAGAAAGGCCCCGTAGGTTTGTGTTCTTCTCTCACTCTCACTGGCAGTAAGCATGAGCGAGATGGATTGTACGACTGTGCGCGCTCGGGACCGCGGATATCATGAATTTTAATTTGTTGTAAGTTTAAAAAAAGTAATCGTAAAAAAAATAATTAAACCCTCAAAAATAAGATTGCGCATTTTTAGAAGCAATTTTCGTATTTTTATCTTTTTTGCATAACTGGAATGTCCATGCCAAGTATCATGTCATTTCAGCAAGTCGTTTTAAAATGAGATTGTAAAGGATGACTCACGCTAGACAGGGCCGGGGCCGGGCCGGCGCTTCTGGCGCTTCGTTTTCTATGGGAAAATACCACGTGATCACCGATCAGCCGTCATAGAAAATGACATGTCGGACGCCTCGACCCGGGCACGGCCCTGTCTAGCGTGACGTGAGTCATCCTTGATTCGGTGACCTTTTAAAGCAACTTTTTTTTTGTACCTATACGTAGCGAGGTATAGGTATCATATACCGACTTCTTAGAACAATAACCAATAGATTTCCCAAGATACGTCTATAGAAAACCAATTTTGGGACTAATAAACAAAACTAGACCAGGTAGAGTTAGACCAAGAAAAGTTTGCAACGAATTTCATAGCATACGGAGTGCAAGTGTTATTTATACGTCATAGTTTTCATGGAAGTTTGACGTTTAAAATAAAACTTGCACTGCGTGTGCTATCAAAACCGTTGCAGACTTATTGCAACGATCTTGCTCTAACTCTAAATTGATATTTTTGTAGGTAGGAACTATTGAGTACAAATGTGAGGAGGTTTTTAACGAGATAGATATGTATAAAATACACTAACCTTATTACTTAGATAGGTACGTACAAGCTATTATATTATATATATATTATTAAGCAAGTAAGGTTTACATATTTTTGCGAGCGCGACGCACTGATATTAAAACCAAATAAACTAGTAAAATAAATCTAAAATTAGCCTTCGTCTTCATCCAAAAAACGTTATAAAACTTGAGCTATCAGAATCAAGTCGTAATCGAGTGAAAGAAAAAGCGAAAGATCTTTGAAAAGTTTCGTTGTTATCATAATACTGTCTCAAGCCCTGCTCAAGCCGGTGGAACAGTTGAAATTTGTTTGTTTATTATTTGACATACTTAAATACTTGCAGTTTATAGGGACCGTGCGCGTTGGAGGGTCTGCCCTCTTGTGGCCTAAATCGGAAACATATGTGCACATGTACATTGCCAAAGCAAGTGCTATACCATCTACCGTTCTCGTCTATATTACGTTTACTTGTGCGTAGTAGGTTCTGCCGTCTTGTGGGCTACACCGGAAGCATAAACGACACATTTACGCCTCTCGCCAAAAATCTGACGGCTCCTATGCTGCCCCCTATAGTTCATGTACGGGGCCTATACCGCTAGTGATCCACAAGAAATGTGTTCTAAAGTCAACTTCTAATCAAGTAGAGGTTTTTGAATATAGAATATCTCGATATTTGACAGGAATGATGTTTTTCCTCCTCCTCTTGCAGTCTATTTTTATCACTAAGAAGTTTAGGCGCCATACGCATCGCTCAGGGCACACAATCACTCAAAATGTCCAGAGGCCTAACGTAAAGAAAAATCTAAATTTCATCATCTGCCTCTCTATCGCTCTTGCATATTCGATCGATAGAGCCGGATAAAGAAATTTCGATTTCCGTTTTGCACGGTAGTGCCTCTGTCGCACCCAACATAACTTCTTGCGTGTTGGGCGCGATTAGCACACTAACCAAATAAATACAAATATAAGAAGTGTGTGTATTGCATTGCAGTGCATATCAGTACTAGGCGGGCTATAGGTACGGTGAAAGAAAACATCGTGAGAAAACCGGACTAATCCCAATAAGATCTAATTTACCCTCTGGGTTGGAAGGTCAAATAGCAGTCGCTTTCGTAAAAGCTATTAGTGCCTACGCCAATTGTTGGGATTAATTACCAAGTGGACCTGAGTCGTGGTAAAATGCCGGGATAACGCGAAGATGATGATGATCAGTAAGTAGTAGGCAGGAAATAAGCGCAGTTGTTACTTTAACCGTCCAACTTTCCTCACATAACATTAATTTGTGTGTTTAGCCGGCCCTCGCAACGGTCAACAACTCGCCAACTTTCGAACTTCCACGACCGCCTTTATGAGCTGTTTCACTGCGCGAAATTAGTTTTTATTTTGTTTCATAAATAATAAAGTTTGCGATTAGGAAAGGGCGAATCTGATGAAAAAAGGTACCTTTTAGGATTTGCTGTTTCAATATCAAATATATCTTTCATAATAATGTTTTATGTAATTTTAATTACTTGGGTATGAAAAAAACCAGCCACGTGCGAGACGGACTCGTGCACGAAGGGTACCATACGTTACGCAAAAAACGACAAAAAAATAACGTTTGTCGTATGGGAGCCCCAGTTAAATATCTATTATATTCTGTTTTTAGTATTTGTTGTTGTCACGGTTCATGAGATACAGCCTGGTGACAGACAGACAAACGGACGGACAGCGGAGTCTTAGTAATAGGGTCCCGTTTTTACCATTTGGCTACGGAACCCTAAAAATATACGTATAATTGGGGACCAGTAGGCCGACAACGCATAAACATTGCAATTCAGCGAGGTAATGCTGCCAGCGTCTACGGCACCTTGCCGAGGGGCGATTTTTTTTATAGTTTAGGTTTTATTTTTATTAATTTGGTTTATAAGTTTTTATACAACATTTATATTTATTTAATGAATAATAAGCTACGTTTTTTTTTAATGCTAGTTCAATACATCAAAATAATCGTATCTCATAAAACAAAGCAAAGGAAAAATATAATAATTCAATGCTATGATGTTACGATTTTCGCTGCCCTTGGACAACGGCTAAAGGCTAAATGCCAAAATGTCTACAAAATGTCAAGTAATTACATTAGTTACTGGTCTGAAAATTACGTACAAAGTTTAGTTATTAAGTACTTATTGAGCCTTTGCAAATCGAAAATAAATAACTTGTTTAATTAATTAATTGAAGATCCTACCTAGTTACAATTACCGTGAAAACCCTTGCCCTTCCCGGTAGTCTCCTATAAAAGGATTCGGTAAATTTTCTCCCGCGAAATTCGTTGAAGAGTTTAACCACAACTTGATAGGTTTTTAAATTAAGTTTGTTTGATATTAATCCTGCCCCGAAATTATTATATTAATCCAACTCGGAGAATTCTCGAGCAGCTTATTGGAAATAATTTATCTTTCATAAAAATATTCAGTGTTTAAAAATAGTATTGAAAATGTAATTTTTACAGTGAGTACTGGTACGTATAGCTAGGTAAAAACGAAGCACCGGAAGCTCCGGCCCGGCCCCAGTCCGATCTAGTGTGAGTCAACCTTTAATCGTCTATCGTGTATATTACCTATAATTTTGACCCTCTCAAACTCATATTACCTAAAATTTTGTAGAGCAATGATACTTACTTACTATAAGTTGGGCATGCGAATTCCAAACTTGAGGTTTCGATCTCCTACTAATAAATTTCATAAGAACTATGCGAAACAGATTTTGTTATTTATTTTTTTCATTTTCTCATTGCTAAAGAGAACATCTTAAGCAAGCCAGACTAATCCCAATAAGACTGAGTTTCCCCTGTAGCTTGGTAAGTCCGCCGCATTCCGTAAAAATTAATGCAGCATCTGCGCCATTTCTTGGAATCAGATTGCAAAGCGAACTTGGAGTTCCTTTAGGATGCAACCGGGATACCGCTTCATGGGAAGGAGGCACATCATTTATCTTCAATTCTTCACTTAAAAGCATCTTCTGTTGGGATATTTCAATTATATCTGTTCAAATGATTCAGTCCCAACCCAACGCCATTTGCAGAAGCTATATTCTTATCGCTTACAGCCTAGCTTCTAAAATCCCAGTGGCTCCACGACTTTAGCACGAATAGCACGTCGACCGTTTATAGGATATCCGCAAGTTTCCAGTCTGTATCACACAAACAAATCGGTTTCTTACACCGCCCTAGTTTCTTACTTAGTGCCCTAGGCCGGATTTGAGCAAAAAAGTGAAAAACTTTTGACTTACAGATTGATTTAGGAAGGGAAGCCAATCGAATTTTTGATGCAAAATTTTGACTTAAGGAGGCTGCCCCTCAAAATTTGTAAAAAAAAGTTTTGCCTTGTGGTCAAGTTTGGTATCATTTTCGTGTAATTTAATGATGCTGAATTCATTTCTGATATTTAATTTATACGTTTTCATATAAAAAACTTTTAAAAAATGAAAAAAAAATAATTCGACGTTTTGATTTTTTTCAAATAAAAGTCGTTTTTTTTTTAATTTTAAAATGTAGACAAAAAACAATAATTTTACGAAAAAGCCCTATTATTCCTCATTATGACTGTATACACATAGTATATGTATTTTAATAAGATGTGGACAAAATAAAATAAAATATTGAGTTACTTTCGACAAAAATTCCATTGAATAGGAAACAACGATATGGTTTAAACTATGTCATTGTGTATGTATGGACTTAAGAACAAATAATACGAAGTAAATTGACACTAGAATGAATATATATATAAAAAAGAAACAGTTTTACTACAATGAACAATTGGTAACTATATAATATATACTTAATATTGACTATCATCTTCTATATCATCTATGACTGTTCCGTTGTCTATTACACTGCAACAAATGAAATAAAAATAAGTGTTAAAAGTAATACACTCAAGAGCAATGAAAATAGGTTACATCATCATCATCATCATAATTCATTAATTATAGGGATCTGGTATTGCGAGTGAGAGGAAAACCGTTTACCGTCATTAAATGATCTATAATCACGCTTGAAGCTAAAATGAGCGATAATTGAAGTGTGCTAAAGCTCTATGAACATTTCACGAATGCGAAGAAGCAGACAAATGAAAAAGCGTCATCACTTTAGAGCTTCATAGCAGCAGCCGCAAACGGCCACTTGAATATACTATAACTTAAGGTTAGCGCACTGGAAAATACCTACGAAAATCTGTATACAGGAGATACGGTGGGTGGTTATATCTTGGAATGTGCTTGGAATAGTTATACTGCTACAAAAGCAAATAATTTATGCAATCACATACCTATTCTTTTTTAATTCAATACTACAATAATTTTGGTCGCACTTTTGATATTTGACAGGCAATCATTGTGGAACTGAGAGAAAGGCCCTGCTTCGCATGAGGCGACTCGGTAACCTGTGAGAATAGCGTCCATCCCTTTCTCCGATGGAGCGTGAAAATCAATCTGCGCTGTTTGTCTCACTGTCCACAAAGGAGGCGCCCAGTCGGTAACTTTTGTGTGAAGCCTCGATGAGGGTTGGCTTCTCTCTAATTTTTATGCAAAATAAAAGAGTAATAAGACCATAGTGAAGAGAATCAGGCGTTACTTTGCGGAAATCCATATTAATTAAAACCAAAATATTACTTTGCTAATCCGCGAAAAGATAACGTGCTAGTCAATCAGTGCTAACCCGTTATACTTACTTGCGTATTTTTACATGCAATTAATATTCCCACCCTCCCACCGCAAAAATAAATACGCAAATAAATATAACAAACCACCACCAAAAGAATAATACTCGACACGTGTTTCGCCTCTCTACGAGGCATCCTCAGGAGTTGTTGACGGTCTGACGCCCGGCAACGGAATAGCATGCGTTGCGTTATCGGCATTACTGCCCTCCTAACGAAAAGTGCAATAACTAGAGTCAAGCTACTTTCGAGAAAAACGCAATAATATATTTTAAAATAGATAATGTTACGGCTGCACTGCTATATCCCGCCCTCTAAGCGAGTACTTCCAGCCTACCCAATTGGGTTTCGGTTCAAAGGGGGGTTGTGAAGCCGCGGTCCATGCACTCAGAACTCATATAACGCAAACCTCTGGTAAGGTCCTGTTGAAGGTGGACGTAAAAAATGCGTTTAACAGTGTCGACAGAGCTGTCCTCTTGGAACAAACACGCATAAAAGTACCACAAATTTATAACTTTATTTGGCAATGCTACAGCAGCGCCTCCCAATTACTTTTTAAAGAAAACCATCTCTCCTCAGCCGTAGGCTGCCAACAAGGCGACCCGCTTGGCCCCGCGCTTTTCAGTTTAGCGATTCAGCCAATAATAGTAAAATTAAATTCCAAATTTAATGTATGGTACTTAGACGACGGCACCCTAGGAGGTGATGTAAGCGAAGTTCTAGACGATTTTCGCGTTTTAATCGAAGAATTCCGCGGTATCGGATTAGAACTGAACTCTTCTAAATGTGAACTTTTCTTTTCCGATACATGTCTAGACAAAGATTTCGTACTTTCTAAATTCCGTCGTCTTGCTCCTAGTATTCAAATTACGGAGAAAAGCTCACTTCACCTCCTAGGGGCACCTGTGTTGGACGAATCATTTTCAGATTTTTTAGAGAACAAAATTAAAAACCTCAACGAAGTTTCGGATCGCATGTCCAGAATTAATGCTCATGTAGCGTACACCGTTATCCGATACTGCCTTTTCGTACCAAAATTCACTTACGTTCTAAGGTGCAGTCATTTTTGGAAATTTCCCACTCTTTTAGAAAAAATCGATAAAATTATTCAAAATCTATTAATTTCAGTTATTAACATAAACTTGGAAGACCGCTCATGGACCCAAGCTTCCCTGCCAATACGGCATGGTGGCCTGGGTATCAGAAAAGTGTCCAGCGTATCGCTCCCTGCATTTCTGTCCTCAACAAATAGTTCACAGGTACTAATTTCTAAAATTCAAAAGTCCCCAATCGACCAATTAAACATACCTTTTAATTTAGAGGCCAGAAATGCATGGAGTGATTCTTGCCCAAACACTGACCTGCCCGATAATCCCAATTCACAGCGTCTTTGGGACGAGCCGCTTTGTAGGCTGGTACGGCATAATCTGTATCAAACGGCAACCAGCCTTCATGAGCGCGCTCGCCTGCTCGCCGCTTCCGAGTGGGAATCCGGGCAGTGGCTCCAAGCCCTGCCTTCCATATCAACTGGAACACTTTTGGACAACTCCACCTTCCGCCTCTCCGTCGCTCTCCGCCTGGGAGTGAACTGTGTTTCCCCACATCGCTGTCGCTGCGGTGACCCAGTTGACCGGTTGGGCCACCATGGTCTATCCTGCGGTAGAAGCGCTGGGCGTGCCCCCCGCCATGCCAGCCTTAATGATATCATCCGTCGGGCCTTAGCCAGTGCGGGGACACCGGCAGTTTTAGAACCTACCGGCCTTGCCCGCGATGACGGTAAAAGACCCGACGGTATGACCCTAGTGCCGTGGAAGATGGGACGGCCGCTGGTTTGGGACGCAACCTGTGCCGACACCCTAGCGCTGTCCCATCTCCACGGCACTGCAGTGAAGGCTGGCTCGGCTGCCAACTCGGCCGAGCTTCTCAAGCGGCGCAAGTATGCAGCCATAAATAGTGGCTGCATATTTGAGCCGTTTGGGGTTGAGACTATGGGGCCTTGGGGGGAAAGCGCCCACAGGGTTTTCAACGAATGTAGCCGCAGGTTAGTCGAGTTGACGCGTGACCAGAGGGCTGGGTCATATCTAGCGCAGCGGATCAGCATTGCCATACAACGTGGCAATGCTGCCAGCCTTCTGGGTACGCTGCCAATAGACGGCGATTTGGGGCAAATTTTCTATTTATAGTTTTATTTTTAGGCTTAGTTTTAATTTTAGTTTTTAACTTTAGTTTTTAATTTTAATTTTTGACTGTGTTTTTAAAATAATATATATTATATAATAAATTAAAAAAAAAATAAAAATAAAAAAGATAATGTTATTGAGTTTATTTGTACGTACCTAATAATTATTTATTTATTTATTAATACTATAAAAAATGAGCAAACGCACTTATGCTTAGGATGGTCCAATACAGACATGATATAATTACAAGCCATAACTGCAATAAGTACTTATCGCACTTAAGTAATTCAAGATATTACGATTAAATCTTAAGTACAATAAGTAGTTTACTTATTGCAGTTTTAATTAGTAAGACAATGTGTTTAATTTTTTTTTTCTATTATGGTTGTTGCAAAACCGTACGCTGACGACATTGCACTGACAGATGAGGACAAACAGAAACTGGAGCATAAAGTGAACCAATGGAAGGGTGCGCTAGAGAACGGCGGTCTGAAACTAAATGTTGCGAAGACCGAGTACATGGCATGTGGCGGCACGGACCCCGACCCCATAAAGGTAGGAGACGAATTTGTCGTGAAAACGAATAAATTCAAATACCTTGGGTCCGTGCTGCACGAATCGGGTGAAACCGATCACGACGTCCAAGCCCGAATTAGCGCTGCTTGGGCAAAAAGGCGAGAAGTAACCGGTGTCCTCTGCGACCCCAGGATACCGGTGAAGCTAAAGGGCCTTGTGTACAAGAGCCTCATCCGACCAGTCCTACTATATGGTAGCGAGACCTGGCCTGTCCTCGGAAGGCATGTCCAGCAGCTTCACGTCACGGAGATGAAGATATTGCGATGGATGTGTGGCGTTACGCGACTAGATCGCATACGTAACGAACACATCCGTGGCAGCCTCGGCATCCGAGACGTAGCGGATAAGATGCAGGAAAGTCGCCTCCGATGGTATGGCCATATACGCCGCAGACTGGTAGACTACGTCCAAGGCCCTAGATCACGCGGCCGCGGTAGGCCTAAGAAGCGCTGGCTGGACGTCGTGACAGCGGACATGGGAGAGAACAATCTCACACCTGAGGATGCCGAAGACCGGGCGAAGTGGAGAAGACTGCACACGCAGGAAAGCGGACCCTGGCGCTAGGCCGGGAAAACGCTAGGTTTAAGAAGAAGAAGAGGTTGTTGCAAAAGTGTATTTTATGACACTTGTACCATTGTTCTGTGTTTGAGCATTAACCTCCCGGACGCTTCGGGCCTTCGGCCCTACGCTGAAGTCGGCCTTCGGCCTTCGCATGTAGACACTTGTACCATTGTTCTTTGTTTGAGCACTAACCCGGATGCATCGGGCCTTCGGCCCTACGCGGAGCTCGGCCTTCAGCCTTCGCATTTAGACATTTATACTTTAGTTCTGTATTTGAGTATTGACTTTCCGAACGCTTCGGGCCATTGGCTCTACGCGAAACTCGGCCTTCGGCCTTCGCAATAAAGACACTTGTACCATTGTTCTGTGTTTGAGCACTAACCTTCCGGATGCTTCGGGCTTTCGGCCCTACGCGGAGCTCGGCCTTCGGCCTTCGCAATTAAGACACTTGTACCATTGTTCTTTGTTTGAGCACTAACGTCCCGGACGCTTCGGGCCTTCGGCCCTACACGGAGCTCGGCCCTCGGCCTTCGCATTTAGACACTTATACTATAGTTCTGTGTTGAGTATTCACCTCCCGGACGCTTCAGGGCTTCGGCCTTCAGACACTTGTACTATTGTTCTGTGTTTGAGTAATAACCTTCCGGACGCTTCGGGCCTTCGGCCCTACGCGGAGCTCGGGCTTCGCAATTAAGACACTTGTACCATTGTTCTGTGTCTGAGCACTAACCTTCCGGACGCTTCGGGCCTTCGGCCCTACGCGGAGCTCGGCCTTCAGCCTTCGCATCTAGACACTGGTACTATTGTTTTTTTTGTGTTGGCGCACTAACCTCCCGGACGCTTCGGGCCTTTGACCCTACGCGGAACTGATATAATATAATTATATATACTGATACAGCCTAACCCCATTTTTTCCACCACACCAACGCCAAGAAAATACTAACTGTAAATCAAATCCGATTTTGCCCCCTAGTAAGATAAATAACTATTGCCATCTTGCAGCGGGGGCGCAATCTAATATGTTTATTAACTCGTAATGCTACTAAGGTAAAAACTTAAAAATAAAATTAAGTAAAACGGTTTTATTTTAATCAGAAAGTGTACCAAAAACTAGAAAATAAAAATTATTATACTAATCGGAGTCCTACATACTTCCTATGCTCCTTTCTGGACAGTAATCATGCAAGACGGGTAGCAAATGTAGCAATGTAGTCTTCTCGAGTCGGATTCTAAACGCCACTTTTCGACACTATGTCAGTGATTTAAGTAAGTATTTTTTCTCAGACTAAAACTTCACTCCTGAGAACGTGGCAAAAACGTTAGCAGCATTTAGCGACTCCACCTCAATGGGACCGGATACTCTTCCCTCTGTTTTTCTTAAAAAGTGCAGTAGCGTGCTTGTCCATGACCTGGCTTTTATAATGAATTTATCCCTCAAGAATGGAACCCTACCTCGAGACTGGAAGGAAGCACATGTCACTCCCATATATAAAAAAGGTGATAAGTTTGTTGCTGCTAACTATCGTCCAATCAGCCTCACAAGTATAGTCTGCAAAACTATGGAAAAAATTATAGTCACTGAATTGCGAAATTTCATAAGTAGGGAGAATGTAATTATCAATGAGCAGCATGGCTTCATACCGAAAAGATCCACAGTGACGAATCTTCTTGTGTGTCTTGAGAAGTGGACACGTGACTGGGACAATCGTCAGCCTACGGACGTCATATACCTAGACTACGAAAAGGCATTTGATCGTGTACCTATTCGAAGGCTTATTGCTAAATTGGAGCACTTTGGAATTCGTGGTCAGCTCCTTGAATGGATATCGGACTTTCTAACCCACAGGATATTTAAAGTAAGAGTAGGGAAAACTCTATCGAATGCACACAACGTCTATAGTGGTGTTCCTCAGGGATCAGTCCTTGGACCAATCCTGTTTGGCATATTTATAACAGATCTGAAGAGTGTAGTACATTCGGAACTGTCAATATTTGCTGATGATACCAAAGTTATGGGTAATCCATTAGTAACTCATAATATTATCCAAAGTGATTTAGATCGCATAATTCAGTGGACTAAAGACTGGCTCATATCACTAAATGCTGACAAGTGCACAGTTCTACACATAGGGAAAACAAACCCTAAACTAAATTACCACATTGACTCTGTTCCCCTACAAGCTGTAGCTAGTCAAAGAGACCTGGGCATCACTGTTTCACATAACTTGAAATGGGACACACATATCACCAAAATCACCAAGAGAGCAAATTCTATGCTGTATATGATCCGGAAAGCATTCCATGTTATTACTAAGGAACTATTTATTAGAATATACAAGTCATATCTTCGTCCTTTACTTGAGTATGCTTTTCAGATATGGTCCCCCTACTTTAAAAAGGATATCACATTACTGGAAAAAGTTCAGCGAAGAGCAACTAAAATGGTTGCTTCATTGAAAGACATACCATATGAAGAACGGCTTCAAGAATTAGGTCTTACAACATTGGAGGACAGAAGGAAGCGAGGCGATCTTATTGAGACTTACAAAATCTTGTCCGGTCACTACAATGTTCCAAATATTAAAGACCTATACACATCGAGTCAGAATGTAAGGTTGAGAGGACACTCTAAAAAACTTGTCAAACCTCCGTGTGCTAGTAACCCTAGAAAACACTTCTTGCCGAATCGTGTGGTAAATGTGTGGAACTCTCTACCAGAAACTGTTGTTAGTGCACCGTCGGTCAACACTTTTAAAAATAGACTGGATACACATTTTAGAACTTTAAAAAGTGCAAAATAAAATACAAGTGCTTCGATATACACGCATCAGCTCTAAGAGCTGCTAGTGTATCAAATAAAATAATAAATAATAAATAATAAATAATAAAATAAAAACGTGGGGCGTTAGTATTTATGTTGAGAAAGATATAAAAATATAAGAATTTACAACGCAACGTGGAGTTTTAGTTAGTTATGTTTACTAAGATTTTCTTTTACAAATATATAAATGTATTATATTTTCCTTTTAACGCCCCACGTTTTCATTTTAGTCTGAGAAAAAAAATCGATTGATACTTAAATCACTGATATAGTGTCGAAAAGTGGCGTTTAGGACTCCGATTAGTATAATAATTTTTATTTTCTAGTTTTTGGTACACTTTCTGATTAAAATAAAACCATTTAACTTAAAACTTTTTTACTTATTATATTATGCTATATTTTATTAATTTTATACTGATAAATGCGATAACTTGACATCATATTGCACCGTGATTGGTAAAACTATACTGTCTGTGCCCCATCGTCCTAAACATGAGTGCAGTAACTTATTTATATTGCCTTGTTATTAAGTAAACTTATCATTAAAATTTCGACAATCCTAAACATAAGTGTAACAACTTCACTTAGTGCGTTTATGATTAGTTATTGGACTAACATTTGTTATCACAATTTTACTAAGCATAAGAGCGATAACTACACTTTTTACTAGTAACGTGCTAATAAAAATAATATACCCTTCCAATCATATTCGTAATAACTATAGGTACTTATTGCAGTTTTTGTAAGTAAGTGATATTGAAGTATTTTATTAATCCTACTTACTAAAAGTGTAATATCTATAGTTATTGCGGATATTGTTAGTAATGTTGCTTAAAAGTATTACTAATCCAAGAATAACTACAGTTATGGCGTTCTTCATAAGTAAATCACAAGTCATTGCCTCAGATTATTATTTTTTTATTATTTATTAGAGATAAATCACAATTACATAATATTTTGATCCAAAAGCATCGTTAAACCAGAATGGTTTGTCTCGATACTCCATTCCGCAGTACTTAAATACTTAAATATACAATAGACACTTAAAACACATCTAATTCGTAAACAGCATAATGAATATAACGATTGCAAAAAAATTGAGCGCATCGTTATCACACCGGCCGGCCGAGCAAGATAAGAACCGGTCGGCGCATAGGTACTCGGTACAGGCTGCTCCATTTACGCTAAATGGAATAACATAACACTGATTTAAACTTTCACGATTATTAAACATTATCAAACTGCACAACGGGACTTAATCGCGTATTTAAGTTTTAAGATTTACCTCCGACGTTTCGAGGACGGCGTTGTCCCCGTGGTCTCGGAGAAGACTGGCTCAAGTTGACATCAACATCTTCTAGCCGCGCGAGTTTTCCGAACTACCCGCACTTGGTCTTGTTTATCAGTTTGAACGTTTTGCGCACTAGGGATGTCACTCTGTCGACACACAACACTAACGATATTCGATTTATCGACTGTCGATATTCGTTTCCGCTTACATTTACTAATGACTGGATTCCATGTGGATGAGATCTTAAAACCCTCGTCCCGATTAAAATTGCAATGTTTTTTGATTTCAATGGCTTCCCGCACTTTTCTACTGTAGAAATGGCGATCCGTGGAGAGGATTTTAGGGTTATGCAGCTCAATCCAGTGGTTTGGTCCTGACTCCAGCAAATGCTCAGCCACCGCAGACTTGTTGACCTGACGATTTTTGACAGCTGCGATATGTTCCTTAACTCTTTCTGCTATGGTGCGCTTAGTTTCTCCGATAACGTCGGAGGTAAATCTTAAAACTTAAATACGCGATTAAGTCCCGTTGTGCAGTTTGATAATGGAATAACATAATTATGCATTTTAGTTAAAATAATTTAATTGTTTAAGCATTTCTTTTTTAAGAATATATCCTATATTATTTGGTGTTATCTTATCTTTCCAATCTTTAGGTAACTTATTTATTAAATCTGGTATGATATAATCTGATGTTCTTCTGCCATAAAAATTATTGAATTGGGGCTTTCGAAGCATTTGATTTCTTACTTGCCTCGTATTTATTGGATGAGAGATTAAATGCTGGATTTCATTTCTAAAGTATTGCTCTTTTAACATATGGTATTTAAATTTTGTGTGAACGGGTAGGACCTTACATGAAGTGAACAGGTCACTATTCAGGTCAGATATTGCAGTATTGATTAATAAAAAACATGTTTACGTTACAGATACCTTAAAACTGTCTAAGAAGAAAATATAGAACTCGTTATGCTCAACCCGAGTATGTAAATAACTCAATTTGACCCAAAACTCGAGTTGTTGCACTTTTCGTTAGGAGGGACTTCAAGTATCGACTCGCGCGCGAAAACGCAACTTAGCTAGACCACCTGCCTGCGGCGGTAGCGCGGTCGCATTTTTATCGCTTGTCACCATACCTGTCACTTGCTATGTAAGTACGAAAGTGTCATGCGATAAAAATGTAACCATACTGCGCCCGCTGAGAATCTAACGTAATAAGTTTCTTCCAGAAACTTTCTGGGAGTTTTTATTTTGACCCAAGTACGAGTAATATTCCACTATCAGGCTTATAGTATTGCTATTGTTATCGAAGTACTTAATTTGTAATAAATCGCATAAATAGCGCCGAAGCAGCTAACAACTTTCGGACCACCTCTCGTATTAAGTTATACCTACCTGCGGGCTCAGCACGGTTCCATTTTTATCGACGCCGCCAGGCGGCTTAGCACGGTCGCGTTTTTATCCCTTGTCACCATGCCTGTCACGTTCAAACAAGTACGTAAGTGCGAAAGGGACGCGCATAGTGATAGTCGATAAAAATGGAACCGTGCTGCGCCCGCTGCAGTACCGGCTTTACTGTAAGGGCACACGGGGCCCGTGGCCAGGCCGCGTAGCCAAGGACCGGAAAACCCCTCTTTACGCTTAATCCTATCAATTCGGTAACCCAATCGATTCGGTTACCTTATCATTCGGTAACCCTATCATACTGTTACCTGATTGTAATGGTAACCTTATTGAAACGGTAACCCTAACCTTTAACCGAGTTAATCTCAAAACCCCATCGCGATAGGGTTTTTGTTAAGGGTTTTTAACAGGTTTTCATTCAGTTATGGTAACCTTTATTATCGGTTGCTTACTGGTTTGCTACATTAAAGTAGTTTTAGTGATGTGCCGTCAGAACTAAAAAAAAAATACTAAAAAAATTGTTTATTTTATTTACTTTATTTATATTTTGTTGATTTTATTGACTTTATTTATTAAATTTATTTAATTTAATTTATTTATTTAATTTATTGAATTTATGGAATTTATTTATTTTTTTGAATTAATTTCATTTAATTTATTTATTTAATTTATTTCATTTATTTAATTTATTTAATTAGTTTAATTTGTTATATTTGTTTAATTTATTTAATTTATTTAATTTATTTAATTTATTTAATTTATTTATTTATTTAATTTATTTAATTTATTTAATTTATTTAATTTATGTAATTTATTTAATTTATTTAATTTATTTAATTTATTTAATTTATTTAATTTATTTAATTTATTTAATTTATTTAATTTATTTAATTTATTTAATTTATTTAATTTATTTAATTTATTTAATTTATTTAATTTATTTAATTTATTTAATTTATTTAATTTATTTAATTTATTTAATTTATTTAATTTATTTAATTTATTTAATTTATTTAATTTATTTATTTTAATTATTTTAGTTATAATATAATAATATTTGGCGTAGGGATGTGACGACCCCATCGCCCGCTGGTTTTACCAGTGCAATCAGTCAACGCAGGGCAGCTTGTGGCGAGCTGTTGGGGATTAGCGACCTCACGTACCCGAGTGCTCCTGGGGAGTTCTGTTACCCGCAAGGAGGGTGGGTGGGACAGGATTTTCTGCCTCTGGCTTGCCTTAGCCGGCCGGCCAGAGTGGAGTCGTTAGAGCTATAAGCTCCAGGGGTGGAAGTGAAATATGCATAAGACGCGAGTTGGCACAGTGGCTGTTAACAGCCACTGGGTAGAAAGCGGCGCACACCTCTCGACACCCCTGAGCCGCTCACACCGGTGTTGCCCTTGAGCCATCCTAGATGTCGCTTTTTGTGGGGGCCCATCTTGTGAGGGCGAGTCACCGTCTGCCGGAAATAAAATTGCATACCGTTTTATTAGGCAGGCGTCCGGTTTTTTTACCCCATAGCTCAGTACTTAGTCCATCGCTTTCACCCAATAACCTAGTTCATTTTAGATTCCATCAACTCTCAATAGCCCTTACACCCTGGCGGGTGCTGCCTCTGCGTGCGTCCCATGACACGGGCAAGGGCAGCATCCGCTCGGTGTACCCCTTACATTTCATTAAAGTGTCAAAAGGGCCTCTACGTGTTGGCTTCGGCTCCGCGCATGCCTCCCAAAGGTCCGGAACACCATTGTTCCGTGATGGGAAAGACATACAATTTATAATATAATAATATTTATTTTCCTCACTCTGCGGCCCTGACCACCGGCAGCTTGGGCCCTGCCCCGCTACCGGCGGCACCCTAGGTTAGGTTTTTTTATAATGTGTTTATATGTATTTTTTATTGTTTTGTAAGTGTTTTTATATTTTACTTTTAAATTCATATTATAAAAATACCTAACTTAAGACGAAAAATAAATAAAGATTTATAATAACAACACACCACACGGGTAGGTATAAAGATAAACAAAGGAAAGGCAAAAAAACTTGTTTGTGCTGGAGGCTTCATAGACCGCCCATGCCAACCTCGGTTATTCAATAATAAGTTGAATTTAAGTGTGCGTAAAGATTACAATCGTTTGAACTGGTCAAAAACCTCATAATGAGGTAACTGAATAGACTGGGTTTTTATTTCGGTTACCGGTAACAGAGGTTAACTCGATCTGATACGGTTACCGAATCAAAGTGTTACCTTATTAAGCGGTTACCGTTATGGTAGGGGTTTTTATAAACACCTCTAAAATAACCCTATGAAAAACCCCGGTTAAGGTAACCGGTTCCTGTCCCTGCGCGTAGCCAACCTGCCAATCGCTGACGCTCCGTAGCGATCGAAACGCAACTGTCACTGTCGCACTTATAAGGAAGAGTGATAGAGAGACATAAAGCGTTTCGTTGTCGAAGCGATAGCGATTGTCACCTTGGCTAGGCCGGCAGGGCCCCCATCCTCAGGGTGCCCCGAAGGACAGACAGTAACAGTATATTTGATTACTGATAATAAATAGAAGATCATAGTAAAAAATGTTACTTTAATTAGCTTTCTTTACTTTCCAAAAGGGCCCCAAATTCTTATGTGCCCAGGGGCCCCAGCATAGTTTAAGACGGCCCTGCCTACAATGTACTCAATTAGATCGTCCTGCTCGTCGTCGGAAAATCGGAATCTACATATTTTAAATATATAATATACGTATGTACCTGATTGTCTGCGGAGTTATTTGTTCCCACAGCAGAGGTTTCAAAGATGGAGCTTGCTGAATAATCAGTGTCGAGTTCAAGTTGAAGGGCTCGACATTATGCAGAGTAGACTTCATTTTGCAATTATTAAAATTTGTCTATCTAAACCTACTCTCTTAAAAAGTCAATGTCAAGTTTTGTTAAAGCACGGGATGGTAGGTAGATATTTTTTCGTGTTGCAAAATAGTAAAATAGATTTTTGTACGGCATAGGTCTTAACTTTAAATCTTTTTATAAAAAGTACATACTAAATAGGTAGTACCTACATACTTTATACCGGGTGGAACAGAACGAAGGACTTTTACGCAAACGGGGAAATGTTTAGGCTACGAAGGTAGGTACTTTATTTTTCACTTATTAATCACGTTAATATTTCTAACCGTTTTTGAGATACAGTTTGTTAAAACATTAGTGCAAAAATCTGTACGTTTCAACCCTAGCAAGTAGATCCTATTGAATGACATGACATGTGTCAATTTAAATTGTAAATAACTTTATAGGGTTGTCACTGATATAAAAATATTTCATTTTAATTATTTTGTTTTACTTTTTAATCCAGCTTTACGCGTATAATAACTCGATTGTAGATCACTTAGATAACACTATCCTTTCAGCTCAGTCTCTAGGAATCCACCCTGCTGTATACTTACCCACTGAAAATTTCACCGCTGCCGCTAATGAACTGCTAGTTTCGTCAATGGTGCTGGACACAAAGAGGAACAACTGCTGCAGTTATATTATTTTATTACCCTTCTTGAAACACAAAGGCGAACTTTCCACAGCCCTTTTCCGGGCGTTGGGGTTAAACCCCGAGAAGTGCGAAACATTCAAGTCTGGGGAATCACTAGTACCTATCTAGTACTTAATTGAAGTACCTAATCTAACGGCGACGGATGGGTCTAGCCGTCTGCAGCTCTGCATAATTAATAACGGGATCTAACCGCGTCTGTCTTGCAAATAATAATTCTATAGAAATTAATAAACAAGATTAAAACGGCTTTCAATGTGGCAATCAAGACAAGCTTTAACAAAAGTTGCGAAACCGATTAATTTGAAAGTAGAAATGTTTTAGTTTGGAAAAGCTTTGCAAATGGATAAGTATTGTTTTTCATCCACGGTGACGTTGACGACTATATGCAAGTATGCAATGGATTCAATTCAAGATGAATCACTTGGCGTGTTAACGACCCCGTCCCCGGCTGACTGGAATCCGTTTGTACGCTAACTTAAGGGGCCCACTGATTAACAGTCCGCCGGACGGTATCGGCCTGTCAGTTAGAACAAAATTTTGACAGTTCCGAACAAACTGTGTTAATAAGTGGGCCCCTTTATGCTTGCTTAGACCGACTTTGACGTGACGAAATGCGGAGTGCCGTTAGGTATAAAGTAAAAGCCGAACCTATTATCGGGAGCAGAAAATATCCTTTCTACGTGGATTCCACATTATTTTGCCGACTGCGTATTTACAGTCAGCATTAGATATGAGCCATTAAGTGCAAATTTGTAGAAGCTCTCATCAGAGACCTAGCTATTAGGTAATATCTCTAAATTGATATGTGACAGATAACTTAGTAACTGCCATTCGATATCACTTACCTAATTATATGTAATTAAAACGCGAAAGTTTAAAATATTACACTTACCTAATTTTCGGTCTCTGGTTGATAATTGTAATTGGTACTCAAAATCGGTTAATAATTGAATCGGGCGTTATTTTTTATACCATATTGTTGGTGGCAAACAAGCCTGCGACCTACCTGATGGTTACCATATCCTATGGATGCTTGCAAACTGCAGGAGAAGTCATTTCTCAGCCCGAGCGTTCTTAGATACCACAGGTACCTACGACCATTTTGGTCAGGATTAGGGTTTGAGCCCCTGCAAAAGATGGCATTGAAAGTAGCCGCCATAGGCAATGAACAACATATCAAACAAGGCATCTGACTGAACACAACGTATTAAACGCTTCAGCCATTAAATGAAATTCTTAAAGCAAATCACCAGCATCAAACATAAAAACCTCGACACTTTTTTCGGCCAGTTTATAGCAAATATCTAATACAAATTTGTGCTTCGAGTTCGAGTTATTGTTGTTACGAGGGACCCTTAGGAATTCTAGGATATCTGAACGTGTTCTTATGTCAGCCATCGTGAAAAATTTATCCAGTTTTGAGGGACGTTGACTCGCCTAGATATTCAGTAGCAAAACAAATGAACCAGGGACTGCCAGTATACATGTAAAGCAACACTGACCATCGGTGGACCTTAATGTCTACATAATAAGGTTTAAGACTTGTCAGATAACAGTGTTAACGATGGTATCTAACTAAAAGTACCTAAACTGCATTAAACAGGTCGTATTGGGATTTAGGAGCTCAGTTAAAAGCTATCTGCGTCCCGAAAGTGCATACCCTAACGACGTTGAAGCTCGCCCGGGGCTACTAATGGCTTTACTACCTTGAAATGCTCGAAAATTCGGGGATTTTGCTCAGTGAATACCGCTCTCCGGAGTAAATAGAAAGTAAGATTAAGTCAGAACAAAAAGATAATTGCAAATGGCGTCCAAAGAGAATATACTACGCATGGTCTAATAAAACATGGTCTTCCATTCCCAGAGTGACACGCGCCTACGTCACAATAACATTGCCACTTTATTTCAACATAACATGTTACATGGGTACATTATACCTATGGTTAATAAGTTAAAATATTTCTTTATAATTTTATAATTTTCATTTATATGTATTTTAGCTTAAATTTTACAATAACACGTCATTTTTAATTACTCGTTAGCAATATCTTCCGATTCACGAAAGAAATTTCAGACTTTCGGGTAATTCTGTTTATACTACTGGCAGCACAGGATAGCGCTGTGCACATTTGACAATTCGGATCTAGATAACTTCATGCCCTGACCGTCATCCTTGTCGAACGCGTGTTAATTGTTATTTCCTTCTCGCTCAGTGTCAGCAGTCGCAGTGTTTTCCAAACTTTTCACGTCGTAAGCTTGGTAATTAATGTGTAACTGTGAATTAGTTTTTTAAACGTTTGTCTTGTATAGATAAATAAAGTTTAATTTAATACATTAGATTTGTTTTATTTTACTATGTTTCTACATGAATAACTTAAAATTAATGCCGTTAAAATAATTTTCACCGTTGGTTAAAATTCTCCCACATTTCAAAGTTTGAGAACCTGTAAACAGCATGATGACGTAGGCGCGTGTCAGTTAGGTCATACGCGAATCTCGGAATGTAGTACCAGGCGGAGTATATTATTATACCATGATACTACGTTAAGATCATGGTATAATAATATACTCCGGTTAAGATGGCGGCTAGGTCATACACAGGTTAAGGTTGTACCTAATTTGTGTTGTTTCCGAAAGTTTTGATTTCATTGGTCATGTTCTCATGTTCATATTTCATTGAAATCCCTGGCTAGGATAGGGATAGGGCTAGGGATCACTCTTTGCGATAGAGAGTATAGAGACCGTTACGTTGTAGTAGCGCAAACGATTGGCATCTTGGCTAAGCACCCTAGAGGTCCACCCATCACACTGACGCTCACAGATTCCCACATGGTAGGTAATATATATTAGAACTTGTCGTATTAAAGTGTCAACTACTACCGGTTTCGGACGACAAACGTACCAAGCAGACATTAAGCTTTAGAATTTTTAACTTTCAGGAACATTAAATTTGTAAGAGGGTTTAAAGTAGTATAATTTCATAGAAGTTTTACCTACTTTTAAAATAACACTTGCACTGCGTGTGCTATCAAAAACGTTGCAGCCTTTTTTGGTCTAACTCTAGCGCTGTACTGCCTGTACTGTGTATGATGTCTTGATGATGTCAATACTATGTTTGGCGTTAGTTATAATTCCAAATAACCACAATATTATATTCTTCAGGGGAAGCTTTAGATTAAGCAAAAATTTCATAATGAGGTATCTATAGAAATTGGGTAAGTTAAACACAGGTATGAATATTAATACATCAATTTTATTTATGTTCATTTATGCAAAGTAAACCCTAAGATCATCAGTGTCATATAACTATTAAGTATGGAGCAATCCATACAAGGAAATCTTAAAATCTATGACTAAAACCTAGTGAGGTATCAATCGATTTCCCTATTGCAAAATTACAATAAATTCACATATGTGCAATAAGAAAATAGATTCAGCTCTTCAACAGTGAATTCTCACGTAGTTACATCCTAAAACCCCGGAGTCCAATATGGAATGTTGTTCCAATACAAAAGTAAATTTAATACAGGGGTTGTTACAGTGGTCATTCTAGTGATAAAGATGGTAAAACAGCGTTTTTACACGACACATTTTGTGGCTACATAATTTATTTAGTCAATATACAATTAGTTACGATCACAACGGACAATAACTATCTCTTTTATTGCGATTTGCAACGTGAATAGCTGTTGTTATTCTTCAATGTTCAACCTGTCACAGTAGAACTCAGTAATCGTATTCATAGTTAATACATTTATTTTCAATGTAGTCAGACAACCAAGTTCACTAGAAATACAAAACACAGTGTGACATGGAAAAACTCTAGTTAAACAACCAGTAAATATACAGGTTGGCCTTAAAAACGATATTTAACATGTATCAAACTTTAGACTTGACAAGTGCATTGTGTCGATCCGTACGCGCGTGTACGCGGTTTATAAATTGCGACAGATACGATTTCAACTCCGATCTGTGATATTTCAATTTGTTTACGTCAACGATAGAGGCAACGTCAATAGGTTGCCCAGAAGTCACGATTATATCACAATAAAGACAAGACAAAGCGTCACTAGCAATTGATTAAAAACTTTTATTTAGAGCCAAGTTCAGACAGGACCTAAGCGATGCACAAAGTAATTATTCATGTGCAACTGGGTCATAATCTGAGCACTTATTCCTAATCACTTTCGTGGATTTTTTGTAGAAGGGGGCAGTAAAAAAATGTACAGCCAATTTGTCTAGACTACGAAAACGTATGTTCCTGATGCACTTTGTAATACTTGTAAGCGCGCCAATCTTGTCTTAATCGCGCGATAAGTCGGCCGTGATTAGTTTCCTCGGTGCCGGTATGGGTGGCTAGTGCCTGGCGTCGCGGCGGTGGTCGCGCTCGCGGTCGCGGTCGGCGGGCGGCACGTCGCGGTCGCGGTCGCGGCGCTCGCGGTAGCGCTCGTCGTAGTAGGGCGCGGCGCCGCTGCGCTTGCTGCTGGGCGCGTCGCCCGCGCCGGCCTCCGCCACCGCCTCCACGGGCGACTTGCGCGGCCTGAGGGACGAGCTCTTTTTAGTACTGAAAACGTTTCATTCATTTAAAGTGGGATGGTAAAAAGGGAAAGGAACAAAAAATCGTTTAACTGATGATAACTTAAAAACCTACGTTACAGGGGTTGTTGACTTATCATTTTGTACGAAATCGCGTAATAGTACATTACGATACAAGTGCGAAAAGTAGGAAATTCTAAACGAGTGGCGATAAATTAAAACACGACCAAAGGGAGTGTTTTAAATCGACACGAGTTGCGAATTATCTATTCGCACGTGTATCGTACAACGTTTTACAGTACTTGGGCATTTTCATTTAACTTGTACTTTAAAGCGCGACTTAAGTCGTGTTCAGTAACGTCTAACCGTTACATTCCTGACAAAATGTATGGGATTTGAAATTGACCGTCAGTTTTGTAACGATTGCTAACCGGCCGTTAAAGGAGTTCAATGAAGTGAAAATGCCCACATATGGCCCTTTAAACTTTTGACATCGCACGAAAAATGCTATTTTACGAAATAGTGCGGGAAAATAGGACCATATATTATGTACTGTAAAATCGTTTAATTGATGATTACATAAAACCTACGTTACAGGGGTTTTGACTATCATTTTGTATGAAAATCACGTAAGTCAAGCAGACCCGACCCCAGATGAGCTGAGAAGAGGGTTGACCAAAGAAGAGATTTTGTATGAAATTGAGTGTGCTCGAGGGGTTAAAATTCATTGGCAGTCTTGAGTTGGTTTCTTATCAAATTATCATTGTAATTTACACCTCATAAACATGATGCCTAGCCTCGCGATAACGAAATCCTTGACGTTTTTATGACGATTTAAAAAGTAGTTTCAACATTTTTATGTCATGAATCCTTACAAACTTAACTAACCAGCGTTTGCGAATCAACAATTTTTGACAATAAAATATTATCATATTATCTTAACTAGTACAATTTATAGCAAGATAAAACATTTCACACACCTTTCTTCTCGGCTGTGTGCACGGTTGTAATGGTCAGCGCGTTCGCGGTCGCGAGAGCGGGAGCGGTCACGCTCGCGGTAATCCCTGTAGTACCTACAACAACAAACAGTTACACATCACGCACAACTACTAACAATTATATACATACTTAAAAATAATATAACGGACGTGACGTGGCCTGTTTTCAAGCGCCTTGTCTTCACTGCTTGTTTATAGTAACCCTTTACCAGGCTGACAGTTCAAAAATGACAATCGAATGTCAGTCTTACTGATCGAAAATAGAACACATGTTTGAAGTGCCGTATGAGGGAAATATATATCCCTTAGGGCTGATTTAACGGCGCGCGAACTCGCATGCGATTTTAGTTACATTGTGGACTGTTGGTTACGTCCAATTCAACAGACCGATCAAAACCCGCAATGTAATGAAACTCGCATGCGAGTTCTCGCATCGTCTAAATGAGCCCTTAGCCTGGTAAAGGTAAAGGGGTAAACTGCGAGTGACAAAGCTTTGCCTAGTTGCATTAGCTTTGCAAATAAGTCTTCCCTATTTACATCAGAAGCATCACAGCGCATATTCGTAGTTAGAGGGGTACAGTCACGATTCGACGTTTTATGCGTCCAATTCACTTCGTGGTTTGTTGCCAGGAATTGCCAGGAAGAAAGTGACGGAACCACACTACACAAATAATAAACGGGGCTCTTGTGCGTCAAATCCGGTAGTTCTGATTTTTTGCAGACTTATTTATGATGTTGGCCCAATCAATAATCCAAGTTTGTGAGCTCGAGCGCCGAACGCAACTTAGTCAAAATCGAAAAAACGATTCAAAAAATTATATATATTATAAGGCTATGTCTCGGAAACTACTAAATCTACAGATTACTACAATTCTAGTCTCATATTGTAGCTAATTTAGTCTACTTTAAAAACGTCTTGAGAAGGTACTATCAAAAACTAGTCCTTTAGGGTCATAATTGCCCAACTCTAAAAAAAATCCGAAATTTTCGCGGTTGTCGCGATTCTTGACAAAGTAGTGTTCGGCGCTCGAGGTCTCAAACTTGGATTATTCATTAGGCCAACATCATAAACAGTGCAAAAAATCAGAACTACCGGGTTTGAAGCAAACGCTAAATGTATAAAATTACTGTATTAAAACCCAAATCACGAAATTAATTTCCGCTATTCATTTATATACAATACTGACACTCGTTTGTAGTCACTTATTACAATAGTGACAAACAGAGGCCCGTATGATACCTACATTTATAGATGTACGCATGATATAAATAAGCAAACAGAACCCAGCAAATGAAAGCATGTAATGCACAAGACAAACTGTCTAAAACCAAAGAGAATGGAGTGTATAGAGACGGACTGTCAAAGTAAATTATGTAGCCACTGTAAATTGACTGTCATCTTTCGACAGAACATAAAACTGTTAGAACGCCATTTGACTTTGATCCTTATTCTTTCACTGATATATGTTAACTTATTAAATATTGGCACGTATTTAACCGGTCAACTAATTAATCGAATTTGGGTAGTTTAAAAAAATAGAAATGGCTACTAAAATTAATAGTTTGGCAACTAAAATGAAGCCTTAAAATATATCAATATGAGTTGTATTTTAATGCCGTTACAGCTTCTGATTATTTTTAGGCAGGTACCAAGTATTTATTTGGCAACTGAATTAATATATTGGAGACCATTTATGAAGCACATTTTAAAAAGAAAACGGCTATCTATTAATTAAAAAATGAAGTTCTTTTAAAATATTTTGTTTGGTCATTACACGGTCAACCTAACACGCTCCTCCTCGCTTCGCTCGTCGTCGCACCTATCTGTTGACTCTAGCAAAACACGGTGGTAACTATTGAAACAAGTAATTAAAAAATTAAAGATCTAATGGTATAATGGCCATTATAGTATAAAAAACATTATTTGCGGTATTTGACACATTATGACTGACGTATATAGAGATGTAACTAACGCAAATCGATTGTCACAGCAAGCGATTACGATTGGATGGCACGTAGACTGAGGTATCGAATTGTGACGTATAATGAATTTTTATTTGAGATTTAAATAAAGCTAAAATTATATGTTTTTCCCGCAAGGTAAATGCATTTAATACATCGACCGAGTAGGTCGCACCTATCGTCAATTGCGACCTAAAATGAAATATTCATATCGATTTACTTAGACGACTACCGATTCATAACGGTGGTGTCCGGCCAACCCTAAAATAAAATAAAAAGACGTAGAACGTAAACGTTCGCAGTGCAGTTGTTTTCCTTTGTGATTTCGATGTGCAAGACATTTTACGTAGTATTGCTGTTGTGAGTGACAGACGTCAAATACCGCAAATAATGTTGTTTATACTATAGGCGTTTCATGATTAGAAATTTCGACTATAAGTATACTGACCATTGCGTATTGGTAAATTAATTTGAGGTGTTATGTGTAAAAAGTGACCAATATTCATTAAATTTAACTGCTTTCGTGTTAAAATACTACCTAGCTGAAACGATATGCTCAGTTATGATTAGTTGATTACTTAGGTGTGAACAACTAGATGACAACAAAATTTTATGATCGCTTTACAATATTAGTTGCCAGTTTATTATTTTAGACGCCAACTTATCACTTTTAAGTTCCCTATAATTTTTTTAGGTGGCTTGATTTTGCTGCCAGTTTTTTTAATAATATGATGCTTATATTTGAGGCTAAAATATTTTTTTTGGCGCTAAAATATTAATGTACAGCCAAATTATACTATTATATGCCCAATGAAAGTTCCTGTTTAATATTTTAGTTGCCCGGTTAATAATAAGCCTTAAATATTTATATTAACGCCATCTACTCGACTATAGGCCATAAGTTTTAATCGACTGTCGAAAGATGGCAGTAAATGTACTGTAACTACATAATTTACCATGACAGTAACTCTCTATTTCAAATTCTCTTTGGTAAAACCCACTGATATGTCAGGTAAGGTAGGGCGGAGGGTGAAACACTTACGCATCACGGTCGCGATCGCGCTCCCTCGACCTTTCCCTATACCTGGAATCAAGTGATTATGTATCATTACAAAAATCACTACTCTACTGTGTACTCTGACTAATGGGTTGCTAAAAAAATGTGTTGCGTGCTCGTAGATCCGATGTCATGATGGATGCAATGGTAGTAAGCAGAACGGCTTTTCTATTTGTCTGAATCTTACATTTAAAAGGAGAATGTTCTATCCCAAATACTAAAATTACTGTGCTATCAAAAATCATAGATAGATAAGGCAATCTAACTGTTATTTTAGTATTTAGGATATATCAGATTTAAATGGAGAGTGTGTTTTATAATAACGCTCAAATTTACCGCGGGATTAAGATTATAAATTACAAGTCACGCGGCCGTCTCGATAAGGGTGGTATTCCATCTGTCCAATGTGTATTGCGTCTCACATTTTGCTTAATGAGAGAGTAAGACGCAATGATATTGGACAAAGAAACTGGATAGGTGGAATACCACCCTAAGGCATACTAGGGCAACAAACGCAGCAGTTGCACTCCTGTTACGATTCGAGTTTTGGCACGAGAAAGGCGATAATGATCGCTGATCGCCTACTAATGTGTCATGCGATGCGAGTGTAGTTTACACGACGATAAATATCTATCTTTGATCGCTTCTGATCCGAAATTGGTCCATGTAAAGGGCCCTTGAGCGTGGCATGTGGCACGTACCTGTCGCGGTCCTCGCGGTCCCGGGAGCGGTCTCGGTAGCGCGAGGCGGAGCGCTCGCGGCGGCGCGGCGCGCGGTGGTGCGCCCTAGCCTCGCGCTCGCGCGACCGCGAGCGGCGCCGCTCCGTGCTGCTGTACGACTTGGTCTCCACGCCGTGCAGCGTGTCTTGCAGCGACGAGATGAGGATCTTGCAGCGGTCGTCGTGGGCCACCTTCAACCATATATTACAAGTTGACACTTTCAATCAAAGTTGAGGAATACCAAAAATATGTATGCCGTGACATTGAGGGAATAGGGAATAAATAAATTCGGAAACCAAGTCTGCTTTTTTTGGTTGTTTCGCAGTTTTGCGTTGTCCAAATAAAATCTAATTAGATATATGGAATACATAAATACAATTTGAGTCTACAACCACTGTGCAAATCTTTTAGCTGTAGAGTTAAGTCAGGTTTTAAGAAAACCCTTTTATCCCTAGGTTCAAATTTTTTGATTATCGAAATTAATACTTCTTGACTTTTAATTAGCCTTATGGACTTGACAAAGTTCAAACCGTTTCTCGAAAAAAATGTTACGCGTTACACGATACGCTTCTGTAGCGAGACCTAATCTGCCGTCCCGCATAGTAAGCTGCCACAAGTGAACTGACCTTGCTCTGCTTGATGAGCGATATGGCGGTGACGAGCGTCTCGATGGCGGAGGCGTACTCGCCGGCGGCGGCGTCGGACACGGCGCGCGCGATGGCGCTGGAGGAGACGGTGCGGTTGCGCGACATGACCTCCTCGAACTCCGCCTCGCTGATGGCGGGCGCCAGCGGCGCGTGCAGCGGCGCGTGCGCGTGCGCGTGCGCGTGCGCGGCCAGCGGCGCCGCGTGGTGCGGCGCGCGCGCCGGCTCCGCGCTCGGCGGGTAGCTCTAAGGGGGGGACACCAACCTTTAGGGCTCATTTAGACGGCGCGCGAACTCGCTCGGAGTGTTGGTTACGTCCATTCAATTCAATCGACCGATCAAAACCCGCAATGTAATGAAACTCGCATGCGAGTTCTCGCATCGTCTAAATGAGCCCTTATTCATCAGCCGCAACAGAAAACTGCCACGAAAATGTTTTTGTATTTAATATTTTTATTACTATATATATATGTTAGTTTTTAACGCATCTATGGGCTTTAGTTGCCTGAAAATAAATGCTTTGATTGATTGATTTATTTCAGCCCAACAGGTTTCGTGGCTAATGAGATTAACTAGGGATGTACCGACTAGTCGGGAAAGCCGACTATCCGGCCTCATTTGTAGTCGGCGATTAGTCGGCGACTAGTCGGCAAAAATGGCCGATTAGTCGGCACTTTATAAATGACAGAAAAACAGGGCAAAAAGAAATAAGCAGTAAATATTTACCATAACCTGTGTACCTTTCTTACCTTTCACCTGTTTTAACCAAATTCCTATTTAGGGCATATACGAAACTTTTGTTCCAATTGACCGTGTCGTCGCTTTCTTATGTCCGATTCGGTTGTCCTATCAAATATAGCCTTAAGACTTTTTTTTATTGTTTTTAGTAGGTATAATGAATGATATAGCGCCGACTAAAGGTATAAAACCGATTGTTTTTAAAGTGCATCTGAACCGAACTTAGACTAGATGAAATTAATGAGTAACGATCTGGCCGACTAGTCGGCCGACTAATCGGCCATCCGAGCGCCGATTAGTCGGCTAGTCGGCCAAATCAATAGTCGGTACATCACTAGATTAAACCCTAACCCCGCGATGAACGATTAAAACTAACCCTTTAAACGCCACGGCTATCGAGTGCGGCGCGTTATCGTGAATCTTATCGGAATACACGAAGGCTGATATTAGGTTGTAGCCGCACGCGTCAGTTGACGTCTTTGGGCGATCCAATTTTTCACTATGACCAATTCCGAAGCTGTTAAAAATTTGGCAAGCCATTTCCGTCAGTGGAAAAAGGCGGCAAATTTAAAAACTGTAGGCGCAAACCATCGAAGACGCATTAAACTTTTGAATTTTGCGCCTTTTCTAATAATAAAGTTAACTCGCCAGAGTAGATTATAACTGAGGTAGCATACCTGCGGTGGTCGGCCGTAGGGCTGCGGGCGCGCGCCGGGCGGCGGGCCCTGCGCGGGCGCCGCGTGCGGCCCGTGCCCGTACGGCGCGCCGGGGCCTGCACCACACAACAACATTCAATGGTATGCCTGATAGACACTTTATGAAATCTTTCATATAGCCACACTTCTTCTATTGAGAGATACATTCTTCCAGCAATAAAATTCCAAACAAATCATTGCATTTAGTAATTACTTTCTTTTACACGCCAAAATTCTCTGTTAGTTTTCGTTGTTGACGTCACGCCTCAGTGCATAGTTAAAGATCGATGTAGTAATAAGAAGCACAAGCAATCAATTATTATGATTTGGTAATTTTGATACAATGATTAACAGTGATCGGAATAGGCAGAGTATATTTACCTACACTTGGTAGAACATAGATAAAAAGTGGAGACTTCCTTACGACAATTTTTTTTGCGGGTGTAAAGTCCCGGGAACTTACCGAATAATTAATATTGTTCTGAATAGTACAAAAAACAATGCAAACTGCTTCAATACAATAAATAGGCATAAAATAAAACAACCAATATATAAACGGATTCTTCTATATTTATTTTTAATAAACTCTCTTTATGTACAAAGTTATTACTATTTCATCAAAATCAACACGTGAAAACTTGCAAATAACACAAAACCCCATTTTAAGGTACAAACTTCAAACTCCGAGTACAGTTTACAACCGTTTTCTCAAATTTAGTTGTAGTCTGGCAAGTACACACCAGTGTTTTTCGCATATATTTATGATTTAAATCGTTACAAGCTTACACATGTCTATTTATGTAGGTACAGTACGGTAAGTATAATGTATGTAGGTTTAATACATTACACGGCCAAATTATGAACATAGGCAAGTGACTCAAGTCAATAGTCATAGTTCGTGACCATATATTTCAGCCTTTATTTTCTTACTTTCGATTATACACACAATGAAAAGGATAAAAATGTTAACTAATAAATACATTATCTTACCTTGAAACTTGGTAGTTTTGCAGTATCCGTGGTGTTTTCAGTATCCAGTAATCGCCAAATCCAATCAAAGCAAAATCGGTGTCCGAGTTCAGGCCGTGTGTAATCAAGTATAGCAGGCGAAATTCCAGTAAACAAGCAAATGTCAAATATCCAAAAAACACAGTATCTACACTTCCGTACGTACTCGACAAGGGATAGTAAGAAACTGATGTCAACTTTCTATTTAATGCATAAAAAGGGTTGCAGGTAACAGCGATAAGTGATAACGACATCTGCTTTGTCTTTTAGACGATAACAATGGAAAGTACAATTAACATAGTAGATAGTAATACTGTTATTTCTATCTCTTTCACTTAAACACAGCTGGTATTGGCGTAAAAGAGACGGACAAGTTTGAAATAATATAAATACAATAATGTTATATTATCACTCGTAAACTAGAACAAACTTGTAGTGTTGTGGTTACTATTTAATTTTACGTACATTGGGGATACATTATGAGATTTTATTTATTTTACTGATTTTTAAATCCGGGAAGTCCCGGAAAAAAATGTTATCGCAAGGAAGTCTCCACTTCATGACTTTGTTCTACCAAGTGTAGGTAAATATACTCTGCCTATTCCGATCACTGATGATTAAGCTATTAATTATTCATAGGTTTCACGAATAAAATGTGCTTTTAAATAAAAATGTATCAACATTCACCTCACAAAATTTGGCTAAAGCTCGGTTTTCATAGGATAGCGGTGCCGTCATGTAGCGGCCGTCTCCATACAAAATAATACGGTTAAATATGGATGTCGTAGTATTTTGTATGGAGACGGCCGCTATATGACGGCACCGCTATCCTAGGAAACCAGAGCATAAGGGTTTAAAAAGCACCCTATATATTCTCAATGAATCACGAATGAACACGGTATTCAATCGTGATAATACTGATAATGTACCTGGTGGCTGCTGCTGCGGCGGCGGCTGCGGGCCGGGCTGGGGCTGCGGCTGCTGGTTGAAGAACGCGGGGTTCACGTGCGGCGCCGGCGCACCCGGGCCCGGGCCTGCGGCAACGGAGAGGACGATATACTACACCGTGCACCTTACTGCTACACATAGACTAGGAATCCTCTAGACGGAGTTTAGAGCAATTATTTCATGAAACCGATGCTGCCAAAAATACTGGGGTGCGGTGGACGAGGTGAGCGAATCCCGTGCCGTGATTGGTCCGTTCAAAGACACGGACGTCACACAAAAACACTGACTCGTAAATGGAGTAAAACTACCGTATATTTGTGGCAGAGGGGGTAGCGCTACTATGCTCAGTCTGGAGGATGTCTTGTCTGTGCTGTTACATTACGATATCCTACGACTTCAAACCGAAAAAACCTTGTATCTCTACTATCGATCTACCACTTAACTTGGGCAGTTGGTAAAAAAGTTGCGAAACGTTTTTATAGTAGAAAGTTACTTCGAGTTAGATGAAATCTAGTTTTAAGAGCGCTATTACATTTCGGCGTTGAGCGAGTTTAGGTATTTTACGCGCTGCGGCAGGCCGTGCGAGCTCAGTATGCCGATCCCTTCCACCACACTCGCACTACAATGATGGATTAAACATTCTTGATCCTTCGCGAAGCATATTGAAATCAACCATAACAACACTAACTGTACTTAACTTTTAAAGTTCTAAAACTGTTATTTGGTAAGTACGAAAATACTAAATGCAGTGCAAATGTACATAGGGGCTGTTCATAAATTACGTCATCTATTTTTGACGATTTTTGACCCCGCCCACCCCTCAAATCATCCAAAAATCAAGCTTCGGATGAATCTGTTTCCTCCTACGTCATGTTACCATCTACCATCATCCGATGTCCAGACCCCCCCCCCCCCCCCCCCCCACTCCTCCCATTTGAAACGACGTAATTTATGAATAGCCCCATACTCGTACTTATGAAGATATATTACTCGAAAGAAATTATAGGTACCTACTCGCTTATTTACATGTTTCGTCATTGCATTTGGTACCTATAGGTTGTAAAGTTTGTATCAACGAGGGTTTAAAAACGAACTGGTACTGAGGATCTGATGATGATTAAGGTGGTCACGGATACCAATCAACCATGTAGTAACATGATTAGGCTCGTTTGATTCGTCTCAACAAGATCTTTGACACTGAAGATACACAGGGTCTGATGATGGAGCTGGAAGGTGGCCACGGGTACCAGTCTATCATGTAACTAAACAACTTCGTGTTTGGGCTTGTTTGATTCGTCTCAACAAGATCTTTGACACAAGACAGTACTCAGGGTCTGATGATGGAGCTGGAAGGTACCATTACCAATCAACCATGCAACTAAACCACATCGTGTTTAGGATCGTTTGATTCGTCTCAACAAGATCTTTGACACTAGGTGATACTCAGAGTCTGATGATGGAGCTGGAAGGTGGTCACCGGTACCAATCAACCATGCAACTAAACCACTTCGTGTTTAGGCTCGTTTTATTCGTTTCAACAAGATCTTTGACACAAGATAGTACTCAGGGTCTGATGTTGGAGCCGGAAGGTGGTCACCGGTACCACTCAACCATGCAACTAAACCACTTCGTGTTTAGGCACGTTCTATTCATCTCAACAAGATCTTTGACACAAGGTAGTACTCAGGGTCTGATGATGGAGCGCGAAGGTGGCGACGGGTACCTGTCTATCAGCTCCATCATCAGACCCTGAGTAGTATCTTGTGTCAAACATCTTATTGCGACGAATCAAACGAGCCCAAACACGAAGTGGTTCAGTTACATGGTAGACTGGTACCCGTGGCCACAGTCCAGCTCCATCATCAGACCCTGAGTACTAACTTGTGTCAAAGATCTTGTTGCGACGAATCGAACGAAGCCAAACACGAAGTGGTGTAGTTGCATGGTTGATTGGTACCGGTGACCACCTTCCGGATCCATCATCATACCCTCAGTACTACCTTGTGTCAAAGATCTTGTTGCGACAAATCAAACGAGCCCAAACACGAAGTGGTTCAGTTACATGGTAGACTGGTACCCGTGGCCACAGTCCAGCTCCATCATCAGACCCTGAGTACTAACTTGTGTCAAAGATCTTGTTGCGACGAATCGAACGAAGCCAAACACGAAGTGGTTTAGTTGCATGGTTGATTGGTACCGGTCACCACCTTCCGGATCCATCATCAGACCCTCAGTACTACCTTGTGTCAAAGATCTTGTTGCGACAAATCAAACGGGGCCAAACACGAAGTGGTTCAGTTACATGGTAGACTGGTACCCGTGGCCACCTTCCAGCTCCATCATCAGATCCTGAGTACTATCTTGTGTCCAAGGTCTTGTTGAGACGAATCAAACGAGCCTAAACACGAAGTGCTTTAGTTGCATGGTTGATTGGTACCGGTGACCACCTTCCGGCTCCAACATCAGACCCTGAGTACTATCTTGTGTCAAAGATCTTATAGAAACGAATAAAACGAGCCTAAACACGAAGTGGTTTAGTGGCATCGTTGATTGGTACCGGTGACCACCTGCCGGCTCCATCATCAGACCCTGAGTACTATCTTGTGTCAAAGATCTTGTTGCGACAAATCAAACGAGCCCAAACACGAAGTGGTTCAGTTACATGGTAGACTGGTACCCGTGGCCACCTTCCAGCTCCATCATCAGATCCTGAGTACTATCTTGTGTCCAAGGTCTTGTTGAGACGAATCAAACGAGCCTAAACACGAAGTGGTTTAGTTGCATGGTTGATTGGTACCGGTGACCACCTTCCGGCTCCAACATCAGACCCTGAGTACTATCTTGTGTCAAAGATCTTATAGAAACGAATAAAACGAGCCTAAACACGAAGTGGTTTAGTGGCATGGTTGATTGGTACCGGTGACCACCTGCCGGCTCCATCATCAGACCCTGAGTACTATCTTGTGTCAAAGATCTTGTTGAGACGAATGAAACGAGCCTTAACACGAAGTGGTTTAGTTGCATGGTTGATTGGTACCGGTGACCACCTTCCGGCTCCATCATCAGACCCTGAGTATTATCTTGTGCCAAAGATCTTGTTGAGACGAATCAAACGAGCCCAAACACGAAGTGGTTTAGTTGCATGGTTGATTGGTACCGGTGACCACCTTCCGGCTCCATCATCAGACCCTGAGTACTATCTTAAGTCAAAGATCCTGTTTCCTGTTGAGACGAATAAAACGAGCCTAAACACGAAGTGGTTTAGTTGCATTGTTGATTGGTACTGGTGACCACCTTCCGGCTCCATCATCAGACCCTGAGTACTATCTTAAGTCAAAGATCTTGTTGAGCCGAATCAAACGAGCCCAAACACGAAGTGGTTTAGTTGCATGGTTGATTGGTACCGGTGACCACCTTCCGGCTCCATCATCAGACCCTGAGTACTATCTTCTGTCAAAGATCTTGTTGAGATGAATAAAACGAGCCTAAACACGAAGTGGTTTAGTTGCATGGTTGATTGGTACCGGTGACCACCTTCCGGCTCCATCATCAGACCCTGAGTACTATCTTGAGTCAAATAAATACATATAGAATGTCAGGTCGTTTCAAATATTTTTAATCCTGTCCGGTAGTTTATTAAACTTTACCGTTATAAATTATAATACTATAAAAACAGTGCTAGGATCAAAGTCTCTCGTTGCGGTTTACACGCAACAGTAATATTACAGTATAGCGTTTTACACGGCGCCCGCCGCACACAATGATAAAAACCTCGTCGTCGCCGTTGAAAATGTGCGGAGCCGACCGACACACGTCCTGCCTCTACAAGCTCTGCCGCGGCACTGAGCTGGCGCAGCGCGCGTCATCGGTAATATAGAGTAGTTTTCAAAAAAATGCCAAAAAATTATAGTAGAATTTCATAAACACTAATGTATACCAACAGTATAAGCAAACGTTGCAGATTGCTTGAGTATGAAAATGACTTCGATATTAAGTAGATTTTCGTAGGAATTGACACTTGTTTCGGAGAGAAAATCGAGTTCGTTTTACTTTGATTTTCTCTTTCTCAAAGGTATGTAGGAAAAATATAGTTTGATATGCCTAAAGTACAGGGTATTAGTAATACAAAATAGCCAGGTTTAGCAGAGTAAAATTCTCAACATTTCCAAATAAGAGCTCGCCATTCAGTGCTTCACGGGGTTTTTCGGAAACGACCATCAGAAAAAAAATCATTACTAATTTAATAAGTCCTTTTTCTAATATTTACAACGATATTTATAAAGATAAGAAGACGCTTTTACTGGAACAAGTACTCATTGTTTCTAATAATGAGCGCAAAGTCCTGAATTTCGTCGACTAGTATCATCAATTTTGCATTATTTCGACTTTTCTTGTAAGAGCGCTCTTAATGTAATTTTTTTACTTCAATATAAATCGAAGAGAAAGCAGGTAAATGATGAGATGATGGTATGGAAGAAAAAGACATGCTGCACCGACCCCCAGTAGATGGGAAAAGGGCAAGCGAATGATGATGTAATAATACAAATCTTTCAACCGGTCAACCTCTTACCGACTGCCTTGGCTAAATGGTAACCTTATAGAAAGTTCCTTATAAAAATTAATGTAATGATGTGCTAAAGGATTAGACATGTCAATTAAAAGAGGCAGTAAAATTATGTTCGTTTTTTAAATCGCAAGATTTCATATAAACGGTATGTGTGGTTAGGTGAGAAACGACATGTCCACTCACACATGTCGTTTATATCCTTTGACTCTTTTATGACTTTTTTATTACTTTTATAGACTGTATGGTTTTCACAATGGGGTTGGCCGGTCGAAGTATTAAGCAGATGGCGCCATCATAGCTTGCCCTGTCAATCCCTAGAATTGTGTCAAATTTTTGTTTTTTTTTAATGCCCTGGATGCTGGATGCTCAGCTCTTTAAGAGCCAACGGGAGTGGTCATTTCTCCATACAAACGTACTCCTCGTTTTCCTCCGTGTTTTTGAAGCTAGAGCAATGATTTTTTCAACACAGATAATATTGTCAATATCTGTGTCGGACCGTTTTGCTTTTTTCGATATTTTTGTTTTTTAAGGCGCTAGAGCCCTTCAAATATGGCCAAAATGGCCTAATCGACTATGCCGCAATGAGAGGCGTGGCATTCAAAACTGATACCAATTAGCCAAAAAAGCAAAACGGTCCGACACAGATAATTTCATAATCATTTAGATTTCCAAATTTGGTTACGGTTGGTTAAGTTTTGGAGGAGGAAATACGAAACCTCGATTTTTGAGATTTTTACGCAGGATTTTTCGCATTGTCCTTATCGCACTACTTTTAGGTGCCGCTTCCGTTAGCGAGACGGGTATATTTACCTAAAATATTTAAAACTCAGCTCCTGTTTCGTCTTAAGACAAATCTCATAGAAAAGGGGCAAGCTATGATGGCGCCATTTATGCAAACCTTTGACAGTTACCAACCCCATTACTTCGAGAGTGAAATCTTCAAACTGAAATGTAACTTATCCGACAGATATTTTTCTAAGTAAGCGAGGGCAACATCAACATATCGCTGGCCCAATATTACAGGGTTCTATGTTTTACTTTCATCGAACTGAAATTTGAACACTATCATAGTAACATTAAGTCGAATTTCAACTATCTTGAAAATGTAACATAGAACCCTGTAATATTGGGCCAGCGAGATGGCCCGCCGCTGTTATCAGTAGTTGCATGTTGCATTATATCATATTTACTAATATTACATATGTACTAATAAACCTTGTTTAGTACCGAGTTAAATAGTATTTAGTAAGTGCATTCCAAAGTGAACTACATACATACTTCAAAGTATATTTCATGTGGGTAATTATTAGTAATACGTGCGTTTAGTTGATAAGTTGATAACTACTGTGGGTTGTTAGTGAATATAATACTTTGATTGATTGCTATAATTGTATGTAACCAATAACCCATATTAATTACCTATGTGTAAGTTATAATCTAACAAAATCATATCTTTAGATGACGTTTTAACATGGACAATACAATCAATATTTAAAGACATTCAAATAGAAACCCAACATTGTACGGCAGTTTAGTGTAGAATTTTAATAAGTATTGCCAATTCAACTGTACTCTATTAAATTTACTCAAAAAAAAACCTGTCTTAATATAAATATATTAGATATAAACTTCTACACAGACGTATGTCTAATGATGAAAATATCACGTTTATAATAGCACTTACAAAATTAAACTCTGTAGTCAGTTAACGCGAACTTATTTTTTAGCTCGATTAACAACCTGAACTATTCCTGTAAGCTGGTGAAAAAACACCTTTTCCAGATAAAGGGCTCATTTAGTCGATGCGAGAACGTTTATGAGAGTTTCATTACATTGCGGGTTTTGATCGGTCGGTTGAATTGGACGTAACCAATGTAAGTAAAATCGCATGAGAGTTCGCGCGCCGTCTAAATCAGCCCTTAAAGTGTTGATTTATGTGCGTGTACATAATTGTGTATACCCGTGAACCTTGAGTGCGTGTTAGCCACAACCGGTGGGATCATGCCAAGTAGAGGGAGTGTGTGCGTACCTGGGTAACCGTTCATACCTGGGTGCTGCGGCAGCGGCGGCCTAGGGCCGGGACCGCCCGGGCCGTGCCCCATCTGGTGGTGCGGCGGCATGCCGCCCGGCCCCGGCTGCAACAAACATTATTATTATCACATCATCAACTTATACGATAGGGTTGTTGGCACATGTTGAATTTTATGACTAAATCTAGTTAAATAGATAGAAAATGAGCAATTTATCACAATAAATTGTAAACTTAAAAAAACATACGGGAATAATAAAGAAATATAAGTCCTCAACTATAAAAAATTTAGTTTTTTTTTTTAAACATTCAAAAAGGAAATAAATAATGGTACCATTCGATTCCTTGAATCTTATTAAAAATAATATTGTGTAGCAACAATATACATAAACAGAAAATCAGAATCTCACCAAGAAAATCGCATTTTCAATACTTACATCGAAACGGCTTCTAAGCAATAGCGACATGCAATGTTACATCGTGACGTCACGAAGTATTGCCATTTTGTTGGGAGCGTTTCGTCAGTAAAGCACGGGTGCCATACTTTGACCATCATTTGTGACTTTTGTATTGCAATGGATCCCATACAGACATTTGATCTTCAAAACAAAAACCATCGATTGATACCATTAATAAAAACCGGGCAAGTGCGAGTCGGACTCGCGCACGAAGGGTTCCGTACCATTATGCAAAAAAAAACGAAAAAAAAAGCAAAAAAAAAACGGTCACCCATCCAAGTACTGACCACTCCCGACGTTGCTTAACTTTGGTCAAAAATCACGTTTGTTGTATGGGAGCCCCATTTAAATCTTTATTTTATTCTGTTTTTAGTATTTGTTGTTATAGCGGCAACAGAAATACATCATCTGTGAAAATTTCAACTGTCTAGCTATCACGGTTCGTGAGATACAGCCTGGTGACAGACAGACGGACGGACGGACGGACGGACGGACGTACGGACGGACGGACAGCGAAGTCTTAGTAATAGGGTCCCGTTTTACCCTTTGGGTACGGAACCCTAAAAAATGTCAACTATCCTATACAACCCTTCCGTGAATATTCATGTCAATTTCCATAGAATCCTTCGTAAGAGCCATAGAGTCCGTTAGCGGTCAGTTGTAGCGAGTGCGACGTTCCATACCTGGTGCGGGGGCGGCATCTGATGCGGCATCTGGTGCTGCGGAGGGCCGTACTGCTGCGGGGGCCCCGGCGGCATGTGGTGCGGCCCGCGTGGGCCCCACTCCGGCCCCGGACCCGGCCGCGGCCCGCCCGGGCCCGGCCGCTGCATCTGCGGCGGCCCTTGGAACTGTTCAAACGACCTAATTATACGAGGTGAACCAACAAATTATATATATTTCCAAATAGGGGGCTGTCCATAAATTACGTCATCGATTTTTGACGATTTTGGACCCCCCCCCCTATAATCATCCAAAAATCATGCTTCAAATGACCCCATTTCCTCCTACTTCATGCTACCGTCATCCGATGTCCAGACCCCCCCCCCCCTAATTTGAAATGACGTAATTTATGAATAGCCCCTAGGCCTGATGACAAATTTTGAAAACCCTTTTAATATCGTCGGTACGGGTGTCATTCTGAATGCCTAACAACGTTTGTCCTAAAGTCACTTGCCCTAACTGGTTTGTCCTAATGGGCACATGCCCTAACGATCAATTGTCATAACGATTATTTTCCATAATGTAATGGTTAGCCTAAGACTCATTTGTCCTAAGCATTTGTACCATAACTATCAAGATCCCTAATGATTTTTACCATATTCTTCGAAATCCCTAACAATGTTTGGCATAAAATAATATGCTCTAACTGTTTTGACCTAATGGCTATTGCCCTAATTATCAATTCTCATAACAGTTACTTTTCCTATTGATCAATTATCATAACAATTACTTTCCATAATGAATGGTAATGAACTGTTGCCACAAAAGTGGGTTAGGTTAGGTTAGAACTGTGACCCTCGCAAAAACGAACTGCTGCCACAAAAGTGTGTTAGGTTAGGTTAGAACTGCGACCATTGTAAAAACGAACTGCTGTTAAAACTAGGTTAGGTTAGAAATACGAACCTTGCAAAAACGAACTGCTGCCACAAAAGTGGCTTAGGTTAGGTTAGAACTGCGATCCTTGCAAAAATGAACTGTTGCCACAAAAGTGGGTTAGGTTAGGTTAGAACTGTGATCCTCGCAAAAACGAACTGCTGCCACAAAAGTGGGTTAGGTTAGGTTAGAACTGTGATCCTCGCAAAAACGAACTGCTGCCACAAAAGTGGGTTAGGTTAGGTTGGAACTGCGAGCATTTTAAAAACGAAACGAAATAGGGAAATCAAAATTAGGGCATACGAGTGTTAGGTCAAGCAACGATAGGCTAAGTAAAATTAGGTAACATGATGGTTAGGATATATAATTTTTAGGCCTAACAATAATTAGGCAAAAAAAGAATTATGCTACATAACATTAGGATAAATACTCAATATGGAAAGTGCCATTAGGGAAAAACATATTAGGACAAAAAAATATCGGCCATTCGATAATAGGGAAACCAAAATTAGGGTATACGAGTGTTAGGACAACTGATCATTATGACAAACAATATTAGGGAATGCAAAAATAGGAGAAAAGACTTTAGGGATTTAGATATAGATCCCGTCGGTACACTTGTATTAGTTCCGAAAAACACTATATTTCAGTTATACTCATAAGATTTAACATAGATAATTGCATTTTATTATAGCTAGTAAAAACGCCTCGCATGCCATTTGTAACGTCATCATTTAGTTGGTGGTAGGGTGGTAGATATTGTTTACATACTTACAGTTACGAATTTCCCTTGAATCCGAATGATATTGTTAATTCAGCACCATATATTACGATTAGGGATGATAAATACATTACAAAAATTTATCACAATAAGTAACTCATTTTACACAAAAACTCTCACACGGTTGCAGTTTAAGATGATTTAGATACATGTAAATTTTGAGTGAAAATCACCGAATTTTTTTTCTAGTTACGACAGCCAACATGGCAATGATAGTTCCATTCAGCCAAATAATTAAAAAAGTTTGTTGTTGAGATATCGTATTATTTAGCATTTTATTTAAATAATAAATAATAACAAATAGATATCTACTTTATATCGTGTAATAATTTTTTTGGACGTAATAAATGTTTAGTGGCGAAATAACATTTTTTTTGCACCTTTCGAACTCTTTGGTGGCCACGTATAGATTTCGGTCAATGAGGTTGTCTATGTTGCTCTAAGAAATATGTTATGGATTGATGACGTCACTGTTTGGAACGTTTCTGATTGGCGTTTCAGTAAAAATGGCCGATTGGAGAATTTTGCACTTTTATTTTATTGAATATATTAATAATCCTTCAGTTTATACTGAGATTGAACCATTTTTTAGAATCATATTAACATATATGTTTCGTTGAAACCATTCTTTCCATGATTCTTTGTTACTTGCAACAGGCCTATTATGTATTTTGTCTGGCGACAGCAGAAAAACCAACAAATTGCGAAACATATAAGTGCAGGATATGGCAGCTTTACGGCATGTAACTGGAATGCTTATAGAACTGTCAAGATACAGGGATATAGTCGGATGGTTTGAAAATGTCGGTATCCACTTGAGAGATTACCTGACGATTAATGGCATCTTTTGTTACACCAAAACCGCTAGCTACCTGTGCAAAATGAAATGCAATAACAACAAGATTCTAAACAGATAACATCTTCACCGCTTGAAGGATGCAGTTAAATTACAATAGCAAGTTTAGAAATTAACCTTTTGAACGCCAAACGGCGCATCCATTTGCCGTGCCACTGACGCCACGGGGGTAAAATTTAGTTTTGTGAATAAATAATGCCAACCTAAAAGTGGGGTGTTTTTCAGTAGATTTACATCAAAAAACGATTGACGTCAAATGCCGTCTTTGGCGTCGTTGTCACGATTTTGCGTTGACGACAATTGCCGTCTGTGGCGTTCAAAAGGTTAAACATGAAACACCAACACACACGTGGGCGACCACGGCTCTAAATTCCGAAAGGTCCTATTGGTATCGAGTACCTGCTATTGTAATTTTAACTCTATTCTTTAAGCGGTAAAGTTCTTATCTGCATGGAATCTTTTATTGTTATTGCTTTTTATTTTGCACACGTAATTAACGGTTTGGTTTAACAAAAGAAAACAAAGCGATTCCGACATTTTAAAACCGTACGACTACAATTTTATGCATGCATTTGTTTTGCAGATAATCACAAGAGCATGCATATTCTGAGGACAGGGACTGCCGTCATTCTTGTTAAATTATCTTCCGCGACTGAAATGCATTTAGCATAATTTTCTGTCAGCTTCGTAAAACTTATCTGACACTTGTTTGTATGGTTTCTTAATTAAGGCATTAAATGAACACATTGCAAACATTTCTCTATTAATCTAGCTTTTCCAAAACCAAAATCAAGTGAAATTTGATTTTTTCAAACCATTTAACCCTTGTTTCACCAGATTTTCACTTGGTGTTACCGTATGTTAGGAATAGGTATGTCAGATATATCTTTTCTGACAGTACAGTCACAGTCACACACCTGCATTGGGGGTCTGTGTGGCGGTCCCTGTCCGTCGTGCTGCATGTGGTGTGGCGGCGGACCCTGCTGGTTTTGTAACATTCTATTAAAGCCCATGTTCAAAGTTTAAGTCAAAAGGCGATTCAAATTATTTTTCTATTAGAAAATTCAACAGACGAAAACTTGGTTAATAGAGTCTATGGCAAGTCTGACCCTAGTGAATTTAAAGAATTGCTTACTATGCTTAACTGACTTATTAACAGTGTTTATACGGAGCTCATTACATAGTCTCTAATTATTATTTAACATAATGTGCATTGGAGGCATCCATTGATTTTAAAGGCCCCAAACCCAAAGCCCAAATATCTCCAAAAAAAAACAAAAATAAACATCTTATTTTCTACATAAGTGCGATGGACAATGTCAGTCCAAAAGTTATTTACGTGAGATCAAATCTGGGCGACAAATCGTGCCAGTACACATTTATTGATCCCAACCACTTAAGTTTCATAAAACTAAGCCATCTCTCAATGATAACTTAATGGCTAAATAAGCACAAAAGACTAGTGCTTTTCATAGTTTGATAAGAGAGCTTAAAATAAAGAGTGAGCCACTGAACAGGTGACATGCTCTAGCCACGAGACAATATAAAACGCCAAACGAAAGTTAAATAATGCATGGAACGTCACTTTTCATTGCATCCCGATATTCCCATACATTTTTACTTTTCGATTGGTGTGATTTACAGCCTGGCAAAAAACAGTAGAAATTAAAAAGTGGCAACACTATAGTGTCGTCCCGTTCTCTTATATAAATTGATTTGAAAGGGACGACAGTGTTGCCACTTTTTAATTTCTACTCTTTTTTGCCAGGCTGTACGATTGTCATCTCGGCTAGGCTCCCTGAGGATGTTCTCACTTACCTGCATTGGTGGGCGGTGTGGCGGCGGCCCCTGATGGGGCGGGGGGCCTTGATGCTGCATATGGTGCGGGGGAGGGCCTTGGTGTTGCATGTGGTGGGGAGGCCCGGGCGGGGGGCCTCGCATCTGGTGGTGGCCGCCGCCGCCGCCCGGCATCATCATGCGAGGCCCGTTGGGACCGGGGCCGTTGGGGCCGGGGCCGAAGAAATCTAGGTGGTAAGGTTTGGTGTAAGCTCTGCACATGAATGACACGTTTAGAAACTGATAAAAATACAGAGATTGAAAACCCCCTTAGGGGCTGTCCATAAATTACGTCATCGATTTTTGACGATTTTGGACCCCCCCCCCCCTATAATCATCCAAAAATCATGCTTCAAATGACCCCATTTCCTCCTACTTCATGCTACCGTCATCCGATGTCCAGACCCCCCCCCCCCCTAATTTGAAATGACGTAATTTATGAATAGCCCCTTATTCATAAACGTTTACTAAAGTTGACAAGCCGATAATAATCGTTTGTCCCTTACCGACGTATTGGTATGTATTATTCGTTTTTTGATCATCAACTCTTCATTGCAATAACGTTTGTAAACTGCCAATTTCTAAACCAAAGGGCGCGAGTGCGTTCACAAATATGTTTCTCATGCTTTTGGGTCTGGTCCTTGACTGAGATGGCTGACGCGAATATTGCCTTATAGGCTTAGGACACAAAAGCCTGAGTGGTTCGACTAGTCCTAGCTTTTTGCAGACTCGCTTTAACGCTTCTAATAGATAAATGTTTATGGGTAAATGCGTTTCTTCGTGATGGTCGTCTCAGCAAGTTTTTGCTCAGTTAATTCCACATGAATATCCACATTGAGTCAAGGCTGCCTTTCCACGAAGCGAAGATGAGAGCCTGAGAGGAGACGCGAGTGGATCAACCAATAAAATCGGTTCTCTTCCGACTTCTCGGCTGGATTAGAACAAATTGAACTGATGCTGTTGGTTCACTTCCGCATGTCTCATCTCCGCCTCAATAGAAAGGAAAGGAAAGGAAAGAAGTTTTATGAAAGATGTTGAGACTCGTTCTTCTATTGCGATAGTCATCGTAGGAGGACGATAACCTTTGACCTGATCCTGAAAATATTCACCCTTCTATATCGATAGGTAATAAATAAGTAGATAGTTACCTCCTGGATGCGGTCCGGGCGGACCGCCTGGGTGGGGAGGCCCGCGCATGCCGGGGTTGTTGGGCCCGCCGGGTGGCGTGGACCTCGTCTTAGATTGACTCTCAAACTGGTTCAACGCCTGAAAAACAACCATCTTCTGAAGGACGTCCTACATCATGTAACAATGTCTTCCTTATTTATTTTAGCGCTTGCATTCTAAAGGAGCAATGATTCGCTTCGGCAACCTAATCCCAAGATTGGATGCAGGCAACGGTTTTGAAACAAAGATGCTACCTATTCTCACCTTTCAACAGTTTAAGAGTAGGTAGGTGTACCTATATTTTCCTTCGCCGAATAGCGACGTACATATCAAATTACCTACACGTACGAAAACGTACATAAGTTCCACTAAATTAATTGGTAATAGGTATGATGGATCCCAACCCATGTAATTTAACCTTATCGACGCCATGTCAAACACAAAAGCTGTCTCTCGGACGCCACGTCACCGAAGTGTCAAAACTGAAATTGAACTTTATGCATATGCACGTAGGTCTGTGTTGCTCTGTGGTCTGTGACGGATTAATCGGTCTTTGGCGTTGGACCTACGGTGCGGATATATCGGTCATTAGCGTCCAAAAGGTTAATTCGGAACTAAAACGCCTTACCACTAAAGGCTCGTCACACAGGCGCGTATTCCGGGCGGGGCGCGCCGCTTTTACATATAAAATGCTCACGCCCCGCCCGGAAAACGCGCCTGTGTGACGGAACCTTAAGCTTGGTACATACATAATTATGTTTTAAAGATGTATTCCCATTTGTCTCCGCCGGGCACAATCAATGGCGACGTTCACGTGGGGCGGCGACAAATGAGAATACACCGTTTTAAAAATTCTCGTAATATATTTCTCTTTTAGATAGGTATTTAAAATATAAATAAAAAATTTCATGTGATGTGACTCAAGTCATTCAGCCAATAACGGTTATCAAATTTGGCTGGTTCCACTTCTATCTATGGTGTTTTGTATCATTTTAAGGATCCCTATATCATTTGGCTGATAAATCGAGACACGTAGTTTTATTTGTTTAGATAGGTAGGTTCTTCTAAATAGGTATGAGGAGGACCATTCGTCGGAATGGTTTTGTTCCCCGTCATCAGGTCAGGATACTAGAGAAGTCTTGAAATATTAGAAGCACGCCCTTGCATTTCCGCTCGTAAGTTATTTAATGAAGTAGAACTGCTGATGTGAAACCATAACGATGGAATACTATTTTTCACCTCAGCAGCTCGAACAAGGGTACTTTGCTTCTTAAAAACAGTGAGCAAAATGCGATTTTGCTCACTGAGTGAGACAAAACGACATTCAAGTGACCTTTATAGTCAAATGTCATTTCAACATGCGGGGTCTAATACAAGTTCGAAATACTTGGGTTCTATTATCTGTCCCTTTCAAAAAAAGTTAAAACGACATCCAACGGTATATTGGCGGTTTATATAGACCCCCGAAAACTTCAGACCGCATCGTTCCAAACCACGTACGAGTATGAATTCTTAATAATTAATTAATAAAAATAAAGTTTAAGATTTGATCAAATACTATATTTTAGGTATTTTATTGTACAATTAAAACAATGAACTCAAAAAATACACAGATTATCACGCAAAATTAACTATTTTACTTTTAAGAATTTCTACCATAGTTGACAAATAGTACGTATCCGCAATTAGGACCGTATCTTATAGTTTTTTTTTACAAAAAAAGTAAGTGTCAGTTGATGTATTAGTTAGTGTATTTCCATATTATTTTACTGAAATTTATTATTACGTTTGGTTTTGCGTTCTATTGCGGTAATTTAACTTAATTGTTTGTATATCTTAAGAAAACATGAGTGCAGGTATTACGTGATGAAGAAGGATTACATTTTTCAAGTTGTCTAATAGGTATGTTCTCACTGCTCAGGTGAAAAATTTTGTGTACTACACAAGATCAAAGTTATTTACATCTCGTGCGCTTTTGAGTCCCTTACTACGCTCAAGATTCTAAATTAGATTCTTCGCTTGCACGGGACTCAAAATAAGCACTCGAAGAAATATCAAACTTTGATCTCTTGTTGTACAAATAACTATTGTGAAGTCAGAATACATTTTGAAAATATACAGGATGTCCCATTTAGATCGGTCAGTATGGGAAAATCTGAAACTATAAGACATACGACGATCTCTTCTTAGGAACCATGTCATCGATTTTAGTAACAAGAAAAACTGCATTCACACATTTATAAAATATGTACCTATTAAAAAAAATTGAGGTCATTTCGAAAACTTACTAAAATAAATTAAAGGATATGAAAACACTGCATTTTATTCATTTCAGACATCATGTTTCATAGTAACATTTACTGCTTAACACCTACACAATCGATATCTAAATAGAAATAGTTAGTTTTATTTTCCAAACGTCCGGGTTCGATTCCCGAGCTAAGTACACATTTTTTTTTTATGTATGAATGCAGTTTTTCTTGTTACTAAAATCGATGACATGGTTCCTAAGAGATCGTCGTATGTCTTATAGTTTCAGATTTTCCCATACCGACCGATCTAAATGGGCCAACCTGTATATACGGCCGAATTAATAACCTCCACTTAAGTCGGTTAAAAATAACGTTGCATCGTAGTTAATGTAATGTAATTTCTCTTCGGCACATTGTACAGCCGCCATCAGATATATTAGAACATTTGGAACGGCCAAGGGCACAAATATCTGAACACGCCTCTATTGTCAAGGCGTAAGAATGCGTGACTGCGTATTCAGATATTTTTGAGAACCTCGGCCGCTCCGATATATCTGATGGCAACTGTACAGATGGCAATGATTTAGGTATCATTACGGGCAGACAAAAATACACAACGTCGTTCAATTTAATGAAGTCACACAGTTTTATTATCATTAATTTACCTGTTTAGTAGGCAGAGTGACAACCGGGTGTTGTCCATGAATCTCTTTCTTGGGCAGACGGTCCAGGACCATCCTGAGAGACGGTTCAGAGCCCAGAGAAATGACACAGAACCCCTTGGACTGGCCATTGGATCTGTTTTCGAAGAACTTGACATCTTGGAAATCGGCCACACCCACATCAGCGACCGCGTTCGCTATATCTTGGTCCGTTGCCCACTGAAAAAAGTTGTATCCAAAACTAAGCTACGCAGCCAACGGTTACCTAAAAACAGTGAATGCGAAATACGTACGTGATGACTCAGCATAATGATATATAGTAGACGAACACGTTAGTACGTACCTCATTATTATTATTACGCAAACACGATCGTTTACTAATAGACGTAAGACGAATCTTGCCTATGCACCTAATTTTCGGTTCCCTATTTGCTAGTGATGTACTTTGGAATTGCGAAAGTTGGCAGATCTAGACTAAATTTATGCGAATGGAGAATAATACCGAGTATCAGAAGCGCAAGATAATCCCCACGTCAAAAAATCTATAACACTCAACTTTTAAAGCCGCCGCTATTTTTTACTAATTAGTAGACGTAATATGCCTTGTTTCCTAATAATTTGACGCCTAAATTTATCCGCAACAGGACACGCTGGGAGAAAAGGAAACAGTTTTGTATGTAACCAGTCTTTTATTGTCATACCACAGATTGTTACCAAGGCTACTGATATAATTAGTAATGAAGCAGTTCACAGCTGCTAAACCCTCAACTAGACTAATCAGGAAATCCTCCACTTAATTGGATAATAAAAAGGAACTAGTTCCTTGAAACAATGATAATTACAGACATTTTTAACCAATTATTTTAAGATAATAATATCAACAAATTAGTATTAATACGCCAAATTTTCTCAATCATAAAATTTACACATTTGTAAGCATTAAAAATAGTACGTACAGATAACGATTTTTAATTGTAGCTAGGTATTACTATTACAAGAGAAAGTTGAATAATTATAATAACCTGTCAAAAATCACAATGCCGAAAGACAGGTTTTTAACATGAATTATGCGATTAGAATGATTAAATAGAACTCTTTCCATATATAATGTAACTTACAATACATTAAACTCGCGGATTTATTTTTTATAACATTGTCAGGAAATATCTAACATCTCATTTAATATCCGGTTATTAAAGCGTCTTTGATTCGTCGAAGCACCCAATATAAGTTGAACAATACAATGTTCAATACAAACAATGTCAATACTTTTAAGAAATTGCATGATTAAACATTAGGAGATCGTTTAGTAAATACAAGCGCGACATCATTTCCGTCAGTCACAAAATATACAAGATTCGATAATCCACACCCATCCTACATAACTTACGAAGGTACAAAGAAACATGGACACAGATCAGTGCAAATATTATCAAGTATCACAACAGAATAAAAATAATCAAATATAATTTATAAATAATATAAGACAATCAACTACATAAAACAAGCAGTAAAACGTCTTACCTCGATGGACAACCTGATAAGGAAAAACATTTTAGTGATAAAAAATAAACAAAATTTTAGGCAAATTCGAAATCATACTTTTAGTGACTTCTCATTAAAAAAATTATACATTATTCGTAGAAATGTAAATTGAAAAATACTAGTAAATTTTAGAGCGCCCAAGATTTTGTTTGCTATAAAATATAAGCAGGATGTCAGGCAAATGTATCTATACTAAAATAGATTATGGATTCATATTTTAGCAGTTTCCTAGATTATATATCACCATTTCAGGATTCACACATACATTGGATTGGTGACGTGTTGTATTTTATAAAATACTCCGAATCTAGTCAATGGATAGAAAATGAGTAGTTTATCATAAAAGGCGAAAAAAATACAAGACAGGAAAATTATGACTACAGATTTTCGATGCTTGTCATCCTAAATTAAATTTAAGTCAATACTTTCCACACAATCCGGTCATTGGCCAAAGAGGTTGGCAAGCTTCATTTCATCCTCTCAAAAAAAATTGTCAGGCGTGGCTCACTCCGCGATTTCGTCGCTTTGCTACAGGTAGCTAAAAGTACATCCGTTCCGCCCCAATTTTTGGGAAAGCCATTAGCCGCGCGTGGCGCTGTCGCCACCTAGCGGCCATATCTGTGCTGATCGTAACAGACGCGTTTTGTTAGAGAGTGAGTCTTCTGTACCTAGTACTATTATTTATTCTGTGACATTGTATGAGAGCATTATAAAAATTGTCACCAATCCAATGTTGATATATAGTATCAGATAAAATCTGTAATCAAGTTTAGTCAAATTCAAGTTAAATTCTATAGTAAAGTTAACCTAAAATGTGTAAATAATAACCTAAATTGTCACAAATTGTCTAAACTAATTAATGAAGTTACGCCGTGTCGAACTTTTGGATACGTCAAATATTACGGCTAGATACGATATAGACATGTCAGTGGCAATAATGACGTATCTTCAAACAAAAACGTCACTTTTGACACTGACATATCACATCTATATCGTATCTAGACGTAATATTTGACGTATCTTAAATACTGACATTTATAACCGAGGTTGGAATAGTTGGAAGGGTTCAGTTAACATTGTGTGTGGTTGATCACTAAACCGATTGTGTGTAACATTTTGAAATAAAATATTGTAACACTGTTACATGGCCAAATAAATATATACATACATCGAATAAATTAAAATTATCCTGTCACCATGTAGATAAATTATGGTATCAAACAGGGGCAAAGATTTGGTAACTATATTATTATTATTATATTATAATATAATAGTGTCAAAACCAGTATTCATTTTAGAGATATTTACAACTTCATGTCGAGGTTTATACCGAATTGTTGGAACCAAAAACTAGTTTATTATTATAGATCTAACTTAATTATCTAATGTCATTGCGTCTGCTAAATTTACTATTGTTATATAAGTTTAGTTTCAGAGAAAAAATGCACAAAGTCTTCAGTAACATACTGCCCTCTTAAGCCAAATAGTGCTATCTCAAAAGAAAATTCATTTATACTTTAGTTTCTATAGCTAATAATTCTATTGTCAAAATCATTTGTTATTGAGATAGCGCTATTTGGCTTAGGAGGGCAGCATAAGTGTGTTGAAAACTTAAATTGTATGCATGATTCCTCCGAGTTTTGATTGTGCTTGACAGAAGTCAGTTACGCTAACAATTTTTAAAACGTAATATAGTATTTATGTAGGTGTGATATAAAACGAAATCCTAAAAGTATTTGAATTTTTCGTGAATTACCTCATTTAAAAAAAAGATATACATATATATCTATTATTAAATTGCATTAAAGACATAAGACATGTATTATTAAGCCAACTCATGTCATGAACATACCTACATAACAAACATATGTCTACAATTAGGCTATAAGGATAATTGGTTTTCTTAAAACATCTACATAGCTTTAAAACAAAACTACTTACCATCACAAAAAAAACAATAATCAAGACAATAAAGATGTAAATATCTCTTTTTATTAGCATTAGAAGTGTTTCAAAACAGTTTTAACTGCAAATTCATTTGAAATGTTTTAAAATATACTGCAACTACAATATTTTGCTTGACATATTTCTAATGAAATCATTGGGGTACTTTTATTAAAAATGTAGGTAGCTATTTATAAAATTCTGCTAGGTATATAGGACAACATATTTATATCTGCTTTACATTTTTTTGTTACATATAGCAATTATCATAATGAAACCCCAAGACATTATTGCATTGTAAATAACCACAAAGTTATATTGAGGAAAATATTAGTTTTAGAGTATCTATAATATCATTGAAAATTATGTGCCAATTTCTATATGAATATTACGAATGTTCCCTCATAGTTAAAATTTTCTAAAGTTAGTCATTGTACAAGTGCAAAAGAAATGTGTATATACGGTCTATTATAAACACTAACAAGTATTTCTTAGTACAGATATAGCAAAAAAGAAAACAATTAATACTGACACCCGGCAAATTATGTCATAAATGTATTAAAATCCCACAGACAAACAATGATTACATTGAAGTTAATTTTTTATGGTATTTTAGAACATAGTTTACTGCCAAAAACAACGCCAGTTTTAGACATAATTTAAGCAAAAATGTTGCATGTTGCAGATAAGAGATTCCATCATGACACAGTTCCAACCATTTGCCACCTAAATGCAATGGTATTATTACAAAGTGTATATCCCGTCTCATTTCTAAGATCATAGTAAATCTATGGCGAACTTGATCTTAGAAAAGCAGGCAGACAATACCAATAGTCAATTAAGTGTTGCCATTATTACTGCAAGGCATTTCATTTCTCTTAAAATTATGCATCAATAATGCTTTCATTGAAATGTTGATTTTTTTTATAAATACTTGCAATTGACTTAAGTAAAAATAATAAAAAATAAAAGGATTGGCACAAGTTTAGGATAATCCTTGTACACAAAAGTACAAGCCAAGATTCATTGAAATCTTTGATACAAGCAAGAACATTGTGTTAGTACCAAATCTAGAAAATAACTACTGAAATAAATAAATAAATAACTGTTTCACAAAAATCCGAAGTTGCAAATTTGATAATATTACACTCTTGGGGGTAATGAGCTATTGTTAAGTGAAAATTTGTCTATTACATTTTTTTTCGTGATATAATGCGATTTTCTACAAATGGTACATTATTTGCTAAATGTTGGGCAATGTCATAAATTACTCACATAAAGGGGTCATACAGACACAGATTGGCATTATATCAGTCAAAACCAGTATCAGTAATTTTTTTTTAAGGTTGACATTCACTTGCAAGAAGAGTAAGTGTTCATACGACCCCGAGTTTTTTGTGCAAATACATATTTGTTTTAACACTCTCACTGCACGGAGATATAAAGCAGTGAATGTCTTAGGGTGTTACCAAACTAAACTAAAACAAGTCTTGTACCAATAGTACTGTGTGTTTAGCCACCATTATTTGTTACTGTGACAATATTTTGCTGCCCTAGAAAATTTACTGACTGGTTTGGTAACACCAAGGGCCTTTTGCATATAATTTTACAACACACAAAGCGGACACCTCTTGCCAACTTCTTTAGTTAGAAAGAGACTAGCTTGTAATACCTAAAAGTTGTAAAAAAAATATGCATCCGGCTTCAAGTGACATGATGTTAAAATATTATCAGCAAATTTTTAAAGGGACAATATACCTAAACCATGCTTCAGTGAAAAACATCCCTTATTCCTGGACATAGATATTAAAGCAAAAACAAGTTATACTGGCCATTTCTTTTATGCAACAATTTTTATTGTACGGGAACCTGCCTTAACATTTGTCACCTAGTTTCCAGTTTCTAGGACGGCCAATAGTGTAGGCTGCATAATGTTAAGGCAAGTTACCCTATGTTATTGTACACTAAATAATTACAGAAGTGTTCATCACACTTTTATATATTGATTTGTACTTTAATAACTAAAACTACTCAATGTTTGATATAGCTACTGTTGTTTACAAATAATAAGTCAAAATATTTGCATGCCCTAATAAGTTATGTTAATCACAAAAACAAAAATGCTTTGTTCAAATGTAAAACTTGTTTCTGCTTCCTATTAACATAGCATTACTTTAACCCATATGAAAATAGCTTCTAATTTGTATCAATGCCCCTAATTAAAGGCACAATCATACATATCACTATTTAACAAAACTATGTATAAATGTAACTATATTCGTTAGATTCATTGTAGTATGATGTTAATCTACTTCACAGGGTTAAAGATAATGTCACTGAATGTTTTTTTCCCCAACATGAAGTTTATTGTATATCCATCAAAACAATAGCTTAATAATAAAGTATTAGCAGTGAATGTTTCTCTCATCAGAAAAAACATCACCATGAGGATCATTCACTATTCAAAGAGGTAACCAAATGAAATGCTTTAAAACAATGCATCATTACAAATTTGACACAGTGCCAAATTGCCATCATTGTTTTAATAAACACGAAACGTTAACATAAATACATTTCTTTACGAAAGTAACGGAATGGGCCACCATTTAAGAGTTATGGATATTAATACTGCAAGAATAAGAAGCAAAATGCTTAAATGCACAAAATAACATCAGTTTTAGTCAATAGTGACGCTTTATAAATACAATTTCATGTAAGATTTCATTTAATTACCACTCCTACATAGTCTTATATTTACAATACTGATCTAAGATAGAATAAAATCAGGTACAAACCCAAGTGAGATTTCCGACGTAAAGCTGTGCCCGGCGGCCGCCATGATGCCCGTGGTGTTGCGAGTTGTTGTGATAAGGAGCGTTGCCGTTGGTCTCCTCCGGAGGATGCTGTGACGGCGGGGCATTCGGTGGTCCATCTCCTTCCTCTGGCTTCGATGCAGGCGCAGAAATTACGTCGTCGTACAGATCCACATTCTCACCTCCGAACTCGTCCTGAAACATGCCGCACATTCGCATTACTTGATTACGTTATGGTGTTTAGACTTTTTCCGAAGTTTCATTTCACTGTTCAAGACAAACAACGATATCGTAGTTTGCTATAATAAGCTTACCTGTCTATTAAAATCCGATTCTATATCGTCAGCGTACAAATCTATATCGACGCCTCCGTCCGCCATTTTGACAATGACTAGAGGAGTAAGGGGTAGGGGACGGAACGACAGATAACCGTGTTTATCGAAGTAGAACCGGAAATGTATAGTGATGTCTATTTGACAACGCAAATTTCTCGATAGACAAAAATCAAAGCAATATTATTAAATCGATGCATTTGCTGGAGATACATAGTAACCAATTCCTTAACAAAGAATGCGCAATTGTTTTCAAACGAAAGGTATTATTAAAAACTGAAATCCATTCCATTCTGACCAAGCTCTGCCAACATAGAGGTACAATAACATAGAGATGACACGGGGGAGGGGCCAAACCAAAGAATATAATACTCACTAGGAGAAGAACGATAACTCCATACAAAAAAATGTCCCTTTCAAAAGTTCGTTTATACTACTAGCGCTCTGGTGGGATACCATTGTAATTAGAATTGACAGCCCGTTTAGCCTAGCGGGTATTGGCAGTAATCCAGTTCAGGAAGCTAATGGTCCTGGGTTCGAATCCCAGAGAGGGAATTTCTTTTTGTATTTTTTTCTTTTTTGTTGGGGTCAGGTTTTTAAGAGCCCATCAACGTGCACACTAGCGCCACTGCTGAATACATTAAACTAGTTTTTATGTTATTGGATTCGTCAATCTACCCATCCAAAGTTAAAACGGCCGTTTTTGTTTTGAGCTCATAGATCGACGAATCCAGCAACATAAAATCTAGTTTGATGTATTCAAAAGGTACCTAAATACACAATACATTTAAATTTAAATAAAATAAAATTAAATTTAAATAATCACGATTATTTAGCAGTGGCGCTAGTGTGCACGTTGTTGGGCTCTGAAATTAGCATTTCACAAATAAGTAAAAAAATACGTTAAAAGATAATGATTAGGTACTATATTCAGAAATTCGTGAAATATAAAAGGTAACAAAAAGTTACGTATTATTAAGATATAAATATTTTCATAATACATATGAATACATACACTGATATGGCAAATGGTTACAAGTTGTTATTACATCTATCCGGTTATCGGACATTTTCTGCTTCACAGCTCCGCGCAGCGTTCTTGGTCACCGGGAAACTAGTTTGGATATGCGGCAGATACGTGCCCTTCTGAGCTTTTTCCAAGAAATCATATGACGGCCCAGGATTATATTATTATCTCACGCTCAAGCCATCTGCTGATTCACTTTCTAAAACAAAATAGTCAAAAAATTAAACAATATAATCTATCTTCCTAATTACTAACGTCGCTAATTCCTAGGGTTACCAGCTTAAACAATGTGGGGTTTTACATCTATGTTGAATTTTGATTATAATTCCGGACGCGTCCGCGGGACTTACGGGGATAGTAAGATTAAATTATTATATTTGAATTTGGTAATTAGCACGCTCATTTTTATTTAAAGATTAATATATATCTTACCTTGAAATTATCGCTGTTTCTGATTTACTACAACGGTTTCCACACACACATTAGGGCTTTCCATAATCCGGATAAGAATTGTTGATAAAGTCGCCATTGCCGGATACATACAGCAAGGAAGGAAGAGAGACAACGGTTTAAATTTAACTAAGTCTGTGCGAAGACGCATTTAGATATGTTGCTCGTACATATGGATAGATTTTATTTTTTAAATTAATAGGTAAATAAATATATTTCAAGTGAATAAATCGTTTTATATGAAAATTGATATTTTTGCATTAAATGACTTAAATGACAGCATTGACATTACAGACTTTTATCTTGTCTATGTTCTTACCGGCCAGACCCAAATCAAGGCCTATCAAAGAGGCCAATTGACAAAGATTTTTTTTTATTTTATCAAGGAGGGTAGAGGCACGTCTACCCTTCGTAGATTTTATGAACATAGACAAAGAAAAACTGAAATATAATAGATAATAATATACATATATCAAAAATAAATAATAATTTACATATGACTACTTCATAAAATACAAATCAAAATAATTTGATTTGTTCCTAGAAATCGCATCTATAGAGAAAGCCAGTTCTAGCAATGTTGCTGTAGTAAAATATTTTGATGTTAATTACTGGCAATCTCGTCTGGGAACGGACAACACATGCACAATTTTGAAGGGTCACATCGTTTCAAGGAAGTCAATAGGCCTTGGGCCAAACGACCGAACGAGATGCACTTATGGAAATTTCTGTAGGAGTAGCAGAGAAAGCGGTATTATTGCTTGTCCTTGTCACAGTCTCACTTTTTGTTGGTTCCCCACCAAAAATTTAGTATGGTTTATGGTGGGCAACAAATAACCCGACCGAATTACGTAGATTGTTTTTGGTATGTTGTCAGGAATGTTAAAACGTGTTTTTAATATTGTCGCTTTGCGTATGTTTTGTCCCTCACGGAGGCACGCGTATAGCTCATCTATGTAATACTAGATCTATGTCTGCCAAACACTATTTTATTTGGTAACCGATATAATAGGTAACGTCACTATCACATTGTACCAACATAACGGCATCGACAACATTGTTGCCAGCGTGAAAAAGCCTGGCCTTCCGGTATAGCGACATCTATAGGAAACATTAGGAAATCGTAACAACCAAGATTCACGTCTGATAATAACGCCATCTAGTACAACTACAAGCAATTTGTTAAAGAGCAACGTTTGTTTGTTATTGTTCTAGTGCTGCCCTCACTGTAGAACTGAAATAAAACAACATCGATGGCATGCGCGGGTAGCGGGCGGGAGGTACGTCAACCATCCCTCGCCATTTTCCGTCAAGCTCACTCAAGTTAGCTTCTGTCAGTCGCTGTGTTTGTGTATTGTGTTGTGAAAAATTATCCGTATCGATGAATATCAATGGGAAATCCTGCTGATTACGACGCCAAACGATGGGTCGATTGTTGTGTTTGTGGCATTAATGCATTGTTCGAGCAGTGATGATGGCCAAGTGAAGTGTTTTGTGTCGTATGCTGGGTTGTCAGCAACAGTGAGATCCTTTCTCTGGATATATCGTCCTCAAGACGACGTCGGATCATAACACGGGAAGGTGACCATGTCGGCAAAAAACATCCCAGGAGATAAGGTATGTGGTAGTGTTGGCTGAACCCCTAGTACTAGTCCGCATAGCTGGGCGTAAAGGTCAATTCTTTTTGTTTATTTCTGTAACCACTCGCTCCTTTCTCTTCGCGTCGCGTTCACAAAACGGACCCGAATAGTTTTTTGTGATGCTATAAATTGTGTTTCTCCAATTACAATGTGTATAGCCCGTACGTTATCTTACTAAACAAAACATACCTAGCATTTTGAAGCTTTCACTGAAGAAACATTGATTGAAACTATATAGAACATGTTCATTAAACTCATTAAAACTACACTGGAGTATTCCAAAGTAAAATATTTCGTTTTTAAAATACTACTACTTATACTATAATACTTTATAGGATATAAAAAGTTGTTGTCTTATAAGAAATTATAACTGTGGTACCTAACTAAACAAACAACAAGTGTTGATAAATATATTACTTGATTGTAGCTGTTCACACTTAAACCACACTTTACAACCAAACCAATTACAGGAACATAGTTTATTTGATATACCTACTGTCTCCCAAAAATCTCTGTGTCCCAAAAGTCCAAACTGACTGACACTTGTGCAATATTTAAAGCACTAATATGAACAATTAAAAAAATCACATACCGACTAATTTAATCACATGTTTAAATGTGTATAGGTTTTTTAATTTATCAATTTGAACATTCTCTGAAGTATCACTTGCTTATCAATATTGACATAAGGGTCATTGTAAGTTAAGAGGTATTAACGGTATCCATGATACATATCCATACTTATCTTAAACAATTTAAATAAATTAATTAAGTAATTTCCCTTAATAGATTGCATTTCCTCTATAGACAATTTAAACAATCTTAAACAATTTAAATAAATTATGGTAATTTCCCTTAAAAGATTGCATTTCCTCTATAGACAGTCAATTTCAATTAATTAATTAGTTCAGTTTTGTCACAATTGCACCTCAAACATACAAAATGTCTCTCCCCTGGCCGCAATACAACAATAAATCAGTAATTTTATCCAGATGTAATTCCCATAAATCCGTTAAATTTGGTATACTTCATAAATTAAAACAAATATTGATTGTAATGTTATTAATAAAATCCTTTAATTTTTTCTTTTTCATAAAAATTATTTATGTCAAATTTTGTCCCCCAAATTCTATGTCTCCTACCCTGGCCATTATGTAAATGTAAAAATATTGTGCTTATGATTTTAATTATTGGGATTTTAATCCCAATAGCAATGCATTTGACTCAACACTAACAACCAACCCTGCGACAGTCATCTTTTGGTACCGATTGTCAGTCATTTTGTTCATTGACATCTTTACTTGACAATGTTGTTTTATATTTAATTACACAAACGGGTCTACCACGATATAATTTAATTCGGACCAGTGTACGGATACTGTGAGTGTTGCGTGTCGTGCCGTGGACAATAAACATTAAACTTTAACGGGTAGCTGCAATTTCTTTGTCTACCCCAAACATTTTTATAAACTAATTTCGGGTAGTTTAGTGGTGTTTTATTAATATCTCTGTTGACATTTGTTGGGACGTCAGTCTTTCCGTGACCACAGCTGGTGCAACTCAGCTGAAACGTCGGAATTAAAGGTAAAAACAATGAAATTATATCGCGGTAGACCCGTTTGTGTAATTAAATATGTGTACAAAACGCGAGAGTTTAAAGTGTTATAATGTTGTTTTATGAAAGTGGTATCTCCCCTGGTCAGTTTTATTTCAACATTATTTATATACTTAATTTTATTTGTATATTTACTATAGTTTATGCATAGATTATATAAATACTTTATTTTAATTACTTATACTTTCACAATTATATTAGGTCCTTACCTATGAAATTGGCGTTTTTGTTCATAGATATAAGTCTGATCCTAGTTTTTTTTTTTTACAAAAGTACATACACAATTACAATAAAACTACAGTGCACTCAATAAACAACGATTTTACATACAATTAATTGTTATTTTTTATTGTTAAGTGTTCAGAATTAAGCCTTGAAAATAGGTCTTTTCATGTGCTGTCGGTTCGAGTATTAAAATTACTTATATTTTTCTAATGGTACCAATTTTCAAGAAATGGAGATATTGAAAACATACCTTAAAGGTGTCAAAAATTACTGGAAAAATTTTGTTTGGTTTGAATTAGCCATCAAAAAAATATCCGCAAAATTAATTGTATGGAAATTCGTGTTTCGTTGAAATTCTCCGAACAAAACGCCAATTTCATAGGTAATGACCTAATATCTGATTTCACATGAAAAAGTCACTCCCCTGGCGTCTTTCCCTGGCGCATAATTTTCCAAAATATACAGTGGAGGTATGAATTTGTGTTTAAATGAATCATTACACTTTAATTTGCTCGAATTTGTAAGACAGCTGGTCAAAATTTCGATTTTCCCTTTTTTTCGATACCCTTCTCTCTTTATTACATAGAAAAAGTATGGTCTCTCTCCTGGTGTCTTCTAAAATGGTAAAAAATTCAAAAAATTACTGACCAGCTACACATAAAAACAAATATACATAAAAGAGTTGTTTCAATAAAAATATTGTATTATTAGATCAAAATTTTAACATTTATGTTGTGCCACTTTTTCATATAGGCGATTACCTCTTAACTTAGAATGACCCATAAATAGTGTTTCATACTTTCATTCAATTCAATATTTTCACAACCAATTTTACACTAAGCAAGTCAGCTTATTGTAATTGTTGAGTGAATTGTAACTATTTTACGATTTTAAGGTAGTAGGTAAGTGTAGACAACTCGGGATCCCTCCTACCTACAGAAAATAAAACAATTACAATCTGACAGCTTTGTTAGTATCTAATACATACATTTATGTACCATTACATTGTGTCTGATACATAAGTTGCTATTTAACATCATATTCAAACAACCTTCTGAAAAAAAAAACATTGACATTATGTTCAATGCATTAAATGTCAGAACAATACATAAAATATGTATACCCATTCTACAAGCGTGTCCTGTGTGTACAACTAGCTGGTTCGGAGACTGTTATTCAGTATTAAATGTACAGATCTTGGCTTGTGAATTTACTATATATGTATGCTCCAAAAAATGAGAACGGGGCTGATTGAGACCTTGTATATGTCCATAAGACTGACGGAATGAGAAACACAGTAATAAGATATAAAGGGAAAGTACAAGATATAACAAAGCTACATAGGCTCAAATCGAAGTGGTCCCCCCTTATGAACTGAGACATGAATAAGTGAAACTAACAAGTCAAATTCAGAGTCACCCAATGGTATCCAAGAGTGAATAAAAGAACAAAATAAACCCTTAATGAGATGGGATGATGACATAGCGCTGAGTGCAGGCTACACCTGGAGCAGAGTGGCAACGGCATGAGCCTGAAGGGAATTAAGTAGGCTGGAGGTCTTTGCTAAGGGCAAGCAGAAAAATAATACAAAAAATTTAAAAGTAAACAAACTTTTGTTCTTTGTATGTAAAAATAAAGGCTAAGTTTATATTGTTATAGGTATTTCAATTTATCATAATTGATGTATAGTCTGAGATAGAAAAATCTTAAACTTTAGCAGGACATGGAACACTAATTGATAATTATGTATTAAATTCCTAATAACTTCCGCTTATCAATCATACGAGACTGGTAACTATTAGTATAATTGACCGAAGCGTAGCGAAGGTCTACGTTTTGACACGGGCGTTTTGCTTTCGTATGTCCGGATGTTCTCCTCTACAGGTCACAATTCTCAACCGATTCTCGTGAAATTTTGTAACCGAATTCTATAATGCGATATTTTTTTTTGTCGAGCCGGTTTTTGGAATTTTTTTAAAATGGAAAAGTTGTGACAGCTCGCGCTTAAACAAATAGTCGTATCGGTATCATAAGAGTGTATTCTTTTTGAGACATGTTTACAGATTAAATGGCCAAAAATTCAGAAAATTTTTTTCGCTGGTTTTGGAGGTATTAAGATATTTTAGTTTGTATGTCCGGATGTTCTCCTCTACAGGTCGCAATTATTAACCGATTCTCGTGAAATTTTGTAACCGAATTCTATGATTCGATGATTTTTTTTTTGTCGAGCCAGTTTTTGGAAATTTTTCAAAATGGAAGAGATGTGATAGCTCGCGCATAAACAAATAATCGTAACGGTATCATAAGAGTGTATTCTTTTTGAGACATGTTTACAGATTAAATACCCAAAAATTCAGAAATTTTATTTCGCTGGTTTCGGAGGTATTAAGATATTAATTTTTACTTGAGAATGAGTAGCTAAATTTCGTCACCTTAAGTAAGAACCATCATGGCGTATTTTGCAAACGTTCGCTTTTTTTGTTTGCACAGAAGGTCTGGGTTCGATCCCCAGTAATTATATGCTGGGATATAACTTTTTGTATTTTTTTTACACTTTTCATGTTGTTTTTTTTTATTTACTATATTTTCATCGTGCCCAATAAGATATGCTCGCGAGGTCTACAGCTCACAGAGCCACTAGTTTAGTTTACTTACTGTTTGCTCTTGCACTTAAACGCAAGAGAATACATATACTAAGGGCTAAATGTTGACCATAAAATGAGCTTGTATAGGCTTTTATTTTAGGTATCTTTTAAAAAGAACATGTTAACAAGCTTTGTTAACATTGTAATGGAAAAATATTTAGATAACAAAATACTTCTATGAAGCCGGACGGGCGATTAAATCTGTATCTCGAATAGTGTCAATGGGCTGTCAAGTTGACAGCGATTCCGCGTTGCCAGGGAGATAATTCCGAATCCCTTCGACACCAGTTCGGTCGATAACTAGTTCTTACCAAAATAATTATTATAATTCTCGATGAACGGGTAGAAATGTATAGATTGTCGAGTCTTCCTTTTCTTTTCTTAAAAAATATCACACCGTGCTTGTCCAGCAGCGCTTACCACGCTCTGGTTTAATTTCCGTATTTAGAATTTCACGTCAGTTTGGTTAAATGCCTTGGGATTGTAACCCTGGCAACATCGAAAAAGAGGCCCTCAGGAGACAGTGATTCCGCCATTTTTTTTCACTTGGATTTTCTTCCCCGACCCAGCCGAGCTCGGCTTTAAATTAAATATTTGGGACAACGTTCTCATCTTTGGTAAGTCATCTTACATTCGTTTGTGAAGATCGTGAAATTCAGAATCTGTTGTTGGATAATGCGATTAGTGACGTGAACCGTTTATTTCAGCTGCCCTCAGTGTGTGATCGTGCCTTGCGGTTAACCCGTTTCCCGAAAGGGCGAGCCAGGCGCGTCCTGGGCTCTCCGGAGTTGACATTCGCTCACTCATAAACCCCCGCAAGACGATTTTCCTCCGACAGGTAAGGCGTCGTTCCTATACTTTCGTCAGAAATTGTATGGCGCGCCATGCGGTCGCATAAAATTATCCCGCATAACGCTGAGTGTTGTGCTGTAATGTGGCCCCAAAGGGTTACGCATGGAAACCCTGTGTTCCTATGTGAAACGAACTCTCACGTGGCACGGACCACGGATTCTTGGCGTGACCTGAGTCAGTGGAACTAATCCCGTACCCGGAATTTTCCAGGAGGTGTCTACTAGGGGCGCGGCCTTTGGTAGGCCAGATCCTGTACCAGTCGACCTGTGCAGCTGGCCCCGCCAGAGTCGGAGCTATTGGAACCTCCGGCCATCTGGTCGAGAGAGCCGTCGACTGTCGCTACAGTGCAGCTAAGCCTTTCACTATTTTTCCCTAAACTGCGATTTTGGACTATTCACCTTTTAGTATTAACTATCAAATAGCGCAATCGACCAAGTATCACCAACGATAATTAAAACCTGGTTATATAGACATAAATTTAGAATTTAATTTACTACCAATAAGTCCTCAAATAGTGATTAAGCTTAAAAGTGTAATCTTAACTAGCCCGACAATTAAATTGTTCCTGTCCACTATCGGGTTGTTTGTTTTATCTCCTTCGGTGAACCTTAGTTTAAAAAAAATAGTATTACAACATTTCAGATAAACTATAAAAGGTTTGCATATTTGCAAAAGTTATATTAAAATGAATAATACAGTAATTTTATACATTTCGCGTTTGCGTTAAATCCGGTAGTTCTGATTTTTTGCAGACGTGCTTATGATGTTGGCCCAATGAATAATACAAGTTTGTGACTTCGAGCGCCGAACGCAACTTTGTCAAATATCGAAAAACCCTCGAAGCTCTCGGTTCTCTCCAGGTTACAAAATTCGACAAAGTTACTGGATTATAAAGCCAGGTAGGAAGGAGCTGTTGCCAAGTCAAAAGCAAAATTGATTAGTAAAAATAAAGATGCAAATTAGAATTGAATGTGAGACCTGATTAATAGGTCTAATGGGTGGCTAAAGGTTAAAAGAAAATCACTTTTATTATAAAATATATATGTTAATACGGAATATTTTTACCCGTTGTCCGATTTTAAATCAGGTCAACCACACCCCCTTTGCACTCAATACGATTCACCAGTTTCCGCCTGCCGGCATCGCCACTACGCAGTTACGCACAGATAATACCGACATAAATTCTCAAATCCAGTCCATTTAGCCGTTTTTTACCCACACAATAGAGGTCAACCCCGGCGTTGTCTTCTCGACGCCGGTCTCACTGAAAAACCGCCCGCAAACCGAGGGAACGCAATTTGGATACTGTGGCTTTGCATAACGTCTATCCACTGTGGATTTATGTTTATTTCTTTACGGTACGGGGACATGAATATTTTAAACAGGCCGTGATTAAAAAGAAACAACGGGGGAACTGAGAGCTGAATTGCACAATCGGAAATTTCAATAATCTCGGGAAGGAGGATCTGTTTCTTATTTAAATTTTACTGTAGATTGTTCTTCTGAATGGAAAATCTTTAAGAATTGGTTAGGTAGTTGTTACTAAGGCCTGTGCACACCGGCTGCGTGTGCGTGATGTGCACGTGCGGCGTTGTAGTATACAGATCCTTATGAGAGACGGCACACCGCTTGCGTGACGTGCGTGTGCGGCTCTAACATTTTAGCGCACGCACACGCAAGCCGGTGTGCACAGGCATTTATACTCAAGAAAGTAGAAACATTCATTGAGCACTCATTTTCCTAGGTATCCATCCACGAAAATGACGCACATTAGGTACACACTCCACACCATGTTCCCTGATTTAGATTTTTTTTGGTTTGGGAGAGTTTTAAAGTTGGGTATATACTTTACAGTTGGTCCTATAGTTATCAAGTACGGTAGGATCCTAAAGAAATCGAGGGAGTAGGTATGTCTTTAGATATTAACACTATCATAATATGATTAGAGACGTTTCTAATTTTCTATATAACTCGTAAAAGTGATATTTGGTGAAGTGCAACTCGGTGAGCTAGAAGTTTAGTTTTTACTTAATATAGCTCTAGCCTAGTCTGTACCAAAAACTAAAAAGATACCATTTACACGAAATTCAATTTACATTGCGACCCTAAATTAGTGAACATAAAAGACGACATATTGTACAAAATTACAAATGAACAAAGAATGCACTTTGCTCATCCTTAAGTCTGTTGTAGCTAATAATGCTACTGTGCTTTACCGGGGGGCTTTATATCTTCCCCTTTACATTCAGCGATTCCTCCTTGCGTACTTACGTTTTACGCATTCCTTTTATTCGAGAACTGCGAAGTGGTACTAGTACATCCTCTTTATTTTTATGGCTTGTCTATTATTATAAAATTATAAGCATTATGTTTAAACTTGGGAGCGAATTTATGGTGAATGTATAATTGTTGTTGAATGTTTTGATGATAGTATAATTTGAATGATAAGTGATAACACCACAATCCGTTCATATAGGTACAGTACATACATATTTGTATGCGGGAGTGCTAAGTTAATAGTTTTACTGACTGTACTTTTTAAATGCAGGTATAGTATCTCATATTTCACTTAATATTTAGGCTGACCAACCGCTGGCATTAGGCGTAGGCGTAGATAACAACAAAGACACAGGAATATTATAAAAACCGGGCAAGTGCGAGTCGGACTCGCGCACGAAGGGTTCCGTATCATAATGAAAAAAAAAAACGGAAAAAAAATGCAAAAAAAAACGGTCACCCATCCAAGTACTGACCACGCCCGACGTTGCTTAACTTTGGTCAAAAATCACGTTTGTTGTATGGGAGCCCCATTTAAATCTTTATTTTATTCTGTTTTTAGTATTTGTTGTTATAGCGGCAACAGAAATACATCATCTGTGAAAATTTCAACTGTCTAGCTATCACGGTTCGTGAGATACAGCCTGGTGACAGACGGACGGCCGGACGGACGGACGGACGGACAGCGAAGTCTTAGTAATAGGGTCCCGTTTTACCTTTTGGGTACGGAACCCTAAAAAGCTACAATTAGATTCAACTTTTAGGAACCCAAAAAGAGTCTGTAGCCTGTGAAGATTAGAAACTCGGAGATTCAATTCTCACAAAAAATAAATATGTACAGTATGATGCTAGTTCTCTGTGTTGCTTAAGCTTATATGATATTTAGTTTGCATGTATATCCGTATATTAAGAAAGTTTGTTTGCCTTTGCGTCGGCCGGTTCAAACAAAGGACAATAGACCGCCAGACACCGAGGTTGGAAATTTTCAGAAATACTATTTTACCCTTTTTCTCGGAACTGCGCATCGGAAACAATGGCCTTTGTCTGTTCCCATTCGTGGATGGATCTGTTTTAATAATCTTTGATACTATCCGAAAAGGAATTAGGAAATTACCGCACACGCATTTCTTTTCTATACTTAGCAGTAAGTGTATTATCAAATACGCACAGCGGGAAATGTAAATGTTAACAGTCTTGAATAAATATTAACCACACGGTCGGCGAGCAGTAGAACCGCACAGTCGGCACAGTATAGGTGCATTCGTGTGGTACGTAGCTTCCCAAGTGTCCCAACGTACGTTGAACAAATAGACCCTGACCTGACTATTTAGTCAATTTACAATCTGCCTTGTATTTTTTTACATCGTTAATGGATGTATTGACGGTTGCTGTAGCCAAGTTTGTAGTGACAGTAACCCTACAGAAGCAGACAGGTTACAGAACTTACAGACCCTACAGCGAGTTGGTGATTGGCTCAAATCCCATTAAGCATAAGTAGATTTAGGTGGGTTCATATTTATCTTTATCTTTCTTAAGTTTTTTAACACAAGCCTTGTTCAGCTTACTAAGGGTTGTGGCACTTGTAGCCTTATGGGACTAGATAAATTCGTGTAAGATTGTCCCATAATACTTTATTTGTTTGATTATATCTGGCTGCAAATCTGTGATATATAAATCTGCATAATGTCTCCCCGATTCGGGATTTGTATCCAGGTCACAAGTTCGCCAGTTGATTATTCAGTGGCGACCTCAAATGGAGGGGTTAACGATCCACAATTACGCCAACCAGATGAGTCTCGCCGCGTTGGATCTGAACAATGCCCGGCTAACTGTAACGGCGTCGTTTCGTCACGCCTAAAGCTGCTTACGCACTGGGAACTACAAAGACGCGGCGAGATTGCGGCAAGAAATGAAAATACAGAAAACCATACCAACCATATACCTTGTTTGAAACGTCAAATGACGCCCGAGCAACGGAGATGGCATTCAAGGTCTAGAATAGCGATACCGATAAAGTGCCAGATACAGCATCTTATTGTACTTACGCTGTCCGCGTCAATATTTTAGACCTTGACCTGATAAATCAAATCACTTAGCGCACTCGGTTCCCGATCCCCGTAGTGCTTCGGTGCGACCTCTTTCAAGCAACATCTTACGTTACAATCGTTACCGCGCCGCTTTCTATGCGTTGCAGCTTAACCGTTGCGAAACGCTCCCTTGCTCTAAATATAAACATAATTATTTCCAGTTTCCGCAACGTTTATGGCGTTTTTCAAGGCTACGCCTAATCTATACCAGGTTAATGTTCCGGCATGATTCGTAGATTGGCTACGGTATTGATCAATCTCACTGAAGACCGTTACATTGTTAAAGTTTCGGATTACTGCTTTGTTCTCTCAACTGGCCTTGGAATAATGTCTTTGCGTTGCGTTAAAATCGGTAACGAGTAAGCTGTTTTAGACCTACATTGTAGTAGTTACTCACTACTTAGCAGATAGGAGTAGATAAATGAAAAGTTTTGACGTCCATAGGAAGTGCTATAAGTACTCATCATCATCATCATCATCATCTCGTAGCCGTTTTCGGCTACAGCGACTGCCTTTCTACCGCTGAGAGCGTCGCTGGTGCGCTCTCAAGTGACTGGCGTAGCCAATCTTTGCAGCAAATGTGCGGCCACATTCGCTGCAGGTCAGCACCCCTCCGACGTAATTATACGTGATGGCCACAGGTGGTCTGGCCTTTAGCTCGTCACGCTTAACGTCGAGCTCTGTGCTTCAAATTCACGCACCTGCGTCTGCACAATATGCCTCCACTATGGGCATAGCATAAGTACTAGTGCTACAGTGTACAGCCAGTATCAATAGTATCGTATGAAACGACGCGCTCAAAGTAACTGCCATCCTCGAATACTTTCTCTTTTTGCTAAGCTATCTCGCGGCGAAATAAACTACCCGTCCCTCTTTAATTAACATAGAAAAAGACTGGTAGTCTATCTCGCCGCGAGATACTGCCGCGCCAATCATGTTCTAGGCCTAAGATAGTACTTTTGATACTGACTGTACCTATATATCTAAATATTCGATTCTTGTTACATAATACAAGCATAAACTAAAATAATTGGTTAAATGGCCTTAATATTACCTTCATTCATTGAAAATAAGATGACAAATAAAAAGAAGTACTTTTGATACTGACTGTACCTATATATCTAAATATTCGATTCTTGTTACATAATACAAGCATAAACTAAAATAATTGGTTAAATGGCCTTAATATTACCTTCATTCATTGAAAATAAGATGACAAATAAAAAGAACGTCATTTGAATGCGTTTACAATCTAGACTCATGAACCGTAATGTCCGTAATCAATAACTCATATTATCATGTTAATTTCATTTCAATGTGTCTTAAATCTAACTGTACATGTACACACGACTTATCTGTCGGCCAATAATTATGGTAATCATTTCGGTCTCTCACGAACCCGTTAGGAGGCTATTGATAAAAAGTTACGCGTAAATCGGTGATTCATATTGTTTTGCTTAACAAATATCGACCTATCTACATACCAATATCATACAGACTTTCGACTTTTTGGTATCGGAAGGTTGAATGAGAAGTTTTTCTTAGACGCTGAAACCAATAACCAGAAATCCGCTGGTCTTATGACATTAAAACAATAGCGTCACCTTCTCTAGTCGAATTGGGCCCCATGGTATTGTTTTCTGCGTAGCTACTGGCCGTTTATGGCGTTGACGCATTTCGGGAAAATGATAGCGTTCCCATAATGATTTACGGTCTTTATAATCGTTCGGTGTGCCATCGTATGGTAAAAGCGTTTTGTTTGCCATAATGTATGGCCCGCTAGCTAACACGGAGTCGTGCTTTTGGCATGGTGAATCGGTGGCATATATATGAAGTGATATATGGTTGTGTATTGCCGTTTTTGGGTTAATATCCCTCGTAGGGATAAGTTTGCTTTTGTACTTTCAAATTGTATTGCTGTAACCTATTCTTGTTTCGTACAATAAAGTGTTTATTACTTACTTTATTTACTGTCCTCTATTGAGGCGACTTAGCTAGTTTTTTAGGTGTGTATTTTCAACACAATAAGCAGCCAGACCTATGTTAGTTTACTATATTTCGTGCAATTTTTACTTCACGTAAATTCTTTCATCTTCCCAGTATCCCATTTGTTCATATCTATCTTTCTTTGTCAATTACAAGTCATGCACTAACATGATACTGATGATACCTATCGTAGTCATGGTGTTAACGTATCATCAAGATTGTTCTATTTAAAGTATTTAAACCGTGTTTTTTCCTCGATAATTTGACAGTAGACATTACCGTCACGTTTTTTGCGTGTTCGCTCGTGTTTTTTCCCGTGCGTGACACGTCACTAACGGTAAATAAATGGTTAATATTGTGATCCTACGCGATAAGGTGCGAAACGACGCTTATTGCTCTTTATTAACGCTCAGTTTTATTAGAGGTCGGTGAACCCAGCAGAAACAATTGAGTAACGAATGCGAAGGGCTATGATGCAATGTTACTACGAAGCAATGTACCTATGTAATACTCGTAAGATTCGATTCGAATATATTCAGAATTTAATCAGAATAAATTCGTATTCTAGTTTCGAATAGTACTCAAATTCTTCATGTACAAAATATTGTAAAAAATATGTACATTTTTGGTATTAGAATATTAGTTTCAGAGAAAAAAGTTATTTATACCTATTGTGATTTAGAATCCTCCTCGTGTACCTATCAGTTGTTACACGTTTAAACACTTTCGTAATGTGTTTTGCTAGAACTTTGTTTAAATGTAGTTACTTTTCATGTTCATCTTTTATGTGCCGTTATTCCGGGTATCGTAATGACTTCACTTTTATTTATTCTTTATTTATTCTTTATTCTTTATTCAAACACTATGTATAAGTTTACAGCTCAAGCCAAGGCACTTATACTGTTAATTAGGTACATATATGTTGTCAGTATCAGTCAGTATCATAAAATTAGTAGGTACACTTATTGTATTACACACTTATCTTTATAATTGAACATACATATTATGTATTACTAAGTTACATAGAGATAAAAAAAAGAATCTGATATTAAATAACATAGGTAGAGTTTAAAAAAATCCTGATACTACGTTGTAGGGACGGCCACTTGTCTGCGAATATGTCTGCGTTTTGGACTGTAGCTATGAAGTTATTTAGTAATTCTATTGCTCGGTACGTGGGTGCGTTTGAACCGTGATAGTATGATACTTTACAATGTAAACTGGTGAATTTTGAAGATAATGTTAAAACCTACGTGCAGATTCACAGATGCAAGTTCTAATTACCGTCAAATTTGATGCGACAATGTCTGTACAAGTGCCCTAGTTAAACGAGTATGGTTATTCATATTTATTATTTAAGGCTCCATGTTTTTTATTGAACTGTACATTTTATTGAATTGTACAACGGGACTTAATCGCATATTTAAGTTTTAAGATTTACCTCCGACGTTTCTAGGACGGCGTTGTCCCCGTGGTCTGGAGAAGACTGGCTAAAGTTGACATCAACACCTAGCCGCGCGAGTTTTTCGAACTACCCATGGTCTAATAAAACATGGTCTTCTATTCCCAGAGTGACACGGGCCTACGTCACAATAACATTGCCACTTTATTTCAACATAACATGTTACATGGGTACATTGGGTACCTTATACCTATGGTTAATAAGTTAAAATATTTCTTTATAATATTATAATTTTCATTTATATGTATGTATTTTATCTTAAATTTTACAATAACACGTCATTTTTAATTATTCGTTAGCAATATCTTCCGATTCACGAAAGAAATTTCAGACGTTCGGGTAATTCTGTTTACATTACTGGCAACACAGGATAGCGCTGTCACATTTGACAATTCGGATCTAGATAACTTCATGCCCTGACCGTCATCCTTGTCGAACGCGTGTTAATTGTTATTTCCTTCTCGCTCAGTGTCAGCAGTCGCAGTGTTTTCCAAACTTTTCACGTCGTAAGCTTGGTAATTAATGTGTAACTGTGAATTTGTGTGTTTTTCAAACGTTTGTCTTGTATAGATAAATAAAGTTTAATTTAATACATTAGATTTGTTTTATTTTACTATAACTTACTATTATAACTAATATAACTATAACTTAAAATTAATGCCGTTCAAATAATTTTCACCGTTGGTTAAAATTCTCCCACATTTTAAAGTTTGAGAACCTGTAAACAGCATGATGACATAGGCCCGTGTCAGTTAGGTCATACGCGAATCTCGGAATAGAGTACCAGGCGGAGTATATTATTATACCATGGAACTACCCGCACTTGGTTTTGTACACAACAAACAAACTGTACATTTCAAACTGAATCACACTCAGGCACGGCCGGTAAACACGAAGGCAATAATTCCTTAAAAGATTAACTTTTAAATTAAATCCATGCAATGTAAACTTCGCGTAACGGAATCGGAAATGAGATATTACAAAAGTTAAAACGAATTGATATTGTTTTGCGTAATAACAATGTATTTTCATGTTTGTGGTCGACAGTTGAGATCCTGTGATTTATTTTTGTTTATTTGTAAAATATGACCTTTTATATTTGCACCATGGACGTCACGATTAGATAATTGTAATCATCTGTGAATGTTATTGAAATCAAATATATAAGTAGTCTAAAAATTGCCAATTCAATGATATAAAAATCTTGAAAGGACCGTAATGAAAGGAATATGCAGGTGGTATTTTATAAAAAAGATTTTAAACTACGGTAATAAGCTTTCAGTTAGAAAGTAAGATTCAATGCAATAAAGTTCCCGACTTTTTATAGATCTTGTGAGTTTGATATAAGTATATAAAGGCAAAGCGGCTCAAGCGAAACATGTATTTTTCAACAGCATACAAGTGAAGTTGGAGCTACGATAAAGGCTCCGTCACACAGGCGCGTTTTGCGGGCGGCGCTTGAGCGGGGCGCGCCGCTTTTACATTATATAAAACACTCACGCCCCGCCCTTGAAAACGCGCCTGTGTGTCGGAACCTTAAAGGAACTCGAGCGTCTCGCTTGTATCGTATGTTTCATTTGAAGTATTATACTATAGTCAGGTAAGTGTACCTATTTATTGCACCACTATAGCCTTGCCTCCACAGGGGGACATCCCCTGAGACATCCGGCCAGGCAAACACTTTCATACACCGCGAGGCAATTCATCCGTCTAGCGGAGAAGATTAAGACGTACCGTCCCGAGAAAATGAATTCGGATAATGTTTCTCAAGATGGAAGTAATTAAATTAAAATTCTGGTCGGTTTCCTACAGAAAAACTCCACACGTAATCAGTGGAGTAAAATATTACGTGAACTGGCGAAGGAAGTTGTTAGCGAGTACACAAGGTTGATTTGAATCGACAATGCATTGCGACGGTGCGCGAGGGAATTGGCCAACAAATTGCAACTTTAATTCTCTTGGCTTTGTCTTTTGTTTATTATTTGTCAACTTTGTTAGAGCAGTTTCGCTACATCTACATTGTGCAACATACCGTTGCCGAATTTCGCGTGACAAAGTATTTTTTATTAAATAGGAGGCAAATGAGCAAAAGAATCGGCTACTAGAGGGGCAGTTTTTTAAAATGTTGTGAAGAATCTTGTCTATCTATTCTTAAAATAAGCTTACACTCTATATAATTAACAATTATACATATTACATATGTATAGACAGCTAATCTATCGATATAGGTAACTATCGATAGATTAGCTGAGCAAGTGAGTTTTTAAAACTAATTATAATCACATAAAAGTCTAATTTAACCTTCTCAGAAAAACATTTATATATTAAATTGATTTCATTGAAGCCAAAACATTATTTTAACAGTAATATATTCACGTTATCTAAAGGTTATTGAATCCAGTGAGCATTATACGACAAATTCCATCAACAAAGGAAATTCCTTAACCCAACACATTACTTTATACGATGTGAACAGCCTCTTAGGCCTGTGACGAAATGAGTAAAGAAACGAAACAAAGTAACAGCTATTTAGTTAGGACCCAATGTAGAGTTTTCTCATCACAAATAAATAAGCCAGAAGTTATGCCCTTTTCGTATTATGCTTCCTCAATTACAAGGCGATGCCTCTCTGGTACGTTTCTTAATTCACAAGATGTGACTCAGCTATGATACGAGTACGAGTCTCGTCCCGCCCACGCGCTATCACTTGACAGTCTGTTGTTACTTCGTAAGACACTTAATGACATCGAGATGTCATTAACACGATGACTGGCGCATACATTACGTGAAAGCTAAATGAGTTACTTTTTAGGGTTCCGTACCCAAAGGGTAAAAACGGGACCATATTACTAAGACTCCGCTGATGTCCGTCCGTCCATCCGTCCGTTTGTCTGTTACCAGGCTACAACTCAAGAACCGTGATAGCTAGACAGTTGAAATTTTCAGAGATGATGTATTTCTGTTGCCGCTATAACAACAAATATTAAACGCAAAATAAAATAAATATTATGTGAAAATATACATTTTATTTTGACGAAACCTGAGGTGGATGAGCTATCTGTGTGATGACGAAGCCTGCGCTGTGGATCTGAAGCACAGACCAACCCCTATAGACCGAGCTTATAGGACGACTCGCGGTCACCGCCCGTATGGTGTATAGGTCAAATATAAGATTGTTCGCGCGCCACTCCGATCAGTTGCGCCCAAGGTTACGACCTGTTAGCAGTGTGCACGAGTCTAAGAAAATAAATCGTAAACTATTGAATTCATTAGGAAATCATGGGATATTGCAGCGTAAAATGGTGTGGCAAGTCATCTAAGATATTTACTTACGAAACAGATGGAATAACATCCCACAGGAAAGTCAAATTCATTATTTCATTAAATAATGTTTCTTGTCCGCGGGGTTCATTTTATACAGGTCAGTAAGCAGAGGCGAAGTATGTCCGTCCCTTTTCGTCAACTTGAAAATGCAATGCGCTATCCCTTTCCCTTTCGACTAGTGATGTGACGATGATGGTATTTCAGTTGCGGAAACTTCGTGCTTCGTCATACCGTATTGTACCATTTTAGACAATATAATATATAGGTAACATGTTGTGTAAGTTTTTTTAGAATCCTCTAGGCCAGCGGAGCAGTTAGGCCGCATGTCACGAGATGGATCTGATGATGAACTTCAAAGAAGTGCGAGGGAACTCGGTGTTGGTTTGTGATATACATATGTTGTATGGGTTATTTAGAATCCTCTAGGTAAGCAGTTAGGTCTCATATCACGAGATGGACCTGATGATGAACTTCAAAGAAGTTCGAGGGAACTCGGTGTTGGTTTGTGATATACATAATGTTGTAAGTATGGGTTATTTAGAATCCTCTAGGTAAGCAGTTAGGTCTCATGTCACGAGATGGATCTGATGATGAACTTTAAAGAAGTGCGAGGGAACTCGGTGTTGGTTTGTGATATACATATGTTGTATGGGTTATTTAGAATCCTCTAGGTCAGCGGTCGGCAACCTTTTAGCAGCCAAGGGCCACATAGCAGTTAACTAAGTGGACGCGGGCCGCACTTAGTTAATATTTATGACTTTATCAGACATTGTCGTTTGTCAATATTACATACAAAATAGCCAGGAAGGCTCGCGGGCCGCAAGTGAGAGCCGCATGCGGCCCGCGGGCCGCTGGTTGCCGACCGCTGCTCTAGGTGAGCAGTTAGGTCTCATGTCGCGAGATGGACCTGATGATGAACTTCAAAGAAGTGCGAGAGAAGTCGGAGTTGATTACAAATAGGCATATGTTATTGGTCAATTTGAATATGTTTTCAATACAACCTTCTATGACCTTAATAAAACGGACAAAAGAAAATAATTGTATGAGATTTTGGAGACACTTTTTTCTCGTATCGAAAGAGATTGCGATTCTGAGTAAAAAAAATAATATAAAAATTCTAAACTTTAAAATTCAAGTTCTGGGTACTTTAAACAGAAATGCCCTAATATGTTAAGTAAAAATTTCAGGTACATTGTTAAATTACTTAATGAAATATTAAATTAATCAATATAATTATTAAGTAAGTTTACTCTAAGTATACTAAATTGGTAACAATTTTACCACAATAAATTTCGATATCACTGGTAGCAGTACCCACTACCTGTAATGAACATGTCCCATCCCTACGCTTACACGTGTCAGCGCGCCATGTTTGAAACGACCAATCGCAACGCCGTGAGCACCCCTCCCGCACCTCACAGTTTGGTGATTTGCGTCGGGAACAAAATGGCCAATATTAGGTTTCTAGAGGCGGTGTTCTGTGATCTGAAGGTACCTATGCTGTTATTATTATGTTGTTTTTTTTTGGGTCAATAAATTGAATATATTGTAAATAAATATCTAAGTCTCTTCTTCTCCCATACAACTAACTTGTTTTTTTTTTATTGCCGTTTTTTGCGTAATGGTACGGATCCCTTCGTGCGCGAGTCCGACTCGCGCATCATCCGGTTTTTTTTTGGTACTAACTCTTATATGCTAATGCAGGTTGGCTCAAAAATACGTTGACGAAGATATTTTACTGTGCCTTAGTGTGCATATTGTTGATAATTTTAACAAACGTTTGCGTTTTTGTATCAAAGGCAAACGATTTTGAAGAGATATGTTTATACGTTTTGTTTCAGTTAAATTACTGTAATTTTAATTTTGATTGACTTTTTGAAAAAAGAAATTGTCAACGTATTTTTGGCCATCCTGTATAAAAACGTACGTCTGTTTATTTGCTTACTAGTTCCGCTGTTCAAATAGTTCGATCTTTCAAACAACTGTTGGAAACTTAAATACTGCATTGTTACAAAATCCTTTTTAGAAAGCGCAACGAACTCTTCACTAGTCTCAGTATCCAGTTAAAAGTCTTGATGCATCTTGTTCGATTTGCTTTCAACAATAGTTCATTTGAACTAAGGGCTGAGTCATTGGCATAAACCTTTTATAAATATACAGTTGCATTCGAAGGGATATGAATCAAAGGGGATTTGGGGGTTCAATGTTTGACAGGTCGTTAATAAGAACTACACCCTTGTTAGTTTAACACCCACCCTAAAGTAATCTTGCTGGAGTTGTAAATAAGTGTCATATCTCATATTTGAAGGCGATTTGGACTAAGACGAATGGTGGTAATGCTGGACAAATTATATTAGAAGAGTGTTAGACGATACACGCCACACTTAACTAGGTTTAGATTTGCATGGTAGGCAAGAAACATGTGTTTACTTACAGTTAATATCTGTTAAAAATCATATGGATGACAGTCTTCGCATATAAACATTAAAGTGCCGTATGCACAGACATAATATTGAAGTCGCACGCCCCTTTGTTACATTAAAGTATTGAGTGGATGTATAGGAGTGGATTTAACGTCGCATGTAGTTTTTTGTCTGGCGTGTCTGCACGCGCGCGCACCCGCTGCTTGTAGAATAAAGACCGTGCATACCGGCTGCGTGTGCGTGCGGCGTTGTAGTATACAGATCCTTATAAGAGACGGCACACCGCTTGCGTGACGTGTGCGTGTGCGGCTCCGACATTTTAGCGCACGTGCACGTCACGCACACGTAAGCCGGTGTGCACAGGCCTTAAGAATAAGAATAACAATGATTTATAATGTATGAAATTATATGACAGATTTCACAAGAGTCACGGCTATGTCACAGAGCTAGCGTTAGCGTGACGTAATGCGTTGGGTACGCAGATAAGTATGAATCTAGGTCTGCGGACGTCTCGCCAAAGCCGCTTATATCCGTGGATGTGAATAGACGCGTGCTCGTGATCGCAGACGTACGTTTTTCCATTTTAGGCCGCTGGCACCCTGCACCGCGCCATTACCTCGCAAATGGCACGAACAAGGGCCCGCGGAATACTCGCAAGATTCCGATATATTCACGCTGAATATTTTATTCGGAATTCCAACGAGGACGTCTGTGGAATTGTTAAATATTATACCGAGTTAGAGTTCCTATTTTAACTGGAAGAGTGTGTATAAGAGGGATGGGAAGTAACACTTTAAACTCTCGCGTTTTGTACACATATTTAATTACTAAGAGCGGCGGCGGTGTCTTTCCGTGACCACAGCTGGTGGAACTCAGCTGAAACGGAATTTAAGGTAAAAACAATGAAATCATATAGCGGTAGACCCAATTCAATTAAATAGAGATGGAAGTGACCTACATTAATATCAATGGCATTGCGTTGCGCTCGTACTTAGTGGCAGATGTTGCGCTTTGGAACAGAAATTAGCAACGAGTGTCTCAACAGGGAGTCGATGCAGGATGATAAAGAAGACGAAGTACATGTTTATATTCTTGAAAAAGAAGATGAAAGGCTTAAAGGTAAATGTCTTTTTTCGATAAATTGATACAGAGTTAGCTTGGACTGACTTTAGCGAATCAAGGTTGTGTACCTAATGCTCTTTCAAAATAAGCGCGTCGCCTGTAAAATACAATACCAATTTGATAATATTGGATTGGTTTCGGAATATAACCCCCAGGATGTGACGCGCGGTCGTATAATCCTCCAATCAACGACCGATCTGACTGACATTGAGCGAAGACACGCAGTCGCTAGTCTTTTTGATTGTGTGCCTAACCTTGAACTAAATCAATTCATTCGTTATTTCGCACAAGTACAAAGTATTCCACCTTTGAAGAGATCTCTTGTTATGAAAATTGGAATACACGTGTGCGCTTTGTAGAGTTTCTTTTTAAACGTTATTGCGAAATTGTATTCTTCTTTATTTAGGAAGCGCTCACTTTGCTTACGACAGTTACGACAGATCCATTTGTTGACATTTGTTCAGTGTCATTGTAATTGCCATTTTTAGGGTTCCGTACCCAAAGGGTAAAACGGGAACCTATTAGTAAGACTCCGCTGTCCGTCCGTCCGTCCGTCCGTCCGTCTGTCACCAGTCTGTATCTCACGAACCGTGGTAGTTAGACAGTTGAAATTTTCACAGATGATGTATTTCTGTTAAAAACAGAATAAAATAAAGATTAAAGTGGGGCTCCCATACAACTAACTTGATTTTTGACCGAAGTTAAGCAACGTCGGGCGGGTTCAGTAGGTACTTGGATGGGTGACCGATTTTTTTTTGCCGTTTTTTACATTATGGTACGGAACCCTTCGTGCGCGAGTCCGACTCGCACTTGCCCGGTTTTTTTCATCTACCGTAATTTGGATTTTCGTATCAAAAATATAAATCTCCTTTATTGCGAAGATGAGACGAAAAAAGATTGATGATTGATGATCCCCATTTCGATTCCTAACTCAATAGCGTCACGTAAATAAATTTACAGGGGAGAAATTTCCGGACAAATGGTCGGAGCATCGGCAAAGTACACATGAAACCTGGTGTAGAACTAATTGAGACGGGCCCTCCGTCATGCGAGCTCATTTGTCTGCTCCAGTGACTTAACGGAAACCCGAGGGAGATACATTATATATGAACGCTAGATGACCACTACTAAAGCACCCAACTGCATGCAATTCCTTTCCATATTTGAATTACAGTACAAGGAACGCAACGAAGATTTCCTCGAAACCAGTTAGCGATGTAAAGGTACACTTGTTAACGTTTTTTCAATGCACAATAGTTATCGGTCCACTAACTATCGATCCTATAAACATTTTGTTCTTTAGACAAAGCCCGTCGTTAAGATTACAGTGACTTATCGAGTAACGTAATGCGCTGTAAAGAGATATACCAATAATCCCTACTAATGCGTTAGGGTTGGCGCCCTTCTTTGTAGTACTTCCAATATGTGCCGTTTTGGCGCATAAGGTGGGGTGCATTCTCAAGCACGGGGGCATAATCCCCCGTAGGTAGCGTGACTGTCGCGTGTCTCGGTCTCTAGAGGGCGTTGTGTAATTTCGTTTTATTCGTCCCTATCGCGCTTCGCCGGAGACTATCGTCTCGCGTGGCGATGTAATCGAAACAGCGATATCCGAGCGCTTGTGACATTATTGCGTCGCGTAAAAGAAATAACTTAAGGAGAAGGAATGTGTTTGTTTATGTAATTTATGTTTAATTCTGATCGTCGGAATTGTTGGCTGTTAAAACGATTACACAAACAGTTGGGTCAACAAGCGAAACCTCAAACGAATACGGTCAGCGCTGATCAAATATAGCCGATCCTTGACCAACTTTAGAGGTATCTTACTGCATCGTTGATAGTGTAATAGGTGGTAACTAGCGAGCGCTAGCTGTACTATCCGCTGACTCGGCCGGACTGCGGCCAAGATGCGGGCAGATCGTGAATGCAGATAAAACGTGGGTAGTTGGAAGTTTTATGGGGCGACCAGTAGCCGAGCCTGCTCGCTGGTTATCGCCGACAAGGGGCCTTAAATCAGCCGCCTTTTATTCTTAAAGGCTTTAAGCCTGACAGCGTTCGACGGACCACGGGCCTCGGGGACCGATGTAAGTGGAGATGTTAGGCAAACTGGCCCCTTTATCTTACGCATACAGACTCACTTAACTAACCACGGTCGATACGCTTAGTTCTTATTGTAACGGGTCTGTTATGTGATTTAAATTTACCGTGGCATAGTTGCCGCATTTTGTAAAACAGATTTACTTTCTAGACGTTCCGTCTTAATTTCTAGTGTGGGTGGACAAAGAGAGTTAACGAGTCAATACAAGAAATTCTCGTTTAATTAGCAACTCGGACAAAAACTGACAATCGTAGCATTACATAAAGAACGGTTAGGAACTGTTTGCGAAGTCATTAAACTTTTTGCCAATGTTCTGCTTGGCGGGCCACCAGGAAGCCAAGCACACTCGCCGATTCGCAACCTGAGAGATGGACATTAATCATAGTGTCGGAAACGAGTCATTTAGACACCGTAAATCTGAATCTGGTGCAGATTTTTCTGCATCTGCATTGTTTTGGAGGTTCAATTGAAATATTTCTTTCTTTGTTACTTATGCAAGTTTAAAAAAATTAACGACAGGTGTTCCTTTGTAACATAGATTTCTTATCACACAAACGCACATTACTCAGCATTATATTCCTTAAACGGCTATTTCAATCTATCCCTTGCCCGCCATTCCAAAAACTTGTTTACCTTTACGGCAGTAAATAAAACCGAAGTCGGTGGGAATTTATTAGGTACAGTGTAGCAAATCCACTGCCAGTCGTGCGTTTCCGACTGTACTCCGGCACACTCCGGCTAAATGGCAGGTGTAAATGGAAATTCTATTTGCTTGTGCTTCCTGCTTTACTTTATGGGCTACCGAATGCAGTTCGTAGCTGTCCGTTTTGTAAGAAGATAGCTTACAGTCCGACAAGAAAGTGTATAAATTAAAAAGTGGCAATACTGTATCATCACTTTCCAATCAATATAAGAAAACGGGACTATACAATATGGCCATTTTTTAATTTCTACACTTTCTTGTCGGACTATACTTATAGTCTTATGCTTTTAATAGGGTTCCAAGCATATTTTACCTTCAAAAATATGATATCAAGGATATCTTTATCAATATCATACCTATGCCTCGATGAATTTGAATAGGCAAAGGTGCCGCGCTACTTAATTGTATACCGATTATAAATTGTGAAAAATGAGTTGCGGCAGCATTAACGGATTATACCATAACATCTGGGAGCTTTACTCCCGCGACCCATATTAAATATGAATTTATAAAACGCCCACAAAAATCGATTATCCAGACTTTATTAACCATCGATAACCTTTCCCTAAAATAATTCCGACTAGCGTAGCAACAAACTATGTACATAATTAGCCTGTTCATCCCGTAGATAAAAATAATATCGAAGTCGATTTGAATAAAACGTCTTGTCTAGAGGTTATCTAAGGTTGTGTTTTATTGAGCCTCTGACTTATTATTTCTTTTACAATCTTTTACAAAAAATAAAATTGTTTACTGTTTGTTAAAGGCCCGTGCACACAGGATGCGTGTGTGTAGCAGTGTTGGCCGAAAGTTAATGCGAATTGAAAATGTTGGCCATTAACCATTATAAATTGAACCTTAAACCGCAACGGACGATTACAGATTACGGTTCAATTTATAATGGTTAATGGCCAGCATTTTCAATTTGGATTAACTTTCGGCCAACACTGGTGCGTAGACGTGCACGTTCGCGTTGTAATATACAGATCCTTATGAGAGACGGCACACCCGTTGCGTGATGTGTGCGTGCACGGCTCCAACATTTTAGCGCACGTGCACGTCTACGCACACGCAGCCGGTGTGCTCTAATTTTAAAAGCAGTAGCGATTGCCGGGGCCGTAAGATACCTATATTTGGGGATATCACAATTGTTTTTATTCCCTTTGTTATTATAGTAGGTACCTATACTATGATGACGAGGATGCAATAGGGTTAAAAAAACAATCATGATATCCTGACTAGGGTGACTAGGGTCAGTAATCAGTAATAGTATGGCTATTGGATTCCGATAGATAATTAAGTTAATTAATTAATTAAAATAGATTATGTCACTAATGTGCTTCGTTTTTTCCGCCTGACGGATATAACATATTAAAATGCTTGTGACATACGAACGGACAGACGCGTGATGATGATGAACCCATAAGGGTTCCATTTAATCACTTTCACTTTAGAAACCTACAAATAAAGCACATAAAAACAACTCCTCGCCACTTGTCTCAAGGTTCAAAATGAAATTAGCAAGATACAGCGCTAATGGTAGAAGAGCCGGCCGCAAAATTTCTAACCGACTTGATACCACGATGAAATGCACAATGGTTTCCCAGAAAAGTTATGCTAAGTCCGAATTCGATAGTCTGCCACGGCGGAACTTGCCGAAAGTACGAAAAAGAAGGCCACTTCCGGTGCGAAAAAAGGGGCTGATTTAACCCATCTGATACCGAGATAGTAGTTATGGCAGCAGTTAGAAATTTACATGTAGACACAGAAAAGCGAAGTCTGCCACTATTTTTTTTGCCGGAAGTGCTTGGCAGACGCTCTCAAAGGTGACCATCGGGACCCCTAAATTAACCCATCTGATACCACCATGAAACCAATGCCAGTCGGTAGGTATGAACTCTCATGTCAGGAATATATAAGTCTGCCAAGGCTTTTCCTGCCGAAACACCATGGCAGACGAGATTATGTAAGCAAGGTCGCCATCGGTTACCCTACACTAACCCATCTGATACCACCATGAAACCAATTCCATTCGGTAGGTATGAACCCCCATTTTAGGAATATATAAGTCTGCCAAGGTTTTTCCTGCCGAAACACCTTGGCAGACGAGATTATAAGCAAGATGACCATCGGTTACCGTACACTAACCCATCTGATACCGCCATGAAACCAATTCCAGTCGGTAGGTATGAACCCTCATTTCATGAATATATAAGTCTGCCAAGGCTTTTCCTGCCGAAACACCTTGGCAGACGAGATTATGTTAGCAAGGTGTACATCAGTTACCCTACATTAACCCATCTGATACCTCCATGAAACCAATTCCAGTCGGTAGGTATGAACCCTCATTTCGGAAATTTTTAAGTCTGCCAAGGCCTTTCCTGCCGAAACTCCTTGACAGACGAGATTATGTAAGCAACATCCGCATCCGTGGGACCGGTATACGTGATTACTGTAGGCTTATTTATTACTTTATGCTTTTACATATTTGTATATTATTATGTTATTAATGAAATATATTTATAATTTATTAAACCTATACCTAATACATTGGGAATTCATTACCTGCTTACGGCAGTAGTAGGGAGTAGTGGGTGAGTTCTGGCTCACTTAGCCAGGCCAACAGTCCCTCCCCCTTTTTTTCCCTTGTTGAGGCCCTGCAACCTTACCTTGAACCCAACCTAATGTCATTGTAGCTCGAATCTAACCTAATCTTCTCATTTTTATTGCTTTTAGAAAATATTCTAATAACAATTATCTACTTTTGCAAAGTTAAATGTTGAATTCTTTATTTCGCAAAATGGAATTTTAATGTGACTATAATGTATGTGCAATCTACTTAGAAACTGGGTTTAGAAATATAAAAACACACATTTTATATAGGATAATAAGTTTATTCAAGTAATATTCTGAACATATGAGATATAGTAACATCATTACTTATTCTGTGTACAGTGGAGAAAACATGCAAGTTGACATTTTTCGTTTTAAAATAAAGATAAACTAAACAGTATTTGCCACAAACCGATGTAAAAAAAACTTTGCAGTTGTTGATTACAATACCATATCTTAAGGCCCCAGTACACAATGGGCCATCGCCGGCCATTCCAAGGGACGCATTTATGCGTTAGAGGGAGCAAATGATATTGCTATCTCATTCTACCGCATGGCTGCGTCCCTTGGAGTGGCCGGCAATGGCCCATTGTGTACTGGGGCCTTTACAATTTCTCTCCATGAACATTTTATGATACCCAACCAACCTTCCGGTTTTCGCCCGAATGAATTAAAATATTCACCAACACCATTGACATCAATATAAATGGCTATCCGATGTCAGCCAGGTTTAAAATCCGGATCTAAATTGATAATAAGCAATTTAAACAGGTGAACAGGTAGCTGAACAAACATTGGCATTTTGTTGGCTGCAAATACATTCGATTCCACGCCTATATTCATTTTACTCATATAGTGTTACACAGAACTCATTTGCTGTCAAGAATTACCGACAATTGTCGTGTTTCTTGTGACAATTGTCATTAGCTTCGCAAAATAAGTACTTAGTATTTGGCGATATAATGGAGTTTTTATTTTATTAACATGTTGGTGGCAAACAAGCACACCGCCCGTCTGATGGTAAGCGGTTACCGTAGCCTATGGAGGCCTGTAACGTCAGTACCAACTGTGATGTCGACAAGTGTCGCACCTGCCACCGTAGTGAAATAGAGGCCAGGCCCCAATTTCACATCGGTGACAGGTGCGACGAATTGTAAAATCACTATCGCTGACGTCACAGGCATCCATGGGCTACGATTACCACTTACCATCGGGCGGGCCGTATTCCTGTTTGCCACCATCATTGTATTATTAAAAAAAAACTTTATTATATCGGAAAAAACAGATATTTCTCCTGTGAAGTTTCTGACAATTGTCAAAGATCTAGAAGAATTGTAGGTAATTCTTGACAGGTAATGAGTTATATGTCGGAATTTCGTGACAATTGCAGTGTTTCTGTGACAATTGTCATAAACTTAGCAAGAGAAATATCTGTTTTTTTTCCGATATCATAAAGTTTTTTTTTAATAATACAATGATGGTGGCAAACAGGAATACGGCCCGCCCGATGGTAAGCGGTAACCGTAGTTCATGGATGCCTGTGACGTCAGCAACAGTGATTTTACAATTCGTCGCACCTGTCACGTTGGTGAAACAGGGGCCAGGAGTTAAGTCAAAAGCTAGTAAACAGTAATCTCCTCCATAGTCCTCTCTAACTTTCAGGCAGTTTTATTAACTTCTTATGGTATCAATGTGGAGTATAAATAGTCTACTATACATATATCCCAAAAACTTTAACGTTTACGTTTTTAAATACAGGGTGACCTTAGCCATTGGACAAACCCTGAAATCCCACATAGGGTTACTTCTCAGAAATGCTCTAACGGTAATTTCTTTTTTATTAGAACAAAAGATAAAACATTAAATTATCAAACAAAAGTTAATTCCAATAATCGACAACAAAAAGAAACATACTGTATTAATCATTGGCAGTGCTTTTGACAATTTGTTTGAAAATGTGCGGCAATGATGACATTTGTCAAAAGTCAGAATCTTATTAATGTCATAAATAAAAAAGATAATCAAAACGGTTGAAGAAAGTTTTAATTAATTTAATTTAATTTAATAATTTAATAATTTAATAATTGGTCTACCGCGATATAATTTCATTGTTTTTACCTTTAATTCCGACGTTTCAGCTGAGTTGCACCAGCTGTGGTCACGGAAAGACTGACGTCCCAACAAATGTCAACGGAGATATTAATAAAACACCACTAAACTACCCGAAATTAGTTTATAAAAATGTTCGGGGTAGACAAAGAAATTGTAGCTACCCGTTGAAGTTTAATGTTTATTGTCCACGGCACGACACGCAACACTCACAGTATCCGTACACTGGTCCGAAGATATATCCGCTGGTTTCAACATTCGAATCACTGGTCCCCAAGTAGACGATAATTTGTACCCGTCCTCACGATTGAAATTTTTAGGGTGTTTTTTAATTTCAATCGCCTCTCTCACGATCCGCGGATAATAGTGTCGCTCGTTGGAGAGGACTTTGGGTTTATGTAGCTCAATCCAGTGATTCGTTCCTGTTGTCAGCAAGTGCTCAGCTATTGCGGATTTGTTTACATGGCATTTTGCATGGATTTTTTGTTTCCGCAATAGCTGAGCACTTGCTGACAACAGGAACGAATCACTGGATTGAGCTACATAAACCCAAAGTCCTCTCCAACGAGCGACACTATTATCCGCGGATCGTGAGAGAGGCGATTGAAATTAAAAAACACCCTAAAAATTTCAATCGTGAGGACGGGTACAAATTATCGTCTACTTGGGGACCAGTGATTCAAATGTTGAAACCAGCGGATATATCTTCGGACCAGTGTACGGATACTGTGAGTGTTGCGTGTCGTGCCGTGGACAATAAACATTAAACTTCAACGGGTAGCTACAATTTCTTTGTCTACCCCGAACATTTTTATAAACTAATTTCGGGTAGTTTAGTGGTGTTTTATTAATATCTCCGTTGACATTTGTTGGGACGTCAGTCTTTCCGTGACCACAGCTGGTGCAACTCAGCTGAAACGTCGGAATTAAAGGTAAAAACAATGAAATTATATCGCGGTAGACCCGTTTGTGTAATTAAATATGTGTACAAAACGCGAGAGTTTAAAGTGTTATAAATTTAATAATTAATAATTAATCTTATTTAAAGCTGCAACACGACTGATTAATTGACATGATTGTTCTCCCAGAAGGAGGTTCGTGGGGTGTTAGACTTTGGTACGGTCGTATAGAGGGCGGTCTCGTGACTTCAGAAAATTCCGACTTTTGGCCTACCGCTTCCGGTCAGAAAAATGTTCGACGGCCCGGCCAAACGGTGGGAGGTAGGTGGGAGGTGCTCGACCAAATGTCATAGAGGGTCCCTGGCAGTTTTTGACGCCGCCATTTTTTTTCAAAATGGCTGACTTTTTTTTTTAATTTTTTCAAGTTTGTCCTAGCGCGCTGAAATTTTGGTCACGGAATCTCGGGGTCCTCTAGATTCGTATGGGAAAAAAAAATTCGAAAAAATCCAAGATGGCGGAAAAAATGGCCCCTTTTATTTTGTATGGCAACTTTTAAACGGTGCGAGATAGGTGGGGGGTGCTCGACCAAATGTCATAGAGGGCCCCGAGACAAAATAAACTGCATTTAAAAATTTTCAAACGGGCCGACTTTTTTTTTTTTTTTCAAGTTGGTCCGAGCGCGCTGAGATTGGCATGGCGAGAGATAGAAGCCTCTAGATTCCTATGAAAAAAAAATTTTTGGAAAAAATCCAAGATGGCGGAAATAATGGTCATTTTAATTTTGTATGGCAACTTTTAAACGGTGCGAGGTAGGTGAGGGGTGCTCGACCAAATGTCATAGAGGGCCCCGAAACACAGCAAACTGCATTTAAAAAATTTCAAAATGGCCGACTTTTTTTTTTAATTTTTCAAGTTGGTCCGAGTGCGCTGAGATTTGGCATGCGGCGAGCTAGGGGGCCCAGCATTACCATGTAAAAAAAATTTTTGGAAAAATCCAAAATGGCGGGCGACAAGGGCAAAATACAAATTTCCAAGTAGGTTAAGCGAGCCCGAAGGGCGAGCTTCAGGCCGTCAGGCCCGGAGCTTCACCCCGAATATCCAAGCTTGCCCCGCCCCCAGTAATTTTGGGCGAGGCCGAAGGCCGAGCTGCGGGAATGACGAACAAAGCAAAATCCTATCCAAAAAGTGTGTTAAGCGAGCCCGAAGGGCGAGCTTCAGGCCGGGAGGCCGAAGGCCGGGAGGCCGAAGGCCGACCCCGGCGGAGGGCCGAAGGCCCGGAGCCTCCACCCCGACTCCCAAAACGCGAGGCCGAAGGCCGAGCTGCGTGAATGCAGTTCCCCCAAGCGTTCTACAAAGTCAACTGTCTTGATAAGCGAAGCCGGCGGGCCGAAGGCCCGACGGCGAAGCGTCGAGGCTCGCGAAGGCCGAAGGCCGAGCTCCGCGTAGGGCCGAAGGCCCGAAGCGTCACACGAGAGGGGGAAGTTGGCCTACGGCCTTCGGCCCGCCGTTTCGCTTGTCTAAGACACTTTTCCTATTGGGTCGTGTTTAAGCTCCAACTTCCCGCTTAAGCCCCGAAGCAAAACCAACCCTCCCAACTGTTTTAATAAGCGAAGCGGCGGGCCGACGGCCCGACGCTGAGCTTCGAAACCCAGCGAAGGACGAAGGCCGAGCTCCGCGTAGGGCCGAAGGCCCGGAGCGTCCCTTACGAGTTCCCAAGCACGCAAGGCCAGGCCGAGCTGCGGGAATGTAGTGCTTTCACGCGGATCTTTTCGTCCTAGCAAAAGTACAACTTTATTTCTTTTTCCCTTTGGAAAACAAACTACTACTACTACTACAACAACAAAAACAACAGCACCAACAACAAACTACAAGAAGACCGCGGGGCCCTCGGGCCCCGCGCACAGGGCAAAATCTAGTCATACTATTTATTACCTCAGGAGCTACTAACACATACAGGTTGCTCCAAAGTAAAAAAATCGTAATTTGTTATGATACTTTGTATACTGGTTCTAAATACCATTGACGTGTAAAATTGTATTGATTTTATGAATAAATTATTGAATATTGAATATAAATACCCTAATGCATGGACACCCTGTATATCAACTTGAAAGAAAATGTTCAATATTTCTTTATAGTACGACTCCTTAGCTCGATTTAGTATGGAGGTAGAGTCTGGCTAATAAAAGATGAACCTGCAAAAATGCGGTCCTGGTCTGACCCATCCTAAATCCTGTCCCATCCGGCAGAAAGCACGAAACTTGGCATGCAAACTTCAAACTTCAACATTTATTCAGCAAATAGGCCGCAAGGGCACTATTACACGCCGCTAAAGAAATTTTCACTTCAAAAAGTTTTGAGATGTAATGTGAAACCAAGTCGGTTATTTTAATCAGTGCCAGGGGGTGTTAAAACAGTATCAATAAGATATCTTTAATTTGTAATTTTTAGCGACTTTTAGCGGTGGGCAAAGTAATCCGGTGATTTGGCATCCATTCCAACATTGCCCACCACCAAAAACGGATTAGGGTTGTCACTTTCATCTAATTTACCCAACTTCGCATGTAAAATAAGGTTATGTTTGTACACTAAAGTAAGTTTATAAGTATATACTGTATTTAATTTGTCTGATTATCCTTTACTTAGATGTTTTATCCCGTTAACTAATGAAAACACAGCAAAAATCATATTTTTGGCCATTAAACTATTGTAACAGATTTTCTCAAAAGTGACAATTGTAAAATGCTTAGGCGAGCCTTATATGGAAATGAGCAAAAACGGGTAGGCAACATTGCCCAGCAAATTTATTTAAAAGTTTTTACACTTATCGCTAAGTTATTAACAGGGAATGGTAGGATTGCCCAAAACCAGTGATCCTTAGACATCATCATCATACGAGCTGTATTTGAATACCAAATTGACGTGGGCAATGTTGGCGAAAACTCCGGATATCTTTGCCCACCCTCTAAAATGCAAAAAAAATGGGTAAAAACACGATAAAAATATTTTTTCTTCAAATAAACTGATGCGTTTGATCACAATGGACGTGCTGAGCAAAAAAAGTAATTACGATTTGTTTTTTTTTTTGAGAAATTCGTGTTTTTTTTTAAATGCGGGCAAAGTTGGTGATAATGACCGGTACCTACTCTTCGAAGGCCGCAAAAATATATGACATGCTCTTATGGTTCTACAAATAAGATCGTGTCAGATATTTTTGCGGCCTTCGTTGTGTGTTGTGTAACATAAATTGCAGGTGACTGTATATTAAGAATAATTATTTTATTTAGTTTCAACGAAAGTTTCAAGTTTAGTACGAAAATACTTCAGATATACAATATGCACAAAATGTAGACCTAATCGAAATAAAACATTGCTTTTTATAGTAATTTTTTTTTTAAAACATTCTATACATAGGTATACATAACAATAACCAGGCCACAGCGGTATTGGCCTGTAAGCTTTATCTCGGTCTCCAAAGCCGCAAAAACTCGCTAGTACTTCGTGCTGGTCTAGCCGTTATTTTTTCTTGAAGATTTTCAGAGAACAGCACGTACACGCATTATACATATAGACGGAACGAACGGCATAATCATAATCATTTATTCGTCGCAATCCATGGTATTACAGATCTAGGTACAAGACTTTCAGGTATTACTTATACGAATTACATAACGCTTCCTGTTAATAGGCAATATTTTAAGATAAAAGTTCTATAATATATTACAAGATTACAATTGTCATCAAAATTAATTGACGTACAGAAGTCAAATACGTTTTTAAAATGACGCAAAATGAAAATTAATCCCAATCAGTAAAGGATGAGTCTTTAAACTTTTTTCATTTTAAGCGAGTTTTGATTTGAAGGAACATAATACTTAAATTCGACTGTAATCGTATTGTTTTAAGATAGTTTACTGAGGTTTTCAACCATTATGACCCGTAAATAACAGCAAATCAAATTTAAAGGAGACGCGAGCTGATATTTATGTACCCTATTTTTTGAAATACAATTTATCTACTGGTATACTTTCTCGTGTGCGTATATGATTTAATGTCAAATCAAGCTGTCATTTTTATTTGAAGAATTATACGTGTGCTCCGGTGCAGCCCCAGCGGGCATCTGACTTGAAGAAGAATTTTGAGTGATGTCGTCAATGTATGGAAATTGTTCGAAGGTTTACATTTGAGATTGAATTTCTGTGTTGTCTTTGTGAGTAAAAATATAAATCTTGAATTGTCTAGCTTTCAAAATCACACAATAATTCAATTACTGTCAAAGACGGTTTCTTCGTGAACAAATTTACGTGTAATAATAATAATTATAATATCATATATATTATAGTGGTTTTCCGGGTCAAGGTCCGGGTCCGAGTCCGGGTCCGAGTCTGAGTCCGAGTCCGGGTCCGAATCCGTGTCCGAGTCCGTGTCCGGGGCCGAGTCCGAGTCCGGTTCCGAGTCCGGTTCCGAGTCCGTGTCCGAGTCCGAGTCCGGGTCCGAGTTCGATTCCAAGTCCGGGTCCGAGTCCGGGTCCGAACCGGATCCGGGTATGAGTCCGGTTCTGGGTCCGAGTCCGGGTCGCAGTCCAAGTTCTGGTCATCATCAGCAGTTCCACTTCATCAAATGCGACAGTTTTTAATGTAAATGCTTGATTTATGATGAAAATACAAAAAAAATCTATACTTATGCCTTTAATATTTGAGGAGTTCCCTCGATTCCTTATGGATCCCATCATTAGAACTCGAGCTTGACAAAAATGTGGCTTTAAAACTTGACTTGCTTAACAAACATAACGAAGAGGAAAAATCGCCAAACGTGAACTATGCGTGGTTGAAGAGTTCTGTTCTGGTCATCATCAGCAGTTCCACTTCATCAAATGCGCCAGTTTTTAATGAAAATCCTTGATTTTCTGATGAAAATACAAAAATGTCTATACGCATGCCTTTAAGATTTGAGGAGTTCCCTCGATTCCTCATGGATCCCATCATCAGAACTAGAGCTTGACAAAAATGTGGCTTAAAAACTTGACTTGCTTAACAAACATAACGAAGGCGACAAATCGCCAAACGTGAACTATGCGTCGTTTAAGAGTTCCGTTCTGATCATCATCAGCAGTTGCACTTCATCAAATGTCACTTTTTTGAATGTGTATGCTTAATTTGATGATAAAAACCCAAAAATCACTATATGTATGCGTTTAAAATTTGAGGAGTTCCCTCGATTCCTCATGGATCCCATCATCAGAACTGGGTTTTGACAAAAACGGAACCAATCTGTATGCATATACATACAATCAAAAAACTAATTTTCAAAATCGGTCCAGGAATGACGGAGATATAGAGTAACAAACATAAAAAAAATAAAAAATAAAAAAAACATACAACCGAATTGATAACCTCCTTCTTTGAGATTTGGAAGTCGGTTAACAAACTAATATTAGCCCAAAATCTAAAATAAATGAAGTACCGATCACATAAAAAGTAAAAAATTAAAATAAGTAAATAAAAACAGGAAGGTATCATAAAATGTTAATGAAGAGAAATTGTAAGAGATTGTATTATGCCAACCAACAACTGCAAAGTTTTTTAACATCGGTTTGTGGCAAATACTGTTTAGTTTATCTTTATTTTAAAACGAAAAATGTCAACTTGCATGTTTTCTCCACTGTACACAGAATAAGTAATGATGTTACTATATCTCATATGTTCAGAATATTACTTGAATAAACTTATTATCCTATATAAAATGTGTGTTTTTATATTTCTAAACCCAGTTTCTAAGTAGATTGCACATACATTATAGTCACATTAAAATTCCATTTTGCGAAATAAAGAATTCAACATTTAACTTTGCAAAAGTAGATAATTGTTATTAGAATATTTTCTAAAAGCAATAAAAATGAGAAGATTAGGTTAGATTCGAGCTACAATGACATTAGGTTGGGTTCAAGGTAAGGTTGCAGGGCCTCAACAAGGGAAAAAAGGGGGAGGGACTGTTGGCCTGGCTAAGTGAGCCAGAACTCACCCACTACTCCCTACTACTGCCGTAAGCAGTTAATGAATTCCCAATGTATTAGGTATAGGTTTAATAAATTATAAATATATTTCATTAATAACATAATAATATACAAATATGTAAAAGCATAAAGTAATAAATAAGCCTACAGTAATCACGTATACCGGTCCCACGGATGCGGATGTTGCTTACATAATCTCGTCTGTCAAGGAGTTTCGGCAGGAAAGGCCTTGGCAGACTTATATATTCATGAAATGAGGGCTCATACCTACCGATTGGAATTGGTTTCATGGCGGTATCAGATGGGTTAGTGTACGGTAACCGATGGTCATCTTGCTTATAATCTCGTCTGCCAAGGTGTTTCGGCAGGAAAAACCTTGGCAGACTTATATATTCCTAAAATGGGGGTTCATACCTACCGAATGGAATTGGTTTCATGGTGGTATCAGATGGGTTAGTGTAGGGTAACCGATGGCGACCTTGCTTACATAATCTCGTCTGCCATGGTGTTTCGGCAGGAAAAGCCTTGGCAGACTTATATATTCCTGACATGAGAGTTCATACCTACCGACTGGCATTGGTTTCATGGTGGTATCAGATGGGTTAATTTAGGGGTCCCGATGGTCACCTTTGAGAGCGTCTGCCAAGCACTTCCGGCAAAAAAAATAGTGGCAGACTTCGCTTTTCTGTGTCTACATGTAAATTTCTAACTGCTGCCATAACTACTATCTCGGTATCAGATGGGTTAAATCAGCCCCTTTTTTCGCACCGGAAGTGGCCTTCTTTTTCGTACTTTCGGCAAGTTCCGCCGTGGCAGACTATCGAATTCGGACTTAGCATAACTTTTCTGGGAAACCATTGTGCATTTCATCGTGGTATCAAGTCGGTTAAAAATTTTGCGGCCGGCTCTTCTACTATAATGCGCCAATTCGTTCGCCAATAGTTACGTTTATATCTCTCGTGAGTCATAGTCTCGATGGAGATTGAGGCCACTAAGTAGACACACTGTCTGCATTTGCTTAATTGATTGCAATCCTATACAATTACATGTGCACATAACTGGATAAGCCAATTTGCAGTCAATGCCGGTGACATCGCCGTTCTGCCGTGGCTAGTAATTCAATAAAGACATGCATTATACCATTATAGATATGCTCTTCTGAACTCCATTTTATTCTATCTATACTTTATTTTATTATGCATCCGAAATTACTCAGCAAATTAACTTAGAAAACCAATGGACCCAATGGTACATTTGTAATACTATTTTATCTAGAGCGAAACAGTCTGGAGTAAACAGCACTAAGCATTCGAACATTTGAACGAATTAATGTCAAAATAGTTGCATCATACTCAATTGTTAGTCAAACAATATCTATAAGTTATATTATAAGTATTATACAAAGTCGTAAATCTATTGCTACTCGATACGCTAGATTAATTTACAACGATTCACTCGGATTCCTACCTTAAAAGAAAATCAAGAAGTTTAGATTTAATAAAAAGTGTCGAAGAGGAATTTAAAATTGTAGCAGCTGAAACTTAACGCTTGATTTAAAAGGCTGTCATCTAAAAAAAGCTAAATGGGTACCATTTAAGATTCCTACGTGATCTCGAACTCTACGTGTTAAAAATACAATTTAGAGAAATTCACAAAAAATGTGCCCGACGAATGAAAGCTCCGTCGTCACGTAAAGTTTGACGTTTTCAGTAAAACACAATAGGATTGATCGTTGACGTATTGTGTAAGATTTTCCCGAAAAAGTTATTTAAAAAAAAATATGCTACTTGTTCTTACTTACGTGTTAAATCCACTTCTTCGAAAATAATCACTTTGGGTCATGCTTGCATAATGCTGAATGAGGAATTGAGTTTAGGTATTAGGTTAGTTATTGGGTATGTTTTAGTGTTAAAATTAAATCATATTAACCGTTCATCTTATTTTCTTTATAAGCATGAAAATGTTATTATTCTACATAGCTGGTCCAGTTTCTATTAGGTATTAGATATAAATAAACTCTTGATTGTGTTTAGGTCGACATAGTTTAGTGTAAAATTTCCTCTAGCGCCTTTACCCTAGATTTCTAGTTAACAAAGTTAATAAGGAAACGTGTGTAATTTGAATCCCCACTCGACATAGCTAATGCGCTCAGACAAAAGGTCACACAGCTGGGGCGGGGCATTCCAAACAAAAAAGTTGTTAAAATAGTCTGCGTTTACAGTAAAACGATATGTGACACATTTAGCCGATTCCCGGAATTATAGCAGTTACCAAAACAGCTTTTTAGTGGAGCTATCCCGCCTGGTGTACGGTTACAAATCTCCGTGATAGGTCCCACGCGGAAGCACCCCAACTTATAAATCTTGTCGGCACTGCTTGAAATCTTACATCGCCTACAGCATAGAGAAATATAGTAAGAATAGAGTGCTCACTCCGTACATCAGTTTCGGAACCAAAAAAACTTTTATCACGAAAAATGTATCGAACATAAATTTACAACTATGTAATATTAAATGCAGAATTCGTTGAAAATATAGTTCCGGTTTATGCGGTTATAATATTAGCTGAAAATTGTTGACTTTTCGGTCGGTGCTACATCTATTGTCAAGTAGCAGTACTGATAATTCCGCTACTCGATGCTAGATGTAGACTACGAAAATAATAGTCTTTTTGGTACTAAAACTGAAGTATGGAGTGAGCACTCTATGTATTTTTTTCTCTATGCTTACAGTCAAAAGCGTTCAAGGTATGTAGAATGATTGATAAGTGGAGACTACACCGAGCAACGTAAATGTCATTAAAATTAAATTATAGGACCATTAACCGCTTAACGTTTATTTCTTTGATCGCCCGCTTGCATGGATTCAAGAATGCGTCTTTCATTAACACTATTGATAGTAAAAAAGTATGGTGCAATGCTTAAGCATTATAGTTGGTAAAATAACTCCCCTACTAACGTGAGCTATTGAGAGCCGTAGAAAGATGCATGTGGTTTTATGGGCGATGAAAATCAAGGGACCGTCTATTTATGGAGTTTTTATAAGGGGAAACATGTGTTGATAATATTGTTAAATAATGTACGACGCAGTGTGCCTTGCACCTGTGACGTCCGCATTATTAAACGCGTTTTCACTGTAATGAGTATATTAAGCTGCATAAAATGATTAAGCTTTATGGCTTAAAATCTTCATCTTCAATCTGCATGTGCATCTTCTTTTATTTATAGTCATTACACAGCCTTGCCACGTAGCCACATCGGTCAGGATATTTACGAATTTAAATACGACAAAATATGTCGGTACATATATTTTAATAAAATTAGTATTTATGCTCGAGTTATTATGTTCTATTGTTATGTTGGTTGTTATGTATATGTTGGTACATTTCCGAACATCTTGCTAAAAAACATAATGACTCGAGCATAAATACAATCCTTCTCTTATTTTGTGCTTTTTCTTGTATAATAGGATTCTACTAGGTACTTTCTACTGTATAATAGTACTTTCTACATTCTTCATTGCATAAAAAAATGTAATTATCCTTGATAGGTTAACCCACCAGGGTGTAATTCTGTGCCCATTGTCATTGTTAACTTGAATTCCTTTTTTTTAACTTCGCTAAGTAGGTTGAGTACAAAACAAGCCATATCTGGACTTGAGACAAGCGCCGTTCTCGACATTCGAGTAATGAAGTAGTATTGACGTTTTCGTGTATCTTGCAAGGTCGTTACCCGATCGCATGTGTTCCTCATTATACGAGTTGACATGTGTCCATTACCAAAGGGATAGACCGGCGTCTGGCGATAAGATAATCTAGTACTAATTCAATTTCGAACTACATTAAGTTATCGATAACGTCGTCTGTAATAACTTTGTGGATTTGTAATTACTAAGTATGTACCTAAATTGAACAGTTGTGTCGATGATTCAAGTAGAGACTCGTCAATTAAAACTGTTTAAAGCCATAAGGGCCACCACACACTAGCATCTTTTGCTAAAAATTTGCGTCCAGCAGCAGCCATAGTGTTGACTAGACGCCGACGCTCAGGGGACGCTAGTGTGCGGTCACTCTAAGAATCCTAAGATTTGTATGACATGACATTGTACCGTAGATTAGGTACTTTATGTACGAAAAAGAAGAGTAGCATAGCTAGTTAGCGATTTACATCTCTCAAAAATAGAGATCAATTCATGTGCTTGTTATTTTTCTAAACAAGTAACTACTGTTACATCGTAACCAAGGACGATGTCCTTGATCGTTTTCACTTCGTTCACGTTTAAATGTTAGCGTTTACTTTAATTGCCGCATATATTATTACGAGGATGCGAAAGCAGTCATTCGATATCCTTGGCTCGGGCGAGATTAAACGAAATCTTCGACGCCCGGTTGCAGCAATAGTAACCTTGGAGCTCTGCGCAAACAAATGCACGTTAAAATATTGCACTGCACTATTATCACTGCTGCTGTGGAAATACGATATGGGATTTTAATGTTTAAGCGACCGCGTCTTGGCACCTAACTACTTTTTAACGTTCGAAACATAGTAACAAAGTTTTCTTAAGGCCTTTGTCCACGAGTTACGCAACGGAGAATTTCAAATTTGTTTGAAAATGGAACGAACTAGATTTCCTAAACATCCATTGTCTCTTGCGTTCACAAATAAAGTAGAGGAGTAGTACCTACGGCACTAACGGCACTCATTAGGCGTGTTTGAATCCTCTTTTAACTTAACAGTGTTGTAATTTCGATGCATTCATGTAATGACTATATTTGTACATGACTGTCTGATGATAGTGATGATTTAAAGACACTCGTGTAAATGAGAAGGTTAGAATATCGAAATAAATTTATTAAATGGCACGAATAAATACTTATGAATATCTGTAGGTGATCGGGCCGCCAACGGTAAATAAAAACAATGAAAACTTGTATTACTGTACAGATTATTATAAACCCAATATATACACAATTACACACACGGAAAAAGTACAGGATATTTACAAAAACCGGACAAGTGCGAGTCGGATTCGCCCAGCGAGGGTTCCGTACTTTTTAGTATTTGTTGTTATAGCGGCAACATAAATACATCATCTGTGAAAATTTCAACTGCCTAGCTATCACGGTTCATGAGATACAGCCTGGTGACAGACGGACGGACGGACGGACGGACAGCGGAGTCTTAGTAATAGGGTCCCGTTTTTACCCTTTGGGTACGGAACCCTAAAAAAAGTAGGTATTAACACATGATAATTTACAAAAGTCGCCAGGCTGCCAGCATGCGTGCAGCATAAAGGTTGGTAGCTCTCTCGCCTACAATATCGTTTAATACATGCCTTCAGTTCAGATGTGAATATGGTGGAGCTATTTAAATATTGGATTAATAAAACAGTTGTATCTACTATTTTCGTACCACAGTTAAACATTGGCGTAATAGCAAGTCTTCTATCCAATAAACGGCAATGTGTGTCGCCTGTATTTGTTTGGAGAAGAATGCCGCAATATCCTGGCACGTTCAATTAAGTAGAATGTTTGTTGCCACTGCGCAATGGTGGGAATCCGTCGCGTTTACAAATAAAAGTAGCCGTAACCATGTTCTCTGTTTCGAGTCTCTCGTTATTTAGGCCACGACTGCATTTTTTTTATAGTTTACATATGACGTGAATTTAAAAGAAGAATAAAGTGATTTGAACGACTTTGCGCAGCAAAACGTAAAGGTTCCGTCACACAGGCGCGTTTTTCGGACGGGGCGTGAGCGTTTTATATGTAAAAACGGCGCGCCCCGCTCAGGCCCCGCCCGCAAAACGCGCTTGTGTGACGGAGCTTTAAGGGTGAAATGAAAACGCATGACGTTGTACCGGCTACACGGTCGGTCATTTACACAAATGTATACAAAGCAGTGAAGTAAAATTTATTTTCCTTCAATTCCGATTTTACATTTTTCTAAAGCCTCTACACAAGTTCTGCGTCATAGAAACACAGATTCATTCAAGGTGAAAATATCGATACCCAATCAGGCAGAAAGCATCGGCTGATAGAGTTATTCCTGCCACTTGCTGAGCACTTTACTAATGACAAACTAGTGTAAGAATGACCTTCATTTCCGTAATAAAACTAATTAAAGCTTGTTATCTATATAGATTTTAACGACCTCCTACCCTAGTCGGAAATGACGCTGCCTACGAAGCGAGAGTCCCAGGTTTCGAATCCTGTTAAGGGCATTTATTTGTGTCATATGTGTTTCTCTTTTTGGTACCTCAAAATGCTTAATGGTTTGTCAATGGGGAAAATTACAACCAGTGCGTCACACTTACTCCTTCCTATGAGAACACCGCAAGCAATAGCGGCGCTGCGTCCATCGGTAAAGGCGGTATCAATGGTATCATAGTCGATATTGGAACTTGTATGGTATGTATAGATCGTAAACAGTTAATTGTTAATCTTATTGTTGCTCGTCAATCGCGTTGCTCGTCTCGGGGTCGGGACCACTACGCCACCGCAGCTACGCCTACGCTCCGCTTTGTATTTTTAGTACCTAAGCTAAGTATGAATAATTTGGCTTATCTAATGTAACCTAGCCTAGTATCGAAGTTGTACTCTATACTGGTGACTAGCACGATGACCGAGCTATGGTAATAACAGTCCCGTTCAAGAGCAGATTGTAAACATAATCGATAGCCGTTGTTTATGAAGTGTCCCCACTTTCCTCCATCCGATATTGTTTTCGTCCTGCGCCTTTTCCTTGTTATTACCTGTCTTTTGTGCCTCCCTTTAGAGGCACTTTTCCCAAGCCTCTGCAGACTTATACCTGTTAATTGGCTTTAAGATTGAATTAATAATATCTCAATATTGAAATGTAATTTCATTTTAATTGGAGACCCGTCGGGTGTTTATTATTAAGGAATGGCACGTTCCTGTCGAGCGTATTTTTGTGTACCGCAACGTAACACTTTACGCAACATTGCCTGCCATTGCCATCATGACAAACAGCTCTGGCTTAAAAATACAGTTTTTCCTAGTTAGGGTTGTCGTATCAAAAAATTTAACATCCTGACCCCAAAAATCCTGATCCTGACATTTCATGGACGGTCATTTCTTTAAAAATGCAGTCGCTTTTTATATTATAGGTACATAAATATCCACTTTTCTATACAATTAATATGGCGACGTGGGTACTTAAGTTGGGGCACTGACCGTGCTGTCGAACGCTAAGAAAACATTATATCCCTTATTGCAAAACGTTTCGTGAGCCATGTACTATTACATGTACATATATTATAATCTGTGGCACTACCTACTGCCATTAGCTCCCTAACTCGCTACCATATGATGTAACCTTCCCTTTCCTCTGCTCAACTCTAAACTTTTAGCTAGTTTCTAGTTGCTAATTGAGGTTTCTATAAAATGCCAACACTCGCCAAATCCCCCTGCAATCCTGACAATGGATCAAAAATTTTGACATGTCAAGGGAAATTCTGCCGCATGGCAACCCTATTCCTAGTACTTAATGGTCTCTTTTCTCCCATCCAAGGCGCTAATGGTAACTTATAACAAACCTACTCGGTAATAGTAGATTGTTAACCAAGGGTTGAAAGGCATCCATTTCTGTCGAGGTAGTTTGGCGCTCGAACGCAGTGAGAGCGCCAATAGTCCGAGACAGAAATGGTGCCTTTCACCCGAGTTAAACACTCTACTTTTCATATCGAATGCGAGGAAACCAAACAAGACAATTTCGCAAAATCAGTTATTGAAGTACCTAATAGACCTACGGCCATGAATTTTTTCCTTGAGACTTACTTGGAATCGGAGACTTTACATGTGTGAAGATTAATATTAACCCCTAGCGAAAATCATTTAGATTGCAATATTTACGAAAACACACATTTATTAACAAACTGCAGTAATTTTAAAATTATTTGTTCAACATAGTATGAAAATCAGCGGGATTGCCTCTTACTTTTTAATTTTATACTTTTTCGTTCTAAAAGCCGCAACAGACTACCGGACCGCACCGCGACCTTGGTGCGCCGCACCACGTAATAACATAATAAAAGTATTTTAAATATTAATATTTAATTAATAATATAAGAATTTTTTATCTTGTATTTTATTTTATTTTCATGATTATTGTGCTAAATAACTTTAAAAACGAATTTAATATCGTACAAACGTTTAACTGTGGCTGTATAAGATTCTGCCTTTGCTCATATACGCAAGTGTAAGGTTTAAAAAAATATTTTTGGTGTATTCCTTTTGGTTCCCGCCCTTATGAAATCGAGTAAATAGAATTCAACGAAAGAAATCAAGAATAATTTATTTTTAACAATTTACTTACATCATTTTTTATAAAAAAAGGATCAACGTGGGATTAGTAAAACTAAACAATTACCAATTGTTCCAAGCGAGGAAATAAAGACACTATTTTTCTATTTTGTTTCCACCCAGTTGTTCGTGGGACGGGGACGCAGAGGAGTACACCACTTTTCTGCGCTAGAGCATAAACGTATCACTTTCTGCGCACCTTTTAGAACAACAACGACCCACTTTCAGAGCATGAGATATGAAAAACATCTTTACAATGAACGGAAGGTCTTCTGTCGGTAATAATAAAACAGTATTGACGATTTCACGATTAGGCGTATGTGTTGTGTATATACAACTTATTACATTACAATCACGCATGATAGCAGGGTTCCTTTACATATTAATGTCTATCAGAGATATTAATTTAATGATCGCCACTTGAGCTTGCACATAATGCATAGACACGCGTTATTTAAGTTTGTACCTATATTTAAATATTAATTGGCGCGGCACTAATGATGCAATGCATTTTATTCATTAATATTACATCAAAGTGTGTTTTACGAGCAACTAGCACGCTATGAACCATGTTGTATAGTCACGTTCATTGATTTTATTTTATATAAATACCAACGATTACTCTCCTAAAGCCTTGGTCTTTGGTTATTTGACTATTTGATAATTTGATGAAAGGCAGCAACTTCGATAATCAGACTATGATTATCAGAGCCACAAGCATGTGCATACGCGGTACACGGCACAGATTTAAATCCACAAAACAATGCTAGGCTTTGACGACGGGGCAGCCCTACCGCAGCTCTAGCCCTAACCCACCACTACCAAGTACCAACCAACTCGTTTGATATAGGTATGTATTTTTATTTCCTTTCTTCATTTTAAATAAACTTGTTGTTGTCACTTCTATAGAACTTGACGGTGTACGCCGAGTAAGGCGTCAACCACCAAGGCCAACAGAACGATCGTAAAAATGTACTGACGCTTCCCCACATGCGGTGGTGGTTATCTAATTTACCCGTGTTCCAGAGGCGCATAAAGGCCTGTGCACACCGGTTTGCGTGTGCGTGACGTGCACGTGCGCTAAAATGTTGGAGCCGCACACGCACACGTCACGCAAGCGGTGTGCCGTCTCTCATAAGGATCTCTATACTACAACGCTGCACGCGCACGTACACGTCACGCACACGCAGCCGGTGTGCACAGGCCTTAATGCTTCTCATCTCATGTTTTCGCCTTAGCCAAAGCTAATCACGCAATGTCGTGGCCAGGCCGTAAAGCTTAAAATTAAGCTAATAGTCATTAGACCTAACTGCCATTCTGTATCTTCTTTTATCTATATTGACTCTACAATATTTGTAAAAACCGTATATTTTCCTTAAGTATATCAAAATATAAACCGCGTTGGATTTCAACTTCTCTTTGTAAATACAGTCTTTACAATTTTTTAAATAAATTACAAACGAATACAATTGGCCTTTGTTCCGGAACTTCCACTTTGTTTCTGTTCACAATCAACATACTTTTTTGTACTATTTTGTTGGTTACGTTCTGCAATTTTCATTACAGCATTTCCTAGAGAAAGTAAAATAACAAACTTCGAATACAATCATTATCGCTTATTTTATCTATCCAAGTTTTTTGTAATAACGATTCTACTACGAGTATTATGCAATTTTTAAATTAATTATGTTTTATTCCAGGTACATACAAACACTTATCGGTTTCTTATGGAGCGACAGTAAGTAAGCGCGAAGAAGGAATTTATTTTTTAAGGAAGTTATGCTTAATTCATATCTAAAAAAAATGGTGTAAGCTTTTAGCAACACTGTCGCCGTGGTCGCTCGTATGGTTTACTATGGCACCGCTAAAAAGGTAATGTAATTCCCTAATAATTATTATACGTATTCCACGCCCTCTTTAAGGTCCAGACAATGGAAACCCTTGATGGCTAAATACGCACACCCAGAAGAAAAAAGAAACATAATTATTCGTTGCTATGCAAACAGCTAATCAACGTTTATGCTATTGGTGTTCCTAATATAGTATAAATAAACATCATATCTTTCGACCAATTGAATAGGCTACCTCCCACCTCCCTTACGTCGGCTGTATCCCGAAGTTAGTAAATCAATTAGCCCGAAAATTACCGTTTGTGCCACATCGCTCCCCCTCGACGAAAATTAATACTCAGTGGAGGTATTTTATTATATAAAATGTAGAATTCTGTTAGCATATTCGCTCCAACGCAATAACTGAAATAACAATTTACCTAGAAGCGGATTCCCAATCAGAAACAACAATTCTTTGTTCGCAATGCCGCAAGCTCTGCTCGGTGCCATGGCAACCGTCCGGGACCACCTCGCGAAAGAGACGCGAAATACTCTAAATTGGAGGGCTGGAGAGGGACAACGCGAAGTTCATGGTTCACACATTTGCATGCATCTTGATGTATTAAAAGGAAATTAGGTTAGTCGAGCTAATTTCGCGCAGCGTGGTAATATGCTGAAGTGATTTCAACTCGTACGTGACTTTTGGGGTTTGGGGTGATCTGTGAAGCGAATATACCGCGATATAGATGCGTTCGTTGTTGAAAATATGATAGATGTAGAAGGGAAATATTCCTCGCGTATACCTGAGACGAACTTATAACAAGTGCCGACTAATCTGCTTACAAACTTACAAAGTTCCGTTGCGCAGAATTGTAGAGTTGTAGTGTGTGTAAGAGAGTTTCAATAAGTAAACAAAGTTTTTATAGAAATTCAACCCGCTACGATGTGAAAATTTTAAATTAAATTTAGACAAGTACCTAAAACATTTGCAGTCAGCTCTCTACAACATGATTTTGTACGAATTCATTGGTAAGAACGCCTCATTTGCTTTCATTGCTATCCTATAACCTAAATCAGGGGTCATAATTAAACCGGACCATACTGTTGAATAGGTTGATTTAATTAATAATACTATAACGAACTATTTTCTATTACGTGAAGATTTTAAAATCGTGTAGGTTCTTATAACATTTTAGGAGATGTTAATACTTAATAGCTGAAGTTCAGAACTAATGACCTCACCACATCATTAGGTACATAAAGTTCACTCAATAGAAAATTGAATTGATAAAACCACAGATTGTGATGGATGACTAACAACGGAACTGTTATCATTTGGAACAGAAATTGAATCAATCATGAGATGCCACATAGTCACCATTAATATTTCTGAAATAATTGGAACGCGAAATTAATATTGCCGGCAATCCGGGAATAGGCATTATATTTCGAGATTCCCGCTTGTCCCCCGGGCGTTGTCCGCTAGCATTAACACGGGCAATTAGTGATGTCTTCCCGGGATTGCCCGGGATATATGAATACGTAATCGCGATTAATATGCAATCTCATCGCGAGCGGAATTGCGCGACTCATTATTGTTTGATGAGAGGCAATTTGTCGCCGTTTATAATGGGATCATCGCTGTCTATTTTAGTAATTGAGAAATTAAGAATTATCTGAACGTCTTAATCTTTAGTGTTCACGATGAATGGAAATATTTTTAATGTAAATACTGAAACGGGACTCTATCGCGTGCGCTTACTTTTATTATTTGGCCTGACGTTTCGAAGGTGACATTACGATATGGCTCCTCTTCACGTTGGGCCAACGCCAACGCCAACGAGGGACGCAGCCATGCGGTAGAATGAGATAGCAATATCACTTGCTCCCTCTAACGCATAAATGCGTCCCTCGTTGGCGTTGGCGTTGGCCCAACGTGAAGAGGAGCCATTACGTTCATCACAGGCAAACTGGTGAGGAATTGTATCAACATCACCTAGCTGCGTGGCTTTAAAATTATTAATGAAGATCGTGTTAGTTTTAATCAACATATTAGAAAATTCTGTGTGTTTTAATTTCAGCAGCTGCAACTCAACGCTTATAATATATTGCTATTTATAACGTAGCAGTACTTCCTCGTAGATCCAAATGCATGAATAACAATTTCCTCGTGTGAAATATTAGTAACTTAACAAATAAACATGGCATTAAGGAAAAATGTAACCGTATCTCGGGCCCTCCATCCGTATGAAGATGAAGTATCGTCGGTTATTCCATCCCGCCCTGCACAAGTCTACACGCCTCTTGAAGCTCAAGTAGGTCGTCGTTTCTACAAAAATTGTGCGTGAAATAAAATCATTACTTGTCCCGTTATATACAAGGGGCCATTACCAGCAGTTATTCAATTTTTGAGCTCGCCGAGTAAATCACGAGCTCCCCTTCACTTTCGGCAATCAGGGTTAACGATGTTTCACATCACTACGCTAAGCCGAGATACTTTTATTGCATAGTGAACCTATCGGTTTGGGGATAAAATGCATTTTTGTAAGACGGATGAATAAGTTAGTTAATTGATTTTCCGACTTAAACGCTGCGCACGTTAGAAAATAGACTGTGACATGTCTGTTACAAATCTGGTTTTAACATGTTTTAAAAGATGGTAATCCCCCACGAGCTGATACTTTGTTCTTATCTGATCATGTTGCTATACCCATTGAAACATTGATATTACTCGTTTATTCAAATTCACCGCTAAACAATTCATACGCCTTAATAACATTTTATTATACAACAACATCTTAGTCGGTTAATAAAAATGATTTGTCCTATGCCAATGATTCAGCACTAGTCCCCACGTCATATATGATGAAGGTAACATGCAAAAATAAGGTATAAAAGGTAAGTTATTCAGGGAGCTAGTCAAAATGCAATCTACTTTGTGAGTCGGAGGTAAAATACGGGTAAAACCCCGGAAATTGAACAACTATATTGAAAATACGCTAGAGCTTTCTGCACTGCCTTTTAAATTATAGAGGCAATGAAAATAGTGCAACTGCAAAAGTTACGAGACAAGCATAGACGTATATTTTTGAAATTCCGAAAACTGCTCTCGCTCCTAATGACTTGCAGATGCATACTTGCATAGTTGCAGAATCTGACATTGGTTGGCAGTTGCTAGTGAATGAATATTTGAGCAAATGGATATCACGATAGTTGAATGTGACTTAATCCGGTTCGGGACACTGTCAGCTAACTGGCTCACAGTGGCCGGCAACGTGTTAAAGTTAGAGAACGGGAATACTATTACTGTCAGTTTTGAAAGTCGCATAGGACGTTTCATACATGAGTGCTCTTTAGTTTGTAGCTCTGAACGTATTGATTTAATGCTATGAACGCATTTATTTAAGAGTAGATAGTGACTTTTTAACAAGCTTTTATTAGGTCGACCTGTATGTAACTAACATGTAATGGAATCTAAGGTAACTAATTTAACCATCTTCCAAGGATCGTAGCGTCATGAAAATTGGCAGCTGTATGTAGTTCTGATGACAATACAATAATATAGTACTGTCAAACTGATGATCTGATGATGGAGACAGGAGGTGGCCATAGGAACTCTGTGATGAAACAACGCAACCTAATTGTGTTAGGGGTTTTTAGAATTGTCTCGATGAGTATTAGTTGTCTGTCGTAAGAAAAGAACAGTCAGCGATAAAAGCTTGTACCAAAAATGAAATTTTTGCCAAAAACATTATTAGTAAAAGTGTTTATTATGAGATTGAGAATAAGCATATGCAACTTGTAAAGTGGCATTCTATGGAACTTGCTAACTATGTAAACAAAACTCACTAGTAAATTCATCATCCAGAGACAATTTCAATATGGCGGTTCGTTTACATAGTTAGCAAGTTCCATAGAATGACACTTTACTTTTTAACAAAGGTGGTCATAACGAGCCGGTTTTGCTTCAATTTGTTTGATGCACTAGTTAAATAACAAGGTAAGAAATACAAGTGACGTTTGCACACTTCATCAACGTTAACGTTGCATGAGAATACGCGTCTGAAAAAATGTTCATCACACTCACAAGATCGACGCGTAACAGAAACCGCTATAATTTTATCGAGTCACGTCAACTTCTTGCTTATTACTCTTATTAGTAGCAGGAGATCTAAGGTCCCGTTTTCTAAGGGGACCTTGCATTTTGGAGACAAAGCAAACCGCTTGGAACAGGTGTTCCTGGGGGTGACCTGAGCTGATTAAGCCCGGTTGCCAAGAGGTTCCCCCCAGTAGGTGAGCAGGGGAGGGGGGGTAAAAGTGCCTCCGGCGCGCCTCACTCTAAGCTTTATATCTGCATACATCTCGCAACTATATCAAGTTTGGTGTCATTTTCGTATAATTCGAGGATGAAGAATTCATTTCTGTGACTAAATTTTCACTCACCCATACAAAAAATTCGAAAAATTCAAAATTCAAAAAAAATCTTTAGATTTTTTTTTTCGAAAATCCTCTACAAAATGTATACTATGAGGATTTGCTCTAGAAAAAAATACCTGTGAATAGCCCAGTTCTCCTACTATACAGAATAGTAAACTTGTCAAACATTTTTTTCATAACTCTGTTAAAAAAAATGTTTTGTGTCGCGCGGCGTACTTGCATTGTAAGAGTGGTATGCAACGTTTAGGATTTTTAAGTATGTTTAGATGATTTCTGATATGTTGTTATTCTTCTGGTGGTAGATTACATTAATAAATTACTTCTGGACGTGATATATATGTCGTAGTCAGATCGTATAATCCGCCGTATTACATTACGGCTAGCCGTTATCAAAAACAGGGGCGTTTTGAAATGCGGCGGTTCGACGATTAGCCGGATTGTCATTGCGATACGTTCTTCAATAAGGCGGCCAACGTTTAGCCGCATCGTACTACTATTTTAGATTGTAGAGTGACCAGTTCTTTCGGTCGCCTACGTAACCGGAGTTTGAAAATGTTTGCAATTTAATTTATTTTTACCATGGTCCCACCGCACTACATGCGTTTCTTTTCCAAAACATTTCCTTCACAACTTAAATAGACGGAGCCCCGCAAGCGGGGCTCCTATTTCTGGGCGGTTTGCCCTTCGGGCATCTGAAGCTACCTAACGAACCTAACCTACTTACCTACCTACGCTCTTTTCCCCAAAGTGTAATGTTTTCACGGACGTCTCACTAAATCAATAGGTAGGTAGGTTAGGTTCGTTAGGTAGCTTCAGATGCCCGAAGGGCAAACCGCTCAGAAATAGGAGCCCCGCGAAGCGGGGCTCCGTCTAGTTAAGTTGCGAAAGAAATGTTTTTTGAAAAGAAACAGTCCGACGAACTCCAGATTTGATAGACACCCCAGCGTTTGTCAGGCAGCGCCACGGGTGTTAAAAATGGGAACTAAAAACTGTCAAAGCGGCGGCTAATGACTCGCTGTATTACATTACGGCTAGCCGTGTTGAAGAACGTATGGCGCCGAATACATTCCGGCGGATTCTCATTCAGCCGCATTCAATCCGGCTAATCGTTAAACCGCCGCATTTCAAAACGCCCCTGTTTTTGAAAACGGCTAGCCGTAATGTAATACGGCGGATTATACGATCCGACTGCGACATATATACAAATATAAATTAAATATATAAATAAAGATGTTGGAAAAACTTTCGCTAATAGAGTTAAGTATTATAAATGTGATAAAATTAACATAGGAGATGTTTGACAAAAAATGCGGGTTAAAATAAGATATTATATTGTTCGTAATTACCATTACATGCCCATGGGACTGTGCATTTTAGGTTTTTTTTTAACGCAGTTGCACCTCCCTGCGCATTTTGTTTTGCAGCGGCAACGAATAAGCTCTAAACAAGCAGCAGCCGCCGCAGGTAGGCTTGTCCATATGGGCTCCCAATAACCTTGTTGTTTGGACCAGCCCCAGTCAGCAGGGCATGGTCACAGATTAATAAATAGTTACTACGTAACAGATACTTCATTCCCAAACAAAAGCAGAAATACCTACGCTATAATAGCCTACAGAACCTTAATAATAATACCTGCTGCTCAGGACAAGAAGAAATGTACCATAATTACGCGCACAAAGAGTCGAGACTGTGTTGCCCGCCGTTCGAGTCACGTGCCAACGCGTCATCGTAAGAATGCGCTAGGGTTGTAGCTACCCTACCTATGATGATTATTGTAATAAAACGAATGTTGCGAATCAAATATGTTTTAGTTTTAATATAATGATTTATAATTTTTCCACTTCTCGGAATTCTCTGTTATTAAAATTTAATAAGTAGTTGAAAATATCCTAAATCGCGTAAATAATTTTAATAAATATTCAGGAGCAAAGCAACGGACAATCAACGGTTTTTAAAAGTTGTAATACGGTGCTACCAGGCCGATTAATTATTACGTCGTCAAAGTTATTTAAAAATACTTTTTCTAACCCTTCAATATAATTATTAAACTTTCAGGTGGGACCTTTAGCCCGCCATAAAAAGATGAATTTTTATTATAGGCTTTTTCCTTTGTTTTTTTGACTTTTTCATCCATCTACTTACTGCACAATAATTACGAGGTTTCGGCATTTCGAAGCATAAGCGCGGGAAACGCGCGGTGCAATGCGGTGCGAGCGCTGAGGCGGGCGTTCGGCGGCCCTCTGTCGGTTGTATCGTCGACGATACGCCGAGCGGTAGGCATATAGCGCGTGGCCTTGAGCGTGTGACGGAGGCCTGGCATGGTGGCTGTTGCTGAGGGGCTATAATCTGTCCCCAAACATAGACCAAATCGCGCCGTGCGCCAAAAACCGCCGTGTCGCCGAAATAATTTTCAACCAGGTTGACAAGGTGCAGAAAACCCTAGAGGAAAAGCAAACCGCTCTATGTGCGTTCCTTGATGTTGAAGGTGCTTTCGACAATACGCCCACAGAGACCATACTCAATGGTATAAAATCAAAGGGAGTAGACGAAACCACCAGATGGGTACTTAGCATGCTCTCAAACAGAGTAGCCACTCTGACCATCAATACTATATATAGAGCATGAATTTTATACCACTAAAGGGTGCCTACAAGGAGACGTTTTATCCCCACTATTATGGACCCTAGTGGACCAACTTCTTGCAATCATGTCAGGCCAAGACTTTGATACACAAGGATATGCCGACGACCTTGTAGTCATCGTCAAAGGCCCTTGCCTCAACACAATATCCAACCTAATGTAAGGAGCTCTAAACACAATATTCAAATGGTGTAGAGAAAATGACTTGTCCATTAATCCGAGCAAGACTGTAATAGCCATTTAACCATTCACAAGGAAACGGAAGCTCGATAAACTCACAAAACCAAGACTTAATGGACAAATAATACCGTTCTCGGCAGAGGTCAAGCTAGATACTTGTCACCTTTGACCAAAAGTTAACTTGGAACCCTCACCTGAGAAACATTATACAAAAAGTGAAAATGGCCATGCGGTCATGCTGTCGAATGGCAGGAGCAAGATGGGGCTTAAGATCCAAATTGCTATGTGGTTATACACAGCGGTAGTGAGGCCAATTGTCATCTAAGCCTCCGCAGTCTGGTGTAACAAAACCAGCCAAAAGACAGCAATAGACACTCTAAACAGACTGCAACGCACGGCTTGTTTAACAGTAACAGGCGCCTATTCCTCGACACCGGGAGCGGCCCTGGATGCACTGCTGGACATCATACCACTCCACTTGCAGGTGCAAAAGGAGGCCAAGCAGTGCGTCTACAGAATATGCACGCTAAACAGGCCAAAATGGCGCTCTCAGGCATTAACCAATCTAAAAGCCTGGGTTTTTGCGAATAGAGCCCTTAGCATGCCCACTGATGACGCTCACACCGAATGTCATCTCACCAAACTGTACACAGTAGAAATACCTCCTAGAGACAAATGGATCAACAACCAAATGTACGTCGAAGAGGGAAGCCACATCTGGTATACAGATGCTTCCAAGAAAGGCAATGATGTGGGATCTATGGTGAGAGATCTAAGCTCAGAGCTAGCGTCAGCATGGGCACATTGGCCTCAATCTTCCAGGCAGAAGTCTTCGCCGTCAACAAATGTGCGGAGATCAACCTGGATAGAAACCTAAGACCAGCTTATCTACATCAACTTAGACAGCCAGGCTGCTCCGCTGGCACTAGAATCCCTTGAGTCAAACTCAAAACTAGTCCAGAACTGTAAAACAAACCTAAATGCACTGGTTTACTCCAACAAAGTTACACCATGGGTGATGGATACCAGGGCACTCCGACATTAACGGAAACGAAGAAGCAGACGAACTTGCTAGAAAGGGCGCAGAAACACCCCTGGACGGCCCAGAACCCTTCTGTGGAAGCACAAAACGAGATGCATATTCTCTGCTCAGCAACTTAGAAAAAACGAGAGCAATCGATTGGTGGAAGTTCGTTAAAGGACAAGAACACTCGAAAGCTCTGATCAAAGGGTTCAACAGCAAAACTGCTAAGGAGCTTTTAAGACTCAAAAGGCACAAAACCTGCGCGGTGACCAGAATACTGACTGGACACTGCAAGTTGAACAAACATATATGTTTCAAATTGGCAAGAAACAAGATGCGACATGCAGGTTCTGTCAGGAGTCAGAGGAGACTGCAATGCACATTCTCTGTTCTTGTGGACTACTAATGTCAAAAAGAAGTACCTACCTAGGGCGACACGTAGTGCAACCCTATGAGGTACAAAACATTACGGCCCAAAGAATCTGGAACTTTCTGGATGCAACGGGCATTAGTAATGAACTTAAAGGGCCGTCACAATAGATCAATGCTGGTCAATGCGACACTCAAAGGCCCACAACACCACAATAATAATAATAATAATGTCCCGCGGGGGCAGCTTGTGGCGAGCTGACGGTGAGTGACGACACCGCGGACCCCTATTCCAGAGGGCCCTGTCATCTGGCCCTCGCCTCTGTGCTTGCCTTGATTGGCCGGCCAGAATGGAGTCGCAAGAGCGGGACCTATGCTCCAGGTTGGAAGTGTAAAATGTCATAACGCCGGCGGCCTGCTGAACGGATTACCGGGATCTGGCTACCGCAGACTCACCTCTCGACAACCTCACAGCCACTCCAAAGTGTTGCCCTGTTGTCGCACTGTGCGTGCGGCCATTGCGGGGCCCACTCAATGAGTTGGCGAGTCACCACCTGTCATTTACAATTTTGAGACTGATTGTCACGGCAGGTGTCCGCTAGTCTCTCCCATAGCCCATTATCCAATCCATCCAACTTTCAAATCTATAGCCCATGACCTTAGTTCCCATCGCAGCACAAAAGTGCTGCACTGTAATAGTCTTTGCACCTGGCGGGGACCATCTCCGGATGTATCACATTGTGCGTTCGGGGATAGTATCCACCACATGTATCCCTTGCTTTTAGATTAACGTGCCTTAAAGGGCCTCTGCGCTGTTGGCTTCGTCCCCACGTACGCCTCCCAAAGGTCCGGGACCCCATGGTCCCGAGATATGGAAAAGACATGCAAATAATAATGTTAATTTTATCACATTTATAATACTTAACTCTGTTGGCGAAAGTTTTCCCAACATCTTTATTTATATATTTAATTTATATTTGTATATACATATATCACTTCCAGAAGTAATTTATTAATGTAATTTACAACCAGAAGAATAACAACTTATCAGAAATCATCTAAACATGCTTAAAAATCCTAAACGCTGCATACCGCTCTTACAAAGCAGGTACGCCGCGCGACAATAAACATTTTTTTTAACAGAGTTATGAAAAAAAATGTTTGACAAGTTTACTATTCTGTATAGTAGGATAACTGGGCTATTCACAGGTATTTTTTTTCTAGAGCAAATCCTCATAGTTTAAATTTTTTAGAGGATTTACGAAAAAAAAAATTAAAAGATTTTTTTTTAATTTTGAATTTCTTGATTTTTTTGTATGGGTGAGTGAAAACTTAGTCACAGAACTGAATTCTTCATCCTCGAATTACACGAAAAAGACACCAAACTTGATATAGTTGCGAGATGTATGCAGATATAAAGCTTAGAGTGAGGCGCGCCGGAGGCACTTTTACCCCCCCTCCCCTGCCCACCTGCTGGGGGGAACCTCTTGGCAACCGGGCTTAATCAGCTCAGATCACCCCCAGGAACACCTGTTCCAAGCGGTTTGCTTTGTCTCCAAAATGCAAGGTGGTGGACCTTAGATCTCCTGCTATAGGTACTGTTTTGATACTTTTGATATTGGTACGCCGACAGCAAATATCTGTTACTTGTAATATTTATACGATTCTGTACGTTATTCGATTAAAATTATTTAGAAATTTGACTGTCCGTTTCACAGGCTCATATATTGATTCGTTACATTTGAAAATTACATCTGTGTCAATATGTATTTTGTCATTTGCTAACTACGTCTTTTCGTCAAGGGCGGGTTGTTGTTACTCCGTAAGTACATACATATTTGCCTTCAAATCGCGTTAAATAGTTTCTATATACACACATTATTATCATTTAATTAAGATCAATGCGGTCAAATCCGCCCATTCATTTACGAAATTTTCCGGAAAGGGATTCGGCCGTATTAACCTTACGTAAATAAAGTGTATTCATCCTTACGTGTCTTGTCAAGTTATCATGTAAACAAACAAACGGCAAATCTAGACATCGTAATGTCAGACGTTTTGAGGTGATCCGTTCGTTATTGCGATTATTGATGAAAATCTTATTAGAAATTATATTTTTCAGTGGTCATTTGGTTGATTTCAATACTTTGTGAGTTTCTTTAAGTATACAACAAAATTTTAAGTGATGATTATTGAGAAATTCCAGAGAAAAGTGTGATAATGTATTTGTGAAGTGTTTGTTTACATGATAGGACCAGGGCTATAACCGCAAAAATCGAAGTTCGCAAATTGCGGGCATTTTTCTCTGTCAGTCTTATTACGCCTTCATTGGAGTAAAAGAGAAAGATCCCCGCAATTTGCGGATTTCGGTTTTCGCGGTAGCCCCTCTGTACGGATGAATACACTTTATGTGCCTTTAATAGTCATAGTCAGCGATATCATAGTAAGCGAAGCCTTTATTAGTTGCAGCAAATATTTGATAAATTACGTTTCTTGCATTAGTTTTTTCATTCACTGTCTCTTTCTATCATTGTTAGTTTTAGGTATATTATAAATTCCCGAAAGTATCGCGCCCACTTCTATAACAGTTTAAATTAATCAAAGTTTTTATTACCTCGCCCGTAACGCTAATAAATCTCGCTGTATCTACGCAAGAGTGGCACAGCTATGTCATCTGCATGCGGTGTCGTAAATTATATATTTTATGACCTTTTTCTTTTGACGTTCGCTATTGACCTGCAATAACGGACCATCTCTACCGCTTGTTATCGTCATCTTAGTCTGAAAAGTCATATAAAGCACTGTAATAAGCACAACCAGGGCTTTTCTTTTATCAAACAAGATAGTAAAACGCCTGATGTGTTTAGGTGTATAAAATATTTTCGTATTGAGTAACAAATTCAAGAATTTTGAGAAACAAAATTTCCACGAAATAATACTATCAATGGCGTAAAGGAGAGCTTTTTAAAGGTCTTATATAAGTCATATTATCAACTTTCAATTTGGCAATGAAGGTAACAACAACATATGTAAACGTCATTTTTCTTTTCATAATAGGCAATATTCAGTATTAAATTAACGCTGTATATCAACAACCCACAAAAATAAAACCACTCTATCGACGCTGTCAAGTTTTTGTCACGAACTCAAACAGCTTTAGTAAAAACAAAACAACGAAAAAAAAATTGTACGCTCCAAGAATTCTCACGGAAACTACTTGCAAGTGTGTCCAAATGAAGCATTCGGTCGATTTCGATATTACGAACGTTAGCGAGTTTGCCATGCGGGCCGATACTCTCTCTGCATTTCGCTTGCTCACTTTCCAAATCTCTTATCTACCTCAGCCGCATGATTTTAAAAACCACCTTGTGTATAACGCATAAAGTTCATACTTTAAAATCAAGTCGAGTAGATATGAGGTTGTAATAGAGATGAGGCGATTTTCCGACCGATTACCCACGACGGACGGTGATGAAAAATTACCGTCGCAGTCAGGGCACGTCCGCGAACATGTTCTTGAAGTGAACTGTTATCGATTTTCGTTAAATTGATTTAAATTTTAGTTTAGAGGCTATTTTATTGTGGTCTTATGTGTATTTATTATTTATTGCCGCATTATATTGGACTTTGAACATATTTATTTATTACTTCCATATTCGTAAGATTACATAATACTCTAAAACATTTCAAGTATTTTGTAATTAAATAATAACAAATATAATCATAAAGGCGACATGGTTTTAATTTAATCAAGCGCCTAGCACTGAGGGCCTTGCTATCTTTTTATTTGTTATGTAACATATGTATACGAGTATGTATATCTAAACAGATCATAGTGTCATAGATAGCTGTTAATTATTTACCTTCCAAGCTAAAAATGGATGATTTTAGTGTTCTGTTCCGTTCTAAATTAATAAAACACAAACTTGGACTATTTCGATCTTACTGAACGTTAGTATCGTTGAATGTCTACATTTAAACAGCAGAGACGAAGCTTCCATTTCCCGATTTCTTGACGCGTGATACTGTATATCTAGATCTAGTTAACTTCCGCTCAGGCATACAACTACTAGGCACTGCAGTAACGAGATTTTCTTACCTAGAAACAGAGTTATTGGTAGATCCTATACCCTTCACTCGAGCACTCAGCTAGACTGTGTAAAGACAACAACTGAGTGTTAGAGCGTTTTCACATTGTCCGATCCGATATCGGATGTCGGATGCCCCTTGGAGAAAGACAGCTGCTAGAGAATGTCCCATGGTATCGAGTCCTTGATTTAATAAACTACTATAGGCACTTTTTATATTTTACTTCTTTACTCGTTTTGTGGTCGTATCCGATATCGGATCGGATAATTTGAAAATGCTCTCAAGATGATATGAAATATTTAGACCCGAAGCTTGTGATTTCTAGTCTTACAACTGCACACGATTTTTCACTCGGCAACCATAAGAAACTAAGTACCCCCAATGTACCTACACAAAACCTTCAAAATATGTTCAATATTATACCTACTCTTCGTGATAAACGATGTTGAGAATGAGACCACAGAGAGTCACTTTGTATATAAATTTCTATAAAATGACCCGTTTTTATTGCTCTTGGGGTATTACTATCGCCGTTTAAGACACTTTCTACGCACAATACCATGTATCCGGATCACTATGCTCTGTTTACAGTTGTTATACACGCTCGGGTACACCAGCAGACACCGTTTCACCTCGGGTGTCAATTTTTTACGCCACTGTTCCGCCCTGAACTTTCTACCCTCGGCTTATTTTCTACTTGAGAAAAGGAAATTAAAACAAACACCGACCTACACCTACTTTAGGATTCTTGTTGTTAAGTGTTTTGTCTTTACAACGTTAAGAGCGCTCTTACAAGAAAAGTCGAAATAATGCAAAATTGATGATACTAGTCGACGAAATTCAGGACTTTGCGCTCATTATTAGAAACAATGAGTACTTGTTCCAGTAAAAGCGTCTTCTTATCTTTATAAATATCGTTGTAAATATTAGAAAAAGGACTTATTAAATTAGTAATGATTTTTTTTCTGATGGTCGTTTCCGAAAAACCCCGTTAGGCACTGAATGGCGAGCTCTTATTTGGAAATGTTGAGAATTTTACTCTGCTAAACCTGGCTATTTTTTATTACTAATACCCTGTACTTTAGGCATATCAAACTATATTTTTCCTACATACCTTTGAGAAAGAGAAAAACAAAGTAAAACGAACTCGATTTTCTCTCCGAAACAAGTGTCAATTCCTACGAAAATCTACTTAATATCGAAGTCATTTTTATACTCAAGCAATCTGCAACGTTTGCTTATACTGTTGGTATACATTAGTGTTTATGAAATTCTACTATAATTTTTTGGCAATTTTTTGAAAACTACTCTATATTACCGATGACGCGCGCTGCGCCAGCTCAGTGCCGCGGCAGAGCTTGTAGAGGCAGGACGTGTGTCGGTCGGCTCCGCACATTTTCAACGGCGACGACGAGGTTTTTTATCATTGTGTGCGGCGGGCGCCGTGTAAAACGCTATACTGTGTGCGTGTAAACCGCAATGAGAGACTTTGATCCTAGCACTGTTTTTATAGTATTATAATTTATAATGGTACAGTTTAATAAACTACCGGACAGGATTAAAAATATTTGAAACGACCTGACATTCTATATGTATTTATTTGACTCAAGATAGTACTCAGGGTCTGATGATGGAGCCGGAAGGTGGTCACCGGTACCAATCAACCATGCAACTAAACCACTTCGTGTTTAGGCTCGTTTTATTCATCTCAACAAGATCTTTGACACAAGATAGTACTCAGGGTCTGATGATGGAGCCGGAAGGTGGTCACCGGTACCAATCAACCATGCAACTAAACCACTTCGTGTTTGGGCTCGTTTGATTCGGCTCAACAAGATCTTTGACTTAAGATAGTACTCAGGGTCTGATGATGGAGCCGGAAGGTGGTCACCAGTACCAATCAACAATGCAACTAAACCACTTCGTGTTTAGGCTCGTTTTATTCGTCTCAACAAGATCTTTGACTTAAGATAGTACTCAGGGTCTGATGATGGAGCCGGAAGGTGGTCACCGGTACCAATCAACCATGCAACTAAACCACTTCGTGTTTGGGCTCGTTTGATTCGTCTCAACAAGATCTTTGGCACAAGATAATACTCAGGGTCTGATGATGGAGCCGGAAGGTGGTCACCGGTACCAATCAACCATGCAACTAAACCACTTCGTGTTTAGGCTCGTTTGATTCGTCTCAACAAGATCTTTGACACAAGATAGTACTCAGGGTCTGATGATGGAGCCGGCAGGTGGTCACCGGTACCAATCAACCATGCCACTAAACCACTTCGTGTTTAGGCTCGTTTGATTCGTCTCAACAAGACCTTAGACACAAGATAGTACTCAGGATCTGATGATGGAGCTGGAAGGTGGCCACGGGTACCAGTCTACCATGTAACTGAACCACTTCGTGTTTGGGCTCGTTTGATTTGTCGCAACAAGATCTTTGACACAAGGTAGTACTGAGGGTCTGATGATGGATCCGGAAGGTGGTGACCGGTACCAATCAACCATGCAACTAAACCACTTCGTGTTTGGCTTCGTTCGATTCGTCGCAACAAAATCTTTGACACAAGTTAGTACTCAGGGTCTGATGATGGAGCTGGACTGTGGCCACGGGTACCAGTCTACCATGTAACTGAACCACTTCGTGTTTGGGCTCGTTTGATTCTTCTCAACAAGACCTTAGACACAAGATAGTACTCAGGATCTGATGATGGAGCTGGAAGGTGGCTACGGGTACCAGTCTACCATGTAACTGAACCACTTCGTGTTTGGGCTCGTTTGATTCGTCTCAACAAGACCTTAGACACAAGATAGTACTCAGGATCTGATGATGGAGCTGGAAGGTGGCCACGGGTACCAGTCTACCATGTAACTGAACCACTTCGTGTTTGGGCTCGTTTGATTTGTCGCAACAAGATCTTTGACACAAGGTAGTACTGAGGGTCTGATGATGGATCCGGAAGGTGGTGACCGGTACCAATCAACCATGCAACTAAACCACTTCGTGTTTGGCTTCGTTCGATTCGTCGCAACAAAATCTTTGACACAAGTTAGTACTCAGGGTCTGATGATGGAGCTGGACTGTGGCCACGGGTACCAGTCTACCATGTAACTGAACCACTTCGTGTTTGGGCTCGTTTGATTCCTCGCAATAAGATGTTTGAGATAAGATACTACTCAGGGTCTGATGATGGAGCTGATGATGATTGACAGGTACCCGTCGCCACCTTCGCGCTCCATCATCAGACCCTGAGTACTACCTTGTGTCAAAGATCTTGTTGAGATGAATAAAACGTGCCTAAACACGAAATGGTTTAGTTGCATGGTTGATTGGTACCGGTGACCACCTTCCGGCTCCAACATCAAACCCTGAGTACTATCTTGTGTCAAAGATCTTGTTGAAACGAATAAAACGAGCCTAAACACGAAGTGGTTTAGTTGCATGGTTGATTGGTACCGGTGACCACCTTCCAGCTCCATCATCAGACTCTGAGTATCACCTAGTGTCAAAGATCTTGTTGAGACGAATCAAACGATCCTAAACACGATGTGGTTTAGTTGCATGGTTGATTGGTAATGGTACCTTCCAGCTCCATCATCAGACCCTGAGTACTGTCTTGTCTCAAAGATCTTGTTGAGACGAATCCAACGAGCCCAAACACGAAGTTGTTTAGTTACATGATAGACTGGTACCCGTGGCCACCTTCCAGCTCCATCATCAGACCCTGTGTATCTTCAGTGTCAAAGATCTTGTTGAGACGAATCAAACGAGCCTAATCATGTTACTACATGGTTGATTGGTATCCGTGACCACCTTAATCATCATCAGATCCTCAGTACCAGTTCGTTTTTAAACCCTCGTTGATACAAACTTTACAACCTATAGGTACCAAATGCAATGACGAAACATGTTAATAAGCGAGTAGGTACCTATAATTTCTTTCGAGTAATATACCTTCATAAGTACGAGTATGGGGCTATTCATAAATTACGTCGTTTCAAATGGGAGGAGTGGGGGGGGGGGGGGGCTGGACATCGGATGATGGTAACATGACGTAGGAGGAAACAGATTCATCCGAAGCTTGATTTTTGGATGATTTGAGGGGTGGGGGGGGTCAAAAATCGTCAAAAATAGATGACGTAATTTATGAACAGCCCCTATGTACATTTGCACTGCATTTAGTATTTTCGTACTTACCAAATAACAGTTTTAGAACTTTAAAAGTTAAGTACAGTTAGTGTTGTTATGGTTGATTTCAATATGCTTCGCGAAGGATCAAGAATGTTTAATCCATCATTGTAGTGCGAGTGTGGTAGAAGGGATCGGCGTACTGAGCTCGCACGGCCTGCCGCAGCGCGTAAAATACCTAAACTCGCTCAACGCCGAAATGTAATAGCGCTCTTAAGGGGCACTAGTTATTTAAGAGGCTTTGTATTACAAATCTTCTTTTACCTTCTTCAAGAGCCATCTTTAGCTTTTTTTGCCTTGGACGAACTTACAAATTGAAGAGTCAAACTCCACTTATGAAATGGATCGACAGTTTTACCCGAGATACGACAAGAAATCCAGAACAAAGAAATTCTCGAATTAGTAATATAAAATATCTAGATTTTATTTAGACGTTATTATCGTATTTATTATTCACATGCATATTCTTCGTGACATTAGATTTCTGCGGTATGGAATCTGTTTGTGTCTGTAGTTGGATATATTTTTTCAAGTAGAAATACAGTAATATCATTTGAGTTACTATAACATGAAATAACATTTTTCCATTATATGTTTGCCTCCATACAAATAAGCCAAGATCAATCTTTATATTCTCAGGACCGACGTTGATAGATCATGAGCAGATTCGGTGTAAAGACTCGGGCTTAATAATTGTGTGATTGATAACGTCGGGTTATTACGTTTTTTATAAATGCAGTTAGAACTTGGATCTGGAAAATATACTTTTATTGCAAATAGGTACAAAGACGGAACCCAAAGGAGACGAGGAAATATAAGTAGGTATTATTGTAGTCTTTATTTTTTACTCTCTTATAGGAATGGAGTTACTAATTTCATGTTATAAAGAGTCAGGTCAATGAAAAGTATGGGCCAATATTCCAACTCCACACCTGTCCTCTTAATTATATTGGTTTGATATTTTCGTACTTATTGTAGCCTTCAATGTAATAATAGGACAGGGGGTGTATTCTGATCTGTCAGTGACAAAAGTGACATTTGTTTAACCAGATACGTCACAGATCATATCCATAACAAATTTTGATCAAATCATAGTATGTTATTACTGTTATTACAATAAGAAATCGGCTCCAACTATTTCAAATTTCATTTTTTGTAGAAAACCTTCGAAACTTGGCGCGATATCAAGTTCATACATACTCCATATTTAGCTAGTAAATTATGGTTTCTTGCTAAGGCCAAGCTAAGCATAAAGAACTTTTTATGCGCAACACGTCACCTTTGCCCAATTTCGTTTATTTTCTCTCTCTCAATCTCGGGCCTGACTTTCGCAAATTTTACCGGCAAAATTTAACCTATTACATTTTTAGAAGAGGCTAAATAATACAAAAGCCGTAGTAGGCATTCGCTCTCTTTTATTTGGACATAATTTTGTTACAGAATAATCAAAATCGGGGACTTAATATTTATAAGCGCAAAAAGTTAGGTCAAATTGTTCTTAAACATTCCATTTGACCTGAATGCTTATTTTGGGCCTGAATAATATTAATCTTAGCCTCGATAGGCGAGTTTTACATGACGTCAACCGAAGTGAAGTATTTAGGGTTCAGTAAAAAGGGTACTAATAGAATGCATGGAATGATTAAAAATACAATTTCCGTCTTATGGGGGACGTTTAAACTTAAATTCCATTTGGATGATGAACCAAAATGGTTTTTCTCCTACACATACGGCAATTTAAACTCCAATTTCATTTATCCTAGCGATACCTGTAGAATAGCATTAGGCAAAGGCATTTAACATTATGAGTTTAACCTGCGTGGTCTAACGACCTACCATCAGAGCCTAGGAAGAAAGCTGTCTGACCTGCAGTCTTGCAGTACGTGACTGACGGCCTCTAGCGGTTACCTATTCGTGTCATAAGAAAAATTGGGATGGCGATAAAAATGCTGCTGATTGCAGGGTACTCAATGTACTCACTCCTCGAGCTTCATGTTCCCTTCACATCTCGCTCTTAATCGTCTCGCCTCTTCTCCGATTGAGTCGGGTTTATGTCGACGAAAGACTCGACGATTGTGTACAGCCAGCAGACGGTCAGACCGCAGCCTCACGGGACCCTGCAAATGCATAATCCCCGGTCAGGTCATTTAATTGCCGCGGCGTGCGCCGGTCACATCTGCAGCCGTTTTTTTGCCCATCGGCATTTCCGCCCGCGCCAGGCGTTGGGCCATTCAAATTGCAAAACAAATTGTTTTTTTTTATCGTTATAATTTTATACTTCATGTGTGCTATAAAACATTTTATTACTTTCAATGCCAGACAAGGACGGGACTACGGGTTAATCATTTTAATAACGAGATTCTTTGAGATCAAAAGGAAAACATGTTTTTTTATAATTTGGTATTGCATTGCGCTTTTGGTCAGTTTATTGTTCTTTAAATGATATAACGTAAACTAAACTATCTATAGTGAATAGAATCAGGCGTTACTTTGCGGAAATCCATATTAATTGAAACCAAAATATTACTTTGCTAATCCGCGAAAAGATAACGTGCTAGTCAATCAGTGCTAACCGTTAACAACTCCTGAGGATGCCTCGTAGAGAGGCGAAACACGTGTCGAGGATTATTCTTTTGGTGGTGGTTTGTTATATTTATTTGCGTATTTGTTTTTGCGGTGGGAGGGTGGGAATATTAATTGCATGTAAAAATACGCAAGTAAGTATAACGGGTTAGCACTGATTGACTAGCACGTTATCTTTTCGCGGATTAGCAAAGTAATATTTTGGTTTTAATTAAACTATCTATATCTATTAGAAAAATCATGTCCCTTCCAAATGCATTATTCCTTATAAGTACCTAATTTTAAGTATAATAATATGTCTCTTACGTTGTATTTCTAACTAAATCTCATTGCTTAAATTATTATAGAGATTAATTTAACGAAGCGCTTTGTAATTTTAATAATATTGATTTAATCTCTTTACAAGTTACTCTATTTGACCAGCATTCAGAATCTCATTCATTAGAGGGGTGACAAAGGACCGGTCGCCATAGCGACCCCTAAGCTTGAACTCTTTCAAGATTGATGTTCTGGACACCGGCGGAGGGTAGATATGAAAAATTTGCATACAGATCTATGGCGGACGCAATCAACTTCGCCTCTTTTCATTATCTACAGTTATTCAATTTTGAACCTTATCAAAGTAACCCATAGTTGTTTTTAATTCGTTATTGTTTGATAGGGATGGACATAAAAAACTGATAAAGAGGGAGGGTCCTTTCATAATGAAAACCTGCCGTGACGTGGGACGTTTTTGACAATCTGTTACCCTTTAAACCGCTTTGAGAATGTTAATTTGGGGGATAATTTTAGAGATGAATTATGGCTAAGTGATCCTTTAACTAAGTTTAACCCGTTAGATAATACTCTTCACAGAGAGCATTATGTTAACGGGTTTTATATAATTGAATACTTGTATTATCATTTTTATTAGCTTTTATGTTTATATATTTATAAATAAAACTATATCTCGTACCTGCAATTACTCAACAGAGATTTGTAGGTACTTAACAATGTTTCACTTACCAAACACAGCCGCCTGTGTATTTGTAAACAAGATCAAACAAACAAGCTACACTTTCAAACACCGAACTAGTGATGTACCGGCGTATCGACACTCATCGACTATTCATCGCCGATTCAACGTGCTCATGAATATTGATGGGACTTTCGCGGGCAGTGCGTAATCCGACCGGGGACTCGCGAGCTGATTGGGTTCAGAAAGCCCTTCGCGAGTTGTGTCAAACTAGTCTGTTACTAATTACACTTTACGCTAATAGGAGAACGAGCCAGTTGCACCACTTACACCAACAACAGTTAACAGACTGGTCAACGTCACGCAGCAGAGATCTATGAAAAGTTTTGCGAACGCTTTAACGGTGACAGACGGTTTGGTGCAACCGACCCTTAGTCTGTATTGTATAGGTATCAGTAGCGGCGCGTGAGAATTTTTGCTAGGTAACCCGTAGTAAAAAAAAAACACCTACCTAACCTAACATTAGGTACTTCTTCTGCGCTAGCTGTGACCTTGGACGCGAACCGTTGCAGTTAGTGTAGTCCCTAGCTGAGTATATAATATAACCTTTACCGTACTTGTCATCACTAATTAATCTCAAAAGATAGCGTGGTAAACGTGTTGACTCATTTAGCAAACAATTTACAACACAAAAATCAAAATGGGCTACGTAAAAATACCTATTCTTAAAAATACGAACTGACCTTAAATACACCTGCACTGCGAACAATACACAACACTTACTTACACACAAAATACTAGCAAAACTAAATTTCACTGGTTAAGTAAGTTTTAAATATCAATTTATGCACAAAAGTAACTAAATCACATATAATTTTCCAATAACAAATGTTTGTAAAACACCGGGAATGGCGTATGAATGTTGCCATGATATTCTTTTTCATCCACGAATTAAAAAAGCTAGATCTAGAAACAGGACTTTATTTGAAGATACCTCCGTTAATAAATAACTCAATTTGAAACTACATAAGATTCTTGGGCTCAGTAATAAAAGTTATCTGTATTTTCAAGGTTTCCACAAAATATGATATTAATAGCAGCGAAATACGATAACATTTTCCACATTAACATTCAATTAATATTTTATATGGCAACATTAAAGAATTGTGGAAAACATTACACACTCCAATTTTAACCTTATTGCCTTGAATTATGGTTTATATTTTCAAAAGAAGCAATTTCCACAAAATTGTGGAAAATTACACACTCCAATATAAACCTTATTGACTTGAATTAAGGTTTTTATTTCAAATGAGGCAAGAAAAAATTGTGGAAACACTACACAGTACACACTCCAATATAAACCTTATTACCTTACATTTAAGGTTTTTATTCAAATAAATAACTCGACGCAGGACCGAGTTATTTTTGAGCTCTTATACGCGGACTCGAATAGCTGAGTTTATGCGTGTATGCGTGAATTTTCGTATCTGTGGTGGTGGCTCATCAATGAATAGTGAAGTTTAGACTCGAGAAGCTACACTTCGCGCGCCCGCTATGATTGGTTGAAAAATCTATTACAAAGCTGTAGTACTACCAAGTACTACGTAGTGTTTTCGTTATGGATAATAAGTTTGGTATATGTAGCAAGAAATGTTAGGCAAGCCGGTGGGAATCGGGTTGTATGGAGTCGCCGCCACTGATAGGTATGTAGATTAGGTGATGTTGAGTGATGATGCACTCATCATCACCCAACGTCACTATGTTGCTAGATCTTCTGAGCTTTCACGGCGAGAGACCTCTTAAAATACGGTTCTTGTACATACGCGTATATAGGGTCGTTAACTCATTTGTGTCACTTCTGGAGTTACAAACGGCATCCTCTACAAATGATGTAAGGATTGTAAGTGGACATCAGCCCATAGTCTTGCCATCGTCGTTAGTGTAAACAATTTGTTAACTTACGATCATGCGACACGACAATTTCAACGTACTAAATTAGTAAAAAAGACGAGACTCTGAAATGTTATACCTACTGTATATGTGCTTTTACGTATCCTCGTGTTTATATTATGCCCATACATTTGCGTGCCTATCCGCTCCGACGCATTCTGTCAGGTGCTTAAACTTATTCAGCCGTCAAATTGATCTCAATAGCGCTACGTATGTAACCACTACACAAACGAGGGTTGAAAGTGGATGTATTTAACTTCAGTCACTTGTAGCATACTGGTACATATATACAACTAGAAGCTAACTGGAATAGTTTATTAGGTACTATACTTATTACCCTTTCTTGGTTATTAAACTTTTATTGCACAATACAAGAATTATCGGATTACATAATTCTTTATATCTCAAGTCAAAGTGCCTTTTTCCTTTCCTGTAGGTATCAAACCCCCTAACCTTCAGGAATCGGCCACGCCTCCTTACAAATTGTCTTGAGGGACCGAACGGTTAATTCAAAGAGAACGCATCTCTAAGTGGGGGCAAACACAACCTAATCCAAAACTACTTGTGACCAGATCAACGTAATGGCAAACTATGGCGTCGCCTCATGAATACCGGAACGAGGCCCGCTCGGGAACCCCATTTGGATGCCACAGCTGCTTTAATTACGAAAGTATTAGGTTATTTTAAATTGGGTTAGGTACCCTTAGCGCGTTCGACAATAACTAAAACGTGACTTAACTTCGTATAGAATATTATTAAGGGCTAGATCGCGAATGGAATGTTAAAACGAGATTAGCCGAAAAAGTCGTTGTAAAAATTTAGTAGCTAAGTAATTTTAGCTAGTGAAAAATCACCTCAGAATACGAGAATAGCACAGCGTTCGTTATTTTTGGGTTATTACCGGGTTGATGATGAAAACTATTACTTGTACTATTACTTGTACTTGTACCAATATTTTAACTTTATTCATTTGGTACAAACATAATAACAACCAATTTACAATAAATTATTCAAGACGTCTTCACTCTAACTTGTCCGTACTCGAACTGGCCACTTGTCACTGCTATACCCGCTTTTTTATAATAATTCAACATGGCGGGAACCAGCGACAAGTATGAGTCAATTGATACTCTTTTATAAATTAATCATAAACAAAAGTAAGAATGATCAAAATATAAGCTATTATTAAATGATGATCCTTACATTATTCAATAAATATAATTAAACAGATCAAAAATATAGTCTACACATAATTGAGAAAAATACAACTCATATCGTTCGTGAATCCAACAAACAAACATCTTAATTTATTAAATGTAATCAGTGGATTTGTACCGCGTTCGTTATACCTTACCTACCCGCTTTGCGTCCTTGTAACCAAGTCCATTAATATCACAACACCGAGTACACCGACGCTACCTCACCGCAAAGCCTTCGGTTACGGTTGATTCACACGGAAGGACTCGGAATTTGATCCTGTCCCAGATCATATGGATCGTTTGTCTAAGACAATTACAATGGTGTAATGTTAGGAACAAGCGCTTGGTAAATACTCAATTAACAATTAGGACCCTCGTCCTATTAACAAAATCAGAAGCGAATACTTGTGCTCAAATTCCTGGCAACTTCACCCCTTTTGACACACATGCATTTACATTCAGTCAGACAAAGCGGAGTCTTTGAATCCCCTGCTTCAGTGCTTGAGCCGCGAACACGCCGCGTCCTACTTTCATTCATTGTTAGACACGCTGATGCCCCTGTTTCGGAACTTTTCTGTCGGCTCCGTTCGGTAACACAAACGCGAACCCACTAACTAAAAGGCCCCTTAAAGAGTTGCTTGTTCCAGTGAATATTATACCTCCACTCACAACCAAATATCAACGACAACATTTATGTTCTCCTATCATAAACATCTATTAAGAATTTCTAGTTCCCAATAGGTACACGGTTGTGTTTGCTTCTACCATTAATACGGAAACTTTATTGTTTTCGCTAGAAACATGCAAAATCCTACATAAAGTTACGCCCTTACGCCATTATTCGTTCTGCAAACGGAACTACTCGTATTCGATATAAATCACATCGTGAACGTACAACTGAACTGTAGAACTGAACTGGCTGGCCAGCTGTTATGTATTGCCCCGTTACACATCTAGATCACCGAACACATTTGCGTTACTTTGTCTGTCAAGATCTTATTGCGGGTATCTTGTATGTCATTCTGACCTGACTTAGATCGTTACATAAAATTAGTTTCTGTATTGGCGGAGGCCGTTCATTTGGCACGTAGATAAATATCTACGCCAAATATTATCTAGTATATTTACTTAAAATACTTACTTACTGTATAGAGGGAGCATTCCATGAAATTGTCTACCGTTTGTCCCGTACAAGCGCGAATTTTCTGAAGATTTGCAGGTACAAGAGTTTCCTTTTCTATGACATATGGTAAAAAATATACACAGAAAAAAAAGTCACAACACAGGAAATTAAATGCGTTTGTACGGTACAGCCCGTGGAATGCTCCAGAGGTCCATTGTGTTACTCGTTCATTCTTTTAATAACGACTTTTATACGACTAATGTAAACACAAACTATAATATCCAGTCCGTTGGAAAAATTGAATGTGTACCCATTGAGCCATAGTTATTATGTAAAATAATCACACTAATTACATAATCGCCACTTGAAATCGCCGGACCGGTATAGAACACCGCGTGTCTCGTGACTCGGCCTCACCGTCCCACCAAACTGGTCCGACTTGTATGGTAATTCAGAGTATTTTACTCTTTCCCTGGGCCGGTTATCAGATTATTTGTTTTCTAAGTTTGGGAAATACGAACTAGCCAACTGTTATTCTATTTTGTGATAAATATTTTATTCAGTGCAAAGAATGGTTACGCGACTTGTTTTAAATTATTAATAGCCAGATGCTAGTTGCAATAAATTGCGGCTATCTTGACGCTCAAGCTTGGAATTTATTGTTTTCTCGATTGTTTCTAATCTAATATGTCATCTTTTACTTACATGAACTCAAGTTGCCTCCGAATCTATGAAGTACTCGATGCCTACTTTATTATAAGTTTATAAGTAAGAGTACATTTTAAGACTTTCGGTTCCTCATTACTAGGGATCGTGATTTGTCTCCATCGGCCTCGAACGATAGATATATAGTAGGTAATTTAAAAGTCACAGGCGACTCAAACGCGCTTATTGTTTATGTTGACAAAAAGGTTGTAAAAATAATGAGGATAAGTGTCACAATACTGCCGTGTCACGCCTAACTCCGTTAACTCGAGTTACATGAGTTAAGGATAACCAGTCTAAATCGTGTTAAAAACCATTAAAGATATATCTTCTAAAAGAAAATTTTGAAAATCTTCATTATTTACTGAGAAAAGCATATGACTAACTCATGTAACTTCATTTTTTTGCCAATGGCGTCAGGCACAACTCAGTTAACTTGAGTTGCATGACTGACACAACCAAAATATCACCATCGTTTCTTAAGTTGCCGGAGTTAGGCATGACTGGCCGAGCGCTTGGTTTATACGACAACAATATTGGTCAAGTAATACGTGTCACGTTTGATCACGCGTACCTATGTCATGTAACTTGACTTACATGACTTCGTGTGACCACTATAGTATGGAAGAGTTGATCATGCGGAACCATTTATAGGTGAACCAGGATCTATTGAGGGTGCGCCATGTTAAGGAAATTTGTTGGTACTAATTTCTAGCAATGGCAACAATTTTAATAATAGACAACATCTACCCTCTATGATAGTTGTCAATATTGACAATGTAAACATTGCTTTGTCTAGTTTCGTGTGAATTATTATTAGACTGCAATAATTATGCCGAAAGTTTTAGATTTTACAGAGAAAAAAGTTGTAAGTGTGTTTTTTTTAAGTGGGACAGTATGGGGAAATCCCAAAGTACAAGAGATACAGGGAAACTGTCTTAGGAAACATTAGGTACTTTTTTGTGAAAAAAAAATTGGTATAGTCAAAATTTTGGTCAAGTGTGAGTTGTCCCTAAAAATGATTAATTTTGATGAAATTTTTTTTTGACGCACATCTACTCAGTTTCATGAGGGGATCATTTTATTGTATGGGAAGAAAAAAATCGGGACAGCAGAAGTTAGGTAAATTTAATAAAATAATTTTACATTAAAGTAAATGTTCAAAGTGGCCTCCCTCTTGTCGAATGCAGGCACGAGCGCGTTTCAGAACACCTCTGGTAGCTTTAGACAAGGCGTTGTGATGTATGTTGTTCAAATGATAATGCACTGCGTCTTTTAACTCTTGTACCGAGTTGTAAGTATCTGCATAAATTCGACCTTTAAGGTACCCCCAAATGAAAAAATCCAACGGTGTTAAATCGGGTGAACGTGGTGGCCATTTAATAGGGCCATTTGTGCCCATCCAGCGATCAAGAAAATGTTCATTTAAAAACTGTTTCGTAGCGATACTATTGTGGGCAGGGGCGCCGTCTTGTTGGTAGATGATATTATTCAAATTATTTAATGGAATTGCCATATCTACTAAATCCACAGCCATGTTTAATATTTCCTGATATTTTTGACTATTCAATGTTCCATGGTAAATTTTAATGGCAAAGATTTTATTATCTAATATTGCACACCAACAATTAAAGGAAAAGCGGACCTGGTTATGGGTTGCCGTAGTTCGGAAGGGGTTTGTACGTGCCCAAAAATGATTATTTTTTCTATTGTACATGCCATTGTTTGAAAAATTGCATTCATCTGTCCAAATAATCCGGCTTGGAAAAGACGGGTTTCTAATCGAGCATGCTACAAACCACTGGCAAAATGCTAATCTCCGGTCAGTGTCTCCTGGAAGCAATGCTTGTACAAGATGACCTTCTATGTAACACTTGTACTTGTAAGCCTTCAATACCTTTCGTACTGTAGATTTATGCACACCGATAGTGTTAGCAGCTTCCCTCAATGAGGCTTTTGGGTAGGCTTCAAAATATCCTAAGATTGCGATAGTTGTAAATTCATTTATTACTGTGGCTCGTCTCTTCCGTTTTAATTTAAAACAGCCTCCCTTTCTTAAATTTTTCACCAGTTTGTCAAAAATTTTGCGGTCCGGTTGATCGCGGTCCGGATAACGTTCCCGATACCACTGTAACGCATTCACAGAGCTACGATAATTTACAAAATACGCTTCAATTAAATCTACTTTATGCGAGTTTGGTAATTCCATGACGAAAACTTAACATAATGTTAACTTTAAACAATGAAATATCAAGTAAAATACTGTTTGTTTCAAGAAGTTCCAAATTTAAAATTTGTTTTTTTTTTTAAATTAGATTTGTAAGGTAAGGCTCGCGTAAGAATATCTTAAAGTATTTTAATCCTTTTTAAACCAAATAAAGTGTTCCAAATTCAAATGTAAAACTGGAATAGGCAATATTTTTTAAATAAAAACCTTGCAGTGGGCAGTGGTTTTCAATTTACACGGGTTGTAAAAATGAAAACGATTTTCTTAAATTTGACTAACTTCTGCTGTCCCGATTTTTTTCTTCCCATACAATAAAATGATCCCCTCATGAAACTGAGTAGATGTGCGTCAAAAAAAAATTTCATCAAAATTAATCATTTTTAGGGACAACTCACACTTGACCAAAATTTTGACTATACCATTTTTTTTTTTCACAAAAAAGTACCTAATGTTTCCTAAGACAGTTTCCCTGTATCTCTTATACTTTGGGATTTCCCCATACTGTCCCACTTAAAAAAAACACACTGTATAGTTATTTATTGGAAAAAAAACGTGCGGGAGAGGAATTTCTTCCATTAGAAAACATAACGAAATTAGCATCTGAATTGACGGGTAAGTTTCAAACTTATGGACAAATGTCACTATAGTCAGGTCGTCACGATTTGGTTGATGTATTGTAATAATTTGATTTAGAACATATTTGGTACGTTAAATAATTTAATTTGTAAAATTATGTATATAAATTCTTACTTATAACTCTTGCGTTACTTATTGACTTTACGCTATTCATTTTATCTAAATCGAGTCAGCCATTTAAGCGTAAAAACCGAAGAAATAGCCAAACATCAAACTTCGCACTTATCAAACATTGCACTTATTAAAGTTGTCGGAATAAAACAAAAATCATCTGCCAATTTCCATTGTCCCCACTATACAAATTGTTGCTATATAAAATTCAAAACGAGCGCCCTCTTGACAATACTCCCAAAGTTCTGGTATACCTATAATTCGAATAAAATGAAAACTATTAAATTATGCGAAAAAAACATTAAAGGGCCTATTCTGTGACCATATTTCCTACATGTAGGTTAGAAAAAATAAATAAATTACGATGAACCGTCAACGATAACAGCATTTGAATCTTTAAAACTTTAAACGTAATTATCTCGAAACTCCACTTTTAAAGTTACATGAGATGCGCGTGACACGGCAGAATAGCTAACACTGCTTAGTTTTAATATGTATGTATGTATACTATGTACATAACGTTGTGATTGTTAGGGGGCATTGTCTCATTTCGCTGTTTTGAGTTCGTCAGACGAACCGCAGATGGGCGCGACCGCATGAGAGATCTTCAATTATTTTGGAAATATAATCCGTCTAGATTCAATTTCCTTCTATTTTTACTCCAAAAATATATTATAATAATTTTGATATACAGTGAAACCTGGTTAAGTGGGACCTGGATAAGTGAGAAACCTCTATAGCTGGGACTCATGGTGCGGTCCCGACACTTTAGCACTGAATTACCTCTATTAGTGAGATAAGACGAAACTCTATAACTGGGATTAGTTGTTGTGATTTTATAGTCACATTTACCTCTATAATTGAGACAGAGAGTGTATTTTACCTCTTTTACTGAGACTATATTTATAAGACTACATTTTCCTAATTGCTTTTTAAGAAGTTTATAGGAATTGACCTCTGTATCTTAGATAACGTGAATCTATGACCTCTCTAACTTGGACTTTATTGATCAATTTCCGTCTTCTTACTAACTCTTGGTCCATCCACAAATTCTGCATTTGCTTAATTGTGTCTTGAAACGACTTCAAGTTTCATTTAGTTACTTAGTTAAAACTATCGAAACGAAAGCTGAAATCTTGATAAGTAACACGAATAAACAAATTTTCATTTAATAAATGTCTAAGACGCAACGAAGTCCGTATCAAACTTAATTGAAAAAATATATCCTTTGGAGAATCATTCAAAATAAATTCAAAGAAATATTTAAACAGACTTAAAAAATGTTTAGGGACAAGGATTATTTTACCTTATTTATTTTTGAAGATAATTACAAAATACCTTATTAACCGCCTCTATAACTGAAATATCCTCTATTTTCACCTCTATTAATGGGACCCTCTGTAAATGAGACAGAAATTTATTTGTACCTGGCTAACTGAGAGCCTGGGTAAGTGGAATACCTCTTTAAGTGAGACAAATCTGCTCGTCCCTTGAAGTCTCACTTATCCAGGTTTCACTGTATTATCTGCGCTGAGGCCCGCAACTAATGAAATATTTTTTTACTTTATTTGCCTGCTTGCTAATAGAGTAGTTGAGTGCCTACGCAATATAAAGATGTTTTGAAAATAAATTCTAAATAAAAGATTGGAAGGAGCTTACATTACTATAGCGTAATAATTAATTTGCCAGTATCAGCGCCTCAGCGGTTACACCACATATACTAACTCACACGCATTTAACATTTTATTCTTGCAATGCTTGTGTTGGAGATAATTCCTACGCTACTGTGAAATAAATCGGAATAAACTGTATCTAAAATATTTATATTTTTCTTTCTGTACAGCCGTACAAATACTTAGTTACCAAATCGAGCTAAAGGTTCCGTCACACAGGCGCATTTTCCGGACGGGGCGTGAGCGTTTATATATGTAAAAGCGGCGCGCCCCGCTCACGCCCTGCTCGGAAAACGCGCCTGTGTGACGAAGCCTTAAGTCCCTTCTCAGAAAATTAAAACATTACATGTACCCATAGGCCATCGTAAAGTCCACTTTTCATTAGACGATTTGTACTCTGATTTATGTACAATCTACAGTTACAAAAGAGCTTAATAAGTATCACACGATCGCAGAATGTAACATGCACGGTACAAAGTCTGTTTATCCTCTCGAGCCCCACTCTCTGCGCCGCGTGTGGACACAGCTCTCTACCGCGCAACCTGATTCAGATATCTTGTTCCCATTGCACACCTGTGACTGAACCAGCATAATAGTGACCCCGAGATCCATGACAATTATGCGTAAACCAAGATACGACTTATGCTGGTAGCCGAAGACAGATCATCGCCCGTGGCAAGTTATAGGAATAGTCTGCTCCGCAATGTTTTGTCGGCTTCGAAACTGATTCATTTTGTGCGAAAATAGTTTAAAAATCCGTTTCATTGACATACAGCCTTTGTCTCAACTTTCTGTCATCTGTCGTACCTAGAGTTTTAGATAATCTACCCATTTACTTTCATCCAGTTTCTGTCATTCACTTTGAGTAGTTTTCTGCCGGTCCTAGTGTGGGCTATAACTGCGAACCACTTAGATCGTTCTTTTATCTATTGGCGTTCTATCTATTTCAACGATAGAGATGTCGTTCGAATGTGCGAGATCGACATAGAGGCAAATAGACAAACGACCGATCTACGTCGTAGTGTAGGATGCTCTACAAGTCTACACTACGTATACCGGTTCGCGATCTCAATAGAGCACACGTCCATCCATGCCATTTCAACTTCCTAATTTGAAGCCGTTTTTTTTAAACACACACGCCCCTTTTACTCATGAGTCAGACGTGGTCGTTGACCAAAGATATCACGAGATCTAACACATTATTTTATATGACGCATACGTTAACTCCACGACTATGACCCTTACCCTCATAGCGTGAGCTCGTTTAAATTTACAAAAACTTTGTAGGTACTCCTTTGGATATATTCTAATTTTATTTAAAATATCCAACATACCATGAAAGCTGACCGGCTTACGATTATTCCCGCCCGTAGGATTGCGACACGTATGGATGGAGCAAGAATGTTTAGAATATTTTCATTTCAATTTTGTATGTCGCAAGAGTTTTTGAATATCTTCGTTTATCATATGTATATTTTTAGAATTTAGCGCTATGTTTCTACGTTTCTACTTTTATTTTTGACATAAATAAATAACTACTGAAATTACAAATTCTTTCACAAAGGTTTTTACTTAAATCGAAACGTCTGTGCAAGTGTGCAACATACTTACTAAAATATATCATAGTATGTAGAGATCAAAGAGCAAAATTATATATTATTAGGTATCTCAAATGTTGTGTAAACTACGTATGCAATGCATATAATATATACGAGTCCTTTGTCTAAATTAAAGAATAAAGTTATTTACGATACAAGTGCGGAAAAGAGGAAATTCGAAACGAGTGGCGATAAATTAAAACACGACAAACTTTTGACATACGCACGAAAAGTGCTATTTTACGCACTAGTGCGGGAAAATAGGACCATATTACTGAAAAATATATATTTATACATTCTTTAAAATGTGAACTTCATTTGTAATTTAAATGCAACGCGACACATGCATACAAAGCAACTGATATGAATAAGCTCGTTAGATTCAGCTCATTTATCAAAGCTCAGGCGCACAGCGCACAGATTAGAACATCCGTACAATAATGCTTTATCAGAGTGTCTGGTCGGTGACACAGTCATGCATGTTCATGTATACTACCGTTCCTACCTAATCGTGGGCTGTGGAAAATAATAGAAGTAAAGTTAGTTCAAGACGCACATGGTTTACTTCCGGATCTTCGGCCTTTCGGGCTTTTGCTATTTAAAGTTCGTTTTATTTTAGCATCAGAAAAAAGGTAAACAATCTTGACGTGTCTTTTTATTGAAAAATAAGTCACGGCGAATATGTAACAATTAGGAATCATATTACGATTATTTACATTCTTTTGCTTTCATAAGTGATAGTTACTGATTTTTTAAAAGCGTTTTTCATTTAAAAGACTCTTCAAGATCGCGTAGTCTTTTACTAATGCTAAAAAAAACGAACTATAGGAGCTGTTAAGGAAACATAATACTTAATAGTTGACACAATCATAGTAGCTGGTCGGTTGGGATGGACTGCTTCGATTGTGAGCAGTCAACATCGGTTCTGTGAGACAGTGGGCAACTAACTACCACAATAGCACATTACTACAATGGCCGCGAATAGGGAATTGCCAATTTGCCAGCCGAGTGTGATGTGATATAACTGTTTAGAGTAGAAAAAGCACTGTTGTTGGAATGACTGAAGACAATTTAAATTCGATTTTCATTAATTATATCAAAACTAGACTTGGTAATTCTCCCTTATGTTGTATCTTATAGCCCTTATAGACTTCTAACGTTTACTTTTTAAGAACCGGTGGCGTTTTAACGTGACTATCACACTAATAAGCCTACATAATGATCACTAAAACAAACGGGACAAACAATTAAACTAACAAACAGTTAAATGCTTCTATAATATAGTGCTGACCTTTATTCTTGGTCAAAAGGTCAGAGGGTATGAATTACTGTCGTCTAGGTTGAGGACGTCGAGGTCATACTATGGTATATTAACTAACGTGAAATTAACGGCCGACATGAATTAGTAATATTAATAATAGTTTACCATTAAATGTAGGTATAATAGTGTTTTACTATGTGTACATTTTATGGAAGGCAAGGTATTGTCCTTATAGAAACTACACGTACACAGCATTATAAGGCTTCGTCACACAGGCGCGTTTTCCGGGCGGGGCGTGAGCGGGGCGCGCCGCTTTTACACATAAAACGCTCACGCCCCGGCCGGAAATCGCGCCTGTGTGACGGAGCCTTTTGTGTATTCGCTACGAGTTCGTAAAAAAGTTATGTACTTAATATTTAATACATCTAGTAGAAATTTCGATTGCCAATGTATGTGTCTTTAAAATTAAGGGGCCCACAGATTACCAGTTCGCCGGACGACATCAGCCTGTCACAGTCAGTTATGGCTCCTCTACACGATGGGCCAAATAAAAAATATACTGTAATTCTATTACAGTATATTTTTTATTCTTAAATACGTATCAAATATCAAATATCAACATTTACACGGGCACTTTTACACGTCTACATTGAATTTACATACAAGCAAAAATAATAACAATACATCAACAATTTTATAAAATACAACTAACAATTCAAACTAACATATTACAATTATTATGGTATCTTAATGTCGAATTACATAAAAAACCTATAATAATAATTAAAAAAAAATTCAGATACAAAAACACAAAAAAATCTATAATATTTAGAGGTGTAAATGTCTCTAATGTAAAAAATATACACTAAGCTTTTACCGGCATTCATTAGTTTACAAAATGTCATACCAATTTATTGAAGCAGCACATACTTACTTTGGTCGCCGCGAATAGCGAGTATCCTGGCAAGTTTCATCTTTTCTATTTTCTTTGTGACACACAACCGTAGTATATGCAGTAGATCACCCTCATGCTCTCATCGATGGAATGACCGCTATCATTCACTGTCGTCGGCCATTTATTCACCTTCTGGTATACCAGTGAATGAATGGAGTGGGATAAATAATGAATAATCGCCACGTATGGAAGAAGCGTGTGCGAGCACGAAAGCGGATGTTTTTCGTTTCGTTTTGCCACTGCAAATAATTATTTATCTGTGCATGAATTTGATTAAGCTAATAAAACTTAATGGATGAAGTAAGGTTGTCCATTAAAACTAAGATATTCAAGTCAAGGTCCGAATTGTAGTTACAGCTGTGCCTTTTAGTTATTATAAGACGGAATTCTTTAAAATAACAAGCTACATCGAGAATTGGAGATTCTCATGATCGTCTCGATTTAGTATTAGTTGATGAATCCACAAACGGTTTACGTCAATAAAAGCTTGTTTTTTTGCCGGTCTTATCAACACTGATTATAGCTATTCCTTTCTTTCTCCAGAGCATCGTAAAGAGAATTTCTCACTCGTAGCAAGATTAACGAGATATTTCAGACAGCCGCGTTTATGTGCAGTCATGAATTAATTTAATTTTACACGGCCCCTCTGGATGCGTTCGTAAACGGTCAACATTTCGTAAATCTATAGCGTTTTTATTCATGAGTACTGTGATTTCGCTGAATTTAACGTGAGTAGCAATTTTACTTTAGAATAAGATTTTCCCACAGAGAGTTGTATTTAACTGAAGTGCTATTTCTGTGGTTCCGCATTGGCTTATTTAAGGTACAAGTTGGAAACCGGCGACGTGTCGCGAGTGCAGACGACACGACACGACTGGTTTCTATGTATTTCTAAGGAATACTATTCGAAATCAGCGACACGAAGCCAGCCGAGCGAAGTGTCGCCCGACCGCAGATATTGCCTCTCTCACTCTCACTCGGAAGTTCGGAACCAACTGTTACTTCATATGGCGATATCGTTCTGCAGTCGGGATTGGAATTATAAGTTATAACTACTAATAACACAGCGACATGACGCGACGACACATCGCCGGGTTCCAACTCGTACCTTAAAGGCAGCTATGAAAATCGTTCTCTCTACCTCACAGTTTGTATAGTCTGTAATAGACCCGAAGGACCTTGATTGAGGAAACCACTTTGGGGATAATTTGTCACGGTAATTATTAAGGGATAACCCCGAATTCTCTCGGTCCTCACCCATTTTCAATTCAAGATATTTAGAGGGCTCATATATTATTCAATGATTTCTAAAGTGGAGACTAATTGATACTCTTAGGAATTTGTTTGAAGCCCGTTCTTGTGAAATAGTAAAAGTATACTGTAGCTATATATTTTCGCATTAGTTTTATACGCCGTCTGAAAGCACAATAATCTATCTTATGTTATAATGCGCTCGCAGTCCAAATTGAAACAATATTTCATTCTAACAAAATTAATTCCGAGCAGTTCAAGGCCGCTACGGTAACAGTCAAGGCAGCAAAAAATATCGCCGTTTTTCAGTAAAAAGCGTCACAAAATTACCTTCATATTATATTATAAAATATACCCAATACCTGTATTAAATACCTGAGACAGCTCAGGGTCCAGTATCCCTTTTCATCTCGAACCTGACAACCTGAAATACCATCTTTATTAGCCTTTAACCCCCAATTTAGGTTTTAGTGCCTTGACGTATCGATTGGCATCGGATTGGGACAAGGTCGTCCAATGTCGCCGCCGCAAGACCCGCCTTGCATAATCAGCTGTAAAAATAGCTTATTCTGTGCTTTTACTTAAAAGAATCTACGAGTACCACTGTCGAGAAGTAACTCCTTTACTTGCCCCATCCCACTAAGCCGGAGTTAACTGGTTAAACCGTTAACCCAGTGTCAAATAGTACTGGTAACCATGGTACCTCCAGGTTTAACTGGTTAACCCCGGGTAGTGGGATGGTGCAAGTGGTGACTAAGACTTTTTAGTGTTTTGAATTGAAAGAATCGTTCATGAAAAATCATCCTCATGTTTCAATGGCTGGAGTAGGACTTATTTTTGATACACACACAATTATTGACACAATAATTACACATTACACAGTATTTACAATTTATAACCTGTTATAAATGTACATACGCTCCCTAACTAGACATGTGCGCCGATGGCAATATCGTCGGCGGCGGCGTCCGATGATTTTTTGACCGGCGGCGGCGGCGTGATCGGCGTGAAATCGGCGTGGCATAATTTTTGATACTGCATGAGATCGTGGTTGTAGAAACTCCACATTAAAGCCTTCTGAGTAATTACTAGGCTATCCAAAAAAATTCTAAATTATTGCCGAAAATTATATCCCATCATGTCACTTGGCATTCTTGGCAACCATTTTTTACCAACCTAACGGTTACCAACGGTATGTTTAAATATTAACATAAAAAGGACAATTTAAAAGTTTTAAAACGCTACATTTTAAGGGAGTATAATGACTTTGTAAGCGTAATACAAATACATATAATATAAAAAGATTTATTTATAAGTTAAGTCGTAAGTTTAAAAAATCTATATTGGCTTTTCTCAGCCGCTATCGCCTCACCTATGATTTGTTATGAAATAATGATGAACTACTTTACGTTTTTCTGAACTAAAGTTTATCAGAAATGTTTGTTAGAATAAAGATATCGTCGTTTTCGGAAGTAAACGTCTCTGGCAGATTGATTCGCTCAACATAATGTCTTAGAAGTGTCCCGTGTCGCATGGCACTTGCAGCCTGCAAGTGCCATGATATAATATATCATATGAAGACCATTATTCTCCATATCTTCTTTCTATGTAGAAAATAGATGTTTACGTCCTAGAATATGAACCTGCTATTTTATTGATTTTAGTGAAAGTAAAACAAAATGCGTTCTATAAAAAAACCGCGCGATAAAATAAGTATCAAATAATAACCTGTGATCCAGAAACTAGGTCTTGTAAATTAACGCTAAATCGTTATCACAGCTAACAATGCAACGACAAAAATGATGCTAATTTCTTTCACTGGCAAATTATAAGCGAAAGCTTCATAAGGTTCTTTAAATTATATCTCTGACACTATATTCTACTACGCAACATGCAACAAGACACGATAGGTATCAAAATTTTCCACGCCGATTATACGCCGGTCAAATTTATCGGCGGCGGCGGCGTGGAAAAATCGTCGGCGGCGGCGGCGCGGCGGCGCGGCGCACATGTCTATCCCTAACTGACTTTTCATACAAAACGATTCGGTTACATTCCTAATGTTAGAAAATAACGTAGTAAATATTACCTTAAAAAATTTGGTACTATTTATTTCAGACGAATTATAAACTGTATTTCAGACAATCTGCGTGACAAACAATGGCCTTGAACTTTTAGTAGGACCTATTTCAAGTCCCATATGTATGGCTGACGTCAATTGATGGCCAGACTTGACTACTTACTGCTGGAAATAGAGCATAATTACGAAAATTACCGTTTCATTCGCCGTGTGTCATTACTGTCCTGTAAAAAACACGTTCGCATAAAACGTTATATGTTACTAGATACTGCTTATCGGTTGTGTCTTTTTGTTTTTGACGAATAAACTTCTGTTGGAACTGATGTAGGGGTCTAGGGGTCACGGGTCATAGTAACGAAAGTGAATGGTATTCTATTGTTCGGATCTATTTTTTACGCCACCCAGTTTTCGTTAGCACACACAGATACAAAAAAACAACTAGTTATATAGAATATTAAATTATTTAAACTGCAAGTAACCGTAGATTCACTGTGATAATATAAAGATAATAAAGAGACTGTCAATGTTTCGCACATGCTTGTGATAATCTGCTCTGTATTTGTACTTAATGCAGAGACCTTGTAAGACAATCAAATGATCTATTTCTCTAGTTTAAACTTTATAACGTTCTTTGTATTAATTCAGGTCGTTCTTTTGTAAGACATACTTCAGGTTTCGTCCTTGACATGATAAATTCTAATTTCGCCCGCTGTACTCACTTTTTCGTATTTTATGCACTAGGTTAGAACGCTTCTAGTTGTCCGAGGTTCTGCCACCCCGTCCCCTGAGAGCACTAGCTAATATTTATTGTTATGTCTGCCGTATGAAGGGTTGCACTCGGACTTTTGATTAATATTTACTCCTGTGCACTTTGTTGACCAAATTAATAAAATAAACTTTGTTCTGTTTCGTTATTGCGTTGTTACAAGTACCTACCTTCTTATTAAGCCAGTGCTTTGTTTATTCCGGCATCGCTGTATATTGTGATAATTATAATATTCCTAGAATTAAAATGAATTGTAGCTGTTCCTCGTATTTACTGAGTAATTGTTTATCTTCATGCATTTATTCCGTCAGGTTCGTTATGTTTTATTTATTTGACTTTCCTGTTTTCGAATAGTTTTGCCGTTTCAACACTGATCCGTGTATTTAGAGGCGTTAAACATGTCTAGTTAAACCTATTTTATTGTATTTGCAGTCATAAATATGTGGGATCTTGTAGTTCCCAGCATCCTTTATTACAGGGAGTGTTGACAGCATACATTTCATGTCACTATAATGATTGAAATAATTCATCACTGAGCTTCTGCGCGCGACTTCGTCTGCGTGGTATAATGAAGATAATTGATAAAAAGTACTAAAAACTCCCCTAAATCCTTCCTCGGCCCTCAAACTATCTCCATACCTTTCATCTTAAGCGTGAAGAGGTAGGTAACAGACAGACAGACAAGCAGAGTAACTAACACATTTATAATATTAGTACCTAGGGATTACATCCTCGCAGATTCTAGAAAGTCATAGTAGAGCATCATTTATATACGTGAAAGCTACTTATCGACATTATTCTACACATATCCGTCTCTATCGTTAAATTAGAGTGACAGAGAAAAAGTTAAACGAATTTCGATGTTCGTAGTTTGAAAATGAAATGAGGCTAAGCTAGCTGATGCAGCGGAAAGCTCGGATTAACCACCCAGCGCACATAAATCAATTTTACTCAGGATACGTGCTACCAAATTTATTAACAACGTCAGTTGATGCATTTCAAGCGAACGAACGATACTTGATTATGGTTAAAGTAATAGGGGATGGCGGGTGACAGAAGCCTATGGAAGAGACTGGTCAGCAACATTAGGACATGATGTCACGATCCTCAGCATTGAGGGAACGACTGATGATGATGAATAGGGGATAAAAAATCGAGTCTTGGAAGTCCTTTATTTAAGACTCAAACTTGTCGAAGCACGAGTTCTTTTAAACTGGTTAATGACATAATGACTCTTCTATTGAGAAAGACTCGAGTACGTAATTTAAGTATTTAGTCATTTAAGCGATTTGATTTGTAATACGACTTTCCGAGTTTCGCTTCAGACAAATTTCGTGTCAGTATCGAGATATTCGAGATGTCACAACTATTATACTTAACTTACGTTAAAGATAAGGATAACACACATCAAACGAAACGCGTTGAATACAGCCCAAGCTGACCGATCTTCCTTAGTCGCCGTAGTCGGTTCTAAACGCTCCAACGATTCATCCGTGTGTAAAACGGTCAGTGGTTACAGAGGGTCAAGGTTATCGGACGATAGCCGAATGGAGTTCTGACAGGATGCTACCAACCACAAGCCGGCATCATGTCACATCGCGACATGTGTCGTGCGCGGAAAGACCACACCCACTTTTTAAATACTTTAAAATGAGAAGGGTATGTGCATAGGCAAACGTATCTCGTTAAGATATTTCTTACATCATTTAGCAATAGGCAGACCTATAGATCTAGAGATTAATTTATGTACAATGGTACATTAGTAGCAGAGCTGTTGCGTCTAGAACTCTAGACGTCAACCACATATTTGCGAGCAAAAAGTAAGTCAGAGCTCTATATCTTTCTATATCTAACTAGACTTTAGAGCGAACACACTACAAACATTTTCGGCATCTATTCTAGTACTTAGGTCAAATCCTCATTGCATAAAATAATTTGAACTCTGTTAAATGTTTAGATTGTTAAGTGTAATTTATTTTAGTGTAGGTATATTTCTCTCTCTGCACCAATTGTAGATGTCTGTTTGGCCCTATGGTTGACTGGTAGAGAATGCCATTTGGCATTAAGTCCGCCATTTGTACATTTTGTATATACTTTGTGCAATAAAGTTTAAATAAATAAATAAATAAATAATTTATTCCGTTTCACATTATTATTCAAATTTACCTCAACGGCAAATAATTGATTAAGCGGCAAATAAAACAACCGTGTTTGCGGTTATCATTGAAATTAGTATGCCTCATTTGAACTTTGTTTGCCTCTTGGTCATTAGTACACTGATTGTGTGTTCTATTAGTCATCAAATTTTACTGTGAATCACCAATTATTTCATGTTACCGTAACATTAATGTTTTGTAATCCTTAAAAGTCGCTTATTAGTAAAAGTCTGTTGTGGGTTAGTCATAACGAGACGGTGTACAGTAGACAGAACGCTCGAAACTAAATGGCAAGGTCGCTCTGCTACAAAATATAGATTCCTAATTTGTTGGCTTTGTTACCTTCGTCACGAGTCAAGTATAGGTATATCTATCATAAAGCCCATCACAGACGGAGCGATAATACAAGTATATCGACAGATACCGTACGATACGGCATCTGCCGATTACTATTTGACGACATTACTATTTGACAGAGTCCACACACACGAATCTGTAATATATATTATATAATATATATTTCGTCTCTCTCACCATGTAGGTGCTAGATAGGGAGCGATATATATTTTGGTATCGTTGTGTGGTGCTTAGCGATACTCTAAGATATCTGTCGGTATCTGCCGATATCTACTGATATATTATCGCTCTGTCTGTGATGAGCTTAAAAAGTAACAATAAGTGCACCGATCGATTACTACATACCTATAACATACTTTACAAACATGGTACAACTCGCAATGCACCAAACTAAGCAGCACAAACCAAGCCAAAGTGCACATTGCTGTAGCGTACTCCTTGCAGCAAACCGCCAAGATCGCGCACCGCATACTCTCGGGACCCACTGCGGCTACCGAACTTTGTATTAACATTTACGATGCCAGTTTACTTTGCCAACATTTTCCTAACACTAACATTGTAGATTAGTAGGTAATATGTATCATATAATCTAAATAGACCGCCTGTTTGAGACTAAAATGCTTAAGGATGCTGCAACAAAAAAATGGAAAGGATTCTAAGATTTTTTAATCGTTATCTCTCAATAAAGAAGTGGTACGTTCTCTTGAATACACTGAAAATACTAGTCAAGATACTTTCCTCGTGGGTTCTTTTCTTTCCTTTTAAATGTAGATAGTAAAATTAAAGTAGGATATTGTAAAAGGCAAAAAACGTCGTTAGACATCCAGCTTAGTGGAGCCCCAATGCTTGAAGCAGAGCTTTTGAAACTAGTTAATGGGAAGACGGGTAAAAGCTACATGTAGATTGTAATTGACGTGTCTCGCGCTCTGTCTTTTTTACTAATTTTATCTAGAGAATTCTACTATTCATTGATAGTTAAAATTGTCAGTTGCTATGTTTAAAGAACCTTGGGTACGTTTTCTGTTTCTACTCATTTATAGCAAAGAACGGGAGGCGTATTCTGATCACTTCTTTAACCAGAAATGTCACTATCCATAAAAAAATCTAGATCAATTTCATTACCTGTTATTACAAATTACTATCGGAGCACGCCTGAAGACGATACCGACGAGATTTCGGTCGGACTCGTCTGCCGTCTGCCCATAAGTGACATCTTATAAGTAAAGAGGACTAACCAATCACATACGTTCTTCATCTAATTTTAAGCCCCACACACATTGTACAATCTAAAATACATCAGACGTCTAAACCTCAAAGTAAAGTGCTATTACGAACAGTTTGAAATGGCTCCGTCTTGTCCGTACAATTTCATTTCCTATCCGGGTGCTCTATTCTCCATTATTCAAGTGACGGCATGTAAAGGTGCTATTTTGCCGCACTAACACCCTTGCAAGTGCAGCTCGAGTCACATTTCAGGTGACACTATTCCCGTGTACTGTGGGAATTATTTAATAGTCTTGCGTGAGTCAAGAATATGGTGACGAGACACCTATAATGGCAATTTCTTGATCGTTTTGCTTATGTAGACATTTATGCGTCCCTATTATTGTTGCGTATTTTTCAGAAAAAGAATTACACTTTTTATTTTAAATTACAATCATATAAAAATGATATCCTAACACTGCCTAGATACTGCTGGTGGCAGACTAAACCGCAGTGGAATGCTTTACTTTCCACCCCCATCTAAAAGGGGAGAGATACCTTTTGTCAACCTTTCGTCATAGTTCGGCTCAAATCAACCTAATCCTTGCTTAAAAAATTGCTACCCCGTGTGGTGTAATACAATTACAATTGATACTGACTTTAACATCGTAGATTTCATTTTTTTTATATTCTTAAATACCTATTGTTTTGGTACGGTATTTATTTGCCTGGATTTTAATCAAGGTTATGAAATATGCGAAAGATTAAAACAAGTCACTGCTGTAAGCGTTTATTACTCCAAAGTGAATGGCGAAGGGGCAGTTCTTGTCCGAAGATTCCTAGGTAAACAACAACGACAAGTTTTCATTTAAATGCACTCAAGTATACCACGGCCATGTTTTTGAGGCTGTTGGACTCAAATAAAATATGTGACCAAATTGTTAAACGAGATTTAAAACTGGAACTTCAACGCATATCTCTACCATTTTCAACTATTAACAATTTTATCCGCTAATACTTTGCTTTTAATTTTGTTCTGCAAGCTTCCCTGAATAGTGAATATGTACTCTGCCCCGTTTTGGAATTAGGTCACAGTGTCATCCCGCGCCCGCGTAGTCCGCGGACTCGTCCGACGACCGGTCGAGGCATCGACCAACTCGGCCAGGGGGCCGGGCACGGGCCCCATGAATGACTGCTAAATATTTGGGAATGCCGTAATTGGAAACTGGAATTTAAGATTCACCGTTGAGAAAATGGGAATCCACCTCGAATCCACAATAAACTTAAGTACGCAAATAATTCAGTTAAATGCGAGGACTCACGCACCGAGAGTTCCGTAACATTACACATTTTTCGTACGGCTTTGATTATTTTCTTGAGACATATTCAAGCTTGACCGGTCCTTATAAGTTATTGCTGGGAAATACAATTTGCTTTGTAATTAAACAACGCGTGATGTTTAATTTAACTATATTTATCAAAATAAAAAACAAACAGAAGAACCACGTTACGAACAATACAAGTACAAGTATTAATTGATAAAAGGTAGGTATTGAATGTTAAAATGCTAACCTTACAAAATATACATTTTCCTCATCGTAAATGTATACATAATGTTCAAGATACCTATATTTCAGAATTCATTTGTCACAGTATCTTTGACGGTATAAACAACACAAAGTGCCGGGTAGAATGTGTTACTTTCCACGCTTCCTTACAGTAGATAATAAAAACCCCTGTTTACTCTAGCTAGTCAGTAATTTTCTCGCTACAATATGTTCACGTTACCCGGTGAGTTCTGAAGTTCCAAAAGGCGTGTACGGACCAGTTGGACGATCGATCCGATCCTATTCTTGGCGAAATCTTCACATGATCTTAACCTTCCCCTTACGTGACGTGACGTTTAAAATTGGGGCTCCGCTCTACAAAGCAAACGATATCATGTATAATGTCAAAAATAAAGGGTAGGTTTGTTGATGTAGTCTGTATCTTTAGGTATTTAAATAAAAGTAAGCAAACAATGTGTAGTTATAACATTTATTGGTTAACCAACCAAATACAAAACCCCCTTCGGCCGCGTACGCAACCGGAGCTTCGTAACCAGTTGCGATCGAATACTTTTTCGGTCTTGTACGAAACCGATTGCGATCAAAAACTATTTTCTTCTCATACGTAACCAGTTACGATCGAACATTTTTTGTTTTTGTACGAAACCTCTCGACCGTTCGTAAAACCAGCAAAGACTTTCTTATTATAAATTTTAATGTACTAATAATGCACACGTTATACAGGTAATTAAGCCCGTTTAAGCTAACTCTGCACCGTGTTTGACGATGTTTCACATAAACTAACCTTTATACTAGATTAATTTTAGACATATGTAACTTTTTATATTTACATAACCAATTATGTTTACATTTACCTAGACCAAAAATCGGTAATAGTACGTTATTGTTGGGCGAGGCTCGGAAGTAGCTACTTGAGCGCCATTCATTTATTACGTAAGACGATTTAGGGGGGAAGGGGGTCGAAAAATCGCATTTTTTCTTACAAGGGGGAGGGAGGGGGTTTTCATAGTTCTTACGTAAGATAATAAAGATGCGATTTTTTTAATTTCTATGCAATGATGACGTTTAAAATAATACTTCCATAATATATGCTATCAAACACGGTGCAGAGTTAGCTTAAACGGGCTTAATTACCTGTATAACGTGTGCATTATTAGTACATTAAAGTTTATAATAAGAAAGTCTTTGCTGGTTTCATGAACGGTCGAGAGGTTTCGTACAAAAACAAAAAATGTTCGATCGTTACTGGTTACGTATGAGAAGAAAATAGTTTTTGATCGCAACCGGTTCCGTACAAGACCGAAAAAGTTTTCGATCGCAACTGGTTACGAAGCTCCAGTTGCGTACGCGGCCGAAGGGACAAAACCGCATGGATCAGTCACTGAACGACCTAATTTTAACCTACTTTATTTGATAATGTAATGTTTTCATCTACCCTCAACTGGCTTAAAAAGCCATTTGACGGTAGATTTTATTTACTTTTATTTAAATACATAAAGACACAGAGTATAAGAAAGATAAGTCTTCATTAATGTTTATAAAATGATCTATTTCTATCATACATTTATAGTTGGATTGGTCCTTTATTAAATTAGCTGTAAAGAGATGTGTTGATGTAATACTCTGTGCCAAAAGTGCAAATCCGACATAGTGCGATAAATGGACAGCGAGCGGGTGAGAGCTCGCCTTTGAAACTCTTTTAAAAACTCCGAAATCCAATCTACTCCATCAGTCCGCATGAAGTGCTGAATCCTGAAAGAGACAGGGTTGCCAGGCGTAATTTGAAGGTGTCACCCAAATAGTCTATTTTGTATTGAAGCTAAATATGACTCGTTTATTCTGATATATTGTACGCGTAAAGCGTCAAAAATGCCAAACTTTCCTCCAAAAGTTCTTAGGAACTACATAGTTCAAAATGCTCAAATTTCCAGTTAAAACGATATTTGAAGCATTTAGATTAAAATTGCGTTGTTTTGAAATATATGCATACTCGTATATGTATCTAATGTATCGATCATTTAAGCTTAGTCTTCAAGTAGCGTTTGGTAGGTGTTCTATATATTTTTCATCGGTACGATAATTCTGACAGTTATGTAACGATAATTCACTTCCACCCTAGCAACCCTGGAAAGAGATGTGAACAATAGCCGCAATAGTTGTTAGTGTGCGGAAATTACAGGGAGCGGGATCGAGGCCCCGGGTCTCGGGAAACAAGTCGATTTCGGAATTGGTCCGTTCGATAGTTTTGATTGCTTCCCTTGTAATGTACTTGTCAACTTTTTATGGCATCGCTGTTTGTTGAATCTTGAACATTAGCTTAGTTAGGTACATGTGTTTGTTGGTTTATGGTTGGTTACGATACGTGTGCGGTGTGCGCGATTAGTGGAATTACAATAAGACAAGCATAGTGGATTACACGTGTGTGAATTAGTTTCAGGTATATTTGTTTATTTGTATCAATCAATTAGCAGTTAGCACCAACAATTAAACCTTTTTCTTGTCTTTATGTATTGTTTCTTGACTTGACTTCTTTAGTTCGAGGGACATTTTGATTTGGGCTTCATTGGCATGATCTATGTGAATTTATTTTTGTTTAAATAGAGTAATGCAAATAAAGCTTGCATTGAAAATGTTTTCCATTGATAAATACTTTTTTAATATATTTATAGACGAATGAGAGATAGACATTAAAAAAGATATGTACGCAAATAAAGAAAGGTATGTAAGGATAAACTAACAATAGAGGTACATGTTTCACTTTTTATTAGTAACAAAAGTTTTTATTAGTAACTTACAATATATTGGATACCCTCACTTACGAATGTAACGATACCAAGCCATTTTAGCCATTTCAGAGAAAGCTTTCTGATGTAGCTGCAATTCTATACGGACTTGTTAGGTAGTTTAGCCACCGCAGTTACCGCGATCATACCGTTTTCGTAATGCGACCGGACAGCGATCACAGATTAACTATCTAGGTCACTGTGCCAATGAGACCGGCGAATTTTATTGAATTTCACACTCAAACTGTCAACAATTTTAGGGGATATCTTATAAATTTACATCGGCGTTACTTTATCGATTATCGCTTCGAAGTTTTTTAAACCACAACGCATTTTAATAATTGTACTGTCCATGTAAGTATATATAGCTAATTCATCGGTGATATCAGTACATCAAGTTTTTACAGGTTTTAACCGTGCTGCTCTTTTCCTGTAGAATTCCCGTAAGTGCCTACATGTATACGGCTAAATACACTTGAACTTATTTTGTCTTTTCTCAAATACAGTGTGGTTGTGTCAAGAATATCCCGTACAAGATAGACTCGAGCAATGTACAAGTTATACACAGTTTACCAAGTGCTCTCTGCGAAACAAATTTTCATTACCGACGGGAAACAGACCGTGTTCGCCATTAGTATTAATAACGCTTGATTTGGCCTGCAATCCCTGTCGATGACCAGTCACCCTGACCTCTCTCACTCACCTGGTCTCAATAGATGCGATTAGACATGTAGTAATCAACAAGAGCTCTCCCTTGATTGGTCGAGATAACTTAGATTGTTTTCTTCCCTGGATTTGTTTGTATTAACGTGTATATTGTTTTGTTTCAGGTAAAGCGGATGTCTCTTCTTAATCAACGTTTAAGAATTCTCTGAATACAAAAGTCTGGTAAAGACAATGGACACAATTGACACAAATTACTCAGACATGAGGTACCACTTTATCAATGACCATTCCTATGCAGTGCCTTATTCACAACCGACAAAATAGTAGGACATACTCTCTCTGAGAAAGAGACATTCTTACATTAATCATAGACACAGTGTTTGTTTCTACTTTTAGGAATATCGATGCGCAATTGTATTCAAAGGAGGAATACCAACCACCTCTTTGTTTGTTTATGTGTATGTTCAGATTGAATAGGAACCCGCTGTTGTGAATGCCAATGTGACACATGATACTCCGTCTTCAGTAGTAGATGCACATCAAAATAAATAAAAGGTTTGTGCGGTGACTCTTACACGTTTTTTAGCAAAGTTGACAAATTGTATTTACAAATAATGTTATGTACCTACGCATCTAGAAGATTAGGTTTGGCTATGTGCGAAGGACGTGGTGAGGGAAATACAAAAGCTGTTAACGCACAGTCTGGGATGTTTTGTTTTGTAGGAAGACATTTTTCAGGTGTCAAGTGTCTACTAGTTTTTCCCATACTCGCCAGGGAATTTAGTGTGAATCAAGTTTTGCCAACCGGAGTGCAATGACGAAATATTAGGACCACACAAATGGATACTTGCCTAATGTTCCGTATACGAGTATAGTTCAAGTGGGAAGTGTTATCTATTGGAAACAAGTAGACGCTGCTACATAAAAATGTTTTCCTTAGTTGACATCGGATCCAATCGCGTCTGACTCCTTCTGGATTCATTTGAACGATCGCCCACGGCCTATTCGGCTGTTAATGTCCCAAGTGTTTTATTCGCACAAGCTCACGCCTTACGATTGCCTCCTTTGGGGATTATTCAATGACAGAGTATCGTAATACCTGCCGATACAAAAACCTTTGTTTGTCTATACGTTATATAACTATATGGTTTACGTCCTTCTTGTCCATTTCTTTGTTAGGAAAGATAAATGACTTGATAGATTATGGTGTTATTTAAGGTTAAGATGTTGTATTTATAATATCATTACATTAGTCTTATATCTGGCTTAAGCTATATTTACCTACCTATTTGTTTATTCTGTTGTGTTTTGTCATTGCATTTGGATACTTGTTTATACGACCATCACATTGGCATGCCTTTCCCCATTTACTTGATGTTGACTAGCGCAGCATTCCTTTTCAATAGCTCTTCATTAATGCTATATTAAACTCTATTCAAATATATGTTTTAAGTACATAGTTTTTAGAACATTAATAAAATATGAGAGCGAAAACAAACATCTTAAATAAAATCAGCTTTGAAGCAAGTTCAAAGAGCTTCCAGACGATCGGTAAATATGCAAATTTAAGGTCTACGCTCGTACGTACGTACCTAAGATTTATTTTAAAGGGTTGTTCAACCTAAGCCTCTGAAGCCCTGACAGAATGTCATTACCCCGCTCCCACGCACTAACCACTGAGTTTCGAAACTTACACTTAATTAACCTTGGTGTTATTCGATGAAACGTCTTTTCGAGGAACACTAGAGAAACAGTTCATCTGGAAAACATACCCTGTCTATACTCGAAAGCTTTGGGAAATTGCTTCCTTTTTTATGCAGGATTATTTGTTTTAATCACACACAGTTCGTTGGAGAAGTTGATAGAGGTCACAGAATCATCATAAGAGGTTCTATCCAGACTCTCATCTTGATCATTTATTTTGGTTAGTTGCCGTAAGCAGTGTCCATTGTCCAAATCTATTTTTCATACATTAGAGTCGACATAGTGCATTTCTAAAGTAAAATTACTCGATACCTACCATCCTAGAATTTAAGTTTACAGGAGCAAGGTGAAAGGGTAACACACAGACAGGTGAAAGTATCTATATCTAACCGCTACTTAACTACTACTTAATAATAATAACATAGAACAATTATTGCTTTGCTATTCACAACCTTTCGCTATTATCATTCATTGCTACACGTCGATTTGTTGACTGACTTATAACATAAATCATATCATGTAAATGTGTAAATACTTAACATTCATTCGCTATATAAGCTTATGGGAATAGCGTCAACGTTTCGTCACGTTCTCGTCACGCCCGGCCACGTGACGTGACAGCTAAACGTGTCACGGACGTGACGGGAAAAAGCGCCGTCAAAAATTATGTGTGTTGGACATGTGGCAGGTTAGAGTTAATTGGCTTATCGAATGCTGTAGCCCGAAGGAAATCGTAGGTTAATCAGCTTGTTTTACTTTAAACTTCTTGTTAAATCGTTCACTGAGACGTACAGTGGTGACAACAACTACTCTCGAATACTTAACTACTTATTTGGTTCTCTTCTCTTAATATTATTTTGAATGATGTGTGATTAACTTATTACAAACATGTATGATACTAAGCATTATATAGCTAAAGAAATTGCAATACGACGTTTTTTTCTGTCGTGCAATGTATGTACCGCCACTATACTTTAGTCATATTCCTTATTTCAATTGATTACTGATGGGAACACAAACTAATATCCGTGCAGTTCGTTTACAATTCGCACATGGTAAATTACTTTTTACCCTAAGCAACTACCAATTTTCAATTTAAACCAGTGGAATTAATGTTAAACGCTTCATCTCTACTCTACTAAACGGATTCGCCAGGTTAATCTTCGCTTATTTATCTTTAGGCCAGGGCCCTTTGTTACGTAAATCACTTTGCTTTTCATATTTTAGCGCCGTGTTTTCACATCCGTGCAAATAAATGAGCGTGCATTATTTTAGGGCCTAAACTGTGTGTTTGTTTACCTTTCATAGTTTAAAGTTTATGGTACATGTTATGCATGGCGGTGATGATGTAACTTTTTTTGTTATTGATACCTGCAACGGCTGCAACATGAACGCTTCCTATAAGAACATAATTAATTAGTGAAATTAAATCCAATTCGTGCCTTCGCTTGTAGATTCGATTTGCAAATCAAACAAAATGAATTCACACGTAACTTTCATTCTCATTACACTGTGCAGGAACCGTTACAAATTCAAAACCGCAACAAACAACGCGTAACCTTATCGTCATGACATTACGGTTGATTTTCAATTGCTCCGACTGCACTCAAATACGCTCGTGTGCATTATGAATGAAGTATGGACATCGTTATCGTGAATGTGTTAAGTGAAAATTTAAATATATGCTCGTTTCCTCAGTTTATCGGGCATGGACGTGACAGTATAACGGTATTATCGGTTACGTAACCGGAAATCTGCGTAAAACGGTAATGCTATTGTAAGTTGAAACATGACCGACAGTTTGACTATATTGACTAGCGCGCATTGTTTTAAGTGTTTCTGAATTAACCATCTGGAATGCTATTGAATATGGACTGGCATGGACGATGAGTTAATATTTATTACGATAATGTGATCATGAACCGGATCAATATCTAATTTTCATTGAAGTACAGAATTTTGCACAATCAAGGTGAAATACACAACACAAATAACACAATACACATCACTCTTCATCATCATTTTTTAAGTCTGCCGCACTAAATGTATTTTAAATACCTTGTTCTCGTACAATATCGTGGGCCATACTGAAAGTTTCTGGATTCTGATACATGAGACGACTTATTTTATCTAAGTGGCCAGTTCCAGGAATTTTCAGTATGCCACAAGTATCAATAGGATTATACAACTGAATGAGATTTCAAAATTAGCTATTGCACTTACGTATGTTGAAGTGTATATTATTATTACGTATTTTTAATGTCCTTGCGTGTCCTGCCTTAATAGGTACAGATAGCTGTTTTTATTATACATATATAGGAAGTTATTATATTTTTTCTATTCACAAGGATATAGTCTCAATAAAAATCATTTTTTTTATATAAGGTTTCTTTCGTGTATGACTTTTATGAGATACTTTTGCAATCTCATCAAAGAAAATCATATTTTACAGAATTCAACGTTTCTAAACAGAAAAATAAAAATCAAACCTTTATCATTGAAAAGGCAATAGGTACCTTCTTAAATCGCGGAAACTAAAGGCTCCGTCACACATGAGCGTTTTCAAAGCGCGGCGTGAGCGGGGCGCGATGCGAGCGTGACGTGAGCGCGTCGCGCGCTCGATCTGCGCTTGGACGCAGCGGTCCGCCGGCGCGCCGCGCGCGCGACCCGCTTTGATCACGCCCGCGTAGTCACACATAACACAGCACAGCGCGTGTTGAGAGCGGTCACTCGATTACTGAACGTTGGACGTTGGAAAGCATGATCATGGACGTTGAATAGTTTCACGAGCGTTTTGTAGCCTCAGCAGTATATTGCGACAATACTGCCGACTGCATTACTGCAGCAAATGTCAAATACGATGACGACGATACGAATTTTTGATATTTGCCTCAGTAATTCAGTCGGCAGTAGTGCATGCTGCAATACTGCTGCAGTATAGCTGCCGAGTGCCGACTGCATTACTGCCAAAAATGTCAAAGTTGATGTATTTTTAACCGCCTTCAAAAAAAAGGTTCTCAGTTTGACCCGTATGTATGTTTGTTCGCGATTATCTCGCGTTTGGCTGAACCGATTTTGATGCGGTTTTCAGAAAAGTGTTTGTTACATTCTGGAGAAGGTTTTAGTATACATAAATCTGACCTGATGCTGAACCCTGGCTGTACCTAGTGGAAGTCAGGTTTGGTGCAACATAGGCCCACGCTATTTTGGTCATCCGTCACATCATGATGAGCACTTGGGAGAGCAGTACCCAAGATAGAGCTGATGCTGAACCCTGGCTGTACCTAGTGGAACTCAGGTTTGGTGCAACATAGGCCCACGCTATTTTGGTCATCCGTCACATCTTGATGAGCACTTGGGAGATCACTACCCAAGATAGAGCTGATGCTGAACCCTGGCTGTACCTAGTGGAACTTAGGTTTGGTGCAACATAGGCCCACGCTATTTTGGTCATCCGCCACATCTTGATGAGCGCTTGGGAGAGCAGTACCCAAGATAGAGCTGATGCTGAACCCTGGCTGTACCTAATGGAACTTAGGTTTGGTGCAACATAGGCCCACGCTATTTTGGTCATCCGTCACATCTTGACGAGCACTTGGGAGAGCAGTACCCAAGATAGAGCTGATGCTGAACCCTGGCTGTACCTTGTGGAACTCAGGTTTGGTGCAACATAGGCACACTTTGTTTTGGTTAACCGACTTGTCGTCGTGTACCTGTTGCAGAGTTCCACTAGGTGGTCATCAAGATGTAACGGATGACCAAAATAGCGTAGGCCTATGTTGCACCAAACCTTAGTTCCACTAGGTACAGCCAGGGTTCAGCATCAGCTCTATCTTGGGTACTGCTCTCCTAAAGTGCTCATCAAGATGTGACGGATGACCAAAATAGCGAGGGCCTATGTTGCACGAAACCTTAGTTCCACTAGGTACAGTCAGGGTTCAGCATCAGCTCTATCTTAGGTACTGCTCTCCCAAGTGCTCATCAAGATGTGACGGATGACCAAACTAGCGTTGGCCTATGTTGAACCAAACCTGAGTTCCATTAGGTACAGTCAGGGTTCAGCATCAGCTCTATCTTAGGTACTGCTCTCCCAAGTGCTCATCAAGATGTGACGGATGACCAAAATAGCGTTGGCCTATGTTGAACCAAACCTGAGTTCCATTAGGTACAGCCAGGGTTCAGCATCAGCTCTATTTCAGGTACTGCTCTCCCAAGTGCTCATCAAGATGTGACGGATGACCAAAATAGCGTGGGCCTATGTTGCACCAAACCTGAGTTCCACTAGGTACAGCCAGGGTTCAGCATCAGCTCTATCTTGGGTACTGCTTTTCCAAGTGCTCATCAAGATGTGACGGATGACCAAAATAGCGTGGGCCTATGTTGCACCAAACCTGAGTTCCACTAGGTACAGCCAGGGTTCAGCATCAGCTCTATCTTGGGTACTGCTCTCCCAAGTGCTCATCAAGATGTGACGGATGACCAAAATAGCGTGGGCCTATGTTGCACCAAACCTGAGTTCCACTAGGTACAGCCAGGGTTCAGCATCAGCTCTATCTTGGGTACTGCTCTCCCAAGTGCTCATCAAGATGTGACGGATGACCAAAATAGCGTGGGCCTATATTGCACCAAACCTGAGTTCCACTAGGTACAGCCAGGGTTCAGCATCAGCTCAGATTTATGTATACTAAAACCTTCTCCAGAATGTAACAAACACTTTTCTGAAAACCGCATCAAAATCGGTTCAGACAAACGCGAGATAATCGCGAAATACATACATACGGGTCAAACTGGGAACCTTTTTTTTAAGGCAGTTAAAAATGTTTTTTTTTTCTTCTATAAAATGACCTGTTTGATATTTCCTGCAGTAATGCAGTAAACTACGTACAGAAGGTGTTAGATTAGATTAAAAAACTATTTTAGGCAATAATTGCTTCTTTAGAAAGATCGGTGCGGGCGCGTTGTGAGCGCGGCGCTGGCGGGCCGCGAGCGTGATGTTGGCGCGACGCGCGCGTTCCGCCGGCGTCCGCAGAGCGCGATGCGGGCGGGACGCGAGCGGCCCGCCAGCGCCGCGCGCGCCGCTTTCATCGCGCCCCGCTCACGCCACGCTTGCAAAACGCCTATGTCTGACGGAGCCTTATGCAACATTTTCTATTTGCGGTAAATAGTAAACGGCCGCCATTCAATTGAGGTTTTCGCATCCTTTCTCTTAGGGGTCATCCATTAATTACGTCACACGAATTTCTAGGTTTTTTACCCCTCCCCCCTCCTTGTCACACTTGGTCACATTTGGCAAACCCCTCCCCCCTGGTGTGACGTCACATTTCTTCAACGAAATCGGCAAATATTCATTTAATATTATATCAAAATATTTTTGACAAAAGAAATATTAGTAATTTTATAACCTTATTTATCGTTTCAAAAACTTGTTATTTAAATGTATATTAGCGTATAAAATAATTTAAATACATTTTCGGTTACTGATGAAGTTAAAGTGACGTCACAAAGTTTGTGACTGCTCCTCCCCCTTGTCACAACATGTCACATTTTCTTGACCCCCTCCCTCCCCCTAAACGTGTGATGTAATTAATGGATGACCCCTTATTGGCTTTACTTTAGTGTGTGAAAGTTAACTGGATCGGAATTGAACCGAGATTACATTGTCGTTTTTGTTTGTTGCCGGAAAAGTAAATTTAAATTGACGGTTGGTAGTGAAGTATCCGACCGATATCGGATATCGAATTTTAATGTTTTCGCACTCGTGTATAAATTTGTTAAGTACAAATTTTACTTGAAAAAATGTACCTACGTTGTTGTTATTTGTTGATGTTCTGAATAAATTGGAAATTTGTTGCATTAAAGATCAAACGCTACAAACTAACATCTTTCAGTTTATTTTCAAAGGTTTTATTCACGATCAATCGAATAAAATTGAGGACTCGAAACTGGAATAGGCCAAGAATACTTACTTATTTAATTACATATGAAACAAATAACAATATTATAAAATGTACTAGTTTATCAAAACAATAGAAACGATGATCGATGGACTTGGACAAACATCCGATCTCGTGTTTACGTTACGACCACAGCACGAAGACGTTATTGAGTGCGAACACGATGAGACGCCGCCGAGATAATATAATATTTGACAATTCATCTTATATTTTTTGCAGGTTTCTATTATAATTATTGTAGTCGCAATATAGTTTAACAAAACAATAGCAGTTCGACAGACTTGAACAAACATCCGACCTTGTGTTTACGCTACGGAGACGGACGACATGAACAGACGTTATTGAATTGAACGCGGCAAACACGACAAGACGTCTGCTGCACGCCGCCGAGAAAATATAATATTTGACACATTCATCTTATATTTTGTACCTATAGGTTTCTGATACTATAATAATTGTTATATTTGATAAAGATAATTATTATTTAAAGATTTTGATTATTTATAATATAGGTACAGGTTTAATAACAGTTGCCTAATGTAATAGTGTAGGTATGGAATTTAACGCCGCGGACGTGGGCTGCACGTCGCACTCGCAGATAGGTAGATAATATTATATTCGAAGAATTTATCACCTTTCTTGTAGTTTTCTATTACGGTATAATTACTGGGATTGCAATAGTTTATCAAAATAATTACAGCAACGCTCGGTATATTTGAACGAACATCCGTTACGCGACAACCACAGACCAGCTTTTCTGTGGCGACAACATACGTATTGAACGCAGCTACGAGCTTTATAAAGAAAACATGAGATCTTTTTCCTACATTTTTTATGGCTACGTTTCTACAAAATACAGACGGCTAGTACAGTCCTTGGATGAATATTCAAGATATTTAGGGCGTTGTTTTTATGTCGTTACCCTCAGGAAATATTGTTAAAAGAAAAGATGCTCGTAGTTAACGTTTTTGTAAATGAAAGACCGCTGTACCGATCCAGAATTTAATCTGATAAAAGTTGTTGCGACTTATCCTCCCAATGTGGAATAATCGGTGGAGAATGAGAAGCCGAACGTTCATCCGAACGTTCAAAACATTAGAACATTCGCCCTCTAGTGTTTGTACTGTTTGTATAACTCTTTGGTCGTGGGGTATAGAGATCCTTACTCTTCTTCTTCCTCGCGTTACTCCGGCATTTTGCCAGGCTCCCTGGGGTCATCACGACAACTAATCCCAAGAATTGACGTAGGCACTAGTTTTTACGAAAGCGAATGCCATCTGACCTTCCAACCCAGATGGGAAACTAGGGCTTAAGTTTCAAGTTCAAGTTCCAAAAAACTCATTGGTACGAGCCGGGGTTTGAACCCGCGACCTCCGGATTGAAAGTCGCACGCTCTTACCGCTAGGCCACCAGCGCTTAGATAGAGATCCTTATTAGAGGCAATATACAATCCAGATTTTGTTTATGCTTCTGACTATGGAAAACTATATATATTGCGTAGTCCCATTGAATTTCAAATAAGCCTGCGAAATATTATTTACATCGCTTGCGTCTAGGGAAATCTGCGATATTCTACGAAAGCCCTGTTCGAGGCCGTCTCATTGACAGAGTTCAGCCAAATGTGTCACGTAATGTGTTAAGTTTTATGTAAATAGGTACTTTAGTAAAATACTTAAGTAAGTCCCTAAACAGTTCAAGGCGGGGGTTTTGAGAGTCAAACATACAATTGTTGATGTATGTTTGACTAAGGACTAAAAGATTACGAATTAGGGAATGCAAATCGGTTATTTTCGGTTATTTTTTGTATGGAAATTATCGGTTATTAACCGAAATCGGTTAATAACCGATAATTTCCATACAAAAAATAACCGAAAATAACCGATTTGCATTCCCTATTACGAATCAGGCAGTGTAATTAAGAGAACTATCCTGAATACTAATTAAAATTAGACGCAAGTAATTAGACATTAAATTTGACCTGTTCCTTTGAAACAACAGATGGGAAGACAGAGGGCAGGAAGGAGGTCAGGACAACTGAGCAGAGGAAGCCGCAGAAGAAAAGTCTAACTCTACAGTGACGTGGTGTCAAAATGTCAAATAAGTCAAAGAACACATGCGAGAAACATGATGGAAGATAAATACCGTAAAACGGGGTGAAATGACACGATTTTCAACTTCAAGGATGATTTTCGCCAATAATCCAATTGATAATAGTAATAATTTTGATATAATTTTTTGAGTCTTGGTTAGTTCTTCAATTTTGCATTTGTGAAATAAATTTTTACCTACCCAATTCAGAGAAAATCAAAGAAAACTACCTGTTTTCTCCATATCCTTAAAACGGGGTCGATAGACACAAGAAAGGGGTGAATAGAAAAATTAAGTTTTAGCTGTCATAGGCATCGAATTTGGTCATTATTATGTGGATACTCTATTGGCAAATGGTATATATATCTGTTAAACAGCTATTTAACACATAATTATTTTTTCGTGTCTTTTAACCCCCAAGGCGTGTCTTTACACCCCTTTGTTGTATCTAATCACCCCCTATGGCGTAACTGTTCACCCCATATGCGTGTCTACTCACCCCATTATCACGTAAATTTGCTTGTTATTGGTTTTTTGCAAAAAAATGCTTTATTATAGAGAAAATTAGTGATATTATTTAGGTACTACAGATACTATATTACCAGGTTAGCTAACTTTTACTTAGTTAATGTCAAAACATTTACCGCTAGAACAAAGTTCAGACAGGCTTCATTTCTTACCTCAGCGAGACCTTACTTTAGAGTAAAAAAAATCTAACTTTTAGGCAGTTTGATTAAGTTCTTTCGGTATCAATGTAGAGAATAAATAGTCTACTTTATACGCATTCCAAAAAATCTAATTTTAGAGATGTACGTTTTTAAATATAACAACTTGAAAGAAAAAGTTCAAAATTTCTCTATTCACCCCGCGATTTCTGTTCACCCCGTTTTACGGTAATAGAGTGTTAGTCAAGTTAATGATGATGAGTCTTTTCATAATATCAGTCTAAGTCGCTTTTAAATGTAGGTTTTGAAAAAGCTTGATTCATCATCGATTAATTGCACTGTCACGTTCATGCGCGTGAATTATCGCTCCCAACAAGTGTATCATTAATAGCTGTCCGCTGCGTTAGAAAAAGCACAAAACGGTGACAAATTGAAGACAAGTCCTGACCTATAGTAACCAGTCCAACCAGCGGATGCTCCCATTTTGTCGCCTTTGTTCCTATGTCATATTTTACGTCCGTCAAATAGATTATCTCGTGTGCTGGCATGTACTCATTGCTCAACGAGCAAGCGAGTCGAGCACTAAGGCGGACTTGTTTAACTCTGTGACGCCACAACTGTAAGGGTCGGAGCGAACTGCATAAGCATCCAGTGTGGCTTGGCATATAGTTTAGCAACCATAATGTTTTGTCAGATCGACTCGTCTACGCCGTTGGGGGTTGGAATGGAATAGTAGCCCTGTGTTTTGTTTGGCACGACTCGCACGTTTTTATCCGCCACTGTCACGAGCTGTCCGTTGAATTGAAAACTGGGTCAAACTTCAATGTAAGTAAATTAAAATCCCCAGTGCAGTGTTTATTTTCATATGGATATCGTGAATTGGGCTTTCATTTCGCAACGTTATTAAAAGTTGTAGCTTTAGGGTAGATATCTCGATAACTATTACATGCATTAAATACATTTACATGTACATATATTGCAAAATCCCATCTGAAGACAATTTATTAAAGTTGAAAAAAATGTCGCCAAACAATTAAGAAACGCGTCGTAAGAGTATTAAGTCTTTATAGCCTTATAGGGGATTGATTTAGAATACTCATATCATACCTGTACTATTGATACTGTATAAAATAAAGAGTCGGCTTCCATAGAAATCTGCCTTCTTACCAAGCTATAGCTGTTACTTTGCCAACCCAAAGAGATTCATTTACAAGAAGACGGCAAAGGCACTAAGAACAAAATTCCTCAAACGCGTTACTCTAGCGAGGGCAAGAACGCTTTATAACACCCATACATCCAATCTCGGGCTCCTCTATAATGCAGCTTCGTATGAATAACGTTAAGAATTTAGATTGCTTTCGGCCCCTGCAAGGAATTTGGTCAGTTTGATTAATTTGTCCTCGTGTTCCTCGTGATTGCTGTTTGTGTGCTGTTGGGCAACTTCGCTGCTAACTGGGGCGGTGACTCTTTAGTTGAAGTTTGGACAGTAAAACTAAATTGTGTTAAATTTTGAGATGGTTCCAGAAGAAGTTGTCCATTTTCTCATTCTAACTTGGTAGGTAGTAGGTACCTGTGGATAAAATGTAATTGATTTTGTGGTAGATGAATGTGTGCTGGTTCTTTTACACACCAAATATTTTTACCATTCGAACCATTGAAATACGCCGATGATACCTTATGTACGGTTATGAATGTTACGATATTTTAATCTCGCGATGTTAAAACGTCAAACACCTACATATTTTATCACGTGGATATTAACGTCTCCCATCACACGCCGGCTAGTATGTAAAAGTACCTATGTGTTTTTAAAATTCCTGAACCTAACGTAAATCATTTTATGTTTTATTACTTGTTGGATTCCTTTATTTTCCTTCTATAATTCCGCTCGTGGGAAAATAATATTCTAGGAAAGTTAATTTGATGCACGTCATAACATCATTAAACCGCATAATGTGGTCATCAATTATTTACATTGGATAATAACATAATATAACACCGTTTCCACGGCTCGCTTTATAATCTCTACCGATTATCTGTCATGATTGTGAATGCGATGATGGCCGTTTATCTGAATAAAGCGTTGCTTAATATAAACGCTTCTAAAGCGGGTTTTCTATTTATCATTATCACAGTGGGAGAACGGCATGGTTACATTTATTGATTTCATAAATATCTTTTAATATAAATGATTCATTGTAAATTTCACTGATAGCGTCACTCGTAAACTCACTTAGTTGAAAACATAACTCCTTATCTCTTATGTCGCGGAAAGACTCCTCCCTCCACACCACAGCTGGTGCAACTTAGGTGAAACGTCGGAATTTAAGGTAAAAACAATGAAAATACATCGCGGTAGACCCGTTTGTGTAATTAAATATGTGTACAAAGCGCGAGAGTTTAAAGTGTTATATAACAGGCACGAGGAAAGCTTCGGTAGCTAGATCAGTTGCTAGTTAAAACACCACACCACCACCACAGAATGCTATTAATTGTGACGTCCCACGGTCAAAGGTACCTTATGGCGGGTATGGAGTTATGCATACCCCAGTAATCTACAATAAATAAGCTATCGATAACACAAAAGATCAACCTTCTAGGTTGCGTAGTTACAGAGATATGATTTTTTGAAAATAATGTTGTGAAATGAGCAACTTTACGATAGAGAAGTTTTAAGTTTAGCCGCCTAAAAAACTATGTTCCTGAAGTAAGTTACATAGTTGACTACAAATAATAATGCCTTATATATCTGAGATTAAAAAAATATTGCGACTTGTTCTGTAATGCAAATAGAAACTTTTGATATCGACTGATTTATGTGTATACTAACCAATCTCTTGAAAATAAAGTTTTATTTCATTTTCACGATTGATTGCAATGAGCTCTCAAGATTTAAATTTTATCTATTAGAAAACGACACTGACAGACAGTTTAAGCAAAAAACAATACCGATTTAGAGGTGAAAATGTATTTTCTGACTTTTTCATATAAAATCACAAAATTGAATATTTTTACTTTTAATGTGACACACAATCAATTTTTCTGAGCACATATGAAAGAAATTCTGTCATTCAAATGAAATAAATCCTAAAACCCCAACTAAATACTATATTTAACCCCTTATGCCACTTTAAACTTACATAACAATAACAGTATTTGCTCCATACATTTACGAAAAGGTACCTTATGGAAATAAATCTAATAATACATCACTACAAAATATCAATCATATTATAGTTTATCTTTTATGAATAGAAAATATTAATTTACATTAAACTGCCCCCAATTTAATTAGTTCTTCGTCATAATAATCTTAAAAAAGACCAATAATTTGTATGTAATGAAAAGGTACCTTGTGGTCAAGTTACATGATGAGGCATGATGATGATGGAACAGTTAGGATAAACTAATAATATTTTGGGGTTAAGATGGTATAAATCGTCTATTTCTTATCAATAATATATTTCGGTTGCTATTGAAGATAAGCGGCATTGAGGTTCAATGACCTCAGATATTCCATAAGGTAATGCGTCGGGTATTGGCATTTTTCAGCAAACCAATGGCTGATTTACTGCATGCGACCAAACCAAATGAAGATTATTCTAGTTAAGAAAGACTTGACGAGAGTAACTTTGGTATAATAGCAGTCTACTTGGATTTGTGTCGGTCTATGTACGGTTATAATATTTGCGAGGCGCCCCAACCAGAACTGAAATTATCAAATTAGTTTTGCAGAATGCTAATACAGTTCTCTACCAAACTTCTTTTCCCGTATTGACTAGTTTTTTTGGGAATTTTCAATCTTTTTTCCATAAGGTACCTTTTCTACTAAACTCTGAGACGACATTACTAGGCTTATAACTAACTTATAACAAAAATAAAAACAGGTAAACAAACGTTACGCATTAAGGTTTCAGATCACACAATAAAAAAAAATTGAGCATTTTTTCACCTCTTTACAAAACATTTAATATCTCCGAAACTAGAAACCCTCATAAGGTACCTTTTCCCGTGGAACGTCACAATTAATATAATACTAGATAGTGGCTATGTGAGCTGTACACCTCGCGTTAAGCTTCTTAACCTTAATTTGTTTTTAATAAAAAATACTTCGTTGAGTCATTATTACATCGAACTCACAATGGTCGGTAGTACCATAGACCCTTTGTGGCACTTAAGTCCTTTATGCCAATTTTCACCAATTTTAAACATTTTCCAAAAACGAAACGTCCTCTGTGCGGACTGTGCGTATTTTCTATTATGTATCAATTGGCCTAATGAAACTAAGCCTGTGCCCTGCCCTGCTGGCGATTTATTGTCGCACGCTGCCGCGTAATTAAATTCACGGGCAGGACGCGACGGATCGCGATAAATGGCCAGGAAATATCCTGGAAATACCCACAACTAACGGACATCGGTTCCAGCCGCGTAGGAAACAGCAGGTCCGCTACGAACAAGATCATGGCCTGAGGTTGCAATTGGATACACGTGAATATCACATGAGGATGGATGTTGACTTTCTTATTCATGTCCGAGACGACATGAACGAAAACTAACCTAAATCCTGTGCGACCGGCCTGCTATATAATATATTCTGTTAAAATAATAGCCGCGACATGTCGGTACTCTGTATTTCGCTAAGATCCCCACGTCCCAGGCTATGCCAAGTGTGGGGATCACTGTACTGCCTCTCTTGTAATATCAATTTATGAAATAAATATGTTTTGAATTTTGAATTTGAATTATTCTGTTATCAATTTTTCATTGAGCTTCTAAAGACGGTGGAGTAACGCATTTACTAAAACTACTTTATTTCACGTTCTGACGTTCGATCGTGTCGTGGGTGACGTGGCATTAGCAGGCGTGGCTGACTCCGCGATTTCGTCGCTTTGCTACAGGTAGCTAAAAGTACATCCGTTCCGCACCAATTTTGGGGAAAGCCATAAGCCGCGCGTGGCGCTGTCGCCACCTAGCGGCCATATCTGTGCTGATCGTAACAGACGTGTTTTGTTAGAGAGTGAGTCTTCTGTACCTAGTACTATTATTTATTCTGTGGCATTAGTAAATGGTTAGTCAAATGGTGTTTAGAGGTGCTATCCCAATGAAGTCAAACGCCATCAGGTTGGTACATAAAGATTATTATACCTATTACTTGTCTCTGGTTAACTGAACCAACCCCATCTGCATATCATGCACACGCCTATCGTTGCCATACACATGTCAAGGGCGGAGCAGGCCCCGTAGACCCCGTAGGCCCGGAACGAAACGCAACTCTCACTGTCACACTAATATGGAAGAGTGATAGAGAGACACACAGCGATTCGATGGCGAAACGATAGCGATTCCGCTATTCATAAATTACGTCATTTCAAATTGGGGGGGGGGGGGGGGGTCTGGACATCGGATGATGGTAGGTAGCATGACGTGGGAAGAAACGAGGTCATTCTAAGCATGATTTTTGGATGATTTAAGGGGCAGGGGGGAAGCGGTGGTGGCCGAGTGGATATGACGTCCGACTTTCAATCCGAGGTCGAGGGTTCAAATCCTGGCTCGTACCAATGAGTTTTTCGGAACTTATGTACGAAATACCATTTGATATTTACCACTTGCTTTTCGGTGAAGGAAAACATCGTGAGGCCAGCGTGGGGACTATTGCCCAAGCCCTCTTGCGAGTGAGAGGGCCTGTGCCCAGCAGTGGGACGTATATAGGCTGAATGAGGGGGCCCCCCCCCCGTCAAAAATAGATGACGTCATTTATGAACAGCCCCTTGTCACCTTGGCTAGGGCGCCAGAGTAAAGCGGAGCGGACCCTCTGTGCCTATTTGCTTTGCGCTCATGCAACGGCTGCGATATATGGCTCCGATGCGGTATTTAATATTCCGATATCGCGGTCGATCAACCTTCATGTGATATTTGGGACTGCATAATTATTATACAAGGGTTCGGTCAAATTTAATGGTTCACAGCTGTCTTATGAATGTTCGTTGTATTTAATATAACAAGGGTTCGAAGGATCTGTGCACGTTCCAGTCCTGTCAGACACTAATTTACACACACAAATGAGGACTGAGGCTTGCACAGCTCCTAACTTAATGTTTTGAAAGATATGTGAACACCGGGATTTAACCAACCCTGTTAATAGAGCGATGATTTCAAGTAACTCACCAACTCATACTATACAATACAATACAAATTATCTTTATTGCACATCCTCAAAATAAATGTACAGTCAGCTGCAGAGATAGTTGACCCCCCATTCAAACAAATTTCTATGCAAAAGGGGCCAGTTATCTCTGCAGATGACTACAAGGAAATAACAGGCGATATGTGCCTAATAATGTCTGAATACCAAATTCTTTTTTAAATTATGTGACCTGTTACGGGATCCCTTTGTTTCCCATAAACTTATTGTTTCGAATTTCGATAGTCAGAAATTGATATCCATATAATTTATGGACATAAACATCAATAGTCATAATTTTTGTTAAGTATAACGTTTCATAGTTCTAATGTTAAACATCTATAATATTAAACGCTATAATCACAAAAGTTATAAAATTGATGTGTATAACATTCAAAGGTATACCAATAATTATTCAGAAATATTTTAAGGCATATATTTTATCGGACTAATGGTCGTTAATCATATCGTTTTAATGTCATCTCTTTGTTTCCCATAAACTTACTGTTTCGAATTTCGATAGTCAGAAAATGATATCCTCTACTATTCTAATATTTAGGAGCTATAATATTAAACATTATGACTTTCAATAATTATGTCAAACAAAGGGCCATATTTAATGACATCCTTCATATAAAGAAAAATGAAATCTGTTTCTTCAGGTAGGTTCGTTAGTTACCTTGTGTCCCTCAGAGCGGAAATAGGAGCCCCGCGAAGCAGGGCTCCGTCGACTCATTGGCGGGACGAAATGGCTTAATAAGCTACATGAAAAATAAGAAATGGCGGGAAATCAGTAAACCAAACAATAAAAAATCTCTTTCCTCAGGTAGGTTCGTTAGTTACCTTGTGTCCCTCAGAGCGGAAATAAGAGCCCCGCGAAGCGGGGCTCCGTCGACTCGTTGGCGGGATAAAATGGCTTAATAAACTACATGAAAAATAAGAAAAGGAGGGGAAATTAGTAAGCCAAATAAAAAAGAATCCCCAGGTAGGTAGACAAGCATGCAATTTGTTTTATTTAATTTTATAACTATTGACAATATGACTAATAAAAATTATGATCGAAAACGTTATGGTCTAAAAAAATCAGAACTTAAAATTTAGGGAATGCAATAGAGCCCCTACTTATCATTATAACCTGCGATAAAAGACCTTACAACTTTTATTGTAAGCAAGTATATTGACCTGCAAAAATCGGAACTGGAATTTATATTTTTAAAATTTATGACTATTGACAATATGACCAATAAAAATTATGATGGAAAACGTTATGGACTGGATAAATCGGAACAAAAAAATTATGGGAACCAATAGAGACCCGACCTGTTACCTAATACTTTGCATTCATAGTATTCCATCTTATACATTACACTAAAATTATAAATTGAGTTATCAATCAATCATAACAGTACATACCTACTCTGCAAGACGTTTAGACACCTGAAAGCAGGATATTGGTTCGTTATCGTTGTCGGGCCGACGGCACCGGCGCCGGTCGCTGGCCGCCCCATCATCATCCCATTGTCGTTGTGTCGCACTAGACTCAATCGAAATACATATATACCTAATATCACATTAGGTATATAAACACTGGAGTAATCAAAAGAAAAGAATATTCACAAAAATTGGCCGTTAACCTTTTGGACGCCAATGGCCGATATATCCGCACCGCAGGTTCAACGCCAAAAACTGATTAATCGGTCACAATTGTCACAAACCACAGAGCAACATAGACCTATGTGCATATGCATAAAGTTCAATTTCAGTTTTGACACTTCGGTGACGTGGCGTCCGCGACGTCCGCGTGACAGCTTTCGTGTTTGACAAGGCGTCGAAAAGGTTAAAAGGTAAGCTGAAACGCAATTAGTCGTTGCGTTTAGTTAAATAATTTCCATAAACTTGACGTCTATCGTCGTCAACATTCATACATATAAACCCAGTCATGCGCAGTAATTGGAGCATTTTTAGCACCTGCCAGTCAATTACTATTATAAATTACTTAATAAGAACTTTTTAATACCTTGCTTATAATCGAGTCAGATTATGAAACGTGCTATTTCGCATTAGTATAGGAGAATGATATACGAAAAATATAGATACAAAGTGAGGCATGTTCTAAAATAATCTAAATGCAGACTTTTCGTATGCGGAGAAATCGAAGCATAATAAATAATAATTGTTCCTTCATCGTCATTTATAGAACCGACAGAAGTTGTACCTTTTGTCTAAAACCGTCACATGTTCCTTCACACTCGCTCCCTGAATTTGTTACAAAATGACTACTCTGTTATCATGAAATACTAACATGAATAACATGATTCTCGTATTGTTAGAATATTACGGCGCCGCTGAGAAGTTCGTTGTCCGCTGGTCTATTCAGCTAGTTGCAACCGACCGCACACCGAGCCAGATAAAGTTGTCATCCGAGCTGGCGACACCTCGTCGGGTGTCGTGTCGAGTCACATACGGCAGCGTGTTGCTACCAACCAATTCGTTATCACAAATCGCTGACATAACGATATGGCTGGATGTATCAGGTTCACAATACACGATTTAAGCAACGCAAGCAGTGCTTTTGAAGCGAAATTATAGCGCACCGGTTTATTTAGTTAGAGTCGGCGGGAGAGGCAACGAGGCGTATCCTTTGTCCATACGGGCCGTGGTGGCCTTACGAGGCTAAGAGCATCTTTATGCCTCCAATAGTTGAGCGTTTTAGAATTTGCAAGATAAGTGTTTAATGCAAACATTTTAATCGTAAAGGAACACCTCTTCGCTTTCACAGCTCGTGTCAAACGTCATGCATGCTTGCATGGGTGGACAAGTTGCAAGTGTTTGAAGTGTTGCAACAGCTTTGACCAACCTAGTAGACTCGGCATTTTTATTCGGAACGTGTATATAAAATAAACTATGAGCGTCGTCTCGTCTCTTTTAAAAATTAAAGCTAAGAGGGTATAGACGAAAAAAACACCGCAAAAGAGTAAAAACTCTGGAGTTCTTAAGCAATATTTCACCTCACTCGTAACGTAACTATAGCCAGTACACAGGCTAGTTTGTATTGTCTTGTCCATAACATATGTATATGGCTTGTTTGAAGGAAGCTTCACTCATGGCCTCGTCTGGGTATTTTACAATCCTTAATTCTATATAAAAACATACAAATCCGGTTTCCAGGTTTTATTTAAATAAGTTGTAATCGCGCAAATAGAAGAGAAAATTATAAAGCAAACAACATTGTTTGATTGGTATATTGGTACCGATTACAGTTGGACGTGATTGTGCAAATTTGCGTCATTATATTTGCCAGGATTATCGAATACGAATATATTCGTTTTGAATGTATGTATACCCAAGTACACGTTTCGTGTCTCTGTTAATTGAATAGAATTGTTAGTGTCGTATACAGCGATTTCCATAAATAGTGAACAGCAATCTATGTTCGATTTGTTTGAATCACCTGACAATAAACGCCTTTGTTATAACACTATGAAATTTTGATGAATTTCGTAAAGATACGTAGGTAATGTTTTTACTTACTGTGCCTTCTATCTAGGGATCATCAAACAAAATTACTTATTAGGAAGTAACGGCAAGGAGCTTATATTTTGGGTACACTACATAATTCCGAAATATTTTATGCCGAATTTTAAAATATCGAATTTTATTATTCCGATTTTTAAATGCTCGACCCATCAAAATTCCGATTGTTGTAATTACCGAACGATGAAAATGACGAAGTTTTATATTTCCGAATAGTAAAACCGACGATTTTTTAAATTCCGAACCACATAATTCCGAATATAACAATTCCGATAGGGAGAAACACCGAATTTAACATTTACGATTTTTGATATCACGAATTCCGAATTGTCATAATTCCGAAATTTTGAATTCCGATTGGACGTGATTCCTATTTTTTAAATTCCGAATAACGATATTCCGAATTTTTTGTTAATAAATAAAGGTACCTACGTTTCTACGGGGGGTAGCAGTTCTAACGTAACCTAAACCTACTTTTTTAAAAACAGGTATTTACTGTAGGGGTCGCAGTTTTAACCTAACCTATACCTACTTTTCTGTAAGCAGTAACTTTCTAGGGGAGGGAGGGTCGCAGTTCTAACGTAACCTACACCTACTTTTCTAGTAGCAGTTGGTTTCTGTAAAGGTCGCAGTTCTAACCTAACCTAACCCACTTTTCTAGTAACAGTTGGTTTCTGTGAAGGTCGCAGTTCTAACCTAACCCACTTTTCTAGTAGCAGTTGGTTTCTGCGAAGGTCGCAGTTCTAACCTAACCCACTTTTCTAGTAGCAGTTGGTTTCTGTAAAGGTCGCACTTCTCACCTAACCTAACCTACTTTTCTAGTAGCAGTTGGCTTCTGTGAAGGTCACAGTTCTAACCTAACCTAACCCACTTTTCTGGTAGCAGTTGGTTTCTGTGAAGGTCGCAGTTCTAACCTAACCTAACCCATTTTTCTAGTAGGAGTTGGTTTCTGTGAAGGTCGCAGTTCTAACCTAACTTAACCCACTTTTCTAGTAGCAGTTGGTTTCCGTAAAGGTCGCAGTTCTAACCTAAGCCACTTTTCTAGTAGCAGTTGGCTTCTGTGAAGGTTGCAGTTCTATCCTAACCCACTTTTCTAGTAGCAGTTGGTTACTGTAAAGGTAGCAGTTCTAGCATGTCCAAATTATTTAAATGCATTTTTTTTTTGCAGATCAATTTTAAAAACGGCTGAGCATTTAATTATTTCCCTTTTGAAAATCACGAATTTCATTAGGGGTCATCCATTAATTACGTCACACGTTTAGGGGGAGGGAGGGGTCATGAAAATGTGACATGTTGTGACATGGGGGAGGGGAGAGTCACAAACATTGTGACGTCACTTTAACTTCATCAGTAACCGAAAATTAATTTATATTTTTTTATTCGCTGTACAGTTAAATAATGAGTTTTTTGGAAGTAATTTTCGTTCCTAATTGGTTTTGTGATAAAAAATATGAAAAATATTTTTCATTAAAAAAAAAATGCCGAGTTACTATTACCGATTTCGTTGAAAACAAAATTGCCTAAAATGTGACGTCACACCAGGTGGGGAGGGATTTGCAAAATGTGACCAAGTGTGATAAGGAGGGGGGGAGGGGTCAAAAAACCTAGAAATTCGTGTGACGTAATTAATGGATGATCCCTTATTCCGAGTTTACAATAGATCGAATTTCTGAATTCCGAATTATTTTATTTCCGATCGGTCAATGATTTTTCGGAATAGACAAATTCGGAAAAAAACAATTCGGATTTTTAAAAAATCGGAACTTTAAGCTCATAGTCTAATAAAACATGGTCTTCTATTCCCAGAGTGACACAGGCCTACGTCACAATAACATGGCCGCTATATATAGCGCTATCGCATATTATCATATAGCGCTGTCGCATGATGACGTAGGCTTGTGTCAGTTAGGTGACCTAGAAAAGACGGGAATGGAGTACCAGGCGGAGTATATTATTATACCATGTTTAAGCTTTCGTTCATATGATAATCGGATCTTAAGTATTCGGAAATAGCGCAGTCGTGATTTTCTTCTTTCGTGGTTTTCAAAGTCGTGATTTCGATATTTCGGACGTATAAAAAATCGTGATTATGAAAATCGAGGTTATGAAAGTCGGAAAAACATATTTCGGAATATTTGGGTGTTCCCTTATATTTTATCACTTGCACCATATATTTTCATGCCCGTCCGCGCGTTACCTATTTCATGTGGATGAACACAATGTCCACTATGTATTGTGAGCTACGTGATTCAATAACTTCGTTTTTCATCGTCGCGTAAAGTTTCGCAGCGTAATGAATGAACGCCACTTGGACGAGTGCGCGATTGTTTCCAAATGAATGGCGAGCGAGCGTCTAGTCTTGCCGGGGAACTGAGTCATACGTACTCATAGAACCGTTACATGTAAAAGCAATACATTACATTATAGACACAGTATGGCAAACACGGTGTTGTCATTGCTAAAAATCACCGTCTAACTAACGCGCTCTGTAGGGCTAAGGTGGTAGGGTTTTTATCATCTGTCATCATGCCTGTCACGTTCTAACTAGTGGCTCTGTGAGCTGTAGACCTCGCGAGCAGAGCTTGAAATAACATGGTGCTAAGAGCTTTAAATATGTATAGTAAATTAAAGAAAAACAATACGAAATTTATGTGTAAAAAAATACAAAAAGTTATAATATCCCAGCATACAATTACTGGGGATCGAACCCAGACCCTCTGTGCAAACAGAAAAAGCGAACGTTTACAAACTGAGCCAAATAGTTCTTAGATGGGTTGACGAAATTTAGCTACTCCTTCTCAAATTAAAATTAGTTAAAATTAAATATCTAAATACCGCCTAAACCAGCGATAATTTTTTTCTGCATTTTTTGCTATTAACTCTGTAAACATGTTTCAAAAAGAAAAAAGTCTTATGATATCGATACGACTATTTGTTTAGGCGCCAGGTATCACGACTCCGCCATTTTTAAAAATTCCCAAAAACCGGATTGACAAAAAAATTTTATTTAGTCATAAAATTCGGTCACAAAATTTCACGAGAATCGGTTAAGAATTGCGACCTGTAGAGGAGAACATCCGGACATACGAAAGCAAAATGCCCGAGTCAAAACGTAGACCTTCGCTTCGCTTCGGTCAATAAGTATGTAAGTGCGAAAGTGACGCATGCCATGATAAGTGATAAAAATGCGATCATGATACCGCCGCTGCACGCCTCTAAACTCTTCTGTATTGGGTGACTCACAATAATTGTCACGGACTTACAATCACATTCGCCTCAATGGTAGTGGCCTTGCCTACGAGTCGGGTAGTCTCGGATTTGGATTCAGTTTTGAGCATTTTTTTTTGTTTGTAGATCATATTTTTTTCTGTGTTCTGACATGACAATGCTCTAACTTTATATTATATTGCACAATGCACGCACAAATAAAAGAAAACGGTATAAAAAGTAAAAGTCTAACCCCACCCCCAAATTCGAACTGAAAATATTTCAGCAACACTTCAGGCCCCAATTTCACCACGGTGACAGGTGCGACAATTGTAAAACATCACTGTTGCTGACGTCACAGGCATCCATGGGCTACGGTTACCGCTTACCATCGGGCGGGCCGTATTCCTGTTTGCCACCATCATTGTATTATTAAAAAAAACTATTATATCGAAATAAACAGATATTTCTCTTGCTAAGTTTATGACAATTGTCACAAGAAACACTACAATTGTCACGAAATTCCGACATAGAACTCATTTCCTGTCAAGATTCACCGACAATTCTGCAAATATGTCGACTAGAAAAAATAATTCTTGTTTCACAACATAATTGTAATATAATACATACAATTGTAGCAAAATGCCTGTCATGTTTGTAAGTATTTCTATAGAAAATATTTTATAAAATTGTAATATGTCACCTGTCGCTTGACAATTGTCGCTCGACATATGTCACTGACAATTGTAGCCGTGGTGAAATTGGGGCCAGCTAGTACTACAATAGGTCTATAAAAAGAACACGAAGGTAAAATTTAAGTGGTAGTTTCTTTTATTTATTTGTTTGTTTGCTTCCGTTTGATAAATATAAAAGAAGCACTAAGAGTATCATATTTATATATCAGTCACCTCACATTGCTTCTAAAGTGCTGAAAGCTGAAGTAACTTTTTGCTCGTAAACTGATTACGAAGTTTCTTGTTTCAGGTAAAACTCAACTTTGTTACTTCCCAAGATCCTGCCGCGGACGTTGATGGAACAATATACGTGAGCATTTAATTTACTTACAGTCTGACTTTTATGAGAACATTGAACAAAGAAACAGGTCACTAATTTCATTTTGATACTTCGTCCGGGTCCTATTCTCAATGGTATCGGAACAAACTACCCATGTGCATAATTATTTTCCTTCGAATTTTCATGGAAAACGGTACAAAAAGTACTGAGGTTGATTGAAGTAGCATGACAAATACGAACGTTTCCGAGAAAATACGAAACAAAACAATTATGCACTACGTCTGTAACGCCTAGAGGGAACAGCTGATTGCAACTTATCATTATTAAGAAGGGCTTTAAATGAAGACTTGTGGGAGTGCGTCGGACGTTATATTATGAAGTGTGTGCAGAGTTAGCTTGGTCCTACTCTACACCATTGTATTAGGTTCTACAATGCTTCATAATTGCCGAGAGTAACCGATTAAAAAGCAGATTAAAATGAATATTGTAATCTTAACTTTATGTTGGTGATAATTTTCAAACCATGGTATATCATTCTTTTATTAAACGTTCAACGAACATTCTTATATTTATCTTTAGAGAGTTAAAATGGCCAAAATAAGACCATAATTCAAACTCCCCTGAATCCTACAGTAGCGCCCGTTTAAATTAATATCGTGATAATTTAATTGAAACCCTTCTCAAACCTAAAATTATCATCAACTAGACCAATTTGGACAGTATGTATATCTAGCTCAGCGCGAGTTGAGCCAGGTCAGGCGAGGTCAAATGTTCGTGGACACTGCACTAAAATGCCATATGTGCATAAGGATGTCGACACGTACGTCGGTTTTGAAGTGCGGCGCTTTGTTCGCTTTCATAGTGTTCGTTATATTGCCTGCGCTGTGCGCAAATACCGATTGTTAATTCGCCAGTCAAAGCGAACCGCGGCAGCCGCGGGTGTTTGAGCGAAAGTGTAAAGGTTAAATTCTAATTGCGACTGCGTGTCAATTAAAGCCTGTGCACACCGGGTGCGTGTGCGTAGACTTGCACGTGCACGTGCGCGTTGTAATATCCAGTTCCTTATGAGTAACGACACAGCTTGCGTGACGTGTGTGTGTGCACGTCTATATACGCACACGCAGCCGGTGTGGCCTGGACTTAAATCAAGGACATTGACAAAGACTTCCAGCTGCAATATTATGGCGCGGCAATGCTGCCGTCCCGAATTTACGGAAAGATTACTGAACCGCAATTTTGACATTTTATTAAAATTACGCTTTGGTAGGACACAACTTTTAAAAGGAACTGTCAAATTAATCAAGCGACCGCCACCGCAAAGCCATTCCCGTCCCGACCAACCAACACTTCCTGAAAGTTTTAATAGTGATATAAAAGTCGTTTTAAAATAGTTCCCTGACGCCGACTCCCGAAGACTTCAACTTGAGCCGTAACGTAAAAAAGTTTTACCGTGGTTGCGGGACAGTTATTCCTATAGCCAAGCGGTTCAACGAACCAGAATAAGTATGATCTCCGATCGCTCATACTGTTTGTAGATCTTGATGTCACCATTGCTGGTCTTCTTGAGACCAGTTCTCGGTAACTAATGAGAATTACTGTCTAGGACTTACGGGACGAGTTGAGATTCCGTTACACATGGTGTCTTGTTTTACTCTACTTTCGAGGCATAGGTTTTGTTTAGATATATCTTTTGGTAGAGAATATATGAATTATATAACAGTTTGTGGTCTATATCGTAGAAAGGTAGGATATGTATAATACAAAAATAACCAAATGCTTTTATTAGCTGTTGATGATATAATCCAATGATAATCGGACAAATCCATCCAATTACATTCTTACTTTATAATAACAAAACTTCCGTGAGACACAGTAATATCATATTTACTGTAGCCTAGTAAGAATGACGAAGCCTGTTGCGAATATCATTATTGGTTTGTTTAATTTGGGACGAAGCAAACATCAAGTGAAACTATACGTAGACTGAATCGTGTCATATGATTAGTGTTAGTACCAATAACGGTTTCAATTTCGTTTCCCATTCCTAACGTTCCTCGTAATGTTGCAGCAATCTTCCACAGGAAACGCCACATTCGTATGTGCAACATGTCTGAACCTGTTCTGGATCTGTCAGGGACAAAGTACCCGTGTCCCGGATTCGCGCGGGGATCCCCACTGGTAATTTATTAGTGGAACAATTTCCTCATAAAACTTCTCAAGCTACGTCGATGTACTCGGTTTATAGAACTGCAGCTTGTGTTAGGTTGGTTCTCTTGGGTCTGTTGTTGTGGTTAAAGCCACTCACTTCTTGGTTTGTTATTGCGTTGTATCGCTGAATCACTTGTTTGATATAGGTATTGAGGAAAGATTTGCAAATTGTAAACCACGAAGAAAATTTTAGCTTTGTTGTCATTGCTTCGCTTGAGCAGTATCATGTAATAAAGGTAAATTTATCCATTCAATAATAAATAGAAATAGATTTCATATCATACAACATAAAGGCTTCCGAGACCCAAGGCTGGAAGATTAGCCAACCAAGAATGGCAAGAATAAATATTATACCAATTTATTTATTATAAGGTTAGGGTACCTTTTAACTCAATAAAATTCCTCCTTATTACAAGTTAGTAATATTAGTCATATAGTTCTAAAGAGAATATGAATTGGAAATTGGGAAGTAATCTTATATAACAATTACAAATGGGCGTTCTATGTTTAGTGCAACTTTCTCGATCTGCAAATTAGATACTATGCTATAACTGTCTGGATTCCCAATCTAAGTTCTAGAAAGTGCCAAACCGCAGCCGAAGAAAGTCGATTCGAAACACTCGTCCATCGTAAAATGTAACCGCAAACAGTCTACACGTAACTGTAAGTGTTTACTTTCAACCAAGAACTGTAAACCCAGGTTAATAGAGCCAAGCTATGTTTAGTTACTGAGTGCAACTTCTCATGCCGACCACTATACTTGTGACTTGCTACAACTGTAGTAGGCCAATTTATTATGTGGAACTAGTTGTCGAGTCTGTAGCGGGGAACTGGTTGTCGAGTCGAATCTAACCCAATCCTTTCCGCGCGAAAGAGTTCATTGCTCGAGCATCTTATTTTTTTGTTTTTACCAGTGATTCTCACTCGGTTAGGTGTAGGTAACTTTTTAAATCTCACTTGTGACATTAGAGAGGATAATAGGGATCAAAACATATCCTCCATGGAGTTCACATTTATAATGGTTTCATATATGATAACGAGCGCCGGCGCTTGGTGAACGATTGGAATACAACCCTCAGTCAGAGCCAGACGTGGATCCCATCCACTTTAGTCGATCAATTCAGCGAGCGAACTCATAATTGAACTTTATTTGGCTAATAACAAAGTTCGATTTGCATCGAACTATTGTGGCTAATAAGTTGCAATTAGAACAGTCGGTGTTGCAACTTGCTGTGGTTGAAATGAATATCTCATCTTTGTGGTAGGCGTTGGTTGAGTCGATACTTGCTCTTAATTGCACACATTAAATATAATTGCCGATTTATCTATCGCGTTAATCGCAATATTTTTTAACATTTAACGATTACTTGTAAACAAAACACTGTATGTATTTCGTCGAACGAAAAAATCACGATAGATCACGTTGGGGGAGGGGGCGTATAAGGAAACCTCACGTGTATTTTTCTACAGTGAACGAAACTATGAAAAAAACACCTACCACATGAGTAGATACTTTTTCTCGGTTTCGTTAAACATAAATCATCACTCTGCACTTCAAAATAGCGAGTCTATTTAACGAAAATAGAAAAATAAACAAGATTTTCTATATACAATACATTTTTTCTTAACATTAGGTCGAATGAAAAGTATTCAAAAAAATACACGTGAGGGTGTGTGGGGGGAGGGGGGTAGCGAAAAACCTCACCAAATATCACCAGGGGGGAGGGGGGGTCAAAAAGTAGCCGAAAACACCTCGCGTGATTTGTGCACAACCCCTTTGTAACGCAGTACACTGTATATGGCATTAACTCATTTACCTCGGCGCAAACTGCATGACATTTATCTGCACTTGGTACCACGCATGCCGCATGCCCGCCGTACCGGGTCATCGCACTCTGATTCATATGCGCGTGCGCTACCATCTCACGGAACAAGTCTACTTTGAGCTCATGGCTATAGATCTACCATTTAACTGAGGCGGTTGATAATAAGTTGTTATGGACAGTTACGGACTTATTGAAGGCTTTGACTGCATGAAGATGTATAATGTGAAGTAAATAAAATAAAAGAAATTCACCGCGCTACTTATTTACTAACCGCTTGAAATAAGTAGGAGACGTGTAGAAAGAATAATTTGGTCCATATATTATTAATGAGTGAGTGAAGGCGTGTGACTTGCCCGTCTTTGTATAAAGACGTCAGTAAGTTACTACGAGAATGTGAAAACGACGGAGGTGTCAGCGAAGGAAGACCATTAAGTATCGTTTTATGCATATACAGTGGAAACTGGATAAGTGGAACCTGGGTTAGTGGAAAACCTCTTTAAGTGGACCCAAGTTCTCGGTTCCAGTCCCTTGGCAACGAATTACCTCTATAAGTGGAATTTTGGGACCTCTATAAGCGAAATCCATTTTTTCGAAAATTTCTTATTTTTACCTCTGTAACTGGAAGCAGCCGTCTCCGAAACCTCTATGAGTGGAATAGCTCGGCGTTATAAAATTTGTATTTTTAATAAACCGTCACAAGGAGGGTAGTTTGTTTCGTTAACATTATGGTTCGTGTTTTAACTACGTATTTTGTATGAGATCACACATCGTTCAGTTTTTTTGCATTAAAGTACAATCGGTACATTGATTTATTTAACTATACTCGTTTCTCTTGCATAAATAAATATTAGGAGTGATTTTGTTTTTGTAAGTTTGAAAATTGTATGCGAGTAGGTACTGTGGATTATTTACAGTATTGCTTTTTTTAAAGTCAGGATTACATACCTATTTTTGTTAATACATACATATCTACATACATATTTAATAAAAGATGCTTATTTAAGTCTTGATCATACCATACGTGACCTCTATAAGCGACATTACTAGCATCCACAACCTCTGTTAGCGAGAGCCTCTGTAAGTGAGAAAACGTTATATTGAACCTGGTTAAGTGGAAAACTGGATAAATGGAAAACCTGGATAAGCGGAACTAAACAGCCGGTCCCTTGCGATTCCACTTATCCAGTTTCCACTGTAGTTGTTACTGTCCTCGAGGTACCTTAAGCCCTAAGGCGAAGGTTGCGCCTTTTGTATAAGCTTGTAGAAACTTACTTTATCGTGATCATGGCAAATTACACGTATCAAACTTGGCTTCTAAGTGCAGAAACAACACTGCAATATTTGACATAATTCTTAACAACTTGCAAGCTTCCTTCCCCGAAATATTCGACGAGACTGGGTCATAGCTAGTGATATCACTACATACTATATATGTACGATATACTGTTTTCATTGCCCTGTCTGGTTCCGCCTTGGCAGTCTTTCGCGGCAGTTGTTTTACTTGTCATCATGCAAACCTCGTCTTAATTTAGAATTACATCCATAATTTAAGCTGTCTATTCTATACTATACTTTTCATCTGTTGTAAAAATATCATCATCAGGGGTCATCCATTAATTACATCACACGTTTAGGGAGAGGGAGGGGGTCAAGAAAATGTGACATGTTGTGACAAGGGGGAGGGGAGAGTCATAAACTTTGTGACGTCACATTAACTTCATCAGTAACCGAAAATTTATTTAAATTATTTTATACGCTAATATACATTTAAATAACAAGTTTTTGAAACGTTAATAGTTTTTATTCGTTTAATTTTATTTCTTAATCAGTTTTGGGTTCTAAAATTACTAATATTTCTTTTGTCAAAAATATTTTAATAAAATATTAAATAAATATTTGCCGATTTCGTAGAAGAAATGTGACGTCACACCAGGGGGGAGGGGTTTGCCAAATGTGACCAAGTGTGACAAGGAGGGGGGGAGGGGTAAAAAAACCTAGAAATTCGTGTGACGTAATTAATGGATGACCCCTGACAGCATTATTTATGATCTTCGGAGGAGTACTTAATATAAATAATCGCCACACTACTGTTTTTCTTTGGAAGTTTACCTTTTTATAACACTTAGCCTTTTTGGGCCTTTGTGTCATTACGTCAAGATAAAAAGATACGTCTCTTGACTGTACGTACAATCGAACTGACAATTAAGTGATACTGTATTTAAAATGGTTCTAAAAGAATCATGTTTCAGTAACCTCGATTGCTCTAATTTTAGCTCTAACAAAGGCTTTCATTCACCGCCTCGCGGCCGACTAGGCTCTAACTGAAAATTTCAATCACATGCACCCGATGCTACAAATCCATGTATACATACTAACATACAACACAATGTAGGTATGCACCGAGTCTGCCTAACAAACGTGTGAGTTTACTCCGCCAACTGTGGTTGCGCACATAGCTTTGTTGCTAAAACAGTTTTGGCTTTGATTACAAATTTGCAGCTGGGAATGACGAATTAGATAGATCACATTGTAATGATGTTTATACGGATTTCAATTTAAAAGTGATCGTTCCTGGCATTCCCATTTTTCTATTATTTATTATGGTAGAGCGATTTAAAGTTTGCACTGTTGTTAGCTTTCTCTTTTCTAATTTTAAGATTTGAGCATAGGTAAAAAGACGTATAGAAACTTCTTTGCGTCTATGTGTACATAAAAAATATACATAAGTACGATCATTTTTTCACATGGTGACTTTTTTGTATTATTCTCTATGTAATTCATATTACGATTCTAAAAGCTCATCCAAGAACCAGGATCGAACAACACACAATTAATTCTTACCCTTTTTTAATTTGATGCTGAATTCACAGACTAAAATCCATAAAATTACCTTATTTAAGATCGCTACCCACTCACCTATATACTATACTTATATGGTATATATTTAATTACATACGAAAGGTCTACCGGTGTCCTCCCAGCCGGTTCATCTTCCTTGTGACCTAGACGCTTCCATTTTGCATTTTAAACATTTTTCTCTTATTGCATCCACCTTGCTTTTTGTCACATTCTTCAGTTGCCGCCTTATTTCCTGGTTAATATATTAAACATTGCTTATAAAAATAAAAACGTTAGTTCGCGGCGTATCGGTTTTAAGAGAAATATATTAATATATATAGATATGTACGTACAAAATCAAAAAGATAAGTGTGTTACGAAATTGAGCCAACTTAGCATTATCTAGCTAGAGAAATAACCAGTGATTGGCACGAACGGTGCCACACCGCGGGATTCCGAACAAAAATCTTAATATGGACATGAATGGACATGTACAGCGATCTTCTTCGAAAAAGTAATTCTATTGTGTTAAATCAAATAATATTTTTTAAGAGTTTTAGAATAAGATTTTTACGGAAACCCGCGGTGTGGCACCGTCCGTGACGATCACTGGAAATACTGGAAATAACACTAATATATAACAAAACAGATTAACGAGTTTTACCTCTATACCTTTGACACATCATATATATAAAATTTAAAAACCAGAACGGGATAAAAAACGAGGGAAGAAGCGAGATGGCGCCTTACAAATTTCTAATAAAGTTTTTGACACGTTTCTCGAATACGACGCACGTATGATAAGAAAAACCTGTTCAAATCAATTATCTACATATGGGAATAGAACTAGACCATAAAAACTATCGCTTCCGATGCGTATTTAATTTACAATAAGGAAAAGAAATTTTCATAACAATCTTCATCGGAATTAATTCCACGTCAACAGATTCCCAATACTACAGATTCCCAATTCTATAGCTTCCCAATACTACATAATTCCAATCCTACAGATTCCCAACATGACTGACTCCCAATACTACAGGTTCCCAATACGACTGATTCCCAATACTACAGATTTTGAATAGTACAGAATTCCAACACTACAGATTTCGAATACTACAGAATTCCAATACTACATATTCCCATACTATAGATTCCCATCCCATCTTAGCAGATTTTTCATGATTAGCACCTAGGTACCTACCCTAATAAAAATGTTAGGCTAAATTAAAAAGGGATTTTCGATCGTCCCCAGTTTTCCTTACTGATTTACAAAACAACAGTTTTATTCTAATAACGTATTTAATATTATAATCACACCCCGTTATCAGTGTTGCAGATTCATTGAAATCTGGTACTAGGGTTGTTACATAATATTTATGTCGAGTAAATGTGACATATTGTTTAAATTTTTGACAGAAAAATATTTTAACATAATCATCTTACCTTTTGTTAATTTATTATTTAATAATAAATACCTAATAGGTAGGTATTATCAATGCAATTATTATTGTCAATGCAACATGTGTACTATTGCTTGAAGAATGTTTTTACAGGTAAAATAAAACATTTTTTTTTACTATCACATTATATTGTTTCTTGAATAAATATCATACGCAAAACATTTGTATACTTTCATTAGTGGTAAAATGTAAATTTATTTTATTAGTCATTAAAAATACCTACATTTATTTTTTCAAAAACACAGAAAACTAAACTATTTCTTCTAATATATTATACTAGCGACCCACCCCGGTTTCGCACGGGAAAATCACGGGTTCCTCTACTGTATTATGCATTCATTATACTTAAAAACCTTCTTCTCGAATCACTCCATCTACTAAAAAAAAGCCGCATCAATTGGTTGGGTCATTTTGAAGATTTAAGCATAGGTACATAGGGGCGGACAGACAGCTACAGTGACTTTCTTATATATGTACTATGTAGTGATTCATTACTTGTCTGAATAAATTATTAAAAGTTTTTCTAGATTAGCTGGCGTTAAATTTTGTCGTCTGTTACTGTATATCCATTTTAAATATGAAAAAGATCGCTCCACAGCTACAGATGTTATTGGTAAATATTTTAGGTAATTATAATGTTCCACTGTGTTTTTGTTAATGCATTTTGTAATTTCAGCTTCCCCATTATTAAGTAAATTTAAAATAACTCTTACTGTACTGAAATCGGGATTTTTTTTTAAGACTGTGTTCAACTTCGTATATACAATTTTTCCTTTGGGGTGAAGGTTTGACATAGACAACTTTTTTTGGACACCAATAACAATGCACATAGATTCTTCTAACGTTAATTTGGAATTTTGTAATTGATCTATTGCAATTGTTAGGAAACAAAATTTATCAACTATGAAATCAATGTCGTGCTTTAAATTTGGACTGCAAAAAACTCGCTTCGCCGCTGCTATGGCAACAGCATCTCGACTGTTGAATTCATTTATTACGTCTTTGATTTCAGTAAAGTATTTTTGATAATAGGTAACTGCCTCTAGCCATGTACCCCATCTTGTGATGACCGGACGGGGAGGTTTTGGAATTGAAGGAAACATGTCTTTCAGTTTCTGAAGTCGTTTTGGCGATTTACTAAATACTTTTTTGACGCTGTCAACCAATTTGTTGACATTTGGATATATACCTCTTATCGTGTCAGCTACTCTGTTCAATGCGTGGGCTATACAAGTTACATGAGACATATTTGGAAAAATCTCTTTAAGAGTTTTTGCAGCCTTTATCATGTACGGGGCAGCATCCGTTGTTAAAATTAGTAGCTTATAAAGATTATTTTCGTAATTGCCACCCCACAGGTCTTTTAGAGTCTCGACTACTAAATCTGACACAGTGCTATGATTTGTGGTTTCTAAAATTTTACTTGCATATATTCGAGGTGTTGAGACACAGTTATCCATCTTCCCTATAATGACATTGGCGATGCTTTTTCCATGATTTTCAGTCTCATCAATGCTCAAATATATGTAGGAGTCCTTTAAATCTATTCTTATCTTTTCTTTTTTTTCTTCATATATGACTGGCAAGTAATTTAATCTTAATGTAGACTCACACGGAAGGCTGATGTCATTTCCATATTTATGCGTCAAGCAGTTTTGAATAAATTCTCTAAATTTGGGGTTATCCAATTGGCTCCAGGGTATATTACAATTAACAAAAAATTCAGTCAAATCTTTATTGAATTCCGGTTGCATATTCTTTATATTTCTGTGTTTTAATGTATCACAATGCTTTTGTACACTGAACTTGGAGAAAAATAAAGATACATTACAAGATTTACAAAAAACTCTGGAATCTTGAATTTCTAAATTTTCAGCTTCAAAATCCAGGTCAAAGCAAGATGGAGAATTGCCGGCTTTGTCATTGTGACCTCGAGTTTTAAGATGTGATTCCAAAATAAACTTTTTCGGTTTAAGTTCTATATCACATACCTTACAAAATATAGTCTGCCCATGGGTTTCAAACTCTACGTTATCCTTCAGATAATTATCCATGCTTAGTGTACAGAAATACGCTATATTTTTTAAGAATATAGTTATTTCGATTTAAGTATGACGTCCATCTAAGCACTCAAGTCAACAAAAGACAATGTTGTAAATAGATTGACATTGTGAGTAAGAACAACTGGCCAGTAATTGCTTTGATGGATAAGGTTTATCTCGAGGGCCCTTATGCGAGAAATAAAAGGATGTTGTGGATTTACAACCGCAATTTAATTAAGGATATATATACTAAACTAATTTAAATACTTTTCAATCAAATTCACTACTTCAATCCAAAAAGGTTCCATTTGTTGAGGTGATATTTTCATAAGCATTTTTCTTAATTTCGATGTCTCCCTATTGCACGTGCAGTTGAATTCCCCTTTTGTCCATCCATTTTCACATTCTGTTGTATATTTTCTGAACACTTTAACTACTTCATCCCAACAATCGTCATAGTTGTATATGTCAACATGTTTTAATAAGAACCGAAGGCACCTTACTTTAAAATTTATGGTGCATTGGCACAAATGTATCATATTTTTATCTGTAACAGAACAAACCCGTAAATTTGATTTAAAAGAAATAATTAAGTATTTATTCGAAAATTAATACTGTATGTATGTACATTATTTTAGCTAATTTATACCTACACTGTTATTTGTACAAGGTATTAAATTCACGAACCATTTCCGCGTCGCATTCGGGTTACTTCTAATTTCGCCATCAACTCTGTATTAAACCGGGAAAATTCTAAGTGATCATTTAGGAAATTCATGACTTTAACTGAATATTGAGAACGAATCATATACGACATAAATTAAAGTTTTGACACATAAATGACGTTACGACATATTATAGACTGAAAAGCAATATATCCTTTTTTAATTACCGGATGAAAAGAGGTTTATTTTGTTAACAACTTCAAACACCATGTCGAATTAAATTTAAATGTAAAGTGTCAACCCTAGCGTTTTCAATGAATCTGCAACACTGATAACGGGGTGTGATTATAATGTTCTAACTTAAAACTATCTCTTCAATTAACAAATTCAATTTTAATTTAACTGTACAGTCGTCAAAGCAAACACTTTTGTACATTGCTTGCACTTGTAAGCAAAGAGAATGTATGATTTAATATTTTTGCTTGACATTAGTTAAAATAGGATTAGGAATCTGTAGACATGGAAATCTGTAGAATTAGGAATCTGTTGACATGAAAATCTATAGAATTAGGAATATGTAGACATGGAAATCTGTAGAATTGGGAATCTGTACACATAGGAATGTGTAGAAATAGGAATCTGTAGACATGGGAATCTGGAAAAGAAATCTGTAGAATTGGGAACAATTCCTTCATCGGCCATTTCTCGGCAACTCTCGGTTGCTTTCGTTTGGCGGTGCTACAGATTAGACCAAATAATCCGTAAGTTAAAGTAAACTAAATTATGTTTGTCATGTTGGTATACAGGTATTTCTGAGTTTTTTTACACGAAGTAGAATAAAAAGTGCTGCCAACCTCAACCTTAGTCTATAGAGCCCATACGAGTGATTTATGTCATATTATGACTTATCATTCTTATCAATCAAAGTAATTACTATATTATTATTATCAATTTGTATTTTGTTGTTTTAAATTTATTTTTGAGTTATATTATTCAGATTGACTTCCACGGCTTCGGCAAACATTGCCATTCGTCCGGGGAACGGGCTAAGAATGCTGAGATGGGCCAAAAATACAAAGTTGATAGTAAGTTATGTAGGTAGATTAAAGTGCATGTTCAGATGTTATTGAGCGACCTGATAAAAATAAGCAAATGTACAGTCAGCAGTCGGCCAAATATCGTAATATAATTTTGTTGCCATAGAAATAAGGATGTGGTCCGATATAGTGGCGAAATATTGAGAGACAAAAGCGGCTAAATTCAGTGGTGGCTCGGACACTTAGAGAGAATGGGAGAGGATCGTGCCGTGAAGAGAGCGCAGGTACTTGGGACAACAAAATGGGAGACGCCCGAGTGGACGTCCTAGGTACCGCTGAAACGACGTAGTTGCTCAAGACCTGCTCAACCTCGGCCATGGCGACTGGCGAGAGCTATCGCAAGACCGAGAGGACTAGACTACCTATGTTTGTATGAAAAGGCGATTTAAGGGCGGTGGTCGTCCATATTCGTCTTAAGGCGAAAATTAATCTAATGAACGGTTTTGCAACTAGGCTTATAAGAACAAATAATAATTTTATCTTGAAACAAGTTTTAAATAAATACGTGTAGATGAAAAAATACAATCTTGCCTTTTATCAAATCACATCATTTTTTGACAAATTTGCGAATTGAGTTATCCAAATAACGGCTACAAATAAGAAATCCCTATCACGGTTTACTAATGTGTTGCAGAAAGTTTTTTGACATATTTTTGTATTGCATAATGTTACTTGGCAGAAATGTCGTTTGGCAGAATTACCCTTCCCATATATCATTTAGCATATAATAATTTCGCAGAGTTTTAAAATCCAGAACCATGTTTTGGCATACTGTTGATGTTCATAATAGTCTTTTAAACGAATATTGTTTTTGCAGATAAATGTATTGCATAATATTTAGGTGGCATAAAGTTATCAAGTTGAGTCTTCGTCTACGAGGAATGGTGTTAAAGATTTAATAAACTAATAAAACAGACGTGGATCCCATCCACTTTAGTCGATCAATTCAGCGAGCGAACTCATAATTGAACTTTATTTGGCTAATAACAAAGTTCGATTTGCATCGAACTATTGTGGCTAATAAGTTGCAATTAGAACAGTCGGTGTTGCAACTTGCTGTGGTTGAAATGAATATCTCATCTTTGTGGTAGGCGTTGGTTGAGTCGATACTTGCTCTTAATTGCACACATTAAATATAATTGCCGATTTATCTATCGCGTTAATCGCAATATTTTTTAACATTTAACGATTACTTGTAAACAAAACACTGTATGTATTTCGTCGAACGAAAAAATCACGATAGATCACGTTGGGGGAGGGGGCGTATAAGGAAACCTCACGTGTATTTTTCTACAGTGAACGAAACTATGAAAAAAACACCTACCACATGAGTAGATACTTTTTCTCGGTTTCGTTAAACATAAATCATCACTCTGCACTTCAAAATAGCGAGTCTATTTAACGAAAATAGAAAAATAAACAAGATTTTCTATATACAATACATTTTTTCTTAACATTAGGTCGAATGAAAAGTATTCAAAAAAATACACGTGAGGGTGTGTGGGGGGAGGGGGGGTAGCGAAAAACCTCACCAAATATCACCAGGGGGGAGGGGGGGTCAAAAAGTAGCCGAAAACACCTCGCGTGATTTGTGCACAACCCCTTTGTAACGCAGTACACTGTATATGGCATTAACTCATTTACCTCGGCGCAAACTGCATGACATTTATCTGCACTTGGTACCACGCATGCCGCATGCCCGCCGTACCGGGTCATCGCACTCTGATTCATATGCGCGTGCGCTACCATCTCACGGAACAAGTCTACTTTGAGCTCATGGCTATAGATCTACCATTTAACTGAGGCGGTTGATAATAAGTTGTTATGGACAGTTACGGACTTATTGAAGGCTTTGACTGCATGAAGATGTATAATGTGAAGTAAATAAAATAAAAGAAATTCACCGCGCTACTTATTTACTAACCGCTTGAAATAAGTAGGAGACGTGTAGAAAGAATAATTTGGTCCATATATTATTAATGAGTGAGTGAAGGCGTGTGACTTGCCCGTCTTTGTATAAAGACGTCAGTAAGTTACTACGAGAATGTGAAAACGACGGAGGTGTCAGCGAAGGAAGACCATTAAGTATCGTTTTATGCATATAGTTGTTACTGTCCTCGAGGTACCTTAAGCCCTAAGGCGAAGGTTGCGCCTTTTGTATAAGCTTGTAGAAACTTACTTTATCGTGATCATGGCAAATTACACGTATCAAACTTGGCTTCTAAGTGCAGAAACAACACTGCAATATTTGACATAATTCTTAACAACTTGCAAGCTTCCTTCCCCGAAATATTCGACGAGACTGGGTCATAGCTAGTGATATCACTACATACTATATATGTACGATATACTGTTTTCATTGCCCTGTCTGGTTCCGCCTTGGCAGTCTTTCGCGGCAGTTGTTTTACTTGTCATCATGCAAACCTCGTCTTAATTTAGAATTACATCCATAATTTAAGCTGTCTATTCTATACTATACTTTTCATCTGTTGTAAAAATATCATCATCAGGGGTCATCCATTAATTACATCACACGTTTAGGGAGAGGGAGGGGGTCAAGAAAATGTGACATGTTGTGACAAGGGGGAGGGGAGAGTCATAAACTTTGTGACGTCACATTAACTTCATCAGTAACCGAAAATTTATTTAAATTATTTTATACGCTAATATACATTTAAATAACAAGTTTTTGAAACGTTAATAGTTTTTATTCGTTTAATTTTATTTCTTAATCAGTTTTGGGTTCTAAAATTACTAATATTTCTTTTGTCAAAAATATTTTAATAAAATATTAAATAAATATTTGCCGATTTCGTAGAAGAAATGTGACGTCACACCAGGGGGGAGGGGTTTGCCAAATGTGACCAAGTGTGACAAGGAGGGGGGGAGGGGTAAAAAAACCTAGAAATTCGTGTGACGTAATTAATGGATGACCCCTGACAGCATTATTTATGATCTTCGGAGGAGTACTTAATATAAATAATCGCCACACTACTGTTTTTCTTTGGAAGTTTACCTTTTTATAACACTTAGCCTTTTTGGGCCTTTGTGTCATTACGTCAAGATAAAAAGATACGTCTCTTGACTGTACGTACAATCGAACTGACAATTAAGTGATACTGTATTTAAAATGGTTCTAAAAGAATCATGTTTCAGTAACCTCGATTGCTCTAATTTTAGCTCTAACAAAGGCTTTCATTCACCGCCTCGCGGCCGACTAGGCTCTAACTGAAAATTTCAATCACATGCACCCGATGCTACAAATCCATGTATACATACTAACATACAACACAATGTAGGTATGCACCGAGTCTGCCTAACAAACGTGTGAGTTTACTCCGCCAACTGTGGTTGCGCACATAGCTTTGTTGCTAAAACAGTTTTGGCTTTGATTACAAATTTGCAGCTGGGAATGACGAATTAGATAGATCACATTGTAATGATGTTTATACGGATTTCAATTTAAAAGTGATCGTTCCTGGCATTCCCATTTTTCTATTATTTATTATGGTAGAGCGATTTAAAGTTTGCACTGTTGTTAGCTTTCTCTTTTCTAATTTTAAGATTTGAGCATAGGTAAAAAGACGTATAGAAACTTCTTTGCGTCTATGTGTACATAAAAAATATACATAAGTACGATCATTTTTTCACATGGTGACTTTTTTGTATTATTCTCTATGTAATTCATATTACGATTCTAAAAGCTCATCCAAGAACCAGGATCGAACAACACACAATTAATTCTTACCCTTTTTTAATTTGATGCTGAATTCACAGACTAAAATCCATAAAATCACCTTATTTAAGATCGCTACCCACTCACCTATATACTATACTTATATGGTATATATTTAATTACATACGAAAGGTCTACCGGTGTCCTCCCAGCCGGTTCATCTTCCTTGTGACCTAGACGCTTCCATTTTGCATTTTAAACATTTTTCTCTTATTGCATCCACCTTGCTTTTTGTCACATTCTTCAGTTGCCGCCTTATTTCCTGGTTAATATATTAAACATTGCTTATAAAAATAAAAACGTTAGTTCGCGGCGTATCGGTTTTAAGAGAAATATATTAATATATATGTATAGATATGTACGTACAAAATCAAAAAGATAAGTGTGTTACGAAATTGAGCCAACTTAGCATTATCTAGCTAGAGAAATAACCAGTGATTGGCACGGACGGTGCCACACCGCGGGATTCCGAACAAAAATCTTAATATGGACATGAATGGACATGTACAGCGATCTTGTTCGAAAAAGTAATTCTATTGTGTTAAATCAAATAATATTTTTTAAGAGTTTTAGAATAAGATTTTTATTCGGAAACCCGCGGTGTGGCACCGTCCGTGCCGATCACTGGAAATACTGAAAATAATACTAATATATAACAAAATAGATTAACGAGTTTTACCTCTATACCTTTGACACATTATTTATAATGTCGTTACATTTAATTTATTGACATAGTTGACCTAATAGCCACCTGTCATCGTCGTTGCGTCGTCATTGTATTCATTTAATATGGTTAAGGAAGTGTGCTTTCTTTGAGATGTTCCGATATACTAAAATTGACAGTTCTAATACTTATATACTCACTGACACTTATTAAATTAATGAAATCGAGTGTTCCCGTGTTGGTTTTAGAACATACATCAACCATTACAGATTGTTTGCGTGTCAAATAAACCTTTTGTGCTAACTAGTACGCGCGAAGCCGTTGGAAATGTGCGATTGGTCTCGCCACTCAACCGAGATTCGATACGAATTGTTGCCGTGCTGAACAAACGCGAAACAAAAACACATTTTTTTTTGTTAATTTCACCGGCAAAGTAAGCTTTGTGCAATGTGTACAATATTCCGCCCGGATTGATTAAAACGCATGTAATTTGTAACGTTAGTGCATGGAACGACAGCTTTGCGAGCGTTTTCATTCTGCATTTATTATTTAGCACTTAAAATTATTTTGTTGTGCAAAGCTGCAGCAATGTACCTAACGTTTTTTATAGGTACAATACATATTGTATACATGTATAATAATACAAACAGCTGCTGGTAATAGATTTTCCTAAAATAGAATAGAATAGAATCTATTCGTAAGCACAATCTAACGAGACAATACATAATATAAAAGAAAACACAAAATAAGATTAAAGTGCCGCAAAATGGCTCATCTCAGTATGTTGCTGGTGGCTTCCAGCGCTGATCTTCCAATGAGACCATCAAGTGAGAAGAATCACGGAAAATAAAAATCAAGTTTGTTAGGTAGGTATACAATAAAATATGCTGTGATACTATGTGAAACGATGTAAACCCACTTACTTTGCCAAAACGCTGCATCTGAAATGCCAGTCAAACTATTTTTCCTTCCACAAAACAATAGAGATCGGAACAATGGCCCAGAAGGTAATATGTAATTGACAACTGAACAAGGGTAGAACGAAATACAGCCTTCCATTAAAAATATCCATTGAAGAAATAAAGGAATCCAGTTGGGACATTATCTCTCGCAAACTAAAACACATGGAACTGCGTATTATGAAATTATAATCGCATCAGAGTTTTTGGCTGACTTGCAAGTCATACACCTAAGCTTAAATAAGTCTCTCATAAATCCATCACGTCTCAAAACCCAATGATAACCTCAAATTTATTTTCTTAGACCGGGGTTAGCTTTATGTGCGTGTGAAAAGATGACACGTTATTATACTGATTGATTGATGCTGGCAATGTGGTAATTCATCGTCTATATATTATCCAACGGTAAAAATGCTGAGCTACATAACATGATGTACGACTGCGTAGCGTAGATTTACGGCTGTTGAATTCTGTACTGGAAATATCAAATTCACTGAGTCTCTCAAGGAACATTATTTCTTTTCTATTAAATAGAAATAACGAGAGAAATTTCGACCAAAAGCCTCCTGACATGTCTGCAAAGAAAATTTATTGTGGTAGCCTCTTTTATAATATCACTTGAGCACGAGCAGGCCCTTAATTCCAATCCGCAATTTGTGAACCCGTTTCTTAATAAAGCGTTTCTAAGTAACTTTTTCTTTTAATTCTAAAAAATAAACGGCTAAGATAGATACGAATTTTAATACAAATGAGCAAAGTTTTGGGCGAGCGATCTAATAAATAAACGTTAATGAATCAAGCGAGCGTCTTGACTGTGAATACCTTCAGAAAACATAAATTGAAAATTCCACCAACGGTATCGGATTCCACAGAACAAAGCGGCGATCACATTTTCATGGGACGAGCCGGCGCGTAAGTCAGATAAGGGTCTTGTTGTCTAAAGGATAACCTACAAACAAATGAGGAGGCGTCGAGTAAGGGAACGGGGAGATAAGTTTCTCTAATAAATGATTTCAGTTACCTAATAAGTCGCTTTAGCCAGGCTTAAGGGAAAGCTGGAGTATCTGGCCGCGGCCATCTTTGGCAATAAATTTCATGGCGTTGTAAAGATCTAACTTAATGATTTTATACTTAAACAGGGAAGGCCTGAACAGCATTACCAAATACTATAACCAAAAATTCCTGTTCTTAATAGAAAATAATTAAGGATCTTTATTTTCGAAGATAAACATGATAAAAATCATGTAGAGGAATAATTTGTCGTAATCCAGCGAATATCTCTCAATGTCAGTTTGTCAGTTGGCATTAGAAATGTTGCTGTTATTACCATAGTGCGACCTAAGGCGCTAAAAGGTAGTGAGCGTTTCATTATTTGGTCTCACATATCATTTTTGAATTATAAGGGCAAACATCCCCCTAGCCCCCTACGTTGATATAACATAAAATTAAATATTCTTATTTCCACCTGCAGGAATGCGTAGTCTTCAGATTATTAGCGCCCATTCTGTGTTGTTGTTCAAGCTAGTGATATAACAACAGAACGAAATATACATCACAAAGTGATTGGATATGATATATAATTTTATTGTGAAAGAACAATGACAAACAATATTTTACATTATAAACCTTTTACAAAAATGAGCAGAATCGGTGACCGGAAAAGCAAAGCAACCGCCGCTGAGATACAAGATCAATCTGTACTCTACTTATACAAGAGAAAGATAAGGCCCGTCTCTTAATTGCGCTCCAAGGGTCTCTATCTCTATAAGGGATCCCGCTGACGGTGCAGGCAAAAGCCGAAGCAAGGGATTGTGGAGGAAATGGAACGGATGAATCCCTCCGAGCTCACAAATGATCAATCGTTACGTCACACTGTAACGCACGAAGTTCCCGTCCTAATGCATGCCGTTAACAACTTCAGATTTTCTTTCGCTGTTGAGAATTTTGAACGTTACGAAATAATGTTGAAATAATAAAATTCCCCTTATTGCTCTTTGAGATGTTTTGCTCGGCTTGTGAGCGTGCAAGGGAAGTTTAAACGTTAAAGTAGCTAAGCTTCCTACCTATATCTCCCCTTTAGAGTAGGTTATTACTCAAATAATTTGTGCCAAGTTTGCCTGAGAGGCATTAACGAAATCGTTCAAATACAAGTTTTTAAATAAGATATATAGTTACCTACCTATAGAACTAAAACTATGTTAATGTGGCTATTCCGTCCACTAACGTATTTATATTTCTTTGATATTCAATCGTAGGAAAAAAGAATTTGCTTTTGATTGCTGAAACTAAAAGCAATCGCTGTGAACAGCGCTAGTGGAAGGAATAGCCCCTATGGCGGAATTAGCCACATTGACCTTACTTGAATTTTGCTTCGTTGATTCGGTTAATAAAGCCGCTGAATATTTCTAAGAAAACCGGCAAAACTCGTCACCAAAGTTTACGTTTCCAGACTCCTTCATAATTAAGTGAAAGTGTGTATAAAGGTATACGTACCCTCACGAGGAAACATTATCAAAGAAAACCGTGCAGCAACAGGAAGTTTATTAAAAAGCAACATTTTATTTTCCCGCACTTCCCTCTCTAGGGCATAATATCGTCCCGTAATGAATTTCCATTCCACAAACCTCTGCGTTCGGTTGTAAAACTTCCCCATATACCAACTTTATTACTTAATCATTTAATAGTTACACGTATATTATTTAATTGTTGGCAAGAACATCTAAGCGACTGCGTTCATTAAAATGTAATCAACGTCAGCCAGGGATGGAAGTGAAGAGTCTTCACTACATCTTATCCCCACTTGTGGTTTCAATAAAACTTCCTTCATTTAAATAATTACGTTTCCACGTTTGTACAGACAAACATGGTTTAGGTTTAAGCTTCAAATTAAATTCAAAAAGTTGGAGTTAAATTTCATTAATTTATTATGACATGATGAGTTCAAATTCAGATATTTCTCATATTTCATAACTTCCAAACCATTAAATGTAATGAAATTTCCTAAGTTATCACTCCCTCTCCGTATGTAATGATTTATTGTGTTGGAAATTATATTCGCGTAATTATTTACCTATCTCTAACTTACGTGCTGAGCTAGTTAGTTAGGTATCGAAATGTTCGAGCAACTTTACCGTCTCACAAACGAACGAGGTCTTGATTAGTATGGATGACACAAATATTTCAAGCGATGTAATTTCAATCTGTATGAGACTGCAATCTCAGATTCCCAATCCAATATCACAGCACTTTGTACGCTAAAATTCTAATCTACTTGCAAATTTTATCGACGACGGAAATGCTGTGTCCTGTTCGTATCCAGATTTATGGCCAGCCAAAGGTCGTTCATTGGAATTCTCTAATCCTAAATTTACGACGGTTTTAGGTCACAATACATATTTTTATCGGGCAGTTTTGTTAATAAAAACACCTCGTGTGGAACGTGATAGTGGCTTAGGTATCGTAAATAATTCTAACAGTTTACCACTATGAGATAAAAAAATGTATAGTTCTCTCTCTTTAATAAGCGTTTAACCACTTATAAAAAATAAGATTACAAAGGGTAAAAACGAAACCAAACACCTATTTTACCTGTATCAAAATGAAATCATTAGTGTTAGTATTTTATTTCGGTAATATTTGAATGAATATTTTTTTTTATCTGAGTCATAATATCTGATACTTAAATGGAGAAAAAGTAAGTTTTCGTAGTGTTGATTCTTTATACCGCAACGCATGTACTGACGTTCGTTACAAATCGTCCACGCCGCTTCTTTTGAAGTCAGGTCAGTCGGAAATTTTTCCATCAACCTTTACGGCGGATTAGTGTCCAATTCGATATTTTGGCTCACCGTTTAAAACTAAAAAAATACGCTTCCCCCGACTGTGACGCGTTCTCATGAATTATTTATTTGGTCGTACAGAAATTTTTGAACATGTTTTTATAAAAGTTTCATTCCAATTTATATGTACGCCAACCATTTGCATATTCGCGTGTAAGTTTTATGCAGTGTCCGACATCAGTTTCGGAACGAAGCCTGATAAAAGTTCACTTTTGTGTTTCATGAACTTAAGGAAACACAACATTTGGATACTAAATTGCTCTGAAGTGGATTAAGTAAGGTAGAGCTAAAGCTTGTCATGTCTCGATAATTTTCATTAGATAGATCACGGTAACTAAGATTGTTAACATCGCAAGTCTCAATAATGTTTCGAGCATCATATAAGGGTTTTGTTGCCTAATAAGATATAAATTCAAAACTGAGTATTTTCGCAGCTACAGCAGTAGGAGCAAAAATATTTAGTTTTATTTCCCCAGTAAGAAGGTTTCTAATCAAGGCCTTTGTCCGCGAGCGTGCACTAATTGTGTGGCGAGTAACAAGCGGTCGCTGGTTGGTCACATACACTGGTTGCCAACAGACACCATTGTATAATCAGGGATTTAGTTGTGAAATTCTTACCTCTATGATAAGAAAAACAATAAACAGACGTTAGGCGTGGTGCAACCCAAATATGCAGTTAGCGTTCGTTAGCGCCATCTTTAGCCATGATCAGCACATCAAATGGGCACGGTGCAACCCGCCCTAAGTTGCTCCAATTCATTGTTAATTGTGGAGCGCAAGTTTCGTTACGTTTTGTTGTCTGTAAAGTGCGGCTTGATTACAAATCTAACTTAATTATTTATCTGCAATGTTTTTCTTCGGTACGACAAAGCCAAAATGAGGGGTTGATGTATGATTTTGTAGCCAGATGTGTGTTTGTTTGTGTGGTCCACTGTATGATATCTACTGGGCAGATTTTTATAAATGAGCTGTTTTTCGATTCCTTATCGAAATCCGTTATCCTTCGGGGTCTGGGTGACATGCATAAGGTAGATTTTAAACAAGGTAAAAGAATAAAGTGAGAATACAAAATAAACTCACTTTGTTAAACACGCTTTACTATTTCTTAAAAGAATATTCAGCCAGCAGCACAGACAAGCGCAATGAACTTAAATCTTAAAAATTACTTAGTCATTTTCCCATGGCACAAAAGACACGTTTAACAATGCACGTCATGTTGCGTAATGTAATGTTGATGTCATGTTTTTTTCACACGCCAATCTTGCCGGAGTCAAACTCTTTATCTGGGTCAACCCTGCCCTGATTAGCGCATATTCAGAGCAGAGGCTCTAGAGACTCAACAGGGTTGCCAACAACGACTGTGGAGCGGAAACTTTCAAATTGTTACGGCAGCGATCCTGGTTTATTTTTCCGTTGTGAGATTTTTGATCAAAAGCGTGAGCTAGGAAAATAAACTACAACAATCATGATAGAAGTATAACGATACTACTTATTTAGGAACACCCCACACTAGCGTCTCCCGAGCGCTGGCGTCTAGTAAACTCTATGGCTGCCGATCGACACAACTTTGGTGCAACTGCGCTACGCCATTACCATAGCATAAAATTTCACACTGTATTAGTTTAATGATTATACAAGTTTGTTTTCTGTTTGCTATTCAAAATATCCGTTATTATTATTACATATAAATTATAAACATGTTAGCAACAGCTTGTTTGCAATAGGTATTCGTAAACACCATCCATATGCAGATTAATTGAGTAATTTAGTTCATTCGTGTCTTAATTGAACTGATGGAACTGTAATAGACAGTTACTGACATAATAGCATAACGTGTGTACCTACACAGTTACAGCCTATTGATATAAACTGTGTATCAATACTCTCGATGCATTCTCGGGCTATCGAATACTTGAATGCACTCAATTTGATTTGCTGTCAACAGTTCAACACTAACCCTGATCTAAGGGCCAGTTGCACCAACCACAATTAGCAGACTGAACAAACTCTGCAGTAAATTATGAAACTTCCCGAACAATAAAAATTTGCAAACACTTGTGACAAACGCTCTGGTGGAACTGACTCTACATGTTTTATTAAATCCATTAATGATGTGTTGCTTGCTTATTGCTTTACTGTATAAATTGCGATCAAATCTTCCTCTGACCACCTAACCCGTCAAATTATGATGGCATTCATTGACAAGTCCTCGCCAATATTTGTGCCTTAAACTTCGTCGGTTCAAAGCACTATTATGTTCCATAGTCAAATAATCAACAGCTTGTTTAAAATTTATTCGTTAAGACGGGATTTCGCCAGTGTGCGACACAAGCATTTTTGTACTGAATATTATGCTCGTGTTAGTTGTGTTGCACATAGGGCTTGCAAATATTCGAAACTTTCAGGTATTCGAATATTCGACTTTTTCTGACGAGATATTCGAATATTCGAATAATTATTCGAATATTAAAAAAAAATAAGAAAAGGAACGAAAAATCGGTTTATTATCGTTTTATTCAAAAGCTTTTTTCACATATTGCTAAAATTAATGATATTTTGCAGAAATCCACTTATTGACTAGATTTTATCATCCTACTCTGAAATACCCACGTTTGTAAAAGTAAGTAAGTACCTAAAACGCAAAAATTAGACATTTTCAATATTTCTTGATAAAACTTTTTATTATAAATGCGTCGTTGCGTGAATTAATATAACTTTAACCATCCAAACACGTATGTAAGAGAGAAAACATTTTAGTAGGTAATCACTAATCATTTTCTGATTTAAATTAACTTCTTGTCGTTAAGAAGCCCGTAAAATGGCCTTTAATTCCATTGTATTTTGAATCTTTATTGACTTTATTAGTCTTGCCAAGTTTAGTTTTGATTCCTAATGGTCGGCTGTTATATAATAAGTTATATAATTGGTATTGGAATATTTAAGGGAAAAAGTTGGCTGACTACGGGGTGGATCATTCGTTAGCTAAAGGTGCATGGTTAGATTACCTAGTTCGGTAGGTTTGGTATGATCAAATTTGTGAATTGCGATAAAGGGCAAGGTTTAGACTTCGAATATTCGCTTAAGGTACGCTTTTACTCAATAAACAAAACCCTTTGTCTTAAAACTTACGTAAAGTTACTTGTACCTAGAAAAAGCATTAGCCGCACCGTAATAAAACATACTTTTTGATTTCGTTTCCTTTGAAATTGAGTTAGGTTCTTAGGTTTAACTGTATTCACGAAGCCTATTGAGAGGAATACAGTAAAAACATTATTTCCTTCGCATTTGGGTACCTACGGTTCCTCATTCACTGTTAATACCCGGCAAAATACACAGAAACTGTAACTATAACGGATAAAAATAGATTTTACCTAGTAATAAAAAATATTCGAATATTCGAAACCTGAGCGGCCGAATATTAGAATATCAAAACAGGTCGAATATTCGACATATTCGAATATTCGAATATTCGAATTGCAAGCCCTAGTTGCACAGTGCCTCACAATGGTGGTATCCTGCCTTTAACACATGTGTTAAACTATCGAGTAAATTAGTTCTTCGTAATAGGCAATTAATGGTGTGATAGCATAACATGTGTACTGTAGACACAGCATATTGACATAAGCTGTGTCTCGGGGTGTCGTCGCAGTGTCTACTTGAATGCACTTTGATCTGTGACCAATCATATCATTGCAATCTAATCTTACCCCTGTATTGCTTTACTGTAATCGTCATCGTCAACATATAACATTATGGCATTCATTATATAATTGTATGAGTTCCGCGTTTATCGTCAGTTATGGTTTTTAATATATCTTTACTCTATGCAATGGTATATAAATGCTATTCAAAATAGTGGGCGGCCACTAACTAAACTGAAACTAAACCTAGTACCTACGCGATCCGTTAACCAAAATTTAACCACATTTACGTATCCACCTTAAATTCTGTAGTACATATTAATAACCGTAGAATGTTAGACTTCCTGACTAATGTGTTTTGTTTCCGACACATTGTTGCGGCAGCATACATTGGCTCGTGTATGGAAGCAATGCACGTAGCACATCTAAGTCTAAACTAGTGGCAAAGTTATAATGTAGTTATCGTTAGATCATTACTGTTCTAGTATTTAGCTAAACTTGTTATTCAAGAGCTTGAACTGCCGCACGTCAGATAGCACAGAACTCATTCACTCAATAATTTTATCCTATCCTGCCTATCCTGTGCCATAAATCTGTGTTTTGTGTTTTGTACAATAAAGAGTTTATACATACATACATACATAAATTATGATATTTATGTAGGCTGATTTTCTACCAGAGATGTTAATAACTACATTCTGAGGAAAAAACAGTATACACCTACTAGTTGTATATTTTTGTGTACGACGTATACGAGTGTACGAGTTGGTACTTATGTGTACATGCATATTAAAACGCCCGAATTTATTTATTATTTTATTTTATTTATTTAGAAACAAACAGTCTCGTATTGCTACATTGGATACTATTGCATTTAGTAATATTGTAGACTTACAGTTTCCTTAATTGAATTATATAAACCTAAACATTAAAATATGAAAGTACATAAGTATTATGAATTATCTATATAAATCAAACATACTTAAACGGTGTATTAATGAACAGTGCCAGAAAACTTGAAAGTTATGTAGATGTGAAAACAATTATAATGCCTGTTGAATATATTGTAAAGATAATCGTTTGAAATTAGATAGTGTTTTATTTATACCATGCCTTTATCGGATAACGCGGTAGCGTTCCTCGAACAATTCCTGTTCTCGTTGCATCGATTGTTTCCAATGTCCTTTTTTTATTCTCCATGTAACGTCTTGTCGCCCCACAACGCCAGAGGGCCGGTCTTATCACTCGTATCCGTCGTAACGCTCACTCCGCTTACATGTATTGTCACGATAAAGTTTTTCTTCCTTTGTGATCTTATCACGGGTTTGTGTGGCCCGTGGTCCGTGGTTTCTATAGATTCGATAATAGCTGCGCTTTCTGGTGTGTTAACTTTTTTATGGGACTATTATCTGTTTCTAGATAAGGAGGTTGTTTGTTTAGTTAGTATGTAACAAATTGAGTTATTTTCGTTCATGATGTGGTCTGTAATGTTATTAAACTGATAGGCGAATTATAATAATTTTCTTTCCAGGAAACACAAGGCTGTAGGAAGACATTACTTAATTTAAAGCAATGTAGTCGTGGTATTTCAACATAATAAATGTGGAAAAACTCTCGATGCGGCATCCCATATATAGGTCCAGTTATCAAAACTGCTCTGGAAAATAAAGATCGCTTTGACGATCGAGATACTTTCCTGTAGTGTAAATTCTAAACCACTATCCAAATATTTGATAACACAGTTCCATGAAAACCATTATTGTTACCAATTTAATTGAAACTACATTCAACTTTACCGAAGTTAATGACATAAATTAACCTCAGCTAACAAATTGCAGCCCATTCTAACGTAGCGTGGTTGTTTGTGCATGAATTTTAATGTGTACCGGCTAATAATTGGTTTTGTAATTAATTGTGACGATCCAATTTAAATTGTTTATCAAACTATGTTAATAATTTGTGCCCAAATCTTTTTTGTTTTTATTTATTCATGTACATATGTGATGTAACCTTAATTTGGTAAGGCCGCGTCCAGAAAATTCTAACATTTAGCTGACAGTCGCTGGGCGTCAAAATTATAAGCCGGCAAGCGATGTATTTGGTTTACTCGTTAGTCTCGTTACTCGCACAAGACAGCATGTATAGCAAGAGAGATCAGAGAATGTATGCCAGAGACATTTCAAATTATGTATTGTTTTCCCGGGTCTATCACCAATTATTATAAACAAAGTGTTTCGTCAATACGTTTTTATTGTTGTAGGGACATTCCTAGTAATAAATACCGTTTCTCTTTATTTTATTAACATCATAAGCGATGTTCCGAGCATTCCAGAGAACTGAAGCGAAGTGAATCTCCTTTCAGGCTGTCAGTGAGAAAAAAATCTTTGTTAAAATCTTATCCATTTTCCTAAATACATCAAACAGTGTACATCTATTGCGGACCTTTCGCTCCAGTCCCTCGATCGTTTTATCCGGGAAGCGTGTAATTGCTGATTGATGTCCAAATCGTCACCGAATCAATCTCAATTTAAGATAAACGACTCGCGCCGACTTCAAATTGGAATTGATGAAAATACTTTTTGATGTTCTTATGCAAATCTCGTCTTTTGTCTTTGAAGGGAGTATACAACATTTTCCCAAATGAATAAGCAATGCGAGCGTTGGGCATTGGCGTTGTAATGTAAGAAAGTATTGTAAACCACACGTTTCATCAAATATGTAGTACTATTGACTCTTATCCTGTTGATTGTCAATCAATTATATCATTGCCACAGTTTGGTAGTTCTCCTTTTCAATCATCAAGTTTTTACGAGTTCTCGGTTAGTTGTTCTAGTTCACCGGTTCTAGATGTACACCCTCTAGCCTAGCGTACCTACAAGTATGTAGTTAAAAGTAGGCAAACGTCTCAGGCCACTTGTCCAGTGACTCACCCATCAACTGGCACACACGTCGACGCTACCGGTTCGACTCGTGCGCCGGTCGAGAAACCTTTGCCTTAGAAGAAAAGGCCAAATGTAACATTTACACGTTCTTGTTATTTGAGTCTTATCTCTCAGAACCATAGGTTAGATGTTCCAATGATGTCTTGTATGCGGTTACAATCTTTTAGTAGTCAGTTTGTTATCTTTGGTCATTAACATCTGGACTGCAGTCTATCTCCGTTCTCAGTAATTTAGACTTTGGTATTTAGGACTGTAATATTAGTTTATGGCTACGTAAAGGAAATACGGCCGGTAGTGAATCAGCTGCAATGAAATTCAAAACTATACACCGTTCAGCGAGATTGAGCTATGTATATATGTGTTATGAGTAATAAATGATACAGGACATTGCAAGTTAATGTTTATACTGAAACGAGCTGTGTTTTAGGGGTATATAATATACGATCGTTTAAAACTCAAATAGCCGACGTAGCTGAAACAGCCGCCAAGCTGAAGTGGGACTGGGCGGGACACGTTTGCCGTATCGGATGACTTGTGGGCTAAAACAACAACCAATTGGGTCCCACATCAAACCCGGGGTCGCGGCAAACCTCGACGGCGTTGGCGAGATGACCTTGACGCCTTTGATAGGAACTGGTGGGAGACGGGTCAAAACCGGGATACGTGGAAAGGGAGGAGGGAGGCCTTTGCCCAGCAGTGGGACACACTAGGCTCATATAAATAAATAAAATATATCTTCAAGTCTAAAAACGCAAAGTTATTCATTTTCGTTACTTACGTTACCTGCATATATTCTGAACTCGTTGCTACTCATTCAAATCGGTATGTATTTGTGTGCACTATTTACTTTCTACTAAATATGAACGTGTGACCACGTCTCCATAGAACACGACTCCACGTCTTCGTTTTAAGATTATGTTCCATATTTTTCCAAGTTCCATCTGCTTACTCTATTGTTAAGGCTCATATAGACGGTGAGAGAACTCACATGCGAGTTCCATTCTATTGCAAGCAACTAAGGCACAGCGAGCTGCAAAAGTACATGGCCACTTTATGAATGTGTGTACAATAAATTGAATCTATCAAATACCGTAATGAAACAAAACCCCCATACGAGTTCTCGAACCGTTAGAGTGAGCCTTATTCGCAAAAAAAGAAAGTAATATTGAAATGCGTTCGATTACCCGCGTATGTTTTATAGCACTCCACTCTAGTAGGAATAATTTTACTATCAGATCCCAATTAACCAGCGATTCCCGTTATACTGTTCTTTAACTGCCGAGTCGTTAGGGAGCTGCATTCGGATTTTATGCATTCGCCAAATGTTACCGGATCGCGTTACGACGGAGCGACGGCTGCATACGAAATGCATATGAGGTGCATAGTGCTGCGGTATAATTGGCATTTCTAGAATGGGATTAGTGTACGACTATTGTATAGAACGTCGATTGGGTCATGGGTGCAATTGAATGGAAGCATTTCAGATTTAGCTACAATAGGCGATCAAAGACTTTAACCGAATGAAAAGTAAAATAAAATCTGGACTAGAGGAAATGAAATAATTTGACTATTTATTAAAGCTACGAAAATCATACAAACTACGTTACTGAGATTGATTATTACCAATGTCAAGGGATTTATAGTTTATGTCTTACTTATATATTTGAATCTTTAAAAGATGTTGAACTTATTGAGAACGGATGGAAAAGTAAAATTGAAATAAACTTTTATTTCTTCTTACAAACCTTTTATTAATGAATACTTCTTTCTATTTCAGGTATGTACGAGACAAAACATACCGGTAATGTTAGCTGCTCGTCATCTCGCCCTACATATTGTTGACACTGCACGTAACTGTAATAGATGTACAGTCACCTGCAATAATATGTTACACAACGAAGGCCGCAAAAATATCTGACACGATCTTATTTGTTGAGCCATAAGAACGTGTCAGATATTTTTGCGGCCTTCGAAGAGTAACATATTATTGCAGGCGACTGTACCATCGTCCACACTGTTGAGTGACTATTCCTACACCTTATGGCTAAGACAAGGTCCATCGATGGTCAGACTTGCTTTTAGTACCTACTTGACTGAAGTAGAGTACGCTATACATACGTACCATCACGCTCCGCGATTGTTGCGCCATTTTAAGGTCCTAGCTAAATTGGTTGTTCACTACTTACGCTATAGAATTTCCAATTTAGCAAGAACCCTAAATGGCATAACAATCTCGTGTGGTGACTGTACATACATACAAAACGGGTAGGTACACGTAAACGGGTATATGTACGATTGAAAAAAGCATTCTGTATTATGAAATGAATGAAATGAAATGAATGAAATGAAATGAAAATAATTTATTTGAAACAACACAATCTTAAAATTAATAGATGACAAGCATGTGATATAGTTATGCAATTGGTTGTCTCAAAGAGGATACCACTCAGCATATGTCGGAGCACTTAGTGCAACGACGCTGATTTTCAGTGGACCCTTAAACTTATATAATAAGAAATAAAACATTACTAACTTAAACATACTAAAACATATAAAAAACAATGCGAAGCAGGTAGTATTATAAAATTACAATGGCCGGCATAAAAACAGAATCAGAATTCTTTTAAAAACAGGTACTTAGTATGGAAACAGAGATGAATGAGGAATGTATATGCAACTTAAAAAATATATTTATTTAAATGATAAATAAAGAGACACAGGCGACTAGGAGGGAGAAATTTGATGTGTAATAAGATGATGTTTTAACTTTAGTATATTAAAGCCGGGAAATAGAGAATTGCCGGCCGAGTGCGAAGCTAGGCCGTTTAGTTAGTCGAGGCTGGTAGTTAACTGTAAGTATTTTGAATGCTTTTTATGACTGAATTCGGTACCTAGGAGAATAATTAGGTATAGATATGTACTTTTGTTATAAATTCTCGTATAAGTAACTGAATATTAACATCCATATGTAACTATGTACCTATTTCACTTTCCTTGACCGTACGTACAGAAGTTAATATTGGGCATATTTAATTAAGTAATTTATTTGCCGTATCTATGCCCTTTATAATTTATATTCGAGAAAACTACTTTATGACAAATGAGTAGTTTACCAGAAGATGTGCTTCGCATCACTAGATCACTGTTGCCTTTGAGGACATGCATATGATAATAAGCAAACTTTGGAAAGTTAGGATCAGCACCTATATTTGCATGAAAGTTATGAAATCCATGCATTCATAATTAGTTTTGCTACATTCATCGTCTTTAATACTGGATGATGTTTAAATTACTCGTATCTATACTCTATATCTTTAGGTATTTAAATAAAGGGGCCCACTGATTACCAGTCCGCCGGACGATATCGGCCTGTCAGTTGTTCGGAGCTGTCAAATTTTTGTTCTAACTGACAGGCCGATTCCGTCCGGCGGACTGTTAATCAGGGGGCCCTTAAAAGTAAAATCTTAGATGAAAACATTACACGATCAAATAATGTAGGTTAAAGTCAGTTCGTTCAGTGACTGATCCAGGCGGTTTTGTAATTGGTTGGTTAACCAATAAATGTTATAACTACCTGAAAATGTACAAATTGTTTGTTTACTTTTATTTCAATATCTAAAGATACACACAGATATATATAGCAGACAGATATATAACAGATAGATATAGAGAATATTTACATAGGTACAGAGTATATACAATGATATGATATATTATGAGTAACATAAAAGATATTCAACAGGTACTTATTCAGCCTCGCGTATGATGTTTTGATCATATTAAGTTTAATACGATCAAAACATCATACGTTTAAGGTTTTGACGACCGGTCTGGTCTAGTGGATAGTGACCCTGTCTGCTAAGCCGATGGTCCTGGGTTCGAATCCCAGTAAGGGCATTTATTTGTGTGATGTACACTAATATTTGTTCCTGAGTCATGGTTGTTTTCTATGTATATAAGTATGTTATTACCCCATGGGACGTCCCAACAACAACCAACTGTATCTATGAGGCTAAAAAGAGCAACAAATGATGTAATCTTAAAAATTATAAATCATATGAATAAAAAAAAAAGCCCAGGTATTGATAACATACGGGTCAGAGATTTGTTATGTATTAGCACAGAGATAACGCCGGTCATCACACACCTAATTAACGCATGCATTTCCACGTCCTCATACCCCGATCAATTAAAAATAGGTATAGTTAGGCCCATTCATAAGAAAGGGGCGTACAATGACGTAAATAATTATAGACCAATTACGATTTTACCATGCATTGATAAGATAGTTGAGAGGTATATCGGCGATGAGATAACGAGTTTCCTTTCTAAAAACGACATAATAAATGATAAACAATATGGGTTTCAAAAGGGTCGAAATACTTCCCAGCTTTTATCAACATTTGTCAATGAGGTCAACCAGCAACTGAATAACAGAAATCAGGTGCTGGTTGTCTTCATTGACTTCAGCAAAGCATTCGATGTTTTAAATTATAACACGCTATTTTATAAGCTTAAAACGGTAGGTATACAGGGCCCTTTGCTGGAGTGGTTCCGTGACTACCATACAAACCGAAATACAGTCGTACGCATCAATGGACAAGATAGTGACCCCATACCTACACAAAAAGGCACGGCACAAGGTTCGATTTTAGGTCCAACCGAATATTTAACGTACGTCAACGACATGTGTAACCTATTCACAAAGGGCTCTGTATACCAATTTGCCGATGATACGTGCTTGGTCACATACGGCAGAAACATCAGTGAGGCACAGGAAATGATGCAATACAATTTTGATACTCTGTGTAAGTGGGCTCACGACGTAGGCTTAGTTATAAATGCCAACAAAACAAAACTTTTACACATACGCTCCCCATACGCAAAAAGTGTCAACCCTATAGTTATAGCTCATGCGCACCCCTGCTGGCACGACCCGCGCGCGTGCGCGTGCGAGCCGCTCCAGCTGGTGGACCAACACACCTACCTGGGCCTTGTCATCGACAAACACCTCAACTGGAAGCCTCACATTGAACATGTATGTGACAAATTACGGTCTCTGCGTTCCCAAATGAACATACTTAAATATAAACTCCCTTATAATATATTACGATTACTATACCTGTCTCTGGCAGACACGGTCATAAGTTATGGGCTAAGTAGCTACGGACGAACATATAAAACATACATAGATAACATATATAAACTACAACTTAGCATACTTAAAACTATTTTACCAACATACTTAAATAGATTTGATAACGAATGTGATATTTTTAAACACTGTAAAGTAATGTCTATCTTTGACAAAATCAACATGTCGATAGTTCTCGATGAATATGATAAAATAAAACTACTAGAAATGAAATACAGACATAAAAAATTACGTAGCACAGTTGTTCAATCTAGATATATTCTCCCAAAGTACGTAAACGTGTATGGCAGGAGGACGTGGAAATATATGCTATCTAGCATACTAAATAATATACCAGAAGAAATATATAAAAATACCCTCGAAAATAAAACTAAATGTAAAAACGCTTTTAAGAAATATTACCAGGATGGGAATGTGTGATGACAGGTGTTACCTGATACTTGTTTACTTACGAACTTATTTTTTCCTTTATGTGTCTAGTATATAAGTACCATATACAAAAAAAGCATAGGTATATAAACATTACACACGCAGTTTGAGCGTAGTGATGCATTTGCACCACGCATAAACTTTCACAAGTTTCTGTGGCGCATCTTAGTTTTAAGTTGTTTGTATTATGTTTTTGTGATGTGTAAAATAAATTAAAAAAAAAAATGTATTTATCTATACAAGTATGTATATCGTCGCCTAGTACCCATAGTACAAGCTTTGCTTAGTTTGGGGCTAGGTTTGATCTGTGTAAGATGTCCCCTAATATTTATTTATTTATTTATTTATAGCTTAAGCTCTTTTGCAAGATTACAGTTGGTTACGATGTGATAATGTTTAACTAAGCACATAATACTTGTAATCTTGTATATAACCTACTTTCAAACCAATTTGTTTTGTTAATTATAATATAAACTAATTATTGTTTACTGAAATTATAATTATAATATTCGTTGTTTCTTTCACCACAAAATGCCAATTAATTATTGTAGTATATTCACGGCGACAATATAGATAGGTAATGAACTGTCAGCTGCACAAGTAGGTAAACGGGCAAGGTGTTCAAAATTACGTACACGCTCGTATTCCTTAAACAAACCTTTGGGCTGGTTATTTTGAACACCTCGCCCACTTATTGACGTTTGCTGCTGACCGTAGGATCGAACGTACTGTATCGTATCTGATATAATAAATAAAATTAAACTGAATCTCATAAATTAAACTGTATTCCAATGCGTGTGGAATCTTCTCCTCTTCTTCAGTCGTTCCCACAACGCTGAGGATCGTGACATCATGTCATTCTGTTGAAGACCAGGTCTAGTGCAATTTCTAATTGCATAGGTGCAGTAATTTGAGTACACCATCTAGCAGGGGGGCAGGGGTAGGTCTCGCATTGGAATAGCGGGAGAAGCTTTCACGCCCGTGAAGAAAAGTGCACGAGAGAACGTCTGTGCTCAGCTGTGGGACGAACATAGGCGTATGATGTCCTTCGAGTTATTGTCCACTTATAGATTAATATACCAATTACATATCTCATTATCCCATAATGCTGACCATAATGTTAAAAGGCAATATATTAAAATGGATTGGTTCCCAGCGCGCCATAGCTCCGTGAAAGAACTGTCGCGCAGCACGCAACACTGGATGACTCTGTATTAAACATTTCCGTTCCATTTCTCGGCACCATTAGCCTAATGAAATGATCAAGTAGACGTCTGGCAGAACTCGATGCGATAATTTTACAACTAATGTGTGGTTTTAAAACGATAAACTTAGAATAGATATAATTTACATACCTTGGTGTCAATTCGACATCAACAATATAACCTAAAGTTCCATACAATTTCTACGTCTACGATTAATTCCAATCTGGCTAATCTAATCAAACCTTAGCACGAGTTAACAATATTTAAACCTACCAACACCTTCCACTTCTACCAATACCTTTAGGATGGTAGTTCCGTCCCGTGAGCCAGGGGATAGCTATTACAAAGATTGTTATAAAAAATGCTATTTTAACATTTTTAACACAACCTATAGAATAGAGGAATGGTCTTAAAATTACCAAAAAATGCCTGCGATGCGAAGCTCCATTTGATGCCTATTTTATAAAGTATGACCTATTAGGTGACGTAACTATGGAAACCCTGTACACAAAAAAGTTGTCAAACCCATGTCCTTTTTAGGGTTCCGTACCCAAAGGGTAAAAACGGGACCCTATTACTAAGACTCCGCTATCTGTCTGTCACCAGGCTGTAACTCATGAACCGTGATAGACAGTTGAAATTTTCATAGATGATGTATATTTGTTGCCGCTATAACAACAAATACTAAAAAGTACGGAACCCTCAGTGGGCGAGTCCAACTCGCACTTGACTGGTTTTTATTTCAATGTGTCATTCATTATTTACTTAATCTCGTTTGTGGTCAATATTTTCCTAGGTAAAGTAATTCAGTCCGTATTCGCGGGTCAATTTAGCGGCATCGTGCATTAGTGATGTCGGGGCCGAGTGTTTGCTAAGCTTTCGCCTAATTGCCGATTGCCCTGGTTTGTACTATCTCATTTAAGATGCAGTAGTTTCCAGGCTGTCTAATAATGCATTAGTAATTGTTTTTTGTAGCAAAATAGATAGGAAGAATAGGAACAGATACAATTAAAGATAAGTATTACAAATTAAAACATTAGACCAAAATTACATTAATTATAAAAAACACTCAACACAACAGATCACAGAAACAGATGGGAACAGATGGAAATTTAGTTTTGTAAAAAACTGTTATCGCTTTCACTCTAACTTCAATTCTTACTTATTCATAGTTTTATTATACTGTTCGATGTATAGTAAGCGTAGTGTATAATAATAGAGTAACTGACTGTATAATAACAGAGTAACTGACTTAATATAAAATGAGGTGTTTGCTATTTATTAAAATCCGAACCACACCAGATTCACACAACTCCTATTTGTTGCGTAGGAACGCGTGTGCAGACATCAGCTGCAATGTTGGGAATTACATATACATAATATATGTGTGATGGTACATATGTAGCTTGCGTTGCGTGCCCGTATCAAGTGGCGTATCATAATGCGTTGAGTCCCTATTCATCTTTAATAACTAACGCTATTTTAATCATTATTATCTTATAATATAAGCTACCTTATAAATTCCAAAACATGAAGTGGTATTTAGTTTAAAGCTCCTGTTTTATTAAATTAAACACACATTTATAAAAACGCATTCTCCGCGGTTCTACGATTCACCACTCAATGACATTTAAATAACAAACCTGAGAAAGAAACCAAATTAAAATTCCCCTCTGCACGCATTCCATTAATTCCCTGCGTGTACGCAATAACATAAATCGGTCCCTCGGCGAAACAACAGCTTATCTTACCGTTCGTATCGTATCGTGATCTTTGAGTCTTTGTTTTACCTACTACGCCAAATGAAGCTACGGTGGGCGCAGATTACATTATACTAAAAGCAAAGAAGTTTTTTTATAAAATTTTGTTGTCATCCACCCTTGTTCCGGTATGTATTTTTTGTTTACAAACAATGCAAATAAAAAAATGTCTGTACTAAAACGTAGCGTAGGAAAAATTGTGCCATATCGGCTGCATGTGCAATGTGCAGTGTGCAACAACAAAACAAAACAAGTAAAACAATAAAGTGAAGCTTCCTCCTCCTTGCTTCGTACTCCTCAGTGCTGTGGGTCGTGACCTCCTAGTGGAGCATATGATTCCGGATTGCAGATTTCCAGCCTGTCCGATCCCTTGCGACTTCCAAGGCATCATGGACCTTCATGGATAGCGATTTGCTAATCTGGTCGGACCATCGCGTTGGACTGCGGCCCCTTCTCTTTCCTTCCACCGAACCTGTGACCATTAGCTTTTCCAGGTTTAGCTATAAGTGAAGCTTATAGCATGTAAACAATAAGTTGGAAAAGTTCATCAGATATTGTTTATAGTTCCAGTTTGTAACATGCGTAATTACTTTATTTTTTTGCAACAATAAAGGTTCCGTCACACAGGCGCGTTTTCCGGGCGGGGCGTGAGCGCGGCGTGAGCGTTTTATATGTAAAAGCGGCGCGCCCCGCTCACGCGCCGCCCGCAAAACGCGCATGTGTGACGGAGCCTTAAGAACGATTAATGGTAGCAAAGTAGATATTTTAGATTAGCACAATAATAATAACGACGCTAATATTGGGCCTCGCCCCACTGCTGGCGGCACCCTAGGTTAGGTTTTTTATAATGTGTTTTATATTTAACTTCTATATTCATATTATAAAATACCTACCTTAAGAAGAATAATAAATAAAGATAATAAAAACGACGCTAATAAACATTGCACTTATTTCTTTACTTACTCGTAAGAGTGGCATATCTGCTATACTGTCCTCATCTGGCGGGGTTATCTTGTCGTTTCTTCTAATTCGCGCCCCCTGCCCCGGAGCACACTGGAAGGTTAATTAAAGAATGAATCGCTGCCCGGACACGTGACGGGAATCCGTCGCCAAATTAAAAAAAAACCATTGACCCCTATTTTGGTGGTAGCGAGCAATTAGTTTCAGCGTCAAGCGTCGGTAACGAGGCGGATTTACGAGCGGCTCGGCTGGCGCTGATGGTGGTGGCATAGAGAAATATAAGTAAAGAGTGGTAACTCTATACGTCAGTTTTCTTACCAAAACGAGAGTTATTTCGTAGTCTACATCTAGCGTCAAGTAGCGGAATTTATGAGTACTGCTAGTTGACGACATTTGTGACATCTGGTGTCAAATAGCGGTACTGATAACTCCACTACTTGACGTTATGTATCGACTACGAAATAACTCGCGTTTTGGTAAGAAAACTGACGTACAGTCAACAACAGACCTATGAATACAGGCAAAGTGCCAAAAATATGTATACACGACCTTAATGTACAGGCAATAAAGTACTGTATACATATTTTTGACACTTTGCCTGTATTCATAGCTCTGTTGTTGACTGTACCAGCGTACCTATGGAGTTAGAGTGGAGAAAAGTCTGCAGGGCAGCCCACGCAGTGCAAATGTTATCTACACGTCCATAATATCATAGAAGTTTGACGTTTAAAATGACACTTGCACTGCGGTGCGCGGGCTATCAAAATCGCTGCAGACTATTCTCGGTCTGACTTTACCACTCTTTCTTTATATATTTCTCTATGCTCATGGTACGATTACATGTGCACGAGTCTGTGGAAATGTTTTTGCCGTGCGAACCTTCACGTATATCTGATGTTTTTCGCATGTTGCGGTGATATCTCACCCACTGAAATTTCAAAAAGTGGGCCATGTTTACGTGCGCGTTTTGAAATCGTCAAAGGTGTAGGTATTTTTTTAACAGAAGAACGTTAAAAACGATAATGTTATGTAGTTTAAAATGACGGTTTGCTATTAGGCCCCACATAGTAGGAGCCATATTGATGCTCTAAGATAGACACACCACAACTTAATAATATAAACTTATGTAATTGCTCAGACATACCTACCCAAGTCAAAGGTATTACACGGATTGACATCGTTATTAATTATAGTCAAACCTAACATTTACATAACTCTCTAAGCTAATTTGAACACAGCTAGTTAGCCTAACCCTCTAGGTAGGTCTGTTAATAGTGTTTACTATTAATCAGTGCACAATAATAGCGCTCATATCCCCAGGTCTGCGAACATTGATGTATGAACACGATATATATTCTCTGAAACTGGAACTATCGTAGGAGATCAATTATGCATGCACATGTATCCAGAACACGGTATCTAGTGACGTCTGTGACTCAGGATTGGGTAGGAGCATTTGGTTTTGTTTATAAAGATAAAGGTACCGTTCGGTTGCAAACTACACTAGTATGCTGCTATATTGCAGCAAGACAGTAATTCTTAAAGGATAAGAAGAATATAGAGTGTACTTTTAGACTCGTACATTTATATAAAGTTGCGACGAAATTTCGGGCAGTAGAATTCAAGGGGAGCATTCCATGAAATTGTCTACCGTTTGTTCCGTACAAACGCGTATTTTCTGTAGATTTTCAGGTATAAGAGGTCCCTTTTCTATGACAAATGGACAAAAATATGCACAGAAAAATAATCGCCTGCTTTAAATGCCGAAAAAAAAGTCGCGACACAGGAAAAAAATGCGTTTCTACGGGACAGCCCGTGGAATGCTCCAAGGATCAATCTGCGGCTCACGAGCCGCATGCGGCCCTTTGGAGGTACAATTCTTTGTGACTCGTATAATTATTAGCACTTAAGAGTTCTTGACCACTGAGAACAGCCTTAGCGCTCCTTGAGATATCTAATTTTTGGCTTCTATTGCGATTGGCTCTTCTCAAAAGTTTGTCGACCCCTGCTCTACCTAATTGGCTTAATTAATATATTTTGTGTCGTTGGATTTTGGTGACACATGTCAACAGATTATTTAATAGAGATTCCTGACAGCAAATAATATAAATCTTAAATTAGATATGGCCTGTTGAAATAGACAACCTGAGAATATTATAGCAAAATTAGAGACGCAACAGCACACATGTCGTTCAAAATGCAATTTTGAAGTGTGTTTAAAGGATTTTCATTAAATGTTATTGACACATCTCCCAAATTTGTAAACATATAGTCAACGTATTACCTATTCAGCGCAGCTCAAAAATAACCACAAGATAAAAGAGCCACATTAAAATAACGTCTCCCACTTTGCACGTCGACCCAAAGACACGCAGACAGACGTAATTCAACGTGAATTTGAATTATTTATCAGTGTAAAAGATAGCAGTCGCTGGTTTTTGCTAAATTGGACTTGGAGACGAAGTGAACGCATAACAGCGTTGTCAGTAAGCTGTAAAGACATTATTCATCTTGTACAGGAAAAATTCCGAGACAATATAGTATATTACTACAGAGGCTGGGAAGTAAGGGGTTGCCGGCCGAATGCATATAGACGGATAGTTATGAGGCCGACAACCCCTTTTCACGCCGAGATATGTATAGTGCTTTTCTTAAACATGCAATGAAATAATAATAAAAATTGATGATGATGATTGTTTCATGTCCTAATGTGATAGGTTATTCAGTGCGTGGGGTTCATAAGGGGAACGAAAATTTTATTATTTTTGCGCTACGACGCATGGTTTAGGAGATACAGCCCTATATTTTTTTTTTCTGTTCTTGTGTTTTTTTAAATATTAAGGGGTTTCCGAAAGGGGAACGAAAATTTGATTATTTTTGCGCTACGACGTACGGTTTAGTTAGGAGATACAGCATTATAAAGTTTTTTTTTATTTATTTTTTTCTTTTTTGTGTTTTTTTTTTAATATTAATTAAGGGTTTCTTACAGAGAAACGAACATTTTATTTTTTTGCGCTATGACGCATGGTTTAGGAGATACAGCTCTATAAATATTTCTTTTTGGTTTTATTTTCTTTTTTTTTTTCGTGTTTTTTTAAATGTTATTAAGGGGTTTCTTAAAGGGGAACGAAAATTTGATTATTTTTGCGCTACGACGTACGGTTTAGGAGATACGGCATTATAAAGTTTTTTTTTGTTTTTTTTTTTCTTTTTTGTTTTTTTTTTTAATATTAATTAAGGGTTTCTTACAGAGGAACGAACATTTTATTATTTTTGCGCTGCGACGCACGGTTTAGGAGATACAGCCCTATAAAGATTAAAAAAAAGAGAAATCGTACCATAAACCATAAACTGCCTATAGTTTTTTTTTAAAGCGGTGTGATAGTGTGTTATCACTTTAATGGCTGAATGCCACGATGGCGTGTCACACATATCTGTGAAATGGAAAATTAAAAAAAAATTACTTCCCGGCTGTAAATTTTGTATGAAATTCCTTTACAGTTCTCTGGAGTTGCTCCGCCCTAAACGTGATACTTCGAAGCCTGATATAACGCCCGGAGTGACGACATTTCATTGCATGTTTGAGAAAAGAGTTTTTTTAATACAGTTGCTCAAAAAGTGCTACTTTATGTAGCTGTTTAGCGTTTGTAAAGTCGGTTTTTGCGAACTAGTGCCTACCTACGGCTCATAAAAGACATCTCGGGACTCGTAAATAATAACACACTTTCCACACTTGCATTGAAATGTACTATTTTTACACTTGTGTTTAAGTGCGAGCGAGATGCCTAATGAGACAACTCGTGATTGCATTTCGCGAGCACCAATCAGTGTGAGTCGCTAACGCCTTATGAGTTTTGAGTACTAATGATAATGACACAACTTATTACGGTCGTATCAAAATATGTAACATGAAAACCTTATCAAATTGTTAAAATGTCAGCGGCCTTCTCCACCTCCTACTTACTAATAGGTATACGTTAATTTAATAAACTTTATTCAAATGCCTTCTACAATAGAAGAACACAACTGTACACACAACACATTTACATTTCCATCGTTGCGTGTATCTTAACGGTAGAATAACCGCGAGTGAACCATCTTCCTATTACATTATCCTTACGTACACGTCTGCAAATTATTGCTCCGAATGTGGGGCGTCGTGATTTTCAGCAAAGATCAGCAGAGTTTGCGGAGATCCACAGCTATCACGTGTAGGCTCGTTAGGTTAGGCCGACACGTATTTTTGAACGGCCTACCACGATAATCTTAAATCGATATGTCAATTTTTAATATTCGCGATAGAGTTGACTGGTAGAGAATGCCTCATGGCATCAAGTTCACCATTTGTACACTAAGATTTTCTTTTGTGCAATAAAGTTTAAATAAGTTAAAAATAGGTCATATTAAGTCGACGTTCAGAGCGAGCGGGCAAGCGGCAAATAGAGCGTCCAGCGACTGACTTGAATCAAAGAGAATTAAGTAGACTATTTTATTGTCTTTACTTCAGTGCACGACTGCACGCTCATACCTTCAAACGTTGGAGGGATGTATGTGTGATTATCATGTAAATTGCAAATACGTACCTTAAAGTAGATTTAACTGAAATAATTTATGATGCTGTCATACTAAATTGAAGAATTAGGAACGCCCATGTATAAGTATTGGTAGCGAGTCATCTTATCTGTAATGGTAAGTGATCAATGGCCAGACCACTTCGGTTAGACGTACCTAATTGTTTCGCGTAGCTTCATATTAACATCAGCAGCGCCGATAAAGGCGTGAATATTATTATTTATTAATATATATAATGCTGCAAGCAAATAGATAAATTCGAGTTGGTAATATCGCGAGTGCAAATCGCATTAAAAAGATACATGTCCTAAGAAGGAGTTTTACTAGGAGCAGCTTAGAGTCAAGCCGGGCGGACTACGTGACCGCTTTCATACCTGGTTAAAATATACACACTTTGCCTTTCCTACTATTTGCGCACTTGCAGTCGTTGCACTGTCGTATGTGCATTTTGCAGCTTTCTGAACTTAGCGCGAGTATTATAAAATTTATAAACATGTATTACATTGGCGCACTGTTTCTCGCGTGTATTAACATGTATTAAAACACAAAAGAGACCGGGGTGTGTTTGGTATGCTTAGCTTTCGCTCGTTTCCTTTTTAGAAAGTTTTTTGTGCAGTTACTAACTTACGCTTACGATTATTTTATGCTACGAACATTTATTTACAGTACTACGAAAATAAGAAACTGAGGAACAGCCCGCTTTATCTCGTCACGCGACTATTTCCCTTACCAGCCACTTAGCAATATTCTCCGAACAAAAACGTTTCCCGAAATTAAAATAGCCCTGTGCCATTGTCTATCACTCAAAATAGTCCTTTTCCAGTCAGTACACTTTCTCAGCGCCACAATGTGAACAACAGCTTGATAAATACCAGAGATATGAAAAAAAGTACAATAAGGGCCGAGTAGAATGCGAATAAAGCCAGTCTGGCTCCAGTTGCTAAAAGGACGAAATTACGAGCGCATAAAAATGAAGGGAGAGACTTCGTACCCTTAAGGATCGTATAGCGGAGGTGCTTATTATGACTTTGCGGGAAATGTGAAGGGTATTAACTTCAGAATAAATATTAATATGTCGAGGTTTCATTCGCTTAACGTCAGTTGGTAATTTTCGTATCAAATTCGCACACGCCACACGTTAGACTTGATTGTTGTAAAAAACCCTGATGGTTTTTTCAAAAAATGTTTTTCTGTATGTTATTTAAACGGCAAATTTAGATATATGAATTACTCGAATTGACTAAAGCTTTGACTCTGAGCTTTGAAATTTTTCTGAATATTCCAAGCGCCACCTTTAGAGTATTTCGCTTGATCCCAAAATGGCCGTCACGTTCTGTCTACGCCATAAACAATTAATTTCTTTAATCAACGGTGCCATTAACGGGAACTCCGAACATAAAATGTTGAGTACTCTTAATACATTCTCTTTTTATTTAGGTACTCAGGAATTAACCCCTTAATGCATGTAATAAATAACGTTGTTTAAATTTGAACTTTAATAGCTGTCAATAGAGTTAAATATCATATCCGCCATATATGGTATTGTATGTGGTAAAGGGTTAATCCGGCAATCAAAGGATCTTTACGGCCCGAATGCAAATTCATTCCTTTGTAACCATAATAATGTCATATGAAATTTTAAAACATGTAAAAACCGATCAGGTTCATATTGATTGTATAGTGTAGTGGAAACATATCCCATACGGAAGCGTACGCGGACAGTAAATAAAATATTTACTTTGTACTGAACATCACGTTTGGCTTAAATCCACTGTGTCTGTAATATTTTTTTTTTTTTTTTTTTTTTTTTTTTTAATATCAATAAAACATTTATTTACATACAATATATATACACAGGGCCGGATTAAGCATGTCGGGGCCCCTAGGCAGTGCGAGGCTCGGGGGCCCCCTACAGTCAATTCTGCACACAGCATATTCAGTACAGGGAAATAAGTTTGCGTTTTTAATTACAATCTTCAGGAGTCGGCCGAGCCGATCCAAATCGAACGATGTCTTTTTCGCTCTTATTGCGTGGACACAAAGCTTTATTCTATCGGTTTTTGCCGATTCCGCATCGCGTCAAGTGTGGGGAGAGCCCTTTAGGCTTAAGGCCAATTCCCAGTAGAATACCAAAGACGTGAGCTTCAGCGTCACTTTCCTAACTACATTTTAAGCGAGGCTAAAGGCTAAGCTCAACTAGTGCCGCAAAGTTGATTTTCTCAATAGTTAATATTTTGCGAGGCTGAACAGCGATTGTCCGACCATAAGACCAAACACAGCCACATGATTAGAATCAACCTAATAATAAAGAATTTCCATATGTATACATTACTAGAGTTAGACCAAGATAAGCCTGCAACAATTTTGATAGCACTCGCAGTGCAAGTGTTATTTTAAACGTCAAAACTTCTATGAAATTATGCCGTATAAATAACACTTGCACTGCGTATGCTATCAAAATAATTGCAGCATTTTCTTAGTCTAACACTATTCATTCACCTGTTAAGCTAACATATAGATGATACAGGGTCAACTAAAGAAGCAAATTTTTTGTTAACAATATCGCAAATTGCGAAAGCGTGTTAAAAGGCCAGGCCGGGTATCGATCTTCATCTGGGCCTAAAAGTCCGAAGTGCCCCAGTGAGGCGAGCTTTCATACGAAGTCAAAGCCGTGCTTCATCAGGATTCAGGATACAGACACGAACCAATGCCCATTGTATTAAAAAGCGAGACCGCAGGCCGAGCTTGGCGCAGCGAGGCCAAAGGCTAAGCTGAAGTAGACGAGATGTGGAACATAAACCAATGGTAAATTGAGGTAAAAAGTGGGGCTGAAGGTCAAGCATTCCTATGAAAAACTGGGGACACATTCGTCTTTTTTCTTTTTCTTTATTTTAATCAATAGTCCTCGTGATTCTGAGTTGAAATAACCCAAAAGTTGTTCGAAAAAAAGTGAACCATTTTTCCTGAAAACCCCTATTATTACAACAGGTACGCAGAATACGCCCCGTAAATTGTGACGTATAGCTTCAATTTTATTACAGTATTTCATTATTACACGACTGCCCAAAAAAAAGAGTGTATTGTTTTCAGCGTTCATGTTTGTATGTATATATTTAAATTTATTTATGTGAGTTTTTTATTCCACCTTAACTTTTTAAAGAATGGATAAAAAAAGAACAATAAACCATACTCATTATTATAAATAAGAATAAAAAATGTACTCATGAATTTTGACCCTATCCAACAAAATTTTATTTGGTGCACGCTGAGCTTCGAGCAACACCGGCTTCCGACACATTGGAAGGGAGGGGCCCAAGCGATATCTCACCGTACAAATCTTTCTGCCATTTTTCGCGGGGGGAAAGGTGCACACAGTCGCACTTCTCACACACTTACATACAAAATCCAATCTGTAATGACGACACATATACATAGAAAATGACACACGTCAAAGACAAATCTTGCAAACCTCGATCTCTTTTTGTGTACGGACGAGTGACAAGTGTCACAACACGCACACTAACACATTTTCGTTGAAGTATGTTATTGTATTCTGAGAGACGAGAAGTCGGATTTGTCGCTCGACCGATCCGCAATTTGTACTGAGCGTGCAAAATCGATAAATCCAACAATTACATGAGACTAAAATATAATAATTGTGTTTTAATGTAATTAAATGTATGATATGTAAAAAAAAATTTACATGTGAAATGTAACACTTTCTTTTTGTAAATTTGATGTCCCCGACCTCTTTTTATAACAAAAAACCGAGCAAACGGGCATTTTTGTGCAGCAGTGTTCACGCGCGCGTCTGGACTCGGTCTAGTGAAAAATCCAAGTGCAACTAGTTTTATTACCCGCGCTAGATTAGATTGACGCGCTAATCTTGTACCTCGGCAGAGGGGAAATAGTGCGAATGCCGCCTCCCTTCCGTGTTGCTCGAAGGCGCTGAGCCGCCGGGGCCCCCTAGCCGAGGCGGGGCCCCTAGGCAGTTGCCTACTTTGACTTAGGGTTAATCCGGCCCTGTATATACAGTGGTACTACTAAACGAAATTAATAACTAGCTTAAATCTAAAATAGGCCCTTGAGGCATTGTACCAAGGATGCTGGCGGCATTTCCTCGCTGTATCGCAATGCTGATACGTTGTGCGAGGTAGCCGCCAGCTCTTCGGTCACCAGTTAATATTGTATTTCGTCATTATTTCTTTTTATTCTACAATAATGCTGTGTAATTTACTTGTAATAGGGAAAAAAGATCGAAAACGTGCATAACCATTATACAAAGTTGTTTACAGCATTCAGAACCTATTCCCGCAAATTACTTCTGTTCTTGACATCTCATATTCTCGACTTGGCATAAATTTTCTGCGTGAAATAGTTCTATTTAAATTCAAATATTCAGATTTTAATGTTATGGAAATGGTATTACTTGGTCCTGGAGATAAATGTGATTATAAAACTTCAGTGTTTCAAGAATACTGAAATCGCTAACTTTAATAACAAAACGAAAAGGCACTTTAGAGTTATAAAAAGGATTTTAGAATATTTTTATGCTACTCTTTATTTAATATTGCAATTTTTTATATTTAAGTATACCATTATTTTTATGATCTAAGCTTCTCATTTTGCGTTACTTACGTTTAAATGACTAGCCATTGTGCTGATTAAATCACTGGTGTACATAAAAAGGAAATGTAAAAAAAAACTTGCACGAAATAACGAATAATTATAAAGTAAGCCGTGTCAAACTATCAGACTTACACGAGTTGAAACAACGAGCTGCAGGAACCACTACAAGGAACTGCGCAACTTAAAAGAGGAAAGACGAGCGATAGGTACTAATTTATTTCCTAACAACAATAGACTAGAACTAACTTTGGTTTATTTAATAAGTAGAACAAAGCTTAATAACATAAAGAAATATCCGTGCAGAAGTTGGTCAGAAACATTTAGTTTACGGAATGGCCTGTGTCCACCACATCTGGTCCACGTTGGACTGGACCGGTTATCTTCCCCGTTAAACTTAACTACTGCTGTTACTACCTTATCTGACGTTCGTACGATCGTATGGGCGAGTAGAATGCTGGTTAGCAATACCGATGTCACTACGAATATATATTTACGAGCCAAATAAGAAATGACTGCTAAAGAATCAGTTTTCAGTATTTTCCACAGAAGAGGTACATACTAACAGTAGGTATCTACGCTACAATGCGTTAACCATCAGATGAAATCACTGATTAAAAGCTGTTAGGAAGTTAATATTACTAATAACAAGGCACTGCTTCATTCAATTCTACCTGCGTATGATACCCCACTAATCTAACCGAAGTTCGAAAACTTAGCCACATTAATATTATAATTATTATAAATTTTTAATGAAAAAAAGTAAAAGAAAGACCACATGCTAAACAGAACTGAATTTTACCGCATAGCGGCATAGTAGAATTATAATTCTTCGTAAAGTATTAGATGATGTATGGAAAGTGGTAGTCCTCTATTGAAACTCTACAGTTACCTTTTACCAATATTTTGCCGGAGGACGTGAGATTACTCAGAATTACGCATAATAAGCACTCAATCTCGCTACGCAAATTGCAGTTATCCCGGCGGTAAGGCTTATCACTGTTCGAACGGTAAATACCGTGCTCCCGTTACCAGCAAATGTCTTACAGTTTTCTGCCACAACCGTTCTAATGGCCGACCAAACGACAAAGGACCTTATGTTACTTTCCTACTATTCGTATTTTACGACAGAAACGCTAATATAAATAAGACTAAATGCTGTTCGCAACCATTATTCTGTAGTGAAAAAAATGCTGGTTCTTACATTTAAGCTTAACTTCTGTCTGGTATTTAGTATCCAGTATCCAGGCAATTTTCTCCAAATGGCTACACTCAGGCTTCCAAACGACCTTCCCATTACACTGGACACGGGCCTCTAGTCTAGGTTATCAATCTTAACTTGTACCAATTAGTGGCCAGACGTAACATATTTTCTTCATAAAGGAAACATAATATTATTTTATCTTGGAGCGAGTTAGAGAGTAGTTAGTTCGTGCTAATAAAACTTTACTATGCAGTTGTGCTAAATCTTAGCTACTGTATATAATACTTAATTTCCTAATGGGTCTGTGAGCTGTAAAACCTCGCGCTGGAGTCCAACCATTAGACAACACAAAACATTTAGAAAACTTTCCAAAAACTTAATCGACAAAAAATCCATATAATTATCGAACTGCTCACAACATTTTACGAGAATTAGTTGAGAAATGCGACCACTCGAGGAGAACAGCTAGACCGATATACGGAAGCATTTTTGCGCAAGCTGAAATGGAGACAGTTCACTTCTGTTCTGTTCTGTTCTGTTTGACAAGAACAAAAGAAAAAATAATCGACTAGATCACCAATGATTCAGTGGCATGAAAATCGCGTCTACCTAAACGAAGACCTAATGGCATTTTAGCGACCACAGAGTTGTGTGACCCGCAACCGACACAGACAAGTAAACAACGGGCCACGATATGCAAATAGAGTGCTTATGCGGAACGCAACGCGGTCATTTGTGTGCGGGATGCGTTTTGTATGCAGCCGGCACTGCGTCGTATTTTATACGGGTCCTCTTTTTGCCAGTTACAATTACACATTTTTTAAATTTTAATTCAGGAGCTGCGTCTTTTATTACTACTATAGAAATTTTGTTTAGACGATTTAAACTGTATTCGGAGGAGATTTTATTTGTCGAGCTTAAATTTAAACAGTTTTTCTACTATCGTAGCCACGTAGAAGATTAACAACAACTATTTTTTTTTAAATCTAAAATTAGATAAATGAAACTTGGTAAAGGGAGCAGCACTACTAAACTAAGTTTCTGATTGGCACGAACTGGCTGTCTCTGGAACACTCTTATGATCTTTACTCGTGTCAAATACAGGAAATTAAAAATCTAGCTAGGAAATAAAGTTGAAGCTTCAGTTCTTTTACCTTCTTAGAGACTGAATCTTCTGTAGAAACCTAAATTCAAGACGCGTTGTCTTCACATGCCTACAACATACACATCGTCACGTAGATACCTTAAAGCGACGATTTTCTTCAGTATTTAGACAAACGCGTAACGAACAGCAAAATTCAAATGGCCACTTTATAAATAAATTCGTTTGTAAGTATATAATGTTACCGCGCAATTTTGCAACTCACTGTAAATGTAAATAACTACTTACTACAGATTTTAACAAAATCAAATTCCAAAAACTGCTCGTTCCTAGTTTCTAAAAGTACATGTAATAAGATTGTCCCGTTCAGTTCTCACATTCGATAAAGCGTATTGCTCGCTGCCGAGTTTTCATATCGGCCAGTGATCGGGTTTGCGAACGCTCCAGTCGACGACATTACAAATATTGAGCTCTGGAATTGAATCTGGAATGGTTTTGAAATGTTGTTCGATAAGGGCTTACACTCTCGCGCATGGAAATTCGAGTGTTAGATTAATCTAATTCTGTTCACGATATCTTTGCGCCTCGGGAAACTCGGGATGGTGGCAATCGCTCCTTAGTTGTCGTGTGTGTAGCAACACACGTCCTTAATTAAGTAGGTACTTATAATTTCTCCAAGATAGACTGGATTGACTTAGAAACGTATTTTTTTTTAGTTAAAAAAATATCTCTCACCTTGTACATTCTGTTCATATTTTCTGCACGACATAATTAATACTCATATTTTTTATTGTTTCAGGTAACGTGATCACGAACTGGAAACACGCTATCTGCAAGTAGTAACTCACGTTTAGCACTATTTTAATACTATAATTTACCTGGTATATAAATAGCCTGAGATATGGATGCAACGATAAATTTCCCTCAGGGCGGTACTTGGCAAAGTGGTAGTTGCTACATATGTATATGTAAGCTAGCCTGAAGCCTTGAATGAGTGTATAAATATAAAGGTTTTAGGTTTATGAAAAAATGGATTTCAGTTACATAAACGAAATATAATCTAAATTAGACACGCCTGTTGTGATTATCTTATAATAGAGCTTTGTTTTATCGCAACGCAATAAATATTGAAGACCGTTAATACTGAATAATTGTAGTATGTTTTAACTTTTAACCCAAAAATTAAGACTATATTAAATTATGACTGAGACGGTATTTATATTGACAGGTTGTATTTTACTCGTACAGATATTTAACTGCATTTTGGGAACTATTAACCTATTAACTAAAATTGTATCATCAGTCTTTATGAGTTTAAGACACTGTTTTATTTTAGATAAAAATAAAGTAAATTAAGTCATTAGACCGGTCAATAACATTAAGACAATCATACCATTACGGTCGAATTACTTATCTGGCTATCTAACGTTCGCCATTATCCAAATAGGTACTTAGGTATTGTTTTTTTCGAAGGGACAATTAAAAAGTTTCGTAACGATACTATCACTGGTACAATTTAGATTAGCTAACGGCCCCGCGCAATCGGAGTTGCAAAACGATCTGTGTTATCTGCAGGATTATTTATTCTAGGCGCTAATGATGCTACTAAGTGCTTGATGTATCATTAATGTAACATTTATCATTAGTGTTTTTTCTGTGACCGACTTTGGTAGTTAGTGTCAAACCAGAATATCGGTGTAAACAAGTTTTAAGCAAAGATATACGGGTGATTCATGAGACGTGAGCAGGACTAATCCTGCACACTCAGTAACTGATAATTGATCGATCACCGTCGTATTTAGGTGAAACAACCACACTTTTTCCTATTTTTTAACTTTTTGGTGAGGGCAAATTTAATTCTCTACAATCATGGTCACCCTACAAGACCTAATTATTAACCATGGTATAATAATATACTCCGCCTGGTACTCCATTCCGAGATTCGCGTATGACCTAACTGACACGCGCCTACGTCATCATGCTGTTTACAGGTTCTCAAACTTTGAAATGTGGGAGAATTTTAACCAATGGTGAAAATTATTTTAACGGCATTAATTTTAAGTTATTCATGTAGAAACATAGTAAAATAAAACAAATCTAATGTATTAAATTAAACTTTATTTATCTATACAAGACAAACGTTTAAAAAACTAATTCACAGTTACACATTAATTACCAAGCTTACGACGTGAAAAGTTTGGATAACACTGCGACTGCTGACACTGAGCGAGAAGGAAATAACAATTAACACGCGTTCGACAAGGATGACGGTCAGGGCATGAAGTTATCTAGAACCGAATTGTCAAATGTGCACAGCGCTATCCTGTGTTGCCAGTAGTATAAACAGAATTACCCGAAAGTCTGAAATTTCTTTCGTGAATCGGAAGATATTGCTAACGAGTAATTAAAAATGACGTGTTATTGTAAAATTTAAGCTAAAATACATATAAATGAAAATTATAAAATTATAAAGAAATATTTTAACTTATTAACCATAGGTATAATGTACCCATGTAACATGTTATGTTGAAATAAAGTGGCAATGTTATTGTGACGTAGGCCCGTGTCACTCTGGGAATGGAAGACCATGTTTTATTAGACCATGTTATTAACATAAAACCTCTTTAACCGTAATGACAGCATTTTGATGACGAAGACAGTAAACTATCAAACTTGAGTGAGATACGAGTTTTCAAAAGTAACCAGACCGTGATGACAGTGATGACATTGAATTTGACCCAGAATATCGGTAGATTAGTATTTTAATTTTAGGGTGACCATGCATGTCGTAAATAAATTAATAACTTTTTTATTCAACACGACTAGAAAATTAACGTTAACCTCACTAATACTGATACGAAACAGTTGTATATAATTTACGAAATGCGCAGTGATAGTCCTGCTCACGTCTCCTGAATCACCCTCTCCATAGTGAAAAATCCGTCCCTCGCGCGGTTTAGGTGAATTTAAGCCTAATGTCATTGCTATAAAAACGTTGATGAAAAGCAAAGCCTTGTTGTATTTGCAGGAATGTTTCGGTGTATAATTTGTTAACCCATGCGAAGCCGGGGCGGGTCACTAGTAGTCAATAAATAATATGATTTGCTCAGTTAACAAAGTCTAACTGATGTTTTTTTGCCGGGTTTTATAATGTAGCGCTTTTAATCACCGACTTATCGTCCTTCAGTGTCCTTCCGGCAATTGTTAATTAAAATTAGATAAGTTTCACCCTGCTCAGTTGTCCGTGGACTAAGGTCGCAATCGCATTTTTAGCCTAACTGACCTTAATCAATAAAAAACTAAGCGTAACGAATTTTGTAATTGTACCTTTCACAAGGCCGCAGGTAAATAAATAAGTATCATGGATAACTGTAATTGTGGTAGTTTAAACCTATAGGAGTATTTATTATAATTACAAGGTGGAAAACTACGAAAGATTTTTCAGGTTGTAAATCGCATCATGCTCCATCTAAATATGATCTGTGTCGGCTCGACTCGAATTTCCTATTCAGGAAATTTGCTATGCGAAGGCAAGCAAGTTATACTGTACCGTTGAATAATTTTCATTAATCCGCTTCTTTCATATTCCGCTCACCTGCGCCTTTTGGCAAGTCCCTCAATTTTGCTATTTTCATACCCTTTGACTGATAATATCTCGTGTCATTTCGCTGTCAGAGTCCGAAACATTTTTGTGAGAAAAAATGTCTTTACTCAATTTGATAGGCATGTCTACACAATGTACTGTGAATGTACTTCGATGAAAATACGATATTAAATCGATGTGGACCTACCTAGTTGTACTTCCTTATCTTATAATACATACTAGCTTTCGCCTAGTATTTGGTCCACGAACCCGATTTTACTCCCGTCACGGTTGAATTTCAAAAACCCCTTTCTAATTGAAGGTTTACAACATATGAGGGATATGCCTGTTTGAAATTCCAATATTTTAATGGTTTAAGATGTAGGTTTATAACGGAACTGTTATATACTATATAATTATATTTAGAATAGGTTGTCCACTTCATCTTGGCACATAAAAAAAAATGAAAAATAATTATTTAAGATAGTTCTTCCGAGGTGTGATTTGGGCTCTTCTATTGAGGCATTTAGGATTCCTGCCTGAGGCTGAGGATTTTTCGGAAGTTTCTAAAAAGTATGCCGACCTCTTATACCGACCCCTGATCTATTTTGTAGCCTGAACTTTTATTTTCAAGCGTGGCAGACTCCAGCGCTAATATAGTGACATAATTTATAATCGAGTTACAGCGTGCCTGCAGCATTCAACTCGCAAAGCCGAGGTGTTCTAAGCCATACTAAACAGCGACCTCTTCCAGTGGCAGAAGGCAGTAACTTAATAAAAGCTCGGTACATAAATACCACTTTGGTATTTTACAAGCTGTGGCACTCGGGCGGGCACGTGATCTATTTTCTCGCGCGGGGGCGTTACAAAAGAAAACACTTAAGTTTTCTGTCAACATCAAGAGAAAATAACGGAGACGTTAATGTTATAATGGTCCTTGAGTCATCATTACCTACTAGCCTATATATTATGTTTCACTGTTGGATACAGGGCCTTCTATTTTTTCACAAAAGGGATTGGAGTTGACGGTCATGGTCATCTAAATGCGGATTGGGGATTTCACTCGGACGCCTTTTATTTTTTGCGTAGATCTATTTTTTGACCTACTACATATCTCGTAATGATTTGGTTGTTTGTTACATATCAATATATATTTTTACATCTAAAATAATTTTTCATTCAATTCCATATTATTTGAAATAAGGATGTGCATTGTTATGGAACATGAAATAGCAGTACGAAAAGAGCAGTACTTTTTACTGACGTTAGGAATGCTAAGATAAGTATTGAAACCGAAAAAAATACCATATTATAAGAGTCTGTAACTTAGTGGCATCTCGTTATCGTCAGTTTATGACAACTGTGTATGTTCAAGCAAAATAAATAAATTTAATTGAATTGAATATTGATTATTGGCATATGCCACAACCTTCTAATGCTAATTTGATTCAATATTTATAGAACAGCTTGTTACAAGTTACTACATTATTGCACGCTTTATTATTTAATAAGATTAGCAAGCGTATCAACATTGTCAGATAAAATATAGCTCGGGTATCTAATTTAAAAAAAGGTCCGACGGGACATTTTTGAAGCAATCAACACTAATTTAGCCAAGGGCCATAATTACATTTTACTGAATAAGATTAAAAGAAGTAATTTTTATTAAAAATACACAATTTTAATTGAGTTCCGGGGGTGACCTAGATATTTTGTTGCTTTTATTTTAGCTTCCTTTATATATAAAAAATATTGTTAACATGGAATTGCCATTTTCTCTGATGGAATTACGGTCTTCTTTGTGGAGTAATAAATGTAAAAACAATAACTCAGTTACACAATTGACAAAAAAAGACATTCGCGCTCAGCGCACATTCTTATAAAACACTTTTCCGATATAATTCACGGTCCAATGAAAACGGGTCACTGTATATGTTTTTTAAATATAATAATACCTACCAGTTTTCATTGCCACTATGTGTAGGTATAATCTTAAACTATAGTAGGTAGGTAGACTTTTCAATTCCGATTGACTTTTAAGCAAAAATTCGGATATTACTACATCGCTACATGTTGTATGGGAATAACTGGGAATTCCCCCCTACCACGTTTGCGTCAGGAGTCATAAACTCTGTTACAAATAAGAAGAGCAAACTAAAATCACCAAAGGAAACTCTCTAAACAAGATGAAACCAGAAATGTAAATTACACTTCACGAAGAGTAATTTGCTTTTAGTCTGCCAAACACCATACTGCCGGCATGAGAAGGCATAACTACTACGAACATTTTACTAAGATGTGCCCTTTGGGAGGCTGATTGTGTTCAACTATTTGATAAGGTTTAGACCTTATTTTGATACGACTTTGACTACCTGATACTTATACTTTCATTAATATCACCAGCTTGGGATCACTAAATTGAGCTTTAATTTCGTGTAATTTAATTTAATGTAGTGTTAATTATTAATTTTAAGCTTATGTTCAACACAATATTTGATTGTTATGAATAAATAAAGAAAGAAAGAAAGAAAGAAAGAAAGACTCGTATCATAAGGCATCTCACGCGCACCAAGTGCGAGCTATAGTTTGTCAAAGGACTGTCTCATTTCAATCATAGACAGAGAGAATCATACTATCTTTGTCTTACACCAGTACTAGCACCCAAAAGAAAAGGATGAGTATAGTTTTCCTGGTTGTTACTGACTGATAAATTGGTTTGTCCAACTATATATGCCTTATGTTATGAGACGACTCCTGGCCCCGTAGACAACATGCTAATCGCGAACGCTCCGTAGCGAACGAATCACTCTAATATTAATATGGAAGGGAAGAGTGATAGAGAGACCCAAAGCGATTCGATGGCGAAGCGCAAGCGATCGTCACCTTGGCTAGGCCGCCTGTTTGCATTTCGTCAACACTGTGACGTTTACACAATAAAAGTGCAATGCGAACTACCAGAAGTCGACACTCTGTTGTCAACCGTCATGGCGAGCGGACAGGTCGCAAAGCACAGTATGTTGGGTTAATATCGGATGCGAGGGAAGAACGTAGGAAATTTATTTCCGCCAAAATAGGCTTTATTTCTTAATTTTGACAACAATGTGCAAGACGCTATTTCATTGCGCTTCGGCCACCAGTGTCCCTCCGCCGCTCAGTGATGTCGGATGGGTGCTATGCGCCTTTAAAGAGAGCAAAGTAATTTTGCTCATTTTTCTGGCCATCCGATCTTCTCCCTGTAATTTATGTCGTGTATTGTGATAAAACTGTGGTTGTTTTTGTGATTCAGTTGATGTCAAATTTCGTTTTGAAGGTTTATCTTTAAATCAATCCAATCAAAACAGACCTAGGACTGCTGTAGACCGATTTCCGATATAGCAACAATCCGACCTTTACCCATTTAAAAAACAGCAGTGATTGTCAAACTTTGAATTTTTATGACTGCAATAACTCTGTTTTTATCGTAATTATTTCGTTCCTTTATTTTTATTCGAGGACGGTAATTCAAAAGGAAGAGATTTTAGCAGTGGACGTAGCTATATATGTATGAATGTATTACTTAGGAAATTGTTTCTATTGACATATCACACTTTGAGAGCCACAGATTTACCAAATTTTCGTATATGGGTCAAGATCGGATGCAAAAATACAAAAATTTAAACATTTGATGAGAACTTTCAAGTTTCTAGTTATTCGTGGCTGAAATTCATATACGTTGGAGGAGGTTAAACATCGGATCTACTCTTTTAGATACCTTATTATCTGAGCATTAGAAGCGTTTTATTTTCGCCATCCGATGTTATCCCGTGATGACAAATTCATCGTTACCCTCGAATAAAAATATGTCTCATCTTTACACTCGTATAAAACTGAAACCGTTGAACATTGAAGGTTGCCAATATTCAGGCCTAAACTACGGTTATTATTTAACGATTTGCACCATATTTCTAGAAGCTGACACGTACTGAGATCGAGAAAAAAAATATTTCGCGAGGTCTCCCAATTAGTCCCAAAACCGTCCAGTATTACCCCAACATACTTAACACAACGGAACCTAGACCTCACAAACACCATTAAGGCTTGGCCACATACAGAGCGCGACGCAGCGCCGCGTCCACGCCGCGCGACCGCGGCACATGCTAACAGGTTACCGACGTCAAACAGACTGCGTCCCGCCGGTATCACGCCCCGCTTCTGTCGCGCCCCGCGCCGCGCGGCCCATTGCGTCCGCGCGGCGCGTGCGCAGCGCTGCGCCGAGCGAACGCGGCGGCCCGCCGCGTCGCGCAAGGTCACGTCAGTAGGATCGGACGTAGGCAGCGAGCGGTGCGCCGCGTTCACGCGCGCCTTGAGGGCGTGTTGAGAGCGTGAGGCCGGCGCGATCGGCGCGCGCCCTGTTTGACCAGGCTTCGCGTCGGCATCACGCGGCGCGGACGCGGCGCTGCGTCGCGCTCTGTGTGTGGCCAAGCCTTTAAGCGTGAGCCGCTGTCGCTGATTGGTGCTCACGATTAAGGTCGTATCAAAATAATATGACAACCATATAAAATTGTTAAAACATAATCGGCCTCTAGGCCTTGTGCCACACGTGACTTGGTTTCAAGAGGCGCTCTGATTGGCCAATTGCTCGGAAACACCAATGTCCTACCAATCAGAAAACGTTTCTATTCTAATTATTGGGGATTCTGTTATATGGATGCTTTGTAAACAAATTGTATTTCCATTTTATTTAAATAGTCTTTGATTATATTTTTTGAAAGGGGAGGCCTTTGCCCTGCAGTGGAAGGCCATAGTCGGTTTTCCATAGTAAGTTGGCCCTTAAGTAAATTTTTTTTGGGTTTTTTTTTGTGAGTACCTCTTATGGTGAAGGATATTTTTGCTGAGTATCAACATCCTACTAGTGACAGTTTTTGACTTATGATTTTATTTTATTTTTTTCTTTAATGTATTGTTCTTCGGGATGTATTCAAGCTATTTGCTTAATTTTTTTAAATAGTGTTCTTTATTTAGGCATGCATCGGTACTAAAAAAACGTTTACAAGTTGTCATATAGAAAAAAATAAAAAAAAAGGAACACAAAAATAAAACATTTTTTTAATGTCGTGGTGAAGTAGTGACACCTCTATTTTTTTTTTCTAGTTGTAGGCCAGATATTGACCTACTTACTACTTGCCTAAATATCAAAATTTTCCAAACGGTACTTCCTGTCAAAAATTAGCAATGTGTGTGGTCAAGTTCTGTTCTCAATCGGTGTTTTTCAATGTAGTATACAAACATTAAGTTGTCATTGGCATTTTACTCTTAAATACGACAACCTGATAAGAAATCGCAAACATAATCGAAGAGTTTGTATACTACATTGAAAAACACCGATTGAGAACAGAACTTGACCACACACATTGCTAATTTTTGACAGGAAGTACCTTTTGAAAAATTTTGATATTTAGGCAAGTAGTAGGTCAATGTCTGGCCTACAACTAGAAAAAAAATTAGAGGTGTCACTACTTCACCACGACATAAAAAAATGTTTTATTTTTGTTTTACATTTTTTTCCTTTTTTTATATGACAATTGGTATTCGTGTTTTGAGTATCGATGCATACCTAAATAAAGAACACTATTTAAAAAATTGAAGCAAATCGCTTGAATACATCCCGAAAAACAATACATTAAAGAAAAAAATTAATAAAATCATAAGGTAAAAACTGTCACTATTAGGATGTTGATACTCAGCAAAAATATCCTTCACCATAAGAGGTACTCACAAAAAAAAACCAGAATCAAATTGACTTAAGGGCCAACTTACTACGGAAAACCGACTATGGCCTTTACCTAGGTACTTGATTTGACTACAGTAATAAACTACATATTCTATGTAATGTTTTAATAAAATGACTTTAAGTTAAAAGGTGTTTTCAATGATGTTAATGCATGAAACCTGCTGAATTCAGTTTTATCTTGCAAACCAATTTTTTAACAAAAAATATAAATGGGACGGACGCAGATGTTGAGTATCACATTTTTTACTGAACAGGTGCGTGGAAATTAAAAAAGTCGGATGTTTCATTTTCCACATTTTAATTAATTTTATCCAAACTTCTTGCTGCATGCAAACGATTTCTGGGAATCCCGGGTGGCGAATTGACGTTACAAATTATATCTCACTGGTTGGCCTATTTTTGATTTGTATATGAAATATATCTTAACACTTAACTGCACATAAATTATATCCCCAACAAGTAGCCTAAAACACTACAGTCCTACAACCCAACAACCCTACAGCGTTGAAATTAAAGATTAATTCGCCGAAGAACTTGCAAAGAATTTGCAATAGGTCATTATTTGTGTAACATGTACTTTCTCTCAATAACATTTTAACATCAACGTCACACAAATTTCTTAAATTCTGAGAAATAAACCAAAAACACATCGTGTAAAAGCTACTTCGAAAATTACAGCCCCGATCAATATCACAGCGAGTCCCGAACTTAACTGAAGTATATGTCGCAAACAAGCCTGATTCGGCTTGGAACTTGCTGACTAGTTAAATTCTTGTTTATCTTGGCCAACTTTAAAGGCTGTCTGTCTAATGAGGGAAGTGTTATTAATCCTCTGGGATAGTATTATATTCCAATAATTTACCGACTCGACAGCAGAAGGTTCTTGTGAGTTCTAATTTAAAAAGAACTTCAAAATTGCTAATGGATTTTACTATTTGAAGCTCAGGCTCCTGGTAACTACTAAAATCAAGTAAATAACGTTGATAAATTACGAAAAATAGAAAATACGTCGACAGTAGTGAACAATTTTTCGTTTATAACCTAGTTTTCAAAATTACACTACTAGATAGCCTGAGCGTCGAACTCATCTACGCTCGGTTAGCAATGGGAATAGAGGGGTCGTTAGTTATCGGTAATCGGTATGCAACTGTCATACACAGAACTCTCAAGCATATATTGTAACTTAGATTGTGTTGTGAAGTTGTACACGTAGTCTATTGATGCAACAGCAATAGGTACTTAAAGAGTATCACTAACAAGTTCGAAGATTTCTAACTTGTTCCCCGACTGGATCTAGCCAACTAGGAATAATCTCGTTTTGTTTTTACTGCTGCATAATTACAAGAACAGAATGCCAATTCTTCCCAAGCCTCCTTTAAACTTTCAGCGCTAATTAAGTTAACCATCGCAACTTTGCTCGGAAATTTTAGAATGTCTTAATTTAGCCCAGTTCCTGGTGTCCCTGGATCGGCGTTGCTTTTAGACTATACTAGCGACCCGCCCCGGTTTTGCACGGGTTAACAACAAATTATTATACACCTAAACCTTCCTCAAGAATCACTCTATTGATAGGTGATAACCGCATGAAAATCCGTTCAGTAGTTCTTGAATTTATCGCGAACATACAAACAGACAGACGCAGCGGGGGACTTTGTTTTATAAGGTGTAGTGATCTTGTTAACCCGGGCAGTCGGAAATATGTCTAAATAAGCAGCTACAGTGGCTACTAGCTATTTCTGAGCGACAGTGTACCTACCTATTCACTTCTCTAGAGTAGGATTAATAAAGTGATCGGCAAACAGTTGTGGGATTATAATCCGGCAAAATGCGATGAATTCCGGGCGAAGTTCGCGCTGAAGGATTTGGCCGCAATGACCTTACATACGATCACAGGTTTGATGCTAGCATGTAGTGGACCATATTACAAAAGGCATAAGGTCCACCAATGTACAGTTAACAGTGTGGGCGATGGTACGACTGTGGTTGCAGACATCGTGGTGTTAATAACAAGCACCGCGGCGATGACGTCACCGCGCCGTGTCTGAGAGCCCGTGCCCGCGCCAACTGGGCCACTGGGGTGAGCATTCAATGGTGCTCTACTTATGTGTGTTAAGGTTCCGCTTTTCCACATTCGGTTGCTTGTCGCTATCTCATTCATGAACCAGACTGCTTGTCATAATCTGAATTCAATTTAATTTGATTATCAGTTCATCACTATGTCCGTTTTGCGTTTTTCAGGGGATACAGCAGAGTATTCATTGGTGGTCTACTTTTTGTGTGGAGGTTTTATGCGTTAAATTTTCGTCATCTCATTCATAAACATCTATGTCGTAATATAATGTAAATTTTCGCTTTTGCGTTAATCCTGTTCGCTATCATGTCATCCAGATTTCAATTACAAAGTGAATTACTGTTGTAACCAAATGATGACTTACTTAATAGGGAATAAGCCATCAGCAATACATAATATTGGCTGATGATTGTTGTATTTAAAGGCGACCTTTAAAGTTCAAAGCTTTGATTTGTAGCGTGGAAGCACGCGTCGCCTAGCACAAAATTACCGCAAGACGCGAATCCCACCGATCGATTATGAGTATTGAGTACCCCATTAAGCTTACAACGTATAGGTACCTAAGAGGCAACGAGAGCAGTACTCGTATTATCAATATTATCAAATTATCATATACCTAATAATATGTCGGGCACAACCTAATGTTTTTTTTTTGTATAAAACCTGTAACCTTAATAAAAACTGTATAAGTCAGGGTCGATTGCATGAACAGGCCATTAAAACATCTATTTTTGATTTGCATTTCGATGCTCTTCGCTGATTTAGACATGTAGATAGATATTTGAAATGTCAAATAGGTCACGATTCACAAGCATCCTGAAGTATGTGTTTCAACGTGATGTTTAACCACACTAGTAGGTAGTTCAGAATTCTTACGCTCAAGTCAGTCTGGTCCCTTCACTGAAAAAAAAACCTGGTACTGGTAACCAGAATCTGGTTAGCTGTACTATATTGTCTTGTTGTATATGTGACGACAGGACACTTTGTAAACATAACCAGACCATTCTTGTTAAATTAAATTTGTTAATTCTATGAAGTGTATATTAGTAGTGGGTATAAGACTTTTAGTAAACCCAACTAGCCGGTCTGTTAATGGTTACTAAATAATACAGTAACATATACGTTCCTGTCCTGTTGTTATAACAAGGTATTCAGTATATGTAACTGAACGATTTGTGCGGTGTACTGGTTTTATATTGTTCACGTTACCAGAACGCACTGTGCTAATGGGGCTTCTAAACGAGCCATATGTTCACTGCAATATGTGGCCGGCAACTATTGGTGTCCTCTTACTCACATGTTAGAAAGGGACACTAATAGTTGCCGGCCACATATTGTAGTGAACATATGGCCCGTTTAGAAGTCCCTTCAGCACAGTGGGTTCTGGTTACGTGAACAATATATAACCAGTACACTGCTCTTCTAGTAAATACAGACAAGTTTTTAAGCACACTTATTTTATTTTATTTTATTGATCAAATAAGTAACACAGCATTACAGTAAAACCAAGGCACTGTGAGACTGTGACACTACAAATGAAAAAAACATTTTGTCTCCACAAAGAAAACAATAGACACAAAAATGACATACAAATTAAACATTGGATTTGGGCGACGACGTAACAGCGTGGCTCCGTAGCGACGTCTGACTCGGCGTAGGATTCGGCAGGTTGCCCCGGAACCGCCGAAACACCACACCCTTCGGCCAGAAGTCTGCGCTTGCGATGGTGTCCTGCAGAGGCCGCGGCACGCGCACTACAAATGAACTGAAGTGCACATAGTGACGCGACTGTAGCTGGTGCACCCTCAGCGTGTAGCCAGTCTTCCGGCGGACGTACTCCACCACCTCGTCGGCCCCGGCGGAGTAATGCAGGCGAGACACGTAGAGCGCCTTACTCGGTGTCGCAACTCGTAGGCCAGAATTAACCGGCTCCGCAGTGCCACACAGAGTTTTACGAGGCGCCCGGCGCGGCGCGCCTTGCGTTTCCTTTCCACCAGTGTGAATCCCTCCTTATCCACATCGGTGCGGGAGGGCTTTTCCTTAATCGGAGCCCGCACATTTCACTGTGTCAGCAACACGCAAACAACACGCACTTAATATACTACACGGAGAAAAAAATCTAGTGTTCTTTACCAGAATATTGTAAATTTAACTTGATTTTATTGTATTATATGTGACAACTAGACTTTTTTTTACACATTAATAGAAAATTCTAGTTCTTTAAAACATCATTTCTAGTTCCTATTACCCACATACCTAGTATCGTCGAAAATAAATTTTGTGTAGTATACAAAACCTAACTGTAGCCATCATTATAGGACAGGGTAGAGTTTATCAGATATTTCATTAGTGTTCAACAGATTTTTTATTAGTTTTAAGTATAATTTTAGCTGACTGAAATAATCAACAATTTCTGTTTACTATAATATATGCAGTATTGGAGAATACCAGATTTATGTTTGTGTTAAATATAATTGTTGTGGCATGAAATAAACAGTATGTTCTGTTTACTATATATATTGTAGAGTTTAACGGGTTTTATATTTGTGTTCAGTAAATCATTATTGCGGACTGAAGTTGTAATATACTGTCGAGTGAAACAGAGTTAGGTTATATATCTTAGGTGAGTCTTCGCTTTAACATGCTTTTGTTGCGACGAAGACTTACCTAAGGTGTTTAACATTATTCTGTTTAACTCGGCAGTAAGTACCTACATTGGCTTAGTCCGCAATAATGATGTTTGTGGTATAGGTGTGGTGGCCTGAAACATAAACAGAAAAATCTCAATCCTAAATAATTACTATGAGTAAAGTAAAAACAAACTTTTTTTTTCAATTCGTTTTAATTTTAGTAGTACATAACATAAATTATCGGCCGCAATTTTAGTGAGCGTATGGCAAATATAACACAGAGATAATTTTGGTAGCAAACACAACACACAAACAGAACACTCCAATATAACCTTATCACTATTAGCAACATATGTATAAATTTTCACTTAAACCGCTATCCGCTTCGTCCGCCTTTGTTCACTACACACAGACACTTTTATTTGCTAAAACCGGTGATCTAAACAGGAATGCAACCTGATTCATTTATTATTGGCGACACTTGAAATGAACTCTGTCCGGACTTCGGTGAAAATGACAGAATGTTCTGGGCGCTGCGGGCGGCGGCGCAGGGGGCGGGGGGCCGCAGTTAGCTCATATCGTGGACTGAACAGTTTTTCGTTACAGGCAAATAATATTTTGTTTAGTGTGCAATAATATTGTAATGCCAACAATTTTTATTGTTGCTGGAACCACTCTTTATTGTTATCATTAAAAAGAGTATGTTAGACAACAGAGAACGTATCTAGTTATGTGTAAAAATATTCATAGTAATCAAGAAATTTCGAGTAAGTAATAGGTATTAAAAATCCGCTAACAGGTACGAGAAAATCTAGTACCTATAAATGAATTACATAAGGTGGACCCTAAACAAAGATTTTGTAATACACACTTTTATTATTGGTGTGTTAAACTAGATGATGGTGAACCGAATTAATAAATATTGTAAACATCGCAATTATTGTAAAGTGTTGTATGCTAAATGCATATTTTACTCTGTTACTATTAGATTGTTACCAAAACGATATCAGAGTTTTAGTGTACTAGAATATTTTAACTAGAATATTCTAATATTGTCCAAAATACGAGTCTATTAAACATGGCTGAAATCTGTTTTCCTACACTAGAATCATAACTACTATACAATCTGGTAATATTGTAAAATATTTTTTTCTCCGTGTATACACTTGTACTAGTTTACAATAAAATTATGGACAGGATCTACGTAAATAAAAACATCGACCGGCCGCAACGTAAGACGCTGGCGTAATGGCTGCTGTTCTGTGACTTGCGCAATTCCTTTCTCCGCCCCCCCCCCGCCACCCGCGCATACACCGTGGTGTTGGCACAACTGTTTGATTCGTTCAGACTACAATGCATTATAGTAACCACAACATAATAACTTGTAACGTGTACACTCGTATCTTTATTTTTACATATCAATAGTTAGTGTTACGATGCATATATTAAACGAGACAAACGTTTAATATTTACAACACTTGCATCTTTACATATACAACGAAATTGTAAGCAGTACTAAATTGCATTTAACTAGAATCAAACAGTGATGTTTAAAAAACAAGTTTTACACGATACAACATTTTTTGTTATTACTACCGGATTTTAGTAGGTATAACTATATTTTTAATTACTATACGTTCTGGTAGTATTGTAGAAAATTATTTTTTTCGGTGTTTGCACATTATAGCGTCTAGACTGTTTTGATCAGATCGTTCGAGGCTACGTTGGGCGCGTAGAAAGGTCAAATAGTTATTAAAGATTTATCGCCCGATATTAGCTTCTCTATAAAGAAACGTGCAAGGCGTGCGAGATATAAAAACTAAAATAGATGCCTTTTTAATAATAAAACTTCGCTTTGACTTTGAGATGCCTTTGCCTACCGTTCTATGACACCGACTTTTTTAAAATGATGATATTGATAATACCCTTCTGGCAAAAGGTGAAATTTTATTTTAACCCTCTTTTAATCATTTAATTTAATGTGAAGCCGGTAGCCCTATACTCCATGATATCCAGCAATGACGACTTCCCGTTTCGTTGAGTACCTACAGGATTGCATGGGAATCAATCATCCAGCCCGAAAGGGGATTAAGTGGAAATTTCATATTCACCCGGAGCCGAACACGGCACGCTCCGCATCGCTTTTGTCATTGCGATACTATGATCGGATCGAATCGGATGCTTTAGCTGTAATGGCCGATGCTATTGTTGGTATTGGAATGTGATTCAAGAATAATTTACAGCCGCGGACCCATTAAATGTGCAGCTAGTATTGGTACTCGTCTTGTATTTGCAACATTCGATGTTAAATGAAATTTGTCGACAAACTCCACTGTTTCACTGACCACGCTGGCGCGTATACAGCTAGAGTTATTTAAACTAGTTTAAAAGGCTCGTTTTTCTTTATTTCTGTGTACCAAAGAAACCAGTTGTAATGTAAAATAATTAATAAATGCTTCTAATGATGGGTCAAGTGAAACCAGCCTGTGCTCCATACAGACTTAACTTGACTTAAGAGCCTAACATACGTCATCATCAGCGCCGAGAGAGGGTGAAGGCTTATATAACTTTGTTTGCTTACATAAATGTAGGCAAACACACGTGTCTTATACCGTACTCCGTCTGCCACTGATTACAACGTCTTTTAACTTCAAAGCAAGAATATCTTCAAAGGACCACGACAATAGAGTATTTGGCCCATTTCCTGCAACTTTATGCAGCAAAGAGCACATATTTCTACCTGCACTAATTGCACAAGAAGCTTTGCCCCCAGCTCTCCGGACCCTCGTTAGAGTCCGATCGTCTATTTCCCGGCCGCCCCGCTCGAAGATTTCCGGTTTCCTCTTTCCCTTACCGTCCGCAACTACTTTTTATTTGCGCCAGAAAATAGCCCTTTGCTGGCTCAACTTGTAAAGATACCTGTATCTGTAGCAAGTAGCAAGGACTTACGGTATCGATAACATCATCATCTTCCTAGCGTTGTCCCGGCATTTTGCCACGGCTCATTCCGGGAGCCTGGGGTCCGCTTGGCAACTAATCCCAAGAATTGGCGTAGGCACTAGTTTGTACGAAAGCGACTGCCCAGAGGGTAAACTAGGCCTTATTGGGATTAGTCCGGTTTCTTCGCGATGTTTTCCTTCACCGAAAAGCGACTGGTAAATATCAAATGATATTTCGTACATAAGTTCCGAAAAACTCATTGGTACGAGCCGGGGTTCGAACTCGCGACCTCCAGATTTAAAGTCGCACGCTCTTACCGGCCACTTACTAGGCCACCACTTGATACGTAAAGCGGGTATTAAAATAAATGAGTTATTTCGTGACGGCTAACATTAATAATGCAGGGTACGATGAATTTCATATCATTATGATTCTGCGCTCATTAAATTCGTAATTGGGTTTGTAAATTGAACGGTCGAATTTCAGTGGGATGTAATAATATGTGACAAATAATATTTTAATATTGTTTCGCCGCCGTTGGATCCTGGATATAAAGATTCTGGTCACGTACTCTCCCCATTTCTCTCCATATTTCTAAGGCGTTGCACCATCAATAAGAACCGCGTCGACGTCCCTGCCCAAGCTATAAACGCATAGCGTATGAATATGTAACAATAACTACAAAGTTAGAATATAAAAGGTAAGAGAAATCTTTAGGTAAATACCAATCGGCCTAACTGCTCTTCAATCCAGAATGATCCTGGGTTAATGATTTTATAAGAAGGTATAAATTGTTAGTGCTACTCGTAGCTAGAAATTAATGTTTATACTATATATCTCAATGTTAAAAAGTTTTCAGACTATTTGCCAATTTTTAAACAAAGAAAAGGTGTTAAAACCCTTCTACGTTGTTTCGGAAAAATGTTTGCTGCAAAACGAAGGATACTTCAGAATAAAGCTGCGATGTAAAAAGTAATTACTTACCTACAATTATAATTAAAACTAATACCCGTTTTCTCTTCACCCTTGCCTTGCACCAGGCCGACCCAGCTGGCCTCACTGCAGCCTCTCGAACACGTCGCGGCCTCACGCTGTGTTTGATTGGAAACACTCGAATTTTTCGCTGCACTCTCCCGCCTCTTGCATTAAATGAGCATAAACGTTCCGCTGTTACGAGGTTACGACGCTCGGAGCGCTCGAGCACTCGGCAGTGAACACTTTATGCGCTTATGAGAACTATTACATATTAAAAAGATAGCGCCTGGCATCATAGATATTGCAGCGAGGATACGGGGGCCAAAATATTCCTTCACCTGCTTCATCGGCGAGATAGTTTTGGCCTCAGAAGAATTTTTATCCGATTATTTGCTCGCCCTCGTACCGTTCCGTGAGCCGCACGCCATTCAGTCGTTTTCATTAGGTAGCTACTTATTCAGACAGGTTGTGTCGCTAAGGGCAACACAATCGCGTCGCTATAAGAGTGTGTGCAGGTGCAGTTTTTTTCTGACGCTATTGCACCGGCTTAGCCGTTTACTGTCTTAGACAGTAAACCGGTTAAGCCGGCGCAATGCAGACAGTCTGTCTAGAAGTCTTGCCATAATGGTGGTCCAAAAACACGCCAAAACACAAGTAAAATAATTTCAGTCGTTGTATAATAAAGTATTTTTTATGTCTGCGTCACAGTAAAAATAATGGGAATACAAGACTTGTTACTCAAACGTGCTCAGAGCTAAAATTCACGTTTAAACGATTGATTTCCAATTGGTAAACAACGCGAGTTTCTCATATAGGTATAACAATAAAAATGCATTAACCAATTATATGTCTAGGTAACTTTGAAGGTCTACCTTCAATTCTTCTTTAGACAACCCATACAAAATAGCAAAATAAGTAACAAATATCTACGCGTCACTCCACGTCGCGTTTCACTACGCAACACATCATCGCTCCGCTCCGTCCATATTTCTTGCGTTGTACAGTCTCCACCAGATATATCGGAGCGGACGAGCTGCTCAAAAATATCTGAACATGCACTCTTACGTCTTTACAATAGAGGCGTGTTTAGAATTTTAGATACATTTGAACGTCTTGGCCGTTGCGATATATCTGATGGCGACTGTTCCATGTACTAATGAGTTTCTCAAGTGTCAAGTAGACGCATACTTATCTGTACTAGCATTCAGGTGATAACCAGCACTGGATAAATGTATTATATATATATATATATATATATATATATATATATGTATTGTAAACCAGGCGACTTATCTGTTTAAAAGAAATCAAATATCAATCGCTAACCTATTAGAGGTCCTAATCTCTAACGTTGAATGCCAATAATGTTTGCTTTCAAAGGAAACGGAGCTCAAATAGCTCAATAAATATTTTATTGCTTTTTAAAGGTAGGTACTCTAGTATTTCTAAGCGGCACTTAACCTAGTTTCGAGAAAATTCTCAAAGCTTTATTTAGTCAACGAAACTCCCTTAATATCCCCTCTGCGCTATGAAACTTACAAAGTTAAGAAACAATTACACAAAGTAAATACAGGGTATTTGACTACTAGTCAAATGAGTTTCTTTTTTCGAACTGTGAAAACGATTTTGCTACTATGGAATTTATTTGAAACACTGGCATGTGACGTCAAGGTCAAATTAGCTACTCTTTACAGTTTTATACGAGTTTAAAATAGAAATTGTGTCTAAAAATATCTGTTGTCTACGTTTCTCTATTAATCTTCTGGTGCTTTATTTCTTGCATGGTGTAAAATAATCATATATATAAAATCGAAAAACCAGAACGGGATAAAAAACGAGCGAAGAAGCGAGATGGCGCCTTACAAATTTATAAAAAAGTTTTTGACACGTATCTCGAATACGACGCACGTATGATATGAAAAAACTGTTTAAATCTATTATCTAAATATGAGAATAGAACTAGAGCATAAAAACTATCGCTTTGGATGCGTATTTAATTTACAATAAGCAAAAGAAAATTTCATAACAATCTTCATTTTACGATGATCGACCATTTTCGGCAACTCTCGGTTAGTTTCGTTTCGGTGGTGGTACTGGTGGTACAGACAAAATTATTTGATGTGGTGCTACAGACATACCCAATGTTTATGTTTGTCATGTTGGTATACAGTTATTGCGGCGTTTTATTACACGAAGTAAAATAAAAAGTGCTGTCAACCTCAACCTTAGTCTATAACCATACGAGTGACTTAAATGCCATAAATGACTTATCAATCAAATTAGTATTATCGTATGATTATCGTGTTAATAATTTGTATTTTATTGTTTTAAATTTCTTTTTGAGTTATACGAGGGCTGATTAAAAAGTTCGCGGCCTGACCATTAAAAAAAAAACTTTTTTTTCTGCCGCCATTTTGAACTGTTATTATTCAGTTGTCATCCCGCGAAATTTCAATTGTAAGACATTGTAAAAATAAATTATACGTCTGATTTAAAAATAAGAGTCAACAGATTTTTCATAATGGACAATTTGGAGCAACGTGCTGTAATTAAATATCTTCATAAAAAAGAATTGATTCCAAAACAATTTTTTGAAGATATGCAGTGTACATTGGGGCAATCCTGTCCATCATATACGACAGTAAAAAAGTGGGCAGCTGAATTCAAGCGGGGACGAGTCAATATCGCAGATGACCCTCGCCCCGGGAGACCAACCACTGCGACCAATCCACATAATGTGGTAATTATATGCGAGATGATAATGCAAGACCGACGATTAAAAGTAAGGGAAATAGCTGACATCGTAGGCATCTCCTATGAAAGAACCCAAAACATTATAGTCAACGAATTAGGTTTTTCAAAGGTGTCGGCGAGATGGGTTCCGAAGCTCCTTTCAGTGGAACAAAAAATCACTCGTCTAACAATTTCACGCGACTGTCTCGACTTGTTTGAAGCTGACCCTCAAGACTTTTTGGACAGATATGTTACTATGGATGAGACATGGGTCCATCACTACACGCCCGAGACTAAACAGCAATCAAAGCAGTGGGTTCGTGCTGGATCTCCGCCACCCAAAAAGGCAAAGGCCATTTTGTCGGCGAATAAAGTCATGGCATCAGTCTTCTGGGACGCAAAGGGAGTAATAATGGTTGACTATCTCCAGAAAGGTACCACTATAAACTCGGACTACTATTGCGACCTTTTACGCCGATTACGAGAAGATCTGAAAGTAAAAAGACCTGGATTGTTGACAAAAAAAGTTCTCTTTCACCAGGACAATGCACGTGTGCACACGTCAATAAAATCGATAGCAGAAATTCACAACTGTGGGTTTGAATTATTGCCCCACCCGCCCTATTCGCCTGATTTGGCACCATCGGACTTCCATCTATTTCCAAATTTAAAAAAAACACATGGGCGGTAAGAATTTTTTTACCAACGACGAGGTCCAAGCAGAAGTGGACACCTATTTTGAAGGCCTGGAGGAAAGTTTCTTCAAAAGTGGTATAATGGCTTTGGAATCCAGATGGAACAAGTGCAAAGAGCTCGACGGGGACTACGTAGAGAAATAAAAATATTAAATAAAATCTTTGGATTTGATTTCATACTTAGGCCGTGAACTTTCCAATCACCCCTCGTATTATTCAGATTGACTTTCACGGCTTCGGCAAACATTGCCATTCGTCCGGGGAACGGGCTGCCGAGATGGGCCAAAAATATCAGTTCAAGGGATGGTGCCCGTAATAATGTGTGTGTGTGATAATTATACTTTAATGATTTTACAGATATAACCAATTCGGGAACTGTTTTCTCGCGTAATACGATACGACTCGACCAGGTAGGATTTTTTCTTCTTGCTGAACAGTCCCCATCAGATATATCGGAACGGCCGAGGTATTCACAAATAGCTGCACAATGTAAATTATAATGTAGTTAAAGTGCATGCTCAGATATTTTGGAGCTCAAGGGTTGCTCAAGATCTGCTCAACCTCGGCCATGGCGACTGGCGAGAGCTAACGCTAGACCGGGAAACATGGCGTGATCTGGTGTCGGAAGCCAGGACTCATTTTCGGTCGTTGCGTCACCGTAGCCGTCGTAAAAAATATCAATATCCAGATAGGGAAATGGGAACTATTTACGTTTGTATGAAAATGTGATTTATGGGCGGTGGTCGTACATATTCGTCTTAAGGCGGAAATTAATCTAATGAACGTTTTTGCAATTGGGCTTATAAAAATAAATAATAATTTTGGGTTAGCATTTGAATCACGCATTATAGGGAGGGGGGGGGGGGGAGGGTGGCATTTTATAGGGGTTGGTCACCCCTTTCAAACGACACCCGATTTGTGTCTAGGAGACGCGTAGTTTTTTTTATAAGTGTTTGAAATTACGTGTGACGGAAGTGACGGAACGAAATACAGTGCCAGAGTCACCGTTAGGTACGACGACGAGCGAAGCGAGGAGGACTGTTAGGTATCTTGCGTTCACAACACACCCGACTCGCTGTCAAAAAAGAAATACAGTGGTCAAAAACATGTATACGGACAAAGTGCTCAAAAATATGTATACGAAATTTTCTAAGTCCAAATTGGTTACCCTTTCGTACGCTTTGGTTGTTTTATGGAACATAACCTCAAAAAATAAAAAATATATTTTCGTGGTAACTATTGATTTCCTAACTTTGGGGATGGGTTCGGGGGGGTTCCTACTCCCTCCCCCCTGCCTATAATGCGTAATTCAAATGCAACCCCATAATTTTATATTGAAACAAGTTTTAAATAAATACCTACGTAGATGAAAAAATACAATCTTGCCTTTTATCAAATCACATAATTTTTTGAGAAATTTGCGAATTAAGTTATCCAAATATCGGTTACAAATAAGAAGTCCCTATCACAGTTATAAACCCTGGCAGGGTTCAATACATAATAATATCGCTATTTAACTAAACATAAGACAAACTCTTTATTTCATTTACGCGAGCGGAGCTGCGGGCCCGTCTAGTTTATTATAAATAAATACAGTCAAATACCCTATTGATACATAAGAATTCTTAGGTATCAGACAAAAAGCAAAGCTATGCACTAGTAATTATTGTAGACTCAAAATGGCAACCTGTATGAATTAATAAAGCGGGCATAAATATCCACTCGCCCCTTTCTTTGCGGTATAAAAAAAATTTGTATGATTATCCCAGCTACTCTCTTGTTATAGAGTGATACGGTCGGCTGACCAAACTATATCAACAAGTCTTTAGCGGTAAGGGAGGTTTGCTCCGACACCGCAAGTGCAGTATAGCGGAGAACGTATAACAGAAAATAAAATTATAGAAACATTTCAAACTGTTTGTAAAATCGTAGTGAACTGATGAAAAAGGACACTTGATGGAAAAATAATTTCAAGTAGAATTTACCCGTTGACGTTGACGTAGGTGTCACCCGTTGACCACTCGGAGTAATTAACAATGGAGCCGCCATGTCTAAAATTTTCGGTACAAAATAGTCTGCCGTTTTTTGCGGGGGAGGGGCACATCAAATGTATAGGTACGTCATGTCAGATAAACGTCAGTCCATACATATGGTTGACATGTGGTTGACCATTGGCCGCCTTTTTTCGACAGAGGGGAACGCCTGTTAATGGCGGCTCCATTGTTAATTACTCCGAGGTTGACCACGAACGTTGTAAAGGGTTTGAAACATCTGGATGAATTCAATATACGCGATATAATCCGTTTCGATAGTTTTATTTCATTAACTATCGCGGTAACCGAAGACAATATTAGAATTTACCTAATACGTGAAAGAACATATGGTTACTTTCACGTTTTTCAACAATATCTTATGGCTATATATATAACTGTGACGCACATTGATAATAATTAAGGTGAATCCTTGGCCCAATTGGCTCCCGGCGAAAGGCGGTCTCGGCCACGTGACGTCACCCGGGGTGGCTGGGGGGTTAACTTTCACGGGCAAAGTGAAAAAAGTTTGAATAATCTTCCCAAGTGTTACTGAAAAGTCAAAGGTAACTCAAGTGATATTACAAAATCTACATATCCCTAGAGATTGAATTAAGATAGATATTTGTAACCCTCAACCTGTGTTATTGTCAACACCAGTAAATCCTTATAAACTATAGCTACAGTCGTGATAGAAAAAACCAGTGTGCCTCAAAAATGTCAATAGCATGAGCAGAGGCCATCTCTTCCGGACAAGAGAAGTTGACAAAAGATGTAAGTACGTATAGTCTTCGTAGACACATAGATAAACATTAGTAATCAAATAGTGTTCTAAATACGTTCCGGCCGTGTATCGTGTACATGCAGTTTATAGGTCGCTGTCTGTCGTAATTAAAGTAACGTTGGCGCGACGCCAAATCGCTGGTGTTGTACGAAAACTGGACCAAAACTAGTCTTTGGACGGGCATTCCTTTACGGTACGCCACTGGCCCGGTGGAAGTATCAGCAATTAACCTTTGTTTATGTTATAGCACATGCCGCGTGTTTTTAAACTATAAAACTATGCCGATTTGCAATGGTTTTTTGTTAGCTTAGAGTTAACAACCCATTTGTTACATTACATACGTATTTAAAATGTAACAACTATATTTATGTACCAACAAATTATGGATTTAACACATGAGGGACACCTATTATATGTATGTCGTGGCTAATATTATGTGTCACGTAATGTAATGTTATCTGTAAGTTTTGTTCCTCTTTTTTATCTGTACATTTTTGCCACGAATAAACTATTTCTTTTTCTAATGCTAAAGTCAAAGCAAATATTCTATTGCGTTTAATGTTCAGATAAGATGCTTATTTTTTGGCCAGATATATGCAGAGTTCTTGTATTTAAAGCGAAAACGATCGCGGCGATTGATATGTGGCCCAGAAGTGGTGCAGTTCACGGCTGTGTTTCTGTCAAACGTCATACGCCTCAGTTATTTAAATTCTTATTTTGCGTACTCTTTTTACTTTAAAATTGCATTTGCAACGATAAAAATAGCTGTTGTGTGGTAAACTGCAATAATACTGGACGAAACAGTAATTGTAAATTTTGTAGATTTCCAACACCGAGTTGGAAATAAGACCAAAGAATAAAATGTATAGCTACAGACGAATAAAATAAGTATACTACGTCTTAAACATTGCTTAAGTCTTATATTTATTTAGTGCTCTGCGTCTTTATGTTGCTTGCGGACGCTAGGCGGCCTTCCAAAAGCTTAAAGCTAAGTAGTTACCTACTAGTTCGCCTAAATTGTGTAGTATATGAAATTGAAATATGGAATGTCAACCTGTATACACAACACAGGCACGATAGGACCTTGTAGACCGAACAAGGCCAGTTCTTATTTATCAAATCGATATTGTTCTATTACACTGAGAGAAAAATCACCACCAGGAATTAATAAACAGTTCTGTACTGGGGGAAAAAATGAAGTTTTAGTAGTAATCATGGAAGTTTCACTATTTCTGTAAAATTTATTTATTTCTACAAACAGCTCAGTAATACTAAATCTAATTTCAGCAAACAGACTTTAGTAAATGGAGCATTAAACAAAGTTCAGTATTTGTTACAATCCATTTTTATTACTACTAAAATTCTCCGATTTTTACTAGTAAAGTTTGTGATTTTTGGAAAAAAGCATCTGTGATTTCAAGTTATGATTTTAGTAAATGTCTCACTTACATAGTTTTGTAATATCTAAAAAACGAGTTCGCGGGAATAACATTACCCCATTTAAAATAACAATTCAGTTGTTACTATAGCGACATTACAAAGTGTACTGGTATTTAGTAGATAGACTTGTTGGGTTTATGTTCATTGTTGTACCAATCACTAAACGAGTTTTGTAATACCAACACAGCTACTTGCTACGTTCATTTGGTTAGAGTTAGTATTGTGTCGGATGTCGGGCGGGCGTGTCTCGTGTCTTCTTTGTTTAAAACATACTTAAGGTAAATAATAAATTTAGGATATATTGTGGGCCATGGACATATTAACCCGCGACCTACTGTGTAGTTGGGGTCTACAGGAATATATTGTTCTGCAACTTCGAGCTAGCTGTTGTTATTCTAGTGATAATGACATCAAAGGTAAATCTAAACTGTTTGCAATTCCAACCTCCCTAGCACAGGTGCGCCGCGAGAGCATGTTGCGCGCGTAATAACTACTAGTCTCTTTCTGACTGTATGAATAAGAAAGGAATGGGTAGAATATCTCGACAGGCTTTTATAGTGCCTCTTTAGTACAGAGATATACTACCAAATGCTTTTTTATTCATACAGACAGAAATAGAGACGGGTAGCTACTACGCGCGCGACATGCTCTCGCGGCGCCCGTTTGCTAGGGGCGGAGGAATTGCAAACAGTTTAGTTTTTGCCTGTGACGTCATTATCTCTAGAATAACAACAGCTAGCTTGGAATCGCAGTACAGTTTAGTAAAACCTATGACGTCATCGTCTCCGATATTGCTAAAGCACGCTTAGAATTACAAAACGGTTAGTTTTCACCCATGACGTCATCACCTCCGATATTGCTAAAGCACCTCTCGGAATAACAAAACCAAATTTCTGAAATTACTCTAGCATACTTCAAATTACAAATATAGAAGTTGTATTTCCTACTAAATGGAAATTGCAAAAGTCAATTTGTTCCTATTAGTTGACTCTCCTTGTCCCCGGATTAAGTTTTATTTTTGTAATTCTAAGTGTGTTTTTGTTAGTTTTTTCTCTCAGTGTACCTATATCGTCGAAAAGTTATTGATGACTCGGCGATCCATTATTAGACCAATTCAATGTCATGAAGAATAAATAATTAAATAATGGACACTCCTCGGCTAGAGGGTTCTATTGAAACATTTTTGTTGAGGTAATATTGTTTTTGATTTCCGTGATTCAAACGGCAAAACTATGTAGCATTGTACACATCTTGCGTAAAGTATGTATATCTCGGCGTTTGATATCCTTTTTTGGACTGATAATCACGTACTTTAAAAAATACAATATGCAAACTACTCGTACTCATCTTGCCAACAATATGGGATGGATAGGTATATTTGAGGTCTCGCGTCGATAGATCTAGGAATTCATTCAATACTGTGGGTAACTTAGGATATTATATTTATGATAGAAACTCGTTTTGAAATATCTTTACTACGAAAATATTTGGTTTGTAAATATAATAGTTTTAAAACAAACATTGTCTTTGTTTCAGGTAATACGAGTTGCAGCAGCATGTCAGCCCGCTGATGCACGACGTGATGCGATAATTGTCATCCATTAACGACCCGATCCAACTTTAAGCTGCAATTTATCGGATTGCGTTAAATAGGGCAGTGTAATATATTCGTTACATTTAATAATAGTGTATATCGTAATTACCATAAATCTTGAATACGAAACAATAAGTTTAGTAAATGGTATTATAGGATCCTTTATTGAATATTTATTGGACAAATGGTTATCTAAGGAAATACTTAGTAAATATACTTACTGGCATCACATCTTATTATATGTAGTCTTCACTAAGTAAATGGTATTATAGGATACTTTATTGAATATTTATTGGACAAATTGTTGTCTAAGGAAATACTTTGTTAATATACTTACTGGCATCACATCTTATTATATGTAGTCTTCACTGGATATTTATATGCTTTGCCAGTTTAGTCACTTTACGAGCGGGACGAAATCATAAAGTTGTTTACGTGTCCGTGCACAAACGAATGTTCACTATCTTCAAAGCCGATTGACCTATTTATTGGTGATTTTCTGTACAGAACTTGGGTATTATTAGCATAGTAGAGAATGCGTTAAGGCATTAAGTCCGCCATTTGTAAAAAAAACGTGCAATTAAGTTTAAATAAATAAAATGAATAAATAAATAGTTCTTAGATTGTCAGAGGGTTTTTTATCACCAAAGTCAGTGAGAATATTGAGTTAGTCATCATTTTCCTCGCGTTGTCCCGGCTTTTGCCACGGCTCATGGGAGCCAGGGGTTCGCTTGGCAACTAATCCCAAGAATTTGCGTAGGCACTTTTTACAAAAGCGACCATCAGACCTTCCAACCCAGAGGGGAAATAGGGATTTGTCCGGTTTCCTCGCGATCTTTTTCCTTCACCCAAAAGCTACTGGTAAATATCAAATGATATATATTATGTAATTATGTACTTATACATAAGTTCCGAAATACTCATTAGTACCTACTAGTAGGGTTTGAACGAGCAACCTTCGGATTGAAAGTCGCACGCTCTTATCGCTAGGCTACCAGCGCTAGAATACTGAGATAATAAAATCTAATAAGTAACAGTACCCGTGCCCAGTTTTGGCGAACTAATCACCGTTATATTAGCGATATGGCCGCGATAATGCCACTATTAATAATATTTACCGGTCTCGTTAGCCGGTTCGTTAAGGGTAGTTCAAGGGTCGGGTTCCACTCTCAACACAATTTTCTTTTTAACTTATTAATTAAGATAAATATAAAAGCAAAGTTGTGTTTTTAAAATTCTTCTGCGGTGTTTTAATCAAATTAAATTAAGACTCCACTTTCTTGATAAGAATAAGATGCAAAATAATTAAATCTTACCTATTTTATAAGAATATTTACCATTAAACGAGCAATTCTTGTGTATATATATTTCGGAGATCTCGGAAACGGCTCTAACGATTTCGATGAAATTTGCTATATGGCGGTTTTCGGGGGCGAAAAATCGATCTAGCTGGGTCTTATCTCTGGGAAAACGCGCATTTTTGAGTTCTTATATGTTTTCCGAGCAAAGCTCGATCTCCCAGATATTCTATTTTATAAGATGTATTTTAAGTATCTCTCAAAAGCAACATAGGCATATGACAAGATTTTATATCTAAGCTCATTCTCCGCTGATACACTGAGAGAAAAAACTAACAAAAACACACTTAGAATTACAAAAATAAAACTTAATCCGGGGACAAGGAGAGTCAACTAATAGGAACAAATTGACTTTTGCAATTTCCATTTAGTAGGAAATACAACTTCTATATTTGTAATTTGAAGTATGCTAGAGTAATTTCAGAAATTTGGTTTTGTTATTCCGAGAGGTGCTTTAGCAATATCGGAGGTGATGACGTCATGGGTGAAAACTAACCGTTTTGTAATTCTAAGCGTGCTTTAGCAATATCGGAGACGATGACGTCATAGGTTTTACTAAACTGTACTGCGATTCCAAGCTAGCTGTTGTTATTCTAGAGATAATGACGTCACAGGCAAAAACTAAACTGTTTGCAATTCCTCCGCCCCTAGCAAACGGGCGCCGCGAGAGCATGTCGCGCGCGTGGTAGCTACCCGTCTCTATTTCTGTCTGTATGAATAAGCAAGCAGAAGTTGGAATTGCAAACAGTTTAGATTTACCTTTGATGTCATTATCACTAGAATAACAACAGCTAGCTCGAAGTTGCAGAACAATATATTCCTGTAGACCCCAACTACACAGTAGGTCGCGGGTTAATATGTCCATGGCCCACAATATATCCTAAATTTATTATTTAACTTAAGTATGTTTTAAACAAAGAAGACACGAGACACGCCCGCCCGACATCCGACACAATACTAACTCTAACCAAATGAACGTAGCAAGTAGCTGTGTTGGTATTACAAAACTCGTTTAGTGATTGGTACAACAATGAACATAAACACAACAAGTCTATCTACTAAATACCAGTAAACTTTGTAATGTCGCTATAGTAACAACTGAATTGTTATTTTAAATGGGGTAATGTTATTCCTGCGAACTCGTTTTTTAGATATTACAAAACTATGTAAGTGAGACATTTACTAAAATCATAACTTGAAACCACAGATGCTTTTTTCCAAAAATCACAAACTTTACTAGTAAAAATCGGAGAATTTTAGTAGTAATAAAAATGGATTGTAACAAATACTGAACTTTGTTTAATGCTCCATTTACTAAAGTCTGTTTGCTGAAATTAGATTTAGTATTACTGAGCTGTTTGTAGAAATAAATAAATTTTACAGAAATAGTGAAACTTCCATGATTACTACTAAAACTTCATTTTTTCCCCCAGTACAGAACTGTTTATTAATTCCTGGTGGTGATTTTTCTCTCAGTGTAGTGATTCGTGTCATGTAGTCAGCCACATGTGGTTGGTTGTTAGGGCCCTTCAGTGTTTATTATACATTAGGCCTGCTTTATTACGAGTATCACTATTCTTGTCATTATTCTTATTTGTTTTTTTTTTGTTTACTGGTTTTCAACCTGTTGGTTGGGATTCCTAGGATATGTCATAATAAGGATAGAGGGTCGCGAAAGCTCGCAATGCCTAAGTAAAAAAGATTAAAACAGGGGGTCGATAAATAAATATCAGGCTAAGGGGGGTCGCAAAAAAAATCATACCAAAGGGGTTTGCGTCATGAACAAGGTTGAGAGACACTACTTTAGTTCATATGCCCTATGACCTATGACACACACGTTCTGTCTTCATTGTATTATGCCCATGAGATATAAATAGTTTACAGGAAATAGAAATTTTAAAGTAAAGTTCGCTGCCGGTTTTCGCTTTGAAGTGATAACAAAAGCCGTCGGAGTTTTCAACTGGTAGTTTACTTTGCATTTTGTGAAGTGATACGTCAAACATTTGCGGAGATAGTGCAGTGTCACCGCCCACCGCTGAGGGCGACCTACTTCTGAAATACACCGTGTTATAAATAAAAACCTTTATAAAGTCTATACAGATGTACAAGTTGCGGAAAGTGTCAAAAGGCAAGAGTTCTTGCAAATTTCAGGAAAATATTATAGGAAAATAAGAAAACACCATTTTGAAAACGGAATATTTTGTTCCCCATACAAAAATATGAAAAAAATCCAAATTTTTCTATGTGGAAGTTTATCAATTATGGAGATTTTCCGACGGCATGTTACATTATTGCAGGTGACCTACAAAAAGGCATATCATAGCTTTGACAACTATTATGCTTCAACTTCATGACAATTACAATTACCTATTATAATTTATTAGCTAAGTAATTAAATAATAACATTAATAACCTTCACTACGACATACAAGAGGGACTTTACTTATTGTCTTACCTGTAAGTGACTTGTTTCGTTTATTATGTTTTTAGGGTTCCGTACCCAAAGGGTAAAAACGGGACCCTATTACTAAGACTCCGCTGTTTGTCTGTCTGTCCGTCGGTCTGTCACCAGGCTGTATCTCAAGAACCGTGATAGTCAGGCATCAGTTGAAATTTTCACAGATGATGTATTTCTGTTGCCGTTTCAAGGAGTCTTAGTAATAGGGTGCCGTATTTACCCTTTGGGTACGGAACCCTAAAAACGTTCGACGGAAAATGTTGGGAATTGCTGGGCTAAACAACTTCTTTATTCAACGTTTAATATATAACGGCTTAGGAAGTTCCGATCGCGAACTAGTACCGAACTAGGCTTTGAATATATTGGAACGGAGTTCGGAAGCTTAATGAACCACCCTACTCGGGTTGGCAGAAACTAAAACCTGGAAACAGCCAAATTTTGTACCGAATTTTATAAATGACTGGGCTCCCAACTTATTGGGGATTTTTAAAATACAAGTAGGATTTAATTGGAGTATTGAAAGAGCACAAATATAGAGCTTGCGCTTTTCTGTCACGTTTTTACTTAGTCTATAGGGTTTGTAAAACCTGCATTAAGAAAGTATGTTACTATTATTATTTCAATTTAAAAACACTAAAGGTTCTGTCACACAGGCGCGTTTTCCGGGCGGGGCGTGAGCGTTTTATATGTAAAAGCGGTCCGCCCCGCTCACGCGCCGCCCGAAAAACGCGCCTGTGTGACGGAGGCTTAAGTTATACGTTGGTATCTGGTTTCGGAATTTACATTTACGATGTTTTTGTTATTAGCTTTTATGTTACTGTAAGTAGAATTTAATAAAAGGCCCATTGCTTATTTCTCTATTAAAATAAAACAAATATTATTATGAGACAGTCTGTATCTGTACGTATTGTGTTTAAATCTCTCAATAACTCTTACTAAGTCTTAGTTTTGAGCAACCACGTCGCCAGGGTCGACTAAGCCGGGATGGAAGTGGGCCAGATCTGATACACTGTTGAAAGTTTTGAACTTATTGATTTTGCCTACAACGTGATGTGGCCCGTGATTAAAATTACTACATAATTTACAAGAGTTTAGTACCTATAGTAGGTACCTAACTTGATCTTGACATCCGTAACAACTTTGAGCAATCAGGGATCTCACTTATGCTGGTCTTCGAGTAGCGCTTGACAACGCGACAGTTTTGTTCGCTTTCCAAGGCGCGCCATGCAAATTAATCGAGGATCCGGGTGTGACTCACGTGATGCGATTACACTAATGATATGATGCTCTGGTGATCAATTAATTTGATTCGATTAAGGAGCAAAGTGAAGCGACGTAACACGTAGACATAACGTAAGACGAGCTGCGTTAAGTACATTAAATACTAGTTACATTAAATTTAATAGGAATGTAAGTAAAATAGTTTCGATTCCTCAAAGATTTCGAGCGGACTGTAAGATCATCATGGTTTCGTGTGTTTATAACATTGTTTATTGTAAAATAGTTACCTGTGAATTAACCGAACCTAAGAGCCGTAAGTAGTGTCCGACCGAAGTTTCCCCGAAGTTTGGCCGAAACGATAGCAAAACCGAATTTTCGGTTTCGGAAAAAATCCGGTTTTGCTCGGACACTATTATTTTTCCGTGCTCGTCAAAATAGTGTGAAAAGCTCGTCGAACTATTCCGCCTGACAGATTACCTAAACGTGTAACTTTCTAAGTGAAAGCGGCCGTCTACGTAATACCTAGGTTCCGTATTATATCGCAGCTGGGTATTGAACACTAATTGAAATCGGACTTTTATTTAAGTGTAATACATTACAACTACTGTTCAGTGCATTCTAGAATGTCCCAAAATTATGACAAGTATGTGAACTTTTAGACGGATAACCGAACAAACGAATCTGTGATAACTTGATTTAGGCGTAGAAATTACGCTGACCGCTGGCTGACTGTAACTGACATGTATATTAGTATTCCATTTTTAAGAAATTGTTAAGGTACCTATATACAAAGTAGGTACTATGCAAATGGAGGGTTAAATTTAATTTCTTAGTTAGCTTTACTATATAGGTACCAAGTAAAAAATAGTGCCAGAGATGCGCATACCAAGGAGATAGGATTAGGAGCCAGCGACTAGCACTGGCTTTGTCTTAATTATTAGCTTTGAGGAAATGACGAAGTTGCATCTAGGTCATTTGCTTCTCAACCGCACCAAAAGTGCATAAAATTTGAACAATTTAATTGTTTGGGCCCAGTTTGGGCCTAATTATGAAACTTCATTAATTAATTGGTTAATCACGGACTGCTTAATGCTTTTGTCACTTTAACGACTGGTCAGAACTTCAAGCTTCAGGCAGTCAATATCTAAGGAAACACCGATCAAACCTTTTTTTCCAACTTCTCAAGTTTTTTACAAGTTTCCATGCGAATTGAGACAACACTAAGGCCCCAACTGTAGGCCCAATACTGTATGCAAAGCCCCGCATCGTAATTGTAGCGTGCAAATCAGTTATTAACTTAACTACACTGCCTTGTGAACTCGCGAGTAACAACGAAGCTTAAAACAAGCCTCGTAAAGCAAACGATGCGTTTAACGATGTGTAGACATAAATTAAAGAGTAACGCACAGTTTACATTATAAAAATATACATACAAGTAGCGGACGGTAAAAATGTACGTTCAATAAAATAGCTACGCTACGGCCTGTGTAGTCGAGGGATTATGCAGTGGGGTTTCATACCGTAGGTCGTGGATTCGAATACGAGCTAATTTTGATAACTAAAGTTTTAGGAAGGAAAGTGGTTTTTACAAGCTTTTATTTACTTTCACCTGACCGTTGTCTGTCTGTCTGTCTGTAATCAAATCTTGCAAGTTAAATTTGATCCACTTCCCGGTGTCCGATTGAGCTGAAATTTTGCATGCGTGGATAAATTGGATGACAATGCAATATTATGGTACCATCGAGCTGATCTGATGATGGAGACAGGAGGTGGCCAAAGGAACTCTGTGATGAAACAACGCAACCTAATTGTGTTTGGGGTGTTTAGAATTGTCTCGATGAGTATTAGTTGTCTGTCGTAGGAAAAGTACAGTCAGCGATAAAAGCTTGTACCAAAAATGAATTTTTTGCCAAAAACTTATTCCCCTTGGAGTGATGATTAGTCCCGTCAAATGGTTTTTTTTCAAAAAGTACCTACGCTTATTTTTGGGGTGACATAGCCAAGCAGACTTGAGTTTCAGGATGTAACCGGGATAGCGCTAAAATGAAAAAGATATTCCATTTACATTTAAAACGTACTTTATTTGGCTTTACTTCGTGGCCGTCCCAAAAAGAGAAGTTTTTTTTGGCTAGATGCCAAAGTATTAATTAAAGTCAACCTGAACGGATCGTTGTAAAATGCAAACTAAAGATTCTTATCGCTATCGTAAATTTAATGCCATATCGCTCTTGCCGGTGAAACAGTTTATATTTCTATGCCCTCGGCTTTCTCTGTTTTATAATGTTTACAAAAGTATTTTACGGTGCATTATGTTCCAAATATATGTTTTTGGTAAGAATTTTAATAACATTTAGGTGACTTGAGACCATCCCAATTTGCTTTAAACAATTCCTTTCAAAAACAATCGTAACTTTTAACTACTAACACTAACTACCTATTGTTCATACGAAGTAAGTAATTTTTTTAGCAAACACAACAGAAAAACCAACAAAAAAGCTTGTTAAAATCATAATGCATTGCACCCAATCCAATTTTCCAGGAAAGGACACTTGTAAAAAGCAAACCGTTGAAATTGTAATTTAACTTTTCGTTATTCGTGACGCACCTTTTGTACAGTCATCACAAATCCTGGCTCGGCCTTTTTGCAGTCCGATTCGTACCTTATTCCAAAATTATAAAGTCCAGAATTGTTTAAAGGGGGTGAAGTGTTGATGCCTAATTAACCGAGTTGGCCACCGTACAAGGTCGCACGAACTTGGCAGGGAATGCCACGTGCCCCGAATCGGTTTTCTCGTAATACCTTTAGTATGAAATGAATGTTCATAATATTTTCATATCCAAAATTTTCAAACGACGGAATTGTTTTTACGTAAGAATTGTATTGCGTAGGCTAGGAAAGTAAGGCTAATTAAAAGTAACACAAAAGTTCTGAAAATAATATGGGACTTCTATGACTATGAACATTCATTAAAAAGGTGCACCAACCTGTATTTTGTTAAAGATTGCTTGTTAGCGAATAAATATTTTTTCATTTTCATTTTTCATGAATAGGTGCTATGTAACTTCTGACAAATTGTATATATAAACGCCGTAGTACTAATCTATATGCTTTATTTAATAACTACGCCCATTTTATAAATAAAAGTAAGAATGTAAAAAAAAGAAACTACTCGCTATTTCGTCCACGTAGTACGCCTTAACTTCGTATTTTATAAATTATCCAGATTATAAATAATCTGTGTTCCAAAATTCACCCAAATTCATTTATGCACCTCAGTGTGATTGTGCAACAATCGTCTAAACATATAAACTTTCACATTTCATATTACTACGGTAAGTAGGTCAAGTATCATCATATATCTCAGGGCCATTACTTACTTCTTTTATCACCGCAACACAAAACACTGGCCGAGAAAAAAACTGCTAAAAACGTCTAAAGCACACATGGGGGGCGTAATTCGACTGATAACCATTCGCGCCTCCTCGTCCCGTTCCTCCCCAATGTCCCATTTGGCGAAGAAAAGTTGCCCGACGCACGAAAATGCTTCTGCAGTTATTGGTTGAGTTACCGCCACCAGAAACCCGGCTACCGGGTCAATAGGTGCCCAGACACACCCTAATTTATTGATGCTTTTGTCTTCGATTCTTGCTATTTGCAGATTGATGGTGCCTTACTTATTGTTATTGAAGTGTCATCCGAAGTTTGAAGTGTTGATGGTAACTAAGATGAAATGGCTGGTCCTTAATTTATCTGCACCGTCACTTTGAGAACAGAGACTAATAGAGAGGCTTGAAAAAGACGAAATTCTGTAAACACAAACAGTTGGAAACTTTATTTGCTACGAGTTTGTCTTATGAAGTATGTGATAACATTTTATGGGACATTTGCAGATCAATATCTGAACCAGACTCTGAACAGAACTCAATACAATTCTGAAAGAGTCAAACTAAACAAGTATTTCTTACAATAGTCCAATGGACATTAAGACCAATCAGTTCTAGGCTTTATTAGAAGTTATCTTCTAAAGTCTCAACAAAAAGATGAGGGCGTAAATATGTCATTTGAACCAGGACTTTTAGTTAATCCTCCATCTCCCTTAAAATAATATAACGCTTCAGTACCAACTCTATTTCCCGTGAAAAGCGATTGCCCTAACATGTGGCTCAAAACCCGTCTACCCTAATCCTCTATTATGCGATAACAGACTATGGGCTTTATTCCCGTTGTGCTTTTAACGGATCAGATTGGTATTGAAAACATTCCGCTCATTCCCTCTAGTGCCAAGCCATATATGTGCGACCGCGAAGTATTTTTCATATTCGTAATGAATTTCCATTTCTGAATACAGTCTTATCCTGTATCCTTCCCCTTATTGTAGTAACGGCGGAAGATGGAATATGATACCTATGCGATGATTGCTCATTGTTGTGAACGGGAATTAGAATTACCGGTTAATCTCCGATTTTGTGTTCTGCCAATTGTTACAACTGAACATTCTTAATTAAAACGAATCAACCGACATTGACGTTACTATATTTACATTCGGTCCAATAAAATATTTCGCAAAATTGGTGTGCGTTGAAACTACAATTTGACTACGATTTAATATAATTCAGCTATAATACTAGTTAAACTAGTTAGGGCACACGCATCCTTTCTGTTATAAACTGGAGAGAATGGACTAATGATAGATAACAATCTACTAGGATACCTCCTACTCTACTATACCATACCTATAATAATCCTCCATTACGCATTGTATTCGTTGTAGAACTAGTTTTTAAACTCCGAAGAAAATCGAGGCTGTAGATTATTTTGCAATTTACCTTGTCGCGGAAGCCATAAGGTGCATGACGAATTGCAAATAAAAGTATTCTATTTTTTATCACACCAGCAGAAACTGGCAAAGAAAAAAGGTAATAAGTTTAATGTAACCTTCCAATGGAGGCGAGACATTTTTTGTTTCAGTCGAGTAAGTGTGTACGTAATCGACAAATCGAATTAGAGTCAGAGGCGTCAGATCAGGCACGTAAGCGTTTATGTACCGTTGGGTTTTACCGCTTTAGTACCGTTTCAAATTGTCAATTTACAATCAAAACTCAGTAGTAAGTAACCTACCTTCCTTCGCTAACTTTAAACTATGTACAAACACAAATGAGGGTTTGAACGAACTTAAAAGCTTATAAGCCAATAGAAAAAAAAACCGGCCAAGTGCGAGTCTGACTCGCGCACGAAGGGTTCCGTACCATTACGCAAAAAACGGCATAAAACACGTTTGTTGTATGGGAGTCCCACTCAAATATTTATTTTATTTTGTTTTTAGTATTTGTTGTTATAGCGGCAACACAACTACATCATCAGTGAAAATTTCACCTGCCTAGCTATTAAGGTTCATGAGATACAGCCTGGTGACACACAGACGGACAGACGAACAGACAGACGGACAGCGGAGTCTTAGTACCTAAAAGAGTCCCGTTTTTACCCTTTGGGTACGGAACCCTAAAAAGCTGTAGGTATGCAACCGTGAGTGGATATCTGGATCATCTGAAAGGACCGCACAGCTTAGTATGTATTATAAGTACTGCCAAGTCATCTAATGAAAAATCTCCTTTGTTTTTCGAGGAAATAGTATTGTAGAGAAAAATGCTCAAAGGAACAGAACATACACTGAAATAAAACGTTATTAAAACATTTTCTTCATAAATTAAACTAAAACCGTGGGCGCGACTAAAACAAACCTGCTTTCCCCGTGCACTGCTAGCATTAACTTAATAAAGATGAATGCACACTGCAGTAGGTTTTTAATGCGGGCGCGGTACAAAAGAAAAACGATGCACATTATGAGTATTATGACAAAGGAACGTTTTGGTACCCAAAAATGTCCCACTGGCCCCGTTCTCTTTAATGAAAACCTAATAACGTTAATTGCTACTTCGGTATAATAAAGCTTGTTCACAACAACGTAATTAATTTTGTGGACCAAATTCAATTAATTTAAATTGTGTAATATGTAGTTAGTCTTGTTTATCCATAGGTGCTTTGTAAACATTTAAGTTGTTGTTGTTACTGAAATAAAGTTTAATTGGAGTTTCTATTGCGTTTGTATGGCATATTATGCATGCTGTAATTACTCGTAATTATTATTTATGTGGAAATAAATTGTATGAAATTAATTATTTTTGCCTTACATTTAGGTACTCATTGACTTACAACTATTTTGTTAAAGACTATAACGTAATCTAATTTATCTACGTCGTTACCTCTACATATAGTACATATGTCGTATCTCACATCGTAGGTAATTCCATTTATTGACCATACCACCACACATATGCATTCCTGTGTTTCTGTAGAAGTTCAGACAATTATTAGAAAAAGGTAACTAAACCGGAGGCTAATTCAATTTGGGTTTCCTGTTTCCTGAACCTTAGAGACAATATTGCTATATAATATATGTGTACAGTTTCATCAGTCTTAAGGCATAGAAAAGCATGGATATATACATTTTTGCCGATATATTTATATTTTATATATGGTTTATGAGTAAATTGGGCTTGACATGCCGATTTGACGAACTATTTTAATTATTCTATTTATTTTGTCTACGGAAACTAAAAAACATAGTAAATCAACCAAGTGGGCGTCTCATTGTGTAATTATTTACGGTTATGTCGCAAAATTTACGATGTCGAAGTCAAAAAATAGAAATTCCTACTCCCAAACACGCCTACTGAGGTACTGAGTCACGTCGGCAATTAATTTGTGTGTCGTCGCGACTAATATACACCGAGTTACGAAGAATTACCTTATTACGTTTCTGGAATAAACATTTGCCAAGGAATTCGTGGTAATGTCAAACATTCTTACTTTGACCTAGTTACCTCTTAATTGTTAATACAAGGAGAAATTTAGCGAGAACACGTTAATTAAAGGTTTTAAACATTTCTTTTGACTCGACTGATGAAGAAAACAAGATAATGTTATAGGTGCCTATACTTTTCTGGTATGTAAGTACTGTAGGTGTAGGCTAAACGGCGTAAGGTCTTGTTTTTACACGACTGCCCAAAAAAAAGAGTATGGTACGGGCGTAGCCCGACGTATGTGACGCGCTGCACGCGGTCCAAAGCCAGGTGCAAATCATAAAACATATGGTTGGTTTAAAAAATCTAAAAAGTATAAAATAAAATAAATTAATTAAAAATTAAAAAAACACGACTGCGAAAAAGCGAACTGAAAAGACAAAAATAATTTATAGTTGTGTTAGTTACCCAGTCACATGATTGATATTTTTCATTGACTGTACCTGTGTATTTTATTTCGATTGCAGTCGGGGACCTTTTAAATGGGAAAATGTCAATACATCAAGGTCCCCGACTGCAATCGAAATAAAATACACAGGTACAGTCAATGAAAAATATCAATCATGTGACTGGGTAACTAACACAACTATAAATTATTTTTGTCTTTTCAGTTCGCTTTTTCGCAGTCGTGTTTTTTTAATTTTTAATTAATTTATTTTATTAGATTCTTCTCAAGTGCTTGCTAGGGAAATAGATACTGACTATTTATATAAATTAAAATGGATACTTCTTATTAAGTATAGGTACTTTACTTTTGTATCTCAGCAGCTCAGACATATGTTTTATTTTATTTATGATTTTTATTAGTGACTGTTGTAGTATTTCCTTTATTTGTCTTATTTAATGGATATCCGCTGAGATGTTAGAGAGATTAAACAAGTTATATTCTTCCAACTAAAACAACAATGCAGTGCCACTAAAGCCGACTTTACACGTCCAGTTTACACAATTCTCTGGTATCAAATAGAACGCTGCAAATACATAAACCACGTGAAAACTGCCGGATTCCGATTGTAACGAAATTTGCTAGCGTAGATCGTGCCACAAAAATAGGAGAATTAACCAGGGTGGCGTTGTGAGGATTTATTTTTGAACCTATATTCGTTGTAAATTGAATAGTGTGATATTGCTCCCCTATTTGTAGATATGCACTACTATCAGAATATCTAAACGCTACTGTGCGCTAGTCATAGTTGTGACAAGTTGTCATCATTCCTATAGAGACGATTTTGTGCCACATCACATATCTAGTGATATTTGTTATGGGCTACCTACGGCGTAGCGCTATGTGCTTTAGAAATTAACAGTAAACAAAATGTGTAATTATTTATCGAACCTTGTTTATTACGTGTCAATCTTACAATTCTTTCGATGGGCACAGCATTCCGACGTAAGCATATATGAGTCTGGATTCTGGATAGGGGTGGAGGCACTACTCCTAAAATATCCGAACGAATGACACGTTCCAATTCATGGAATTACAGTTTCGAATGATTCTATACGGATTTCTGCAATAACCGAACAAATTGAAAATTACGGTCCTTTGTTTCAAGTTCACCAATGGCCGGGGCCGGGTCGTTTCGAAACAGGACGATTAATTTGAAACAAGTTTCTCGTTGCAAAAGCTATACGAGCCATTTAATATTGCAATTAAATACTTGTCCGATATTACAGTTATAAAAGTAAAGGTATAGTTTAATTTAAAGCGATGTCGTTAAATATTCCTCGATAAGGTGCCTATAAGTTTCATAGGTGTTGTTATACCATATTCGATTACATTGTAGATAAGTATGTATCAATAAATATAAGTAGAGTACTGTTCACTGTCAAAAACAACAAATCTCTGCTTACTTTTAACGTCAACGCAATAAAGATTACGTGTTTTTGTTTTGAAAGCCCTTTTCTGGCCACTAAGCTTCGCAACTTTTGAGATCCGGAGGTGTTCTTTTTTACCGCTTTTGCGGGTAAGTGATGCTTTCTCATCTCATATCACTGTATAAGTTATTGTCGCTATACGAGTATGAGTAATGTATTGATACAACAACTCATCCGTCTCTCGCAGTATCGGTAAACACTGAAACTTATACGCTTTCTGGTGGTAATATTTTACATGGGGTAGGTAGTGTAGGTCCTGCCTAATGGCGGAGTTTTGTACCTACGGCTAGTAGAAAGAAAAAGTTGAAATGTATAGAAATGTTTAAAATGTATTATTGAAGTATTGAACTAATGCTTTTTGAAAAGGTACAACAATACTCACAAATATATAAAATGGTGTAGGTCCAAGTTTTAAAGTGTAATAGAGCAATTGCAAACATTGTTTGGAGTTGGACGCCGATGTACTATTCGATGAACTAAGTGCAGCTTGCCTACCGCGCAGTTCGAAATACTAAGTTTATTACTCTCTATCTTGGTCACTTTAAAATTGCAAGAGTGATAGAGACGGAGATACATAAATGTCGTATAAGTCGTATTATACGGTAGACTTATCGTAGCACGGTACAGCTCCGCTAAATCACAAAATCCAGTACTTTCCGCAGTAATCAATTACAGTGCTGCCACGTCGGCGTCGAAGACACCCCACTGGTGACTTCCACCATGCTGCACTGCAATGCGGAACCTATAAACCTCTTTATGGCTTATTTGTTGTTTACACATTTATTATTGTCTAACATTTAAATAGATCCTGCCTGTTGTCTGTTTATTTTGCTGCCATTTCCCTGTTACAAACAATATCTTCCTGGCTATTTGATCTTTACTTTAAATGAATTGCGTTTGAATTATCTCCGACCATCGTAGCGTAAAAGCCCTTCGGAAATGTTCATGGTTAAGTGAGAAATAGCCCCCAACAGCCCCTTTTCATGTTTGCTCACATGTCTCACAACCACCAGTCAATATTTGTATTCCGTAAGTCCGTAGGTGCAAATAAATGGCCCAATATATCATACGCCGTCCAGAAGTGTCTATTTTATACACCGTATGATATACGGGTTGAAACACTGGTTGCACCAAGGCCCGCCAAGTTGCAGCAAAAAAAAACTAAATTACCAGGAAAAGTGTATATAAAATTCGCACGAGCGCCAGAGACCCGAGAAGCGAGAATAAAAATGGCGGATGAGTCCCCTGTTGGCGGGAAAAATGAAATATGGCCGCCGCAAGACCCGCGTCCCCGGAGCCGACCCGCGCTTCCTCAGCCTTTTTTACTCGTTATTATTGAAAATTCTCTTCACAGCGAGTGTAGCGACGAATATTTGCTTTTATTTCGATGCTTTGCATAATGCATGGCTGAGTAAAATATGCTATTGTTCTTGTGCGTAAATGAGTTAGGAGTCTTCGGGGTTTGTTAGCGATTTTATTGACTCGTTACATTACGCAGCAATACTTCTTTGTTCATTTTTTAATGTTCTTTTTTTTAGTATTACCTAACTATGTATTAATTCACTGCTAGTGGTGACTGAATAACATCATACATACTTATTATTAGATGGCAATATGGCCGTCACATATCAGTATCAATTATCGTTTTTTATTTTTTATTTATTATTTATTCATTTTCATATTTCTTATAAACTTTCAAGTTTATAAGTCGTCAATGTCGTCATCAGTCTTTGTAAACAGTTCAAAGATGAGTTTTCGTTCTTATTTGTTATTTTCGACATCTGAACATCTGGCCCTGTGGCGCAACGGATAACGCGTCTGACTACGGATCAGAAGATTCCAGGTTCGAATCCTGGCAGGGTCGCACTTAAACTTTTTGTTTTTTTATTTTTTCTTGTATACATGTATTCCGTATGAACGTCATTTTAAAATCTTGTTCAAATGTATACAATATTCTAAAATTATAAGTATACAATTTTAGTCTTGTGTTGGTAAATATAAGAGGTCTAAAAATAACTAAAAGTTGTCGTCTTTTTTTTATTTACAATAATTTTATAAAAGTTATTAACACCCCATCGGGGCGTGGTCTGATTCTCATTACGAATGCAATAAGTTGCGCCATTGAAGGGCTATAAATGCATACTCTACTCAAACATACTTAATACTTCCTTTTATAAATATAAGTACTGCTTTGAAACATGGAGTTGGCGACATTTTCACCCGGCCTTTAAACTTGTTCACAACGCCTAGCGAACGAAAGCGAACCAGTTTTAAAATCTCACTCTAATTGACATGGACCTAGAGGTCAAGTTATCTTAACCATAAAGTTAAAAACCAGTACAATGTTTTGTGAATTATTAGGCTGCATTTCCATACATATTAATGGCACGCGGGATGAGCTCCTTTAACTAAATAATCCTTGTTTCGGCTTTGTTATGTTAATCTGAGCGTTCTGAGCCACTCGGCGCTGTCGCGAGTGTAACAACATTTTCGTTTTCACGTTAATTAGTAGCTGGCAATGCTGGCATGTCGGAAGTCGTCCGATAGATGGCGCCAGTAGCATCCACATGAGGTCAAAAAATGATTGTTTACTATAGAGGTCTCCGTCTGTCTATAATCAAATTTTAAAAGTTTTGTGACCTAATATGTAGATTGCTCGTAATGTAATTTAATTTTTATTAAAAATTACTAAAAATGGATATCGATCGTACGTACCTTACTCGCTTTTGGCTTCGACTACTTCAAAATTTTACAAAAGAACGTAAGTATTATTATAATAATGCCGGAAAAGCCGCCCATCTTGATTTTTTGTTTTTCCTGCCTTTATTAATTTAACGAGGGGGTATGGTTATACTTTCAGCTAACAGCATATCGTGTTAGCCGTTTTAATAAAGAGCTAACGATTATTAATGTTTCATCTAAATCTCTTGACTAGCCCCTTTTATTAATGCTTATGCATATCTCTCAATTTATAAAGAAAAACTCATTTTGTATCCCCAATTTATTAATAGCCTTAGTCATAATTAAAGGGATTTGAAGAGTATTTAATCTTTCATCTTTGCGCAAAACTTTTACTTAGCACCAACAAACAAACAACAAACAAACATATACCAAACAAATATTACAAACAGCAACATTCTTAAGAGGATAGAACCGGTTTTCTATAAATTCTATACCTTCAAACATAGTCCCCATTTTCCCCTCTGGATATTGACCTTACGGAAAACTTTTATATAATTTGAAATTTATTAACTTGAGCTTGAGCTATGCCTATGCCCCTTTGTTTGATTTTATTAGATTTTTGTTCATGATAAAAGAGTTAGGAGCGAAAATCAAATTCCATACAATTTTTTTAAAGTTTTCATTCGCTTCCATATATCTCTATTAACTGTTTTCAGTTAGGTATATGCTAAATCTACGTAAATTTTAATTTATTCTAAAACGGTTGTTATTATGAATAAATAATTTAGAATTATTGATTTTTTTGTTCATGATGTGTTCTTCATTTCTTCAAGTATTTTTTTTTTATTTCCAGATAAACCTGCGTCTGATCCTGGTGTCCGGCAAGACGAAGGAGTTTGTGTTCAGCCCGGTGGACTCGGCGGGTGACATCGCAATACACGTCTACGATAACTGGCCTGAAGGTAAACCATTCACCTCCTTGTCACAGACTAAGCAGACACAGCTGTATGGAGCCTTAAGACGAAACCCGTGCGAAATCGCCTTTTCATATAAACGTAGTCCTCATTTTCGTACAAAATCATAAACTCGAAATAGTCAAACGTATGGGCATCATAGCTATGGTTAATATACATCATATATTATGTAAACATATTTTCCATAATGTCAATATCCAGAGAGGAAAATGAGGCCTACGGTTGTATGGAGAAGCGGTCGTCCCCTTTCCTCTTAATGCCGATATCACATACGGGGCGGGACACTGAGGCAGTAGGCACTATTTTACGAAGGGTGTGAGCCCACCGAAATGTGCATGAAACAATATTTTCTTCTCAATTAGGTACTCATTAAAAGTTGTATGCGAGGCATGCGATTATTATCTGGCTTCTCATATCAATACCACCTCACAGTGTTTTCCTTCTCCGAACAAAACAACAATATAATCGATTCGTAACTTTGACAGTCAACAACTTTAATATTTGTTGTTAATAAGGAAATTTTATGTATTACGGTCTGATGACTTGGTCGTACAAGGAAAAGCTACCTTTTTTATATGCTAACATACACAATAAAATATTTTATGTAGCTAATTGAATTAATTTAGTCATCACAATACTCTTTGTTTGCTGAACTCATCCTCTTTAACTTCCATAACGACTCCAATAATAGTCGTAACAACTTTATTATTTCCACAATTTCCGACGCAGCAAAAATTCCAAATGGGCCCTTTATTCACTTGGGCCGAAGGGACCATAAATATCTGATATTGCGAGGGTGCCCAATGGGGTGTGGCCGATATGGCACTATGGAAATCAGTTTTTACCAGAATGGAGTTCGCGATCGTAAACCGTAATGGAAAAATACCATAGTTTAATACACTGTTGAGTTACTCGTATCTATAGGGCCGTGATTGAGTCCCTATCCAGAACGAGGGGCTAAGAAAATATAGACACAAGGCCCAGTAACTTACAGACAACATGTCTAATCCGACATACAAGTGACACTTCAAAATTGAACTTTATTGTCTTGAATCAAAGTTTGTTTTGCACTTACGACAGCCGGCAGTCGATAAGTGTGTCACGTCGATCCCGAGTGTCTAAAAGTTTAAATTGCTCTGTATCCAATGATAAACACTTGAGCTTATAATCCAAGTCGGGAGAGACAAAGTTTTGTACAGATTTAGACAGGCTTCAGCATGCGACCTCAAGGGAGACCTGTGCTTTAAGTACCTGCGAGAAATAAAGTTTATGGCGTTATCTGACAGCGGTCGTTATTGTTATGGAAATGAACGTTTATTGATAACGGCAGTACGTTTTTTTTAGTTCTTCCATTATTTTATTCGCAAGAAACTATGTACAGATGCAGTCCATAAGTATTTTCCATCGTATTTTCACGGAAACGTACGAACGTGTCTTGCTATTTCAGTCAGTCATGGTACAAAAAGTACTGAGGTTGACTGAAGTAGCATGACAAAGTTAATGCGAACGTTTCCGAGAAAATACGATGGATATACACTACATCTGTAGCTTGTCCTTCGTCGCCCTACTGGACAGATACACGTTTGACCATTTTGAAACGCGGACGTCCGATTGTCACACGCCCGAATACAATAAGTACAATGACTATTGTTAGACGTTCGAGTGCTATAGTGCACTGCAACAAAATAGGTACGACGTATAGACGTATGTATTTCGAAATCGAAGTCATCATAACTCTATATAATTGGTCTTGCGATTTTTATTCAGATGACTAGGTAATCCTGGTAATCCTGGCATCCGTAAATATTGTTCAACCTAATCCTCATTATTAGTTTTTGTAAGACTTTGGCCCCAATTTCACATCGGTGACAGGTGCGACAATTGTAAAATAACTGTTGCTGACTTCACAGGCATCCATGAGCTACGGTTACCACTTAACATCGGGCGGGCCGTATTCCTGTTTGCCACCATCATTGTATTATTTAAAAAAAACTTTATTATATCGAAAAAAAAAACATATTTCTCTTGCGAAGTTTCTGACAATTGTCAAGATTTAGAAGTATTATAGGTAATTCTTGACAGGAAATGAGTTATATGTCGGAATTTCGTGACAATTGTTGGGTGTTTCTTGTGACAATTGTCATAAACTTAGCAAGAGAAATATCTGCTTTTTACCGATATAATAAAGTTTTTTTTATAAATAATACAATGATGGTGGCAAACAGGAATACGGCCCGCCCGATGGTAAGTGGTGGTGGATGCCTATGACGTGAGCAACAGTGATTTTTTACAATTGTCGCACCTGTCACCGTGGTGAAATTGGGGCCTGGTAGACTAAAAATCTCGTTTACAGTAAAGTGACATTTTGCCAAAGATTTTGACTTGGGAAATATTTTTTCACTGAACCTGTCCGGATATTTCAAATCTGAAGTGTAAACAGAGCCTCTTTTATTAAATATCATTTGTTTCCGGCCGTCATCAGCGCCGCTCCCCGGGAATTCTTGACAGTTTTGTTTTCACAGTTCATTTGTCCCCTCGGCGGAACCATCTTGAACTTGATTAGCATCTGTCACATCTCTTTCGAACTTCTAATTTACGTAGATTTGTTTTTCGCTGAAAAATACTTGTTAGATCTACTACACATTTTAGATTTTGTATCTATAAATGAAGTAACTTTCATAATTTTTCATTACATATATGAACCGCGGCTGAAGTAGAGGGTAGAGGCCTGTAACTTTATGTACACTATGTACAGCTCTGTAACTTTGTAGCAAGCAAGTTGATAAAAATGAATGGAAGAGTCATTATTAGCGGTTTTCAATTAGGTGCAAAATGTACTTAAATCTATTTCAAAACTAAACATCACAGTGAATTGCAATTACACACTCGTGTCGTTTTATATGCCAGAAGTATTCGAGTGGGCGAACGTTAGCAGGTCGCTTTATTTTAGTACCATAACGAGGATATAATAAGATGTGTGCGGGAATTATTCCAGAATCACGATTAGGGTCACCTAATTTCCGAGTTTAAAGGTTTTTCGTTTAGAACGGACGGGCGCTGCTTGAATACGAATGTTGGCACGCGACGGATCTACTTGGGTATATCTACATTGAAGAAGTACCTAAAGTTAGTAGAGATATGGACCAGACCACTAAATTCAGCTATTCTTCTCTTGTATTTTTGTTCTGTACTTTTTTTGGCGTCTCGTCTACTATATATGTATTTCGTGATACATACATATGTATAAGAAATGGTAGACAGGTAAACGCTTATTATTCTCAAATTTTACGTGTGTTTTTGATATAATAGTGATCTGATTTGAAATGTACCCACCGCGATAGTTCCTTATGCTATTAATAGGAATAAAATTCAAGATTTTCTATTATTTTCCTCTTTTCTTTTAATTTTATTGCTGTCACATAAAAAATTAAAAGAAGTAGGAAATTGAATGTTAATAGAATGGAAACCTGTTTTTGTTTTGGTGAAGTATTTTATATTCCAAATTGAAGCACGAAAGTGTTGGTGATAAAACGTTTCGAGGAATATTAGCACGGTTACAAACAGTACGTAGTTTTGCACAGTCGGTGCTGAATACACATTCCCGGCGGCAATTTAATCGGTTTACACATCACAGTCACACTCGGAGTCGCGTTGTTGACAGACACCTTGACAAATTATCGCTTATCGCGGACGCTTTAATTGTAATTGGTTTATTTATATGAATATTTAAAGCTTTGCAACACCACACGTTGTGTTTACGGGATACGGATGGTACGACTTTTGACATCGTCGGGCCAAAGTAGTTCCACGTTAGGTTATAATCTATAGACGCGAGTATATTGTTACCAATATTAATATATACATAATTGATAAGTACCGACTACAATATGTTACATGTTCTAATAGGCAGGTATTAGGTAGTTATTATCTATACTACGGTTGGATAAAATCGTTTATTATTAAAATGTGATAATGATTATATACACAGTGTAATTCGCAGTAAGTATGCGAGTTGTAACTATAATATAATTAATTTAAATTACTTCCACTAGAACGATTCTAATTTGACGTAATGCGACGTGTTAGTCATGTTAGTATGCATATAACAATTTTAATTAGCTACTTAGTTATTCATTCGTTCTAATTACAAGGAAACCAGTCCAAAATGAATATAGGAATAACTTTTAACATAAGACCGACCGCGAAAAATTATAGTATCAAATCAGATCAAATGTTTTTTATCTCAATATAGTACGCCATAAGAGCTCTTACATACGCTTTGTACTGCGGCTTATGAAGTGCGAAAAAAAGCGCTAATTAGCGACGACCTCGTTTGGCGCAACGTTGCGCGAGGTCAGTGTCCCACGTGTGTACACGCCTTTATCTACCACACATTACATTCACAACGCACTAACTGATATATATCTAATCAGTTTAAATTCCGACCTTATTACGTTCAATTAAAGTCTGAAATTGATTGTTGATATGGACATCTACAGTCCTCATAACATTTTCAGTTTAAATTTCAATCTTATGGATTTGTATTTAAGACTATAGTCAATTATTGGAGTAGTCGTTATACGGTGTTCTGTCATTGGGTTGCGTATTACTATGATTACGCCACTTTGGCTCCTGCTACACTAATTGGTGTTTATTAGAGTTAAATAAGTGTTTGTTTTGAGACTGCAGTATTTACTGACCCAAGCGTCCGAGAGCTTGCAACAATAAAAAAAATTTAAAAGCCACTTGAACATTAGCGATATGATATGATATTGGAATAATAGCGGAGAAAAATGGCGAACTTGAAAATTTCTTAATTTATCGTTTAGAATTTTAGATGCTTGTAAACTTTAGAAGCATACACCTATAAAATCGTAGGACAAGTTTTTACGTAATGTATTTATTGGTTACTGAATTACTGATTCAAGATTATGCGGAAGAGGCTGTGACATTTACTTTTGTATGAACAGACAGCACAATTGCATAAAGTAAAGCAAATTGTAACTGAAGGAGAAGAAGAGACCTTCATTTTAGATTTGTATGTCAACAAGTAGTCCTTTCCTAAAACTATGCATTATAAGAAGTAACAGTCAAATATAGAACTAAATTCTTGCATTTATTGCGAGTTCCGGTCCGCTAACAAAAAACACCGTTACGTTACCGTGCAAAAACCAGGTGTCTAATTTGTAGGTAGGGTAGTTACGATGTATAGCCCCATATGTTCGGGCCGAGTTAGTACAGGGCTGCTATTCCTGCGCCTTTCAGGGTAATCGCCACAAACGAACCTGTTTCAAGTGTGACCTTATAGTAAGTTGTCGGCGAATAACTTTGAGACCAACACTAATCTGTCCACGACATTTTAACTTCTATCGAAAATTTCGCTGACAAATAATATAATAAATACTTTTAACAAAAGCTATTTGTTCTCTGGTAGACATAAAATTTAGGCAAATATTAAACTGGAAACGTGATTACTTGGTAACTCAAGACACATTTTTGGTAACGCCAGAGACGTGAAAAGTGTCGGTCTAAAGTTGATTCAGGTAAGTTTTAGGATTCAGCTGAGCTGGTTCAGCTCAGCCATCTATTCCATTCGCCTGTGCTCGCTAAGTGATCGAATTGACACTTAGTAATTTGTAGGGCTTTTGCCCACCAGCAGTCCTATCCAATTAAACCGAAAAGACGTAATTTACAAGAGTTTCTAAGTCGTATTTATCGTTTTTGCACTGGAACGTTGATAATGTGGAATGTTCTATGTTCACGCCTCTGCGGTCGTATCTTTTCGTTCACAGTGACGTCTTTGATCCAAACTCTTGTTATTTGGTTTTACCATTTTGTCTGCTGATTCACCCACTTTGTTCAACTTTTCGATTTTCCGGTTATTTAAATCCGGTTATTGAAATTATTCGAAAGTTCAAGATATACTGCCCGATTCGAACTTTAAAGTCAATTAATAGATCTAGAAACGATATGGATTAGATATGTACGTATACCTATGTATCTTAAAGTTCGAATCGGGCCGTTAATAATTCAATATGTATTGCAAATCGAATGCGATTATCAGTGACGTTTGTAGAGGCCATTAGACACGCTCCTACAATATAAATTTGCTGTTATTCGAGTTACCTAACGTTTGTTTTTCATCATAATACATGCTTCGTTCAATATTTTTAATCCGTGCAACAAAAGGCACGCGACGTAGACCACAAATCCGGTCCGAGTCCGAGTCTGAATTATTACGCCGCGCCTTCTCCACGAGCTGGCTTATCCTGGCTGGAATTATGGCCGTTATGGAACTTGCTAGCTGCTTATCAGTCGGGAATCTGGTCTAGGATGAAATGTAATTTTGTTGCCTAGCTTTCTATCAAGGCCACAGTAAGGTTGTGGAGGGAGTGACAAAATTATGTGGCTTTGTTCTCGTTAGATAAGTTAGGTAACATAAGTTGCACTTAGATACTGTGTCTACCTGACCTGCATTGGTAAAATAATTGCCAAGGTACAATCCAGAACTACGCCGGGGTCGATTCGATTGATATAACTCTCAGCTAGAAATTCGGCTCTACGTAATATATTAATTATATTTATTATTACAGCCAAGCCAAGCGTGGCAATTATGGCATTCACCCCCCAAAGGGGGAGGCCTATATTCAGCAGTGGACGTCTTATGGCTGAGACGATGATGATGATGATGATTTATTATTAACCACGAGTTTGACACTGACATATTCGCTAACGTCTGCGTAACTTACTCTCTATACCTACATCTCGCTCGCACCAATATGCCAGTACGAGCGTGATGCATATAAAGTAAGTTACGTACACGTTAGCGAATATGTCAGTGTCAAGTCAAGCTCGTGGTAGCTGTACTTACCTCTTTATGGCAAATACATAAAATGGTAATTTTCCTAATTTTATAACATTTTGTTATTAAAAATTATAAAATCAGATTTGTAAAATACTATATTGTATTACACATAAATTTATATATAATGCAAAAAAAAACTCGAGAAAATCAACAAAATGTTTACGTAAACACTAGTTTAGTTACAAAGTGTATTTATTCCTGACGAGAGCGCCATCTACACACGCGCGATGTAACTAAACTAGTCGGCGATGCGATGTAGTGACGTGTTTGTTCTTCAATGTAGTTGTGACTCATGCAAGTGTGTGTAAGCGGCTACGCGAGTCAATAGCAGCCAGCATTTACACGACGCCTGTCGTAAGCCTCCATAGCTCAGGGGTTAGAGCACTGGTCTTGTAAACCAGGGGTCGAGAGTTCAAATCTCTCTGGGGGCAGTAATAAAACTTACTTTTTATTTTAGTTTTTTGTTTATTTTTTATGTACAGATTAATATTAGAATAAAATATTATGTAATATGGTAACATCCAGCTTTATAAGACTGTTTTTGTTAAATAGTTTTGATTTTAGTTTCAGTTTAATCATGTTAATTCTTTGAAATTATAGAAATACCTTTTTTCTGGTGAATATAATAGATGATTAAAAACTTTTTTACTTTTTACTTAGAATCGAAACTTTGCCAGGAACGAGAGAAATATCGACCTTCTTTTTACATTGATTCCGGTAAAAAAAAATAGTTTGGTTCGATACTTGACCCTTTAACGTTAACGGACCATATTATAATAAATCCACAATCCAAGCCTCGCCACAGTCGCCACCTTATAGTCCTAAAAAATCTGGTTAAGGAAAAAATACAAAAAGATGACGTTACAGTTTGGTAATTTTTTCCTTATCTCATTGTGCCCTATAAAGGGATAAGCTAGCAGCTGTCATTAACGATGTATATGTCTATTTCCAGCGGACTGGGCGGCCGAATGCGTGTCCCGCGCGGAGATCCTGCGACTCATCTACCAGGGCCGCTTCCTGCACAGCTCGGTGACGCTGGGCGCGCTCGGGCTGGCGCTCGGCCGCACCACCGTCATGCACCTAGTGCCGCGCGAACACCTCCCCGAGCCCAACTCACACGGTCAGTACCATCACACACACTGTTCACTGTACATCTACCAGGGCCGCTTCCTGCACAGCTCGGTGACGCTGGGCGCGCTCGGGCTGGCGCTCGGCCGCACCACCGTCATGCACCTAGTGCCGCGCGAACCGAGCCCAACTCACACGGTCAGTAGTGCAGATCTATCCAAGACTTTATCCTGGCTAGATGTGGTCGTAGCCGACGCAGCGGCAAGCTTTGCTTTCTAGCGCCAGTCCTTACTACTTACCTACTTAATTCCTACTAAGGGCCACTTGCACCATCCCACTAAGTCGGGGTTAACCGGTTAAACCGGGTGTTACCATGGTTACCAGTACAATTTGACACTGGGTTAACGGTTTAACTGGTTAGGTTAGGATGGTGCAAGTGGCGCTAAGTATACCAAAAGTATGGCGCCATCGCTCGAAAAGATGACACCATACCTTTGGCCTATCCTCGAGTAGATGGCGATACTTTTTGACATTTAACAAATTTAACACATATCAGTGAAAAAATAAGAATTTAAGTCAAATGTTCTAAGTTTTAATCATTTGTGTCGAAAGATGGCAGTAAATGTACTGACTACATAATTTACTTTGACAATATTCCTCTAGTCTAAATTCTCTTTGCTCATAGTTAGAACGACGACCGGTTTGGCCTAGTGGGTAGTGACCCTGCCTATCAAGCCGGTGGTCCCGGGTTCGAATCCTGGTAAGGGCATTTATTTGTATGATGATACAGATATTTGTTCCTGAGTCATGGTTGTTTTCTATGTATTTAAGTATTTAAATATTATTATAGATATCGTTGTCTGAGTACCCACAACACAAGCCTTCTTGAGCTTACCGTGGGGCTTAGTCAATTTGTGTAAAAATGTCCTATAATATTTATTTTTATTTTTTATTTTATTTTCGTGGCCCTTGTCTAATAATTTCCTACATAGTTAATCTGCCTGAAAACATCTACTGAGTCATCATGCTTTATTCAGAAAAAAATCCACATACACATTCTTCTTTTGCTTTTGCTTCTTTGGGTGCCCAGAATTTCCCAAGAAGTGTAACTCACGGGAATAAATATTTGATTTGCAGAAGTACGCTATGCCTAACGAGCCTTCCTTAACCTAACCAGTCCTCTCGTCCTTTTCCTTTCCCTACCTGTAAGTGACTTCCTTTTTTCCAAACTTAAAATCATCTAAATAAATTTCTGGGCACCTAAATTTGTGTTGGCATCGCCTGTTGTTTTGCATACTGAATGTCTCTGATATGTTGTTTCATATATTTTTGTATTTGTGGTGCCTAGAATTTTATTTTTACTCTGCATTAGATAGACATGTATTGAAAAATGGCTAGCCCCATCACTATTTCACTCAATACATATTCATAACATAATTTTATATGTTTTAGATATTTTAGAATCCAAAATGTACCTACTTATATTGATGTGTAGATACTGTAGATTACGTTTTCCAACTAAATTATCCCAAGAAAACTCTGCAGCGATTTTGATAGCCCATGCAGTGGAAGTGTTATTTTAAACGGAAAACTTCTATGAATTTATGACACTTGCACTGCGTGGGCTAATCAAAATCACTGCAGACTTTTCTTGGTCTAACTCTTCTACTACATATATCTTTTTAACCTTTTGTTTCTGTACGTATTCCAGATCAACGACAAAAGAGTAAAGGCGGTTCGAGCAGTTGTTGTTCAGCGTCGTGCTGCATATTGTAATGCTCCCCCATCTGGGTGCGCCGCGGCAGCGAGTGAGGACTCCGTGTTCAGTGTTCAGTGACGGGCCGCGGCGCACCTCCCGGACATCGCGGCTGTCAGTGACGTGGCGTGCACTAATAAAAGAGTGAAGGAGGCCCTTGCCACGGCCTCTTTGAGCGATGGTTCATTTTGCCCACGACTACGCCACTGCGAGCTATCACTTCAGTTTATTTCCGATTTCATAGCTTAAGCGATGTCACGCGTAGCTCGCTTAGGACTCGATTCGATTTTTAGATATTCGGGACTCACTAGCTTATGCAAACGGGATGAGTCGACCCGGCTATCGAACACAAAATCTTAGTATTATAATTTAGGCCATCTACATGAATTTATATAAACGTTACTATGGAGATATTTATAAAAATTAAATGACAAATTTAGTAGAAACGAAGTGTGTAAATTACTCTCATTTGCATTGTAAATAGTACGTAATATATTTTGTAATTCGTTAAGGGAGCGATCTGCGGGATTAATGTTTTTGTGATAAGTTCATGCAATATATTGGATCTTTTTATTTTTATCGGTGTTTGCCGCTAGATGTAGCCCCGCTCGCTCGGGCTTTATAGTAACCAATACACGAACATTGCGACTGCGTCGGCTAGACATGTATATGGACTGTAGTCTGTAACTACGACTCGCTGTAAATCTTAGTATTAATAATTGCTCCCGTGTCGCGGACGGGCGCGTCTCTGCCTCTATATTTTATTAGATCTTATTTTCGTTGTATAGGAGCGACTCGTGGTTGCGTTCCACTTGCATGAGATTATAATATGTATACATAATAAAATCATTTGTTAGTACAATTAATTCAGAAATAGAGTGCACGCAATTCAGACTCTTTATGAACAAATTAAGAGCAATACTTCATTGGATCACCTAAATTTTGTAATAGCATATATGACACTTAATAGATTTTTATTTATTAGCTTCTCAGCGTTACCAGAGTCAGACTGCTTATGTAAATATTTTGTTTAATGTTTCCTCATATACATCACATAGCAACCTAAAGTAATCCTTAATTTGGCATTTCGTATTTAGTTTTTAATTATATTTTAAATTGGCTTAAGGTTGATTTGACGATGGATTATTTTGGCTTAGCCTTAATTTTTGTTATAAGCTTACATTTTAAAACATGTCTTCGAAAATATAATTTTATACTTTATATTTAGAGTTGGTAATCCATCCCATCATGTAACGCGAATATTTTGTTATAGTACAAATTGAATGGAATGATTTTGGCAATAGTTGCTCAGTGCATGGTATCCAGTATTCGGTCGCGCCATCTTGCCACTCTCGCCGCGCGTGTCGGATGCGTTTCCTCACTACTATACATATATATACATATAACACACCAAATACATATAAATTACAAAACGACAGTATCGAAATGGCTAAGTAATATACTTAAATGCCTTATTGTTAAACTAGCGACCCGCCACGGCTTCGCAAGGGTTAACAAATTATACACCTAAACCCTCCTCATGAATCACCTTATTGATAGGTGAAAACCGCACGAAAATCCGTTTAGAAGTTTTTGAGGTTATCGCGAACAAACACACAAGCAGACGTGGCGGGGGACTTTGTTTTATAAGCTGTAGTGACATAATATGTACTACTAGTACTAGTAGTACATATTACCTAGTCTCTGTCTGTATAGTTCTGGTCAAATTAATGCTGTTGCCGTTGTTACTCTGGTGCATGTGTCAATGAATTAATTGGGACTTTATCTCATTAGTACAGTCAGCAGCAGCGATTGCTAAGCGGGCGAGGTGTTCAAAATTACCTTGACACGCACTTATTCTCTTAGTAATAAGGTCGCATCAAGATCATTTTGAACACCTGACCCGCTTCTGCAACTTCTGCTGCTGACTGTACGGTCAGCTGCAGAGAAAAGTTACCACCCCTGCGTAGAAGTTTGTATGCAGGGGTGGTACCTTTTTTCTGCAGCTGACTGTACAGCGATTAGGAGAAGGAAAGGTAAATAAAATTCTATATAAACTTACTTATGTTGGAATTATTATATGAACTAGTTTGGAGACTGAGAGTGATATTGTAGTAACGAAACGCATTCAGCTCGGCTCGGCGCACGGGCGCGGCCTTTAGAATAGTTGCCGTATGAATGATTTATATTTTGGTTGCTGTTCAGTTGCTGTATGTATGTATTTTGTTAAGTTGTGTAAAATATCTAGTTTATAAAGAGAATAAAATTAATTTCAACTCGATTTCATCTTTTATTTTTTGTTACGCTTTTTCATCCTGTACATAAAGATTAGGTGTCCGATTGAATAAAATACATTTAAATAAATAGTGGCTTTTGTAACTTCTCTAAGTATGTATAGTCTGAATATCGTAGGAGACCCGCGTTAAGGTGATATCGTAGCCAGATAGATCGATGTCTTCACCGTATTTTAATATTTCTATAGAATAGTTCTTACGGATAATCTGATACTGCGTTAATTAAGGTTCCCGTCTAGCGACGCTTGTGTCGTGGCTGCCTTCATTGTAATTATAATTATTATGTATGTTATTAACACATTTATTGGTATAGAAATTTATAAAACATAATTTTTAATATTTGGGCCATCAACGAGCTATTCGCTAGCGCCATCTAGCGAGTTCGTCAAAAACTGAGTTTCAACAGATGGCGCCACGGTGCTAGACTAGCAGTCTTGCACATTGCCGTCTCGTCTTAGCGGTTCGTAGTGATTTAATTCTCTTTGAGCGGTTCCATGAGGGCTTAGAGGATATAACCAACGGAGACGCCATGTCTAAAATTTTCGGTACAAAATAGTCTGCCGTTTTTTGCGGGGGAGGGGCACATCAAATGTATAGGTACGTCATGTCAGATAAACGTCAGTCCATACATATGGTTGACCATTGGCCGCCTATTTTCGACAGAGGGGAACGCCTGTTAATGGCGGCTCCATTGTTAATTACTCCGAGCATGAGGGTTATGGAGCGTTTCAATTATAATACAGTTTAAACTTTTACCTTCAACCGTTACAGGTGTCGCTAAAGTGACGCCATCTACAACAAATGATAAAAGAAAAGTGCAGTATATCGTACGATTGTACCATGCAACTAATAAAAAGGTCTTAAGACGACAGGAGCTGAGTTTTAAACATTTTTGGTAAATATACCCGTCTCGCTAACGGAAGCGGCACCTAAAAGTAGTGCGATAAGGACAAGGCGAAAAATCCTGCGTAAAAATCTCAAAAATCGAGGTTTCGTACTCGTCTGTTTCCTCCTCCAAAACTTAACCAATCGTAACCAAATTTGGAAATCTAAATGATTATGAAATTATCTGTGTCGGACCGTTTTGCTTTTTTGGCTAATTGATATCAGTTTTGAATGCCACGCCTCTCATTGCGGCATAGTCAATTAGGCCGATTTTGGCCATTATTGAAGGGCTCTAGCGCCTTAAAAAACAAAAATATCAAAAAAAGCAAAACGGTCCGACACAGATATTGACAATATTAATCTGTGTTGAAAAATCATTGCTCTAGCTTCAAAAACCACGGAGGAAAACGAGGAGTACGTTTGTATGGAGAAATGACCACTCTCGTTGGCTCTTAACAACGTATTACTTGGTAACCTACTATAGTTGGTCAAATCAAATTTGTCAGTAAATAAGAACAAAAACACTATACTCATCCTTTACTTTTGGGTGCTAGTACTAGTGTAAGACAAAGATAGTATGATTCTCTCTGTCTATGTTTGAAATGACACAGTTCTTTGACAAACTATAGTTACGCAACCATTAGAAAAAAATTTGTAAGTCGCAGTTCACCAATTGGTTCTGGGAATCATTCCTTGTCTTATAAAGTTTTTCGGACTTAGACTTCAAATTCTTAGTTTCCAACTTTATTTTTACGGTAAGTAGTAGTACTACAACTATGTAATAGTACACTGCCATTATAACCACTTAGGACGTGTTTTAGCTTAATCACTATCACTGCCTACTTCTTCCATTAAAACCCATGTCTAATAACTAAATGGCTAAATCGTTATTGAATATGGATTTTATGGTAGTCAGCAGCTACGACATACAGCATCGTGTATGGGAATGTAAATATTCAGACATTTTTAATTTAGTCGATCCTAGCGTTAATCTAGCTTTGGAGTGGATATTTTAGACCGCCGCATGGGCAGCGAATGAGGAAATGAATGGGTTTTTGTAAAGTTACAATAATTTTTGTTTCTAAAATACCCAATTTGTGAAATATCGTCGATTTGCCAAAACTTACTACAGATCTGCTACTTCTATTAAAAAATATAGCTATGACAGCAATAAACGAATACTTAGAAATGATGCCAGAAAGAGATTTCTCAGTTTAGGTTAGCAAACGATAATTTCGAATTAATATTTATCTCCAGAAGTAAGTTTTAGAATGTGGCAAAGGAATGTGTGAACGTAATTTTAAAATAGGTATTTTGGCAACGACTAGCGACTGGTTTATGTCTATGACCGATATTTTATTGTGTATTTTAAACCACTATAATATAATATTCGTATATGAAGCTAAATTTAATATGACTCAACAACGAATCTGTGTTACGTGTGGTGAATACCTTACTTTCAGAACCCAACCCTTTTCCGAAAATGGAGCATTATACACTTATCTACAGCAAGAAATATTTTCAAATGTGTGAATCCATAGAATAAACTTTTTTTTATCCTCCTAAACCCATCGTACATCGTATCGAAATGGCTAAGTAATATACTTAAATGCCTTATTGTTAAACTAGCGACCCGCCACGGCTTCGCACGGCTTAACAAATTATACACCTAAACCCTCCTCATGAATCACCTTATTGATAGGTGAAAACCGCACGAAAATCCGTTTAGAAGTTTTTGAGGTTATCGCGAACAAACACACAAGCAGACGTGGCGGGGGACTTTGTTTTATAAGCTGTAGTGACATAATATGTACTACTAGTACTAGTAGTACATATTTCCTAGTCTCTGTCTGTATAGTTCTGGTCAAATTAATGCTGTTGCCGTTGTTACTCTGGTGCATGTGTCAATGAATTAATTGGGACTTTATCTCATTAGTACAGTCAGCAGCAGCAGTTGCTAAGCGGGCGAGGTGTTCAAAATTACCTTGACACGCACTTATTCTCTTAGTAATAAAGTCGCATCAAGATCATTTTGAACACCTGACCCGCTTCTGCAACTTCTGCTGCTGACTGAACGGTCAGCTGCAGAGAAAAGTTACCACCCCTGCGTAGAAGTTTGTATGCAGGGGTGGTACCTTTTTTCTGCAGCTGACTGTACAGCGATTAGGAGAAGGAAAGGTAAATAAAATTCTATATAAACTTACTTATGTTGGAATTATTATATGAACTAGTTTGGAGACTGAGAGTGATATTGTAGTAACGAAACGCATTCAGCTCGGCTCGGCGCACGGGCGCGGCCTTTAGAATAGTTGCCGTATGAATGATTTATATTTTGGTTGCTGTTCAGTTGCTGTATGTATGTATTTTGTTAAGTTGTGTAAAATATCTAGTTTATAAAGAGAATAAAATTAATTTCAACTCGATTTCATCTTTTATTTTTTGTTACGCTTTTTCATCCTGTACATAAAGATTAGGTGTCCGATTGAATAAAATACATTTAAATAAATAGTGGCTTTTGTAACTTCTCTAAGTATGTATAGTCTGAATATCGTAGGAGACCCGCGTTAAGGTGATATCGTAGCCAGATAGATCGATGTCTTCACCGTATTTTAATATTTCTATAGAATAGTTCTTACGGATAATCTGATACTGCGTTAATTAAGGTTCCCGTCTAGCGACGCTTGTGTCGTGGCTGCCTTCATTGTAATTATAATTATTATGTATGTTATTAACACATTTATTGGTATAGAAATTTATAAAACATAATTTTTAATATTTGGGCCATCAACGAGCTATTCGCTAGCGCCATCTAGCGAGTTCGTCAAAAACTGAGTTTCAACAGATGGCGCCACGGTGCTAGACTAGCAGTCTTGCACATTGCCGTCTCGTCTTAGCGGTTCGTAGTGATTTAATTCTCTTTGAGCGGTTCCATGAGGGCTTAGAGGATATAACCAACGGAGACGCCATGTCTAAAATTTTCGGTACAAAATAGTCTGCCGTTTTTTGCGGGGGAGGGGCACATCAAATGTATAGGTACGTCATGTCAGATAAACGTCAGTCCATACATATGGTTGACCATTGGCCGCCTATTTTCGACAGAGGGGAACGCCTGTTAATGGCGGCTCCATTGTTAATTACTCCGAGCATGAGGGTTATGGAGCGTTTCAATTATAATACAGTTTAAACTTTTACCTTCAACCGTTACAGGTGTCGCTAAAGTGACGCCATCTACAACAAATGATAAAAGAAAAGTGCAGTATATCGTACGATTGTACCATGCAACTAATAAAAAGGTCTTAAGACGACAGGAGCTGAGTTTTAAACATTTTTGGTAAATATACCCGTCTCGCTAACGGAAGCGGCACCTAAAAGTAGTGCGATAAGGACAAGGCGAAAAATCCTGCGTAAAAATCTCAAAAATCGAGGTTTCGTACTCGTCTGTTTCCTCCTCCAAAACTTAACCAATCGTAACCAAATTTGGAAATCTAAATGATTATGAAATTATCTGTGTCGGACCGTTTTGCTTTTTTGGCTAATTGATATCAGTTTTGAATGCCACGCCTCTCATTGCGGCATAGTCAATTAGGCCGATTTTGGCCATTATTGAAGGGCTCTAGCGCCTTAAAAAACAAAAATATCAAAAAAAGCAAAACGGTCCGACACAGATATTGACAATATTAATCTGTGTTGAAAAATCATTGCTCTAGCTTCAAAAACCACGGAGGAAAACGAGGAGTACGTTTGTATGGAGAAATGACCACTCTCGTTGGCTCTTAACAACGTATTACTTGGTAACCTACTATAGTTGGTCAAATCAAATTTGTCAGTAAATAAGAACAAAAACACTATACTCATCCTTTACTTTTGGGTGCTAGTACTAGTGTAAGACAAAGATAGTATGATTCTCTCTGTCTATGTTTGAAATGACACAGTTCTTTGACAAACTATAGTTACGCAACCATTAGAAAAAAATTTGTAAGTCGCAGTTCACCAATTGGTTCTGGGAATCATTCCTTGTCTTATAAAGTTTTTCGGACTTAGACTTCAAATTCTTAGTTTCCAACTTTATTTTTACGGTAAGTAGTAGTACTACAACTATGTAATAGTACACTGCCATTATAACCACTTAGGACGTGTTTTAGCTTAATCACTATCACTGCCTACTTCTTCCATTAAAACCCATGTCTAATAACTAAATGGCTAAATCGTTATTGAATATGGATTTTATGGTAGTCAGCAGCTACGACATACAGCATCGTGTATGGGAATGTAAATATTCAGACATTTTTAATTTAGTCGATCCTAGCGTTAATCTAGCTTTGGAGTGGATATTTTAGACCGCCGCATGGGCAGCGAATGAGGAAATGAATGGGTTTTTGTAAAGTTACAATAATTTTTGTTTCTAAAATACCCAATTTGTGAAATATCGTCGATTTGCCAAAACTTACTACAGATCTGCTACTTCTATTAAAAAATATAGCTATGACAGCAATAAACGAATACTTAGAAATGATGCCAGAAAGAGATTTCTCAGTTTAGGTTAGCAAACGATAATTTCGAATTAATATTTATCTCCAGAAGTAAGTTTTAGAATGTGGCAAAGGAATGTGTGAACGTAATTTTAAAATAGGTATTTTGGCAACGACTAGCGACTGGTTTATGTCTATGACCGATATTTTATTGTGTATTTTAAACCACTATAATATAATATTCGTATATGAAGCTAAATTTAATATGACTCAACAACGAATCTGTGTTACGTGTGGTGAATACCTTACTTTCAGAACCCAACCCTTTTCCGAAAATGGAGCATTATACACTTATCTACAGCAAGAAATATTTTCAAATGTGTGAATCCATAGAATAAACTTTTTTTTATCCTCCTAAACCCATCGTACAAAAAAAATTTTCAGCTATACTTGAAATAGTGTAAAAATAGGGTTGAATTTCTATTCATTTGAAATAGTAGGAAACATAAGATATGTAGGTAACTGTGTTTCAATTGAATGGAGTTTAAATTACATTCAACTTTGAAGTATAGTACTATGGGACTTAGGAGGTATATAATTTCAGTGTGATGTATTCAAATTTAAAGTATCTTTATTTATGTATATTTGAATTAAACGTATGAATGGTAAATTAAGTGTAATATCCGAACTCATGCGGCGGTCACTCTGTAATAAATTAAATAACAAAATGTTAGGTGTCACTGTATAACAGGTGTTTAACTACGTACATACATAATCTATATACTTGTTAATATTAATTGATAGTTATAACAATGTTGATTCATCGTCTCCTTGGTTGGACGTAACCAAATTTATTTAATAGCCGTTATTTGAATTTATTAATCATGGTCGAATAAACCAAGACTGACAATGCCCATCTAAGGGTGGTATTCCACCTATCCAATATCAGTGCGTCCCACTCTCTCATTAAAGGAAAATGTGAGACGCAATACACTACAGCTACACATTGGACAAAGAAATTGGATAGGTAGAATACCATCCTAAAATCGCGTTCCTTCAATAACTAACTAACGCGCCACTAAGAGGTAAACGGAGGAGGTCTCAGTTCCACCCATTTTCTTCGGTGCTATCTCTGCTTTCTGGTCCGGGGTTCGCAACGCCATCTGTCGAGCGGAAGTACCTAGAGTTATTTTGAAGCAGAGGACCTACCGCGAAAAACATTTCTTTACCTATATGCCTGTCTGCATTCCACCTGTCCAATTTCTTGGTCCAATGTCATTGCGTCTCACTCTCGAATTAAGCAAAATGTGAGACGCAAATACACATTGGGCCAATATATTTTTCATGGTGCAATGCCATTGTGTCTCACTCTCGCATTAAGCAAAATGTGAGACACGAATACACATTGGACCAAGAAATTGGACAAGTGGAATACCACCCTTAGGCCTTTAGTCAAAATAACTCAACTCTCGTTCAATAGATGGCACTAAATTTTGGAGGAACGCTATTTTATGTAGACATTAGAGCTCCCGATACACGTGTTACACGCTGACACGGGTACCCGTGTTCTTAAGCCCGCCGGGCTTAAGAACCCGAACTACACGAACCCGCCCGGATTCGGAAACGTTTACACGGGTACCCGTGTACACGGGTACACGGATACACGAAATAACGGATCTTATTTACCCGCCGGTTCGACCCTTCACTTTCGTGTAGCGGAGATTCGTGCTATGAAGACATACGATTGAATATGTGGAAGGTTAGGAAGATTCGATTACCTACTTTGCAGTTTTACTGGATTGATTTGTAATGTCAATAATAGGTAGGTAAGTACAATTTGTTTCAATAATCATAAGATTAAAATTAACAATATCTCAGTAACCGTTGACTTCATTGTTGGTATTTCAATTTCTTCATTGATGTAGTTTTTTGATAATTAAAGTAAACCTAAATACCACCACCACCATGTTACCATTTGTTGGGACGTCAGTCTTTCCATGACCACAGCTGGTGCAACTCAGCTGAAACGTCGGAATTAAAGGTAAAAACAATGAAATTATATCGCGGTAGACCCGTTTGTGTAATTAAATATGTGTACAAAACGCGAGAGTTTAAAGTGTTATATAAACCTAAATGATTATTTAATACAAAAGTAGATAGTTATGCTTACTCAGGGTTGCCAACACCAATTTTTTTTTACCCCTAGAGCTCAACTTAAAAACCCCTAAAACTGTACTATTGTTTTGGAAAAACCACTAAATAAAAAATAAAAGAAATTATACGTTTAATTAATTCTTTATTTATCCATTTTCCAGAACTTCGTACATTAAATCATTTTCAACCGGTTCACATTTTTAGAATTTTTCTATGATCATACATATGAACGTTAATTTTTTTTTATTTGTCATGCTCTGTCAGAGGATCATTGTTGTTCTAAAAGGTGTGCAGAAAATGATACGTTTCTGCACTAGAGCATTTTAGGTTCCAAGTAAGATTTTACAAATTTTTTTACGATAATCAATTGAAATTTGGGTATAAAATTTGGAATTTGTTATACAATTTCCATTCTGATATTTGACTCCCCATTCCATAAATAACGATACTTTAACCTAAATAATTAGTTGAAAATACCCTCAAAAAATACTATAAAAAATTATACTTAGTCATGTTTTTAGGGTTCCGTACCCAAAGGGTAAAACGGGACCCTATTACTAAGACTCCGCTGTCCGTCCGTCCGTCTGTCACCAGGCTGTATCTCACGAACCGTGATAGCTAGATAGTTGAAATTTTCACAGATGATGTATTTCTGTTGCCGCTATAACAACAAATACTAAAAACAGTATAAAAAAAAGCAATAAAATAACGATTTAAGTGGGCCTCCCACACAACAGACGTGATTTTTGACCGAAGTTAAGCAACGTCGGGCGGGGTCAGTACTTGGATGTGTGACCGTTTTTTTTTGGCGTTTTTTGCATTATGGTACGGAACCCTTCGTGCGCGAGTCCGACTAGCACTTGCCCGGTTTTAAAAAAAACATGCATTTTACTTTCCTCGTATTCGAAATGAAAAGTAGAGTGTTTAACTCGGGTAAAAGGCATAATTTCAGACTCGGACTATTAGCCAAACTACCTCAGCGGAAATGAGTGCCTTTCATCTCTTGGTTAACAATCTACTATTAACTGTAACATTTTATTGGTTGGAGTAAATGTCACGCAAGATAACACGAATTACACGGCACTTTTGGTGGAGCCCAACACTTATAGCCGTAATAGACTACCGCACGTATAGAAGTACCCTGCCTCTCCCTGCTCCGCCGTACTTGCTTGCTTTTAATTATTGCTTGTATATATATATATATATGTACGATGTACCGGTACATACGGAGTTTCCAGTCATCTTCCGTATGAAATGACATGTGCAAACGAGACAGCTCTACGAATGTGTATAGCGACGTCCCACGTCCCGTTCACACAGGTCATTTCGTAAGGAAACCGGGTAAAAATTCCGTATGTATGTGGCCGGCCTATCACCTCCCGACCCGACAAGGGGGCCCGACCAAAAGTATGGTCTAAACCGCCTTTAAACGAAAGATCATACAACCACGTTACAAATCACTGTATAGCGTAAATCCGAACGTTCAGCCGTGTATTTCCTCCTCAGTCGAACTTGCGAGTTCAAGCAACACAGAGTGGGATACACTATGGTATCGATAACGTTTCATTCCCAGTATAGTATGTAGCTTCTCACATTGTGAACACTTTTTCCATATCACACAAACATGGTATAGAAAAATCCCTAAAAAAACCACTAAAAATATTTAGCCCCTAAAAAAACCCCTAGCTGGTTTTTTTTCCCCTAGATCTAGTGGTAAAACCACTAAGTTGGCACCCCTGTGCTTACTGAAACCAGAGTTGGGCATTATTCGAATCATTTTTAATCTAAATAATTATGGTGAGATTAATATTCGCGAATAAACCATTCGTTTAGAATTTCGAATAAGAAATGAATTATTCGAATAAATTACACGAAGGATTTTTGTAATACACACTCAGATGGCAAATCTGAATAGGTATGCAACTGCAGCGTATTTTAGAGCCAAGGAAAATTTTGGGAAAGGCCCCAACTGACCGTCGCCATCCATGGTGGGGACAAATGGGAATTGTTTATATGCAGCGCCTATTCCCATTTGTTCCCGGCCGGGACAAGTGAGAATACATCCGATATTTGTGTAAAATATTATTATGTAGGGTCTACCCATATGTTCCCCGCGGAGATAAATGGGAATTCACCCATTATTGGTAATTATTAGTAATATGGGAATACACCAATAATGGGTGCATTATTGGTGTATTCCCATTTGTCTTCAATTCATGTGACCTACGCCATGCACGAGGCGGGGACAAATGGGAATGTTTATATGAATTTTGGTGTTCCCATTTGTCCCCGATATTGGCGTTGCCATTTGTCCCCACCTCAAAAGATTTCTATGCAGCGTCTTTCCCCATAAGTTTCTCGCGGGAACAAATGGGAATACACTCTTTATTGGTGTATTCCTATTTGTTCCTGCCCTAAGTGACCGCCGCCATACGTGAGGCGGAGACAAATGGGTACGATTTATATGCAGCACCTATTCCATCAGTTCCCGACGACGTAGACAAATGGGAATACATCCGAAAATTGTGTTCGCAATTATCCCCACCCCAATAAGGTGGAGAAAAATGGAAAATATTTTTATGCAGGGTCTTCACATATGTTCCCCGCGGAGACAAATGGGAATTCGACCATTATTGGTAATGACGGGTGCATTATTTGTGTATTCCCATTTGTCCCCGATTCACGTGACCTACACCATACATGAGGCGGGCACAAATGTGCATGTTGTATATGAGTTTTGGTGTTCCCATTTGTCCCCGACATTGGTGTTCCCATTTGTCCCCGAGGCGGAGACAAATGGGTACGATTTATATGCAGCACCTATTCCATCAGTTCCCGACGTAGACTAATGGGAATACATCCGAAAATTGTGTTCCCAATTATCCCCACCCCAATAAGGTGGGGAAAAATGGAAAATATTTTTATGCAGGGTCTTCACATATGTTCCCCGTGGAGACAAATGGGAATTCACCCATTATTGGTAATGATGGGTGCATTATTGGTGTATTCCCATTTGTCCCCGATTCACGTGACCTACGCCATACATGAGGCGTTGTTGTTTGTCTTTTCCCACATGTTCCCGAAGGGGACAAACGGGAATACCCCCATTATTGGTGTATTTCCAGTTGTTCTCGCCCCACGTGACCGCCAATACATGAGGCGTATTCCCAGTTTCCACACCTCAAATCAACCAACCAGATAAACCGATAGAAAACATTTTCTTTTTACTATTGGGATATAAAACAGCTAAATAGTTATTTTGTAAGCTAACTATTCGACAATATTATTCGCAAATAATTTATTCGTTGGCTATTTTATTCGCCGAATAAATTATTCGCGAATGAATTGAACACGAATGATCATTCGAAAAAATTATTCGTCATTCGCGAATGATTTGGTAATTCTCATTCGTAATTCGTCATTCAAATGAATTTTGCCCATCTCTGACTGAAACTACCACGAACGGAATATGTTATATTTTCCTTTAACAAAATCGCATTTTGCTCACTGTTAGCAAAGTACCCTTGTTCGAGCTGCTGAGGTGAAAAATAAATTAAATTGGTACAACACATATCAATCACATTGAACATCCATATATACATTACTACAATCTCCGCTACACGCCAAGGACGGGTTAGGCCCGCGTGTATTTAAGGTCCGTTTCGCCGTGTACACGGGTACACGGGTACCCGGATACACGGATCTTAATTACACGTGTGCACGACTACACGTGTAGAACGGGTCAGAAAACCGTGTACGTGTAGTTCGGAAACGGGTACCGAACACGTGTACACGAAACCCGGACACGACCGCGAGCCCTAGTAGACATGTCTGTCTTCTTGTTTTATTCGTCCATATGGTTTAACTGAATTAACTCAGGGTAGAATTTGCTTCAAAATATCGTATTTCATTTCAATTATGTTGAAAGCGACTGTTTCTGTAGATAGTCGAGAGTTTTGTAATTATAACTGATAACGGCACACTATTAGGTTGTATTCGTTTCGATGAGTTTCATTGGGGTGAAATAAAGTTTTAAGAACATATCAAAGTTTTTTATTGACTTAGAGTAAACCTAGTTAAAAAATATAATACACAGTGTATTTTCAGTACAACGTAATTAACGTCACCGTCAACCATAAATGTAAAACATGTGGAAAAAGTGGTGAACCAGCGATCCTCAGGGCAAGGGTTATCTTATCAACACGAAGATTGATTATCGAAGTAAGGAAAACTTCAAACTACGCAAACGCAGAGTTAGGGCTCATTTAGACGGTGCGAGAACTCGCATGCAAGTTTCATTACAATGTGGTATGTGATCGGCAATCGGCTGAATAGGGTATTTGGCTGTATTTAAAAAAAATATTTTACACCATGCATGAAATAAAGCACCAGAAGATTAATAGAGAAACGAAGACAGCAGTTATTTTTAGACACAATTTCTATTTTAAAACCCGTATAAAACTATAAAGAGTAGGTAATTTGATTGTGACGTCACATGCTAGGGTTTCATATAAATTCCATAGTAGCAGAATCGTTTTGACAGTTCGAAAAAAGAAACTGATTTGACTAGTAGTCTGGGTGTAATCTCAATAGTCCGAAATGTTAAAAATTAAAATCGCATGCCAGTTGGCGCGCCGTCTAAAAGAGCCCTTAACCCATTCATGGCCACGAACCGCTGAGCGTACACAATACGCCGGGCCACCATACAAACCGTTTTTAGCTAAAACGTATGACTCAGCTTATGGGTCTCGAGCCTGGCGCGCACGGTAAATAAATCGCCGCTTATGAAGCCGGCCAGTTGAACAGCATTATGCAACATTTTTACTAACCACCGTTTTTCTGTGCCTATAAAAAAACTAATTATTGCAGTTTGGTTAGGCGGGTTCAAATTCCGGTAATCCATAGCCATAGTCACAAAATACGAAATCACTAAACAGCACAGGAGGAGTATAAAGTCGCCCACGAATAAATCGTGACTAAATAATATTTCCCATGTTACTCCAGAATACATCTCACATAGGGGGGATGGGATGAATCACTTCTTGAACTCTTGTGACAAATACCACATGAAAGATAATACCGCCGCCGCCGCTCGGATGCATTCCTTGTTTATTGTGTCCAAGTGTGTCCGATAAGCTTACACCTCGTCGGTCATTTAGCTTTGTTTTGGTAAACGCCATTATATTAGTAACAATAGAGAACTTAAAATGTATTATAGTACTTACTTTCTAATCTGCCGTAGAAACTATGATGTTTTAAAGAACTATTTGTAATACAATACATATTAGTTAGTGATGACTGTTTCAACCGCCTTGTTTTATATTGAAACGAAAAAAATGAACCTTAACATCATTGTTAGTAGGTAATTGCCTAAGATACAATACAACGATCACCAAATATTATGACATAAAAGTACAGTGGGAGAAAATCCTAGTTGCCTTACCCCTCATACAAAACAAAATATTATTATACTACGGTTTGGTTCCGACAAAATGTGGCTTACCATCATCCAAACAGTAATCGGTTGTAAAATGGTACAATATCAACCAGCTTCAACATGAAATAAGCTTTAAAACCAGCCAATAAAGTTTATTTTAGCCTGCTACGGAAACATTAGTAGTTTTTACAAGTAGCGCCCGGCCACGGTGACCCATACCTTGAGCCATGTCAATAACTTCTGAAATATATATATTTTTTGTTTTATTTAAATATGGATTTTTCTGTTTGCTTGCATCGCATATGTATCTAGAATTTCAGTATATTTACTATATTGCACTGATAGTAAACCAAACTTGAATATTCTAGACCCTGTTTTCATTAAAAATACGTGTTTATAATTTTTTAACCTAATATACCTTATAGAAATGGTTGTTAGCTGATATGATACTTACGTTATTACATCAAATTACGTTTCGTTTAAGTTTAAATCAGAATTTATTCAAGACTCACATGTGAGTCACTGGCCCTGCGGAACTGTTTGAGCATGACCCATACGCTGAGTCGCTGGCCCTGAATGGGTTAAAGCCCATTTACATGGTGCGAGAACTCGCATGCGAGTTTCATTACATTGCGGTATTTGATTGGTCGGCTGAATTGGATGTAACCAATAGTCTTCAATGTAACTAAAATCGCATACGAAATCGCGTGCCGTCTAAATCAGCCCTTAGAGTAAACGTGCAAGCGTTGAAACGTACATTTTTGTTAAGTAAGAATTACAACTATTCCCAGATTATTTGCCTCATATCTCATTCTGATAAATTACATCATAATTAGCGGCGCGTCAGTTAAAATATTCATTGCCACCCAGCCAAACAAGACGTCCGCGCCAGGCCACAAAAATTTATTAAGAGTAGGAGAGAAACCACTTGAGTATGAACAGCGACTTGTCCAGTTCCAATTCCGCGACGCTCAGCTGTTTCAGCCGTTTCTCCACGCCCTGCAGCACCAGGTGCTCCGGCGGCGTTATGGTTTCTTCAACCTGGAATAAAAGGAAATAGTGTCGTCGTAGAAAACTAGATGGCGCTTTAATAGTGAGACAAATTACTAGTGAACTGGTAAAGTATTCTTTGATCTATTTTATCGAATATTGAGGCCGGGTAAACCTGTGTAAGTGTTCTCCAATATTTATTGATTTATTTTACGTCTCATGAATTTGACTTTTTTGATTTTGTCATGAAAAAAAATCTAAACAACACGGAAGCTGGAACACAAATGATTGCAGCGCCATCTGCGGCAATATTTGCGCGTTTACGCGGTTAAGGGTGGTATTCTACCTATCCAACTTGTTTGTCCATTGTCAGTGCATCTCACTCTTTAAAGCAAAATGTGAGACGCGATACACATCGGACAATATTACCGCGGATGGCGCTGCAATCATTGGTGTTCCAGCTTCCGTGTGATTTAGTTTTTTTTCCTTAGACAAAACCACCACCCTTAGACACTGCTGCGGATCCAAACGCCGCCCTGATGTGTAAGCGAGACAACATGCTTCAGCATCCCTTTTTTGTTGTTGAAAATATAACTAACATCGTCGATATTCGCCTCGGCCTCCCCCCGGGCGCGCATGCCGTGCACGATGCTGCGCACGCGGCGCCGCTTGGCGAGCAGGCGCGCGTGCTGCGCGCGCTCGTGCGCCGCGCGCCGCGCCGCGTTGTGCAGCGAGCGGTAGCACATCTCCGTGCACGTTAGCGCCACCTGGACACATAATAATTAACCATTTCAAATAAGGGGGATACACAGACAAGACATCCTCCAGGCTGAGCATAGTAGCGCTACCCCCTCTGCCACAAATATACGGTAGTTTTACTACATTTTCGAGTCAAAGTGTCTTTGTGTGACGCCCGTGTCTTTGAACGGACCAATCACGGCACGGGCCTCGCTCACCTCGTCCCCCGCACCGCACCCCTGTATTTTTGGCAGCATCGGTTTCATGAAATAATTGCTCTAAGCTCCGTCTAGAGGATTGCTATTCTATGGGGGGATATTACTGCAATGTTCTGCCGCCAGAGTGCAGCACTAGCACATATTGTAACCCATATAGTAACCTTATACCTACTATGCCTTAAACAGTTTTTTTGACAAGTTTTCCCTATTACATTGATGCATCAAGGCGGTTATTTCGTTATCTGCTTCTCTATCGCTCGAATATGCAAGAGTGATAGGCAGATATATATTTAACGAAATTTTAATTTTTGTGTTTCGCGATAGGTCCTTAGTATGTTCTAGGGCGCTCTACAAGCAGAGTTTTGCGTAATGCTGTCTTTTTTCATCAAGTGGTTATTTAACCCTTTGAACGCTGCGCCTATCGTGTGCGGCGTGTCAACGTGAACCTAGTCGGAATGCTCGAATGGGCTGAAGCTGGTGAGTTGGTCAGTGTCTCCGGGCCGTCTTAAACTATGCTGGGGCCCCTCTGGGACACATAAGAATTTGGGGCCCTTTTGGAAAGTAAAGATGCACCCCATCATTTGCCAATAATGCCAAAAACGAGGATACTGTGACATTTATTGAGGCTTAATTTCTTGATGTTATGCTATTTATTTTGTATACTCACGTCATGCAAGTCGATGTGATAAAGGTAGACAGCCTTCGCCATTCCACCAGCAGATGCCGCTTTTCGCATCGGCTGTAACAGTCACAAATATACATTATTTCCTCTCATTTTTATTTAAAGCTTTTGGCAGATGGCGCTGTACCAAATCCAAATAAGCTTAAATCATAGATTAAAGCCTTTTTCTGACAGTTGGGCACATTCATAATCTGTGGGTTTTTAGCCTCGACGCATTTACACTGAATTTTTTTTAAGTAATACCTGTACGCTGATGAAATGTTCTTCTAATAATTTGTAGGTGAGTTCTTTACATTCTTTGTTAGGAAGCATGGCGTATTTCTGGATGTCTTCTTCTTCTATGTATTTCTTAGTGCGAATTAATCTGAAAATATGAAATATCATATTGCATATCACATAAAAGTAAATTAATAAGTACCTAATTATTAAAACTGTTCTTACTTCAATTTGTAATTGCGAAAGGTAAGATTGGACTGGCCTGGCCGCTTTCACACGTAAAAAAACTACAATTAAAACGTAATAAAGGCATTTCAGTCCTAATCTTTGAAAGCCAACTCAAACAATTTCCGGTAGATGGTGCCACGATGCTGAAATTACAATACATTATAAAAACACGTAACGTAACCTTTTAATTCGCAATTTAAATTGGAATTAAGAGTCCTTACTCCTACAGACGAGCGTATTTTGCAAAATGCTTCCTTTTTCATTTAAGATTACGACGTAACTATTAGTATTTATTCAAAAACTGATAACGTACTTAAATAATCATTTCTTAAACTAGGGGCTGAAAACGTTCAAATTTTCATTTTCTCTTTTTGAACCTAAAATAAATGAGTTTTCTTAGGAGTCTTTTTCAAATTTTGCAGTGAGAAGGGTCGTTTCGGTTCTCAATTTTGCAGTAAACAAGAATCATTCGGTACATGAATGATTACAATTCAACTCACCATATCTTGTACGAGGGGCTGACATGCTTGAAAATCGAAGATTCATTTTAAAAAATTGATAAAAAACCTTCCGAGTTTTCTTCATTTTTTTGGTGAAAACAGGGTTACATTACATTTTTTTATCGCAAATTGGACTTATATTTTGCCCCAAAAATAATATTTTATCAAATTGTAACTTTATGTCTACTCATAAAAAAAAAATCATAACTATAGGACCTACCTAGCCGTAAATCTATATTTTTTTAAAGACGTATAAATCACGCTGCACCGACACCGCGCGCTCAGTCTCCGCCGAGTGCGCTTAGGGGACGGACCTGTGCTCGACCGTCAGGCGTTCGTTGCTTTCGTAACCATCGAGAGAGTTCCGAGAAGTGCTGTATACTATGATTAGAAAATCTTGATCCAAGGGTGTACATTTTTTACACCATATTTAATTTTAACAACCGACTCTCGCTTATGTGATAGATTTTCAGTGTTACTTGAATTCTGGTTAGGGTTTGCATTTTTATTATACCCGGACGACCTGGATGATGTCCAGGTTCTCATGATGGAGTCAGGAATGGTCACCGAACTCCTAATCTACTCATCATAACTCCATCGTGTTTGGGCTCAATAGATTTTCCTTGACGAACACCATCGATCTAGATGAGGTCCAGGTTCTCATGATGGAGTCAGGAGTTGGTCACCAGAACTCCTAATCTACTCATTAACACTCCATCGTGTTTGGGTTCAAATGATTTGCCCTGACGAGCACCATCTATCTAGATAAGGTCCAGGGTCATGAGACCCTTCTGGTGACCAACTTCTGACTCCATCATGAGATGGTCACCAGAAGTCCTAATTTACTCATCATAAGTCCATCGTGTTTGGGCTCAATCGATTTGCCTCGACGAGCACCATCTATCTAGATGAGGTCCAGGGTCATGAGACCCTTCTGGTGACCAACTCCTGACTCCATCATGAGATGGTCGCCAGATGTTCTAATCTACTCATAATAACTCCATCGTGTTTGGGCTCAATAGATTTGCCCCGACGAGCACCATCGATCTAGATGAAGTCCAGGTTCTCATGATGGAGTCAGTAATGGTCACCGAACTCCTAATCTACTCATCATAACTCCATCCTGTTTGGGCTCAATAGATTTTCCTTGACGAACACCATCGATCTAGATGAGGTCCAGGTTCTCATGATGGAGTCAGGAGTTGGTCACCAGAACTCCTAATCTACTCATTATCACTCCATCGTGTTTGGGCTCAATCGATTTGCCTCGACGAGCACCATCTATCTAGATGAGGTCCAGGGTCATGAGACCCTTCTGGTGACCAGCTCCTGACTCCATCATGAGATGGTCACCAGATGTTCTAATCTACTCATCATAACTCCATCGTGTTTGGGCTCAATAGATTTGCCCCGACGAGCACCATTGATCTAGATGAAGTCCAGGTTCTCATGATGGAGTCAGGAGTTGGTCACCAGAAATCCTAATCTACTCATTATCACTCTATCGTGATTGGGCTCATTAGATTTGCCCTGACGAGCACCATCTATCTAGATGAGGTCCAGAGTCATGAGACTCTTCTGGTGACCAACTCCTGACTCCATTACGAGATGGGGTCAGGAGTTGGTCCCCAGAAGTCCTAATCTATTCATCATAACTCCATCGTGTTTGGGATCAATAGATTTGCCCCGACAAGCACCATCGATCTAGAATCTAGATGAAGTCCAGGTTTTCATGATGGAGTCAGGAGTTGGTCACCAGAACTCCTAATCTACTCATCATAACTCCATCGTGTTTGGGCTCAATAGATTTTCCTTGACGAGCACTATCGATCTAGATGCGGTTGATAGATTATTAATATTATTTTATTTTACATACATACTTACAAATAAAGCTTCATTTGCTTCCCACAAGGATCAAGTAAACCTTATAAATCAACTTCGTTCTAAATAAAAACCGGCCAAGTGCGAGTCGGACTCGCACACGAAGGGTTCCGTACCATTATCTATAAAAACGGTCACCCATCCAAGTACTGACCCCGCCCGAGCCCGACGTTGCTTAACTTCTATCAAAAATCACGTTTACAACAGTATGGGAGCCCCACTTAAATCTTTATTTTATTCTGTTTTAGTATTTGTTGTTATAGCGGCAACAGAAATACATCATCTGTGAAAATTTCAACTGTCTAGCTATCTCGATTCGTGAGATACAGCCTGGTGATTGACGGACGGACGGACGGACGGACGGACAGCGGAGTCTTAGTAATAGGGTCCCGTTTTACCCTTTGGGTACGGAACCCTAAAAACGGAGATACTTCTGTTTTAGACATAAAATCGAACTTCAGAGAGTTCAGTAGTTGTTACTTGCAGGTACTCTCGAATTTATTGTCATTATACAGGGTGGCCATAAAATAAGTGCTTTTCCGCTGCTGGCAAGAAAATGGTTGCTGGAAAAAAAATTACCCTCCCATAGAAAATGGACTAGACAAAATGTATGAAACAGCCAAATTTTTTTTTCGCGATTTCGGGGTTGGTCCCATCGCGGTTCGCGGTTGCTTAGTTCAGTATAATCCCTAAACCTCCCTGGCAACGGGAATGCACTTATTTTTGGCCACCCTGTATATATTATTATTTAATATAACCTTATCTTTAAAACATTTAATTATTCAATTTCCTTGGTGAACTGACTTGAATAAGTTACTTGACTTCGTGGATGAACTTGTCACAATAATTCCATGACATACAGAGGTAAACAATCATTATTTTTTACTCGTCGTTGGTTATATATTATCTCATCACATATACTCTATTGACTACTACCATGCTTATAAAATAAAATACAGAGTGCCAATATAACGTTAAAATAAATTTACTTGCAAATTAAATTGAAAAGTATCAAAATTATTCTTGTCTGCGTTGAAACGCGCTTAGCTTTGCCGGCGCTCGCGTACCGAGCGCTAACGCCATCTATCGAGTGTTATTTCGCAAAATCGGTGAACGCTCTAAGGAATAAGGGCTCTTAACATAACTTTTGACACTCTTTTTGCATTTTTTCCTAACCTGAATCATTAGGACAATGGAGCGTTGTGGAAGCTTGAACTCACTATGCATCGGCCAATGCGCTTTAAAGGGGTGAAGAAAACTTGATTGTTACCTAAATATTCTAGCGGCCTTATTCCCGAGCCTCTCAGTAACCACGTGGTCTAGGAGCGAGTTGTTTATTGACACCCATCTCGCTCTAACAGACGCAAGAGTGATATCCGTCTCACCTGAATATCCTAGCGGCCTTATCCCCGAGCCTCTCGGTGACCACGTGGTCTAGGAGCGAGTGAGCTAGCTGCTCGGCCGCCCGCGCGGCGCGCACCACCCACGCGCCGCCGCCCGCGTCGGCGGCGCGACGGATGAACCCGCACCCGTTCTCCTCTGCCCAGAAAAAAAAACAATGGTTAAAAAAACTGTCAGTTATCACTTCAAAGGTGCATCCATTAGATCAGGGGTCTCCAAACCCCGGCCCGCGGGCCAAATTCGGCTTGCGACGCGTTCCAATCCGGCCCGCCAACACCCAAAGCGAGTGCCCATTGTCCGTCTCGCGGGAGCCAGGCTCCAGGGGTTCAACATTCATTGAGAGTGGAACTGTTCCTAACAGCAGCAACCAGACACCCTCCCCCGGCGCAAAAACCGACGGTGGCCCGCGCGAATGTTTCTGAGGGGCAATATGGCCCTCAGGTAAAAAAGTTTGGAAATGCCCTGCATTAGATCACTGAATGATTTAATGAATGAAAATCTCTATTTCAAGCAACTATTGGCCCATAAATAGATACCTAAAAAACTAGACATTACAGATGTACTGCATAATTATTTTCCATCGTATTTTCACGGAAACGTACGAACGTTTTCTTGCTATTTCAGTCAGTCTCGATACAAAAAGTACTGACGGTGACTGAAGTAGGATGACAAATACGAACACTCACTTCACTTCACTTTTTTTAAATTATGGCCTCAGTCTAGTGTGAATATTTCGCCAGTATCAAGGTATTGGGAGCTTTAAATACTACTAAAATTGTACAGTTAGTACAAGATAGTGTACGGTGATTTTATTAGCTCTTGTAAAGCGATAGCTAGTCTTTACAAGTAGCACGTGGACTACCAGCCGTTGACTCCACAATGGTGGTTAAACGCGTTTCAAGATTAATTCTCCATTCACTGCACACTACTACACAGGGGCGTATTTACCCTAGGGCCATCCGGGCCATGGCCCGGGGCGCCAACCCCCAGGGGCGGCATATTTGCGGATTGCATTTTGCATTTTGTTTTTCTTCCTTGACTTCTGGGGCGTCGAAACGTATTGGCCCAGGGCGCCAAATTTCAAAATACGCCCCTGCTACTACATTAGTTTACTGTATAATAAGCTATCGATATTACACTTTAAACAATATTAATGAGCAAAAAACAAAGGAATTAATCACGAGGCGTGACCATCAAGTTGGCGCTCGAACCGGAAGTCCACAAATACGAACGTTTCTGAGAAAACACGGTGGAAAACAATTATGCACTACATCTGTACATTAAGCGGGTACATAGAAAAATATAACTTCGACGAAATAAGGACTACCCTAACTATAGTTCGTTTTTTTTTGCATTAGAAATAAGGTAAACAATCTTGATGTGTCTTTTAATTGAAAAACACGTTTTAAAAATAAGTTAGGGCAACTATGTAACAATTTTGAATCTAACACGATCATTTATATTCTTCTGCTTTCATAAGTAACAGTTACTGATTTTTAAAAAGCGTATTTCAATTAAAAGACATGTCAAGATCGCTAACCTTACTAATGCTAAAAAAACGAACTATAGTAATAATTAAACTCTAGTCTAAGGAATTGGGGACAGTTAATCTTATTTATTTATTTATTTATTTATTATTTATTTATTACTATTCGGAGATCCAACAGCTGTTAACATATTAATAGGTTTTATAAATGTGATACAAAAAGCCAATTACAGGTTCTCACCAGTAAATACAGATTAACAAAAACAATTGGTGGTTAGCACTATTGCACTACACATTCATTTCAACGCCAAAGGCAGAGTAGCAAATTTTGAATTCGTATTACTTGGTATTACTAAAGAAGATTCAAAATAAATACAGATTAACAAAAACAATTGGTGGTTAGCACTATTGCACTATACATTCATTTCAACGCCAAAGGCAGAGTAACTAATTTTGAATTCGCATTACTAAAGAAGATTCAAAAGAAATAAAGAAAAAAAGAAAAAACACAGTACAATGAAATTTCACATTCCACTAAGCCATGCTCATTTAAAGAACTCCTCTGTCAGGATACGCCGCACAGTTTGGATGTTGCTGTTGAAAATATCGATGTCATGCTCCTTCGTGAGTTTATTTAGACATTTACTAGCACGTATCAAAAAACTGTTCTGTCTGTAGTTACGCGAAGCATTTGGAACAGCAAGGGGTCGAAAATTTCTTGTAGATTTGGATGGAATACTGAAAGAGAGCTCAGCCAACAACTCAGGGCAATCAATATTTCCGTTTATAATATTGAGAATGTAAACTATGTCTGAGATTTCACGGCGTGTATGCAACGGAATGAGATGATGCTTCCTACAAATATTGACATAGTTGGAGGATGTATAAGGATATTTAAGTTTAACACATTCAATACCACTAAGTGCTACGGGTTACGCTCGTAGCGCGTAGCCACGGTTTCGTCGTATGTAGCGCGTAGTCGCTACGAACAGTGTACCCGACAGTCGGGTTCTTGGTGTTGAATGTGTTAAAGCAGAGGAACTTGATAAATTTCTTCTGGATGCGTTCTAGTCTATCAATATAAGTATGATATCGGGGATTCCAAATTTGTGATGCAAACTCAAGTTTACTCCTAACATATGTACAGTAAAGAATTTTAATAGTTTTAGCTTCAATGAAGTGTTGGGAGCTACGCATGATAAACCCTAGTGTTTTGGAGGCATTAGATATGACAGCATTAATGTGGGAGTCAAATAATAATTTAGAGTCATGAATCTTAATATATTCATATCATAAGTACCTAAAACTCTCGTATAGTGTTCGAGATGTTGCTGCAGCAGCGGTCGGTCGAGGCGGCGGCAGGAGGCGCGCAGGTCGGGCGCCGGCGCGGGGTTGGACTCCGCGGCCCAGGGCGCCGACGACAGGTACATCTGCTCCAGCATTAGCCGCATCAGCTCGCCCGCTGTCACAAACAAACACTGATTTTAAATTTTAACAAGCAGAAACGTCTGCGAACGATGCTATTAAGCTTGGAATAAATTTAAAAGTGGAGAAATTACTGTCTTAGGTGAGACTTGAACTCACGACCTCTGGATCGATACTCCAGCGCTCTGATCTGAGCCACCAAGCGAAACCTCATACATGGCCAAAATAAAAAATCGAAAATTAAATTTATTCCAAGCTTAATAAACACTGATGATTAGAAATGTTGTCGCTAGCTAAAGTGAGGACGCTAAGTATGAAGAACTTCGTACACTGACCTGCCTGTTTCCATCTCTATCACACGCGCATAATTATGTTGCTGACAGTGTCATCGACCGCCGGCATCATGGGCGGGATAGCAATATAATTATTACGTGCGTGCGCTACGGGTAGGAACGCGAGGGTCAATTACGAGGGTACGAAATTCTTTGTGCATAGCGTCCTTACTTTAGTCAATAAAGCCGATTATCCGGCGTCATTTGTAATCGGCGATTAGTTGGCTCGGGCGACTGTTCGGCAAAAAATGAGAATTAATTAATGATTTATGGGCAAAGGAAAATGTAAAAAATAAACCAGCTTAGGAATTTTGCTTAGACCGTGGTCTGAAACTATAAATGCTACACCTTTTCTTACCGTAAGTGTATTTTACAAATAAATATGTATATTTGATTGATATTTAAGTAAGGCTTTAAAAGTGATCTATAACTATTTACCATTCTCGTCGATGCGCCGTGTGATGGCTTTGATCATGACGTCGTCTCTGAAGTCCAGGTGGAATCTGTCGTAGTTCACTTTCCAGTACACATCTGCAATGTCAAATGTATAAACAAATAAACACAGGTTTTTTGACTTATTGAGTCTTGAGGTTTAAGTAAACTACAATTAAGGGTGTCTTTGACTGTAAGTTTGGGCAACAATTCAGTTGCTATACTTCGTTTTTTAGGGTTCCGTAGCCAAATGGCAAAAAAAGGAACCCTTATGGATTCGTCATGTCTGTCTGTCTGTCTGTCCGTGTATGTCACAGCCAGTTTTTTCCGAAACTATGAGAACTATACTGTTGAAACTTGGTAAGTAGATGTATTCTGTGAACCGCATTAAGATTTCCACACAAAAATAGAAAAAGTACAATAAATTTTGAGGGTTCCCCATACTTACTGAAACTCAAAAAATTTTTTTTCATCAAACCCAAACGTGTGGGGTATATATGGATAGGTCTTCAAAAATGATATTGAGGTTTCTAATATAATATTTTTCTAAATAGTTTGCGCGAGAGACACTTCCAAAGTGGTAAAATGTGCCCCCCCCCCCCCGCCCCTGTAACTTCTAAAATAAGAGAATGATAAAACTAAAAAAAATATATGATGTACATTACCATGCAAACTTCCACCGAAAATTGGTTTGAACGAGATCTAGTAAGTATTTTTTTTTTAATACGTCATAAATCGTAAACCGCAATTTTATTATGTTACTTGCTGCTACGGAACCCTTCATGGGCGAGTCCGTCTCGCACTTGGCCGCTTTTTTTTTTGCATTAGAAAAAGACTACGCGATCTGGCCGAGACTTTTAATTGAAAAACGCTTTTTAAAAATCAGTAATCTATTACTTATGAAAGCAAAAGAATGTAAATAATCGTATATGATTCATAATTGTTACATATTTGCCGTGACATATTATTCAAAAGTGTTTTTCAATAAAAAGACACATCAAGATTGTTTATCTTTTTTCTAATGCTAAAAAAACGAACTATAGCTGGATGTAGCCAACTGTGACCAGCAAGGCCGAATTATGTCTATGTATAATATATAATACCACACAATAAAATAATAGTATTGGGTTGGGTACTACATATATAATTATCTCTCACTGTCTAACAAAACCAATGTTTGAGAGTGGAATATCACGAATCGAATGTTCCCTGCCTATCACTGCTATCACATGACACATTGTCTTGCACCCTCTCTGGACTGTGCTTAATTACAATCAGACCTGTCGTGAGCTCAGCGTGTTCGTAAATTACTTGAGTAAATAATACTCACTATCATTGACGTCAGCCAGGCTGCCTGCTGTCATAGCTTGTAACAGCACCCTGCTGTCAAGCTCGGGCACTATAGTCGCCACTGGTGTGAGGATTGGAACCTCGGAGCCCTCCTTCATCTCAGCCACTGGAGCTTGCTGGATGTAGCCCGCAGTGGCTAAGCTGATGAATGTGTCTTTTAGTGTTATTATTGAAATGTTTTTTTCCTGAAACAATGTGTTTTTGTTTTGTAGGCAAATTATATGTATTTCTTTTGTAAATGGGTACATAAATGTTGTGAAAATATTATTTGCTGTAGGAATCAGTTGTCTGCAGGTCTTAAAAGTGCAATTATTTAACCCTAACAATATATAATCATTAAGGAGTTAAAGGTAAATTGGGGTGATCAAAATTAACCAAATTCTCGATTTTAGATTTTTTATCAAACAAGTTTTATGTAGTTATGTAACTATACACCAATGTGACTAAGAACTCAAACTAGATATATTACTATTAAACATAGTTTAGATATTTTTGACAAAGAATTTTATGGTACCTTATCATCCTTGTATTTGTTGGCAATAGTAAAGAGCAGGACATGGGCAGTGGCAGTGGCCATCTGAAGCAGCTCTTCCACCAGGAGCTCTGCTTCACTGCCATACTTGGTCTTCATCTGTAGGAGGTACCTACACAGAAATGTTTTCATTTTTGGTGTAGTCTTGGGCTATGTTCCTAATCACGCTCACAGCGCCCACAGCACGCTCACGATCGGACCGATTCACGCTCACAGCGCTTACATGAGATGTCGTGACGTCATTGATGACGTCAATGGACAGTGCTCACGGTGTTCACACTCCCAGGCGTAAGCACCTTGAGCGCAAACGCCAAGGTGACGTTTGACAATGACAGGACAGGCGCGAAACAAATTTCAGAGAGCTAACTGATTCGGACCGGCAGCCAGCACCGTAAGCGTTGTGAGCGTCGTGAGCGTGATTCGGAACACAGCCTTGTAGTAATCTTCCTGTAGGTACCTATACATTTTTCAACTGTACCAATGCTAGTAAGTCAGGCCACAGTAGGCAATCAGCCAAATTAAGATTATAAAATTCATAATATGATTTCACACACAAATTGCCTTGTAGTAAAATAACTGTTTTACTAAGCAATATTAATAACATAGCTCTTCAACTAAATTATTCTTTATTTTCTAAAACTGTATATGTTTACCTAGGGTATCTAATGAGAAGAAGCACATTCTCAGGGATGAGCCGGTAGTCGGCAATAACTTCATTAGCTGACGGCTCAAAAGTGGCCAAGTCATACTTCACTAGTGTTCGGAGACTTTCTATAACCTGGAAAAGTATCATATTCATTAGTATTCCACATAAATACGGCCAACTCTAGGTTATATTTGGTATTAAAAAAAACCACACAAATACAATTTTATTATAAGTACTTGATTATTTAAGGTTTCTACTTTGCCTCATATAAACATAACCTAAAAGTGTTTAATAAAATACCTGCGATCTGGGCAATCCTGTGCTCCTGGTTATTACTGCCAGAGGGCGAGTTCCATAGGAAAATAGGTCGTTTCCGACCTGCTGCACTATTTCACCGTAATAGCGAAGGAGAATCTCCGAAACTACACGACCAAGTTGGTGAGACATTATGTGTTTTTCTGGATATTCTTAAACAGATATTTTTCTATTTTCTAAAGTAATAAAGTTGATCATCAATTATGTTGATGAAATAGCACGAAGATTTCTACATAAGTAATACAATTATAATGATTTCTTCCCATGTCGAACATGTTGTTTATTACTTTTAACATGGATTGCATGGATTTCGCTGACAATGACATGACACTGACAGTCTTTCGATTTAGTCCAACCGTTCCTAATAATATAATGTGCCTATATCATTCGTATAATTTACAATCGACACTTTACTTAATCCTTGAAACCTAGAGTAATATGAATTGTTTTCGTTTTTTGTGATTTCAATTCAATACATTATTACCAGATAACAGACAAGATTTATGAAGGCTACAAATTGTGATGTCACGAGTTGATGTTGGACAGCTCAAATTTAAACTTCAATGCAACAAGTTATCACTCGCCAATGTGACGTTTTTTTCATTGTTTACTGCTTTTTGTCGCTTAACAAACTTTACAATTTATATTATAAATGTTTATATTTTAAGTCTAAATTTTAAACGGAATCATGAGTACACCAAGTACCTTTAATGCTGCAAAAAAAATTTTGATTCGAGGAGTAGAATTGGATACCAAGAAACGATATACAGAGGCACTAATATGCTATCAAGAGGGCTTGCAAATTTTAGTGGACAAAATGAAAGGTTTGTTACATTACTCTATCCTTAATTTCAAAACACGCTGGATATAAAACCAGTCTTGTTATGAGGCAATTAAGTAAGTACTTAACGAAAAAGTAACTTTTTCACTGCCTTCACATTATCGTTTGGTACCATTGGTACTCTATTGAGTCTTAATTATCAATTGGTCTCTACAATTAGGAGTCTATCTAACTATCCGCCATATATAAATATCCACTGGCTCCCTGCAGCCCTTATTTAGTTATTTGTTCACTTACTTGAAGCCCTGCTTTAGGCCTATGCAGTGTTTTTTTGTACTAAATTCTTTAGAAAACTAGTTGAACTTACACTTTTTCCTAATGCATTTACACTTACAGAAGAGGTAGATGACAAAGAGAGAGCATACCTCAGAGATAAGGTAGAGGAGTACATGAAGAGAGCGGAGACCATTAAAAAGCTGGTGTTACAGCAAAAAGAAGCCGGCAAGTTCCATGAGCAGCTGCGGATAGAGGACAACTCCACCGGTCACAGCTACAAGTCCTTGTTCGGAAGGTTTCTGGATGATGATGTGGAGTTTGTTGTGGTTGAAGACCCTTATATTAGAGCTTTCCATCAGGTATTGAGCTTAATCAATTATTTATCTTCAAAATCGGAAATGACTTCAATTTACATAGTAGATTACCATATAGGTACTATAATTATAGCCTAGTAAGACCCAAAAATTGCGCTTTTAGTTTGGAACTTGGAAAAAAATGTATAATTGTATATTGTTAATATTTCTAATAGTATTTGAAGCATTAATGTTTTTTCCACACCTCAGCACACAATGTATAGGGAACATAATTAACTCCAACAAATGTATTAGGTAATCGTAATGCTTCAATTAACAATTGTGCCAAGTATTATAATGTGCATTGAATTATAAGGAATTAATTTTCAACTGTTGCTAAGTGCCTAGGTATGTCCCCAAAGTAGAGGTCTATAAAAAGTACAAATCTATTTTTGCATTTGTCTTTCTTTACAAGTCTTGATTTGTGGGCAGCTGGTTAACTTAATTATTATTTTGTCATTTCAGTGTCAAAATTTCCTCCGCCTGTGTGAGTTGCTGGTGCGCTCATGTAGCAACCTTGGGCACATTCAGCTAGTGACATCACAGGACCCTAAGTCTGAGCAGTCTAAGAGAGAGCAAGCGTCTTGGCTGCAAAGTCTTACGGAAGATCTTCTTAAATACAAAATTAGATTCACAGTGCAGTATTCTGAGACTCTGCATGATAGACAAATTACGTAAGTTACAGTCTGTCAAAACAATGTTCTCAGTAACAGTAAATAAAAAAAAACTATAAGGTGCATTGGGGTAACTTCGAAAACAGCATAATTTGGAAAATAACAAAGCATTTGCAAAATTCTCTTGCAACAGTGTTTATTTATTTATTTAACGTTATTAATGTTATTTTTGACCAAAGCGCCATCTATGAAATATCCGTCGAGTCTTTGTACATCTACTAGAACATTTACTAGATGGCGTTAGTAGTAGTTGAGTTACCTGAAATATGTTCATACCAAAGAGAATTTCGACTAGAGGAATATTGTCAAAGTAAATTATGATACTTTTTGATATTTAACAAATTTAAGTGAAAAAATAGGGATCAATGTCAAATGGCATTCTCAAAGTTTTAATCATTTGTGTCGAAAGATGGCAGAAAATGTACTGACTAGTGACTATATAATTTACTTTGACAATATTCCTCTATTTCAAATTCTCTTTGTTCATACCATAATTCTTTGATAAATTTTCAGATTAAGTTCAGGCTGGATAATCAAGATTGGGCGAGGGTTAGACTTCTTCAAACCACCTGAGAACAAGTTCTGTCTCGGTGTGTACGACATAGACCTACGGAAATGCCATGAGACTACTGTGGACATAGTACATTCGAAAAATGTAAAGCAATCTTATGGATGAAACGGATCTGAATATGTAAATAGCTATTTTAAGGTAAGATACAATGAAATGTTTATATGAAATATTAAATTGTTTATTTTTACTTTATGATTTTAATTTAGATAACAAGCAAGAACCTTATATGCCCCCTAATGGGAAAAATAGTATATAAACATTCCCCTTCTATGAAGATGTGTAAAGAGAAACACTAAGGTATGTTATATTAAATATTCCCTTCGTGCAATCCAACAAAGTTCATGATGATGCGCCGCACACTCGGGCGTGGCGTTCAAGGGGTTTAACGGGTCACTCATGTTTTTGAGTTTGTTTCTGCGTTGGTCAGCCAACGGAGCATTCTTTGAAATTGTGTCCCGTACAAACCCGAATTTTCTGAAGATTTGCAGGTATAAGAGTTTCCTTTTCTATGACAAATGGTCAAAAATATGCACAGAAAAATAATCGCCTGCTTTAAATGCCGAAAAAAAAGTCGCAACACAGCGCGTTTGTACGGGGCAGCCCGTGGAATGCTCCCAACGCGTGTTGGCTCTAGAATAAAGCAGGAGTTTTCGCTCCACAACCAGGACGTTATAGGCGAAACGTGTCGAGCAATTAAACGTGAATTACACGTTTTAATGTAAATTTAACATGTCTTGAGTATTATTATTAAAATAAGGAAAAAAAACGAGAAAATGCATAATATATTTTATTTGAATAAAGATAACAGTGTGGGAACACCACAGCTTAAACTTGCTCTCGCGACCGTGTTGACGATATCAAAGACTATACTTACAATATAGTCTAAACAATATCATAGACTACGATATATAATGTCTACGTCATATATTCGTAGGCATAGGTGGTTTCAAGGTAATATAAATTATAATATGTATAGAAGCACTTATGTTTCTTTACAATAAACCTTAAATGATACAAAACTACATGAGATATAACCGAACCAAACTAACTCTGCATGGCATTTGCAATGACAAAGTGTGTCAATGTCAAATTTCTATGAAAATATGACGTTTATAATGACATCCCTCACTTTGTTTTATTCAAATCGGTGCAAAGTTAGGTTGGACGGACTCTATACGACACTATAAAAGTTTGGCCACACAGGCCGCGCGATGATGCACAAACTTTTTAAGAAACATTAAAAAACATACTGTTTATTACAGAATAGATGTAGTGCATAATTGTTTTCCATAGTATTTTCTCGGAAACGTTCGGATTTGTCATGCTACTTCAGTCAACCTCATACTTTTTGTACCGAGACTGGCTGAAATAGCAAGACACGTTCGTACACTTCCGTAAAAATACGAAGGAAAATAATTATGCAGTACATCTGTAATTATCATCCCTGTGAAATAAATGAATGGGGAAAAAAATCGTGAATTCCATATAAAAAATGTACGTAATTTTCAGTTTTTGCCGGCCTTCCCCATTCTCGCTAAAAGCAACCTATACATTTTAGGCTACTCTACTTAAATACTACAATATACCGAGGACTAGTATAGTAATTTCATAAAGTATGGCCTCTGATTGTGAGTGGGTATAATATTATGTTATGTACAGTCAACAGTAAAATTATTAAAAGTTGAAATAAACGAGTCTTGTGTTGAATTATGTACATACATTTAGCAATAATACTGGTAAAATACGTATATGATTCTAGCGGTATTTACAAAGCAGCACAAAGAAATCTATGATAATAAGTACGTACCTAATAGTCGATATTTACGAATCTATATATTTTACCAACCAAAAGTACAATTCATTATCTTAAAAATAATATTGGATCTTCGCATAATATAAGTAAGAATAAGTAGATTTCATGCAAAATATTGTAGCATAAAATAGGTACAGATCGATCTTAAATAGATCAAGTAGAAAATTTCGACTCGAAAGTCTGTTTATAACAAAAATTAAGTAGGTACAGAAACTTAAGATAGGTACCTACGTTTTGTATAGAAAAAAGTAAGTAGAACAATTCCATGAATATAGTTTCTTACTGAAGCATGGGTGGCGCTAAATGTTTTTAGATGGTCCTTAATTATGTACAAGAAGTCTAAGAAAATCGACTTGCTGACACTTAAACATAGCTTTCCTGTTTAGCCGAAAAGCCGAAGAAGAGCAGCCTGATCATCTCATCGACCTCTGTTTGTACATCGGAAGTGTTTGTACATCGTACGTAGCGCCTTGAGGCAGTAGATGAGTGTCTAATATGTCCTAAAATCCCACGTCTATAGACGAAGTTTCCACTGAAACATGGATGGTCCTTTCGACGTAGACTCACACGTAGCTCTCCTGTTTAGCCGAAAAGAGCATAAGCGACTCCATCAAATGCGGCCTGATCATCTCATCCACCTCCGTTTGCATATCCGCGAAGGCGTGTGGCTGGTGTTTGTAGATGGTGCGGAGTGCCTTCAGGCAGTAGATGAGGGTCTGGTCGGGGTCGACGTCGAGGTGCGGGCGCGTCCGCTGCAGCCTGACCAGCCGGGTCAAGTGCGGGACGCCTTCCAGCTGCACTATCTGGTGGGCCACGTCGGGGACCACTGATAGTCTGTGGACAAAGAAAAGGATAAGGAACGTCGCGATATTATTGTAAGTATGAAAAATCAAAACACCTTACAGTTAAACGTTTTTTGCGTCGCGACAGCTCGTCACGCGGAATGGTGAGGCTAGGTATGATCCCGTTTTCTTCTAGAAGTTATTCAACCGTGACATACCTGGAGATAGCCTCGGCGGCATGCGTATGCAGGCGGGCCTGCGCGCGCAGCTCGGCGACGCGCGGCGCGTGCGCGGGCGCGGCGCGCGCGAAGCACACGAGCGCCGCGCACGTCGCCCACGAGCAGGACAGCGCTAGCACGCAGCGCGGCACGCGGGAGAGAGACGCTAGGTAGGATGCTGTTTGCTCCTGAATCAATAAAGATTGCATTGTTAGTAGAAATATTCGGGGAGTAGAATCGTAGGAATACCTAGACGAGTTCTCGAGGCTAAATTTGCATCAAAGGTGGTCCCTCGGGCCGGATCGGAATCATCATCGAAGTTTAGCTGCTAAACTGTTTGGTCAAGCGGAACGTGGGAAGGAGAACGCTGTTGGCCGTGACGGAATAAGTAAAACTCCTTGATTTATAAGTTAGATCTGGTTCGAAGGACCACTTTGATGAAACATGCTGCTGCGTTACCATTTACCACACTTTTACTTGAAATCTACCTAATATAGTCTGCGGTAAACACATTTAAGTTCATTTCTATTAGGTACAACGACATCTAGGGTGTTAAAGGCTCTATTTAAAACGTTATATCATCTCTAACATCTCGCAGTTTTATTACCTGTAGAAACACGGAGATGTTAGGTCCGCGCCGCTTGACGGCGTCCAACAGGCGCTCCGTGGTGCGGTGCTTGGTGATGACCGCGACTATGTCGGACTTCTGGTTCTGCTGGTCCTGCTCCAACTCCAGCTCTCGCACCAGATTGACGAGGCACGCTGTGCAGAGCAGGAGGAGCTGGCAGCATTCCGTGCGGGACAGGATGCCTGATAAAAAAAAAGCTTAGTTATATGCCCTTTGTGTTACAAGCTAGCTGACCGGGTCGCCAGACTTTGTAGAGGTCCATTTGTTTTGAGAGTAAGAAAGACACGATATACCGTGAACCTTTATCTTTCACCACTTTTGGTGTTTTAGAAAAGATTATTCTTCTCTTATGCTGAATTACCTTATTAATAAGAATAAGTAAGGTCGTTTAGCATAAGAGGAGAATGCCCTCCTGATTTTTACGCGGTCATTGAGAGGGTCAGGTTCTCAGGTACCTGAGGCTTTATGATGGGATATGGCTGTAGCCCCGGAGCGCCCGGGTGGGATGGAACCAAGATGAAACCAATTATGGATTGATCGGACGCAATAACCCTAGCGTCGAAGCGGTAGTACTATTAGTTATTCTGTGGTCGAAGCTAGGTGAGGTACGTACCTGTGATATTTTCAACAATGGTGTCCAAGTATATATGCAGCTGCGTCAGATCGTAGTGCCCTCTGAGCCAGGGCGCGGTGATCTGGGTGAGCACCGTGATGGCCTCACGCATCTGAGGCTCAGGGTTGGTTTTGTCCGATAGGATGTCTGAGAGGATCTCGATGCCGCCACCCTGCAGGAGGAAATAGATGTTGAAATGGCTAGATAAAATGCTTGGCTTGGCCATCATATTTAGTAAAACAATGATAAACTAACTCGAATATCTTCATTTAGGTGTAACTATTATTTGAATGACGCAGTTCTAAGGCAAAACATTTTCATTCATGGAAGTAATAAGTCAAACACAGAAACTGAAAAAAAAACATCGCTACTGGAACATATTCTAATGTTGTATAAAATCTACCGCGGATGGAGTAACGAGATAAACCTTACTAGTTTAACGATACTTTTGTAATTAAGTTTAGATATTGTGTTGTAATTACCTGAATAATACCTAAAAAAAAACATAGGTGGTTTTAGTTACGGTATGGATGGTTTTAAAACGTACCTCTTCAAACTGTTTGACCGCGTCCCCAGTAACACAGACAGTAGCCAGTGCTCTCAGCGACAGCGCTTTAATAGAGCTCTTATTGCTCTCAATAATAGCCGTTAACAACGCTCTAGGCACTCCACATTCTACGAACGGGAGCTCTGTGATGCTCTTCATGATTTTGGAGCATTTGTCGTGGAGCGAGCCTTCGGAACGGTCGTTCAGCATGGCTAGGTGACCGATGGAAGTTAGAGTGCTCTTTAGAATCATGTCCGATGGTGGCTCTTCGATTATCGATACTAGCGTCTGAAACAAAATAAATATGGAACATTAAAAATGCAAGATGACTTTTTATGTACCTATTGCACTTGCTCTTTAATAACGTTAACTTTTTTATGTTGTGATGGAAATTCCCCCCAAGAGACTTATGTCCGAGATGATGAATTCTTAATAAAACGTCTTTGGGGAAATGTATTGTAAGAAAAAAGAAATTGGTGTTGTTAGTTTTATATGGCTATATTATTATTTTTTTACCTTCATTTGCTGTACCAATACCGCTTTGGTAGTTTCTAAGAAAATCCCACTCAGTGCTTCCAAATGCTTCAGCACCACGCTGCATTCTATCGTGCTCTCGTTAAGTTCCACTTTCACGTCTTCCCCGATGTCTATGAGTTTCTGCAAGTACAGTTGTAGTGACTTCTTGATCTTGTCCCATCGTTCCGGAGTCTCGCCTGGAGGCTTCGTGTTTAGGGTTATGCTGTGTGCTAGGACGAACTCGTTGATGTTTGCTACTAGGAGGCAGATCTGTTCTTCGTTTGGAGTGTTGGCTTCTAGTTGCCTGCAATGGAAAAACGTAGGGTAAAAAGGTATCTATTAAGATTAGAGAAATAGATGGTCTGACCAAGTTAAAAAGGCCATCTCAGGCAAATTCCATCAAGCGGTGAGGGTTACAGGAGATAGAGACCGATGGAGACAAGTCCAAGGAGCTGCAAAACCAAGTGGTCACGACTCACGATCCTCAGTAAAGAAGCACCAACAAAGAAGAAGATCAAGATTTTTCGAAATAATTTAAGCACGGCTCTGAGCCTCTACCATCAGTTTTAACATTGACATAACGCTCACGTCTACGTAATTTACTTTCTGTACATCTCGCTTCCACTATTGCTCGCATATGCGAGTACGAGCGAGATGCATAGAAAGTAAGTTACTTAAACGTGAGCGTTATGTCAATGTCAAAACTGGTGGTAGCCGTACAGTAGATTCGGATATGACTCAAGTCCAGAATCTTAAATAATATACCGTAAAATGGAGTGAGTAGGTTTCGCGGGGAGAGGTGGGTTATGAATGGGGAGAGAAGGTTTGAGGGGGGGTGAGAAGGGATTTTAAGGCTACTGCTACAAAAATAATGTATTCCAATTTAAAATGGAGCTATAGTAATACGCATAATAAAAAAAATCGATCCAACAATCTTCCAAAATCACCTTTGTATGAAAACCCCTCTCACCCCAAATACGAGGCACTACGGGGTGAGGTGGGTTTTCCTCTTTATCGTCAAAGTTATGAAATGGAACTACCCAAAATAAAATAAAAACTAAAATACAAACGTCCGGAACAGTTATTATACAGGGTGTGTCTGACCATCGGGCTTTAAATCCAGGGCTTGATTTTACGCGCTAAACTGAGCTACTTTTACTATGGGACCAACCCTAAAATCGGGGATTTTTTTTGGCTTTTCCATAGAAAACGTCGACATCTGATTAGCCAAAATGTATGAAACGGTGAAAAAAAATTCGGGATTTCGGGGTTGGTGCCATAATAAAAGTAGCTCAGTTTAGTGAGTAGAATCGAGCCCTGGATTTAAAGCCCCATGGTCAGACACACCATGTATACACCATTCAGTTTTCATATGGAAAAATAAATTGTTATCGAGGTTTGAATTTCAGTTTTGACCCTACTCACCCCATTTTACGGTACATAAAGTCCGCATAATTCTCACGTCTAAATGAATAAATAGTCTATTCCACAATAAATAGTAACTAGAGGAAGAAGAGACTAGAAGAATCTACACTTACCGGATGACATCACTATACTGATGTACTATAATCTGTCCATGAGTCTGCACTTTCTTAATATTCCCTGTAATAGTGGCAGAACTAGCGGACACCATGGCCTTCATCTCCGCTCCCAGCGGCTTGCTCTGCAGCGTCGTCATGCACTCGTTCTCACACGAGCCGACCAGGTCGCACAGCCAGTATTGGACCGGCTCTGGCTTCCTCTCACAAAGCCGCTCTAAAGCTGTCTGGTCTATGCTTCGCTCTCGGTATAAAATTTCATTCTGATTGTTCAATACTAAGCTGTAACAAAAAGAAAATAATTATTAATTAGACTTGTCAGTCGGATAAACCATTGGAAACTAACACGGTGAATAGAGCTTACTGCTTACCCGCTATTAAAATTTTCTAACAGATTCACTCTACGAGGATTCTTAGCGGAACTCCTTGGTGGCGCCCCTTTCATGTATTCATGAGGAGCTAGCATTTTTGGCGTAGATGTACAGGCTAAATTACATTGGACGTCTGAGAAATTCGGCTCATCATCTTTTAACTTCTCCCGTTTAGTATCGTGGTATAAATTCCTGTCTGTTTTAGAATCTGTGTCGTATGGAATTTTCAGTTTGTCTTGGAATTGTGGTGGAGGTGATATCCGACTTATTCTGAAGTGATTATCGTCGCCTTCCGAGTCTTTAGCCCTTAAGTTGATGTCGCTATCAGTACCCACTAACCTTTCATTGTAATTGGGAAGTAACATTTCTTGTTCTGGGTAACCGACAATGACCCACGAGTTTTGTTCCTGTGTTCTCGGCAGACCGAGAGAGGGTACTCTACTTCCATTTAAGATACCGCCGGCATGAGTATCAACGATGCTTGGCTTCTCTTTCTTCCCTGGGAATATCCTGAATATATCTTTGTTTCTTTCACTCTTTGTTGCCATTCGTTGTTTAGATTTAGGGCCAGGTTTCTTTGAAGGTTTGAGATGAAGACTGTCCATGATATTTTTGCCCAACAAAGCATTGGCAGGTTTATGAACTTCATCTTTGTCTTCTTTAGCCGGTTCCTCGTCAATGTATCCTAATGAATGGTAGCCGTCTTGAATATCAAGTATTTGCTGGTCTAACCTCTGTGCTTCAAAGTTAAGTGATTTGTTTAGCCTATTTCTTTGGAATTTTGGTGTAGTTGTAATTGGAAGGTTATCTTCATTGGACATGCTACGCTTGTATTCAGGTTTTGTTGCTGTACTCCTCTCTGTTGGTATGTAAGATATGTTAGAAATTGGAGTTCTGTTCCTCGGCTGGTTATTAACTGCGATCTCATTGTTGTCGGCTAGTTTTATGTATTCTAAACTTTCATCAGATTTATTTTTACTTGTTTCTAAATCTTTAACTTTTGCCACTTTGATAACTTTTGAACTATCACTCTCAGTACTTGATATGAATGTCTTTTTAACTGGATATTTCTTAGACGGACTAATAATACTCATATTTTTTACCGGTACATCTTTGGTATCTCTGAGTATTGCACTGTTATTTGGGTTATTTTCTTTATTGCTTACATTAAGATTTGTATTATCTTTACCACCCTTAGCTTTGGCATTCTTAGGAGTTATATTTTTAGACGTTTTATCTGTTTGCGAATCTTCATCGTTAATATTCTTTGGGCTAGGATGTTTGTCTTCATGTTCCTTATCCTTTAGGAGTTCCATATGTTCTTCATCATTATGTATTTCATAATATTTTTGCAAGTCGTAAGGAGTCTGTATGAGGCTGCTGCTTCGGTTCCTCGGCTTGGGCACCGGCGTCTTCATCCCACTAACCTCTAATGCTTTCGCATCAACAACGTCTTGGCTGGGAGTGCTTTGAAAATCGATGGCTTGTTTGACAGTGATATTTTCATTGTTATTGGAATCGCTGCTGATTGCAGACTTGTTTTTAGAGTCTTCAGGGGAGGGGTAGTATTGCGAAGGAGGTGGAGAGCTGTCAGAGTCTGAGAACCCCGAGTCTTGGCTCTTGTGACTGCCGGGGCTGCCGTGGCGCAGGGGCCACTGGTTCTGAACTGCATTGGGCTGCGCAATATTTTCGACGCTGACGTTCCTCTCTTGTTCGGGCTGGTTGGCGATCCAGTGTGGCAGCTGAGGCTCCCAGTCGTCCTGGGCCCTGTTGTGGTTCCAGTCCGCCGGCTGCGCCACTGGGCTGCCGATGTTCGGCGGTGAATCTCCCCACCATACCTTACTTCGCGTTCGTTGGAAGTTGGACATCCTGCAAAGAACAAAGTAAATGTAAATGACCCGTGGGAAAAGCGTGTCTAAGGTGCCGCGTAATGACGTGCCCAAATGATGTAATTTCTTGGTCCATTATAAAGCCTATGATTTGGGAGACGCCGGCCATGCGTGAAGGCTAGTTCTATGGTTAAGGAAGAATTATCCGTTTTGTTTTTTGTGCGTCATGGGAAAACGTTACAAAAAGCTTATTTTGCGTAGAAAATATAACTAAATTCTTGTTAACATGCAAAGTGGCGCGAGGTAATAACAATAATGGCATATCACGAACGCGGAGTCGCGGGCAGATGTTAAAAACCGTTGCAGAATCTATTGTGCAGTGCCATTGAAATGCTTTGCAGTGCAAGGGTACGGGCCGCGGGCAACTGTGATTTCGTCTCCGCTCCCCTATATTTCATGTCAGAAAAAATGACCGGTCAAAGTTCTCTAGAAAATTGTTACAAAAAGGAAAGGAAGTTTGCTTACTTATATACTTCGGCCTCTATGTCGATTAATTTAAATAGAAAAACTTCGAAAACGGACGAACAATAGGGGATTAAGGAAGATTAGGTATTTTTAAACTCACTTTTTTCCAACCATTAAGTAAAGTACAATAATGATCGATGTAAAGTGTGTAACTTGGCCAGCACGTTCGCGGTTTACTATGATTCAATTGTTTGCATTGGAAGTGAACTACTGTTCGACACTCGCTGATTCACAGAACAAACACAAAACACAAACCTACATTCTAAGAGGCTTCTGGGCATAGTGCACACTGCGAACTTTTATTTATTTGCTTATTTAAATATTCATGTCGTGTAGTTAGCTTGGACTGTGAAAAAAGGCATACGTGTGGAATATGTATAAGCGTAACGTTAGTAAATTAAATACTGCACCTCTAGTTTGTAACTTGTTTCAGTAAGTATGTGCACATAAAGTGACATGAAATAAAATGACTTTATTTCCAATACGTACCACTTAGGTACGAGCCGATACTACAGTACAATAGTATTTTATTTGAAGCAAGAATCTAATTAAATAAACACTACAGGAAGTTGTAATTTAAAAGTATGTATCTTTCTCTCAATAAAAGGTAGGTATTACGTAGGTACATAGGTAGATTTGATTAACTATTTAACAGAGGAAGTAGCGCTAAAATTTCAAGTGAGTGACACTTACATAACGGTTTTAACCTTTGGCATCGGCTAAAATGACATTATCTCCATTTTTATAAATTAAACCGTTTTTAAAGTTGACCTTTCAGTTCGATAGGCATCTGTTATGCTCATGACCTAAGTGAGGGCCCAGGCTTTAACGGGACGTTAGTTGCAGCTGCGGTTTTAGATGAAATTGAAATCGGGAATTCTGAATAGTAAATGTTCATGTGCATCTTAATAGGTTGTCGTGACAGACTTTTATGAAACGAGATACAGATAACAGTATATTTTATGAGATAAAATGGAGTATTAAGTTTATTCAATATAGCTTAGATAGTAACGATGGTCGTTATTTTAGAATTCTATGAATGTTCTACGTCGTTCATTTATAGCTTTAAAATGGACGTTCTTTAGCTTTTACAAGAACAGTTAAAGAGACACGAGTCTCTAAATTACTAACGAATATTTTTGTTCCTGTCTGTGTTTATATAAAGTGCTCATTTTGATTTAAAGTGAGAATAAGAGAATAATCCGAAATCGGATGTCGGATGAACCTCGGAGAATGCCCTATGGCATCAAGTCCTTCTATTTTGGATTAGTTTTCTTCTGAACAATATCTAAACATTCAATAAATAAAATAAAAAACATATTTATTCTTTCTGATCGTATCCGACAACCGGTATCGGATCGGACAATGTGAAAACGGTTTAAAAACCAGTTCTATGAATTTATCACTGGCGCCGGTAACCGCATTTGCTTATTTTTTATCGGCCCGTATTCCACAACTCGGAACCACTAATATCACTAATGACTACTAATAATCGCTAATCACCGGTACCAGCCAGAGGAATTATGTCGTCACAGAGACTTGTACCTACATATATTTAATGAACTAGTTTTGACAGCAGGCGTTGCTTTCGCAAACGTTTAGCATAAAGATGACAATGGAATTAGGATCGGAAATATGGTAACTAGTTGTGATGCAAACTATTAACGTGGGTACTAGGCTGGTTAATAGTTAAAAGTTCAACCTGACGACAGAATTTACGATTTAAGATATTCTTATATCTTATTGACTTAATACTTTGGTGACCGAGAAAACTCGACAAAACGACTATTTCCAAGATTGTAAATTGTATCGGAATTACTCGTACAACATGCAAGAAAAACAAAGAAATGACAAAATTATTGGAAGGTTAGATGGAGTAAGAGAAACATTTGTAGGGAATCCTCATTATCAATTTATTTATGTTGTTATTGTGACCTAAATAAATTCGGCCGTAGGTACACTTAAAATTGTTTTTCGGATAGGGGATACGGGATAACGTATTTTCAAAGTGTGTAAAGGCGCAATAACGCGTATTTTATACGCGTAAGTGTTTTAGTTGTAAACTTACATATATATTTGTGTGAAATTAATAAAATAAAAATAAAGAAAATACAAATAAAGGCGACCGCATCGGAACCTGACCCAGCGTTCGTATACAGGGTGGCAAAAAAATAACTGCATTCCCGTTGCCAGGGAGGTTTTGGGATTATACTGAGCAACTTTTACTATGGGACCAACCCCGAAATCGCAAAAAAATTTGGCTGTTTCATACATTTTGGCTGGTCCATTTTTTATGGCAACGGGAATGCAGTTATTTTTTAGCCACCGTTCACCGTGTAGATAGGTAACGTGTTACGTCGTTCGTAGCATAGGGACCTTTTATGCGTTAAATTTTGGCATTAAGTTTTGCTGTGGCGCATCAGGCATTAACCTGATATTTAGACTCTGTGTGTGGCCTGTGTGGTCGAGTCGATCTCCTTATGTTATTATGAAATCGAAACAGCAGTGCAGTGCAGATTGACGCTTAAGTAGGTAGTTTGAATGTTCCAGTTCTCAAAACAATAAGTTGTGATTAGGTCAGCATGTATAATTAGTACCGTCATAAGCATAATCGCTTACTTATTAGCTGCTTAGTACGAAACCTGTCTCTTGAGTCTTGCCCAACCATTGGCAAAATGCTGAAAACCTTCAAGTGCTATCAATGCTATCATTGACCTATTTAATCTCTTATAACACCCTTGTATTGTCTTATGACAGCCTATTACCAAACTTGCTAATTAAATTAGTTTACGTTCCACAATTTTAATTATAACGCGGTAATATCTCATTACAGGCTCCGATGTTGTTAATTGTCAATGTTAAGCAAAAAATGATTATGTTATAGGTGGTTATTAAGTAAGCTATCTTGTCGATTGTGTTATCAATGCTGAACACCTTCAAAGTGCCTATCAGTTGGCCTTTGAGAAGTTTCAATATCATCTGCTTCCTTTTAGACATTCCAAAGACATAGCTTTATCAGTAGGTACCTAGTGCACCTGCTTAAAACGTGTTTTGGTTAATAATATGTGACGTGATAGATAATTTAAACGGTGAACCTAAAATTAGGCAGCATTTTGGCTTGACGCTGTCCTTCTAATAATTTAAGAGGATTGTCGCAAAACCCTTTGTGATTGCTGGCAAACCCTTGGATTTCGGGAACCAATACTTAGAGATTTTTGAGAGTCCCTGATTTAATCAAAGCTACGAGTATACAATCAGATTGAGTTCTGGCAAAATCCCTAGCTAAAGTCTGTCAAGCCATTTCAGTCAGTAGAAAAAAGCGGCAAATTTAAAAAATGTAGGCGCAAAGGGTTATCGTCCTATTAAAAATTTGAATTTCGCTCCTTTTTCTACTGACAAATTTGTTTGACCGGCTATAATAAGGTACCCAGTAGTGTGTCACCTATGGGCCAAGTACACAGTGAACATTGATGCTTATCACTCTTATCAGATTCAAACTGACAGTGACAGCCTATGTTGCCAAATATATTGCAAATATTGCAACACACATTTGTTGGGAACAATAGGACGTTTGGTCACTTCGGCTGTCGCTAATACCTATTTGATGTTGGTCATGTTGGCATTGGCGGTTGGTAAAGTAGATAAAGATAGTTTATTATTCAAGTAGAGAAGATTTAAATCCGCCCTCAATTGGAGGAGGGTATCCCAATATGGGACCGGCAACAAACTAAGTAGAATGTGTCACCTTGAAGCCGTCAAGGCACCCCAACGCTTCCACCTCTTTCTTCTTGTTTCGTGACGCTTGACTACACACAATGCCGTCATTTGCCTGTTCAATGGTGTGACATTGAATTTTAAAGCATCAGACAATACAATGATATAACTAGGTACTTTGTAAGTGTCATTGTTCTTAGACTTTTGAACTCTAAATGGTACCAAGTATAGATTTTCTATAAAAAAACTCATTTACTATCGGTTATTTGTTCTGTCATTTATGGTTGCATAAAATAATTCGTTTTAATTTCGAAGTACCTAAACGATAATCTTATAAAAAGTTTGAAAACTTTGATAATTTTGTCTGTAGTAGGCAAGTAATTTCTACGTTTCTAAATATAACGTGATATTTATCAACACTTTTTAGTCATTAATTTCGGGTGTATTATCCTTTTCTGTACTTACAGTTAAAGGTTGCATTAAAAATGCATTGGATAAATTGGATTCCCTCTTGAATCAGAAAGAAAACTTAGAAGTCGACCCACGATACCAGCTGGGGTCTACCTCGTCCCGAGACACGTGTTTCTGGACCAAGCTAAAGAAAAAGCCAAGTGACGAATCAGGAGCTACAAACAGTAGCAGAGAGAAAAACTGAATGGCGATCTATAAATCGAATATTGGCCCTCTGAATAAAGCTTATATTGACATCTCTAAAGGTGGCATGGAATCACTCAATCGGCGAAAGCATATCGGAGTCGTTCGGCCGCGGTCCATTAGCTATGCGACGGGTTACATCGTTTTAGATTACGTTATACGCTCTCTTGTTAGCGGAGAATCCATTTCTAATAACTGGCTTTTTATTGCCTTGCGTGAAATAACTTCATTTTTATGGAATTGGAGTGCTGCTAAATAATAGTCAGTAATAATCAGTGCGGAGCGCTATGTGCGGTGAGTAGAGACAAATTATTTAATTGGATATTATTTTTGTCTACTTCTAACTTCTACTGCTGAGCAAGCTCTATTATTCTGCAGTAAGACACGAATATTAAGAAAATCCTGGGAGCCTGCCAATTAAAGCTAACGGGTTAGAAAATGGAGCTACCAACTTTTTATCACAGTGAAACAGTTTTCGGTGATATACATATATAACATAATCCATGTAAACGTATTTTGTAAGCTTGCGTATGAAGTTGTAAGCTTCATTAACATTCAATACTCTGTAAGTTAAGGGTTATGAAAAGTAGGTTTATTAGTAGTACCTAGTACGTAAAGTAAGTGGTAATAGGAACCTGCGGACATAAACTACCTAGAGTAACATGAACTTATACAAATGAACATCTACAATGTCTAAACTAATGAAGCACCTGAAGTATAAATAAGGAAAACAACAGATGTAACGAAAATGTATTGAATTTTACCTTATAAGTAACTCGTCCGATAAATTCATGACAGGCAGCTGAAACTATCGCCGTAGTTAGGATGCTATTGGTAACGAGAACAGATGACATCTGCGAATTTATTGCATTCAATTTAGAAATATCTGCGATGCACCTTGCACACCATAACGGGAGTGTACCGTGAGTGTGTAATAAATAAAATGAAAATATTATGGTGGTAAATTGCGATTAGTGATGTGTGTGCTGATATCGTGCATGGTGAGGAATTCACTCAGGCAAATATGTATGAGGAAATTTTAATTACGTAACCTATACCTACGTAAATATCTACATATATATTATACTTTAACCTATAAAATATGCTGACATAATATTAGCATTTGCACAAGCATAATGAGTTAATAAAAATGTTGTTCTTTTATGTTTAAAATAAATAAATAAATTAAAATCAAGAGCAAGAAAACCTAGATGTTATTCCGGAAACAGAATTTCGCCTGAAAAGTTACGTCGCTAGAATTGTTCGTGTCTGTGGTATAAAGTGCACCTGGCATAACGGTCGCGTGTCATCTGCTCGTCTTCCATACGCCACGCCACGCTTGGCTGTTTGGCACGCGCCCTTGCATAAAAAAGTTATTTTCAAAATTCGATTTCATGCATTTCGTATTTTTAAATTAGTTTTTGCTGATAAAGATGACTTAAACATTTGATGTTAAATGCTAAGTAATTATAAAAAGGGTAATTAAGAAAGATGCACTTTTTGTTTTGCCACTACTACAAGTCTATTAAACACACACACACACACACACACACACTTAAAAAAAAGACAACACGCCCGCCGCACGCAGATCTCTGAGATGCAAGCATTGATAGAGGCTTAATAGAGTTCTAGAGGTTTTTTGTCACCATAAGTATTAAATGAGTATTAAATGATTTTTTTAAATTTGGGTATCACAAAAACACTACATAAGTTTTAAGTGTACCTACTTACCTACATACTATTAATAAAATTTCTACGTCTAGGTCATGTAAGTACATATGTCCCAATTGTCCCTATTGAACCGCCAGTATCGACCCGTGTCCCCGTTCAATGGAAAACCGTTACATTGTGGATCGATCGCTGCGCAGTGTCATCGGTTGTGATTTGATCGCTATGGTTACGGCCAGGTGTGTGCGCCGGGTCGGGCGCCGCTTCGAGCTCCCAAGCCGACGATTAGCGGGTATACAGGGTGCTTAAGGGATCAACATGTGCGAAATTTGTAATATCGTCCCTGCGCTTGTAAATTCCGACATTGCTCGGATTTTGAAAACCGAAACGAAACCCTAAAAACACCATATAAGGTTTTCTTTCCTGAAAATTTGACAGATCACATAGTGGACTTTACTAGCACAACGACGATATTCATTTTGGTTTAATATTGGATTTATAAAAAAAAAGGAAAATTATCGTGATTTGTAATTTGTGCTTAATAACATTTACAATTTTACATACTTACCTACTCTTAAATCGTAATTCAGGTCTAGCTCTTGTATGATTTGTGTTTCCTTATATACCTACCTACAAGAAAGTACTGGAAAACGTTTACCACTGACGTTGCATAGGTATATAGTTGTGTCGTATTTCTATTTCATTTATTTATTTATAAAACATATACCTATTCTCCTAAATTTAGGAAAAAGTAAAACTAAGATTACATATTTTCAAAAGAGTTAAATTTGACGAGATTAGCACTTTTGGTATTATTTCGATCAATCTGCTTTGTTTCTATTTGACTAAAGACCCGCGTCATTTAATAATCATTTGGTGAAACTCAAGCTTCTTGTAATCGTGGCTAATTGGGCTCACATTTGATTAAACACCGACATTTGTACCTGTATTGTCCCATTGTTTAAATTACTTAGCAGTGACGCTTGCGCACTGACTCACTAACAAAACCAAACATGATTATAATAATAAGTTAATTATTTATATTAATCTGTAATTTATGAGGCGTTAATGACTGTATAAAAATATGAAACATACCCTTTGATTCATTCGTTACTTTCGCCAGAAATAAGTTGGCTTTGGCAATAAAAAGTTTAAGAAAGTCGAAAAATTTGCTAAAAACAGTGACTTAATCCATAAAACTCTGTTAAAGAAAAATATTTACATTTTTACATCAACCTGTACTTGGGAGTTTCTAAGTGGGCTCGCTCCCCTTATCACATATGCATTCCCAAAGACCCTTACCGGTCCCGTAACATCTGTCCATAACATAATTCGACACTGTTTCTTTCCATATTCGACTCAGGCGGGACTTCCGCACCCATTCACAATGCAGTGAAAGTTTAAATAATATTACACAACCAAAAGTGATAATCTAATAAGGCGTAACACACGAAAATCCATTATGCAGATATTTTATGCAATCTAAATAAACATTATGAGCGCGCTAATGCTGGCCGGCAGGAAACAAAAGACAAATATGTGACGTCCCACGGTCAAAGGTACCTTATGGCGGGTATGGAGTTATGCATACCCCAGTAATCTACAATAAATAAGCTATCGATAACACAAAAGATCAACCTTCTAGGTTGCGTAGTTACAGAGATATGATTTTTTGAAAATAATGTTGTGAAATGAGCAACTTTACGATAGAGAAGTTTTAAGTTTAGCCGCCTAAAAAACTATGTTCCTGAAGTAAGTTACATAGTTAACTACAAATAATAATACCTTATATATCTGAGATTAAAAAAATATTGCGACTTGTTCTGTAATGCAAATAGAAACTTTTGATATCGACTGATTTATGTGTATACTAACCAATCTCTTGAAAATAAAGTTTTATTTCATTTTTACGATTGATTGCAATGAGCTCTCAAGATTTAAATTTTATCTATTAGAAAACGACACTGACAGACAGTTTAAGCAAAAAACAATACCGATTTAGAGGTGAAAATGTATTTTCTGACTTTTTCATATAAAATCACAAAATTGAATATTTTTACTTTTAATGTGACACACAATCAATTTTTCTGAGCACATATGAAAGAAATTCTGTCATTCAAATGAAATAAATCCTAAAACCCCAACTAAATACTATATTTAACCCCTTATGCCACTTTAAACTTACATAACAATAACAGTATTTGCTCCATACATTTACGAAAAGGTACCTTATGGAAATAAATCTAATAATACATCACTACAAAATATCAATCATATTACAGATTATCTTGTATGAATAGAAAATATTAATTTACATTAAACTGCCCCAAATTTAATTAGTTCTTCGTCATAATAATCTTAAAAAAGACCAATAATTTGTATGTAATGAAAAGGTACCTTGTGGTCAAGTTACATGATGAGGCATGATGATGATGGAACAGTTAGGATAAACTAATAATATTTTGGGGTTAAGATGGTATAAATCGTCTATTTCTTATCAATAATATATTTCGGTTGCTATTGAAGATAAGCGGCATTGAGGTTCAATGACCTCAGATATTCCATAAGGTAATGCGTCGGGTATTGGCATTTTTCAGCAAACCAATGGCTGATTTACTGCATGCGACCAAACCAAATGAAGATTATTCTAGTTAAGAAAGACTAGACGAGAGTAACTTTGGTATAATAGCAGTCTACTTGGATTTGTGATGTCGGTCTATGTACGGTTATAATATTTGCGAGGCGCCTCAACCAGAACTGAAATTGTCAAATTAGTTTTGCAGAATGCTAATACAGTTCTCTACCAAACTTCTTTTCCCGTATTGACTAGTTTTTTTGGGAATTTTCAATCTTTTTTCCATAAGGTACCTTTTCTACTAAACTCTGAGACGACATTACTAGGCTTATAACTAACTTATAACAAAAATAAAAACAGGTAAACAAACGTTACGCATTAACGTTTCAGATCACACAATAAAAAAAAATTGAGCATTTTTTGCACCTCTTTACAAAACATTTCATATCTCCGAAACTAGAAACCCTCATAAGGTACCTTTTCTCGTGGAACGTCACATATGTGAATGAATTTACGGTCGAAATACGAAATAAGGTAAATAATATCACAATATCAGCCTAACGTAGAAGTTGGGTTTTCAGAATATCGATACGCTAAAACAGGTAAAACTATCAGTGTTTTTACGTAAAGATAATAAAAACTGAACATATCATTTAATTATAATCGTGCAGACGTGCATGTTATAGTTGTTTACCTCGTTTTAACGACACGATGCGGATTGATATTGCTACATAAAACGAGTATTAATATTTCGGACCAATTTTTACAACAATTTTACCATTGAAAGTAATTAAGGCGCGGTGTGTAGTAAAATGCACTTTTTTGTCACCATATTTACAGACTTTTACAAGGATTTCACGCATTATTTTCTAGTATGTATAACTTCAGTCCTTGAACTACGTTATTGCTTGTCAGAAACACGACGGCTCATTATTTTCTCGATAGAATCTTAAGTTGATAACATGCCTAACACTGTCTTTATTTCCTTATGTTAGAAGTACTAGGACGAAGATGTATATGAAACTTACTTCAGTCGATAGCTTTTAAGTAAATCTTCATTATTGCTTGTCCTTTTATCGATACGTTAATTTTTTCATTCATCATTTGATGAATTCAACATTTTGCCTACTAAATTACACCCTACGCGGCAATACCTTGCGCCTATTCCTCACGCCAGTACGCCCGTGACCACTGTCAGCCACCACCTTAGAATTTATTATAATTAACTTTCCCTCTTTATTGTCTTTTTAAATATTGATCCCTGCTAAAAATGTACTAAATCTTTTTTTGTTGAAAATGTTGTGTCGATTATTAACGTTTAACAATTTTTTTTATATTGGCCACCGTTTACGAGTTATTTACGAAAAACAATAAAAAGAGACCTTCGAAAAGTGATTATAATTAACTTTCCCGCCTTAATATCTCTTTGAATATTGATCCTAGCGAAAAATTGTACGGAATCTTTCTTGTAGGCAATTTTATGCAGATTACTTATGTTTAAGAAAGTTTTTGCTATGCGCCACCGTTTAAGAGTTATTTACGAAAAACTAAAAAAAGGGATCTTTAATATCAACTATCTCACTTCCAGTCAAGAATTCGATCAAGCAACCGGCAATTTCGGATTCAGCGGGGTCTAATTAGGTTAAAAAACCCGGTTGCCAAAAAATAATATGTTTTGCCAGTCGAAATCGATTTTTACAACAACATGACCAGTCAAGTATACACTCATATTGTATATAATTAATAATTATTTAGGTACACTCACCGACCTCACCGTCTTACCTACCATTTTTAGGGTTTCCTACCCAAAGGGTAAAACGGAACCCTATTAGTAAGACTCGCGCTTGTCCGGTTTTTAATTTCATTAAGTACTTATCAAAATTCGAATTTACTAATAAATCTTATTCAATATTAATTGCCGAACTAAAAATCCCGGAACTGACAATTCAGAATACCGATGTCGTCAGAATAAGGACGTAGACGTGCTGCGCGGGAATGGTGCGGTGCGCCGCGCGGGGCGCCCGCCTGCCCGATTTACCACGCGTCTGCTTCACCCCCTTGAAAACGTAAAACTCGAGTATAAGAGCGCCTTAATGAAATGTGGTAACGGTTGGCCGCTTGCCTCAAGGCGAGGGCCGTTCATAGGGCACGCGTCGGTGGCATATGGCAGATAACACTTACGGTGTTTGCCTTTAAAAAAATGCAACGGGCTGGTGGAAACACGCGCCAGTAGTTAGCTTTTTTTTAAAACACGTGGCTCAGGTATTCAACCATAACGTTCGTTCCCATTCGCAGCGCTGCGTTTAGAATGTGATGCAGTTTTCTCGTTGTGTTTACATTCCTTAACGGTGCAGATAAAATCAGACTAAGTAGGTAATTCAACACTAATCGGCTTATCAAGTCTTTTTATACAATACAGAAAATTTTAAACCAGATTGGAAAAAGTATTAACGACAAATCGTTAAGTAAGTACGTAACGTACGTAATAGGACCTATTAGTCAGGAACAGTAATTAGTGCGATTTAAGGAGGGACGCTAAGTAATCCTGAATGACATTTAAAGCTTTCAGATTAATGCAGCAGTCATTTTATTATCTACTATGATTCCGACTGGACCATCAAGAACGTCTGCCATGGCATCCGTTCAATCCAGTTGATCGGGTAAACGTCGGCCTTGGGTCGTTATTGGCAATGAATTGATACCTGACATTTAGATTAACCGCCGGGCAGCTGCGAACTGCAATTAAACGCCAACAATTACTTAGCTTCTTCGGGCAGATGTCTGCCCGTGTATGGACGGCTTTACTGCAACCGTTTGACATTTTACTTTTTTCTAAGCGAGTTAAGGGTTTAATGTGCCCATGTGAGTACACTTTCTATTAATGTTTTTTAACTGCCACGCGACTGCGAGGTGCGGTGGAAAGGTGGAATGTGTTTATGACCTGCTATAAAATTTGTTCATAATCATAAGCATGGAATGGATGTGATATTGTAATAAACTTTGAATATTTCGTAACTGTAAACGAATACAAAATTGCTACAATAATGTGAAATACTTTAGGGAAAAATTTAGGGTTCACGAGCCACAAGTCACGATAGAATCTTGGTTTTATTCGTTTGGTGAGATTTCAATTCCAAGAAGGCAAGCCATTGTCAATGATGTTACTTATTTTCTGATTATGAGTTCTTGTGTGTGTACGTGGTACAGAGTTAGTTCGTAGCTCTGATGAATAGAATTCTACCTAAGTATCTTGTTCCTAATATTATGTTTTCATAACACTTCAACTTCTTCGAACGATTCATCCGATTTATATATTTAGTTAATAAGTATGTAAGTAAATATGTAGCTACACCCACTGGGTAAAATTGTATTGATTATCACTGTATTGCCTAACATCAACATGTACACATACAATTTGTGGCTTATGAATAATAATTAAAAAAAAAACATTTCTTAAGGAATAAATAAAATGGAGAAATAGAAGATGAAGTACTTGATTTTAAGTTTCTACGAATTAAGTAAATATTATATCAGTGGATTTTATACAGAAGCTGTCCGAAATAACCCTAGACTATAGTTTATGTCATAGATTATAACGATTTCATAACGTTACACGTCATGGAATGCTCTTTGTCCCGCTCTCGCATAATCGTCTTAATCACAAGCCAGGAATGCACACGTGCAAATGACATTTATATTATAATGCCTCGCTACAGAGTTGAGTGGTTTCCCTGGATATACTTAAGTGAGACAAGATGACAGCTGTTGTTAGGAATTTCTTTATATACATGTGTAGCAGAATTAACATCAGCTTTACTTATATCGCGAAATGCCAGTTGAAAAATCCAGTCAAATGCGAGTGCAACACTATGTACCTAAGTATGTACAACTTGGGAAGAAAATTTTATTTAGCACTTTATACTTTTTAGCACAAAAACGCCGACAGTTCCTTGTACTTACCGGGAAAATGCTAAATTAAAAAGATTAGTGAATATCCTCGGAGTTCTGCAAATTGTTGTTAATGATTTCCACAATACAGAGAGAATGTAGAGCGTCCAAGAAACTACGCCACTAATCACCACGTTTTTCAATATCCCCATCCGATCACATTTATCGCCAGTTCATCACCAATTAGTCCACTTACAGGCCTAGAAACCGTCTATACATAATAGGCCGCAAAAAAGGTAATTACTGAAACAAAACACTGCGAACGGATTCCGATGCACCATTGAAGGCATTAACACCGATAGTTTTTGTGGTATTGAACGACTCGCGCTGTTTCTCATGCACTAGTTTGGCCTATCATTCTTTAGGTGACATCACTATTGTATACGACATCTCACATATAGAACCCAGATACAGAGTTGGTTGACTTTACAAGAGTCAAATTGACAAATTCGTTGACATATTAAGGTAGTACAGACAGCAACAGAAGTTGCTAAGCGGGCCAGGTGTTCAAAATGATCTTGAAGCGACTTTATTGTTAAGAGAATAAGAGCATGTCAAGGTAATTTTGAACACCTCCCCCATCGCCCGCTTAGCTACTTCTGCTGCTGACTGTACAAATCTAATTATAATTAATGAACCGATATATTTTGTGCACTGTAGATCTAATCTTTAGGTTTGCACTTCACAGTTGCATTCTTCCTCCTTGTGATTTTTATGGCCCGCATCAGAAAAAAGTACTCGAATGTAGGTTAGGTTCTATGGACACCTTCCGACTACATCTATTTCAGTTCCTTTTTTGCAGGATAAGCATTCGCGGTGCTTATCTAAACCAAGAATACCCGGTAAGGTTAAGTAAGAGCTTAATACCTTACCAGGTAGTTGGAAGAGCTTAGAAAACTTGGTACTCGGTAACATACAATCTGTGGAACGCGCTTCCCCTTGGGGCCGGAAAAGCCTTTCTCGCCGTCAGCTTGAGAAAGTGAAAACTGACGTTATCGTCCCGATAACGGCCGACTTTATTTATTTGATTGGACGTGTTCTCATAGATGCGATAGTAGTAGATTATGTTGGAAAGATAAAACGGACTTCCTAAAAGAATGATCTGGTAAATAGGTATAGTAACTGTAGTATTAAGCGATGATCCCAACAAGTTTCAAAACAAAATTAGGCTTCTTTTTCACATGGCGACTTGGAGCCCCTACGATAGCTCCCGGTATTGCTTTCTAATTGGCTGCTGATCGATGATAGGGCCTGCTCCCGCGCAGCTGCGCCTATCTGAGATAAATACTGCAGAAATACTGTAGGTACTGTGGTGTACTATATTAATGTACCTACTCCGCACCCTCGAAGGGGAAGTCGTATTTTATATATCGACGGCAGAAAGAACTGGAAGAAATATCACGTTCCATTTTTCTTTGACACACAATTACGTGATAAAGCGTCATAGCGAAGTTGTCTATTACATTTTTTTTGTATATATTTGGAGCATTTAAGTGTATATTTTTTTGGCAGATAAATCCTTTTAATGCATGAAAAAGCTTTGAGACAATTATGTAGGTAGGGTAGGTAGGTAATAATACTGTGTACTTAACTTATTTGTACTTATGTACATACTATATTTTGTAATCTAATAAAATTAAATAAAAATAAGAATAGGTCTTGCTGCTTGCAACATTTCATGCGTCATTCTAGATACATAGGTGTGTCATGACTTAACATAATATCTCTCATTAATACATAATTAATACCTACCAACATAATTATTAATTGCAAACGTAACATTTCAGTCCTCCGTTAAATAACTGATATGCTAATGAGAAGACGTTGATAGATTAGATAATCAATCTGTTCAGCAAAATTAATCATATTGCCGGTCTAAACCATTATTTTACATAATATACTTTCTACAGATACATAATAACATAAGCATATACTGATCACGAGGTCGATCTATAATAATTACGGTTACCTATTTATTTGTACGAAATTATAATTATAACATTACTTCCTTTCAAACCTTCGAGGTAACGGGAGTCAGTAAACAGTAGTGTTTGTACTGTAAACAACGAAAATATTAAATCAAATTGATAAAAATAAAATATACCTAAATACACAACACAACGTTCGTTTAGCTGCTTCTGCGTACAGTACAGTACATTATTCTATTCTCTATTCGTCCAACTCCAACCTATCATTAACTATTTCGTTTGTACAATTGTATCCACCAAATGTTAAATTCAAACACCTTTTAATAGCTTGACATCTGTACATATATGCGTTTCACATATTCGAGAGGTGTTATCCACATCGAACTTTCGTTTTCTTTGTTACGACTGATGGTATTTTATCTTATCTTTCTAAGATACGTTCTCAGATGCGATTGAAATTTTCTAACTAGCGTATCGTTCAAGGTTTTCAAAGCACCTATTTTGATAGACTTGTTTGGGTTTCAGAAAACCAAACGACATTGACTCTAAGTACCTAGGTATACTTACCATTAAATAAAATACTCAGTTATTAGTGGGACTATATTGGGGATTGAAATAAAATAAAATCGATATCGATTTGCGACCGAAGATAAGCAGGTTGTAAGATATCTCAGGATTTATTTATTTATTGAATCTTTATTGCACAAAAGAAAAACCTTATAGTACAAAAGGCGGACTTAATGCCATAAGGCATTCTCTACCAGTCAACCTTAAGGCTAAGCAGAGAGATTGTGAGATTGAGGATTCTCAGGTAATCACATAAAAATAGAGAAAGATGCAGTCAAATTTAACATCTCTACATTTTTTCCCTCGAAATCGCCGGTAACCTAAACGAAAATATCACTTTCCAATAAACTATATAATTTTCGCTTAGCTGCAATGCAAAATGTGCAACTGACAATTGAAAGGTAAAAGATACGTTTAGCGGCCATTGCCACCGCAGTAAGTTAGAAAACGCCACACCTTGCCTATAAACTTGCGCGTACGCACAATTTATTGAAAACTGCTACTTCGCTACGCGGCCGGCTCCACATTAAAAAGGTCCCAACAGCCCGAATATCTCTACTAAGATATCTCTTTTCAAAGCGGTTACTTGCAACGAGTTGTGGTCAGATGCGTCATAACTCTGAGCAATTGAATACCGATTACGGGTTAGCATTGTAACGCTTTAACTGGGTGCTCTGTCGGGTGCACTTACACAGACTCGTGCGCATAGCCACAGATTAATAAATAGTTACTACGTAACAGATACTTCATTCCCAAACAAAAGCAAAAATACCTACGCTATAATAGCCTACAAAACCTTAATAATAATACCTGCTGCTCAGGACAAGAAGAAATGTACCATAAGTACGCGCACAAAGAGTCGAGACTGTGTTGCCCGCCGTGCGAGTCACGTGCCAACGCGTCCTCGTAAGAATGCGCTAGGGTTGTAGCTACCCTACCTATGATGATTATTGTAATAAAACGAATGTTGCGAATCAAATATGTTTTAGTTCTAATATAATGATTTATAATTTTTTCCCTTCTCGGAATTCTCTGTTATTAAAATTTTATTGTTGAAAATATCCTAAATCGCGTAAATAATTTTAATAAATATTCAGGAGCAAAGCAACGGACAATCAACGGTTTTTAAAAGTTGTAATACGGTGCTACCAGGCCGATTAATTATTACGTCGTCAAAATTATTTCAAAATACTTTTTCTAACCCTTCAATATAATTATTAAACGTTTCAGGTGGGACCTTTAGCCCGCCATAAAAAGATGAATCTTTATTATAGGCTTTTTCCTTTGTTTTTTTGACTTTTTCACCCATCTACTGCACAATAATTACGCGGTATCGGCATTTCGAAGCATAAGCGCGGGAAACGCGCGGTGCAATGCGGTGCGAGCGCTGAGGCGGGCGTTCGGCGGCCCTCTGTCGGTTGTATCGTCGACGATACGCCGAGCGGTAGGCATATAGCGCGTGGCCTTGAGCGTGTGACGGAGGCCTGGCATAGCTTAGTATTGGCGTGTGATCTCCAATTACGCCTAGTTGTTAGAGGTATTGAAGGCCTGAGGCGAACGATTGCCTGCGCTTTGTGGGCGATGGGTATAGTATAACACAGGAATGTGCCAACTAGACTGCGGAGATCACCTGCAGAACGGATATTGGTATTAATGGGGTCCGCGTGAGAGTTTTACAACTGGTGCAGGTGGGTTATACATGAACCAATGGCGAAAATATCTAGCTGCTGCTTAAATACTTGCATAGCCATGATTTGCAAGTATGTAGTAATTGCACAAGGGGCAACTTCCGTTCGTGATAAAAATGAAAATATTTCAAAGGTAGCATTAGAAAATTTGTTTGTTGTCTTTACAGTGGATCCGATGGCTGATGACATTATCTACGCCAACACTAAAAAGCAGTTCATAAGGCACATTTTTCTCATATAATGTAGTAGGTATAAATTGTTGTTGTGGTCTTTTGTGAGATGCTCCAGGTATGAGTATGAGCCAAGTCATGACACCATTCTGATGCGCATTTCCTAGATAGTTATTATAGGGGTTGGTCTGTGTAGTACACCTGAAGAATTGGGTTAGGTTAGGAAGATAATCTTTTAAGGTCTTCACTTCAAGTGTTATTGGTATTTATTCTTATCATGTAGATTAAACAGATATGTCTGTACCTACATATATGAAGCAAGCATTTAGTTGATTCGTTTCGATGGCGTCAATCAAATCTGTGCATTCATGCTTGTATTTAAAACGTTATATAACAGGCAGATCGTTACTTTGATTATGACGGTTCGTTTAGCGGCTCTTCGTGGCCGATTTTATCAGTGGATATAGGTACACGTTATATATTCATCGCTTCAAACAGCAATATAATTAGGTTTATCCATAGTTTAACTGCATTCCTTCCTGTCGGTTTTTTTTAAACACTATTTTAGATCGCGTGATATCCGATTTGATAATTAGATTAGAGATTACAATGAATTTGCTATTGACATTGAATCACGGAAGAAATATACCAGCATGCAGCGGCCATACTACTGTTTGTTTATAAAAAAGGAGGCCAAAAAAAAGGAAATGAAACGCTGTCTTGTTTAGTTTATAACCGTTGATTCGAATGTAGTAATTAGCTTTTTGCTCATTGCGGAATAGCGCTAAATACTCCGAAGGCGCGCCATGGGGGTTCAGTCCAGATTCTAGACATACTGACATTATTCGCATTATTTGACAGATACCCAACTAATCAACTGTTGCGCAGTGACTTCTCATTAGTAACATAACTAATGGATGGCTGTCGGGACCGCCGCAAATAAATTCAAATTCAAACTATTCTAAGTTGACAGGCCGCCATGTTAGAATCCCGATGACTCAGTTTAAATTCCGAACACGTCGAGTGCGACTGGCATGCCTGACCGCACCGCCTTGTTACGTTCGAAAACAACGAGGAAGTCAAACTTTTTCAAACGTAATGGCTAATAGCTGCCTGGATGGATGCTCTATGGATTGTAAAGCCTACCGACATGATAGGTGTTATTACGCATAACCCGTGTCTCTAGTTCTTGTTAGTCCTTAGAAAGATGTACGAGTCTTCTCCTCTCAGTTGCGCTGGGGTCGTTAGAAAGAGAGTTATGCTTATCTCTACGGTGCTTTAGCATGCTAGGAACTCTGAAGTAATTATGTTTAAAGCTATGCGGGTATTTGAGCGCAAAAACTGATGTACGGTTTATGCAGGTTGCGTTAATTTGCCGTCTAGTCAGACAGAGCTAAAGTACCGCCATGAAGAGAATTATATCCTGACGTATAAAGTAAACGCAGTGCTTATAATGCTCCTTACTGCTGCTGTCTTATTGTACCTACATAAACTAGGAATAAGTAGGAATGATACCGTATATTTACGAGTAGGTAGGTACCTACTAAATATTTATATCAGCAGTCTTCATCAGCAACCACCAAATTCAGGTAATAAAATAAAAATAACTCTTAAATAGTTTAATTAACGTTCCTAATATCATAGTCTTTCATAATGGACAAGTTGAAACACCAAGTCATCGAGGCAACATGAAATAATTTGAATTAATTACATAACTAATAAAATCTCGCGTGTTTTAGATCTCGTGACTTGCGCAATTTCGTATAATCGATGTATTGGATGAAATCAAATTTTTGACTAACTTCACTGGTTCTTACGTAACTGCAACGGTACAGTTGCTCATCGTCCTGTTTACTGACTATCCGAAAATAAATCTTATTACAAAGACAGAAAGTCCATGGATGGTCAGTTAAGAGTGTTGCTAGCACTTCGTGCATGTTGTATTGGTGGCATGTCTTGTCTATGGTTTATGGGCAGTGGACTTGTGGTAATGAGGTGAAACGTGGTGGACACGTCACGAGTATCGGAATACACTAATAAGTACTGTTAAAATTCGTACCAATAATAGTTAATTTAACTTCTAAATGATTATTACTTAAGACACCAATACGAAATCTATACGTAATAATAATGTAATACCGTATACCTACCACCTCATTTTTATTATTTTTTTTCTTTTGAAATTACTCAATCATTAAATTCGAAAACAATTTCAGAATAATAAAAGTGTATTTTCTACAAGTTAGCTAATACGAAACATCCAGATTGATAACAGAATACCGTTAAGATAGAAGTTCGTTTAAATCTCTTTCTCACGCTTCTAAGCGTCACCGTCACCCCTAAGAAAGGAAGTACCAGCAAATCAATAAAGAATTAGCTTCCTTTCCCATTGACACCTCCGGCGATCGGCCATTATTTACGTATTAAACACAACTGATATTAGCACCCGTTACTGTCACAGACAAGTGTAAAACGGGCACAGGTCTTGATGCGTGTTTTTTCAGTTAATGTTGGGTTTCTAATGAGTCAGATGGGCAGAATTGTGTTAATGTTGAAGTTTTAGTGTTGACAATGTAGTAAACTGAATATTAAACCCAGTGGGGGCCGCTCTATGTAGATCGGAACACAGTGCCTACATTTAAAATAAATACTACTACCAGTGTAAAATAATATAAAATCCTATGTACCCAAGAAGCTAGCTGAGTCGACTATTCTTCTTTGGTGTGGGCGGGCGGCACCTCAAGCGGGTGCATTTTTTATAAGTATTACCTTTGAGTATTGTCAGAAATCTTGAAATGTAAATCCCAACAAAAACATAAATGTGAAATGAGAGCCAAGTTCAATATTAAGAATATGTGTTGTTGTTGACTCGCTGACAAAAGAATTGAGATCTATATGGGTGCCAAGTTCTGTGCTGTGTAGAAAATCCTGAAATTATTAAGGATTTGTCTTGGCTAGTTTTTACGTATAGGTTATTTATTATATTTGACTAGGTACGTTACTTTTCTAAAATTTGGTTTTTTGGTAAAAACTAGCCAAGACAAATCCTTTATAATTTCAGGATTTTCTACACAGCACAGAACTTGGCACCCATATAGATCTCAATTCTTTTGTCAGCGAGTCAACAACAACACATATTCTTAATATTGAACTTGGCTCTCATTTCACATTTATGTTTTTGTTGGGATATCATTACTTTTTGTACAGAAATTACTATAGTAAGTATTCTATTCATCATGAAAGCAGTTTAGCAGTTCACCTATAAGTATTAATTATTTTTTTTCCATCGAAATATCAATAATTTCCAGTTTTCAGATTTTTTCCTTTATATACACCTACTAGTCTATCTTGATGCCAAATATCAAGTTTCTAAGTCATCTAGAAGTGGGTTAGGTTTTTGGTCTATAAGTATTAATTATTTTTTTTTCCATCAAAATATCAATAATTTCCTGTTTTCAGATTTTTCCCTTTATATACACCTAATAGTCTACCTTCGTGCCAAATATCAAGTTTCTAAGTAATCTAGAAGTGGGTTAGGATTTTGGTCTATAAGTATTAATTATTATTTTTTTCCATCGAAATATCAATAATTTCCAGTTTTCAGATTTTTCCCTCTATATACACCTAATAGTCTACCTTGATGCCAAATTTCAAGTTTCTAGGTCATCTGGAAGTGGGTTAGGTTTTTGGTCTATAAGTATTAATTATTTTTTTTTCCATCAAAATAACATTAATTTCCTGTTTTCAGATTTTTCCCTTTATATACACCTAATAGTCTACCTTCGTGCCAAATATCAAGTTTCTAAGTAATCTAGAAGTGGGTTAGGATTTTGGTCTATAAGTATTAATATTTTTTTTTTCCATCGAAATATCAATAATTTCCAGTTTTCAGATTTTTCCCTCTATATACACCTAATAGTCTACCTTGATGCCAAATTTCAAGTTTCTAGGTCATCTGGAAGTGGGTTAGGTTTGTGATCTATATGTCAGTCAGTCACAAAAATGCCGGTTTTTACACGTTGATTTATCAATAACTGTATGAGCTATTTTTATGAAATTTTGTATTTTGGACAAGCTAAGGGGCTTGAATACATGTGCCAAATTTCATTTGTGTAGGTTAAGTAGGTTTCAAGTTGTGAAGGGGTCAAAAGTAGCTCGAAATGGTTCGTGTAATATTACACACGGTTGCTGCGTCGCCAGTTCCTTTTTCTTTGAACTTGGCTGGACACGCTACCGCGTGTCTAGACCTATTACCTATACCTTTATGTAAGTACCTATTGATAAAGTAAACGTCATGACTAAAAGTAAACAAATTTTATTGAATGATCTGTACACAAAATGATTGTATAGTGTCAATCGGATGCGTACCTAAACCGGAGATTAAATGTTCCAGTTAAGTCACAATAAGGGCGTGTCCACATGTCAACAAAGCCATACAGTCCATGGAGCTGCATACAGCCAGTAAAGTACCATCTGCAATGGCGTCATGTTGATGATACACGGAAAATTCTAGCTTACCGGCGGTCAAGAATTATTTACGTCTCTTAGTCTACTCTTACTCAGTGTACCGATAGGCAATTTATATAAATAATACTATGTTATTATGTGGTTATTTGAAATGAAATAACAAGAGTCTTACTCTTAATTATATGATGATGATGATGAAATTAAATTGTACGTATGATGTATGATGTATTTGGTTTCATTATGAAAAACGGCCTTAAAAACCTTAAGGCACCAGGTAACAATTAGTACCTTAAGTTTAGTTAAGACTATTAAGTACATAATTGGATTTTACAGAAACATTTGACCAGTCGACACATTGACGCGTGTCTTGGAATTACCTTATTTAAGCCGATATTGGAGTCAAACTGTCAATAATGTCTTACAAGGGATTATTTAGGAAATTGTATGAACAACAACTTTATAGTTCCGAAAGGTCTTGACGTATACTTTTTAGCTTTGAGTCAGTAACTCAACTCAAGTCTTAACTGACACAGTTTGAGCTACTCTCTCCTTACTCACTCGCAGGTACTTACCTTCGTCTGAGTCACCAGTGTGAGGCGGAGTCCATTCATGATTGTGCCTCAGATTTGTTCCGAGAACATTTATCTTACGCTACGTTCATAACTGGAGACTGACTCATTTGACGTTTTATCTTTTTAATTTTATTTGACCCCTTATAACCTTCGTGTGGGCACTCTTATTCTTAAGTCATCTGTAATATCTCGCTAGTCCCTTGTGTACACAACTACACAGAGTAGACAGTAGTACCTATAGGGACACAATGGAAGAGTTATCGTAACAATGGTAGGCGGTCAACCATGACAAAAATAGAAAGATGAATTTTGATTAAGTCATTAAGTCACTATCATTTTTTGCAGACCAACAAAATTAAGATGTTTTTCCCGCTTTTTTATCTCAATAGACGATGTCTATTGTTGGTAAAGTATGCTTACGGATTTAAGGTGTGTTTTTAAATAGCCTAAAAAACAATTAGGGTTTTTGTGAGTTAGCCAAACAAACAGAAATGATTACTTGTCCGACGCCCAGTCAACCAGAAAAGTCAACCTTGTACCAAAGCAAAGCAAGTTCAATGCCATGGAAAGAATACAATTCATTAAGTAGTCAAACTAGCGCGCGATGAGTAGTAGTTTTGGGCACAAAAACTTAATGTGTGTGTAATCATGTTTTGATTACGGTGTTCGGATAAATTCTAGGCCGGGAGATATTATATTTTTTATAAGATTATGCACTCACGCGATGACACTTTATGGATGCGGTATGTAGGCCAAAGATTTTTTTTTTTCATAATTGTGGCCCACAAACAAAATTTCTCTTTTTAATACCAAACTTTAACTAAGTACTTAGTACCAGTACCGTCTTTACCATAAGGGCACACGGGGCCCGTGCCCAGGGCCCCCATCCTCAGGGGGCCCCGAAGGACAGACAGTATCAGTATATTTGATTACCCATGCTAAATAGAAGATCATAGTAGAAATATGTTAGCTGAATTAGCTTTCTTTACTTTCCAAAAGGGCACCAAATTCTTATGTAGTATGCCCCAGCATAGTTTAAGACGGCCCTGCCTAGTACCTACCATAACATTTTCATGTGTAGGTTCCTATTAGAAATTATATTATTGCTTAATTTGATTGAATCAAATGATTCCAAAGGTGTGCAGAGCAAACGTGTGTAATCTATAATAGAAACTATTTTTTGTAATTGATAAAGATAATGGATTTTAAAACCACAATACGATATTGACTTTATGTAATCTAAGAATTTTTAGGTCTTAACACTGTCAGTTATTTATCACTTTCTAATGATTCAGCCAAAATTCCCACGAATGTAATTAGATTGCACTCAATCTTAATTAGTAATTGTCTCGAGTGGGGTATTCTATTATTGTACCTCGCCGATAATGACTCGTTTCATAAGGTTTTATGACTCTATATTAGGGGTTAACAACTAAGTATATAGGCATGGTATAATAATATACTCCGCCTGGTACTCCATTCCCGTCTTTTCTAGGTCACCTAACTGACACGGGCCTACGTCATCATGCGACAGCGCTATATGATAATATGCGATAGCGCTATATATAGCGGCCATGTTGTTGTGACGTAGGCCCGTGTCACTCTGGGAATGGAAGACCATGTTTTATTAGACTATGGTATATAGGTACTTATAGTAAAGAGTTAACACATTCACTGCCAAGAACACATACTTAGGCAGCTGATTGCGAGTCAAATGATGTATAGTCGGACCACGCTAAGTTTTCATGCCAAATGCTACGTCAAGTATGGAGCTTATAGTCAGGGATATTTATGTATTCTTAATGCCAAGTCTGAACAAAGTTATCGCGGGGTCTGAATCTAGTTCGCCGCCGATTTAGTGCGAAATGTGTTTGGTCTAATATCATTAGTAACAAAACAATCTTCGACACGCAAATCACAACATCCCTCTATACCACTACTTCGATTAGAGTCAGATCAAGAAAAGTCTGCAACGATTTTGATAGCACACGCAGTTCAAGTGTTATTTATACGACATAATTTCATAGAAGTTTGACGTTTACAATAACACTAGCACTGCGTGTGCTATCAAAATCGTTGCAGTCTTTTCTTGGTCTAACCCTACTTATGTTACTATCTATGAATTACAAGGCGTGGCTCACTCCGCGATTTCGTCGCTTTGCTACAGGTAGCTAAAAGTACATCCGTTCCACACCAATTTTGGTGGTAGCCATAAGCCGCGCGTGGCGCTGTCGGCACCTAGCGGCCATGTCTGTCCTGATGGTAACAGACGCGTTTTGTTAGAGAGTGAGTCTTCTGTACCTAGTACTATTATTTATTCTGTGGAATTACTAACTGCTATTAGCAGGTAGGTATGCATGATTATGTTTGATACTGACCTCACGCACTTTCCCGGAACAGGGAACTACGCTCGTCCGACCTGCAAACAAAAGGAAAGGGGTTATGTAAAAGATGGAAATGTTGTTATAAGTACGAGTAGGTATACATATAGTAGACAATTTATTGTTGTTTGTAATGATCAGTGATCGTACATTTTCCAGCATTTTTGGTGCAGCACTGCAGAGTGGTGTTAACGGAATTGGTATAGATAATTTCAACTGAAATGGTAAATTAAGGTTAATATTAACGTAATTAACGCTAATTAATCATTAGGGTTGAAATTATTTATACCAATTCCGTTAACACCACTCCGCTGCACCAAATCGATTCGCGTGGTGTTAACGGAATCGGTATAGATAATTTCAACTGAAATGGTAAATTAAGGTTAATATCAACGTAATAAACGCTAATTAATCATTAGGGTTGAAATTATTTATACCAGTTCCGTTAACAACACTTCGTGCACCAAAAACGCTGGAAAATGTACGATCCCTGGTAATAATTAGATGTTATTATTATAATATATTTGAACTAAGTATCAATTCGACTAAGTAGGTAAATAAAATTTATTTCAATTTTGTAACATCGTCGGATCTAAGTCACACAAACTTGTCAATCAAAATAGCTATTCATACATTTTGTTTGGGTAATTATCATAAAAATATGTTGATTCAAATTAATAAAGAAATAATTAAGTAAGTAAAACAAAAACCAGTATCACCAATCAAACATTAAAATTCCTATAACTCTCTTAAGCTATAACTGCTATAAATATTTTAATGTTTGGTTAACGCATATCACGCATATCATTAGCTATGCCTTTCTCGTTCAACATGGTTCCAACAATTACAATTTATAATGACAGCATCAACTTAGACGGATGATAGAAATGTTTAATAAAAAGTGACAACTGCCGTGTTCCATACAAGGGATGCTATTTGTTCCAGTGTCATCTGTATCATGGGATGTCAGCGTTTTTGCGTCTGAATATGACAGTGACAATTTTATTACGTGCCTCCATGCCTGGATTTAAAAAGTTGTTGGGTTGTTTATGGTATGAGATTTTCAAAATGGTTACGGAAGCTGTAAAACTCACTTAGAATAGTTAAGACACGAGTAGCTTAGGACTCTTGGGAGCTGTTTAGAGCTTTCCATTAGATAAGTATTTAAACATGTTTTGATATATACCTACGTACTAGACATATAGACAGGGCCGTCATAAACTATGATGGGGCCCTTTTGGAAAGTAAAGAAAGCGAATTATACTAACATTTTTCTGCTATGATCTTCTGTTTTTTATAGGTAATCAAATATGATGTTACTGTTGGTCTTTCGGGGCCCCCTGACGATTGGGACCCTGGGCACGGGCCCCGTGTGCCGTTATGGTAAAGACGGTACTGCACATAGATGCTCAAGCTCAAGCAAGATATTTTAACGATGATTCGTACGCGTGATTAGAAAGAGTTGAATCACACATCAAAATAAAAAGTGACGGCTTAATTACTACAGTTTCCTCCATTCTAAAAACTCAGTTTGCTACTCGTTATAACATCGTGGAGTTAGACATGTAGTTCTGCTTTAACGCGTCTATATGGCCCGATTAATGTAATTATATGCCATGTATAGGCACTGATTCATCGTCTACTTATCGCCAATTTGTACGTTTACGGACAATTTACCGCGTGTCCACTGTGGAAGCCGACCGACGGACGGAAGATGTGTAATTCTCCTGTCAAACATGTTTATTATAAATGCAAATATGCATAGATGTAAACAAGTGCGTAGTATCCACATTTAAATAAATATGTTGGAAGTTTTAGTTCTAGAATTTTCGAATGTCAATAAGTTTGTAATTAATATTGTATTGTGTGCGAAGTACGTATACATGGTGGGGAACAAAAGCGGCCACAATGATTAGTGACCATTTTAATTAATAAATATTTGATATTGGCCAGCTTGTTTTAGCTTTAAGATTGGTAGTATCTATCTAACAATTGTATGAGATAAGCATTACCTATCTTTAACGAAAAATTAAAGGAGTTTAAGATTATCCTTGTGCCGATTAAAAATGTATATCTTAAGGAACCACATTTTTATATTAAGATTAGCCTTTACAGAGAAAATTTATTAATGTAATTAATTAACCAAATTCTCCCTAAACTATAGATTTTAAGATTTTAATCAAGCAGAAACGGCTACGAGCGATATACTACAAATCGCAAGTCTTGCCCGAAGCGTTGAATTTTTAATTTTTTCCTTTAATATTAAAAATTAAAATTTTGTCTGACTCTGCAGTGAAACATTCCAAATGTTTTCTCCTACCATCTCCTACAAATTATTAAAACGAGATGATTAGGCAACAGTTGATTAGTATGACAAGTTAATTCGTCGGCCGGTCGTGTCGCACTAATGTGCACTATAAATGCGCGATTGTATGCAGATGCGCGGGCGCGGCGGCGCGGCGTTCGATTGCGTAGACGCTGCGGCTGCGAGTTGAATATGTTCCCGGGCACTATATTGAGTAGGGCCTACCACGAAACTCGAAATGTCGTTATGTCTTCTATAGCTTATGCAAGAGTGATAGAGTTAGACCGAGAAAAGTCTGCAGCGATTTTGATAGCCAACGCAGGGCAAGTGTTATTTATACGTCATAATTTCATAGAAGTTGACGTTTAAAATGACGCACTGCGTGGGCTATCAAAATCGCTGCAGACTTTTCTCGGTCTAACTCTAGAGAGGCAAACAACGAAATTTTGATTTTCGAGGTAGGCTCTCGGATATCGAGAAGTAAGGAAGTGACACAGTAGATCACACTTTTTTTATTGATCTAGGAGTATTTACAGGGTGTGATATAGGAAATATACTGAGCAATTTTAAGTAGAGACCAACCCTGAAAATAAATGGCTCTCCCATAGAAAACATGAACATCTAATAAGCCAAAATGTATGAAACATCTATTCGCCTCACTCACCTGTGCTCGGTAAGTATCGCTATTGGAATTACACTGTTATTGGGACTGCGCGTGATTGCTGTAAGTTCACTTCAGTACATAAACCACTCAGTGGATCACAATATTGTATAACCATGTACAATTGTACAGTCAAACAAGTACGAGTCAAAGCGTACCAACATTTACGTTCAACTCACTCTTTACCTGATTATCATTATAACTTTTAATATACTGGGTCAAGCAGATCTTGTCAGTAGAAAAAGGCGGCAAATTTGAAAAATGTAGGCGCGAAAGGATATCTTCCCATAGAAAATTTTAATTTCGCGCCTTTTCCTACTGACAAGATTTGCTTGACCATCTATAGTTTTAATGTTCGTATTACTCCTTAACGCAAACCGAACTAAAATATTATTTATACGACTCCCCAGAGAAATATAATATCAGACTGGATGGTGTTTAGCAAAAATGTGTCAAGCCACATTCATTTTGCAATAAAATGTCAACTTTAAGCGTAATTTTTTGAGTTGACATTCTTATTGCGTAATTAATGTGGGTTGACACATTATTGCTAAACACCATCCTATTATAACTACAAGTGAATCGATTGGAACAAACGACATCAACGAACGGTAATAACTAGTAATAAGGAATCTACACCCTTCAATTGACTGTCATCCTTTGGGTACAAAATCCTAAAAATAAAAATTAATTCAACGGATCAAACGGATGTCATCAATCTTCTATTGATTTGTTGATTTTTCTACACACTCAATGTTTTGATTTACAACTTACAACGCACCGAACTTGAAATTCAAGAAAATTGTTTTAGAAATAACCCATTCAATTCCAATAAGATTTCTTGTACAGGTGTGTAACAATCGAGTTTGATTTATCGGCGACTGTACCCGGCTTGAGTCACCGCTGCTGAGTAGGTATTGACATCTTCGAGGAATATAGTTTAATATTTGCGCAGCAATTCAGAGTTTTGTTAAGCATGATGTGTAATGTTGCTCATCATGCTTTACAAAACTGAATCACATCGCTACTAAATGCAGGGGTGCGAAACTTAAAAGGGGGGCTTTTTTACATATAAACAGGCGACGTCGGTATCATATTAATGACAAAATTTGCTCACAGGATGCTTCCATATAAATCAACTAGATGGCGTCACCGCAGAAAAACATGTTTGCTCCTTTGTCTGTGGTGTCTTAAAAAAACACGCATCCAGGCCATAATTGTTAAAAAGAAAAAGAACTTTGTCTTTGCATTTTTATCACAAATTCCGTTTCAAGTATGAAACGTTTAAAATTTTCTGTAATTTAGGTACCTCACATTTTTTTATCGTTTTAATATAATTTTATTTATATTAAAATAATATAATCGTTTTTATTAACAACAACTAACTAAATAGTTTCGCCAAGTGCCTTACGTGAAAGGAAACGTTAAAACAAAAAACATAGTAACCGTCAAACAATAAAAATCTAACAGAAAACTTAAAATTTTTGTAATTTTAATTAATAATTTAAAGTATTATCACTATAAATTGATGAAAATGAGTGCGCCTGGGAGAAAGAAACGTTATTGCCTTTTCGGCTGTGCGAATTAAAACAAAATGACTCCAAAACGCATCAATGCTTCGTGGCTCGTGCTAGCTAGTCAAATTTACGTCCAAGTTTTAATAGTGGATTTGTATTATTTCGAACTAATTTACTATAATAAGTGGAACCCTTAGAAAATATTTTTTTGATTTGTTACGCATGTAAGTAATGAAAAATAAAAGACATTATTGAACATCGTGTTTTTACTTTTGCGACTAAAATATTCTTTGGTATGAACATTTATAAAATACTAGTCTAGGTAGTAAATCGTCACTGAATGAATAGGTATTATAGTACATAATATATTGGCGCCTTTTTCCTTGACCGTGTACAGTGCACTACAATGAGGTGAATTAATTTTTCACGTGATTGCTTTGCAAGAAGGTGAAAGAATGGAACCCTCATGGTAGTTCACTGTAAACCTGTAAACGGTCAAGGAAAAAGGCGCCATAGTTTTTATTAGTATGCATGTGTGCCACGCACACATACGTAAAGGTTTGTAAGAAAAAAGACATTTACTCGCGAGTTGGCTCTCTTTTACCAAACTTTTACTATACATACTTATTCTACTCTTTGACTTAGGCCCCGTTCGCACGGCAGCTTTTTCAACGCGCGTTAAAAAAGCGTTTGAATGACACAAATGGATAACCATGTATGTATTCACACGATAGCGGTGGCGCTTTTTATCAAGCGTTGTTGGATTTTCGACTTTAACCCTTGGTCGTTAAGTCGAATTTAGAGCTTGGACAGATTCAAGCGCTTTTTTAACGCGCGTTGAAAAAGCTGTCGTGCGAATGGGGGCTAAATGTCTGATATTACTGACATAAGGTGTCAGGTCCTCGTATAGTCTTTTCAGCTCTATAGAGATTCAAAATGTGTTATTTTTGTGGGTCAATTTATAATTTTGACGCAGTTCAAACCTTCGCAAGAAGTTAAATGTAAGAAGAGTTCGTCTAAGATTGCACAGACTTCGAAGTGACAAAGTGGGGACGTAGTGTATTTTCTTTTCCCGTCATATTTTTATGGGAATTTGAGGTTTATGCATGTTGGTGACGCATACTCTCACTGCAAAGTCTTTGCAGATTTAGTTTGGTCCGACTGTATACTAATAATACACATTATGTATATAATTTCACAAATTAATCTGTACTAGTGTCTTTAACTTTAGGAAAGAGTAATATTTTTTCAGAGTAACTAATAACTTATGTATGGCTTAGTTATACTCATTATAGTCCCATTACCCAATCAATAAAATTGCCCTTTTAAATAACGCAAGATTGATATCTTAAATACAAATAGAAAGGTTGAGTGCCAAACATTATGACAAATAAGGTATGCCCAAACGCTTACAATACACTTTGTCGGAGAAAATGCTTTGATAGTCAGTACGTAGGTATTTGATTCAAATATGGGGAGAACGGCACTGCGTTCTGTGAACTATTTCATATTGCATGAACTATTTCATATTGCGGACACCTGCCAGTTGCAATGTTTTGATGTGTTTTATTTTCTACGTTACGTACTCATAATACTTTATTGGAAAGTTGCAGACGTCAAGCTATAAAGAGCAAAAAGGTACCATTTGGATTGGAATGAGGGAAATCTTCAGGGTAAAAAAGATGTGACACTTTTCAGGGTGAGAGTAGGTTCTGTCATTTAAATTTTTACGAGTATAATACTGCGTAGTGAGTAGTAGCGCTGTTATAGGACTTGTAGAGTCTACAAGTCCTCTACAATGTAGAGTAAACAGGTTTTGTGATCAACAAAACATGCTCTAATTTGTCTAAAATAGGTAAGCCGATAGAATCGCTTTTTATAGGTCCTCGCGCCTCAGTAGCGCCAACTGTAAATTAAAATGCTATGGAAGTTTCGCAGAACAAATGAAGAGCAAAAAGTTCAATTAAGTAATAGTTCCGGTATGCCGCGTCCGAAATTCTGCGGCGATAATCTTGTGTGAGTCAGCGGCTTGATTCACCGCCGGATCTAGTAGATAAGTGATGTTTTAAGCTACTCGTGTTTATTTAGCATAAATATTTTCATTCACTGATGATAATCATCGAATGAAACTTATACGAAACAAATATCAGTGTCTGACTAAGTTCGGAACCACTTTGACCCTTTCTGTTCTATCCCCGTAACTTTTTCCTGGTAGGTACGGTTAAGGTTCTGATAAAATTGTACATAATTAAATGCTTGGTTCCTGTTACTTTAACTTTAGTTAAATAGGATCATATTTATTTATTGCTGTTATTAATCTTATTAACATATCCACTCAAGCGCAATGAAAACGGGTCAACAGTGAAACTATTGCGATTAATTTCCAATGAGAATCGGACATCGGGAAAATGAGATAAGTTTTTATTAATGAGAATTGCAATCGCAATCCAGCGCGGGAACACTGCCTGCGTGTTGGGCACCCTCCCAAGGGCACCTAATTTTGATAGGTATTTTAATTTTTAGTTGTTAGAGTTTAGTTTTAGTTTTAATTTTAATGTTTAGTTTAATTATTTTGTTAATACTTTTAATTTTGTTAATAAACTATATAATTTTTATTTTAGTTATTTTAATTGCAGTTAGTTTATTTTTTTATTCCTGTTTATGTCTTTTAGTAATTTATATTAATAAATAACATATATGTAGTTAGTATTTATGGGAAATATTCCTAAATGATAAATTTTCCCGAGGACGTCCAACAGCCGACATACATCATTCTTGTTCAAAAGCTCATACATACCTATGTTGTACTCGTCCGTTATTAAAATAATTTTGTAACCTAATCTTTCAGAGCACTCCGTCAAGAATTGTTCGCTAACAAAAATTTGAAACTCACGCCCTATTTTAAAGTAGATATCGTACTCGTCTTGTGAGTCAACAAACAGATAATACGGAGTAGGTACCTATCATTAGTACAGTTATGTTTACTTTTTATCAGTTTCAGCGTGCAGTTGTGGTGTCATCGAGTTATGGCCACCCGTGCTATGAGACTTCTGTGTGCCAGTGTAACAGGATCCGGCCCATCCGCTAGATAATATAGAATTTCATCTCATAAGGTGTGTTGTTATATGATATGATGCAACGGACATTGATAATATGGACAGGGTGTGAAGTATTAAATAGTTAGTGATATTTATCTGGGGATTAGTTTTCTTTATAAAGAGATAAAGTCTTAAATAAACCTGAAATAGTTTTTCTGAATTATTTGAGGTTCGCTGCGGCAATTAGTATATCTCGTAATTAACCATACTTTGTATCAAGTCTTTCGGCCCAGTATCGCAATGAGTGCGTGTTATTAAAAGAATACACAAAGGTACAAAGGTAGGAATATACAATACAAGCATTAAATTTCTCATCAATGGTGTTTACTTTTGAAGCAAAAACTATTTAGAGTATCAGTACATGTCATATTTATTTAATAAAATAACATATAGTGATTATAGTGGTAAAGTGTAACGTAAATCTTGACTGTATCTACACTTTTACAATGCAATATCTAACTCAAATAGCTGTCCATTGCAGTATGGACAGTAGACTCGTCTCGAAATACAAGCATGTAAAGCATATTAAACGAACCGCTCGGTGCTTAGAGTCTCTAGATGGTGTGGTGTAATCTGTCACACAAATATGGCGGGAATACAAGACATGTTTGTTGAAAGTCGCATTATTTGGTCCTCAGCGTTATGAAAGTACTTAAGAATGTGGACGCACGCAGTCGAGACATTGTACCAATGATTGACATTATAATAGAGTCAACCTATCAACTTATTACAAAAGTACGATTTAGTAGGTCTTATCTCGTGTTATTGTTTCGAAATATTTATTCTGACCATAACTCGACGTGCGTAAAGTCTGTACCTATTAATAAAATTTAGTTTCTTTACAGAATTTTGACTAAAAAGATAATTAAAAGCCGTAAATTTGATTTTAACGGCGGCGATATCGGACTAAGACTCCGGCTCTTTAAAAAAAATGTCACGTTTTTGTTTCTATAAAAACAACTGGGTGTGGCAGTCACACCTTGCTGTTTTCGTAGGTACTCTTGTAGGTAAGTACGTCACGAAGCTAGTGAGTTGTAGCATTAGTTAGGTCGGTACCTCGTCGGTACTAGATACCGTAAAATGTAGGCACATTTTACGTCAAATAAATTACAAAATGTCATTCCGTCCTTGTAAACGGAACCCTTTCGTAACCGTAGAAACAGGTCCGTACATTTCCATACATCCCGTGTCATTTACAATGCAAATCCACGCGTGATTACCATTCGAAAAGTTCCTTGGGCTGCTTTTACTATGGAAAAACGCAGTATCCGTGTTAAAATCTTTGCTTCTTACTGCCTTTTCATTGGAGTAGAAATATTTAATATATATAGACCTTAAGAGGATGAGTTAGAAGCTGTATTACAGTGGCTATATGTAATACATAGTTATTTATATTGTTTAGAGGCGTTTATGCAATCCGAGCGCGTCGGTAGCTCCAGGGTAGGGCTCCCATGGGAACACTGAGATTTATAATCAGCCCGGGGTGGTGTTGGGATGCTTGGGGTGTTATTAACGAGTTAATCTAACGGGACATGCTATATCAGATATTTTGTACTGAGGTTTTAGACACGGGAACGGGTGCCATATCTGTGCCCGGGAACTTACTTGACCGCATGTTTAACGCGAAATATAAATGCCGAAGACCCGAAGTAATTTTTGTTTCAATATAAGAATGGGTACGGAACATAATTTCATTTGGGGTACATTTTGGTTTTCTAATCTCCGTACTCGATGGTACTTAATTTTAAAATAGACTGTCTCGCTTATATGAGTTAATTAGGTGCTTAATTGAATAGTATTCATTTAACGTTTATCCCCTGTGGGAAACGTAACAGGAAACATAGTCTCGCAACATAAGGAACTATAAAACGAACCGGGAAATAAACCAGGCATTCGCCACATAATTCGCCATTTTAGTTTCTTCGTCCATAAACCGCACTAAAGATAGCGGAAAGGGATTTAAAGTCACATTCCCTTTTTCACTTGAAACATTTGATCCTATCCTCGCCTTTAAGGGTATAATAAACCGATCTAAAGTCATAAAGTGGAAGATTCCTTCGCGTATTTCACGGGGCTCCTCATTAGACGGGAATCGTCCAGAATGCACGTTTGTTCGTCTCTAAATAGTTTCTTAATCAGCCATTATGCCATTTAGGGAGATATGCGGTTGTTTAGGGGCATTAGGAGTTCACTTTGTACTCGGCACAGTGTAAGTTTAAGCAGTAACTCGATTTGGGCATGAGGTTGATAGCAGACGCGGCTCGCCCCTTAGAGCGCTTGTGCGGTGCACTCCCATAAATAATCATGATGAAATTATAGTAGGTACATAATTAATATATTACTGTTTAAGATCGATCGTAAAAAAGTCAATACCAATTAAAGAATTACCTTTATTAATTATAAGTTTATAAACAGCCTATACCTACTACTCGACCTACTCCTATAATTTCATAGGAATCATAGGTAATGATAGATGCTGTCGATGATCACAAACTGACAGTAAATAAGTACCTATAACTATAAGATGTCGGAGCTGTCGGATCGGACTTGACTTATGTTTAGCTGAATTAACTTATGCTTATATACTTACGCCCGGAAAGCTTCGGTTGATAACTTGATATCCAATTACATATTTATGTAAATTTTTTTCTTTATTTATTTTAATTATAGATTTTATTTAGTTACTTTACATTTAATTGTATTTTAGTTTGTACAAATGTATAATTTATGTTACAAATATAAATTCATTGAGTGAAATATGTTGATATTGACGATGGTCATAAGTCATGGTTTCGATGCTTCTCGTGTAAAATATAATCGCAAATAGATAGCACTGTGTGTTGTTACTTCAGTTTAAGTGTTTTAAACTATCACTGAGTTGATTTAGCATGATATTTTAATTATTTTTTGCGGAGTAAACAAAGTGAAATATTACATAAATACGAGTATGTCAATCATTTAAGGGATTAAGTTACGAAAGATCTCAAGTGTGTTAGGTCGATCGAAAGGCGAATTTTATTCCTACAAATATGAGACGTAAACCGTGTTAATGTACTGTCAGCGACATGTATACTGTGTCAGCAGTTACTCGGGACTCATCGGAGATAGCTGCGAGTTCATTGCCGTAGAAATCTTGGGCGAGGCGCAGGCGCAGAAACCGAGCTGTCGGGAAAAAGGCACTAGTGTTATTTCAACACGGATGTCCACGGTGACATCGGACACACTATGTCTAATTAAGTCAGGTGGTGGTACTAGTGCTCGACATGCTAATGCCCAATAGATGACACCCTGCTGTCACGTCTATTGACAATGACTTAAGTTTCAAGATGACGTGTACTTGGACCGCGTCGATCACCAGTACCACCACCTTAGCTTTTTATTAAAATTTACATCAGCTGTACAGTCACCATCAGATATATCAGAGCGGCCAAAGCGCTCAAAAATATCTATAAATGCACTTTAATGTCTTGAGAGACTTCATTCGGATATTTGTGATCACCTAGGCTGCTCCGATTTATCTGATAGTGACAGTATTACGTTACGATGACAAAATGTCTTTTTCACCTCAGCAGCTCGAACAAGGGTACTTTGCTTCTTAAAAACAGTGAGCAAAATGCGATTTTGCTCACTGAGTCATTTTGTCTCACTCAGTGAGCAAAATCGCATTTTGCTCACTGAGTGACTCGCTACGCTCGTGAATCTATTATAGAATCTTTCGCTTGCACGGGACTCAAAATAAGCACTCGAAGAAATATCAAACTTTGATCTCTTGTTGTACAAATAACTATTATACATTTGTGCGCCCGCTGAAGAGAACTTTGTCGGAGGGGTGCTGACCTGCTGTGAGTGTGGACGTACATTCACCGCAAAAATAGGCTACGTCAGCCACCTGAGAGCTCATGATCGTCGCTCTCACTAGCCAGTGAATACCCAGATGCCGAGGCCGAAACCGGCTAGGATAGGATGATGATGATGAAGAGAAATCTGTATTTTATTACCCGGGACCGGGAGCCGTTTCACAAGACCTTGTAACTTGTAACATGTAATATAATCGGAAGCCTCTTTAAGAGCGTTTTGAATCCAAATGGTTTGATGAGGAAAACCGTTTAGCAATTAGACAGAAATAGTGACAGTGTGAAAACAGAGGGCCTACCGCGAATCATGTTCGACGTGTTGCCTCTCTGTCGCATTTGTAAATTCGTACGTAAGTGTGACTGGGAGGCAACAAGTCGAATGTGGTCCGTGGTCCCTCAGGACGTGGTCCGTCAGGAAAAGAGGACGCTCATAACTATTGTAAGGTGGAGATAAGTGAGCAGGATGACGTACCCTGGCTAAACTCGAGATAGGTAACGTCCTATGGAAGAAGGGTGCATTCCCATTTGACCCGCCCCACGTGACCGCCGCCATACAATACATGAGACAGGGACAAATGGGAATGATAGGCATATGAAGGCACCTATTCCCATCTGTGCCCGGCGGGGACAGATAGGAATACATATACCGGAAGAAGGTACAGCGTTCCTATACTCGTATCGTAAACTTGGTTTCTTAAGTACGTATTCTATGGTGACTGTACCCGCTCTATTCCACATCCGCCCTTCTCTCGCGAGTGACAGAATAACAGCTAGTTTGATTAAACCATGTATAATTATTCATAATCAACTTCCGAACGCGCCCGCTCTCGCCCGGGGCGGCTTGCGTAACTACCTCAACCGTGTGCACTATCCCCAGTGGTCTATAAAAGTGAAAATGTCTTTATAATTAATCACACGGCATTTTGATGAGTATCTATCACATTAACAGCGAAAACATACGTGTTATATGATTGAAATCGAGAAATTTTAAACGGTTAGTGCTGATTATCTTTTCTCTGTTTTTAGGATGCCTTTTATAACCAACAGAGGATTGGTGTCATTACAACATTTACAACTGAGAAAACACCGTACAAATGCGTGTCGGACTCGCCCACCGAGGGTTCCGTACTTTTTAGTACTTATTTGTTGTTATAGCGGCAACAGAAATACATCATCTGTGAAAATTTCAGCTATCACGGTTCATAAGATACAGACAGACGGACAGTAGAGTCTTAGTAATATGGTCCCGTTTTTACCCTTTGGGTACGGAACCCTAAAAATAATTATTAAATAAAAAAAATAACGATGACATAACATTGTAGTACAGTCAGCAGCAGAAGTTGCTAAGCGGGCGAGATGTTCAAAATTACCTTGACACGTTGTTATTCTCTTAACAATAAAATCGCGTCAAGATCATTTTGAACACCTCACCCGCTTAGCAACTTTTGCTGCTGACTGTACGTGAAGTACCTACGTCTAACAGTCTGAAACCGAAACTAAAATATCTGTGGATGTGGGTAAAAAAGAAAATGAATTAAAGTAAATATCAAACATTGATCAATTTCATGTATTAATTTTAGTTTGTAATTTTTTCTGTCAAGTGTAGTAAATGCAACGTAACAACAGTACCTAAACATCAAAAGTTGTACAAGGTTAGTAAATACGACGTATCTATGTAAGTAGTTTGTGGGTTATCAGTCAAAACTATAACTTGCCGAAAATATATCTTATCCAAGAGATACGAAATAGGATAGCGTACATATACCTAGGTATCTATCTTTATTTTTTCGGCGAGCATTCCTGTCTTTATTTGTAATATTGATTGGTTTCACACAATAATTAAACTGTTTGAGATACTTTTGATAGCGAACTGTCGAGATACTATTTGGAAAAGTTTTCGAGGGTGGCAGATACTTTTGGCGCGTTGGTTCATATGTTACTATTATTGCTGACTGTGCCTAAGTAGATTTCACATGGCGATAAATGTGCCCGATCACTGACCTAAGACTTGAGCTAAGTTAATTTAAGGGTTCTAGTACTTCTAGTATAAGTATGACGGCTAGAATTACCTGCTCGCATAAATAAAATCTGTTTTTCAATCGCGGGGCTTCACAATCTGCATCGGCTAATGATATTAGTAGAGCTCGAAGCCCGCCTAGTACTGTTACACCATAAGCAAAGCGGATACAATTGCACATTTAGGAATTAAGTTTAATACCTCATATGTCTGATAATTTGTTAATCAAAACTCCACTATAAAGCAAGCAGATAAGTGTTACATTTCAATAAACTTAGAAACTCGGATAGGAGTTAGAGGAAATCATCCGAAGATATTGAAAATTGCAATGACAGTCGATCGTGGGCATTGTCAACTTTATCTTGTTTATGTTGAGTTTAAAGTCGTGTACATTTGTAATAGATTAAAATAGTATTAAAGGTATTTTGCATAGCGTTTTATTATAATTTTAAGATCCTGTAAATAGTCAGGGTGGTCTTGATAGAATCCCGTAAACACGGTACGATGGTAATGCAATCGTTATTATTATGTTTACAGTATGTAATCATTATTGTTTATGCGCCCGTAGATTTGATCAGATTGTAGGTGATAGTAGAAGTAGATCGTAGACTGTGTTGGGTTTTCTTTTTACCCGACTGCGTCAGAAGGAGGAGAATTCAAGATCTAAATCGTGAAGCTGCAAGTCTCATTTGAAAAGGAAATATAGGTGGTACCTATATTAGGATGTTCGGTTCGGTTCGATTGAATTCAATTCAGTTGGTACTTGGTAGACTGTCTATTCAGTCAATCACTTTAAGGTTTACGCTACGTTTTGACATCCTAATTTCAAATATCTCAGTCCCAGGGGCCAATTATGTACCTCTAAGAGAAATTGTCGCTGTCACGTCAGCCTAGATAGTCCTTAAACGGATTACGTCGACCCATTACCTACAGGAAACCTTGTCGGCCGAGCAACGGGCTGGCCGACTAAACAAGTGTCACGCCATACAAATACACATGGGCCTTTGACTGCTTTTTTAACGTGTTTAGAGACTATTGATGCATTATAATGGTCGGCTGAGAGGTGTTAACTATGACTGGTATAGTAGTACAGTACACATACAGCACTTCACTAGGAAATATGATTCGGACCTCTCGGGGACATATTATTGATGTAAATGGCTGTGGAATACAAAGGACAGACAAAGTTCTATCGACTATTCAATATTTTTTAAATATCTTTATGTATAATTATGTTACAGTACAGGTTAAGGTTGCATAAATTAATTAAATGCGACGAGTGTGTTATATGAGACGATAAGTACCTATGTAAAATTGTAAAACATGCAGAAATTTGTCGTTAAGTAAATAAACTTTCCCGGTAAATTTTGATTTCAAACGTGACATTTTAAATAAAATAAGGTACTTAAATATATTTTTAATTTGTTATTTGACGATGTCGTTAATTCTTACGATAACTAAAAGTTAACTTTGATTTATGACATATTTTATGCCTATTTATATGCAAAGCCTTTTAATGTATGTAGGTATTTGGATCATTATATAAACACGGATGAAGAAATAAACATAAATATAGTCATCTATTTGACAGTTTATGTCCTTGGCGCTATTTTAAGGGGAAATTAAATCTAACTGCAACCGGAAGTGAAAACTGTAATTTTATTTTAACGATGTCTGTGATCACTATGATCACAAGATCGATCAGAAGCAAGTCGTGTCTAGATAATAAAATGACTAGGTACCGAATAATTATTAACTGCCTAAGGGGTTGTGCACAGATCACGCGAGGTGTTTTCGGCTACTTTTGACCCCCCCTCCCCCTTGGTGATATTTGGTGAGGTTTTTGGCTACCCCCCTCCCCCCACACAACCTCATGTGTATTTTTTTGAATTTTTCATTCGTCCTAATTTTAAGATAACTAGTATTGTATATAGAAAATTTTGTTTATTTTTCTATTTTCGTTAAATAGACTCGCTATTTTGAAATGCAGAGTGAAGATTTAATGTTTAATGAAACCGAGAAAAAGTATCTACTCATGTGGTATGTTTTTTTTATTAGTTTCGTTCACTGTAGAAAAATACACGTGAGGTTTCCTTATATTATACCCCCCTCCCCCCACGTGATCTATCGTGATTTTTTCGTGACGCCCCTCCCCCTGTCGAACCTCGCGTGATTTGTGCACAAGCCCTAATTGAAATACTTTAACCACTCTTACTTCATCCTTTTAGGTACATGCCTACGTAATATATTTACATGGCGACTTTTAAAAACAGGAGCTTCTTGGTTTTACAGTTTCTTATTACTTGGTCTGACCAGCCTCTGGCATAACGTTCACGGGACCCAAGTAACTTTTTACGTGCCATTTTGAGATATCGCTGGCCCAATATTACAGGGTTCTCTGTTTGACTTTTATCGAGCTGAAATTTGAACATTGTCATAGTGACAATTTAATGCCTAGTCTATACTCTGTATCTTTAGGTACCTATTTAAATAAAAGTAAACAAACAATTTGTAAATTTTCGGGTACTTTCAACATTTATTGGTTAACCAACCAAATACATAACCGCTTGGATCTGTCATTGAACGACCTGACTTTAACTTACATTATTTGATCATGTAATGTTTTCATCTACCCTCAACTGGCTTAAGGAGTTATTTGAGGGTAAATTTTGTTTACTTTTATTTAAATACCTAAAAATACAAAGCATAGGTACTTACTTCCTAGTCATAACTGCCTATACTTGTTTAATTAAGTTGGTTAGGTTAAATCATACGGTTAAATAGGTCAATAAAAACAAAATATTTCAGGAATTTCCGTCTTCTTGCCATCTTAGTGGGTCGTTTTATGTTCTCAGTTGGTAAATTCCTGACAGTGGATGTGGAACTTAATAACCATAATATTTTCTTTAGCTGTTAGTGATGTAGTTCTACATTCCACTGTGATTCATTCTCGGTGACGCATAACTATATATGTGTAGGACAAGAACTTATTGCAACAAAAAGTTGTAAGAGGTATTTTTTGATAGTGGAACTAGTAGCTTGCCGTGGAAATTATACAAGATATTATTTATTTTGATATAGATTTTCTTAATAAAACAATATCGCGTGCCATTTATGCATCAGAATCGAAGCTGTAGCAATTTGAAAGCTAAGGGCATCCGTTATGCACGTTATGGTAAACAAGTCCGCAATGCAGCTCTAACAATATAAATGCCTATGAAATACCAAACAAAATTCCGTATTAATCCGTTTACTGTAGGTACTTATGTGTTTTTTTTTATTGTTATGGTACTTGTTTATTTAAATGAGGATTCCATGGAAATAATTTTAAAAATATCACAGGTTCCGATATAGGTAGGTAGTAGTAGGTACCTACCTACGGTGTCCTGCGTAGTTATTAGGGGTTCTGCATAGTCATTAGGGGTTTAACCCTCAGGTGTGATGTGTGACACATACTGCCTACGTACCTTATGTATTTACCAATGATGTTTTCTCGCGACTGCTTGTCACCTTGCAGCAATTTGCATGTAATAACTAATTTGAAACGTGTTTACATTATAAAAGGTGCCTTAGAAACACCTCTGCATGTTAATTTTATCTGAGATTTTAATTATTTTTCATTAGCGCTTGCCTTACGATTATGCCACGCGGATTTCCCGTCGTATTTCAAGGAATCAATGTCCTGGCCTGACTAATGAATGATTTTACCTACCACACTAGGAGCATGAATATTGAATAGGTTCTCATTTTAACAGCAAAAAAATGTGCATAGTTAATAAAATACGTATAGGTACCTACCTTAAGTACCTATTGCTTCAATTTTTTTGTTAGTAGGTATGCCTACTAGATAAGATAAAGATTATCTTAGAATGCACTTGGCTGTTGAACGTCAGAATTCATATTCAACGATGTACCTATCTACTTATAACATTTGACATTTCAATACTTTCCTAGATCTAGCTAGGTTTACAAGGTTGGTACATTGGTATATTCTGGGCACTAATGTTATTGGGGCTAGGTACCCCAATAACATAAAGTATGTTATACTTTGCTTTTCTTAAACTAAATGCCTATTAAGGAAAAAAGAAGAAAGTTTCCTGGCACTAGTTACTGCTTACTGGATATCCACTAAGCCACAGGAAAACCCATCTTTTTAGAACTTTGTCGCTGTAACATAGTCCTTCCTAAATAAGTTAGTTACCTTTTAACACATGTCCATCCATATCAAAAAACTCATTATGACAAAAAATTTAAATATATGTACTTATATTGTGTAGGTAATGTCAAAAAGTACCAAAAAGATTTAATTAGGTAGGTAGAATGTGCTACCTACCTACTTTAGTTCATTGGCTCATCAATGTTAAATCATGAAATTATTTATTTTACTTACTTTACTCTGGTATTATTATTAATTATAAATATAGATGGGCCAATAAACACTCATTTACCTACGTTATTTAAGTTAGGTAGAATTTAATTAGCAGGTTATAATTATTTGGGTCAATCATGATAGAAATATGTATTAACTTACTTACCCTCAACTTTTCAGGCAAAATCAAATCCAAATTATTTGCAACCGGCATGAAAGTACAAGCATTACATAAACAATAATCCACAAATTTCTCTTTGAAAATAATAAAACTTTGTTTCACACTGTTTTGCAGTTCTATTGCACTTGCGCAGGAACAACTTTTTCACATCTCATTGTAAAAGCGTGCGTAATCTGAGTATCGCACCGCACGACTCAACACCGGCGAATACGTTCGTCGAATACAAAACAATAATGTACCACGCCGGTGACCATATTCACGTAAATAATAGACAGTAACGCCATCTATTAAAAATTATTCATATATATTATTCTACGCCATCTAATGACAAATATAGTAAAAGTTTTTGTAAGTTCTGCTATTCAACAATAGATGGCGCTATAATGTGGTGTTGCCAGAATAGAAATATAGTGGTATGTTGTTACGTTACTTTCCGAAATATATTCAGAACATTTTTGAAGTATGTTATTTTATTTTTAACATAGTATTTACTTTTTTTTTATTATTTTTTGTGTTGTTTAGTTTTTGCAAAAAATATATATTATTGATACGAATACCGATTATAATTTTACTTGATTACGATTGGGGTGGCACTTGGTACAACACTAGCTAGTTCTTTCTCTGTCAAAATGGCTGCCGCGCAAGAGGTGCGTGTGTTTTTCCGTTAAAATAATTTGTGAAAAAGCAGTTGTATTGTGTTATTTTATTAGTTAATTAGAAGCAATGACTAATTTATTTACCGTGATTTCAGGCAAGACGCGAACCAATTCAGGCCGTTCAGGTCTTTGGCCGCAAGGTAAGTGTTGTTCCAATCCCGTCCACGTGTTGATGCCGATTTTCTTAGTTTTTAAAGTATTAAATGCTCGAAATCTTACTTTTATATCAATTTTGTCTGATTTTTAAATAGCTCATATATTTTTATGAAACAAATATGAAATATCTGCCAATTGAATCCTTTCTCGCCTTTAACTGTCATAACCTATAAATCGTATGACAGTATTTTATCAGAAAGGAGAATAAAAGATTGCGTTGTACCAGCCATCTCAGAAATCATTTCTGTGTTGGTCTAAACGGAAACAACATTGTCGCAAGATTTTTATATTACTTACTACAAATTACCACCAAGCGTCAAACGCTAAAACTAACCTCTTGCTGACATTTCATGTAGCTGGGGTTATTTGAACACTTATTTTAACTGAGTCCTACTATTTCTAGATGATACATAGCCGTAACAGAGACAGTCGTCAGACTTGCTAGTACAATAATTATTTTCTACTTAAATCATGTAACATTTTTTTAATCATTTTCAGAAAACTGCGACCGCAGTAGCATACTGCAAGCGCGGACACGGTGTGCTCCGTGTCAATGGCCGCCCGCTGGACCTGGTGGAGCCCCGTCTGCTGCAGTACAAACTGCAGGAGCCCATCCTATTGCTCGGCAAGGTGAGCTACATAAATCATAGCTAAAGGTAGCTGGCCTATTATACATTTGTAACGAGATCAAGCAAGACCATTGAATTTTTAACAGTTTTTGTGACTACCCACCTACATTTAAGTGGTCAGTTATAACTTCCACAAAATTCCTTCTGAATATATTTGTTTTAAATGCATGTAATACATACTTATATTTTTGTATACATTTAATTATAGTTTCTGTTCCTAGTCCTTATTGCACTTTTCTATTTATATATTGCATTGTAACCCAAGTTAATGTTAGCCACCCTTTAAATATTTGCAATAAATATCTGGTAACCAACAGTAGGGCAGGTTACTCTTTAATTTCTTGTGTAGTCTCTGCTTACAACTTTTATCTTTGTGTATGTTTATTTCACATTTCAATAAATACTACAGTAGGACCTTGCTAATCCCGACAGGCAAACAACTGTGTGTCATTAGATTACAGGGGTTTCTGGATTATCGTCTGCAATTTTTTATGTTCAGTTATCTCTTATTTTTTGCACTTCATTTCAAAGGCACTCTTAATTGGGTAAGAGATTTCAATATTTTGTGACTATTGAAGGCAGTGTCTAAAGACCGTCCGGATTAGCAAGGCAGTAGTGTAGTAGTGGCATCTAACAGTATGATTTTTCTCTACATGTCAGTACTTTTCTTTATTTTTCTTAGATTAGATTTTGCTGTAGATTTATTATATTTGATGTCTTTGTGCATGTGCGTTTGTATCCCGCCACCATCAATATCAATACTTTCAATTTTTAATTATGAATTTGTGATGAATGCTTAACAGCATGCATGTGTAAAAAAAGTATGTAATGCCAAAAAAACATTGACAGAAAGTTGAATTTTATGTGACTTGACCTGTCAGTAAGCATCAAGTAACTTATACCTTAAATATCGGAAGGTGTAAGTTATCTGATACAATTTAGTTTTGTGTTTCAAATTTACTTGGTTGTGACAAAAAAAAATAGCAGTAATAAAATAAGACGCAATTCATAGTCTGTGTTCAGCAACGTTTTGTTAGTTAGTACCTTCTTAATGTGAACAACCATCTGGTCCACTTGCGTGGAATGATGAATATGTAAAGAACTATCCTATGTCATTCGCCGAGCTCCAAACTATCTCCAATTCTAATTTCATCTAAACTAAATAGATTTAGTTGTTTATGCGTTAAGAGGTAACATACAGTCAGCAGCAAAAGTTGCTAAGCGGACGAGGTGTTCAAAATTACCTTGACACATTCTCTTAACAATAAAGTCGTGTCAAGATCATTTTGAACACCTGGCCTGCTTACCAATTTCTGATGCTGACTGTACAGACAGAATTACTGTCGCATTTATAATGTTAGTACCGATAATAATCTGATATAATGATGATCAAACTTATTCCGAACCTGATTGTCTTTGGATGTGAAGTAAACATACATATCTGATTCTTCTGAGACTAAAATCTTCAAACACTTATTTCGTTACAGTTAAATTATAAAGAATGGTATTAATTTCAGGAAAAGTTCTCTGGTGTGGACATCAGAGTGACGGTGAAGGGTGGAGGTCACGTGGCCCAGGTGTACGCCATCAGACAAGCCATCTCCAAGGCACTCATCGCTTTCTACCAAAAGTGTAAGTTCTCAATGTAGAAAATATTACAACAACAACAATACACAACAACAACAATACAACAATTACAAACATCAATACAACAACAAACAACAACAATTTAGTACTTAAGAGCTTATACAGATATAATGGAGTTACATTACATTTAACAACACAATGTATCATTCATTCATAAACAGCCCAGGGCAAAGAAGATAGAGTTAGACTAAGAAAAGTCTGCAGCGATTTTGATAGCCCACACAGTGCTAATGTTATTTTAAACGTCAAACTTCTATGAAATTATGACGTATAAATAACACTTGCACTGCATGGGCTATCAAAATCGATGCAGATTTTTCTTGGTCAAACTCTAACATAACTAAAATATTTTCAAAACAATATCTTATTATCTATGTCTGTGATCCTGCCAGTTAAAATTGATGAAAAAAGTTGAGTGATAAATTCATTGCATGACTAATTTAAGAATAAACCAATGCAAAAATTGATGTGGCATAATCATAATGGCATTCAATTTGCTACATTAACCCTTTGATCGTCATAGATGTCAACTAACGCGCTAAAGCCCAATATCAACCTTCGTGCATTCTGACATTTCCGACATTTGCTAAAATGATATATTATGGTTGAATAACATTTAGTTTAAGCACCCTTTCTTTCCAAAGCTGGCTCGCCCCATGCTTGTCAGTCATTTCAGGGAAAGGAGATAATTGTGACATTTACCAAGCGACATGAGCCCTCTATGCTATGCCAGTTTGAAATGTGCACTACAGTTTTAATATTATACCATTGTATCATTAATATAATGAACATTAATACCTTGGTAACCCAGTTACTTACTACAAAATGTATATACTAGTTTAACTGTTAAAACTGCTGTGGTAAATTGCTTCTCTTCACTGATAGAAAGTTTTAAATTGTAGCTGTAAAAGATATAAGATGAATAAAGTCTAAGAAAAGATGCCACCGTCAATAAAGAAACATGTATGCTCGAAAAGATGACGTCATACCTTTGGCCTATACTCGTGTAGATGGCGACACCGTTTGATTTTAAAGTTTTAATCCTGCGTCGAAAGATGGCAGTAAATTTACTGTGACTACAAAATTTACTTTGACAATACGCCTCTATACGAAATTAGCCTAACCAAGTGGTATTTTTTAGTCAGTTACTACTCTATAATTATTGGATCCCCAATCTCATTCACTGACAATTTACCAGCTCTAATATTACCTTTTTGTTTACAGATGTAGATGAAGCTTCCAAGAAGGAAATCAAGGACATCCTCGTCCAATACGACAGGAGCCTGCTGGTGGCCGACCCGCGCCGCTGCGAGCCCAAGAAGTTCGGTGGTCCGGGCGCCCGTGCCAGATACCAGAAATCCTACCGTTAAGACATCCCTATTGCACGTTCAGTGGTGTTGCATTGGTTTGTGGATCAGTGGGATAGCATTGGGTGTTAATAAAAAGATAAAAATCTATTAAATTTTCATTGATCCTTTGACCGCCTAAGCCCCACTTGCAACATCCCACTAACCCGGCGTTAACCGGTTAAACCGTTAACCCAGTGTCAAATTATACTGGTAACCATGTTAACTGCAGGTTTAACCGGTTAACCCGGGTTAGTGGGATGGTGCAAGTAGCCCTAAGTCTTCAACTGACGCGCGCGCAGCTACTGCCCAATATCAAATCTTTCCCACAAGGTTCACGATGACGCGCCGCACACGATAGGCGTGGCGTTAGGCGGTAGGCCCTCTGTTAACAAACCTCCTTGAAGCACCAATGTCATATTTTTTTATTCGTAACAAATTATCTGTGGAATGAAAACTTGCCAAAAAACGAAGGCTTTCGTTTTTTACGGTTTACGATAAGTGCTAGTGCTGCACTCTGGCGGCAGAACATTGTAGTAAAATACCATATTTTAAGAAGACGCGTCTTGTGTGCCAGTTTGAACCTTAAATCTAAGTGCTAAGATTGAAATTATACTGATGAGTGGTTATAAACCGTTCTATGGCTGAAAATGGATTTACCCGCTAGGACAGGATATACTATGATTGATCGGGGCTAAGAAATAGCAGTGCACAGTCACTTCGCGCCCTACCTTTAAGGACTAAGTATTACTTATTCTGTGCCGCAGGCAGACGACGTCATGGCGTCATATCGCTATGTTCTAATTTCGAACCCGACTGCAGAGACCACTGACGCGCACGGTTACCTACAGTTAAGGCCCTACCAAAGCCGCGAATAGCGTTTCGTAAGCCACACCCGCTAGCTTCGTCCCCCCCGCTAGCACGCACACATGGAAGCGCTTCGCGGTGCACTTGAACTCCATCTAACTTCAAAACAGTTAACTACCATAATGCGTAACGCGGTCCGCCAGGAACTTAAATTCGGACAGAAAATAAATAGATGGCGTTGTTACTAATGGCAAATAATAAAATAATTACATATATTGTTGTAATAAACTTAAGACTACGTAGCCAGTTTTTATTGTTGATTTTTGGAAGATGCTAACAGCATAGTTAATTGTAAGTATTATAAGAGTATTGATAATAAGAAAATAACACAAGAAAAGAGAGAAGATTATTTTTGGTAAAATATTAAAATATGATAAAAATAGATTTACTTGGGATTTACGGTCACTAAATGCAAATTACAACCTTATTGATATGGAATTACATTTTATTCATGTACCTAGTATAAATATATCGTATCTCCATATGTGTGTTCTACCGCTTGTACAATGATGGGCTGTGCTTTGAAAAATTGTTTGACATGATGCCAACGGCCGCTTTCTATCACCGTACCGCTCGCCGTCGGTAGGGTGTTCATCCTCACATTATCGCGCAGTGTGAGGCCCCACCCGCGGACGCTCCCTGCCGAGGTTTTCTCCTGGAGCTCCATCAGTTTGGGTGTGGGGTTCTTCAAGAAAGGTATGTCGGTAACGCGATTGCTACAACCCTGGGGTTGCGGGCGTCCATAGGCTACGGCGAAAGCTTACCATCAGGAGGTCCGTATGCTTATTTGCCACCATCTCATTATTATTATTATTATTATAAACAATATTTTAGACTTCTAAGTACATAGGTATATACACCTATATATAGTTGTATAAATACTTTGGTCTATGAGACGATATCCTTCTATTCGCGCCTACATTTTTCAAAGGATCACGCCGAATTTAGCCTACCATTCGATAAGCATATATATGTCGTAGGCGACGCAATTTTCACTGATGCCTAATATCACACAGCCACCAATACATTACAACAACTGTCGAAATTTCCTAACCCGTTGTAATTGTTCAAAGAGTATATATTTTGACTTAGCTAAGCAAACACGCACACATGCGTAACGTATAGGCCTGTAAAGATATCACCACCTGTAGTAGACCTCCGATTCCGTTACTACTCAATGGAGCTACGACTCATCGTTTATTGGATATGTAAATTTTACGTAATCCGGAGCGCTGCGCGATTTGACATAGGTCTTACCTCTTTGAGGCCCGACGGCCATCTAACATTCAGTGTTGCCAGGGCTCTGGAGTCATAAGTTACGTTTCGTTTCCCTAAAAGTCACGTTTTTGCTGCTCAAGTCACATTTTTATATTATTGTATTGTATGGGTACGTAAATCGATTTTGTTAGAAGAAATTCAGAAAATAATATATTTCACAAAAAATCTACTAACCTTATATGATTTTTCCTCAAAAGGAAAAAACGGAACCATTATATGATCACTCGTGCGTCTGTCTGTCTGTCTGTCCGTCTGTCACAGCCTATTTTCACGGAAACTACTGGACCAACTAAGTTGAAATTTGGTACACATATGTAAATTAGTGACCCAAAGACGGACATGTAAGTCATGTTACGTAAACAAATGAATTTTAAGCTTGGGGGCTACTTTTGGGGGGTCAATGAGAAAGTTAAAAAATTAAGATTTTCAATAACCCAAGCAAATTAGAAAAATCTGCGGAAATAATTCGTGTAGTTTTCAAAATTGGTACAGGTATACCTTGTGGTGTCCAAATAAACATACTAAAAGTCCTCGAGGGTAGGGGGTGTGCTGAGGGTGCAGGGAGGATTGAAGGTACCTTTTTTCATATCTCGAAAATATATGTAGGTACAAATAGCATTATAATTACTTCGGACAAAAGTTTTATCATAAAATTTCTTGGTTGTTTATTTTTACTCTACGATCAATACTTTAGGAGCTTCAGGCTTTTAAAGTTAAATTAGAGATAAAAAATAGACGATTTAAGAAAACGTCGTTTTTTTGTAATTGTTCATCATAAATAAAAAATTCAGTTTGGAGTAAGCAAGCCAAGTGACCTGCTGATAAAATATTAAAAAAAAACCGGCCAAGAGCATGTAGCGCCATGCTCAGTGTAGGGTTCCGTAGTTATCCGTCTGTCAAAATAGACTATTCGCAATAACTCAAAAACAGCTATACCGATTAGGTTCGCTATATTTTTCCTTGAAAGTCTTTACTAAGCTATGTTTTTATGATTTTTTCATATTTTTTGGACCCATGGTTCAAAAGTTAGGGGAACTAAAGGGGAAAACACAACTTTTTTTCTTTCAGATCGATTATTTCCGAAAATATTAAGTTGATCAAAAAATGGTTCTTGAAGACCCGTATTCGTTTTAAAAGACCTATCTAACGACATCCCACACTATAGGGTGGAAGCGATAAAAAATCATCCCCGCTTTAATGTAGCCACCATAAAAGAATATTTTTTCTAGTTTATATTATTAAATTTGGCATGAATATATAAATTTGTTACACTTACAAAGTCGTAAAATATAAACTAGAAAAAATATTTTTTTAGGGTGACTCCCCTACATTAAGTGGGGATGTTTTTTCTTTTGCTTTAACCCTATAGTGTAGGGTGTCTTGGATAGGTCTTTTAAAATAAATAAGGGTCTTTAAGGACCATTTTTGATCAACTTAATATTTTCGGAAATAATCGATCTGAAAAAAAAAAGTTGTGTTTTCCACTTTAGTTCCCCTAGCATTTTAACCATGGGTCCAAAAAATATTAAAAAAATCGTGAAAGTAAAACTTAGTAAAGACTTTCAAGGAAAAATATAGCGAACCTAATCGGTTTAGCAGTTTTTGAGTTTTTCCAAATAGTCTATTTTAACGGAAGGCGGGTAACTACGGAACCCTAGACTGAGCATTTCCCGACATGCTCTTGGCCGGTTTTTTTTATATTATATCAGCAGGTCGCTTAGCTTGCTTATCCTAAACTATTTATTATTTATTTATGATGAACAATTACGAAAAAACGACGTTTTCTTAAACCGTCTATTTTTTATCTCTTATTTAACTTTAACAGCCTGTATGTTATGTTCATTTTTACTCTGCGATCAATACTTATAGGTATAAGTATTGATCGCAAAGTAAAAATGAACATAACCAAATTTGTAGAAAATTTTGTGATAAAACTTTTGTCCGAAGTAATTATAATGCTATTCGTACAGATATTCGAGATATGGGGTTAAAGAAAAGAATCATACACTAAAAAAATAACTACGAGTACTACTATCAAACTAAATGACACCGTCATGTCAAGGTAACAAGTCTCATCTTGCCACGACTATTATAATAAACATGATGGTGGATGTAAGGCCCCATTCGCAAGGGAGCTTTTTCAACGCGCGTTAAAAAAGCGTTTGAATGACACAAATGGATAACCATGTATGTATTCACACGACAGCGGTGGCGTTTTTTATCAAGCGTTGTTGGATTTTCGACTTTAAGCCTTGGTCGTTAAATCGAATTAAGAGCGCAGACAGATTCAAGCGCTTTTTTAACGCGCGTTGAAAAAGCTGCCGTGCGAATGGGGGCTAATGTCAAGGTGTCAGAGGGGCTACCGCGAAAACCGAAATTCGTAAATTGCGGGGATCTTACTCTTTTACTCCAATGAAGGCGTAATTAGAGTGACAGAGAAAAATGCCCGCAATTGACGATTTTCGGTATTGGCGGTAGCCCTACAGTGCAAGCGTCAACTTGGGTGCGTTCACCGCGTTCCTAAATAATACAAATTGCAGAACTAAACTTGTCCAAAATTCGACTAGCTTAAAAAGTCACAAAAATTGCCTCAAGATCGTAAGTCACGCACATGTCACACGAGAAGGCGAAAAGTCACGAAAAATGTGACTTTTGTGACCATCTGGCAACACTGCTAACATTACTGGCATAAAGGATGCACTTATGACTTTGACGCATGACAAAATGAGAAGCCGAATTGCGTAAAATGGGCGTTTTCAGTTGAATTCATAAAATCAAAAACGATGATAAATCCGTCGGTATAATGATAATAAGTAAATATTCTTTGCTATGACAATTAAGACGAGATGAAAACCTTTACTTTAAAGTGGATTATGCTGGATATGGATGTGTTTTCTAGTTGCACTGAGGTACTTAAGGAAAATGAAGAGGTAACTTTGGATTTATTTTCTATCGAGAAAATTTTAAGCATTCGTGTTTCGACTAGCATGAAATCTCTTATCATATAGTCAAAAAACATATATCCGAAAATCACATCTGTTTATTTCCGGGGCTAGCCACTGCCACCTTTCTAAGATCCTGTTATTTTGCGATGCACAGCCTTAAATATTAACCTTCATACAATCCAATAAAGTTTACAATGGCGCGTTATGTATGTGGCGTGACGTTTAACCTGTCCTGTCCCACGAGCATTGACTTAAATGAAAGTTGCTTTAATAATGTATGTATTGGCCTATCCTTTTTGACCCATATTTGAGCCCGTGGGAGAGGACAGGTTAAAAGTGGTCGTCACCACGGCCTTAGGGATGAACTACCTACCTAGGTTTGAACGCTTCAGGCACGTACTCCATCTGAAAATGGTCTAACTCTAAAAGAAAAGGACATTAATAATACCAGCTTTCCTTCTTATCATAAATTTATTTCATTCAAGTGTCTTTGTATTTATGAAATTAAATGCAATTAATTAATTGTTTTATATGAACCTAAAATTTAAGTCTTAAAATATTAAAACACGGTTTATGAAATTATTAGATACATACCAACTAAAATATGTATGGAAAGAGAACTATCCGGAAAACAAATACAATTTAGGACCTTATTTGGAATACCATACAGGAATTAACCCTTTTAAGCACTGGACCACAGATTGTATATTTTGTATAATAGTTAGACACACGGCAACTTTGCACGCGCAATTAATTGAAACATTTTAAAAATATGTAAGTTAATTTTCCTACTTAGTTACCACGTTGTTTTTAGAATTAGAATTCATAAAAAGGCTCAGTGGAATTTCTGCATAAGATAAATTTTGTGAATAATTCATTACTTGTGGTAACAAAGTAGGAATAGGAACTGTACCTATGTATAGATGGTCAAGCAAATCTTGTCAGTAGAAAAAGGCGCGTAATTCAAATTTTCTATGGGACGATATCCTTTCGCGCCTACATTTTTCAAATTTGCCGCCTTTTTCTACTGACAAGATCTGCTTGACCCAGTAGCTGGTCAAGCAAATCTTGTCAGTAAAAAAAGGCGCGAAATTCAAATTTTCTATGGGACGATATGCCTTCGCGCCTACATTATTCAAATTTGCCGCCTTTTTCTACTGACAAGATCTGCTTGACCCAGTATATGTAAAAACTATACTCTTAAGGCGTGTCCAGACGAGGACAAGTTTTTGCCAATCTGATTAAATTGTTCGATCAAATCAGACCGTCCGGACGCAAACGCCAATTTAGCTCGCCGAATTTAACTGCCGATTTATAACCGATATTACCGATAAAATGGGGCGCGGACGCAAGAATACCAATTTGTGACGCTAGAATTCGCATTTAGGGGATTTCTTTAATTTAAAGTGCTCAAATATCACCATACATTTAATATTAGTGAAAGTGGCGTCCGCACCGCCTGATTTGATCGGACAATTTAATCAGATTGGCGAAAAATTGTTCTTGTGACAGGCCTTTATTCTTTTTTATCGAACTTCGTTAGGCATTCAAGTAACAAGAATCTACTAGCACACTGCTCAGATCCATATATTATTGCGCTCTTAATATTAGCAACAAACTTTAAACTAGCGTTAGTCGTTAATGTCTTTCATTCGATCGTAATAATTATAGTTATTTACAATTATTATGATGTGATAATTAATAATAACGTGCAATCCTATATAACCCACAATTTCACGAAAGTAGATGGGTGAATTAAAAGGCTGCTAAGTAGGCATACACCTACTTATAACATTTTCATTTGTGTGGATTCTTACATATAACTCTCAGGGATCCACCTCATCAGCTTCCTTATTCGGTACTTAGGTGACACCTAATATTTAAGTTCACCATTTAGTACCTACTTGGGTGATACCTAAGTATCAAATGAACCCACGGTAAATGCAAAAAAAAAAAAATACCAATTAAGATTTTAAAGATAGGTATTGGTCTTATTTCTTAATTTAAACGTTTCTTATTAATAGCTTCGTGGTTGTAAACAGTTGAGATTTATATTTTATGATTATAATAATTAAATACTGAGAACAAGTAACAGATCTAAATTGAGATTATACAGTAGTTAACATCAACAACTTGTTTTATATAAACCTAGGTACAAAATTTTGGCACCATTTTTATGAAATAATTTGACAACGTGGGTAATATTGATAGGTACATATTTTATTATAATTATTATTTTACTTCAGACTGCTGGCGCATGGAATCAATTTAAGTACCTAATAAATATTTATAGAATAATTATAATATATGGCCCTTCTTTATGGCATAGTTTCTAGCAATAACTATATATAGGTATGTCAATAAAAGCCAGTACAGGTATAAATAGGTATAGATTCATAATATTATTATAAATCACTGACATTGAAGTGTTTAAAAAGAAGGTACTTATACCTATAGTCTGTATCTTTAGGTATTTAAATAAAAGTAAACAAACAATTTCTACATTTTCGGGTAGTTATAACATTTATTGGTTAACCAACCAAATGGAAAACCGCCTGGATCTCTTACTGAACGACCTGACTTTAACCTACATTATTTGATCATGTAATGTTTTCATCTACCCTCAACTGGCTTAAGGAGCCATTTGAGGGTAGATTTTGTTTACTTTTATTTAAATACCTAAAGATACAGAGGATAGGTAGTTAAACGAGATCAATATTCGTGACATGACTAATATTCATCGTTTATCGTTTTCTTACTCATTTTATTGAACTTTACAATTTTACAACGAACGAAATTAAGGAATACGAGTAGCACTCTGCTAAAGCTAAGTAAGTTTGGTGCTTATGAACACGATATGCAATATTTATTGAAATGAATAAATCTAAAGGATTTATTCTGCCGTTCTAAATAATCGTATCCGTACCTAACTAAAAATATTATTTTAATTTTATTCAGAATCAAAAGCGAGTACGATCCTGATAGATAAAAAAAAGTACCTACCCATGATGCGTATACACCGTTTTTTATGTATATTGGGCATGTAAGTGGGTATTTATAAACTAACATAGGTAAGTATACAACGCCCATACAAAAATTTACGAAATGAAATTTGAAAAATTTAGGATCGTAAGAGTCGAGAGTAAAAATACATACTTCCAAGATCTAAAAAAGTGGCGTGTTGTTTTCTTAACCGACCACAATAACACCGCAATAACTATTAACCCCAACGCCGAACCGACAAACGTACTTGTACCCGTCAGATGCCTAGTGCCGGATCCGTGCCATCCCCCTCAAATGCCGGATAGGCTCGCGTACGTGCGCGTACCCGTCAACTGCCGCGATAAAAAAAAAGTGCTATAGTGCAAATGATATAAAACTCTATTTGTAAGTGTTTAGATCTCAAAATTGTAAAAATATAATACAATAAATTTGGTGACTGATAAGGCACAAGGCAGTTGAGACAGTTTGTACAGATCTGGAACTAGGCAGTTGACGGGTACAAAAATTGAAGACCCTCCGGCAGTTGACAGGACTGGTACGGATATGGCACTAGGCGTCCCAAGGGTTAACCTGACTTTCACTGCCAAAGACGGGCCTTATTAACCTTCGTTCATTACGACAATGATGATGATGATGCAGCGCGCATCGCGCGGCACGATAGGCGCGGGGCTTCATAGTTAAACCTTCTCCTTATGCTCAGAGACGTCCTCAAACTTGGCGCCCATCCTCTTAAGCGCTATGACAGCGGAGACGGCCTTGGCCCACCGTTTCTTTATGACGTACCGCTTCAACTTGGACTTGGTGACGTGGAGCTCCGTGCAGAGCGCCGACTGGATGAGCCACGGGTGGCGGAGGGTCGCGGATGCAGGCAGGCGGTCTCTAGAAAGTAAGTGACTGGATACAGAGGTAATAACACGAATTTGGGGATATTTTAGCATTGCTAGTGATGTACCATCGGAAAGTTTCCAGAATTGCGACATTTTCACATTGAAAGATTTTGAAATCTTCTCCTAGCTTTGTATGGGGATCGAAATTTTTCGTTTCCAAAATGAATGTAACCTTAATTTTTGTATAAAAATTTCCTGAAATTTCCAAAACCTTTTACCAACTTTTTTTAATCTTTCCGCAACTTACACACTCGTATCTGACGCGACTTAGATGTTTGAGTTCTCAGTGAGTTACCACTGTTAATTTTAATGGTAACAGTTGAGAAGTTACGTTCCATTTTGTAAGGTTCAGGCGGAGTATGTCACTTTCTTAGGACGTCACATTCTGAGGACGTCACATTCTGAGTTCGTCACTTTCTGAGTACGTCACTTTATGAGAACGCCACTTTCTGAGGACGTCACTTTCTGAGTTCGTCACTTTCTGAGTACGTCACTTTCTGAGTTCGTCACTTTCTGAGTACGTCACTTTCTGAGTTCGTCACTTTCTGAGTACGTCACTTTCTGAGAACGCCACTTTCTGAGTACGTCACTTTCTGAGGACGTCACTTTCTGAGAGCGCCACTTTCTGAGGACGTCACTTTCTGAGTACGTCACGTTTTTAGCATAGGTACGATATCATCATCATCATCATATTTCCAAGCAGATGAAGTCGCGGGTCGAAGCTAGCGCAACATATTATCTACAGTCCGTTAACTCTCAGAATGACCTTCGGATTTTAGAAAGATACATCGGGTATCGGCGGTAACACGCGAAGGTGATACTGTTGTTCTGCTTTCTTACTCACTCGCAAAAAGTTAGGGATACCTATTGTCTCAATGTAAAACAAGCTCTAATTTAATGACGTTATGCTTAATATTTGGTTGATGACTATATTGCTATTTGACTTTTTGTCATAATCTAAATAAAATAGAATCAGAATTTGAAAGCAGAACGTCACACCGTCATTTACTACTTCTCGCTGAATTTATACAGAGTGGTAATAATAACAGGCATATTTTTTTGTAGGTAAGTATATTTTTTATAGTTTGTGTTTTTTTTATTTAATCTCTAGTTTTAATTAAAATTTACTTTAACATAAAAAAATAAATTAAAACAAAAATTTTAAATTTAATTTGTAAATAATTATACAGTAGGTACTTAAAAGTCACATATTTTAATATGAATCTAAATATTTACCTACTAGTTATGGTGGTATTAACTACTCTATACAGGGTGGTACAAACCTCATTGTCCAAAATTTTTAAGTGAAAACTTATTTAGCGGCGCTGTGCACTTTTTGTGATGGGGAAAAAATGTTAAACTCGCGACAGGTCACGTGACCGTAAGATTCGTAAGACGTAAGACGGACACGTGACCTGATCGAAAAACTGTTACAATGTCATTGAGTTTTCACTTCTGCCGGCACTCCCGGAGTGCATCCCGTTGTTTTTTTTTAGATTCTTCACTACGTGGGCTATCAGATTACTAATTTGGGAACTTTCCACCTCGATTCCTTTGACCGGTGACTCTGTCAAATTATGACTATTGTCACTTTTTTTTACCTTTAAAAAAAACTTAGGGATTAGCAGTTTCTAAAATAACCAAAAGTCGTTGAACTCGCATGTTTTTTTTTAATTAGGTAAAATCTAAACTTGACCTGCTTGAACGTAAAACTTTGACTTTTGTCTTTTTTTCCAACTCGCAGCCAAGTGAGGATGCTGATTTTTTTAGCAACTGCGTCGTTTGTAAAGGATTATGTTATAAAAAGAAACATTCAAAAAAGTTCAATAGTTTTTTTAAATAAATTAATTGGTTCGGCCCGGAATTTCTTAACAAAAGTTAAAAGTTCAAAAATTCATAACTCGAAAACTACGACAAACCGGCTAACATACATATTCTATAATTGAATTGAGGAATCTAAAAAAAAATTTGGACGTTGTGGTATAGACCACCCTGTATAGTTTTGAGTGTTGGATTGCAAGTTGCAACTAAATCAGTACGACGCTGTCATTTTCTATTACGCGAATACGTCCGATGTTACCCGAAAAACGAAGTTCATTCTGAGAGTTAACGGACTGTAAGTGGTCAAACAAATTTTTCCATTAAATAAGAACAATAAAAACTACACTCATCCTTTTCTTTTGGGTGCTAGTACTAGTGTAAGACAAAGATAGTATGTTTATCTCGGTCTATGTTTGAAATGAGACAGTCCTTTGACAAACTTTATAACCTTTTTGTAGTTTCGGATTTTAAATAGAAAAAAAATCAGCGATGTCAAATCGGCGACATGATAGATTTTTATTGTCAGGCTAAAAGTACAATGTAATATTAATTTAAAAATTCATCGTGTAACCTATATAGGAAGAAAACAAACAAATAAATTACATTAAATATATGCAGAACATGAGAACTATGAGAGTATGGATCACTCCATACGCAGAAGTGATTGATGGCTGAACATATATTCTGAATATGCCGTTGCCGATATGAAGAAAAAATCCTTTGACGCCTATTCTCCACAGGTGACACGAGAAGAAATATTGTCTGAACCAAAACTGCAAGAGCTGATTTTTATACGCAGATATCCAAAATTTACACTATCATCAGAAAAAAAGACGTGAGTTTATGGAGACATGACAGAAGACGCGGTATGTTGAAGAATATGTTGTCACGAAAGGAGCGGGAGTCCGTTTAAATGTAAATATGTGGGAATAAACTTCTACTGGTGTCAGCGAGCTTGCCATGATACCTTCACCAGCTAATCACAGCGGCGAATGATAAAATCATGGTTCCTACTGTGCGAAACATTTATGTGTATTGAATCGAAGCTGTTGCCGGCCTAACTCCAATCTGTGGCTAAATGTTTTGCTGCTTGTAGTTTCTAAGTATTCTGAATTAAATAATGTTTTATACATAATTAGATTGTTTTTTTATTATTTATTTCTCTATTTTTCACTTTATTGCACGAAACATAGGACGTTTTGCCAAATTGAATTCTCTACCAGTCAGGCGTAAGGCAAACAAAGATTGGTATTGGTATGTAGGATATAAAAGCGACCGTATGACGAACAGCTAATCTGGTTGCTGGCAGTATACATTTTTCGTGCAGGTATATTATACTGTTAAATCGTACCTATGCTAAAAAAACGCGACGTACTCAGAAAGTGACGTCCTCAGAAAGTGGCGTTCTCAGAAAGTGATTCCTCAGAAAGTGACGTACTCAGAAAGTGGCGTTCTCAGAAAGTGACGTACTCAGAAAGTGACGTACTCAGAAAGTGGCGTTCTCAGAAAGTGACGTACTCAGAAAGTGACGAACTCAGAAAGTGACGTCCTCAGAAAGTGGCGTTCTCAGAAAGTGACGTACTCAGAAAGTGACGAACTCAGAATGTGACAAACTCAGAAAGTGACGTCCTCAGAAAGTGGCGTTCTCAGAAAGTGACGTACTCAGAAAGTGACGAACTCAGAATGTGACGTCCTCAGAATGTGACGTCCTAAGAAAGTGACATACTCCGCGTGAACCTTTTGTAACCATACATGGCATTGGATACGTAGGTATAATTTAAATAAAACACATTATTTTAATAAAAAACCTTATTATTTATAACAACAAAATATCGCAAAACAAAAGGTATAATAAAATTATTACAGTATCCTTGTACGTAACTGAGTTTAGTTAAGTAACAAACATAATTCACTATATTAAATATAGGACAGGCGCAATGGCGTAGACGAACTTATTATTATAATATCTATAGGTATGTGTGACTGATTCACTAAGTACAAAATTAAGTACAAATGTTACTGTAAACTGACACAAAAGAACAATTTTTAACCATCAGACTATGATTCTTATTGTCATTGTATAAAACATCTCCTACAGAATTGTTTCAGTCTTGCTCCAGGAGTGAAAGTGAACTGCGATTTGTCGACTAGATCATTACAACATTGTCATTTCATCGTCTCTAAAATTACCTTAAAAATACAATAATTTAATCTCATCTTGTTACTTTGGTAACAGAGTACAGAGTCATGGCACTAGAAGTGAAAATCATTTCGTACTCTTAATATTGTTCGTTATTATTTTTCTTTGCGCTTTGTCTTCTGAGGTCTGTCTTTGGAAGAAGGCGTGGAGGCTTGACATGGAGGACTGTGCCAGTTGATTTGACGGTGATGACCACTCTAAGGATATGGACTGGTGTCTACCGCCATTTGAGGTGCCTCCAGCCGCTCTCTCGCCTTCCACTTCTGACTCGCCCCATTTTTCTAAAAGATGTAGAAGGAGGTCCTTAGTCCTATGGGCATTGTTCTCGTCGCCCCGTCTGTAAGGCACTTGTCTTCCATTCTCTGAACCGTTGACCAGTTTATCTATTTTCTCACGCTTTTTGTCGAACTCATTGAAGAAGCTATTTCGCCTCTCCAATGGCTGGTCGGCTACGTCTCTACTGCTATTAGTGACTTTTTTGGATCGAGCTGACTTCGCCCAGGGCATGTTACTCGTCACCGGCCTCGTCGGTTCCTTTTCAGTCAAAAACGAGGAAGTTATTCTGTGACTAGATTTCGATGTAAAAAGTTTCTTTTCCTTATTGCTAGCGTCTCCATTTGTGATGGATTTTGTGACTGTCGTATTAATTTCCCTTTTAAAACCATTCGTTAACTTCTTTTCCTCCTTTGGGACCGTTTTCGGTTCCGTTATATTCTTGTCTAATTCTTTTACGTTATTGTTATTAGCCAGGTCCGTATTCATAGTCGATAACAAGAAGAGATGATCCGATAACTTCTTGATTTCCTCAGCTAGATTCTTCCTCACAAGGACGTCCTGTCTTTTATGGAGGAAGCAAGAACTGTCGGACGCCCGTCTCTCGACCGGGTTGTATCTGGGTGCTAAGCGACTAGTCTCTCTCATCGGCGGTGGTTCCAAGTCTTCCTCATCGAATACTGCATCGGGCGAGCTCGACAGGGAGCTCCGAGGACTAGGAGAGCATCCGCCGACAGAAGATCGCTCGCAGCTGCCGTCGGCGAGGCAGGTGATTTCGTGCGCGTAGTTATCGAAGACGTAGGGCGAGTTGGGGTGCTCCCCCCACCGCTCGACGAAGATCCTGAGGTTGTCCTTGGCGACGTCGAGCTCGTGCTTGGGCGAGGGCTGCGGCGCGGGGCGCGGCGGCGGCGGCGGGCGGCGCGCCAGCCAGCGGTGCCGCAGGCACTCCGTCGCGCTGGGCCGTAACCTGCGACAAGAACCCTTGTTACTAACCCCAACACCACGAGTGCGTGATAAGGATGGGACGAGAAGAGGCGGTGTAAGGAAACAAAAGGGTACTACGGAATTAAAAAATCAAATAGCAGCAAATAGCCTACTTCGTCAGGCCTGAAGCGACGCGATACATAAATGTATTCGGTCGCTAGCGATTATCTTGTCAGTGGTTAAAACAGATCGCTACCGTGGTCTCAAACTGCACTCATTTGAATGCGTGCGTTTGATTGGACAAAGTCTGCGGCCATACTTTACTTATAAATTTTGTATGAGAGTCTACCATGCAACTAAATAACTACATACATAGAGGAAGGTTAGCACGTGTACAGTTTATATGGTACAGTATTAGAATGACTTGTTAGATTTTGTGTTGGATGCAATAATGTAACAAGGGGTCTTTATCGACAGGCTGGCTTTTATGCAGCGTTTAGTGACGAGCACCGGAATCAAATGGTATAGTATTTATAAGACTGTCGAAGTTTTATGTCCGATTTCATTTACGACTATGAAAGTCCCAGAAAGTTTCTAAGGACATTTTGGGAAATGTGGTGGAAGTTGTTCAGCTTCATGTACTTTACCAGCATACCAATTTTTATAGAAATCTAAGATGTGATCGAAATGTACAAACTTTTTGAGAATTGCTCCCAAATGATTATTGAGTCTTAGGTCGTTCAACTGGCGATTTTTCTCAAGAACAAAACAAAATTAGCCGTATGTTTTCATAACTCCGTGTAAAATTAGCATTGGCAAAATTTCAATTTGTAATAAACGAGAAAACAAAAGCAAAGGTCGTTTTTCCAAACGGCGTTAAATGGGAAATGACATCACAACGGATTTGGCTCAAAAAAATGCCGTTATGTTGTGAAGTCATTTTCGTTTTATTTATGTATTAACACATCATTTTTTATCGCGGTTTTATTCATGCTTTAATCACAATAAGATGCTTCATGCAAGCATCTTTTAACTAGGTTCTCACCACAAACTAAAGTTTACAATTTCCCTCAAAATATGTTTAAACAGAGAATCTACCTGCTCTGCATCTGGCTTCATACACAAGACCACATCGATATTTTGAACTCTAATGGAATTAACGATGGTGTGAGGACCAAGAGAAGACTGCAGCGGATTTGATAGCCCACGCAGTGCAAGTGTTATTTATACGTTATATTTTCATAGCAGTTTGACGTTTAAAATAACACTTGCACTGCGTGGGATATCAAATCCGCTGTAGACTTTTCTTGGTCTGACTCTAACACTTGCACTGCGTGTGCTGTCAAAATCTCTGTAGACTTTTCATGGTTTATATTTAAAACATTGTTTTCACATAAGTAATTAAATTTGTACATTGTAATATTTTGAGGATGATTGTAAATTACAGTGGTAACACACTATCGCACCGAGGTCACGGTGCGGTGCGATAGTGTGTTACGGCTTTAAAAGTAAATCTTAATAAACTTACTCTTTGTCTTTTACGAGCAGTTTCCCGATGAAGTCCTTCGCGTCCTCTGAGATCTCTGTGAACGCTTCGTCGTCGAAGTCGTATTTGGCAACTGTGACGTTCGCCATGGTTTCTATGTCTGTTTCGCCCATGAATGGTGAAAGGCCCGATAAGCTGGAAAATTTAAATAATCCTTAAAATGCTATAAATGCAAATAGCCTATAAACTAGCTTCAGGTAGATACCACGAGATAATATCACGAGTGATTTAATAAGCAGAAGGGCTCGGGACAATAGAGAGAACAGACATTTTGTTCCCACTTTGTGACTCAAATATCAAGACTTTTGCAGTTTGTAACCGAAACGTTTGGATTTATTTTTTTAAATTTAAATTGGCAACACTAGTCAAACGGGACTATTCCCGCTTGACTAGTATCTATGATACTGTATGACCAGGGCTGTAACCGCGAAATTCGCAAATTGCGGATATTTCTCTGTCTCTCTAATTACGCCTTCATTGGAGTAAAAGAGAAAGATCGCCGCAATTTGCGAATTTCGGTTATCGCGGTAAGCCGGTGCTGCCGGTTTAAATTGCAGAACATGGGGGACTACCGCGAACATCGAAATTCGGAAATTGTTTACATCTCCATCTGTCACTCGAATATGCAAGAGCGATAAAAATAGATGGACATAGTCCAAACTTCGTGGTAGACATCCAGTCATTGCATTATTGATGTCTATTTTAGGCAGTTTTAATTTTAACTTGTAGTTCTACTAGCGACCCGCCCCGGCTTCGCACGGGTTACACAAAAACTTAAACAAATTATACACCAAAACCTTCCTCAAGAATCACTCTATTGATAGGTGAAAACCGCATGAAATCCGTTTAGTAGTTTTGAGTTTATCGCGAACATACATATTTAAACACAAACAGACAGACGCGGCGGGGGACTTTGTAAGTCGTAGTGATATACCTGGGCCCAGTTGGTACTTTGTGTACTCCATACCTCCAATAAAAATACTCTTTTGATTGAAACTCCAAGCTCAAACTACCCACGCTCAGTGGCACTGAATGAGATTGAAGATGACTCACAACGGAACATCAATGCGGCATAGCGATGTCGGTCTGGCGTTTATGGCAGAGACCCAGGGGATCGGTTCCAAAACAACTACCGCTTTACAACGCTTTATTGCTAACAAATACCACTCTCAAAATGAACGTTAAAGTACTATACACTGATACAGTTTGGGTACGATTTTATAAAGGCGTAACGAGGCAAGATTGTTGCAATTGTCATATACAGACATTGGTGACAGTCATATGACTCATATGAAAAAGCAGTTAGAGTCTGTGCGGAAAAAGTAGTCGTGGAATGTATGGGAACCAATATCCGAACCCCGAATACCGAGTTCTCTTTCCGAACAGACTCGAACTTTCTGTATAATATTTAAAAATCATACAGCATGCATAAAATAAACACACTGCAGCAGCGTGACTATCTGCGCATAAATAATTAAAAATACAAAATTGCTGTTTTAATTTTTATGCACGTGTTTTCTTTTATTTGTGTACTGTTTCAAGGTCATATTCATTACCAAAGGGACAAAACATTTCTTTTCGGGTATTTTGGCCACCTGATTTGCCATCCGCCAAATACGTATATATTTGACTTTGACCGTTTGTCATTAGTACTAATTACATGTCTTTATTTATTAATTTACAAATATCAACATCCAACTGGGCCCAGCTGGCCCATGGTTGGCCCAGCTAAATATCAACAAGTACGCCATTTCCAAGGTTTGTCTACGAAATAGTCTAACTCTGTCAGGTATGTCAGAAATAATGGAGGAACAGGTAAAGAAAAAAAAAATCTGGATGACAGATACGAAACACGAAAAGTTACGTGACTCTTTCCATACATTATTAAGTTTCGACACAGAATAAATAATAGTACTAGGTACAGAAGACACTAACAAAACGCGTCTGTTACGATCAGCACAGATATGGCCGCTAGGTGGCGACAGCGCCACGGGCGGCTTATGGCTTTCCCCAAAATTGCTGTGGAACGGATGTACTTTTAGCTACCTGTAGCAAAGCGACGTAATCGCGGAGTGAGCGACGCCTGGTTTCGATAAGCGTTTTCTATCAACGATTGTCATTTGGCTAGGGTTCCCGAAGAGATGTCTCAAGGCAGAATACTCACAGCACATAACATATGACGCCAACGGACCACATGTCCGTGCCGTATCCGATCTGGTCGAAGTTGACGACCTCCGGGGCCACGAACTCAGGCGTCCCGAACAGAACTTGCAGCTTCTTCTCGGGGTCGAAGAACCTCGCGAGGCCGAAGTCGATGATCTTGATGCGGTTGCCCGTTTTGGTCAGGCAGAGAATGTTCTCGGGCTGTAAGAAATATTGGATTTTATCTTTTATTGCAGGGTTAGGTTAACGTATATCTTGTTTGATAACAATGATAACAAAACTTCCGTGAGACACAGACATATTAAATATATTAAAAACGGGTCACTCACGTATTTTAAGTCGAAAAACGCTCGACATGTTTCACTCCGTACCCGTTCGCCCGTGAGTGACCCGTTCTTAATATATTTAATGTACCTATATATGTTGTAAGATTGAGGCGTTATGGTACTTATCTTTACCCAAGTCCAACACTTTTGCAGTACTTTAACTCTATCATAATTATCCGCGATGGTTCGTATTCGCAAAAATCGCCTCTGCATTCGAATTTATTATGTTGGTAGTTGGATAACAAATGAATTACTCGTTTCAAGCTATTTGCGACTGTAATGATGGCTCAAACCCAAAATTATTGAATACCGAATCATAGTTTCAAGTTCAACGTCATAACGACTAAAATTAAACGACATTTTTTATTTTCGCTGAGAGTGCCTTAGAGTCATCAGAAATAACGCGGTACGCCGAATAAACAATTATGGCGGACAGACAATCATAAACCTCCCGCGCTTTAGATTTCCGCCATTTTGATTTAAGACTTTGGACTTGGGCCATGCAATCAGAGTGCCACATTGTTGAGAGCGGACGGGTTAGGAATAATTAATACATAACATAGGTGGCACAATGGCAGGCTTGTTATAGTGCCATATGTGAGTTGTGAGCGCATGCGTCTTAAAGAGCGTGTGACACTTAAGTTCTAGCCAAGAATTATTGCGATCGGAATGTAATTCATCTTTCAATAAATGAAAATGGTTACGCAATTGATTACTTATTTCTGATAATTTTAGGTGCAATGAGGTACAACATTCTGTATGTTGAAATTATATACCGCTGGCCCAATATTACAGGGTTCTATGTTACATTTTCAAGATAGTTGAAATTCGACTTAATATATGTCACTATGACAATGATCAAATTTCAGTTCGATAAAAGTGAAACATAAGAACCCTGTAATATTGGGCCAGCGATATATCACTTGAAATTGGCTGAACGACTAAAGGATGACTAGACCGGGCCGTGCCTGGGCCGAAGTGTCCGACATGTCATTTTCTATGACGACTGATCGGTGATCACGTGGTAGTTTCCATAGAAAACGAAGCGCCGGAAGCTCCGGCCCGGCCCCGGCCCGGTCTAGCGTGAGTCATCCTTAAGTTATAAGGACGTTTGTTTACATTCTTTTAAAATCCATATGGCATACAATATGGTCTGGCAAACCAATTTGTTAGTAGAAAAAGTGTGAAATTAAAAATTTCCGTGTCGATCTATCGGGTCAGCAATTATCAAATGTTCCGCCTTTTTAGGGTTCCGTACCCAAAGGGTAAAAACGGGACCCTATTACTAAGACTCCGCTGTCCGTCCGTCCGTCCGTCTGTCGCCAGTAGGGCTTGCAAATATTCGAAACTTTCAGGTATTCGAATATTCGACTTTTTCTGACGACATATTCGAATATTCGAATAATTATTCGAATATTATAAAAAATAAGAAAAAGAACGAAAAATCGGTTTATTATCGTTTTATTCAAAAGCTTATTTCACATATTGCTAAAACTAATGATATTTTGCAGAAATCCACTTAATTGACTAGATTTTATCATCCTACTATGAGATGTCCACATTTATAAAAACAAGTAAAACGCCAAAATAAGACGTATTCAATATTTCTAGATAAAACTTTTATTATAAATGCGCCGTTGAGTGAAATAATATAACTTTAATCATCTAACCAAACCTAGGTATGTAAGATATTTTTTTTAGTAGGTAATTATTTTCTGATTTAAATTAACTTGTAGTCACTCAGAGGCCTTAATTAATGGTCGGCTTAATTATATAATATTGGAATATTTAAGGGAAAAAGTTAGTTGACTACTGGATTATTCGTCAGCTAAAGGTGCATAGTTAGATTACCTAGTTGGGCAGGTTTGGTATGATCAAATTTGAGAATTGCGATAAGTGCGGGCAAGGTTTAGTCTTAATAAACAGAATGACCCTTTAACTTAAAACTTATGCACCGTAAAATAACATACTTTTTGATTTCGTTTTCTTTCAAATTGAGTTAGGTTTCACTGTATTCACGAAGTCTATCGAGAGGAATACAGTAAAAATATTATTTCCTTCGTATTTGGGTACCTACCATTACTCATTCACTGTAAATACCCGGAAAACACACAGAAACTGTAACTGCAGCGGATTAAATAGATTTTTATAGTAATAAAAAATATTCGAATATTCGAAACCTGAGCGGCCGAATATTCGAATATCAAAACAGGCCGAATATTCGACAAATTCGAATATTCGAATATTCGAATTGCAAGCCCTAGTCGCCAGGCTGTATCTCATGAACCGTGATAGCTAGGCAGTTGAAATTTTCACAGATGATGTATTTCTGTTGCCGCTATAACAACAAATACTAAAAACAGAATAAAATAAAGATTTTAATGGGGCTCCCATACAACAAACGTGATTTTTGACCGAAGTTAAGCAACGTCGGGCGGGGTCAGTACTTGGATGGGTGTCCGTTTTTATAGATAATGGCACTTGCACTTGGCCGGTTTTTTACTAACAACATGCATTTGATTTGCCAGACTGTACCTTAGTACCTCGTTTTAGGTTATAGGCAATTAATTACGTACGAATAAGACAATAAAATAAATAACTTATGAACTAAATATATCTACATATAGAATCAAGAATCAAGAATCAAGCATTTTATTTGTGATAAACTTAAAACTAAGATTACATACAAGAGTATAACTAAAAACTACAAATATTAATAAAGTTGGTAAGCGTTAAAGTTTACCACGAAATGGGCTCGCCTCAGCATAATACTGACCCGAGAGCCAGCGCTGATCTTCCGGCGAGACCATTTGTGGGCCACGAACGCAGCCGTACGACACATGTGTATGTGTCTAAATGCATATGTATGTTAGTCTGTAAGGTATTTGTAATAAGGGCCTTGTTGCCTGAATTAAATTTCTAAATATATCTATGAATAAAACTAAATTAAAACTAAGAACCCTAAATAATATATGTATATCTAAAATTAAACGAGGAATATAAAAACTACTGACAGAGGCCTTCCCGCGCAAAGGTGTCCATCACACTCGCTGCGTTACCGCGTTGAACGCGTTTTAGGTTAGTTTTTTGAACTAACGAACTAACCTTCATATCCAGGTGAAGTATGTTCTGCCGGTGAACAAACTCTATTCCCTCACAGATCTGCCGCATGAACACGGTGCATGCCCTCTCTGTCAACACGAAGTCCTCGTCTATCACCCGTTCGAATAGCTCACCGCCTGTGATCCTGAGGATAAAAGTAGATTTTAGTAGGTAGAACAGGGCTATGACCACGAAAATCGAAGGTCGCAAATTGCGGGCATCTTTCCCTGTCACTAATTACGGCTTCATTGAAGTAAAGGCCCCAGTACACAATGGGCCATCGCCGGCCACTCCAAGGGACGACGTTTATGCGTTAGAGGGAGCAAGTGATATTGCTATCTCATTCTACCGCATGGCTGCGTCCCTTGGAGTGGCCGGCGATGGCCCAGTGTGTACTGGGGCCTTAAAAGAGAAAGATCCCCGCAATTTGCGAATTTGGAAAATGGTTTTTGCGGTAGCCCCTCAGGCCCCGTAGACAACGTGCCAATCGCCAACGCTCCGATAGCGAACGAAACGCAACTGTCACTGTCACGCTAATATGGAAGAGTGACAAGAGAGACACAAAGCGATTGGATGGCGAAGCGATACCGATTGTCACCTTGGCTAGGCCACCGGTAAAAGGGTAACTTCGTAAGAGAATAATTTTGCTGAAATACCCCTTTGGGTTGACCAAAAAAGAGTCCTTAAAGTCCACAAGTACCGATGTGCCATTTAACAGAAATAACTAATTTTCTAAGTTGAAAGCGATCAGAATAAAATCAATTATGAAATGAACCCGTCCACAACTACTAGGCAACAAGACATTAAAACTTGGATAAGAACGTAGATACAACATGGTGTAGTGACGTTCTTCTTTGACTGTTGTAAAGTTTTCTCGTAAATTATAAGTTTCGTCGGAACAAAATCGGTACCTAAATATATTTGAGTAGGGCGACTGCTGTAGGTAGTTATTGGCCCCTTCAATTGGCTTGTTTCTATGTATGTAGTGTCCAATAGCCATAGCAGTCACCATAGGAACCTAAATAACCTCCGTCAGTCGGATTTACTTAATCCGTTGAGCTTACATATACTCATCAATAACGTCATGTAATGGCTCCAGCCTTTTGTAAATAAACATCGCCAGTACTTCCTGTGTCTATTTCTTGACCACTTCACACTCATACGTATTTTCACAAGTCCAAATGAATCAGTCTGGTTCGATTTATAAGAAAACACGCGCGAAATCAACGTAAAAATCTCCAGGCTGTTGCCAAAGTCAGTACGGTGCTAAAATAAACGTGTAAATACAGCGAATGGTGCCTACCGAAGCGAAGGAATTCTGTTTTCTTTAAGATTACGTCTGTATTTTAGAACTGTAATTGAAGCTCGTATTCATGAGGCATGCTGATAAAATTTAAGAGTACTGTGGGACAGTCAGATCGGTATAAATTGATAAACGTCGCAAGGTGCCTTTGTAGCATGCGTTCTGTTTAAATTTCCTGGGAATAAATAAAATGGATCTCACGAAGTCTGAGTGCACCAATTCGCCGAAACAAAAACAACCGATGATCACCCATGACGCGTCTCGTGACTTGAGCTGTCACCCGCCTCGCTCGACCCGAGAAGAAGGAATGCGACTTGTCACCCACCAAGGTCGGCGCCAAGCCATCGATACAAATGACTTTCTCCTCTCGACAGCTCGAAGAAATTTGCCAAGCGGCCGGAGTATAAAAGTCATTAGATGTCATCTCACCTTGACGCTAAATACTGTTGTTTATGTCGTCGTGAGATTAAATTACGAGGTCGTTTTGGCAAGAGATTACATTCGACGTTCAATTGAGCTTAATGAGTAGCTATGTTGGAGTCAGTCGGTTATCTTTGTAGTATTTTCCGCTTTCCGATATCATATCACCAATTAAACCTCTACCGGATAAATATATAAACTGTCATTCCTAACTATAGATCCAGGAATATACCTAAACTAGCAACCTGCCCCGGCTTTGCACGGGTTAACAAATTATACACCTTCCTCAAATATTCAGTAGTTTTTGAATGTATCGCGAATAAACACACAAAACGACAGATGTACGCGGCGGGGGTCTTTCTTTATAAAGGTGAGTAGTGATGATATGTAAGGTTTCATTTCATTGCACTATAGTTATATTTATATACGTTGATTAAATCAGCATGCAAGTTAGTTGCTCAACCAACGTGTATAACCTCATCATCATTAATTCTTAAGAACCTGGCTCTTGTCTGTGGAGTAACCGCCATACCGTCCTTCTGCCACTGTTCTGAGCTCCTGATAGGTCACCTATATCGTACCTACATAATACGTACTTAAGTGTATCAGTTAAGTTTGAAAGGCAGTTTAAATACTGGTAGAGTTGCCACATCGGAAGCGGTTTCGATAATAATCCCGAAATCGGCAACCATTACTTCGACATGCACAGGTTTAAATGGTTAATAAGGATTAAGTTCGCATTTGGTTACACGTTACGTCGAAGAATTCAGTGTTTAAGATCGTAAATTCTCCTTAAAGTAAACTGGCAATTAAATATTTGCACAGCATGTCGGCTACAATCGATTTCGCGTTTCGCAATGCGCGAGAGTCGTAAATTCGTTGGAACAAAGACTTTAATTATGTTGGTGCGCGAAGACTGTCCACGGTTATTTTGCACAGGTGTGCTCGCGAAATTGAGAGAATTAACTACGTTACCAATATATTTTTTGACGAGTTGACGAATAATAATTCCCTTCTACTTCCTCGATTCCTCATGACTGAGAGTCGCGACCACATGAGGTCGTTATTTTGTGCAGCAAGGCTCTCCATTCTGCACGACTTTCCGCCTTCGCAATAATAGGCGCATGTGTAGTTCCCTGGCAGGCCTTCTTTACAGTGTCCTCTCAGCGTGTTGGTGGATGTCCACTACCCCGTCCTCCATCCACCATGCCAAGCATAATGCGCTTTTCAAAGTTGTCCGGCTCCCGTCTGACCATGTGTCCAAAGTAATCCGCTGGAGGCAAAATCCCTTATATTATGAATACTCTAAGTATCGTATCGTATCGTATCGTATATAACTAATACCGTAAAAGTAAATATTCGCGACCTTGAATCCCGGGTTCGCCAACAACATAACACTCTTAGCAATTAACCTTGTTTTCAAGTAAATTTAGCATACTGGGAAACGTAATATTCATTACACCTAGGGTTGCCAGATCGAAAGGCGCTATTATCGGGAAAAAAAAAAATCGGGATTTTGGGACTTAAGTCGGGAAAAAAAAACATTCAAATTAAAGTAGGTAATTGTATTAAAAACAACGATATTTTACATTATTGGCACTGCGGTCGACGCGGGTCGCTCGCTCGCTCGACGACAGTTCGGAACTTGAAATTATTGTTTTATAACGTGAAGCTGTTTTTCGGGACAATTTTCACTTTGTCGGGAATCGGGAACACATGCTAAAAATCGGGAGAATCCCGCCAAATCCCGACCATTTGGCAACCCTAATTACACCATGCCAACTAGGCCATGACCATTTCGGTCTAAATAAATCTAAGAAAAAGTCCATTATTCTTTCCACGCATTTGACGTCATTCTTAGTCATTTTCGATGACGTAGCGTTTGGTTACGAAATCTTATTATCTTACACCTTGACCTATTTTGCTGAACATCAAAAAATTACTGCCACATAAAAGTGATCGAGAGTGAATTTACACACACATACGTAGGTAGTTGTTTAGTAGGTATTTGTTTATGGTCAGATCAAACTAACTACAGTCATGTTTACCCAAGAATGATAAAGTGAAAAAAATAGGAATAACTGAGCGAGGGAAATGAAACGATTCTTATGAAACGACTGAAGATTAAGATTTAAGGAATTTGACTTTCAAAAATTTGAAAATAGCAAAAGAAGTAACTTACTTAATTTTATATCACCAAAATGTACCCTACGTTTCATTATGTAATACAACATTGATAAATTATGGGTAAGTTTTCGTATAATTCGATAATTGAAACGCCTTATTTATTAAAAACAAAATTTTCCCGCGCAACTTTTCTGAATCAAAGTTCAAATTTAGAATGATCTTGAATGGACGTACGTCAACAGCTGACTGTGGCTACCCTTGTTTACCATTGCGACTGTGACGTCATGCGGTTTGTTTTTATAAAAAAATATAATGCCGGGATTAGATGAGCATAATCGTCACACGTCATGTTAGTTTACAAAAATTTAGTATATATTTTGGTTTGGTAAGTAATTGACAATCGAGTGTTCTGCGTTGCGTCGGCCAAATTAAGAAACACGTGGGTTTTTCAATCTCATCTCACTAACGAATAGTTGGCAAAGGAGAAACTAATTCATGTCCCATTACATAATAACGACTGCTATAGGTAGATTGCCTATATAAAATTATATACGAGTAAATTGGCACCTTATCGTTTCCTGCTAAGGCAAATGTCAATGCTCAGGCTTAGTCGTCTGGATATTTCAGGAATGCAAGTGTGTTTACAATTCTTGTATGTGGGTATACAATACACATTCACGTAGTTAGGCGGATCTCACACTAATGCGGTTTGCGGTGCCAGTGTTAACCGCCTTAGGTTGGTAGTTGCCGGAGCAACAGGGCAAGTGTAGGTAAGGCCCATTCTTTACCTACATAAAACTTAGTACACTAATTCGACCCAATCATGGCGATTTTGTTTTATTTATCACTGTAGTTATTAAGAAACGTATATTTAGTAGATTTTTATCTTGAACGCAGCCGTTACGACGTAGCGTCAAGATGGCGACGAGCCAAAATATTCGCGCCATCATTTGACGTCTCGCATAAAGACGCAACCGTTTTTAAACTCTTCACATCTCTGGCTTTTATATTCAACCAAATTAAAATTAGTTACAAGCGAAACAATGTGTTATCGCGTTAGTTTAACATATAATTATGTGTAATTAAGATTAACATAGGTACCTACCTACCTATATAAGTCTAGTTAGACAAAAAAGCGTGATAGCGCAGAGGTTAATAATGATGTCTATTATATCAGAAGTGGGATCAGAATGAAAATATATTGATCTGAATCAATATATTTTCATTCTGATCTTCTACTTTACATTTTTCAAATAACAAAATACAAGATTCATATCAAATCAATATTTTATTTTAGCATCTATAGGTATGTAGATTATAATCTATTAATTACGCCTCTTAGGTTCTAATTCTAATATGTATCTTTACATTTTCGATCGTTATCGGTTGTAAAGTTATTGCCTCAACGCAAAACCTCTTTAATACTGCTCGCAATACCCATATAAGGAAACTCGCTTGGCTTTACTCTAATGTACCTAAATTTGTTCCATTAAGTGTATCAAGTAACCTAAATAGAACTTCGAATATATTAAAAACCTGATATACGTGCGGTAACACAGTATAAGTAGGAACCTACCTATTTATATGACAAATACTAGATATAAAGAGCTATAGAGTTCGAATGTGGAAACCTAATTTAAGATCTCTCGGATCCCAATCCATTTACGGGGCACTTGACTTTGACGCCGATATGCGTCACGCTGCATACGCGTATAATTTTATCAGTACGACGACGGCGCCGCGCATCATGTCCGGTTACCATTTTGGAGTCTCTGTGTAATCTGACTACGTCAATAGGTACTTAGTTACTGGGCTACACTACATTTTAAAAATATTAGGTAAGTAGACAGGCATTATTCTCAGCTAAAAGTTTATTAATCAAAGCAGTATTACGACGATAAATATTGCTAAAATAATAAACAGTACCGATCGAAAAAACTTAGTCATATTAGATTTCAACAGTCACCAGTGCGGTTAACCACAACTCAATGAGCCGTTTGAAATAATATAACGAAGTAGCTACAGAAATATAAGCATTATTTACCACGTAATAAAGTCTTCAAATAGATCGGAATGATATCGCTGACAAATCTTACTTCAATGCGAATGAATGTATCAACGAGCCAGTGAGACGTAAAAAAATATATAATTTAAAAACGAGTTGTATATCACTTGACACGTACCTAGCAAATGAAACCTTGTTACATGGAACATGGGTTTAATATATTAAATTCCCACAGACGTATGAACATTAGCATCAAATGCACGTTCTAAATGTAAATATTCTGCGTTTCGTTTTTATTCCGCTGACGTCATCTTGTCTGAACTCTGAGAGGTGTCCAGCCAGCACTTGAATAAAAAAAAACTTAGGTAGTGACGTCATGTGATCCTGCGTTCCAAACGACAGGGTTGGGAGACAATCATTTTTTAATTCACAATATATTTTTTTATTAAGTATACTTACATATAAATCATTTATTTTTTCGTGATAAACTTAGTGTACATGCAAAAGTAACATGATAAGGTTTAAGACATACATAAATACATCCTATTGTTTACCACGAAATGGGCTCGCCTCAGCATAATGCTGACCCGAGAGTCGGCGCTGATCTTCCTTATATTTCTCTAGACATTTATTAGATTAGGATGTCGGTTAATTCCATACGCCTCGAGGTAAGGGGAGTCCGGGAGACTCGAACAATTTTATTAAAGAAATAATGGAATGTAGTCGAATATGTTTAAATTATACATAACTTATACAGGAGGTGTTTCTCGTTGAAATATTCAAGATGGCGTCTTCTAAAAATACTGGACAAAAGTGAAATTTATAAATTAATGAACGAGCTACACCTGTCGTCGGCGTCTGTCAACGACCGACCTAATTACACCTGGAATCCTGCCTATTAATAACATTACAAGAATATCTGACGCCGAAGACGTAGGCGATATTTGGCCTAAGCCAGGCCTTTATTATTTTACTATTATTCGTACATCATTGGACAAGTAGCTACACATTAAAATGTTTCATGACAATATTCTTGTCGTAAATACATATGTTTCAGGGCAAACAATATTTCTGCTTGAATTTTGTTTTGGCTTGGGCTCTATAGGTACGAGTATACTCCAAGAGTTGTAGAGCGATCGGGCTGTGTGATGTGATGCGGTATGGTGTGAACATCGTCTGGGGAAATTCCAGGTTCTTTCCGTAACCAGAAGGCCTTTCCGCCGCCAAAATCGAAATTTCGTTATTTGCCTCTCTTGCATATTCGAACGATAGATAGACATAGACAAACTAACGTGGATTCGCGGTAGGTGCTCAGGGCCCGTAGCCAAATTACATTCGCTCCTTATCGATTCGATCTCTACGATCGCGAGCGACTGGTCGATAATGTTTATAATAACCTAGCCAAGAGGCAATCTTTTTAGTTAACGCTCATTCTACGCGCCAAGTCGGTAAAAATTAATTTTTGTCTGTGGTTCTCGTTCAAAACCGTCAAGAAAGATCATCTGTCAGCTGTCAAGAGTGTCAAGTGAACAGCGAATCTAATTTTGGAGAAAATAATTGTTTTATCGGTAAGCAAATTAAATATTTTGGTATTTGTTTAACTTAGTTTATCACAATTTCGTGATAAAATAACTCTATATAGTGTAATATTTGAAGAGTGCGTTGTCAATTGCATATAATTTTGACCTAAAGTTTAACAATTTCAGACAGCCGTCGTCCCCGCAGCCCCAACCAAGGCGGCGACGCAGCCAGAGCGGGCAAGAGCGGCTCCGCGGGCTCTTCTTCCACGCTGAGAAGTTCTCGCCAAGTTGGCACGTACAGTCAGAGCTGCCGCTGCAATGACGCCTTCATGGCAGTTACCAGTGCTAAGGACGTGCACTGCTGGCTTACTTGACCAGAAGAGACAATACTTTAAGCGTTAGTATTGATTCAAACCGTGAAGTGATATTGTGGACAGGTTTGCCCAAATCAGTGTAACCTCAGTGAACTCATTTACTTCATAGACTTCAAACATTTTCGAAATTATCAAAAGTCAAGCGGACATTGAATACATAGATGTTATGCATTCGATTTATCTATTAAGATCGCCGAGGACAGGAACACTTGGAAAAGCATGGTACATCGCGCAGGAAACTCTTCAAACTAGACACGACCTTCAGCAATGAAGACGCCGACTAAGAAGATGCATTAGATAAGATAAAAGCTGCCTGTGAAACCAAAACTAATAAATCATAGTGTTACTTAATATTATTTTTTTATTACCTACCTGTCTTTGATTTTTGTTTACTCAGTAATAGAAATACCTAAGTGAGTGAGGCGTTAAAAATGAATTAAACACATCTTTATTATTTATAGTCAATGGAAATTTGGGAAGGTAATCTCACCTGCTAAGCTACTGGCTGTTCATATTTAACCTTTTGTATGCTCCTGTCAAAAATTTGTAATTTATATATCAATCATAATTGAATAAAATGAAATAAATAAATAAATATTGGGGACATCTTACACAGATCAACCTAGCCCCAAACTAACCAAAGCTTGTACTATGGGTGCTAGGCGACGATACACATACTTATATAGACAAATACAAACTTATATACATAGAAAACACCCATGACTCAGGAACAAATATTAGTGTTCATCACACAAATAAATGCCCTTACTGGGATTCGAACCCAGGACCATCGGCTTAGCAGGCAGGGTCACTACCCACTAGGCCAGACCGGTCGATTTACAAAGACAACTTTTAAAAATTATTGCATTTTTTAAAGTTGAATATAGGTAAGTACATGGGAGCAGATCTGCTCCTAAGCATACCATAAGTTAAGGTGGTAACCACCATAAATAAATGCTATAAATAAATGAAACAATGATTGGGTTAAAAAGTTAAATTATATTTATTTTATTGAAAATCTATTAATGAAAGATGCAGCAGGTATTTTTTGCCAGCAGCATGAAATCAGTAGCCAAGCATCTTTTCTTGTTTGTACATATATTATGTACAGTGTTTTAAAATAGTAAAACAACACTCAATATATTTTTGTGGTTGTACATGTGACATAGTTTCTTCCCTTGACCCTGGCTTTGGAGCACCATAAAGTATTGGTTCATATGCCAAGGCTGCAATGAATATCCAAGTCACCTGAAACAAAATGAATGCTTAGTTTTTCAACAAACTCTGTAACATTTGGTTATAATACTTATTCTCTACCAGTCATATGACAAAAAAAAACTAAATGTTTTGTGTAAGTACATGTTATGATTATTTTTATATAGTGTGTAAGTACAGTCAGCTGCAGAGAAAAGGTACCACCACTACATAGAAGTTTGTATGCAGGGGTGGGACCTTTTCTCTGCAGCTGACTGTATCTGCGCCTGCCAAAAGAAGTCATATACAATGTTTCATAATATGAAAAAGTTTCATTAATATGGTTGATAATGTATATGTATAACAACAGCCCGTCTGGCCTAGTTGGTAGTGACTAGTGACCCTGCTGGTTAAGCTGATAATCCTGAGTTTGAATCCCCGGTAAGGAAATTTGTTTGTGTAATGAGCACAGATATTTTGTACCTGAGTCATGGGTGTTGTCTATGTATTTAAGTATAGTTTGTCAAAGGACTGTCTCATTTCAAACAAAGACATAGAGAATCATACTAGCTTTGTCATATACCAGTACTAGCACCCAAAAGATAAGTATGAGTATAGTTTTCCTGGTTCTTACTGACTGACAAATTGGTTTGACCATCTATATATAGTTATCTAAGTACCCTAAGTACCCACAACACAAGTCTTCTTGAGCTTACTGTAGAGTCCGACTAGAAATTGTAGAAATTAAAAAGTAGCAACACTGTAGTCTCATCCCTTTCAAATCAATTTAAGAAAATGGGATGACACTACAATATTGCTAGTTGTTAGTGACCTTGCCTATGAAGGTGATGGTTTTGCTTCCCGGGAAGGGCATTTATTTGTGTGAAGAACTTTTGTTGCCGAGTCTTTATCTATATTTGTATAGCCTTTACCTATATACCTTTGCCTTTACACATTCAATTCACTTTCCTATTGAAAAACAAGTGCTTGCCATTGCGCATATGGGTACCAAATTTAATCTACACCGTTCATCGGTTTATATTTGATGACGTAACAGGAACACATTAGTTATTTTAGCATTAATAATATATTTTATATACTTATTAGTAGGTATAGTAGGGATAAGTTATTGACTCACTCTTACCTTTGTAGGGACATTGTTTCGTGTTGCATTTGTGGGTGCATAATCCATTTTTCCATGACACTGTCACTATAGATATATAGGTAGATATTCAGCGCCTCAGTCACATTGGATCCTTTGGGTGAAATGCTGCGTACGGCCCACAATCCTTTGATCGTAGCATACATGATAAGATCACCAGCTAAGGGCAGTCCTTTCCTAAGCAGTTTCAAGTTTCAATAGAGGCGATTTTTCAGACGGCGCCTGCGTCTAAGCGACACTTCCGCGTTGTTCGCCGCCCACAATAATGTTGAAGTATGCTTTTTATTACAAATTCTAATTTACAAACACTATTATTCGGTATTTTCTTGTGCTTCGGTAAGTTATCTGCAAGGGGATAGCTCGCGCTAGATATCGACACCTAGGAGGCGATAACGATTTGATTTCGCTTGTCAAAAGTGTCACTTGGCTAGACAATGTATGGCAGATATCGAATTTTGGTAACGAATGTTTTGCGTTTCGTTACAACATTGCAACTTGGCTAACATTTTTGTATTCGTTAATATTTTTCGACAGACTCATCTACGGTACCTGTCAGTCCCATACATTTTTTATCGATTCGTTAGCGATATCTTTTTTCGAAATGCGTTTCGGCTAGGCCCCCAGTTTGCTACACTGGAGTACTGTAGGTAAGTACTCCGTTTTCTGTGTGCGAACGACCTTAACCTGTATGGTTTAAATACAACCGTGTATCCCACCTTGCTCCCGTGACTCATTCCTTGGGATTGCTTGGATCATTCCGGATCGATTGAATGAACGAATTTAGAATGCATTCCATCGCAAGGCCTATTGCTCTGAAATTTATTTGGTACATTTTGCAATAGAAATAAACTAAAATTTTTCACTCAAAATATTATATTGCAATTTTGCTAAATTTCTTGAGTTTCCTTTTTTTATGCTTTGCATTTAAGGACTTCGATAACACAAGTGACTAAGTGTGCTGACAGCTATCCCATGTGTTACGATTATAAAGTATGATTCACAGTTGGCAAACAGTATAGTGCACGTTCAATGTTCATTATCCGAATTGACGTTTGGTAGCGTAATACCACTACCATAGACAAATTAATTATCTTTGCCACTACCTACACTACTAAATAAATACAAAAACGAACGGGATTACAAACCAGCTATTAAAGTGTGTTAAAAATTATATTATTGTGCCACTAACCCATATCTACAACCTAAGCCTTGGTTCTGGTTGTTTTCCGGACCAATGGAAAATAGCATCCGTTACTCCTATACACAAAGAAGGCCCAAAAACAATTCCCAGTAATTACAGACCGATATCGCTGCTCAGCGCATTCTCAAAAATTTTAGAAAAAATAGTTAACACTCGCCTAGTCAAGTATCTTGAGAGCTACAACCTCTTATCGGATAGACAGTTCGGGTTTAGGCGGAATAAATCCACGGAAGATGCCACATCAACTCTCGTCAACCTAATCTCATCATATTTAGACAAAAATCTAAAATGTATTGGCGTCTTTTTGGATCTGGCTAAAGCCTTTGATACCGTGTCGATACCGATCTTGCTCCGCAAACTACAAAATCTAGGGATACACGGTATCCCGCTGTCGTGGTTCGAAAGTTACTTGACAGGGAGAAGGCAACTTGTCAGAGTAGGTTCCTTTACTAGTTCGACAGAAAATATTAAATTCGGTGTTCCGCAAGGAAGTATTCTTGGTCCCACCCTTTTTACGGTTTACATGAATGAAGTTCTAAATTTAACAATTCCTAAGTCTGAAATTCTCTGTTACGCAGACGATACCGTTATACTTTTTAATGACACATGCTGGAAGAACACAATCGCTACTACAGAAAAGGGTATGAAAATTGCATCTGACTGGTTCCGTTCCAACCTTCTAACCCTGAACTGCAAAAAAACTAAATTCCTTTGTTTCTATAAAACCGCCCTATCTAAACCACTCCTTCCTCCTATTATAAAAATCCATTCATGCACAGACTACCCTACTTCTAACTCATGTAACTGCGATTCCATTCAGAATACTGATGTTATAAAATATCTTGGTCTTTTAGTTGATGAAAAACTGAACTTTAAAAACCACATACATAAACTCTCTGCCAGAATAAGAAAGTCCATTTATATTTTCAAAAAGCTACGTAACTCTGCCGATTATTCTATACTTAAAATGGTTTACACCGCGCTCTGTCAGTCTGTAATTAGCTATTGCATCACAGTTTGGGGAAGTGCAGCAAAGACTTTTATGCTAGAAATTGAAAGGGCTCAACGTTCTGTTTTAAAAGTGATACTTAAAAAGCCCTTTCGATTTCCAACCATTGATCTCTATGCTCAAGCAAACGTCTTAACCGTACGTCAATTATTTTTAATGAAAATTTCTTTACACACTCACAAATTCTCAACATTATTACATTGCTATAGTTCTTTAATTAAAAAACGTGTCTTTAACTTACCGATTCCAGAAGTACGTTCCGTTTTTGGTAAACGTTTTGGTGAACGAATCCGAGTAACCACTTACAACGCCATGCTTAAACACTGCAACCTTAAAGACTGCACCATCGTCGAAGCAAAGAAACTCCTATTTATTTTTTTACAATCACTTAACTATGCCGAGACAGAAGATATTTTAGTTAAAATAATTTAGGTTTATTTTTCATGTTTTGCCATAGAAATGTATATCTTTTTCTTACTTATAAGTATGTTATAAGTTCTCATTTTAAGTCTGTTATATTATATCAAAAACATACCTAAGATATTACCGGACTTGATTGTGTAACTAAGATCTCTTATTTAAACTGTAACTGGTTCCCCGCGATACAGGCGTAGCCTAGTGCGGAGACCCCTGCCATACTCTGTTATGTGTTCTTTTGATAATAAATTTATTCTTATTCTTATTCTTATTCTTAACTATTCAAATGTTAAGAATACCTACCTACTGCTACACCCTATTTTCTGGTCATGGCTTACATTGCCCAAAAACCGATCTTAAAATATTTTTCGCGAGTATCAAAATTGCACATGTATCACTGATTTTCTTATATTTTAAATATACAGAAAAGGTAAATGCGGTCTGAGAGACTATTGCGGACACAAAAACTAATGCTTAATATTTATAGTAGGTATAATTTTCCATCACGTTTCCATGTTACAGTACTTAATTAAATATTTACAAAAAAGGCAAAAGTACTGACAGAGATTTTAAATATCCAGGAATAACGTCGTTTCTGATTTGGCCAGTTAGGAATTCGTAATGTAAACAAGGAATTATTAATTTATTACCTATACCCAGACATTGCTGATCAATCACCAGAACATTAGTCCAAAGTCGGATATATAGGTACACATATACACTTTTGTACCTACCTATTTATATTTACAATTACATTACATTTATGTGATTTTGGCAGAAAGATTAATGTGTAAGTATTTATTTCGTATAATTGGTATTTGGCACTAACACTTGTATTAAATGTCGAACCGTTCTATTATGAGAGGACTTGGAATTTTGGGTGTATCTTTCATATAAGTAGGTAATTTATTGCCTTTCAAAAAGATTACGTATATTAATGTAAGGTATTACATTAAACGAGGTTTATCAGACTTGTAACAAATAAACCATAACATTAAGAATAAGAAATGTTTATTAGCACAAATAATAATTAATAACACAAGATAAAATAACACAAAACTAAGATTCACATTATGACATTGACTTGACGAGACGAAGGTTTAGAGAGATTTATGGGTTGCGCGAATGGCCAAACTCATAGCATAGCAACCTCGAAGCGTTGGCAGAGCAAGAAAAATACTTACTGTTTAGTGCTTGGTAGTCAAATAAGGGTTAAGGGTACCTACCATAAAACAAAGAATGAAAATGAAGATCTGGGAGTACTTACAGTTCAAGGACGACACACATGTGCTTCCCCCACTCGTACGCATCATACAGCTGTATCAGCCTCGGGTGTCGCAGGCGGCGCATCACGTCCACCTCTCGCTCGACGTTCCGACGCTCGTCCCGCCGCGCCACCGACACCAGCTTGGCTGCTAGCTCCAGCCCGGTGGTCTTCTCTCGACACAGGTATACTGTGCCGAATTTACCCCTGGAATGTGAGAGTGGTATGACACAATAGACTTCGGACTGCATTAGTGCTGTTATTTGTAAGAAAGCTGCAGCGGTCGCAACATGGTTCCATTTTTATCGCCTGTCACTATGCCCGTCACTTTCGCACTTACATACTTGTTAGAACGTGACAGCATGGTGACAAGTGATAAAAAAGCGACCGTGCTACCGCCGCTGTACTTGTAGCTTGGATATCGTCTATCTTGTTGATGCGCAGCCGGTGTGGCCAAGGGCCCTTTCCTTAATTTCTTATGAAACTTGCACATCTGTGGGTAGCAGTCCCTATATTCAGTTGGTTCTGAGTACGATCGATCTACTTGTCGGTAATCTTTGTGTGTCGGTAGTCATTGTGTCCAGGCACTCGACAATGTTTTCCAAACAGCACGTATTGATAAGGATAAACCTTCAGCCCTGATTCATTTCATACTTATTAATAAAATAATAACATAGATAATACTTATCTAATCTGCGTAGAACAGCAGTATCTATGTGCTTTGTGTAGAAAATTAGTGTCAACAATGTAGGTACTGTTTGCATCAAAAGTAACGGATCAGTCTACGCGTATAAAATAGTTAATAGGTAGTTAACTTAACAAAAAGAGATGTTTCCGTATGTAGAACGTTTAACCAGAGACAAACATTCTTAATAATTTGAACGCAAACACCCAAACTCCTTGCAAACACACATTTTTATATTTGCTATATGTACCTAGCTCAGCATTTCCCAACTAAGTACTAGGAACTCTGAGCGTTACCAATAAGCGTTTGGCCCCAAAAATTACAGCAGTTTTTGTTTTGTGGTTCGGAGCCCAGTCGAGTCAAGTTGAGTGCTATAGCTAAATAAAATACCTATTATTGCAAAAAGGTAGGCTATATCATTAATCAAAATCTGCTCAGTATAAAGCTCTACAAGTCAACATAAGCAAACATAAATAAAATGGGGTTATGTATACCAAACTACCTACAGATGTACAAATTTCCGATAACTGTGGATAATAAAGGAACACTCACCGGCCGATCTCCGAGAGCATTTCATAGAAGTCGTTGACATCTGTGCTGCGCTTGATGGTGACATCTCGGTATGCGAATGGTGGCTCTATCTCTGTGGACAGCATACGATATATTTTTAGTTATTTTTCTAACACAAAAACATTATAGGACGAGGGAGAGAATTAATATTATGAGGCACTTAAAGTGTGCAACGTTGCAAACGTACGGGGTTCATTAAAAAGGGGTGTACAAGTTTTTCAAGGTATGGTAACGTGCATGTAACACCTAGCAAGTTGTAGGTATCCATAGGCTACGGTGACCGTTTCAATCGCGTGTCACCAGGCGGGCCGTGTGCGTGTTTGCCAAAAAGTAGTATAGAATAAATATGTTCATACGGGCAAGATCTTGAACCATCGGACTTTCCAAGGAACGAATACCTCTCGTGTATGTCTAGTCTTTGATAACCACAGCTAAGTATTAATTAGGTAGGTGCTTGCGATGACCATTTTGACGCAATCTGATAGAAGACTAGGTAAAGTGCCTTCGCAAAAGGAGCACTTTTAGTGTAGGTACAGGAGATTATTATCCGTTTAGTCGAGAAAGTGTCATAAAGACTGCATTCTTGGCTCGTAAAATTTAACGATTTAGGCCTGGATTACACTTGCGTAAGCGCAGCGCGTGGAATCCGGGCCTTTTGAAAGTTGTATAACGTGAACAATATTTTTGTTACTTAAAAGGGTCTATACGGTATTTTGAAATTAAGTTCTTCTGTAAATGAATGCGTTATGGACGCTATAAAAATATTGCAGTATAAACGGGCCATTATTTTATTTTTAGTTATTGTAAAGAGTTCACGTTTTCGTCACTCGTTGATGTTGAAAAATTATTTATTCACTAACAAGCAATGTTTAACAAAATACAGATTGGTGCCCCTTTTTATTAAGTATATAAATACTTGTGTTAAGGAACACCGCTCTTCCTTAGTGATTAACTACAATCTAAAAGGAAAAACTATGGTAATAAGCAGATAACAATAAAGTAATTAAACTAAACAATTTAATAAGTAAGTTAACTATGTAACAATAAAACTAACATGTGAGTAGCAGAGCAACTAATGTAATTTTATTAGTTTAAAGTGATATAGTACTATTGTTGTAGTACTATAGATCAAAATATGCTGTAGTCTTTTATTTTTTGGGGCATTTTATGGGGTAAAATTAAATTATATATAGGGAGTTTCTGTCTCGATAACCTATTGAGTTTATCGATGCGTTTAGTCATTGCCGCTATTTAATTTTGCCCCCTTAAATCCTATGTCTGGTCATGAGAATCTACTTGCGGTTTTTTCAAAAAGTGCGGAAACGAAATCGGAGCGTGCCGGAGCCGGTAACCATCGCTCATGGGTTGTCGAAAGAAAAGCGACGCAGAATATTTGAATTTTTTTTTATATCGTCTCAAGGTTTTCCCCTACATTTGTCATAAATAAGTACGAGTATACTTAAGATATGACGATTACGTAATCAATTAAATGTGTCATTTCTGATAAGGGATAAATAATCAGCAACGTACGTTTTACTAATTAATTGATTTGCAATTTGTGGCGTAGTTAAAACCAGCCTCTTTGGGGTGGTCAACTTCAAGAGCATATGCGTCAATTCCTGTTCGGTACGATGTATTGCTGATTAATCTCAAATTACGAGTATGGTGCATTCGATGGGATTTTTTTTCTGATTGCGTCAATGCAATTATGGCATCACTAAATACTAACAAAATAAGTATTTTCGAATGACATTTCCTTCCTCTAAATTCCCATACACTAATGATACCTATATGGCATTGGACTTAATAGTCATTTGCCTAAGTGCCGCACTCTTATGGACGCTGCTGTTTAAACCATCATCTATTCATCTTATTGATGTTACAGGCCAATGATGATAAATGATACCTATGATAACTTCTGTTCGCAACTTCGTCTATGTAGGATTAGTAAGTACTACCATAATAAATTCTACTCCTCTTTTTGCCCCTTTAATGAGGATTCCTTGATAAAGTCTGTCCTTTGTCCTTTCCCGGTACTCAAACTAAGTTTTTTAAAGCGGTTTAAGCGTGAAGAGACAGATAGACAAGTGATATTTTAATAGGGATTGGGAATTTAGTAGACAATGTGGAACCCTATTCGACTAGCGACGTTTGACGTATCGTGTTGATCTCCCGTTGATTTGGGAAAAATCATAAGTTCTCGAATACGTAGAATGTCAAAATGTCTAAATTTGATATTAGCAATCCACAACCAAACCAAACCGAACTATCCCGAGTTCAGAGTTGAGTTTTGGTTGTACCAAATGATATTATCCACAATTGATCGAATAAAACTTCTTGAATTATTTATTATGACATTTAATATTTGAATTTTAATAAATTACAGTAATTTCTGGCTATTATATCACACTTGATAGAATCAACATGCAATACAATCATCTGTTGATTTGTCGTAGATGCGAAATCTGACACTCTGACAGTTGTACATGTCGAATTTGGCCCGTGGTTAGTACGTACCTGCCGTGTATAGGTCATACAGGGTATGTAGGTGATCAATGAGTTATCCACGTGCATAGTTCGAGAGGTGCGTCACACGCCGGCGCCCGCGGTGCGTTCAACTATAGCATTTAATTAAAACGCCCTCACACCGTACTGTAATAGCGCCAGGTTGATTCATGAAACCTGGCGCGGATTTTATATGAGGATTTTGACAGGCGTGGCTCACTCCGCGAATTCGTGGCTTTGCAACAGGTAGCTACAAGGACATCCGTTCCACACCAATTTTGGTGGCTAGCCATAAGCCGCGCGTGGCGCTGTCGCCAGTAACGGCCATATCTGTCCTGATCGTAACATACGCGTTTTGTTAGAGAGTGAGTCTTCTTTACCTAGTACTATTATTTATTCTGTGGTTCAGTACAAATCTCGCGTCAGCTACATAAATATAAATACATAAAGGATGACTCACGTTAGACCGGGCCGTGTCCGGGCCGGAGCTTCCGGGGCTTACTTTTCTATGACATGACAGGTGATCACGTGATGCTTTCCATAGAAAACGAGGCGCCGGAAGCTCCGGCCCGGACACGGCCCGGTCTAACGTGAGTCATCCTTAATTGTATCATATACTAATATAAATCCAAGATCCTCTTTGGGTCACTGAGCCAGTGATGTATGTATGTATGTAATATAAATAAAAGGAAGTACCTTTTCATGTGGATAAGAGTCATGCAAGAAATAATAAAGGCTTTTTTATTTTATTTTATTTAACCAAATAAGAAGGTTAACCTTTATAGCCCTAAACTTTTGGGTATGTATGTCTATAGGAAAGACGTGAACACAGTTTGACCCTTCCTTTCGTTCGTCTGCGTCGGTGTGACACGCGCTCGAGTGCCGGCGCAACGAGTGCAGACAAAACACGGTTCAGAAAGGTTATCGATCCTGCACTTGTCTCGCCAGGCTCAACTGCTGCCAACTCCCGCTTAATTCGGGGGCTTAATTGTCCGGTTAAAGAAAAACATCGGGACGTATTGCATCGCAAAAAGATCTAACCCTAAATTCGAGAACTTCCAAAATACTGGTGCCGGCCGTTCTATTTGCATTATTTTCTTAACTCACCACATTGAGTGTTTTGTGTTGATTTATGGGTTATTTCTTTTTCTAAGTAAGACTAAAATTTATTAAATAATGTTATAATCCTAATGTATTTAAGGGTTCGCAACGGCACGGCACCGTCGAGGCAAGGGCAATCGGCATCAAGGGCAACCAAGTCAATACATTTAAAGTCATATCATATAGTAAAATGAAACATACACACATTTATAAATATACCGTGTATCACGAATTCTACATCGTCCAGCTGTGACACGAGTACCATTACTATATAGTGCCACTTGTTTTGGCATCCCGTCATTATCGATCTATAATAGGTGAATACCGTTTCATGAATGGACATATTTCGGCATTGGGTATGTAGCCTATGTAGGCTAAATGGTCTGAATTAGATTCTTGCTCAGGTTCTAAGCTATCCCGACCAGATCGATATTTGTCTAAGTATAGCGTTCGACCTTCTAGTACACAGACTATACTGGAATGTTGGCCACGATGTGACTGGCACGTGCATCTTTTAATAGCGCCTCTGTCTTGCGATCGCGAGTCAGACCGTCAAGCGAAGTCATGCAATGATATAGTGCGGAAATACCATCAATTAACGTTAAATAGATACCTATAAACATTAAAAATATGATGGCACCTCCACACTTTGTCACTTCACTGTCAGTTATCTTTTTTGGTATATCTGTCAAAGGATAAATCTGAGTGGAGTGAGTGTGGAGCTGCGCAACCTGTAACAAAGCTTTTCTTTCGGGAAATTTCGGCGTTTTTATGCGCGTGCCTTCGAACTATCTGTGCTTAATTAGTTAGCCGAAAAGACACCATATGGCGCCTACAAGATTTCTTTAATCTTAACCTATATAAAAATGACAATACATTATAACTTATAAGTAATCTCCGCTCTACCGTGCGCGGCGGTTTTCGCTCAAATACGTCGCGCTCGTTTTGGACATGTTATTTGCTGTACTACATGTATACATATTTGAATAGTGATGGTATTGATGGTGTGTAGAATTGTAGATAGACAATAGAGATTGTGATATATCATCGCAAGAAACGACAGATATCGCACGACATTTCTTTGTCAGCGAGTCGAATAGACCCCTCTATTGTGTCCGGAATGCATTGAGTCCGGTTAGAATGCGCTGCAAGCCATCATTCCATAGTTGCATGCTATCTGTCGAGTTTGGAATACTTTTGAAATGCCGTCACAAATCATCGCAAAGGAACGGAGCTGTCGCCACGTCTCGTTGACGACAGCCTGGCCAGAAATAGGAAGAGAAAAATAACAGCAGTTTGAAAAAAATGTTTAAAAAGACTTGAATTATTTTTAACCTGTAACGTAAAAATGGTATTGGAGCCACGTAAACAAATGTAACATTAAAGTCAAGATTAAAGTAAAAGAGTTAAGATTGTATGATGCGACGGGAATTATATGATTCATGAGGTACACGTCTAATAGGTACATGTCGGTTTAGGTACCACCTATTTTTAATTGTGGAGTTTGTTAGCTCGGTTATTTGCCTTTGTGAAAACGACTAATGATTTATGATGAAATTTTCACTATTCTCTACAATAAACCACCTACACCAGCGGTCGGCAACCTTTTAGCAGCCAAGGGCCAAATAGTAGTTACCGAAGTTGACGCGAGCCGCACTTTGTTAATATTTATGACTTTATCAGACATTGTCGTTTGTCAATATTACATACAAAATAGCCAGGGAGGCTCGCGGGCCACGGTTACATATCAGAATACCGAAAATTAACTTACCTAATGTCGAATCACCTATGCTCGATTCACCTATTTTTAAATTACCTAACGATCATTTTACCTAAATATTGAATGACCTAAGTTTATAATACCTAATCTCAAATAACCTAATGGATGAAACACCTAATTAACGTTTTACCTAATGCACATTTTACCTAACGCACGTTTTACCTAAAGCTATTATACCTAATGCATAAAACACCTAAAGCTGACATACCTAATGGACGATCCACCTAAAGCTGATATACCTAATGAACGATATACCTAAAGTTGATTTACCTAAAGGATAACATACCTAAAACTGTTATACCTAACGAACGAAATACCTAAAGTCGATATACCTAAAGGACGGAATACCTAAAATCGATATACCTAATGCATGTTATACCGAAAGTCGATATACCTAATGGACGATATGCTTAAAGTTGATTTACCTATTGAACGAAATACCTAGAGCTAATATACCTAATGCACGTAACACCTAAAGTCGATATACCTAATGCACAAAATACCTAAGGCTGGTATATGTTTCAACGAACGAAAATACCTACTGTAAGTTTTGTAACATGGCCGAATGACTTCGTTTACAGTGACATATTGGTTACCACGGTTACCATGACCTATTAAATGGAAATACCAGCGGGCTCAGCTGCCACCACCATTTAATGCCTTAATAACGTTTAACTGTGGCATTACGTCTTTTTAAGTTTTTACTAGAGATGCCCCGAATAGTGAATTTGGCCGAATACCGAATACCGAATATTGGGCGACCGAATTTTCGGCATGACATGCGATATTTTGAGTCACAATTATTATGAAAACTGTTCGCCAACTAAGCACAACGTTTCATCATCATCATCATCATCATCATCAGCCTACTCTCGTCCACTGCTGGACATAGGCCTCTCCTATTGCACGCCATTGAGCACGATTTGCGGCAACTCTGATCCAGCTCTTGCCAGCCGCCTTGCGAAGGTCATCGCTCCATCTAGTCTGAGGGCGTCCTACGCTACGTTTGCCGATGCGCGGTCTCCACTCCAGAACTCGCCTACCCCAACGGTTATCGGTTCTACGGCTAATATGACCGGCCCACTGCCACTTCAGCTTGCTAATCCGGTGGGCTATGTCGACGACTTTAGTTCTCTGACGGATGACTTCATTTCGAATACGATCCCTCAGAGAGACTCCGAGCATAGCCCTTTCCATAGCTCGCTGAGCGACTTTGAATTTATGGACCAGTCCTACCGTGAGTGTCCACGTTTCGGCTCCGTATGTCATCACGGGTAGGACGCACTGATTGAAGACTTTTGTCTTCAGACTTTGTGGGATTGATGACGTGAAGACTCGACGCAGCTTCCCATATGCTGCCCAGCCCAGCTGTATCCTTCTATTCGACTCTTTCTCGAAGTTGTTCCTTCCTAACTGCAGTATTTGCCCGAGGTAGACGTATTCCTGAACAACCTCGAGAACAGCCCCTTGTACTGCAATAGGTCCCGGAGCAACACGTTCGTTGAACATAACTTTCGTTTTGTCCAAATTCATCCGGAGACCTATGCGTTGAGAAGAATCAGCTAGACCGGTCAGCATATGCTCTAAATCCTGCAACGTCTCAGCCATGATGACGATGTCGTCCGCAAATCGCAAGTGTGAGATGTATTCGCCATTAATGTTAATACCATGTTCCTTCCAGTCAAGCGTTTTAAACATATCCTCCAATGCATTTGTGAACAATTTCGGGGAAATCACATCCCCTTGTCTCACACCACGATGCATGGGGATAGCCTTAGTCTGCTGGTTTTGGACTTGGACGGCCATGGTAGCTGCGTTGTACAGACATCTCAACACTTGGATATATCGCCAGTCGACTTGGCATCGCTGCAGGGAATCCAGAACAGCCCAAACTTCAATGGAGTCAAAGGCTTTCTCATAGTCCACAAATGCTAAGCACAGGGGCCGATTATACTCTTCAGTCTTCTGTATAATCTGCCGCACTGTGAAGATGTGGTCTATGGTGCCGTATCCTCCTCGAAATCCGGCCTGCTCCGGTGGCTGAAATTCGTCGAGTCTTCGTGCTAGGCGGTTCGTGATGACCCTCGAAAACAGCTTGTAGATGTGGCACAACGTTTGCGAAGATATATTTTTATGTTGAACAGAATTAATTAATGTAGTTAGAGTCAATCAAATCAGATCCATATTAAAAATAAAATATTTTGTAATCAACAAAATAAATGCTAACAAACGTGTCTTCGTATTTAACTACTTTCCAAGAATTCATTTTAAATATTAAATATACCTAGCTTTTGGTTATTTTTTGTGTAATTTTTCGTTTTAGGTAGGTGCAATTAGATATTCGGTATTCGGCCGAATAGTAGGCAACATTCGGGCCGAATATCGAATAATCGGCAAAATGGGCGAATAGGCCGAATACCGAATAGTTGCCGAATATTCGTGGCATCTCTAGTTTTTACTATGAAGCGGAGACTTTTTGCGATAACTTAAAACGGATAAATTTATCATGTTTGCTATAGTTTTCTTTGAATGTCTTTCTTAAGCTCTAGTTCCACGGTTTTTTTATATTTTTTGGATTCATTGTTCAAATGTTAGAGGGGACACATTTATTTTTTCTTTCGGAGCGGTTATTGCCGAAAATATTCAGTTTGTCAAAAAAATGTTGGTTGAAAACCCTATTCGTTTTAAAAACCTATCCAACGATACCACACACTATAGGGTTGAAGCGAAAAAAAATTCCATCCCCACTTTACGTATAGACGAGGTTTTTTAAAGATTATTTTCTACGAGTTTGTTGGATTTATTGATTTATATATTTATGTCAAATTGCAGCTTTCTAGCACTAACGATCACGGATCAAGGCCTCGGACAGACGGACAGACAGACAGACGGACATGGCGAAACTATAAGGGTTCCTAGTTGACTACGGAACCCTAAAAAATAGGATTGTATTGTATTATAAATTAATTTAAGTTTGACATTCTAATTTATTTTTGACTGCGCGTTACATTATACGATTTAAACTATTTTTTGCTTTTTGTTTTAGAGTTTTTAATTTTAATCTAAATTTAATTAATAAATGTATAGATGTTATCATTTTTAATTTAATAATTTTATTATAGGTATCTATTAATTACATTATTACAATATTATTTTTATTTTAATTATTAATGCTATATTTACTTAAATTATCTGCAGTAAATGATTTTTTATAATGACTTTAGGTATTTCGTTGATTAGATACAGTCAACTGTAAAAATATGGGTGTAGCCAACTTATTTAAAAATATGTCCCATAGTTCTTAATTCGCTGACATAAGAGCTATGGGACATATTTTTGAGATGATTTGTGCACCCATATTTTTACAGTTGACTGTACCTAATGGGTATATCAACTGTATGTGTTACGTGCATTAGGTATATTAACTTTAGGTATTTCGTTCAATAGGTAAATCAACTTTAGGGATATCGGACATTAGGTATATCGACTTTCGGTATGACGTGGATTAGGTATATCGACTTTAGGTATTCCGTGCATTAGGTATATCGACTTTAGGTGTTTGGTTCGTTAGGTGTAACAGCTTTAGGTAATTCATGCAGTCGGTATGTCAGCTTTAGGTAATTTGTGCATTAGGTATATCAAAATTAGGTGTTTCGTGTATTAGGTATATTAACTTTAGGTATTTCATGTATTAGGTAAATCGGTTTTAGGTATTTTAAGCATTAGGTGTATCAAGTTTAGGTAGATCGACCATAGGTATTCTGAGCTTAGGTAAAACAATTATAGGTGAAACGTGCATTAGGTAATTCGTTCATTAGGTGTTATGAGCTTAGGTTAATAAACCATTAGGTGTTTAAAAAAATAGGTGAATCGAGCATAGGTGATTCGACATTAGGTAAATCAACTTTCGGTATTCTGATATGTAACCCGGGCCACAAGTAAGAGGTTCGCGGGCCGCATGCGGCCCGCGGGCCGCTTGTTGCCGACCGCTGACCTACACCACCGCCTACAAGTTATCGGCTTTGCCCGAAGGTTGACTCGTAGAGAATGCCTTGTAGCATTAAGTCCGACTTTTGTACATTTGTTTTTCCTTGTGCAATAAAGATTAAATAAATAAATAATAACTAAGTAATAATAATGAATGCGACAAAAATAAAATCTTGCATAGAAAGTTCAGCAATTACAATAATATTTAACATTCTTTTGTAAAGTCAGGTAAAATCTACGTTTAGTGGGTTACATATCAGAATACCGAAAGTTGATTTACCTAATCTCGAATCACCTATGCTCGATTCACCTATTTTTTTAAACACCTAATGGTTTATTAACCTAAGCTCATAACACCTAATGAACGAATTATCTAATGCACGTTTCACCTATAATTTTATTACCTAAGCTCAGAATACCTATGGACGATCTACCTAAACTTGATACACCTAATGCTTGAAATACCTAAAACCGATTTACCTAATACATGAAACACCTAAAGCTGACATACCTAATGGACGATCCACCTAAAGCTGATATACTTAATGAACGATATACCTAAAGTTGATTTACCTAATGGAGAAAATACCTAAAACTGTTATACCTAACGAACGAAATACCTAAAGTCGATATCCCTAAAGGACGGAATACCTAAAGTCGATATACCTAATCCACGTAATACCGAAAGTCGATATACCTAATGTACGATATCCCTAAAGTTGATTTACCTATTGAACGAAATACCTAAAGTTAATATACCTAAAGCACGTAATAAACACAAAGTTGATTTATGTCTGTTTTTTGTGTGTCGCTGGCGTATGTGTTGTCGTCTCATAGTTTTAAGTCAGGTCCCCACTGAAAACCAGCGCCACGGATTGCCGCGGCATTATGCTGAGTGGGGTCCTATTTTAGCGTCCAATGTTTTTTATGTTTGTATGTCTTTGTTTTCTAGATGTAATATGTTGTGGCGTTAAATAAATGTATTTTCTTTCTTTCTTTCTTCTTTCTATATACCTATTAGGTACTGTTAACTGTAAAAATATGGGTGCACAAATCATCTCAAAAATATTTCCCATAGCTCTTATGTCAGCGAATCAAGAACTATGGGACATATTTTTGAATAAGTTGGCTACACCCATTGACGTAGAATATCTAAAGACGGGCTTTACGGGCACTAAAAATGGTACTAGTTCAGCGGTGTTACTCACGAATTCCAGCCAATCATGCAGTCTAACGCAACTAGTTGCGACCAATAGCGCGCGTAATGTGAACTCATCAAGCAATCGCGCGCATGATGCGAACTCATCAACCAATCGCGCACATGATGCGAACTCATCAACCAATCGCGTTGTAGCGGTTTCACACCGCTATACTGGCCCCTGTCATGCCTCATTATTATTGCCCGTAAAGCCAGTCAGTCCCTAGATATCTATGTCAATGGCTACACCGATATTTTTACTGTTGACTGTATGTAATGAACGAAATACCTAGTCGTTATAAAAAATCATTTACTGCAGATAATGTAAGTAAATATAGCATTAATAATAAAAATAATATTATATCTAATTAATAGATACCTATAATAAAATTATTAAATGATAAAATTCATACCTTTATTGATTAAATTCAGATTAAAATTAAAAACTCTTAAAGAAAAAGCAAAATATAGTTTAAATCATATAACGTTTATGCGCAGTCAAAAATAAATTAGAATGTGAAACTTAAAACAGGCAGTAAGAAAAAACGCCTCTTCTTTGACAGGCGTTTCGACAGCTATTCCGTTCCATTCAGACAACTTATTAAGAACGGTTTTTCAATATTCAATATTAAAAAAATAAACGTGTTATAATGATGAAGAGGTAAGTAATAAAATATGAAATATGTATATTTTCTTACATTAACAGTAGGTTTTTATGTTGGTTACGACGTTTAAAGGAAACTAATATTAACACCCATCAATAAGTAGTCATGAATTGGACAAGTATAAATTTAAAAAAAATTGAAAAGCTCTAGTTCGCGAAAACCAACTTTCTGCACGCTAAACAGCTACGTAAAGTAGCACTTTTTGAGCTGTATATAACTGTATTAAAAATATTTATTTTAATTACATGTAAACTTATTTTTTTATCGCGTTCTAAAAAAACTATGGCCTTCTACCCTGGAATTACCCTAACTACAACATTTATCGCCACAAGTTCAAACCCTTGATAAAGCAATAAACTATTAATACCAACTATCTTTTTGCTGATGTTGTCTGAAATTTTTTCATCACTTTATGAAAACATTTTCCTTAAAACTCCGGCATTCAATAATAGTCACACCTGATGAAGATATTCGAGTTTATTATGGCCCAAATTTTGGAATGTAGGTACCTAAATTTATGGTACCTACAATAATGTAGGTACCCTACCTGTTTGAAGGTATTAGCTATAGGTATTTCGTTCGTTAAAACATATACCAGCCTTAGGTATTTCGTGCATTAGGTATATCGACTTTATGTGTTACGTGCGTTAGGTATATTAGCTCTAGGTATTTCGTTCAATAGGTAAATCAACTTTAGGCATATCGTCCATTAGGTATATCGACTTTCGGTATAACATGCATTAGGTATATCGATTTTAGGTATTCCGTCCTTTAGGAATATCGATTTTAGGTATTTCGTTAGTTAGGTATTACAGTTTTAGGTATTTTATCCATTAGGTAAAACAACTTTAAGTATATCGTTCATTAGGTATATCAGCTTTAGGTGGATCGTCCATTAGGTATGTCAGCTTTAGGTGTTTCATGCATTAGGTATAATAGCTTTAGGTAAAACGTGCGTTAGGTAAAATGTGCATTAGGTAAAACGTTAATTAGGTGTTTCATCCATTAGGTTAATTGAGTTTAGGTATTATAAACTTAGGTCATTCAATGTTTAGGTAAAATGATCGTTAGGTAATTAAAAAATAGGTGAATCGAGCATAGGTGATTCGACATTAGGTAAATGAATTTTCGGTATTCTGATATGTAACCGTTTAGTGATCATAATTAATTTAATGGAAAACAGTATATCGCCACTTCACCAGCCTCCTGTCGAGAGGAGTCGAAAATAAAGAGGAATTCCTGGCGCCTGCCAAATATCGAGGAGTTTTTGTTTATTTGCTGAGGCATTCGACTATTAAGATTTAACGAGCAGTGTAATGAAGTAATGATGATCGAAATATCCTTTGATGCAAGGACAGTTTTAAAAGAGTACTTAAATCGAGTGTATGTACAGGGACGTATATATATACGTATATATAACCTACACTTTCTTAGGGATACAACATTTACCATTTATTTAGAGCATTTACTTACATTATTTACAATTTACTTATTAGAGCGTGCCTACATGACTTTGTTGCTAATAAAGTGTCTGTGAAGATGATAACTATTGGATAGGAAGTGGCGATACTAGCCAAGATGCCAATCGTTTGCGCCGTAGCGAACGAAACGCTAATGTCTCTCTGTCGCACTTATATGGAAGAGTGATAGAGAGAGATTACCGTTTCGCTACGGTTTCGCAAACGATCGGCATCTTGGCTAATAGGCCCTCTGGGCTCTTGGTTATATTCTCGACAGCTAGACATAGGCACTAATTGGTCACAGTTGGCGTTTGCGTGACGTTCCGTTCTATGCAATTTGTTCTAACTAAAGATCCGTGACAGACGAACGGTGTTGTATTGAAATGTAGATAGATATATAACGCGCCATCTCTCTAAATAAGCTTGAACAAAATCTATGTATTAATTTAAATTTTAAATCGCTCTCCTGTAAAATTCGCAAAATGTCGCTTAAAAGAGAAGCCTTTCCACCGTCGATATTTTCTATAAAAATATAAAATTTGCATCAAATTCACATTAATTTATGGTCGTAATATACTTGCTTCCCAAGTTGGTGCAGAGTTAGAGTTCCAACTCTACGTAGTCTCTGACGACTTTGACTTGCAATAGTTTTCCCAGTATGTATGCAGCGAAAATGCTTAGTAGAGGCGTGACGACAATGTGTCGTGATTAGCGCTCAATGATAATCTACATACACTGATAGCAAGGACCTTCGTACTATCACGGCTTTATAAGTCAGTTGACGGGAAATTCAGAAATCGTAGTACCTACTAAGTGATAAAGGGAAGGTAGATGTAATGTAGGATGCCATTAATCCTTACATTGTATGTCCTTTGTCTTGACCTCTTGTAGCGGATTTCATAGAAACTTGTGCGATAATAATAAACTATAGAACTTAACAGTGATGTAAAATTAATGTCATTGATTATGTTGATGTAACGAGGATCTATCTTAATATATTACATAGCTCTACCTTATAAGGATTACGGCAATGTCACAACACAATGTATGATTGTCATTTATTATATGTTGCATTCAATAAATGGCCACAGTTTATATCACTGTAGCTAAGTAGAAAATATACCTACTACTTAATTACACAAACGGGTCTACCGCGATATAATTTAATTGTTTTTACCTTTAATTCCGACGTTTCAGCTGAGTTGCACCGGCTGTGGTCACGGAAAGACTGACGTCCCAACAAAACGACGTTTAATTTCGGGTAGTTTAGTGGTGTTTTATTAATATCTCTGTTGACATTTGTTGGGTCGTCACTCTTTCCGTGACCACAGCTGGTGCAACTCAGCTGAAACGTTGGAATTAAAGGTAAAAACAATGAAATTATATCGCGGTAGACCCGTTTGTGTAATTAAATATGTGTACAAAACGCGAGAGTTTAAAGTGTTATACCTACTACTTTACAGTCTCGGACTTTTATTGTTGAGCCAGGGTTTTAAATTGGAAATATTAACGCAAATATTTAACCAAATGAATTAGATTATGTTCTCCTACTTTGCATTAAGCCGAAAGTAACTCCTACGTTCAGCTTGTAATGTTTGTATGTAGTTTATAGAGCCCAGACTTAAAGACTAACCCCCATATTCATAAAACTTTTTAGTTATATTCCTTTCTTACAAATACATAAGTCAAAATGACAGATAATTAAAGACAAACGATTATTATCTAATTGACGCTTGTAACGCGTTTATGAAAGGTGGTTAATGTGGTTATACTAATAGAGTAATAGATATCAACCAAATAGTTTCATTTTATCTCTACAAACAGTAACGTCCCAACTAGCAAAATAGTCGTATAAGAATTGATTTACTCAGCCTGTAATCGTATAACAGCCGAGTTACGGTTGTTGAAGCACCAATATATCGTATAATAGCGGTTAACTCGACTATTTAGCAATTTTCGCTAATTAGTGCTATAATCATGTCGTATAAACGTTTATAGCACTATCTTTTAGCACTTTTATTCCACCTTTTAATAAATGCTGAGTTAGCGCTACTAAATCACTTTTATTCAGCATAATTGTTCTATTAAAATCATATAACAGCTACAGATTAGCTAATTGTCTGAATAAGGCGCTTTAATACAACTGTTACTCAACTCTCTTCTCTGTTGCTATAAAAGCCTATTAAAAGCAATCAAAAAACCATTTGGCAACAATGCTGCTGTAACAGCGCGCTTATATCATAATTCGGGTAATGGGGTTCTAACCGCTGTTATAGGAGCTGAAATGTATTTACAGGTTTTATTCAAAATGTATTCAGCTTAGAGTACTTTTAAAGAGTTTTGAACTACATTAACAGCACAAGTCAGCCATGTCGACGTTTCAATATAGTCCGGTGGCCAACTGCATGAAACCCTACCTGACAAAAAAATAGAATAATCCTACTCTGTAGGGGTAGCTGACTTTTAGTAGCATCAACTGTTCTTGGTCGGCCGCGGCTTAATTTGGAAAATTTTGCGCTAATGGCAAAATAGTGGCACAAAAATTCATAAAAAAAAACCCATCGTATAATAGAATGAAACTTGCATGGTAGGATAGCTGCCTTTGAGGACAGCAAAACGAAACTGGTCAGCTACATCCTGTGTTGGCAGGTTCTTGTGTCCGACCGAATTTGTGGTACCACGTGACAGCTACAATTTACCTCATCGAAAAATAGAATCAAAACAACTGATTGTAATACCTACATTAAATTTGTTGACATATGTCTTGGTCGGCCTCACCTTAGCCTGACAGCGTTTTCAGTCCGTCCGCATTAAAAAAAAAGTCAATGGCAGCTATCCTACCATACAAGTGACATTCTATTTTTCGATGAGGTAAATTGTAGCTCACTTGGTACCACAAATTCGGTCGGACACAGGAACCTGCCAACACAGGATGTAGCTGACCACTTTTGTTTTTTTGATGAATATTTGTACCACTTTTTTGCCATTTGCGCAAAATTGGCCAAGTTAAGCCACGGCCGACCAAGAGCAGTTGAAGCTGCTAAAAGTCAGCTACCCCTACAGAGTAGGATTTTTCAATTTTTTTATCAGGTAGGGTTTCATGCAGTCGACCATCGGACTATAAATCCATAAACATGGCGACATCATGTGCTATAAGTGTAGCAGTAAACGCAGTTACTCGACTTATAGTCGAATTAATGAGATATAACAGAAACTAGATCGTGTAAGCAAATTTTTACTTATTTTTATTAATATTTTTTTATTGAAATTTAAGAAAATAGGCGGCCCATGAATATATATGAACCAGTGCCTTTGGTTTTATCAATAAAGTATTTTTCGCGCTGGGTTTTACTGTATTACGTGTACTTACAGACAGTAAAAACTTATGTACACAATCACGGTAAAAATAAATGTCATGGATGACAGCAGTAAAAAATACTTAAGTACCTTTTTGTTTTATTAGACACGCGAAGACGATTAGGCCTCAAACTTAATCAAATAATTGAAATATAATCGCTTACCTGAGATCGTTTTTAGCACATATTAGTTGAATAAAAGCATTTACTGCACTCTTACACATTTAAAATGCCGAGTAAAAGCAATCCGGCTACCTTTACGAAACATTTTTGCTGAGAAAAAGCAGTGCGGCTGCTTTTATAGAACACTTTTACTGAGTAATAGTAAATTGCTAATGTTTATAGAACAAATAGTCGAGTAAAAGCACTATCGTTACTATTAAAACACTAGAAGTGCTTTTATCCACTTTTACTCAACTCTTACAGCATCGATTTGCTTCTTATACAGCGCTTACTCGATTTTTATAACACTTTTAGTCTGTATAAGTGCGCCTTTTCGCGTTGAGTAAACGCTTACAGGACTTTTACTCGACTGTTTTTACACCGTTTATTGCACCAAAAAGCGAAAATAAAAACGTGCTCTCAACTTTTATAGCACATAGATTTGCTAGTTGGGGTAAGCCCGTTTTCGACTATACACGTATATTAATAGGTCATAACTCCGTAGTTCCCTCTTCCAGTGTACATAAACCTGATTCAGAGGCACGTAGTAAAACTACGTACTCGTAGTATGGAGGTATTAAGAATAGTAAAGTTTATTTCATTCATCGTAACCTATATGACGTAACTTGAATATTTTCTTCTAAGACTCTAAGCGGTCATTATGAAATGACCGCTTAGAGTCTTAGAAAGTTTGTTTTAGGTCATTGTCAAAAAAACTGTCAGCGGTCTTATTACCGAAATCATATAAAACATAAAAACATGTTTACCTAGATACAATAAAACGACAATATAGATACTTTCAGACAAAGATTTATCAGAAAAGAAAAGGTTGTACAGTCCCTATCAGTCTATATCGGAGCGCACGAGGTACTCAAAATATCTGAACACGCACTTGCCATAACAATAGATGCGTGTTTAGATATTTGTGAGCACCTTGGCCGCTTCGATATATCTGATGGCGACTGTACCTACGCTTAATCGCTTAATGTTAGACATGTAGAGCATGGACATCTTCATGTCCATACATATACGTAACGTATTGTACATACTTTTCATTCGATTCTCATAACTCATAACCTCATATTTAAAGTAAAGTCACTAACTAACACCATTGAAATTATTGGACAATAAACCGTGTTACGAGTGTAAAAAAGTGCATTGTTACTTTAATTTTTGGATAGTACTTAGTGACTTTTGCTTGTCGCCCGACGATATCCAGTCTATCCAGAATAGAAAGGACTAACCAAGGCAGTCTCGCACATGTGATTAGAGTATATTAAAGTCTTATCTTGCAATAACGATTACCGCAATAAGTCCCTTTTAAGGCAGCTTGTTCTTAACTTACCATCTTGCACATAGTTAACTGACCTATCTTAACTCTTATTGCTTAATTACTAAGGTCTATAATGGTCAGGTAATTGTTGTGGATTCTTACCTCCAACCGGGTCAGTCTCGTCGACGTGTATCATCTCTGATGATCTGTAAGTAAACATTGTAAATTAGTTTCATAAATAGATGCAATTATGTACACGAGAAATACAATAGAGTAGCTACATGACACGTGTTCAAATGTAACTTGTCCCATGTTAATATAATTATATTAGACACGTAAATGAGCGTTAACGACGTAATATCAATTTGTAGGTATACAACACGGGTGCATAGCATAACCGTAGGTAATTAATTATAATAAGACCTCGATATGATATATTATGCACTATAACCATACTCAGGAACGTCGAGTTTTACACTAACCAAAAAATAGATAAAAATTGTAAAAACAGAAACTATTTTAACTTTCTAATCACATTTGGGAGCTTACTACTTATTTTTATTTCGTAGTTTGGTAACTATTTTACAATAAACAAAGTTCATAGTTCATGAATTCATTGCCGCACCCAAACCTTCGGGGCATGTTTAAAATTATAACTTAATTTTACCCGTATTTACTTATTTTAAAATGTATGTAAAGTAAAGTGTAATGTAATTACTTATATTTAAGTCAAAAAAAATCATAGATTTATGTCAGTTTAAATGTAACTCGAATATTTTCGGTATTAACGTCAGAAAACAAAAAATCTGAGCAAGAACTACATTAAATTAACAGTATACATATACAAAATATCTTAAATTGTACCTACCTACTATGTATTCTTTATCTAACGTCGAAATTTCAAATCCTATTACTAGATGCTCTCAACCTATTAAGTAAATGGGTTTAGTGATTAAATAATAGTTAAAAATTGCGTAAGAATGGGTAAACCCACTAAACTATTCAATTTTAAATAGGTAATCAATTTGGGTATGAATAAAATTAATGATTCGAACTTAGTTATTCAAGACACATGCAAAGTAGGTAAATATTCGAAGGAATGCAGGGGGATAAGTATTTTTAGAAATTATATATGTAGGTATTATGTAATAATATTTTTGGTAGGTACCTATTAAAAATATTCATTGTTAATGGTTATGGGATTGGAATATTAAATCTCTGAAAACGTTTCTAACTATCCAACGTATAAACATTACTAAAATTAAAATATAATAAAAAAATATCCACCTAGAAAATAAAATGACAGTAACTAGTAACTACTTATAGTGATTTTTTCAGATTTTGTTTGTAATTTTGTCACGTCATCCAGTGTATGTTCAATTGAGGAAATATTCCAAAACGTTGGAAAATTTTCGTTTTTTTCCTCAAAAATAAAGGAAAATACAGATGGAGCATTTCGTTCCAAAAAGTTTCCGAAAATTTCACAATTTTTAAAACTTTCCGTCCAAATATCAGTACTAAATCTAATGACATAGCATAATATTGCAGCAATTTCCCAAGAACAGTGTCGGACTTCGGCAAGTGGGTCGTCTGTATTTAGCGTCCATGTGCCCGCATCCATCACTCCCATCGCTGTAACAACAGCCTATTATCCATTCTTATGTTTTGTAAATGAGACCTTGCTACATGTTCATACGGTTTAAATTGCAGATGTGGTAAAGTTTATTTTGCGAGATTGTGAAAATTGTGGTTTGTCCTTGGCTTCGTCCTTTTATTTTAAACAATGCTTGTCTTGTTACCTGTTACTTACGACTTTACAGACAACCATCTAATTAAAAACAAATATATCTAGACTATATTTAATTACACAAACGGGTCTACCGCGATATAATTTCGGTTACATATCAGAATACCGAAAATCGATTTACCTAATGTTGAATCACCTAAGCTCGTTTCACCTATTTTTTTAAATACCTAATGACCAATTAACCTAAGCTCATAACACCTAATGAACGAATTACCTATTGCACGTTTCACCTACAATTGGTTTACCTAAGCTCAGTATACCTATGCTCGATTTACCTAAAGTTGAAACACCTAATACTCGAAATACCTAAAGCTAATATACCTAATACATGAAACACCTAATGTTGATATACCTAATGCACGAAATACCTAAACTCGGTATTCCTAATGATCGAATTGCCTAAAGTTAACATACCTACTGCACGAATTACCTAAAGTCGGTATACCTAATGATCAAATTACCTAAAGTTAACATACCTAATGAACGAAATACCTAAATTCGATACACCTAATGCACGAAATACCTGAACTCGATGCACTTAGTGAACAAAATATGTACCTAAAATCAAAAATATAATTATTGTTTAGTAGAATATTATTAGGACATACTTACAACATTTGGTATCAATTTTTTAGCCAAATCATTCAATTGACTTACTATTTTTTATTATAATATAAGGTCTAGTCATTTGCCAGAGTCGAGATAGGTGCGACGACGAGCAAAGCGAGGAGGAGCGTGTTAGGTTAACTGCGACCAAACAGTGCCAAAACCGACTTTTATTTCATCGTCATGATGCTAACTTACAAAAATTAAGTTTTTGATAAGATAAGATAACTAATTTTGTATTAGACTTCAGAAATCATTCTACTACCTAAAAAGAAGCGTTTCAAAAAGTGTATTTTTAAGTTGTTATGCAAACAAACAGTTTCTACTGTAAGGTTGGGAAATCATACGATTTATTGGGTGGAGTTGCGACTTGATCATTCGGCAAAATGATATGAATTTTGTACTAGGTATATAGACTTTAGGTATTCCGTGTATTAGGCATATCGACATTAGGTAATGCGTGCAGGAAGTATATCAACTTTAGGTATTTCGTGCGATAGGTTTAACAGTTTTAGGTATTTCGTCCATTAGATAAATCAAATTTAGGTACATCGTTCATTAGGTATATCAGCTTTAGGTGTATCGTCCATTAGGCATATCAGCTATAGGTGATTCGTGCATTAGGTACAATAGCTTTAGGTGAAACGTGCAGTAGGTAAAACGTGCATTAGGTATATCGTGCATTAGGTATTTCGTCCATTAGGTTATTTAAGCTTAGGTATTATAAACTTAGGTCAGTCAATGTTTAGGTAAAATGATTGATAGGTAATTTAAAAATAGGTGAGTCAAGCATAGGTGATTCAACATTAGGTAAATCAGTTTTCGGTATTCTGATATGTAACCATAATTTCATTGTTTTTACCTTAAATTCCGACGTTTCAGCTGAGTTGCACCAGCTGTGGTCACGGAAACCGGGCGGTGGTGTGCGCCTGTGCGGGTGGTAGACCCGTTTGGGTAATTAAATATGTGTACAAAACGCGAGAGTTCAAAGTGTTATATTAGGTCATTACCTATGAAATTGGCGTTTTGTTCGGAGAATTTCAACGAAACACGAATTTCCATACAATTAATTTTGCGGATATTTTTTTGATGGCTAATTCAAACCAAACAAAATTTTTCCAGTAATTTTTGACACCTTTAAGGTATGTTTTCAATATCTCCATTTCTTGAAAATTGGTACCATTAGAAAAATATAAGTAATTTTAATACTCGAACCGACAGCACATGAAAAGACCTATTTTCAAGGCTTAATTCTGAACACTTAACAATAAAAAATAACAATTAATTGTATGTAAAATCGTTGTTTATTGAGTGCACTGTAGTTTTATTGTAATTGTGTATGTACTTTTGTAAAAAAAAAAAAACTAGGATCAGACTTATATCTATGAACAAAAACGCCAATTTCATAGGTAAGGACCTAATATATCTAGACTACTTAGGTTTAAAAGCTAGATTACGATATTCTCGTTCGAATTAATTTTGTATCAAGCAGAAACGTCTGCGAACGATGCTATTAAGCTTAGAAACAAATTAAAAGTAGAAAAAATCACTGTCTTGGGTGGGACTTGAACCCACGACCACCGGATCGCTAGCCCAGTGCTCTTCCATCTGAGCTACCAAGCACTAACACCAAGACCTTATTGTCATTGAAATGATATCCACTCAGCTTGGTTTCAAAAGTTTGCATAATACCTTGTTATACTTAAGTGTTCTCACACCTACTCTGATGAAAGTGATGAAGATAGATGTCCAAGTAAATATAATCAACGTAAACAAATCAAACACAAATGTTTGTTAAGCACACCAAGTCACCCACAGAAACGAAAATCTTTTTTCCGTGCATTAAACTTACATCTGCCTGTGTGTCTTCTTAAACACACTTAACGGACTCATCTTCTTTCTAACACTAATCAATCACATTTCATAACACCAAATAAAAAAATAGGGCATTAATTTGGAACGTAAAAGTAGTACACGATAGACTAATTTAATCTGTAGTCTAAAAACATATCAAATCCGTAGCCATGAAAATATAAAAGTTTCTTGTTTCCTTGTTGGACTGTAGAAATAAAATATTTTTTACAGAACAGGGTCGTTTGAGGAAGTGTTAAAAGCGTACTGATTGTTCGAGACGATCGATGCATTGATTCAAACGTCATTAATACGTGTTGGCACAGTCAAACTGTGGCGAGCAGTATCTTCACTCATACACTAAGTACACATATGCATAACTAAAAGACATGGGCACCTATCTAAAGCAGATAAACACATTAATTGATTTAAGAAAATTAATTCATTATTGATATTATATTTTTCATATCTGCTGTTTATTACAGTATCAATACAGTCGCGTTGCCTGCGCTGGTATACCTACCATAGCACACGTAAACACGATTCTGCATCGCTAGCTACATCTGAAATGTAGTATCGCTGCAAAAAGTCGCTGTGTGCTAGAGTTAGTCCAAGAAAAATCTGCAGCAATTTTGATAGCCCTCGCAGTGCAACTGTTATTTATATGTCATAATTCCATAGAATTTTGACGTTTAAAATAGGCAACGCTTACACTGCGTGGGCTATCAAAATCACTGCAGCCTCTCTTGGTCTAACTCTACCTGTATTTATGATAAGCTTTAACAGCTCAATTATTGAGTTAAACAACTGTAATTTCTACACACACCGTGTCATTGGCTTAGGACTGGCATATACGGAACGCGGCACCGGGTTCGGAGCCAAAATACGTCATGCGAACGTAGATATACTGTTATGGTAGCATAATTAAGCCTGATTATAGCATTGTTTGCCGTATTAGGACGATACGCGATATTAGTCGCAGTATATTGACGTAATGACAGTCAATGAACTTGACTGGCAGAAAACTTTATTATATGCTTTGGTAAATTTTGTCACAACATTGGGATAGTTAATTTAGGTACTTACAGGTTGGCCGAAACTGATAGAAATGTATACCTAATACTGCGGCTTATTGTTGATAATTTTAACAAACGTTTGCGTTTGTGTATCAAAATTAAATGAGAATATTTTGGAGATAATATGTTTTATTTACTTAAATGATTGTAGTTTCAATTTTTAATGTAATTTTTTTGCAAATGTTAGAAAAATATTCCTAAAAATATTTGTCAACGTATTTTTGGGCCAAAGTAGGTACATAAGTACCGTAAAATGGGGTGAGTTGGGTGAAATTTGACTGTCAAACCTTGATAAAATTTTATTTTTACATGTGAAAATTGAATGGTGTATATAATAAGTGCTTCGGACGTTTGTATTTTAGTTTGTATTTTATTTTGGGTAGTTCCATTTCATAACTTTGACGATAAAGAGGAAAACCCACCTCACCCCGTAGTGCCTCGTATTTGGGGTGAGAGGGTTTTTCATACAAAGGTGATTTTGGAAGATTGTTGGAATGATTTTTTTTTATTATGCGTATTACTATAGCCCCATTTTAAATTGGAATACATTATTTTTGTAGCAGTAGCCTTAAAATCGCTTCTCACCCCCCTCTCAAACCTTCTCTCCCCATTCATAACCCAACTCTCCCCGCGAAACCTACTCACCCCGTTTTACGGTAAGTAGTAATTTGTATTGTTACAAAAATATTTTTGCTATATTTTGGATATTTAACCTGCTTAGGTGCGTTCGGTTATAAAGATGAACCGTGAGTGTAGATAATTTATATATTGGGTCCTTACCTATGAAATTGGCGTTTTTGTTCATAGATATAAGTCTGATCCTAGTTTTTTTTTTTTTTACAAAAGTACATACACAATTACAATAAAACTACAATATGATTTCGCCAAACTGCTTGACAGCAATTAATTGTTATTTTTTATTGTTAAGTGTTCAGAATTAAGCCTTGAAAATAGGTCTTTTCATGTGCTGTCGGTTCGAGTATTAAAATTACTTATATTTTTCTAATGGTACCAATTTTCAAGAAATGGAGATATTGAAAACATACCTTAAAGGTGTCAAAAATTACTGGAAAAATTTTGTTTGGTTTGAATTAGCCATCAAAAAAATATCCGCAAAATTAATTGTATGGAAATTCGTGTTTCGTTGAAATTCTCCGAACAAAACGCCAATTTCATAGGTAATGACCTAATATAATGGCATTTTTTGAGCATTGTTTGATTTAGGTAGTTGCCCACTATCCCACTAATCATTTATTATTATATCACATTGCATAAGAGATATAATTATAACAGTAGGTACATAAATACTTAATTAATTACAACTATTACGCTTTTACTTCTATTGTCTACGCTTAAAATTGTGAATAAAGTTTTTCCCAAGTTAACAATTGGATGTTTTCACCCGTGATGAATAAGAGATATTGTTTTACCTTTTATCTCAATTACTCTCTAATAAAATAAACATTTGGTAAAAATTTACGACAGAAGTGCGAAAAGTGGGAAATTCGTAACGAGTGGCGATAAATTGAAACACGACCGAAGAGTGCTTTAAATCGACATGAGTTGCGAATAGTACAACGTTTTACAGTACATATGGCCCTTTAAATTTTCGGCATACGCACGTATAGTGCTAGTTACTGCACTAGGGCCGTAAATTAGCACCATATGTACCACTGTAAAATATATTTTAGTAGAGTTTATTATTTATTTATTAAAATTGGCTTGTCAGATCCCTCGGCTATATCACTAGCTATTTTATACTAAAATTATAATGCTATGGTATGCAGGGTAACGATATAACATTTAAGATAAATGAAATTAGACATACTTTCGTGTTTTTTTTCTATAGACCCAACTTTAACCTTTTTTAAAGGTTTTGGCTGGAGTCTGCCCTTGTAAATATAGTCTAGTTTTCGTTTTACGAAAACTCTAACAATCATAAACCTAGTTTTGCTTCGCCGTAACCTGGTATAAAACACAAGGCTACGAAAGTAGTGGTAAGTGCTGTCATCAAATTAAATGACAGTTTACATTCGTTCAAACATGAGAGCGAAAGTGAAGGCTTGAATTTGAGATGACATAAAGAGAAAAATATTTTTAATGTGGATTCTTCTCGTTTCAACTTCGATATTGCGTACAGGCCTGCTACTTGCAAAAATTGTGTAAAATATTTTAAACGGTTATTAAATTAAACAAATTAAATATTTTTAAACATAAACAAAACAATTAAATCATAAACGTTAGCATTTAGAAAGTGAAACTCATTTTATACCTTGACTTCTAACAAGTATTTTACTTCTCAGAACCTTACTTGGTTCGTATGAATTAGGGACATAATAAAAAAAATCTATAACTCTCGTGGGAGTAAAATGGACTTTACCTTCCGCTGCACATGCATGAAATAGCTCGCTTACTAAGCAAATGTGATGAAAATGTATGAACATCGTATCGTTCTTATTACTCTTACTACTCGTAGAGACACCGAGATGGATGCTACACGAATTTCGATTTTCGAAGTTCGCGGCCAGACGTCCGAAATGCTGTCACCATACCGGCTCGGGTCATTGACACAACTTTCCAAACCCGTTTACACATAAACCCGACATACACACTTGTTTTATATATCTGTGTTATGTATGTTCTTTCGGTTCCGTCAAGCATCAAGTTTTACCGACTGGATGGTTTTAGATCCGTCCAAATGTGGCAAAAGAAAAATGATTTATTTTATATGCGAATTTATATGTATAAGTTGTTAGATGTCAGACGTAGGTCCTTACCAATGTAAACCTTTTTTTTATGCACTTTTTACAGTTTGTGCTGTCCTGTAACTAATTTCTAATTTAAAGTGGTGGCGTAGATACTTAAACTAAGCTTTGATTTTTTTTACTTTGTCATACTACATTACCACTTACTAGGAACATATCGGTAAAAAACTTGTTAAGTATAATTTAAATGCCCAAAAATCGTTAGTGGACAGCAGACTACAAGTAGGTAGTAATTGGGAACGAGCTGTATCATTAACTACTTAGGTTGGTGCTTACTGCATTTTTTGTACCTATAGGTACCTACTTAACGAGTAGGTATATCTACATAGTATAATGTACCTAAAGTAAACATACCGGTCGTTTAGTATCTAATTGTGAAAAGCCTCAGCCACTGGTCTTTGCTAAATATAATAACGGGAGTTAATAGGTGAAGGTAAAAAAAAATATTTGTATATTTATGTTTATTATATCTAAATGAAAAACCTTAGATTAAATAACATTTGGTAATTTTGGTATTAATTCTATAGTAAATAGCAGAATATTAATATTTTACCAAAAATCTAAATGTCAGTGTTTGTACTCAGGGCCGGATTAAGCATGTCGGGGCCCCTAGGCAGTGCGAGGCTCGGGGCCCCCTACAGTCAATTCTGCACACAGCATATTCAGTACTGTTACCATAAGTTTGTCACTGACATAAACGCCGTCGAGAACGTAATTTACTTTCTATACATCCCGTTTGCACTAATATGCGAGTGCGAGCGAGATGTATAGAAAGTAAATTACGTTCTCGACGGCGTTTATGTCAGTAACAAACTGATGGTAACCGTACAGTACAGGGAAATAAGTTTGCGTTTTTAATTTTAATCTTCAGGCGTCGGCCGAGCCGATCCGAATCGAACGATGTCATTTGCGCTCTTATTGCGTGGACATAAAGCTTTATTCTATCGGTTTTTGCCGATTCCGCCTCGCGTCAAGTGTGGGGAGACCCCTTTAGGCTTAAGGCCATTCCCAGTGGAATACCAAAGATGTGAGCTTCAGCGTCACTTTCCTATCTTCCTCTAATGGCAAATTTTAAGCGAGGCTAAAGGCTAAGTTCAACTAGTGCCGCAAAATTTATTTTCTCAATAGTTAATATTTTGCGAGGCTGAACAGCGATTGTCCGACCATAAGACCAAACGCCGAATCAACCTAATAATAAAGAATTTCCATATGTTAAAATTACTTAAATTACTAGAGTTAGACCAAGATAAGCCTGCAACAAATTTGATAGCACTCGCAGTGCAAGTGTTATTTTAAACGTCAAAACTTCTATGAAATTATGACGTATAAATAACACTTGCACTGCGTATGCTATCAAAATCATTGCAGACTTTTCTTGGTCTAACTCTATTCATTCACCAGTCAAGCTAACATGTAGATGATACAGGGTCAAGTAAGAAAAAAATAAACGCGAGCGTAGCGAGCGCGAAATTTTTTGTTAACAATATCGCAAATTGTGAAAGCGTGTTAAAAGGCCGAGTATCGATCTTCATCTGGGCCTAAAAGTCCGAAGTGCCCCAGTGAGGCGAGCTTTCATGCGAAATCAAAGTCTTGCTTCATCAGGCTTCAGGATAAATAGTTGAGCACAGACACGAACCAATGTCCATTGTATTAAAAAGCGAGACCGCAGGCCGAGCTCAGCGCAGCGAGGCCAAAGGCTAAGCTGAAGTAGAGGAGACGTGGAGCACAAACCAATGGTAAATTGAGGTAAAAAGGGAGGCTGAAGGTCGAGCATTCCTATGTAAACCTGGGGACACGTTCGTCTTCTTTCTTTTTCTTTGTTTTAATAAATAGTCCTCGTGATTCTGAGTCGAAATAACCCAAAAGTTGTTGGTTGTTCGAACAAAAGTGAACCATTTTTCCTGAAAACACCTATTATTACAACAGGTACGCAGAATACGCCCCGTAAACTGTAACGTATTGCTTCAATATTATTACAGTATTTCATTAATTTAAAGAATGGATCGAAAAAAAAACAATAACAAAGCATACTCATTATTATAAGAATAAAAAATTTACTCATTAATTTATACCCTATGGAAAAAAAAAATTAGTGCGCGCTGAGCCGCCGGGGCCCCCTAGCCGAGGCGGGGCCCCTAGGCAGTTGCCTACTTTGACTTAGGGTTAATCCGGCCCTGTTTGTACTTATGTTTAGATAAGATAACACTTAAGGGGCTACCCGAGGTTTTCATCGATTTTTGACAAGTTTTGAATCGTATCTCCTTTTTTTGCACTACAGATAGAATTATAAAACAAACGGTTATCGGTTCTTCAATCTTTTATCTCCGTTTTTGTCCACCGGATTTTGAAAGAAATGAATACTTATTTTTTTATGATTTTTTTAAACATTGCCTAAAAAAACACTTTTTCCTTATCTAGTTTGCTGTGAAGGATCTTACATGTACGAAATCTACATATTTAAACTAATTAACACAAAAGTTATGGCCAGAAAACCAGTTTTTTAGCCTAAAATTGTTCAACTTTGATGCCAAATATCTCGAAAACAATGAACTTTGAAGTAAATATGGGATACTATATTGCTTAAAGCCGTTGCTGTTAATATGATAATCTACAAAAAACATTAAAAAACCAAGGGATTCTGATCGAAGGCATTGGCGTGGGGTAGCCCCTTAAATGGATACTGTAAGATGCAGCTTACATCACAAAAATATCTACATGACTTAATTAAATGAAGTCGTTATGGTATTATATATTTTTTCGAAAATAAAACTAATATATTTTTGCAGTTTCTTTGTTTTTTAAAAGATACCTACCTAATATACCTACACTCGTTTCATGTTTTAGACGAAAGGGCCAAAAACGTATCATAGGTACGTTAAGTAATTTTTTTTTATGAAAATTAGACATTTTTATTGACACTCTCTCACTTTTTGCTGTTCAAGTTGTTGCAAACTTAGCTTAGACGGGCTAGCCGTTTTTCTACACATCAATTACAATATAATCTATGTCGAAGTCACTCGTAGCCAACTATTTACAGATATCGCTGGCTCAATATTACAAAGTTCTATGTAACATTTTCAAGATAGTTGAAATTCGACTTAATATCACTATGATAATGTTCAAATTTCAGTTCGATAAAAGTGAAACATAGAACCCTGTAATATTGGGCCAGCGATATGGTATCTCCTTTTAAGGCCCCGGCTTTTTTGAGCAGGAATCTCTGCTGTTCGGTCGTTTATCTTTTTTGTACCCATTGGGAAAGAAAGGGGACAAGTTATGAGGTGCCCAAAAGTGGATATAGCTTTTTAGGAGTGAGGTTGTAAGCGAATACAACCTAGATACTGAATATTTTTGTATAGGTAGTTATTTGTGTTGTATACTTTAGCCTATAGCGAAGAAATTAAAGTGGACACGAAATATGACTAGGTACGGATGTCTACCGTCTCCTATTCTCCCTCACTTGATCAAAGGTTAAATAGAAGAGATCCCTTAAAGGGATCAGTTCGCCTTAGTTGAGTGTTTTTTCCTGTTTTTTCTTTTTTGTGCAATAAGGTGTTTTACTTCTAGGTACTAAATATCAAAAGGGGTTCATTGGCTATGCATTCCTCTTAAACATCGAAATAAAAACACAATAAAAACTAAGAAAAATAAATAGATAAAAATAGGTACAGGCGACGTCAAAGATATGATGTTTTCCTTATTACAAAGGAGTAAGGTGCAAAAGTGTAAACATAGATATTTTTGACGTCGACTGTAGGTACCTCTTTTTAGTATTGTCAAAAAGAATAGATAGTATAGAGGGGTCCTGTCATTGTAAATTTTGTAGTCACTGTAAATTTACTGCCATCTATCAAAACTCAAAATGAAAACGTATAAAGTTATCAAAAAATGTATATATATGGATAAATGATTTTATTATTTTTATATCATTTTGATCCATGTTCATTCACTGATATCTATGTGTTAAAATTGTTAAATATGAAACGGTGTCGTCACGCCATCTAGCCGAGGATAGGCTAAAGGTGTGTGCGGCATCTATTCGAGAATGACTTTTACTTGAATTCCGAGGCACGTTTTTTCCTTAGACTTTATTCGTCTTGTATTGTATAGACAAGGACAAATACTAGATAGGTATAAGACTGCGCGACATGCTAATTTGTATATGTAAGTGTCTAACGATGTCACTAAAGTCTTGTACTTAAATGTAAATTCTTGTACGTACCTAAGGTCGTCAACCTTGTAATTGTTAAAAGTTGTTTTTGGCTTAACCAGCAAATACCTACTAACTAAGCATGTTGTGTTATTCAGGTAGATAAAGGTAGGTACCTAGAACAACTTTATAATTTTAAGTATGTATAGGTATAGGTAATCTTTATAACATAACAGGCAGCAGGTAGTCCTTCGTAGTCACAGAGATATATATAACTCCGTATAAGATAAATATAGTCTAAGAAAAAAACGTGCCTCGGACGGCCAAGGAAAAGTCATTCTCGAATAGATGGCGCCATTACCTTTGGCCTATTCTCGGCTAGATGGCGTTAACGACACCGTTTGGTATTTAACAATTTTAACACATATCAGTGAAAGAACATGAGTCAGTATGGAACAATAAAAAATAAGAATCATTTATCCGTAAACATATTTTGATTATTTTATACATTTTCAATTTTATTTTAAGTTTTAATCGTGTGTCGATAGATGGCAGTAAATGTACCGTGACTACAAAATTGACAATGACAGGACCCCTCTATACTATCTATTCTCTTTGGTAGTCAACTAGTCATACCAAATACCATAGTAACCTGGTGAAACGAGCACTATAATTATAGTGACTATTTGACCTGTTTTAATTATTGCTCGTCACATAATGCTCTCACCATCGAACTGTTAACTTTATCTAGGTATTCTTGGGGCGGTAAGTAAAGTACACGTACTAGAAGAGTTTAATGAAAATATTGTAATTTTAGTCATATTATGTTAGTTTTACTTATGTATGTTTTTGTCACGAAGACGAACTTATAGAATTGTTGTCTTCGAAATTTATCGTTTAAAGTTAATTTATTTAATAGACACAAATATTTTTTTAATTGCTAACAAAACTTAAAGTAGGTACTTCTGGAAATAGTTTCTTGAAGGGGTGAAATTAACGACAATATGTTTAGGAACGGGATTAATGAGTTCTATATGGAAAAAATATGGTGTATCCGTATTTGTAATTTTGTACCCGTGTCAAGCACGGGTGGGAATAGGTGTTCTAGTATAAATCATTCCCATTTGTCCCCGCCTCATGTATGGCGACGGTCAAGTGGAGCGGCGACAAATCGGAATACCTACACCAAAAATATGGCTAGCCATAGCTGGTTTTCGATGAAATCATCTAAAATTTCTTAGCGCCCATTTCTCGGGCTGTCTTCGCGACAATTCATCTTGATAAGGTGACGGAAGCGGGAACTAATTATATCGTTCCCGGCCGCTATGCGGAAGTAGGCATTTTATTTTTATTTGGTGTATTCCTGGCTGTTTTGAAATTAATGATTTGGCTAGTATTGCGTAAAACTATAACTTAATCACTATTATTTATTCTGTGCCCTAATACAGCTTTTTAAGAAAAAATAATTTATTTACATACTAGATATATACAGTGGTAGGTACTACTAAACGAAATGAATACCTAACTAGCTTAAATCTAAAATACGGCATACAGTTTTGGTTTTTTATATGACGACCGGTCTGGCCTAGTCGGTACTGTCGGTATTGACCCGGCCTGCCTATTAAGCCGATGGTCCTGGGTTCGAATCGAATCCCGGTAAGCCGTAAGGGCATGTATGTGTGATGATCACAGATATTTGTTCCTAAGTATTTGTATATTATATATATCGTTGTCTGAGTACCCACAACACAAGCCTTCTTGAGTTTATTTTGGGGCTTAGTCAATTTATTATGTAAGAATGTCATATGATATTTATTTATTTATTATAACCTTCTTTGTGTACAGAGCATTTTTGTTCTTATACTTTTACAAAGTCAAGAACTCTCAACAGCTTCCAGGATTATTTTTCATCCAATTTTGTACATTTCCCAAGAAATGCATGCAGTTGTGAGACTATGACTAATAGCGACTTAACTGACATTTTAAAAATATTTTTCCTAGGTCGTTTCACGAAAAAGTTGACGGTTCAGTATAAATCTCGCGCCAACTCTTGTGATTTACTCCAACAACTCGTATAAGTTCCACATATATGGTCAATAATATGGTCATTTAAGTGTTTACCTCATTAATTTAATCCTTCTGGCATACGTAGAGCTACTTAATTACTATACAAAAAAAAACATTGCCGAAAACAGTCACCAACACCCATCTTTGTTATGTGTTATGTTATGCTAATACAGAGGATTCAAACCTGTTTTAAAAATAAATCCGGGGCTAGTAGAGTATGTGTAAAAAACCACTTAAAACCCGACTTATGTAAATGAAGGGATAGGGCGCAAGATAAAAAGGCACACAAGGATCATTAATTACTTTCCCGGGATGTTAGATGGTAGGTCGTGGGCGGGCAACGTTTTCTGTGGTGTCCATTAAAATATTGTGTAGTGAATTTCCATAGCAAACAGTTTATATGTGAAGTTAGGAAAATAACGATTTATTGCATGTTAAGAAAAAAAATTTAGGTACATAAGAAAATCACGGCAATTTTATAAAGAGGGCATTTTTTAGACGGCGGCAATAGTTACGGCAATGATACGGATTAATGAATGAATGAATGAAAGAATGAAAATCTTTATTTCAGGCAACTAATGGCCCATACATAAATACCTTAAAACTAGCATACCTACATATTATATAAAAATATATTTTAAAACTAAACAAAATTAGTTAATAATTTAATGAGTGAAGTCGACAAAGATGATATACCTATACCTATTACCCACACGTACCTTTAATAAAGAAATATATTTTTGAAATTTTTGAGCTCCTCCTAGAATTCTTATTTACTTATTTTGTATTTATTGTATTTACGTATAAAATAAACAAAGCTGAAAATATAGAATATTCATGTCTTATTATTATTCTAAATAGAGTCGATAGTAAAGTCTTATGTAGGAACTCAGTTTTTGGTTACATCAATTCTGAATTATTTAAGTATGTTGCATTCAAAATGTTGATTTAAAATATAGAGAAATAACAGGATCCAAATAAAATATACCTACATCCCACAATTGTGTAACATCGGATATCAAATTTCTAATTACGAAATCGTCGGCGACACTTGTTTAGAAACACGTTGCTGCATTTCTATCAACTCGTGTCTTTTCGACGCCTTTACTGATAATGCCTAATAGGCTTTTACCCGTTTTGCATAATTTAAAAGTGCCATTAACTTCTTCCGTTTCGCTTTGGTACATATTATCAATTTCAGCAAATTAAAAATACTTAAGCTATTGATCTTTGCAAGCAAATAAAATTGCAGACAGGTTGTTATAGAAAGATTTATAATATTTATCGCATTACAATTTGATGCAAATTTTAGTTAGTCATAGGTACCCAGTTATATTAGGTAAATACAGTTAGAGTCTGTCCGGAAAGAGAAGAGTCGTGGAATGTATGGGGCCCACAGAAAACCGCCTATGGTCTGTGATGGGGCCCAATACACACACACAGACTAACAGATCGACTCTTCAAAGAATCTTTCCTTGTATGAGTGTAGTACCTACATAGGTATAGTATAATTGCAGTATTACTAGTGCCCACACTAGTGCCCTTCCCCATAACTATAGGTAGTGTAGCGAATGACTTCACAAAGGCCACTGTTTAATATTAAGTTAAGTTTTTATTTATATTATCAATAACTCTGATTATTGGTTTGTCGCTTATCTATCGCATTAGGTAAAACCTGTAATGATAGATTTGTTTTAATTACAAAAAAATTGTTATGATACACCGATGCAGGAACCGGGACCTAACATATTTTTAGGGTTCTGTACCCAAAGGGTAAAAACGGGACCCTATTACTAAGACTCTGCTGTCCGTCCGTCCGTCCGTGCGTCTGTCTGTGTAACTCATGAACCGTGATAGCTAGACAGTTGTAATTTTCACAGATGATGTATTTCTGATGCCGCTATAACAACAAAATACTAAAAACAGAATAAAATAAATATTTAAAGTGGGGCTCCCGTACAACAAACGTGATTTTTTGCCGTTTTTTGCGTAATGGCCGGTTTTTTATTTTATTTTTAGCAGGAAAGTAGCGTTACAAAAACGGTTGAAAACAAAAACTCGATCGTTCTAGCACGTAATAAAACCTCCTGCTGTTGTGTACCTACCTACCTAGTTATAATTTAGAATTTTCCAAATCATGTAATTAATAAAACCTTATATTATAATATAAAAACATAATAAACAATACGTTCTCCAATGCAAAGGAGTTTCCTGCCATAAACCTATGGTATATCTTCACGGTATTGGAAAAAAATCCCCTTATCAGTCACATAAACGGCATAATAGATTGCTGATAACTGCGGATAGAACGTTATCAGTTCTTTATTGGCTCTTTAACTAAGATTGTAAGGACAAGAGTTTTTACACATTTTTATTTGCACGTATCTAATAAGATACCAAAATGTCTGTGTGCCATTATTATAAGATGTAGGTAAATTTTATTTTATGGCGTACCTATTTCAGAAATAATTACCCATTATACAATTAATCTTGCACTAACCTAGCCTAACCTATCTTACATAAGTGCACTCATAATTTAAGACCTGACCACAGTATTTTATCTATTACAATTCATCAAAAACAGTGATACAAGACTTAAAACTAGGTACATAACATTCCACACAAGGGCGGATTCAGGGGGGGGGCACAGGGGCACGTGCCCCCCCCAGACGGTTGTGGACTTTCCATCACAATACGGGTAAATCGAATTATCAGCGTTGTTAAAATATATGAATAAAATAACAGAAAGAATATGAGCGAAACTCTTGCCCTTTCTAAGGGCTTATCTCGAACACCAAAATTCGTAAATTTCGACCAAATATCTCTGTCACTCAAATTATAGGTAAACCAGAACTTTGGGAGTATTGTCAAGAGGGCGCTCGTTTTGAATTTTATATAGCAACAATTTGTATAGTGGGGACAATGGAAATTGGCAGATGATTTTTGTTTTATTCCGACAACTTTAATAAGTGCGAAGTTTGATGTTTGGATATTTCTTCGGTTTTTACGCTATAAAATTCGTGAATTTTACGACGTATGACACATAAATCAAAATCATCCAAATCTATTTTCTTTTTTTTGTTGTCTTTTTTTTAGGTTTGGTCGTTTAATTCCGCCCTTACGCCCTTCGCTAGCAATCCGTGATACCGATGCATGCGATACACCTAATACACAAATCAAATTATTACAAGACATCAACCAAATCGTGACGACCTGACTATAGTGACATTTGTCCATAAGTTTGAAACTTACCCGTCAATTCAGGTGGTAATTTCGTTATGTTTTCTAATGGAAGAAATTTCTCTCCCGCACGTTTTTTTTCCAATAAATAACTATATACACTATTTACAACTTTTTCTCTGTAAAATCTAAAACTTTCGGCATGATTATTGCAGTCTAATAATAATTCACACGAAACTAGACAAAGCAATGTTTACATTGTCAATATTGACAACTATCATAAAGGGTAGATGTTGTCTATTATTAAAGTTGTTGCCATTGCTAGAAATTAGTACCAACAAATTTCCGTAACATGGCGCACCCTCAATAGATCCTGGTTCACCTATACGCCTTAATTGGAGTAAAAGAGAAAGATCTCATTCATTGGACGCAGTAAGTCACAGGTCGCGTGTCTTTGTTTGTAAATAAACAAAGCCAAGGCGTCCTTCCTTTGGATGGACTTACAAGACATCTGCAGCACACTTGTGCGCTTATTTATACCTGCTCATGGTAGGTACTCATCCTCAACATTTGGTTCCAGTTGATAACAATCGTAGGAGCCGTACTGTACGTTTGACGTTGTTTCCTCAAAATATTAAGCGAAAAATTAAAGTGATTTCATCGAGTGTCAAGTAATATTACTGTATCTATATAATGAGTAATAAAGGCAGGAAAAGACAAAAGAGCATAAGTGCGTTTTTCTCTACAAAAAAACAAAAAACCGACGATGCAGTTGCAGATACAGGGAAAGGGGTTGAATTTGGTGGTGTCTCATGTGCATCCACGCTTGCGGCAACTACACCAATGCCAACAAATCCATCGGCAGCATCAGCCTCGCCTAGTTAAGTACATGTTGCAGGAACGAGATATAGGTGAGTATCGCAATCTTTGTGTATTTCCATATTTTATGTAGCGCTATTAGAACACGTCATGTTTGTATTTTTGCCAATTATGTAAACAAAGCAATTTGCCTTATTTCTCCAAAATTATGGACGTTTGAAGATAAGGTTGAGTGTATTTAGTAAGGTACCTGGAGTTCTCATCGATTTTTGACAAGTTTTGAATCGAATCTCCTACATTTGCACTACAAATAGATTTATAAGACAAATCGCAATCGGTTCTTCAATCTTTTATCTCCATTAATAAAAGAAATCTTATATATCCATTCTTGGCTAACCGATTTTCATAAAATATAATATTACTTAGAAATCTACATATTTGGGATAGTATTTGACGTCTCGAAAAACGTATCTAGGATTTTAATTTTAAACTAATTAACACAAAAGTTATGACCAGAAAACGAGTTTTTTGGCCTAAAATTGTTCAACTTCGATACCAAGTATCTTGGATAAAAATTATGTATAATATTTCTTCCTTTCCGTCTTTTATGTACGTTTCGCTGCGAGCTGCGAATAAAAAAGCGGTATGTACTTATGTATAAAGTAGGTACTGAAGTAGAACTGTGTCACTTTGTAATATTGAAAATTTTTAAAATAAATATTTAATGAAATTATTTTCTAATTTGCTTTCTTGGGGTTAGATATGAGGATATCATGTATCTGATGTATCATTTGTGTTATATTGTAGATACAAAAAATAAATCATTCATATAGTATCTGAAGGAGCCCAAACTTGGTATGTTTTGAAAATTATTTTTGTTTTAAGTAAAAAAAAAATAACTGAAATGTCATGATGTGCTATATTTTTAGAATCGCCGCTAAAAACCCTTTCATATAATACCACACGATAGGTTACTAAAAAAAAATTCCATACAAAAAAAAAGTCTCGGCAATCCCTTAGGCGTGCTGACTACGCCTAAGGGATTTTTTTTTAAGAACTGTCGGTCAAAAATTCTGTTTTGACCTCCAGTATGCGTGTGCCAAATGGCTAAACTGTACATCGATTTGCGGTTTTTCTTTGAAATTGGGCTCGTATGGCTTCCACTACTCGCCGCGCCGCGCGTCGCGTGCGTCCAGTCCGCGACCTTACTTTGTTGATATAAACTAATACTTACTAATACTTTTCTGAATAATACTTTTTAATAAACTTAATTAATAAAGATAAAGATAGTTTATTATTCAAGTAGGCATATTACAATGCGCTTATGAACGTCAAATAAAGCTACACCAGCTAACAGCTACATAAGCTAATGTTACAGAAAGCATTTATTTACTATATAAAAGTATATAGAATAATTAGTACAGCGGGTCATTTAAATATGATTTGAAGCTCAAATAAGTTTGTACTAAAACATATACCTACAGGCGGCCGATTTTCCTTAGTGTTTGGGGCTTTTCTGTCTATCAGCAATTTTTCTAGTATCGTGACATATTACAAATACATATATAATTCAAGTGAACAAATATAACTATACATACATTGAATCGAAAATAAACCTTAGTGAACATAATTGACACAAACAGCTGACATGTAGGAAGTGACTTCTATATATATATATAAGTATCTAAACGGCTAATTATTTTTATTTTTAGGTACACTACTAAACAACCAGCAGAACGGTTTAGTTCTTACGGACGAAGAAAGGTACCAGTGGTTGAAATATACCTGGCAACCTACAGCAGACTTTAAGTTTCCACTTGTGCGTGAGGGAAAAAAGAACCGTTCTTTTCAAATGGGCTGGTTAAAGGGACATGAATGGCTTGCATATAGTAAAATTGCTGGTGGCGGATTATGCAAAATGGGCATTCTTTTTGGCCGACGTGAAGCGGGAATAAATGATATGAAGCTGGGAAGATTGGTGTCGGAACCACTGCTTCGATATAAAAAGGCCATCGAAACGATCACACACCACGAGGGTACGAAATATCACCAACAGAACGTGGTAGCCTCTCAAAATTTTTTGGATGTGATGGAGGGGAAATCAATGGATGTTGTTGTCCAAATGAGATCCCACGAAATGAAAACTATTGAAGAGAATCGTAAAAAACTTATACCCATTATAAAAACAATTATATTATGTGGAACGCAAAACATACCCTTTTAAGAGGTCACAGGGATGACGGTAGTTTAGAATCGGAAAGTTCTGACGGACACGGAGAAGGCAACTTCAGAGCGTTGTTGAAGTTCCGAATCGATGCTGGAGATGAGATACTGCGTGACCATGTAAAAACGTGTCCTAAAAACGCTTCCTACATTAGCAAGTCGACACAAAATGACTTAATAGAATGCTGTGGGGAATTAATCAGCAACAAAATAGTGAACAAAATTAAAAAGTCTAAATATTTTACCATTATAGCTGATGAGACCACAGATGTTTCTATTTGTGAGCAACTAGCCGTTTGTATTCGCTATTTTGATGTAGATACAAATGAAATACAAGAAGATTTTTTAATGTTTGTCGAAGTTGTTAAACTTAGTGGTGAAAATATTGCTCATCATATTTTGAAGGCGTTGGAAAGCCTTAATCTAGACATTACATTTTGCCGGGGTCAAGCGTATGATGGAGGAGCCAACATGAGCGGTAAAATACAAGGTGTTCAGGCACGGATATCCAGCATTCAGCCTTTAGCCGTTTTTACCCACTGTGCAAGCCACCGACTCAACTTAGCTCTCAGTACAGCCTGCACCGTACCCAGCATAAGAAATGCCGTAGGAGTAATCTCAAGTGTAGCAACTTTCTTTCGTGAGTCAGCTCAACGAATACATCTCCTCAGAGAAGAAATGCAAACTCAGCTGCCTAAGGAAAAACAAAATATCTTAAAGAAAATGTGTGAGACCAGATGGGTGGAAAGACATGAAGCGGTTTTGACATTTTTGGACGTTTTGCCATGTCTACCTGACATTTTGCAAAAAATGGCTGATCAAGGAAACAGGAGTGCTACATCTCCATTTTCGTTGCTGCAATCAATAATGTCGTCAGAATTTCTCATAAGCCTGGTAATTCTTTCTGATATTTTAGGAATTACGCTGCCCTTATCGCGATCATTACAAGCCACTGAAATTGACATCATTTCTGCAGTTCAGCTTATCACTACGACCACAGGAAGTCTGCAGAGACAACGTGACACTAGCACGACCTCATTTAATAAACTTTTTAATCAGGCTGAGGCGATCGCAAACGAAATTGGTGCAGAAATCACGGTCCGCAGAATCACCGGCCGTCAAACAAATCGGCCGAACATTCAGACCCAGTCAGTTGAAGAATATTATCGACTTTCAGTATATATTCCTTTTTTAGACTATTTGCTAAGCGAAATGTCATCCAGGTTCCCTAGTGCTCCCCTCCAAACAATCGGGCAGTTGCAAAAGTTGTTGTCCCATAACTTCAGCGATGAAGATATAGAGGATGTTTTGCGAGGCGCTGAACTATATAAGGATGACCTTCCTTGTTTCTTAGCTTTGAAGGGAGAGCTAAAAATATGGCAACAGATGAGAGAAAATATCCCAAAGACTCCAGCAGATGCCTACAAACGAGCAACGGTTCTACCGAATATTAGAACTCTGTGTCAATTGTTGTGCACGTTTCCTGTAACCACTAGCACTGCCGAGCGATCTTTCTCCACCTTACGCCGCTTAAAGTCATATCTTCGGAGCAGGATGACAGAAGAGCGTTTAAATGGACTGGCTGTAATGCACATCCATCAAGACATTGCGACGAAAATGGACGCTAATGAAGTGCTGGACATCTTCAGTAGGAAACATAAAAGAAAACTGTCATTATTAATTATGTAAATATTTTTTTTTACTTAATCTTTATATAAGTACTGCAAGTTTAATAATTGTATTTTTATTCATTTTAAGTAAATTTTTTCTGACATATATATCAATTATTTTTATTAATGGTTAGATTTTTTTTTCTTGGAAAATGATTTATTTACATACAATATATATATGTACAGTGGTACTACTAAACGTACTACTAATGGTTAGATTAATTTACATAAAACTCGTGATGATAGTCAAATTTTGAAATTAAATGTAAGGAGGAAATTAATTTGTTTTATATCAAAGTGCATGGCTCACCCGGTATTGTATTATCCTAGCTCTAAGTAGGTATACTGTTTTGCATGGTAGGTTTTAATGAAAATTGTACTCTAACATTAGTTTTTAAGTCCAGTTACTAACACTTATATGGGTCTTGCCTGAATTAAATGATTATTGAATTTTAACTAAATTTTTATTTTTAACAGTTATGGTTGATTATTTTTGCCCCTCTACTGCCCCATGTGCCCCTCCCAGAAAAAAATCCTGGATCCGCCCTTGATTCCACACATTCATTAACATGATATAAACACACAATAAAAGTAAAATTATTAAGAACTTAATCGTAAAACTAAGATTAAACTAAAACATGCATGATTAAGAGCTACATACAACACAAGTAATGTTTTCATTTACCCTAGATTTTATTTACTGTTATCTTTTATTTAAATACTTAAAGATACAGACTATAGTGAAGTTAATCGCTCCAAATGACAATCAATTGTTTGTTGTTGCTGAACATTATAAACATAAAGCTAAACTATTATCTTAAAGCAACATGAACACGGCTGCTGACGGTACTATGAGGTTTCTAAACAATAGTCACTTGTCATGATCCGCCGCTCGCATTCACGAAAACAATAATACAAGGCATACGTTTACAGATGGAGATTTCAATTGTGTGACCTTGTGCGTGCCTTGTGCAATATAATAACAGAGATTTATCTCAGTATGCCTAGTAATACATTCTTTCACCATTCAAATGGTCTAATTCATACCTACTAGGTAACTTGTATTCGTAAAGTATTAAAGTAATAAATTAGTTTAGTATGAATACGTAAGTATCGTATGTATTTATCCGAAACTAATTTTATTACGGGTGTAACGGACGTAAGTACCTATTAGGAGTACTCGGATCGGACGTGATATGGACAGAGTACTCCTAATAAACTCCTATACGCTACGTTTTCGAAAGATGTTTCCGGCCCACGCAAGCAATTCATGCTTGCGTGGGTAAAATATACGTTTTTCAGTTTAGAAGAAACGTTAGGATACGATTCATATGATAAATGTAGTATAAGTAGATAAGAAAGGACTTAACTTTAATATCCACACAGATGAATGTTCTATTAGTACAGTATTTAATATTTATTGATACAAATGGTCAATAACCCTTAAATGCAAAGTGCAGGATGTAACCTACAACAACAATACCGTAAAATGGGGTGAGTTGGGTGAAATTTGACTTTCAAACCTCGATAAAAATTTTTTTTTACATGTGAAAACTGAATGGTGTATATATTAAGTGGTTCGGACGTTTGTATTTTAGTTTGTATTTTATTTTGGGTAGTTCCATTTCATAACTTTGACGATAAAGAGGAAAACCCACCTCACCCCGTAGTGCCTCGTATTTGGGGTGAGAGGGTTTTTCATACAAAGGTGATTTTGGAAGATTGTTGGATCGATTTTTTATTATTATGAATATTACTATAGCTCCATTTTAAATTGGAATACATTATTTATGTAGCAGTAGCCTTAATAACCCACCTCACCCCCCTCTCAATCCTTCTCTCCCCATTCATAACCCATAGCTCCCCGCGAAACCTACTTACCCCGTTTTACGGTATGTATAATATAAATACATATTAAAAAAAGGTGTTCTTACATATTCTTTCAGCAATAATCTCATATTTTCGAGGTGTTCGAAAGTTACTTAAGAGTCTTAAGAGAAATGATACTTTAAAAGTAGGTAAGTAAGTAGGTTTTTAAGGATTAAGAGCAGAAAAAGTTTCTCCAAGGATTTTGCAATAATACATTCTATACCAGTTTCGCATTCCGTTGTGTAAATAACTATTTTGATGATTGTAATGTGTTAAGTAAAATAGTTTAAGTAGGTAATAACTTGAGTGAATTGCAAAAAAAATGTATGTAATTAAGTGCAGTTAAGAAGCGGTGATTAGTCTTAACTTAATTGATTCATTTGTGTTACGAAAATTAACTATTTAAATTGTAACGTATTGTATTTATTGTACTTTAGTCGTACACATATAAGTCTATAGCATATGCTAACACACTTTCATGCATCTAAGTTAAATAGAAATGGCTTAATAGTGGTAACACAATGTAATCAACACAATGTACAAACTTTTTTCACCACACCAGCTCGGAAAGGATTACTTTGCACTTCAAAAACTGATAGCAAAGTTGCATTTTATTCACATGTGAGGCAAAGTAGTCGAATGCAAATCTTGAGTTGTTTTCTTATGTTTGCTGGTAGAATTGACTTTAAAATGATGATTTTGGATGATAAATATTTAATAACATTCATTTGTATTTGATTTAGTTTGATATTTTACATTTAATATTTGCTTCGGGTTGGTGTGGTGAAAAATTTTGTGTTTCACTCGGGGGTGTTTTGTTTAACTCTCGTGCTTTGAAACCCTCGCAACGCTCAAGATTCCATTTTTAGAACCACTCGCTACGCTCGTGGTTCAATTTAGGAATCTTTCGCTTGCTCGGGTATCAATATTAGCACGAACGGTTAAACAACAACTTTGCCCCGTTGTTAACAAATAACTATTGCAATACACTGACTATTTATTTATTCGACTGACTGACTTAACAAAGTAGGTAAGGTAACAACTTGATAAGTGAGCAAGCACCTGTTGATCGCGCAGTGCGCGACCATCTGAACCTAGCCTAAAAGTTGCTTTGACCATCGCTGACGTGGTGAGAGCTTTCCCTGACGACCTAGTGCAGAAAATGCGAATCATCCGACACCAGTAAAAATAAGAAACGCAGTCTCTTTAAAACCCGGTTCTAAATTAAACACTATCGAGGTCGATTACAAACGTCCTCCATTATAAAAGGACATTAAACGTAGGACATTACCTAAAAGGCAAGCTCAGTAATTTTCAAGCGAGTCGCTTTGAACCAAATACAATAACAATTCGTAGGTATCTTATCAGATTTTTTTTCCGTAAAATTTAATTTTACAAAACGTGTCAACTTTAAAAAGTATTTTCTGTTTAAAAACTTACCTCTGTCAAATTAGCACATGCACATCCCAGAGCACAGGGAAAAAAATAAAACTTTGTTCCACAAAAAACACTGGCACAAGTTTCGTAACGCACTCCCGAAAAAAAAACAAAAAGAAAACAATAAATTCTAAATTTAAAACGATGCGCGTCTGTGGCCGGCGCGAGAGCTCAGTCGCGACTGCGACTCGATGGTCGCCGCCGTTTCTAAATTTATCGGTGCCAGTAATACGAGATAAAACAGTTCTTTATTGAGAGCCTTTTTTATTCCACATCAGAAAATGTCTGGAGTTATATATGATACGTTAGGACAAATAACTTCAGACCACCCAACATTAGGGCTTTAATAATTGAATTGCATGTCCATTAGATTAGTCACGACAGAATACTTTGAACCATAAAATAAATCTAAATTAGTTGCATGATTTAATAATGTTTATTCCTCATTTATAATATGGGAACCCTCCGGTTGAGTCAATACCTAATTGAGACTAAATATAGCATCATTCAAACGGCAATAATCATTTAAATTGAAGTTAATTACATACCTGTGTATGCGTAATACTCAGCCAATATGTCCAATGCTTGTAAGTGGGTAATATAGGAGCCGGCTACAGGCAAAGTAATAACTTAATTTGATCTATCTGGTCCTGTTCGATAAATCTAGTCGAAATGTTTAAGCGATTAGGCATTTATTAACTGATTAGAATATAATAGAATCGTTTATTGCGAACCATTGGTACGTAATAAAGTTGTTACAATAATATTTGTGGATCACATGGCGCCCTGGTAGGCCATTGTAATTTAATCTTATATCTAGTTATTTATGGAACAATTTTTAAAAACTAAATAGTGTTCCATAAGATAAATAAAAATCTTATATAATAACAACTTTATCCTAGCTAATTTCTTGTATAGATTGATATTTATTAATAATATTATTTAAAAATATATTTACACAAGGGGCAAATTAATAATATCTATACTCAAATGCACTTTGAAATTTAATGACACATCCTTTCCTTCCTTAGGTAGGTATATCGCAGAGAAATGAAAGTTAGATTTAGAAGTTCTTAGAAACTTTTGGTAGATTGTAGAGGTACTTAATTAAAAAAAAACCTCCTTATACTTTTCGACACTGTTAATCGTATGCAACTGTTATTTAAAAAGGATTTATTTTCGTTAATTAACTGATAAGCATAATGTAAATTATTACACTAGATCAGCGGTCGGCAACCTTTTAGCAGCCAAGGGCCAAATAGTAGTTAACGAAGTTGACGCGGGCCGCAGTTTGTTAATATTTATGACTTTATCAGACATTGTCGTTTGACAATATTACATACAAAATAGCCAGGGAGGCTCGCGGGCCGCAAGTGAGACGATCGCGGGCCGCTGGTTGTCAACCGCTGCACTAGATTGAGACTAACATGCTCACGCATTTTTTTATGGTAGGTCCTCTGATTTGTGTTCATGACCCATATATTATAGTGTGTTCAGTCAGTGGTCTCGACCTTTGAGTAAAGGATGACTCACGCTAGACCGGGCCGGGGCCGGGCCGGAGCTTCCGGCGCTCCGTTTTCTATGGATCACCGATCAGCCGTCACAGAAAATGACATGTCGGACGCCTCGGCCCGGGCACGACCCGTTCTAGCGTCAGTCATCCTTAAAAAGGTTACCTCAGGATGTTTGTCCTGGAAAATTAGGTTCTGCGGATGCGTCAGCACCTCTGTAAACAAGGACGCTGGGATTCGACGTATATGTGTCTCTGACCTCTTCTGAAGTTACAAACACAAGTTAACTTCCTCTCGTATCCGTAAAATATGACTTATGAGTCACTAATCACAATAGGCCTCCCAACTAAGCCTACACGTCGTAGATAGCAAATTTTACGTTTTTACTTACAATTGCGCGTGGTTTTATTTATTTTATTTTAGTACATGGAAAACCAACAGCGCTATATATATCCGGAAATTACAATAGAATCACAGAGCCAATTATAGGTTCTCACTTATAGAAATATAATAAATTATAGAAAGATTTGTCCAACTTAGTTATACATACAAGTTCACAAAACACAAGAACAGATGATCTATATGTATATGATCTAGGGTTGCCGTACTATATTATATAGTATTGTACTATATTTTGGCTCTCTGTACTATATACTTTTGTAAAAATATATAGTACGCTAAAATACTATATTTCCGATTAAACGTATATTACACTCATGTTTAATATTTTATCTGAAAGTACTATATTTTTTTGGAATGTACTATATTTTTATTCCTTATTCTGGAAAATACTATATTCCACCAAAAAAAAGTTGGCAACCCTAATATGATCTATGTTTACAAAAATAAATAAAGAGAAGAAAACCTTTTACGAATAGTACACATTCAATAATGTACCGAGCCCTGACCTGCACCAGAATTTTTAATGGCGATAGTTAGGATCAGTTAGGATAAAGTAATTAGGTATGTATTTAGGTAATATTGTAAATTGATTTGACATTTAGTGGCAGTTGATATACAGAGAATGCAATAAATTTGCCTATTTTTTATATTTAAATGAATAGCGACTAAAGTATATTTTCTCTAAAAAGTCTCATACTACCTAAGTAGGTAAGTACTTGTATGGGAACACATACATTTTAAAATGTTGATAATGTTTGTCTCTCCTCCATTTATCAACAATATATTTTCGAACGAAAAAATAGTCAGACACCTATAGGTACTTGGTCGAAGACTATTTTTTAAACTAGTAAACAGGCGATCGGCGATCCTCTACAGATTTATTTAGCATCTTACTTATGCTAAATGTTACTTGATTTGACTTCAATGAATCACATCAAATCACTATGCCTACTACGAGTAAAGTGCATAACAATGACTCCACGGCATTCTGTGTTCAATTGGCGACAATGGGCCGGATCCCTAATTATATTAAATATTTGTGATAATGACCATAATGACAGTGTTTCGTATTATATCTCTGTCAGTCTAATTCAGTGGTGAGCAAAGTACGGCCCGCGGGCCATCTGCGGCCCGCGAATGGATTTTATCCGGCCCGCCGAAGGTCCTATGAAATAATTAGTATATGACATTGGCCCACGATTATCACGAATCAAAATAAATTTTGGCTACAATTCTGGCCCTCCACTTAAATTTCCTTAATTTCTGGCCCCCCATGAAGAAAGTTTGCCCACCACTGGTCTAATCAGTCAAATAAGCGCCACTTGCACCGTCCGACTAACCCGGGGTTAACCGGCTAAACCTGGAGTAAGTAACCATGGTTACCAGTACAATTTAACACTGGGTTAACGGTTTAACGGCTTAACCCCGGGTTAGTGGGATGGTGCAAGTCACCCTAAGGAAACTAACATCAACCCTTAAATGCAGTCTGTAAACCTATATAAGAAAAAAAAAACAATTAGGTATTTAAAATACAAGTTAATGTAAAAATCTAAGTAATTATTTAGTCGTACTTGTGTCTGGTGTGTCTTATCATCAAGTCTTTTGTAGAATTTTGTTTGGGCCGGCGTCCTAAAATAGCGCTCCGCTGCGTGGCAAGGTGAACCGTTGTCGGGTGTGTCTCCGGCACTACACACCGCGGCGATGGATGGCAAAACATGGGCAAAGCGAGCAAAAAGATGGACATTGTACTAAACACAAATTACGTTACGGTCTTCTTGTTATTTTTATTTATTTATTTTATATTATTTTAAAGTTTAATTCAGGGAACAAGGCCCATATTACATATACAGAAAAAAAAAATGCAAGTTATGTAAAAAGTTTTTCAACGAAGTATGAACTGTCGAGGAACGTTTGATGTACGGGATCAAATGGACTCCGGATCACAGGGAGAGTGTTATAACAATCAATTCGACAGTCGCTTTCATCAATAAAAGTGGGTATTACCCTATTTAAATTGTCCTATAATATTAAAAAAAAAAACTGTTTAAAAATGCCGCTCTGGTCTATTGCTAATTGCTATAAGATGATCCGGCAACTGGGCGGTTCTGAACTATGAGAAAAAATAAATATGCACTACTTATTGATATTTGATTGAGCGTTAGATAAAGATAAGATAAAAAAAAATTGTTTATTCAAGTAGGCATATTACAATGCGCTTATGAACGTCAAATAAAGCTATACTGGCTCCAACCGTACGCCTCTGCCTCGAGAAGATTTAAATCCCCCCTCAATTGGAGGAGGGTATCCCAATACGGGACCGGCAACAAACTCGGCGGGACACATCTTAAACATGATTACATCTTATAATTAACATGCATTACGAGTAAATAAGAAAAATACAATTTAAATTACTATAGAATTCATGCCGAATCCAAAACGCCCTAAGATGCTCGGCAGCGCTCCATCGAGTCTTAGTGTCCAAGCTGATCAGTAGACCGACCAAGATTCGAGTCTACAAGACTGTAATTAGACCAATTTTGATGTATGGGTGTGAAGCTTGGACGCTGACTCAGAAAGAAGAGAGCAAGCTCTTAGTGGCGGAGAGGAAAATCTGGCGGAAGATTCTGGGGCCTATCAGAGAGGAAGATGGGACTTGGAGGCGAAGGAAGAATAGGGAGCTAGAGGAGCTTGTTGCGATGCCCAATATAATTGGCGAGATCAAAGCCACACGACTCCGCTGGCTCGGTGACCTGGAGAGGATGGGGGAGGATCGTGCTGTGAGAAGAGCGTATGTGGGGCACCCGGGCGGAAAACGTCCGTCGGGGCGTCCCAGATACCGCTGGAGTGACGAAGCCCAAAAAGACCTGTCCGCCCTCGGAATACCCAACTGGCGTGAAGTGGCGCAGAATAGGGCAGAGTGGCGCTCTCTTGTGTCAGAGGCCAAGATCCTCTTTGGGTCACTGAGCCAGTGATGTATGTGTGTATAGAATTCATGCAATTATACTCAGTAAGTATATAGCTTTGTAGAAATATGATAAAAAAAACATATATTGTACATGAAATCACACAAATACGTAGCTCTTTCAGAAAACATATCAAATTCTTACAAAAGTAAAAGAAAATAAAATCAATAAAATAAATGAGAATACATATTATATGAATCTGACTGATTGTCATGAGATGCCTTCATAAAATTTGATGTGCTTTCTTATCTGAGCTGAGTCTCCTATAACTCTACACATAATACAATGCTTATACAATGGTTAGCGTATAGGTCTCCATTTCAGCTTGGGCAACAATGTTCTCATTTACAGGTTGCAATTCCTAACCGATTCTCATGAATTTTATAAGCAGATTCAATGATTAAATAGAATTTATTGTCGATTCATTTTTTGGATTTTTTCAAATTGGCGTAGTCATACATGTATTCAGTTTAAAGCTACCCGCGCGAGGTCTACAGCTCGCACTCTTTACAATGTCTTATGTACAAAGTTAGTGTACTTAAAATAATCAATTGTACTATAGTATGTTCGCCAATCAGCCCGTCTGTATGTCACAAAGATTAGTCACTCGGCCTTCTAGTAAAAGATAACTCAACATTGCCTAGGCCGAATTAATTATACCCACATAAAACTGCGTACGCCAGGTTCCGTCGGTGCAGTTGCAATTCGCGAAGCCCATGTGGGCGGGGAGGGAACTGACCTCCGTGTACAGCGAGCTGCAAAATTGCATGGACACTTTACGAATGGATTTCATTCAAAAAGTGTCAATGTATTTTTGCAGCTGGGTGTGCATTAGTGGCGGAGAGCCCATAGAACTCCTAATTATTTGGCAAGTTGAGTAACTTTCACTTCGGCTCATGAAGAAAAGGGAATCCAAATCAGCTCCGGCTTTTCTAGGACAATTTTTCTTAAGTTGATTTAACTTCTTACTTCTGGGCCCGTCTGATGGTAAACAGTCACCGTAGCCTAAGGACGCTTGTAACTCCAGAGGTGTTACATGCGCGTTGCCGACCCTTTAAAACCTGTACACTCCTTTTTTTAAGTACCCCATACTGTTAATTGTAGCCCCTCGAGAATTTATTAGGTTTTAGGGTGTGACCGACGACGAGCGATGCGGTCTTGGAGCCGCCATTAACAGGCGTTCCCCTCTGTCGGAAATAGGCGGCCAATGGTCAACCACATGTCAACCATATGTATGGACTGACGTTTATCTGACATGACGTACCTATACATTTGATGTGCCCCTTCCCCGCAAAAACCGGCAGACTATTTTGTACCGAAAATTTTAGACATGGCGTCTCCGTTGGTTATATCCTCTAAGGATGCGGTGGTAGAAAGCGACTGTTGCTATCATGTCAAACAATTCTTCAAAGCACAGGCCATTGTATATACAAGCGATGGAACACACACAAAGTAGCAATGTCTCTCCTTGGCAGGGGCGTATTTACCATAGGGCCATCCGGGCCATGGCCCGGGGCGCCAATCCGCTAGGGGCGGCGTATGGGCCATATGGCGCCCCTAGCGAATTGCATTTTGTTTTTCTTCTTTGACTTCTGGGGCGGCGAAATGTATTGGCCCGGGGCGCCAAATTTCAAAATACGCCCCTGCTCCTTGGACTTAAAGGTTCAATGCCGCTTGAATGTTCTTCACCCTAACCCCCTTGTAAACCAAGCCTGCTTCCAGCACTGGTGGTGATTTATTTACTGATATTTTTATAAAATTGAGTTTTCACACTTAAGATAGGTAGACCGGACCCTAAAGTGGCCGGTATAGGTACAACCATGTTTGCATGTCTCGTAATGAGGTAGAATGTAGATCGTAAACTTTTTATGCGGTCTGCCATGTAATATCAAGTGCCTTAAATATTCAATTTAGTAATCAAATCCTTGACTTGGTTGACTAAAAGGTACCCACTAGGTGGGGTAGGTACATTGCTGTAGAATCGTTGGCCGCTGGTTCAGAAAGGTTCTGGATACAGTAGATACTTTCTCAATCACATAGGTTATTTGGATCAAAATGTTAATGGTGGCCGTTTGCGGAGGAAATGAGCGCCTGGCGTCCGTTGGCTCGTTCGGTGGACGATATTCGGAAGATTGCAGGTCACTTATGAATGAGATTAGCTTAGGACCGGGACTCGAATAACGGCCTATTTATTTTATTTATTTATTTATTTAAAATTTAAATCAGGCAACAAGGCCCATATTACAAATACCTTACAGACTAACATACATATATATATATTATAAACTTAAAAACTAAACACTATTTATGCGACAAAACGGCGTGGCTCCGTTGAATCGGCTGTTCTTGTGTCGGATTCGGCAGTTTGCCCCGGAACCTCCGAAACACGACACCTTTCGGCCAGAAGTCGGCGCACTCGATGGTCTCTTGCAGCGGTCGCGGCACGCGCACCACAAAAGAGTTGAAGTGCACGTAGTGGCGCGATCGAAGCTGGAACACCCTCAGCGAGTAACCAGTCTTCTGGTGTACGTACTCCACCACTTCAGCAGCCGTGGCAGTGTAGTGCAGGCGCGACACATATAGCGCCTTACTCGGTGTAGCAACCCGCAAGCCAGAGTTAGCCGGTTCGGCGGTACCACACTGAGTCTTACGAGGCGCCGTGCGCGCCTTCTTCTTTCTTGATACCAGTGTGAAATCCTCCTCATCCACACCGGCAACAGGGAGCTTCACCGTGGGAACCGCTCGCTCTTCAGTACCCTTTACAGGTACACTAACCCGGTTCGATGCGACTTTCGGACCGGCGACGACATCCGCGTAAACACGATGACGTGATTTGGAGGAGGCGGGGGGAGGGCGCGCGCGCGGGAGGCTCGCGGGCGGCGACACGGCTGATGCGACACATGTTACAGTGTCAGCAACTCGCAAACTGACTGACTGATGCTCAGCAGTGGGCTATAAAAGGCTGATAAGTATGTTGATGATGATGAATAGGTTAGGTAGGTATTTAATACTCAGTGACGGCTGAACACCCCCAGGCCCCAGGTAAACACATAGTTTATTTTTTCAGATAATCGTATCCTAAATTAGTAAAAACGTTGATGTTGTGCATAAAGTTAATGACGACTTGTTGCTTTGTTGTTGAATGATAAAAAAAATCATATAGAACCCCAAAATAAGGCTATAGGTATCGATCAAACATTTACTCACAGTATGGCCGTTTAAAATCACCAGACATTAGGTTTGGACCGTTCAGCTTTTAAGAGCATAATTAAGGAATATGCAGTGTTTTAACTTCCTACCTAAAAAAGATTTGACTGTTTCATACATTGTGGGTCTGATGTTGAAATTTCCTATGGGAGAGTCAATTTTTTTCACGTTTTCGGGGTTGGTCCCATAGTAAAAATTGCTCAGTATGACCTAAACATTAACGGGTTTGAGTTTGAGTAATTACTTTACGTTCAGTTACATACTATAACAGGGTAGAAGAGTTGAGTTGTTTTTCGGTCTCAGTCTCAGTATTGAAGGAACTTTCTTGTAGATATTTAGTAGTGTTGGCTTGTTGGGTGGATGACACTTTTGGATGAGACTAGCCCAGGACCGGGATATGCGGTGTACACGAAGAGAGGCTCAGCAATTGGCGACTGAAGGCTAAAATGATGATGATGATGATGATTTAGTAAATTCGTTTGAAGTCAAAGTGCTGCATATGCACCTGGACTGTGCTAAAAGCCTAGAAGCTGACTCATAAGGAGCAAAAACCAGCACAGCCGACCGTTAAGTATTCATACGTGTTTGGTCGTGCCTAATGACTCACGGAGCTTGCTAAATAAAAGAAATCTGCCTGTAGGTAAACATACAAATGTATCTACATGAAACAGGCAAGAATTGTGTCACATATGTGCAAAGTTTGAAGCACTCTAAACATTAAAAAAAAAATTACTTCTGTCCAAACAGTTCCCAGGGAGAGCTGACAATTTTCTAAAACGGGGGAATCCGATTTTATCCCGAATCAATAAAAAGCAAACGGAAAACTCAGAAATTGACTACTTCTTGGCCCGATTATAATACGGTTCATGGTAGCTTTGTCTTACTTCTAAGGTTCTTCAAACATTAAAAAAGTGGATTTTTAGTAAATGTAGAGAATGCCATCTGCTGATGGGCTGGACTACCAACCAGATCAGCGCGTCGTATGTAGATTGGAGATTTAAGTTTTGTTTGAGTTAATATTTTTGTACTGACCGGCCTGACCGCCTCACCTCTATTTGAGAAGATGAGTGCAGCTATATAGGTAGGTATGTATACCTACCTAATATATAGTACTTACATGCAATGTCGTTAAACACAACAAACTTATTTTTATATCCCTGATCCCTGCAACGCTGTTGCCAAGAAATGCAAAGTAGCTATAATTATCCCATTGTTTTTAATTTTGCCCGCGTGTGATGGAACAGTAAGTAATTAATGTCTGAACCGTGCCAAAAGCGGGCAAACGCTTCCAGACCTTCGGGGGTAACGAGCAACACGCCTAAATTAGTCACTATTTATTTACCACTCAGGGGTATACGAGTATTAGGTACTATGTGACTTCGTTGCAATTTCGCAGTATGTATTCTGTCACATTATTTCTACTGTTCGGAGCAGATACCTAGTTGAAAGCGCCAACTGGGCTCCGATGTCAACTAGATAAAAGATAAAAAATAGTTTATTCAAATAGGCATATTACAATGCGCTTATGAACGTCAAATAAAGCTATACCGGATCCAACCCTACACCTCTGCCTCGAGAAGATTTTAATCCCCCCTCAATTGGTGGAGGGTATCCCAATATGGGACCGGCAACAAACTCGGCGGGACACATCAATAAAATATGACATTGATGCATCAAGGCGGTTTGTTAACAAGGGCCTACCGGTAAACGCGAAAATCGAAATTTAGTTGTATTATCTGCTCTTTATCGCTCGAATATGCAACAGTGATAGAGAGATTAGATAACGAAATTTCGATTTTCTTGTTTCGCGGTAGGCCATGTGATTGACGTGACGTGTGATGTGTCAATGTGGTTTGTTTACTGTATGTGCCACAAAGGTGCCACCTACGCAGAGCTTTGCCTAATATTCCCTATTTGTGTGGTAACTTGGTGGTAAAGTCTGATCGGAAAGAGAAGAGTCGTAAATCAAATGTACCGTAGCGTAGCGTAGATTGGAACTTGGAACTTCCGAGGTGTGGAGGGTGTTGACAACCAGTTGTCATAGCAACCGCGTGTATACTAACTGACTAGTCGTCAAATTATTTCGTACATCGTGTGCTCGATATTATTTTGGTTGTAAAGCTAATATATAAGCGATTTTGAAGGCAGGTCAGTTGTCATGTAGATTTCCTAGCGAATACTAGACAGAGGTAGAGTATATAGGTCCGAGTAGTCTTAGTAGAACGCAGTAGGTATATAGTTTACTAGTATTTTTGGGCATGGCTACTTACGTTACGCTGGTCTCCCCAGTATTGGAGATCAATTATGCGTATTTAATTTTGGGAATATGTAAGTATGTAATGTTTTTTTTTTCAGATAATTTCTAAAATGGATTTAAATCTAATGGATAAGCTGCGATTGCTAAAAATTGACACGGAATTACGGCCTCAGATAAAAATGAAGCCCATGAGCCGCTACTACTTCATCACCTCCACCAACCCTGGCGAGCAGTTCTTTGTGTTCGCGTCGACCGCTGCTTGGCTCATCAGAAAGGCTGGGAGAGTATTCGAACAGCCACAAGAAGAAGACGACCCTAACTCAACCATAGCCAACATCATCGAAGTTTTACGAGAAAAACAAATTACGGTAGATTTCTCTTCACACAAACTTAAACAGGGCTTCGGAGAAGAGGTCAGCTACATACTTAACATATTAGCTGACGAGGCCATGAAACAAGAAAACTTCGTCTGGCAGCAACCGGTTATAAACTTAACTGATACTGAAGAAACTATTGACGACATAGATCAAGTGGAAGACGAAACAGAAATAACGCTAGACAAGGTCGAAGAAGAAATGGCGATTTATTCTGAAGAATCTGAAGGCGAATTTGGAAGTGAAGACGAAAAAGAATCGAGTAACGTGGCGGATAAGGTTCACGATTGGGAAGCGTGGAAACTGGAGCTAGAGAGAGTCGCACCGGCTTTAAGGTTGAAAATAACTGCTGACGGAAGGGATTGGAGGGCGCGACACGCGCAAATGAAAACTTATAGGGATGAACTATTTGATAGATTTAAAACTACCGGGACACAGCTCAATAAACTCCATGGCAACATAAGTTCGGCTATGGATAAAATAGCAGCTAGAGAGAATATCTTGAATGAACAATTCGAGCCCTTGGTTAAAGAATATGGCGCGCTTCTTGATGAACTGGGTAAAGTGAGTAATGAATATAAAGAAGTAAGCGTAGGCGTCACAGAAAGGCAGGAAATGCTGAATGAACTGACAGCTAAAGTGGAGAATATCAAGCAAAGAACGGAATCTAAGGGATCATCGATGAACGATAACTCTCCTCTGGTTAGCGCAAAGAAAGCTGTCGCGAATTTGAAGAAGGATGTACAAGAATTAGATTTTCAGATAATTGTCCTGCTCTGGTTGTTGACTACCAAGGAAAATCCTAATAGCAACAATTTATTAGGAAATGTGGAGTCTAGAATGGTGACCAATGAAGTATACTGAAATCTAATTGATACATAAGCTAAATGGACAAATAAAAGGTAAATATGACATTCCTGATGTGGTATAAAACCCAGGACAAGATTTTAAAATTAATTAAAAATACATGATTATAATAATACATTGCATTTATTGTGTATTATAAAACTTAAACTAAAACAACGATAAAAATGACTTAATACAATAACTTTACGTTATAAAATACTCTTTCGCATTTGTTTTAGAGATTTCATTTCGAGATCGAGAATTTGATCACTTAATCATGATCTTCGTAATAATTCTTGAAATGAAGCATCTATTTATACTGTATACTGTAACTTATCTTGACTTAGGTATTTGGTGTTACGCTTTCATAAAATAAATCACTTTTGTATAGCTCCAATTTGCTACTATGACTCGTACAGATAAAAATAACAACAACTTGTAATACGAAAATTACTCATCAAATCTTATTATACATCGTAACAATCTCTCTTACAATATTAATAAGTATGTAACTAATTTAACATTTGAAAGTACTTCTTTGGAATAACTAGTTATAAAAATATAATTGGTATAATTGTCATGGTATTTCATTCATTCATATAGGGAATGTCGCCTTTAATATAACGTTATATACTGATAGGTATCCAGAAGTAGGGTAAGTAAGCTGGCACCACTTAAAAAAAAACTGGATTCAGAGGACCTAATACCGCCAATATCGAAAATTGTTATCTGCCTCTTTATCGCTCTTGCTTATTCGAGTGACAGAGAGACAGACCCGATGTCAGATCATAAAAGCTTGTTTTTGACGTCTTGACTTCTTTTATACGCATGCATTAATATATTGTTGCCCTTCCTGCATAAGGGTGGTATTCCACCTGCCCAATGTCATTGTGTCTCCCTCTTTCATGAAGCAAAATGTGAGTCGCAATACACATTGGACAGATGGAATACCACCCTAAGGAGACAAGTATATTTTTTGCTAATCATTTTTAGCGAGTCAGTGACATAGGGCCTACTGTTGATAACTATATAAAGGTAAACAGCTTTTTTCATCTAGACATTTTTCACAGCCTCGGGTTATCAAAATTCTTCACTTATGATAATTATAAACCATAGTGCTTCTTAAAGTTAAAATTTTACGCTTCAATCTAGCAGGAATTACTTATTGCACAATCTTGAATTGTTGTCTCGTTATTTATCGTATTTAAATCGATGATGAAGAAATAAAGCGCGTCTCTTGTATTAGTCATTTGCGCTTACATTCACGTTGATTTTTGCTGTCACAATTTGACTAGTCAAATTTTATACACAGTAATATTTTTTTGTAAAAACGATAAAGATTTATCCCTCACTAGCAAGTACCGTAAGTGCGGAAGGGACTAATGGCCTTATTCATAAACGCGTTACTGGCTTGAATTATTAGCTATGAATCGTTTGTCTTTATCTGTCATTTTGACTTATGTTACTTATGTATTTGTAAGAAAGGGATAAAACATAATTTAACTAAATCAGGCCCGTAAAGTTTTATGAATAAGGGGCAATGCTTTATTTATACCAGACATAAACATGTCATCAAGTCCAACAGGTCCACCAGAGCATCACTAACGAACGCTACACTTATGATAAAAAAAATCTTCATAACCGACCGTGGTTTTTCGATTGGTTGATCTACGAAAACACCATTTTTATAAGTATCAAAAAAAGTAGCGTTCGTAAGCGCCCTGGTGGACTCCTTTAGTCAACCTCCTTGGCCTCAGTTTGACAGATCCTTGCCGAAGAGAAGCTTACTGTCTTCGAGAATCAAGATGTACTTAATACCGTAAGTGCAGAAGGGACTTTATTTATATCATACATAAACATGTCATCAACAGGTCCACCAGAGTATCACCAACGAACGCTACTCTTAACCTCTAGCCGCTCACACATCAAAACTTGCCAAGACAAATGCAATTTTGATCTGTCAAAATAAAGAGGTTAAGATTTTTCTTAAACAAATCTTTATAACCGAGCGTTGTTTTTCGGTTGGTTGGTCTTCCAAATCAGAAGTATCAAAAGAGTAGCGTTCGTAAGCGTCCTGGTGGACTGTTTTAGTCTTTCTTGGCCCTCAGTTTGACAGGCTTCTTGTCGAAGTGCAGAATACTATCATCGAGTGTTACGTTGTATTTGATATAATACCTACCGTAAGTGCGAGAGGGACTAATTATTTATATCAGACAAATATACAGTGTAAACTCTATATAGCGACACTCAAGGGACCGGACAGTTTTTGACGTTATAGATAATTTTCGTTAAATAGAGAGAAATTAATATACAAGTAAACCAACTAGAGCCAAAAATGTCGATGTTATAGGGAGTGAAACGTTATATCGCGTGACGTTATATGGAGTTTACACTGTATCATCAAGTCCCATAGGTCCACCAGGCCCCAATTTCACCACGGTGACAGGTGCGACAATTGTAAAATCACTGTTGCTGACGTCACAGGCATCCATGGGCTACGGTTACCACTTACCATCGGGCGGGCCGTATTCCTGTTTGCCACCAGCATTGTATTATTTAAAAAAACTTTATTATATCGGAAAAAAACAGATATTTCTTTTGCGAAGTTTCTGACAATTGTCAAGATTTAGAAGAATTGTAGGTAATTCTTGACAGGTAATGAGTTATATGTCGGAATTTCGTGACAATTGTAGTGTTTCTTGTGACAATTGTCATAAACTTAGCAAGAGAAATATCTGTTTTTTTTCCGATATAATAAAGTTTTTTTTAATAATACAATGATGGTGGCAAACAGGAATACAGCCCGCCCGATGGTAAGCGGTAACCGTAGCCCATGGATGCCTGTGACGTCAGCAACAGTGATGTTTTACAATTGTCGCTCCTGTCACCGTGGTGAAATTGGAGCCAGAGCATCATTAACGAACGCTACTTATACAATTTTTCTAAAAAAATACATAACCTGGGGCCGATTGCATAACAAACTACAACTAATATTACAAGCGGAACTCCTTATTTAATAAGTGAAGTTAGAAAAGGAGTTCCGCTTGTAATATTAGTTGTAGTTTGTTATGCAATCGGCCCCTGGCTGGTCTTCGAAATCAGTTCATTTTGGAAAGTATCAAAAGAATAGCGTTCGTAAGCGCCCCGGTGGACTCCTCTAGTCGGCCTCCTTGGCCCTCAGTTTAACAGGTTCCTTGCCCAGGTGTAGCATGCTGTCTTCGAGTGTTATGTTGTACTTGCGGCGGAGGTCCTCCATGAATTCGAGCTTTAGGAGCGCCAGGCAACTGAAAGACAAGTATTTTGTTAACAAATATTCATAGCCTCCAAAGGAGCGGAATGTTTTAAATGTATAGGGAAAGTGCGTCGGGGTGTAGCAGAGAAGCTCAGTTTATTGACGCAAAGAGTCAATATCAACAAAGAGAATTTGAAATAGAGGAATATTATCAAAGTAAATTATGTAGTCAGTACATTTACTGCCATCTTTCGACTCAAATGATTAAAACTTTTAGATCGCCATTTGACTTTGATCCTTATTTTTTCACTGATATGTGTTAAATTTGTTAAATAGGTATCAAAAAGTGTCGCAATCTACTCGAGACTAGGCCGAAGGTATGATTCCATCTTTTCGAGCGATGGCGCCATACCTTTGGCCAACAAATATAACACATACATATCTGTGAAAGAATAAGGATCAAAGTCAAATGGCGTTCTAAAAGTTTTAAACATCTGTCGAAAGATGGCAGTAAATTCACTGTGACTACATAATTTTGTTTGACAATCCGCCTCTATTTAAAATTTTCTTATTTTGAATGTAGGGATGCACGTAGTTCTACGCTGTGGGGCACCCGTGGGTATCCTAGTGTAGTTGAACACTCACTGTCGGTACTCCTTGTTGGTCCGGAAGGCGGTGATGGCGGGCGAGGGGGCGTGCGGCGTGTGCACACGAAGGCCCCCGGCAGCACCACCACCTTGTATCCTAGTGCACGTAGTTCTACGCTGTGGGACACCTGTATCCTAGTCTAGTTGGACACTCACTGTCGGTACTCCTTGTTGGTCCGGAAGGCAGTGATGGCGGGCGAGGGGGCGTGCGGCGTGTGCACCACGAAGGCCCCCGGCAGGACCACCACCTTGTATCCTAGTGCGCGTAGTTCTACGCTGTGGGACACCTGTATCCTAGTGTAGTTGGACACTTACTGTCGGTACTCCTTGTTGGTCCGGAAGGCGGTGATGGCGGGCGAGGGGGCGTGCGGCGTGTGCACCACGAAGGCCCCCGGCAGGACCACCACCTTGTATCCTAGTGCGCGTAGTTCTACGCTGTGGGACACCTGTATCCTAGTGTAGTTGGACACTTACTGTCGGTACTCCTTGTTGGTCCGGAAGGCGGTGATGGCGGGCGAGGGGGCGTGCGGCGTGTGCACACGAAGGCCCCCGGCAGCACCACCACCTTGTATCCTAGTGCGCGTAGTTCTACGCTGTGGGACACCTGTATCCTAGTGTAGTTGAACACTCACTGTCGGTACTCCTTGTTGGTCCGGAAGGCGGTGATGGCGGGCGAGGGGGCGTGCGGCGTGTGCACCACGAAGGCCCCCGGCAGGACCACCACCTTGTATCCTAGTGCGCGCAGTTCTACGCTGTGGGACACCTGGCAACGGAGATTGGATTTTATGTACAACTATGTACCGCAACACTTTTAATTGTCCATCGGTGGACCTTATGCGTTTTGTAATAAGGTTTACCGATGGGCAGTTAACAGTGTGGGCGAGATGACAGATGCCATGAAAATATTTATAATTTCCATACATTAAGTTTCGATTGGCGTTTTCTATCACTGTTTGTCATCTTGACTAGGCCCCCAGGCGATGCGACATTACCTATCAACTTTTTTTGAAATCAATATATTAAAAGGAGTTGAACACTTTATCACTTGTGACTTTATATGCGTTCTCATACTTATTTTTTAGTATGTAGTAGTTTCATAAAGAGTAGCTGATTTGACTGGTTATCTCGCTAGCAATGATCCTGCATTAAATGAAGTGAGGTATACCTAACCTCAACATAATGATACCCGTTCCGTCAGAGGTTTAATATCACTACACCTTATAAAACAAAGTCCCCCGCCGTGTCTGTCGGTTTGTGTGTTTGTTCAAGATAGACTCACAAACTACTAAACGGATTTTCATGCGGTTTTCACCTATCAATAGAGTGATTCTTGAGGAAGGTTTAGGTGTATAATTAGTTAAACCGTGCGAAGCCGGGGCGGGTCGCTAGTACTAATAATAAATGCCTTATAGATATAAACTTACTTTATTCCATCCAAAGCCGGAAAACCGCGTGTCATACTTAGGCACGGAACGATGGACCACAATGTACGGTTCGTAATGATTCTCCCATTCCACCTGCAACGGGAAATAGTACTCTTTATAACCCCTTGTCTGTGTATGATATCAGGATCAGGATTGATCGAATTTTTAGTCAAACAAGTTTTTCAGTCACCCATTTTATCCACCAATACTTGAAGCGACTTTCACAGCATAATTTGTAAATAATAGAATATTATAATAGTAGTTTACAATATATAAAGAGAGATTCAGTATAAAATACCTAAAGAGGCAGAGGTCAACAATGCTCGATATCATTGTCATTAAATTACTGTTAAAACTGTCACTGTCTACAATTTGTATTCGTTCACGCTGTATCGTAATCGAAGTACAAGTTTTGTACAACTTCACAGAAAAGTTTAGAATGTCTGATATTCTAGAGTCTAATGTTATCTGGAATGAAGTAGAGATCCCCCAAGCGTCGGCGTGTAGTCAACTCTATGGCAGCTGCTAGACGCAACGTTGGCGCAACTGCGCAAAGACGCTATTTTTTTCACATACTTATATATATATAGTATGGCGGGTCTGGTATAGACAGTGACCTGGTAGGGCTGCGTGGCGGTGGCCCAGCGGGAGTAGTTGGTGGCGCGGTGGCCGGGCGGCCACTCGAGCGCGCGGAAGGGCGCCACGTCGGCGCCGCGGCGCGCGGCGAGGCGCGCCAGCAGCGCGGTCTTGTTGCGCGGCGGCGACAGCCGGTAGCGCCGCGTCTCGAACGCGGCCACCACTAGACACTGGAGACAAAGTAAACGGATCGAATGCGTAATTAAATAAAAAAAAAACGGTCAAGTGCGAGTGGAAATGCGCGGCGCATGCAAGGCCGGTATTTTTTTTTTCCAAAAATGAAGTTAGACAAATATTAGCGTGAAAAACGTTCAAGTTGTAAACAAGACTGAGTGAGAGGTAGTTCGAAAAACTCGCGCAGCTAGAAGATGTCAACTTTGACCTTCAAGTTTTAAACTTTTAAATCTTCAAGACCACGGGGACAACGCCGTGCTCGTAACGTCGGAGATAATTTTAAAACTTAAGTATACGCCATTAAGTCACGTTAAAGTTTAAAAAGTGTTCGGAAAGTTAGTAGTTTATAAAAGTCTCACTAGATGATTTTAATTTATGCACTAGACTCACTAGAACTAGAGCATAGCCATTTGGTCAGCCTAGATACGATTTAAAAATGAACTTTATAATTACAAGCATGAGAAGTGAAAACAAACTTACAATTTTCTGTGGATACGGGTTGACGAGCTTAATGACAGATCGCAGATGGTCGTAGAGCCCGGCCATAGGCACGAAATCCACATCCATAAGGAACACGTACGGCGTGTTCACGTTTTCTAGGGCTACATTACGGAGGTAGTTCACTGGGTAGTGCGTCTAGAAAATTGGACCTTATATGTAGAACGATAAGATTGAAATTACAATGGTAGTGCGTCGGAGAATGAAAAACTTTATATTAAGAACTATAAGATTGAAATTACAATGATGCCCATTAGCATGAAATCCACGTCCATTAGAAACACGTAGGGCGTGTTTACGTTCTCTAAAGCCACGCGGAGAAGAAAACTGGACCTTACATTTAGAGCGAGAAGATTGAAATTCCAGTAACAATCTTGAACTCTTGTGGAACATGGTGTTTGTAATAGCTGCAGAGATCGATGTATAAAAATTTTGTCGCTTGGGAAAAAGGACGTTTGTTCGTTATACGATAAGGTATAAATTACTGTGAAACACGCAAATCTAGACAAAAGTGGTTGGAGTTGCGGGTAACACTTTACGTCTTGTCCACGCTTCTGCGAAAAGATACCTTAATGCTAAGACGGTAAGGTTATTATTAAAGTATCAAAAGAGTACTTACAGATTCGTGTTTGAATACGAGATGGTATCCGATGTTTTTCCTAATACTGAGCGTATCAGAGAAATCCTTTATGAAACTCTCTAGGACTCCCACTTCGCAGTCGGATAGGTATATCGCGGCGCTCAGAGGGCCTGCCAAATGAAATTAGATATAGTCTGGCAAACACAACTTGTTAGTCAGTACAATACAAATAAAACAAACGCATAACGCATGCATGACATTTTAAATCAGTCACACACAATGCAGTATTCTGAAGCAAATAATAAACCAGGGAGAATTGATCTTCATCACACTATTCATACCCCATTAAGTGTCCGATAAAAAAGTTCATGTAGGAGCTCCGAATTACTTCTGCATGAAAAATGTACAGTAAAATTTGTATAGTGTCAGAAATACGATTGAATTTATTATAATATAGTTTTCACCACACCAGCACGGAAAGGCTTACTTTGTACTTCAAAAACCGATAGCTAAGTTGCATTTTATTCACATGTGAGGCAAAGTAATCAAATGCAAATTTAGAGTTGTTTTCTTATGTTTGCTGGTTGAATTGACTATTAAATGTTGATTTTGAATGATTAATATTTAATAACATTAATTTGGATTTGATTTAGTTTGTTTTTGCTTGATATCTTACAGTTAATATTTTCTTCGGGTTGGTGTGGTGAAAAATTTTATGTTTCACTCGGAGGCAAATTTTGTTTAACCCTCGTGCTTTGAAACCCTCGCTCGCTCGCAGTCGATTTCAATTTTGGAATCTTTCGCTTGCTCGGGTATCAATACTAGCACGAGCGGTTAAACAACAACTTTTCCCCCTTGTAAAACAAAGAACTATTATTTTATGTACAAGAGTGACCAAACGTTTAACACCTTCCCAATGCTTCACGAGCCTCTCCAAGAACTGCAATCGATCCATAGACAGCTGCAGCACTAGTGTGACGTCAAAATTGTCCACGTTCGTGTAGCTATAGTCCATGTAGTACAGGTGTGTGCGCAGTTTTATGTTCTGCGCTGCGCGGAATTTAGTACAACGGCTGGGGGCTGCGCTCTGGAAAACATAATGAGAATAAACCCACCTCGTTTATGAGTGATTTACGGAAAAACTATTACTACTTACTTTGATAAATTTGAAAGGCAACCCATATAAAATCCCTGTCTCAAGGGAGAACATAAACTAATTCTACCCATTCTCCGTAAGAGTATATACCCGACGGGCCCGAAACATGTCGCCAATATTATAGCGACAAAAATTCAAGTGAGTGAAACCGTTGTTGTCGTCTAAACAGGGTATATACCTATGGATTTTTTTTGATTTCGACTCTTCTTGACTGCAATACTTACTGCTGAAATTGACGGAAAATCATTTCGTTATGACGTAGGAGAGGAAGTTTAGTAGTAGAGCATAATATCAGGTTCACTTTTTGTCTTAGGCTGGAGTGAAAAAAAGTTAAATCTGACATCAGCGCGACTACACTCTACCGTCACGGTGACCGCTTCGGCGCGGTCGCAGCTGTGCAACTTCTCTCGAAGCTGGTTACCATCGAAGTTGACGTTAAGAATGGTGGATGCGTCGGAAGTACTCTACCTTTACGGTGACCGCTTCGGCGCGGTCGCAGCGGTACAACTTCTCTCGAAGCTGGTTACCGTCGAAGTTGACGTAAGAATGTGGATGCTTCGAAAGTACTCTACCTTCACGGTGACTGCTTCGGCGCGGTCGCAGCGGTGCAACTTCTCTCGAAGCTGGTTACCATCAAAGTTGACGTAAGAAAGGTGGATACTTCGGAAGTACTCCACGTCGGGGATGTTAACGTTGTATTTCTTCGGGGAGTTCCAGTGGATTATCTAAAATGTGATGATATTTAGTTAACTAGTTTAACGTTGAGATTGAGACTAGGTTTTACTCAGGAATATGTCTTGCTCTGCATAATTATACTAATAAATTTATCATGGAATAGCATGATCTAATTACGACAACTCACCTTAATATTATTTACATCTTCCCCATAACAACTTTTCGCTAGCGTCTCGGTCGACATTTGCACATTATAATGACAGCTAATATTATAAACAATCTTTGGGATTTTTTTAATCATGGCATTAATCACGTCCTGATCAGCCAGGGCCGTGGTCTTCAGCCGGTCTATATTGTCGTTGATCGCGTCGTGCCATAGAGTCGTCCAGTCTGTGATGGTCCGAATTTTGTGCAAGTCTAACAACATCACACCGGTGTTATAGCCCCGGCCGAGCGCGGGCCATCTGATTTCGGTGTTCTTGTACCAGTTGCTCTCGTTTTCGACTAGGCCGATATACTTGAAAATAATAAAACAGGTTCTGTGAAAATCAGATTTTACTTTGGGGAAGAATCTGCAGAATATTTATCATGGTGAAGCAAATGCGACAGGGACTAAGAAAAACGCGGGATCCATTTTTATAAGCATGGTTAAAATGATGTGCATATTAAATAAACAAATATCATTAATATCATAAATTCATAATACTCGTATTATCCAAATCGTGCTGCGATTCAGTCTTTCGGCTGTTTCCCTAGCTGCATTGCTCTAAATTTGAGTAAACTTAATACCTCGATGAAGAGATTAATGGGGTAAGTATGGTGACAACCAACTCACTAATTACTAAAAAATAATTAAACACAAATAAACCTTATTATGGTACTAATACGGTTCACTATGGCTATGAACTTGTAGTGGTAATTAGTGAGTGATTTTTGGTTGTCACCTGACGAAATCCTCTAACATGTACTTGACAGAAGTACATTTTAGAGTTAGGAAGTACTCTAACACCTATCGAATACAGCATACCTGTTGGTCCGTCATGTTCCGAAACATGTTCCACAATTCCATAATATCACACAAAAAGGTCAGATCGGAATCCAACACAATCACCCTCCGCAGAGTCGCCGGCAGTATGTCCGGGAACAACAGTTTGACCAGCGCATACACGCCGGAGTAGTGGGTGGTTGGGATCCATGCTACACGGTTTAGGATGCTCTGAGCGTTGTAGGTGGTGTATTGTACTGGAAATTGTATAAAGCAAAGTATATTTAAAATAATTTAGCTTGTTGTCTGAATAAGACCTCTTGTACTAATACCAGAACAAATATTTAGAGTATTATTTTCCGAATTCTAAATAGTTTCATGACTCTGTACTAGGATGGGGGTAATTGGACAAAATAATTAAACGTTACGTTATCGTTACTATTATTTAAAATTTGATCTAAGGCAGATTAATGTTTATGTTTCAGTCAGTGATACCATGTAAGTAAGAGTTTTAACTAATTTGGTGTGAAACTGAGAAAAAAATGCTGTACAGAATTACAGATACATTTAATGAAATAAAATGTCCAACTACTGTTGGTTTTTTTTTAGAAAAAGAGATATGTTTGAGAAATTTTCCCCCATTAAAATATTTATAAATTTCACATGATATATAAGTAAATTACCATCAGGCAGGTCCCAGGTCTCAAACATATGACTAGTTGTGTGCTCAGACACCACATCCACTATGAGATGGAAGTGCACAGGGTTCTGCCGGTGGTGCAGCAATGATTTGAGCATTGGTGACACAATCCTTGGGCATTTGCTCATGCAGACCAGCGCCACGTGAATGGTTTCGCAGAGTGTGCCTGGTGCGTCTGGAATCTGGATAAATTTATATGTTTATTCAATAAGCAGGCAGGCAGTTGTGACAACTGATATTGCCTGTATTATGAGCCTTGTAAAACCAAGGCCATTTTTAGCGTTTTGAATTTTGTTTTTTTTTTTATTTGGACTTGTATTCAAAACTCGAATTGAATTAGTACTTTCACAGGAACTTATAAGGTTATTACATTTTTATAACTATTTATAAAATTCAAAATTCTAAAATTGTGTTGGCCCTTTCACAAGACTTAGTGACACACTATAGTAACAAGAGAAAAACATTGTCACATTTATAAACACAACAGCCAGTATCTGGGTAAATAGGTACCTATCATACTATAATAATCTTATCTACTTTTAATCTCATTATAAGTTTCTATGAAGATTATATGCTTTTATATTATATGGCCTGTAGCATAATAGTAGGAATTAGTAGGTAGGTAACCCTTAACACACATGCAATTATATGTATTTGTATATATCCTTGTTTATATGTGTGTATATATATATGTATATATATATATATACACGCTGAAATTTTTATCGTTTTGTTCCCGAAGCATAGAGGTTAGGTATCGATTATACAGTCAAATAAAATTGTCAAAAAAAATCTAGCTCTTCAAATGAAAAAAATAAGCAAGTGAAAAATCAGTTTCACGAAATGAGTAAAACACGTAGTAACACCGCTGACGTCAACTCGACGTGAACTGCGCAGGTGACGGCGGGACGTGCGGGGTGCGGGAGGGATAGCTCCTTAGAAAATCAGCACGAATGAAATCGCGGCGGCGGCGACGGTTTGAGGCGGCATTTTTCTGTGTTACTATTTATTCTCACGGCTTCGAGTTCTGTATTATTTTTTATTTATTTGGCAATTTTGAAACTAAGAGCTAGATTTTTTTTGACAATTTTATTTGGCTGTGTAATCGATACCTAACCACTACGCTTCGGGAACAAAACGATAAAAATTTCAGCGTGTATATATATATATATATATATATATATATATATATCTATGTATTTAGTGTACTCTTAGTCATAAGGTATATCATAATTATATATAGTAGGTATTTATTTAGAATGTTGATATTTTACTTCGCTGAAAAGTTACGTTTTTTTTCTGTTTATTTCTCACTGCACCCACATGGACGCTTTTCTGTTTCGCTCTATGGTTGACTGGTAGAGAATGCCTATAACGGCATTAAGTCCGCCTGTTGTACTTTTTGTGTGTGCAATAAAGTTTAAAAATAAATAATAAAAAATATTGCACTTTGTGAATTCTATGAGAGAATAGCTATCTGCTACTATTTCATACAATGGTAACTTTTGTAACTGTTGAAACTGTTGGTTATAACATAATCTCACTTATATCTCTAACCATTTTGTTTTTATACAATGGTAGGCACCATAAAATAATATAACTAACTGCATGATTCAAATCAATCAGGCCACTATAACTTTTAATTTCATATAGATACTTACATTTTCATCAAGGAAAATATTGTGAGGAAACCGGACTAATCCCAATAAAGCCTAGTTTCCTCTCTGGGTTGGAAGAAAAGATGGCAGTCGCTTGTCAAGCGGACTCCAGACTCCTATGAGACGTGGCAGAATGCCAGGATAACGCGAGGAAGAAGATAGATACTTACATAAGGCACTTGCAATCCCTTTCTAGAGTCGACTTGTAACACCTTGTTCTGTGTCTCTAGGATGCTTATCCGGGATATTAACCACCAGTAATACACCACGGATACAGCTATCCATATCCCAAACGGAACTCCTAGCCAGGGTCGAAGAAATATGAAGGATAGAACATTTTTGGGTCTCATTGTCATTGTTATGTATAAAACATGTACATTGTAGGATGCATCCTTAATTCCACACACACATCTATCTGTAATGCTTATTCCTGCAAAAATGTTTCATTCTTAAGTTATTAAAAAGAACGTAATACGAAGCTTTTTTGTTTACGGAGTGCGGCGTAAAATATAATAAAATAGATGTTGCTTAGTTTATTGCTGTCAATATGGTAAAAGTTTTCATGTTTCGTTAATAAATTGAAGATAGATCGTTAATTTCAAGCATTACTTACCACGCCATACAGGAACAGCTTAATTAATATTAATCTAAAAAGCACAACAAACTAACGCTCTGTAGTAACGCTGTCCAAACGTTTAAACTTTACAGTATAGGTATGTCAATAAGTTTATTGCCTACTGTCCTGTACTTCACAACAAAATAATTCGGTATATTGTTTTATGTTCACTTAGAACGCTCTTTTATTACGAAGTATGTAGCACAAAATAATACACAACGAAATTACACACAGTGCCGTCATAAATCGACTATAATTTGACAATTGACATTGACAACCCCAAATGTCATTGGCACATGATGTGCGTTACGTTTCATTTCACGCCTTTTGATCTGACGTCAAAAATAAAAGATTTTGGTCGTCTAGAAAGGATCCAAGAAAAGTCTGCAGCGGTTTTGATAGCCCGCGCCACCCACGCAGTGCAAGTGTTATTTATACGTCATAATTTCATAGAGACGTTGTCATTTAAAATAACACTTGCACTGCTAGGGCTATCAAAATCGCTGCAGACTTTTCTTATTTTATGTCGCAGTATACAGTGCGACATGAAATAGTAGAAATTAAATAAAATGGAATTAAACAATTTCCATGCAAAATTGTTCCCATGTTTAAGCATTTTACGTCAAAAATGTGACAGTACGAAGAAAGTGGCGCCCTCATTTATTTTCTACTATTTTATATATCAGAATGAGAGGGAAGAAGACTCCGATATCCGATTTATAAAAATGTCGAAGTAAATGCATATATTATTTATACCTACTCTAGCACAGCCACTTTGGCAAATTTAAAAAATGTAGGCGCGAAGGGTTGATCTCCCATAGATTTCCAATAATAATGGAAAAGGAGAATAAAAAGGATTTTAGGGCTATAATGTTTTTATTAACTCAAACTTTTTTAAAACAAGTAGTTTTGGTAAAGTTTCTAAAGTTTACTTAAAGAAAATATAAAATGGCACACAAAACACTGCAAAAATATTCTGAAAAAAAATTAAAATAAAATCCTTTTTTATCTGTCATGATACTCATGAATAACAACCACTAGGATCGGCAAAGGGATGAAATAAACTTACAATATTTAAATTAAAATGCTATACATAGTTTTAAGATGCCATGGCTAAAGACCTATAAAAATAAAGACTACAAAGAGTTAGGGTGGGATCGTACGACAATTTACTCATAAATATTATCATTCACTCACAGCAGTAGGTAGTCTTACACTAAAATCTATTCAAATTAAACCTAGGTACTTATTATATTAAAGTTATATAAAAATAAGTCAATCGACAAATAAAAACAAAATTGTATATTAAATATGAATTACAAAAATATGTACGTAATTATAGATAAGTAAGTATATTTAATCTTTGAATGCTTATTGTAAGTAAGGTACAACATATATTATTTAAAAATAGAGGACATACCTAATATAATAAAAAAAATAGGATAAATCAAATGATTCGGTCAAAATTAGTTTAATTTTATAAAAGGTAGGTTTAGGTTGCCTTAAAATGTAACTACACACTAAACATTCTTAATTAATCTCTGTTTCCCCAGACCACGGCCTCTCCTGATTTTTAGACTGGCCAGTTTCAGGCAACCGGACCTCAGGGTCCGGCAAACCTACTTCAGTTTCAGGCAGTCCCGATTCATCGTAGGGCTGTGCGCTATAGCCCGCTGGCTGGAAGCTTTGCGCTTGGAACGGTTGAGCCGGATACACGCCGTAGTTGAACGGAGCGTCTTCAACTTTCACTGGTTCCGTCGGCAGAGGGCTGTCTTCTGCAGACTCCTTCTTGTAGGGTATGCTTTCGTCGTCAGAGTTGACTTTGACGGACTCGTCTGGGTCGATGGCTCGGGTCCTGAGGAAAATGGGATGTTAGTGAGGTGCACAGTTAGTTTGACGTTTCTGGTGGTGGTTTTCTATAAACAAAGACAACATATTACCTACGGTAGTCTTTTTATGATAGGTTAGGTATGGTAAGGTCGGGTCGTGAAACACACAAATTCAGCCACATAAAAAAAACAAGACTCCAACCTCGCAGAAATCTTGGCAGTGTACGGCCACGGAATACTTTACGTGAAACTTGGCGGACGACATAGGGTGGTTGGAGTCTACACAAATTGGGTAGGCACTTTACTTTAAGACCATATTTAAACGGATGAATATCACGATATGCCATGTGACGAGAAAGTTAATTATTACGAATGAATGTGGAGGGAGGTGCGAGGAAAGATGGAAGAGATATGGAAGAGATGATATGAAACGAACGCAAGTGAATGATGAGATGACCGGCGACAGGGAGGTATGGAAGAAAAAGACATGCTGCGCCGACCCCAAGTGAATGGGACAAGGGCAAGCGAATGATGATGACTGAAAAGGAAGAATTATGACCTGGGGAAGTTGTCAGAAAACTAACTAATCATTCGGTGCAAGATTTCTCGCCACAAATACCATGCTTACTTGATCATATAATCGATCTCCTCCTTCTCCTCAGCCTTCCTTTTCTTGAGGATGCGCCAGCCGACGCAGATGAGCACGATGACGATGGGCAACATGACGGCGGTGATGATGCCCCAAGTGGCCCCGAGGGTTCGTGAGGAGTACTCCTGGTTGCCTGTGGAAGTTATCCGCGAATGTTAGGTAAGCATCCTTTTTGCTGTTTAAAGGATGACTCACGTTAGACCGGGCCGGAGCTTCCGGAGCTTACTTTTCTATGACATGGCAGGCGATCACGTGATGATTTCCATAGAAAACGATGGACACGACCCGGTCTAACGTGAGACATCCTTAAGGACCCTCTGGATGATGTAATATGGACAATAGGTAGGGCACCTATTACAAATGGCATTCATGTTCGTCCGTTGTTTAGGAAAGTACTTGCATTTTAAGTGTATTTCAAGCTAAATGAGTCTGGGCCCATAACCTAATGAAGCAATATTTCTAGGAAACTTTAATTTTTAAATACGTTCTTTGTTATTAATGACTGAAAAAATAATGGTTTGCAAAAACAAACTTTATCTGGTAACATTTTTGAATACACATGCATGCAAAGCTGAAGTATAAATTTGACCGACTCTGCTGACATTGATCAATATAAGGTAATGATTATCCCCCTTATTCATAAAACTTTACGGGCCTGATTTAGTTAAATTATGTTTTATCCCTTCCTTACAAATACATAAGCAAAAAATGACAGCTAAGGACCAACGATTATTAGCTAATTGAGATTTGTAGCGCGTTTATGAATAAGGGGGTGTCTCTGTATAATCTATACTGGTCCATCAAGTAACCGGTTCCTTTTATCATATTTTGAATAACCTAGTTGGCTTGCATTAATATAATCTGGCTGAAAAAACATGGGTGGACGAATTATCATGCATTGTCGAATGAAACCTATCGAGCTATCTAATCTAGATCGTTTTCGATTTTTTCCGTCTTTGAGAATTGATTTTATAATACAAGATTGCAGGTTTTATAGTTGAAGATTAACTCGTTCTAGGTACTGAATATTGCTAGTAAATTATACCTATTTATTATATGCATGAGCATATTAAATATATTAAAAACAGCCCGCAGTCTGCGCCGGTCCGTCAACGCAAGCTCCTGATGATACTCCTCGGTACGGAGTGAAATATGTCGAGTGTTCTTCGACTTAAAATACGTGAGTAACCATTTTTAATACATTTAATATGCCAGTGTCTCACGAAAGTTTTGTTATTAAAATATATGCATGTACAGTCAGCCAAGAAAGTGGTCTACCACTTTTCGACTCTATTATCTGATTGATAGAGTCGAAAAGTGGTAGACCACTTTCTTGGCTGACTGTACAATCATTTGTTGTTCTCAAATCACTCAAATGTACAGTAGGTACTACAATGGCATCGTGAATATCAGTTTTTTATCACCATTATCACATTGTTTTATCAGCAAAGTAACAAATAAAGGTACTATCCACTCACCTGGTTCATGTGACCTCAATTCCTTTGTGTACAGTAAGATAAGAAAGCAAGTACTGATTCCACTCACAAGGTAAAATAAAACTCATCACATGCCAGAGAAAATTTCTATTCCACAATTTGTGGCAGAATGGGAATCAAGTTCTTGCTTTCTTATATTAAAAAAATGAAAACATGAATCATAATGGTCGTTATTCTACCGTTATTCGGAACAGAAATTTCCTCTTACTGTGACAAACATTTATCGGAAATATGTTTAATACTTTTTCACAAAATACTGTAATAAAATAAAACAAAATAAATATAAAATTAACAGTATAATAGACTCACAACAGACATTCAACAACAATGGGAAACAAAAGATACCTACGACATTTTTTAAATAATACTTAAGTGCGAAAATGCTACGTAAATCGGTGTGCGGTCTTCTTAAAATCGAAGCTAGATCTAAAATCTGTATAATTATTTTAATAATAAAAAGCCCTGTACTCTTACAGAATTGTCATTTTGTTCGGGCAGTGGATGCTAATCTACTACAACTACGAGCCATTAATCTGTAAATATCTTTGGTTAAAAAGACTTTACAAGATCCTAAGTAAGACATAGCTCGTTAGGTACTAAACCATTGTTGAGCGACCACTGAAAGTGGGAACTTCACTTGCGGGTGGATCTATTAAAGTCTCAACTGATTTACCCCTTTTGGGTGGAAGGGTGAAAGTCTTTATTTCGTCTGCTGGAGCACTCTTGGGAGCCTCCGGCAGACCAGTTTTGTTAAAAGTATTCCTTGGACTTGTGTCAGAAGTAGGACTGATCGGTGGGGAATAAATTTCAGAGTAAGTCGGGGAGTAATGCGACGAAATAGGGCTGTACTGCCCTTCGTACTTAGGGGAGTATGGATCTTCTGAACCATCCTTAGTAGAATAGCCAGAGTCACTGGGAAGAGCGTGACGCCCGGTCTGACGAGGTCTGCTAACGTACTCGATGTCTTTTGCAGGACGAGTTAAAGTCGAATCTCGGTTAGACCCCGAATCGGATGGTGAAGTAAGGGATAGCAAGTCTTCCTCAGACAGGTCCCATAGTTTTTCAGGGAACTCCACGTCAGGAGCGTTGGGTAGAGGCTCGTGAGTTCGGTAAGTTTTGTCATAGCCTCTACGCTTTTTGGGTAAAGAGGATTTGTCTGATTTGCCCGAGTCACTTTTACTTGAATCGGTGTAACCTATTCCGGAGCTCTCACCGTCCTGAGGCTCAGGTGGGAGAGGGGCTGCCCTAGTGATATTCGCTGTAGCAAGAGGCTGTTCTTCTGTGGGAGTATCGGGTAATTTTGGTTTGACATCCGAATCGCTTCGGAGCGTGGATGATTTCATGGTATCAGTTAAGTTTCCCATTGAGGCTGATCTGAGATTGAGTCGCGAGGCAGATTTCGAGCGCGGAATATCTTCGAAACGGAATCCCTGTTTGCCTTCGGAGCGCGGTTTGAACCAGCACCAGAACCAGAAGAGGCAAATGAGGAGGCCTAGCGGTAGAATAACGGCTACTATGACGCCCCACGTCAAAAATAGGGCGCGTTGCGAGTACTCCTGGTTACCTGGATATGAGAGAATTTACACTTACTTGATGCCAAATTCTACAAAATCCATAGGTCTTGTACATACCTACATATACGTACGTTGTCTCGTCTTAAATTCTCTTAAATGTAATAATGTAAACATCCCAATAAGTTATTCGCCTTATAATTGTAAGTAATACTCAATGTTAATTTTAGTTAGATTAAGTAGGTGTTTGTTCACTTTTTCTTTAGTGTATGAGATCTATGTGTTTTAGTTTATAATTAGTTAGGCTTGACAAATTAACATTGAAACTACCTTTGTGCGAACTACGTAAGGAGAAACCTACAGTTTCATCCCGCCAAAATGCTAAACAAAAAATGTTCAAAAACTTACGCAAGCATTCGGTGTACCCATAGTCGGGCAAGTTCCATCGGCCGTTCTCCTCACACACACGACGCTTGTCGCCGATCAAAATGAAGTCCTGGTTACACTCGAAGTTGACCTAAACAGGAAAAATAACCATTGTCATACATCATCTTCCTACTTGTGTAATACGGCCGGTACCAGCGGTCGACTCGGCAGATGTGGCCGGCACTGTGTTGGGGCCAATCAAAATGTTATATTTGGAAATAAGTTTTTGTCAAGGCTGTGCTTTTATTAGACAGTCACAAATGAGCAGTTTCCTTCAGCAGAATTTATTTCCGCGACCTCTTGGCTGTGAAATGAACTCGCTGCCGTGGTTTTTGATAGTAATACAGGGTACCTAGTTACCTACTTCAAAAAGAGTTTAGGAAAGCCTCTTAATGCTGGGCCAGTACGACGGTAGCCACACTAGCCACCGAGATGGTATATTAAAAAGGCTGAAGCAAATAAAAATTTCCTAAATTTTTAGATGACATGTTGGTCGGATACTTATGTTGTGTTTGATACGAGTACTTAAACATGTCAGATTGCTTCCTTGACCGTGCCTTCCAGTTTGCTAGGCGATGACTAATTCACTTGCATTGTAAATACCTAGGTGTGTCATAACTCATAAGTCATTGAGGATAACATTTTTCAACAGATGTAAAGGCTGGATGTAATTAACATTTCTCAACTGATGCAAAGGCTAGATTAAGGTGGTGGTACTGGTGCTCGACGCGGTGCCAGTACATGTCATCTTGAAACTTAAGTCATTGTCAATAGAGGTGACAGCAGGGTGCCATCTATTATTGGGCATTAGCATGTCGAGCACTAGTACCACCACCTTAAATATGGACAACTTAAACTCACCCTTGTTCCTGGTGTAAAGAAGAAGTTACTCTTCCTGCCGAATCGAGGAGTCTCTAAGACACCACAGCTGATAACACGACGGTTGTTGGTTTCTTTGATGTTGGTCTGCAAACGAATTAAATTATTTTTATAGGTACTAGTCTCTGCCCGTGGTAGAACGCTGGTGGCCTAGCGGTAAGAGCGTGCGACTTTCAATCTGGAGGTCGTGGGTTCAAACCCCGGCTCGTACCTCGAGTTTTTCGGAACTTATATACGAAATATCATTTCATATTTACCAGTCGCTTTTCGGCGAAGAAAAACATCATGAGGAAACAGGACTAATCCCAATAAGGCCTACTTTACCCTCTGGGTTGGAAGGTCAGATGGCATTCGCTTTCGTATAAACTAGCCTACGCCAATTTTTGGGACTAGTTGCCAGGCTCGCATGAGCCATGACAGAATGCCGGGACAACGCAAGGAAAATGATGACTATTCTCTGCCCGTGACTTTGCTCGTGTGGAACCTCCCTCCTCTACTCGTGTCTGCACTCCATAACTTATTATCACTTATTTAACAAATACACAACTATTTACTAGTAATAAATTGCGAGGACTACCTCAGAATAGTTAGTCACCGCAACAGCCAAGACCACACTGCACTAAAATGACCTGTCCAAGCAGCTATTACCCAGCCTTGGTTGCATGGTGCATCATAATTACGCAAACAATGCACGGCACCAATATAAACGATTAATTGCATGTCTCGCGACTGTGGATAGGAAGTTAATTGACCGTATCTGTCAGCTAATAGTCTTAGCACAGTGGCTCGTTTTTAGCAATCGCCATTTAAATAAAAAAATAGTAGCTTCGGAAATGGTATATTAATGTGAACTTTATTATGATTGGGAAAGGACCGGGCCGGGCTTCCGGCGCTTCGTTTTCTATGGAAAGCACCACGTGTGACCACGTTATTACCGCTCAGCCGTCATAGAAAATGAAATGTCGGACGCCTCGGCCCGGGCACGGCCCGGTCTAGCGTGAGCCATCCTTAAGTTACCAATAGTTGTGTTTGTGCCGAAAAATTTCTTGAGCCAAAGACTCTTTAGTATGTGTTAACTAGTAAAGGTGCTTTAGGTAACTAAAATAAAATGAACATCTTCTGTTTTGTTATCCAAAGAAGCAAACTTAACACTGAATCGAATATGACTTTTGAAAGCCTTGTATCTTGACTGGTAGAGAATGCCTCATGGCATTAAGTTTGCCTTTTGTACACAGTAAAATTATAAATAAATGAATAAATATATATTTACTTACAATAGAGGCCAAATAGTTTTTCGTGAATTCCGCCATGTCCCTATTCAGGGTCATACCGTAGTCGTATCGACATTGGTACGAGTCCTGACAGATCTCTATAGCTCTTGCGACGTCGAACGATCTGTTTGCAGGGAGGAAGTCCGCCGGTTCTTTGATGAAGTTCGGTATGAATTGGTTATCGTTGTAGTAGGCGGCGGTCCGGCCATATTCTCGCGTGAATAGGGCCACTCCTATATCCTTTACTTCTCTGTCTCCTAGTTGCCCTGGTGAGATAAAATATAAGTCAATCACAGCGGGCTAGGTGTTAAAAATGACCCTGACGCGATTTTATTGTTAAGAGAATAAGAGCGTGTCAAAGTAATTTTGAACACCTCGTCCGCTTAGCAACTTCTGCTGCTGACTATACCTATATACACTGTCCTAGAACAGTAAACAGACGCAGAGGAAATATCTGGGGCATCTCATTCCATGCTATAAGTTGTAGAGAAAAGCATGATGCCCACTTAGTTTTTTAATGTCACGTATTTAGTGCCATATGCAATACCCTCTGTGCAAGTAAAGACAGAGTAGCTAGGGCCCGCCCAACTCTGCCTCCCTGCCCCACTGATCCTCTGAGATCTACTTATCATACTTTGTTACGACTTACAGTATTGGGCGAAGTCTCTGTGCGCGGACTGGAAGTTGTTGAGATCCACCGGCGTAATCATTCCGTCCGGTCTCGTGAAATCATCGTTTATATCGAAGGACCAGTTTCCGAATAATCCCCGCGTTTGGTTCTACAACACGAAAATAATTAAAATAATAATCATAAATGTAGACAACTCTGCAAGTATCACAGGTGTTTATACGAGCCTCCGAGAATTACCTTCTATAGAGGAGTTTTTAACACACAATCTCCCTTGTCTAAATAGCCGGTTAATTCCAGTTAATACAATATTACCATGGGATTTCGATGATTCCATATTTCCGTATTAATTTCCAATTTAATCATCTATATATATATATATATATATATATTCAATTTTGTGATTTTATATGAAAAAGTCAGAAAATACATTTTCACCTCTAAATCGGTATTGTTTTTTGCTTAAACTGTCTGTCAGTGTCGTTTTCTAATAGATAAAATTTAAATCTTGAGAGCTCATTGCAATCAATCGTGAAAATGAAATAAAACTTTATTTTCAAGAGATTGGTTAGTATACACATAAATCAGTCGATATCAAAAGTTTATATTTGCATTACAGAACAAGTCGCAATATTTTTTTAATCTCAGATATATAAGGTATTATTATTTGTAGTCAACTATGTAACTTACTTCAGGAACATAGTTTTTTAGGCGGCTAAACTTAAAACTTCTCTATCGTAAAGTTGCTAATTTCACAACATTATTTTCAAAAAATCATATCTCTGTAACTACGCAACCTAGAAGGTTGATCTTTTGTGTTATCGATAGCTTATTTATTGTAGATTACTGGGGTATGCATAACTCCATACCCGCCATAAGGTACCTTTGACCGTGGGACGTCACATATGTATATTTATATTATATGTGATCTTTACAAGTTATTCGAAGGTAAAGTAGATAATTTTGCTTACCACATAAGTCCACGGCAGGTAAACCCTGGCGCTCATAAAGCCCTTATTTTCTATGACCTCAATACCAGCACCAGACGAAAACATGATGACGATCTCTGACTGGTTCAAGATGTACATAGGCTGGTATACCGTTACGCCTGGAACATAAAGAAAACTTGGTTATGTACCGTGTACCATGTAAAAACAAAGCAGTAACGTAAAATTAGACGTGTTTAATAAGGTAACGGACAGAGCTGAAATGTTCTTACCTGGGAAGTATTGGACTCGAAGCGCCGATCGGTCGAAGTAAATACGTTTGTTGTCTGCAAACACGTCCAGTCTGTACCTCCATTGAGAGTGCGTGGGTCGAAGACGAACCTGATAAGTATTAAGTATAAAATAAAATTTAAGAATCTAGAAGGCAGTCGAAAAAATTAGAATAATATTTGCTGATCAAAGCGGATTGTTGTTGATACTTATTTAATTATCTTTGGATTATCAGATATTTGAAAAATGCTCAGTGCGGAAAATCAAACTTATTATTTTTACAATATTCATAGCGGCTGTAAAATCAAAGACCATGAGGCATAAAATAAAAATTGGTTTCTTGTGCTATGGAAGGTCTGTGAATATCGCAAAGAGATAAGCTCCCCAAACGTCACTTATGTAAACTTTGTCTATACTAATAGCAACATTCTTAATTGAGCATCTGTGGACCTTATCTTCCAAATAAGGTTTACTTAATCGTCAGTTAACAATGCAGACTATGGTACCTCAATAGGCACGGAGTTGTTAGAGGCCGCCACGACGGAGGTGAGGTGTGTGGCGTTGACGTGTCCGTAGATGTTGCGCGCCACTTGCTCGAATCGTCCTTGTACGTCCAGCTTGATTTGAGGCTGGTCTACTCTCACTAGCACGTATTCGCCTGTACAAAATAATAGAAGAATTAGACGTTGCGGGTTGCGAATTACAGGCAACAAAAATGATTTTGGTAAGACGCTCTTTGCTTGCAAGTGCGTTTATTCTCACAGAGTAAAAATAAATTTCCGTTAGCCCGGCATCAATAGGTACTTGCTTCTTGAACAGAATGCAATTAAGAAAGCCCTAAAAATAGAAAGAAGAGGAATGCTTTCTTGGACAGTCTCAATAATTAACAAAATTACCTTTTCCATTAAAGGTGTACTGGAGATCGTCGAAAGTAATAATGTGTGGGTCACCGAAAATACCCGCAACTCCGGGGGCCTGGTAGGCCACGCAGTCCTGTGACGGGCGTCGTTCAAACCTGTGTACAAAATCGTTAACAGGTTATTAACCGGTAATAGTAGCAATAGCTAATCTGAAAGTGAAAATACCTGCAGAAAGAGAATTAGAGTAAGAATGAAGAGACAACAGATAAATTTGATTCTCAAAGAACTGGTGTTGAAATGTTTAAAAATATATCAAATAAAGCAGACGTGGTGGGAATAATAGATAATTGCTAAGGATACCTAGATTACCTATATAGTAAGAGAAGAGAGAAGTTAATGAAACATACACTTACCTAAATGTTTCACAGCCAACCGCCTGTTCTTCTTGCCACATGCAACATTGGTAGAATGGAATCATGTCGTGGAACCAATTGGAAAGTGATGGGACCTAGAGACAAAACATTTCTCTAAAATTCTCATCTTCTATAAATTATAATATTAGTTAATTAACAAATGGTATTATATTCTAACGACTTTACCTTGTTAGCTTCGTTGTAAGGAGTGAAGCCGAAATCGTGGGAACGCAAGGGTCTGGATCCCCACATCTGATCGTACGACATCATCAGGAAACCATTCTTGTCGTAACAACATTGTTGACCAGATCCTTCCGCGCTAGAAAAGAAAACAGTTACTTTGAATAAGTAAAATCAATCGTAAATGTTAGCATAATGTTCTTGTTCAGTCTAATCTGTAAGGATCTCAAGCATATCAGAATCCGACGCAACTTTTCTACGCATAGATATTACGCAATCATGCGTTTTAACGTTGTCTACTTTTGTATTTGCTATAAATAAGGATGCATAATTCGTAATCAGCTTATCTGAGAATTCCTGAGATTACGATTAGGTAACCGTTGATCCTAAAATGTACTTTCCAATAAATAGACTACCTTAATTCATAATAATCTTACCTAGGACCACCACTCCTGACACAGTGTATGGCGCCCCAATGATATCTACAAGTGGGATTAGTATCCTTGTCGCAAGCGAGATCAGGCATGAATCTGCCCTTGTCCAGCAAAGCGTGTTCCAAAGTGCAGGGACAGACTGGGACTTGGGAGGCGAAGTTCTTAAGGAAACGGTCGGTTCTGAGCCAGTTGTTGCACATGGTTTGGGACCAGCGCTGTCCGTGGAGTCTCTCCCATTGAGGGGCGAAGTACCAGCCAAGCGGTATCGGTCGACTCCATAGAACCCTGGGTAGATAATTGTGAAATAAATGATCATAATATATCTTAAACAGATTCATCTTTATGTCTAAGAAAAGTTAAGCATTCTGTGTGATAATTAGGTATAGGTACTTACGGAGAAACAGAAACGCTCTTGTAAACTTCCGGAGTGGTTAAATTGATCTGCAAGAAACCAAATTGCATATCCTGGTGCATGAAATTTTCCCTGGTCCTAAAGTTCTGAGGATTGATAACGTATTCTCCTGTATTCGAAACGCCAGTCTCTATCATGTCAATGAACTCCAATTGAGGTCGGATGGTGACCTCCTTATAGCCCCACAATCCGATCTGCAGTTGCACGTTTAGGTTAGAAGTCAAATTAAACCGATCCCAAGTGATTTTAATTTCTGACGGATAGCGTTCATGGATAGAATTGTCGGTGAAGAAAATCTTTTCTGTCGCTGTTGCTGGAGTTTCTGTAATAAAAACATAGGAAATCATTCCGACTCTAAATAAAGGCGATACAAATAAAATTGAAAATTGAAATATTTTAAACAGTCTAAAATAGTTACACGAATTCCTTACCTACGAAGTATTTTCCCTTCCACTTATAAGGCTCGTTATTGATCGCAATCTCAAATCTCGCGTAGCCGTTATGCCAGAAACGCGGCTGTACACATATAGCCCTATTTCTATCGACCACGGCACCGATGACGGCTTCCGTGTCAAATCGGCAGGTAATTCTGTCGTCAGGGTTGAAACAGGGGCCGGTGATGTTGACAATGGTGCCTCCCAACATGTTGCCGCTCTCTGGAGCGAACATTAGGGGAAGATTGGCTCCGTCTGTAAAAAACAATCTCATTAGTTACGGTTAGTTAGAAACCCGAGATAGATGAGTAAGATGGACTCCGCTGTGGCTCGGAAGGTATGTTTTTTATTCTTTGCAAATAAATTATATAGTTTCTTTATTTTACCATATTTTACTTAATATTTTAGATCTGCCCGAATTTATGAAACTGAATAAGTAGGTTCTGAAATATGAATGTGAATATATAGTAGTATACCCTATAATGGACACGGAACCAGTAATGGGACAAAAAAACACAATTCCTCTAAAATAAGTATATAAAAGTAGTTTATAAACACTGAATATACTTTTATCATAAATAAGAGTCCTAGAGCTGATTATGTTTGATTTTTTATTCAATTCGGTTATTTTTTAAGAAATGTGCGTCAACCCAAAAGTTGTCGTGCCACTGAAAAAAAATATCACTAAAAATTCTTAACAACTTCGCTAAGAGAGGTGAGTTAATTTATTAAATTTTAATTAATTAATACTTGATGAAAACTAGAATGTGTTTTGTTAATTGCATTTACCTTGAGATAAGGTATACAACACACTATGTTGTGACTCCACAGATGTAAAAAAATAGTGGTATTTGGCCCAATCCCATTATAGGAGCTGTAAAACTGCATACCTCCTATGATGGGACAATTGACATAATGATGCTTGCCATGCCATAATTTCATGTTTTAAACAATACAGAAGTAAAATGTAGTTACGAAATATGTCAACCAGGAGGTATTCTCGGACTTAGGATAAATTAATATCGTTTTTCCAAACTTTTATTTAACTTGCCTTGTTAGTTAGTGTGGGTCAAATCTTTGTAGCTGAATTTGACCCACTTTTCGATTTCCGATTCAGTTGAAATTTTGTGTAAGTACGTAATTAAGTATGCAAATCGGATGATAATTAGTGTCCGACCGAAGGTTCGGTTTCGGTTTCGGTTTCGGCCAGTTTCGGCCAAAAAATCATGTTTCGGCTGTAGTTTCGGTTTCGGCCAAAAAACGGCCGAACCTTTCGGCCGGGCCGAAACTTACGAAATGGTACTTCGGACAAAGACCAAAAGTTGGGGAATAAGTAGGACATCAATATTAATACGTACATATACTGATTCATGTACAGGTACATAAATTAATTGGTTTCTTATAAAACAGAATTCCACTAATAAGAGCGCCACTGGACGGTAGACGCAGTCTTAAGAGGCTGTCAATACCTATAACGCGCACACTGTATAATTGTATCGGAGTGAATGAGATAGCACTGTCGCATCTGGGCCCTGGGCAAGAGAATAATAAGAAAACTCATCATCTTCCTCGCGTAATCCCGGAATTTTTGCCGAACCGTGGCAATGGGAATGGGAGCCTGGGGTCCAATAGACAACTAATCCCAAGAATTGGTGTAGGCACTAGTTTTTACGAAAGCGACTGCCATCAGACTGACCCAGAGAGTAAACTAGGCCTTATCGGGACTAATCCGGCTGCCTCACGATGTTTTTCCTTCACCGAAAAGTAAGTAAGTAAGTAAGTAAAAGTAAGTAAAAATTTATTTGTGGAACACAGGTACAGTTAAGGTCTTATATATAAAATAATAAATAGAGCTCTGTGTTTTGCCTATTGGCGTACAAATATTAAACTTAAAAATAATGGTGACTCATTACGAGTATGTTTACCATAAATTATTACATTTAAACAATAGCTATGTCTATTAGTAATATTACGGCAATAAACATTGAGAATAGAATATTATATTGTTTAACTTCCAAATAAAATAATAAAATTTCTGAAATCACACAATTACAATCAAAAACTAAATAACTTAAAACTACTATTATACAGGGTGTTTACTAAAATAGACAAGTTATAATTGTTTCAGGTGTCTGCAAGAAATTCACTTACTGAGTAATAGCATTTGTTAATTAAGTATGTTTTTAGTTGTATTTTAAACTGGTCAGGTTTCAGGCACTTTATATAGTTTGGGATTTTATTGAAAATTTTTGGAGCCATACCTAGTATACTCTTACCTAAGAAAGCTGTGTTGTGTTGATTATTGCAGATGTTGTTAAGATATTGTACACGTAGAGGAAGCTTGCGTTGTTGAGATATCAATTTGAATAGGTGTGAATTGTTTTTTATAAAATTTGCTAGTTCATATATGTATAGTGCTGGAAACGTTAGGATTTTAAAAGATCTAAAGAATGGAACACAGCTATCCCTCATATTGATTCCACAAATGGCCCGTACGCATCTTTTTTGGGCTTTGAAAACACTTTCTCTATTGACTGAGTTCCCCCAAAAAATAACACCATATCGTAATATAGAGGCTACAAGGCCATGATATGCAGTTATTAGTGCATTATTATCGACTACTTTTGCAAGTTTTTGTAGTGCAAATGCTGATTTGTTTATTTTTTTACATATATATTCTATATGGTTTTTCCATGTGAGTTGATCATCAATCATAAGCCCTAAAAATTTGCCCTAAATAGTAATATATCAAATTCTGCATACAGCATGTTCTACAGCAGCATGTGTACAGGGAAATAAGTTTTCGTTTTTAATTTCAATCTTCAGGCGTTGGCCGAGTATCAGCTCGGCCCGAGTCGAACGATGTCTTTTTCGCTCTTATTCACTCAGTTATTCAGTCATTTTCCTATCTACCTCTAATGGCAAATTTTAAGCGAGGCTAAAGGCTACGCTCAACTTGTGCCGCAAAGTTGATTTTCTCAATGGTTAATATTTTGCGAGGCTAAACAGCTGACTATTGATTAAAACGAAGAAAAAACCCTTTTTAAGTGTCCCCAGTACAGTTTTTCATACGAATGCTCGACCTTAGCCTCACTTACCTCAATTTACCATTGGTTTATGTTCCACATATGTCCTCTACTTCAGCTTAGCCTTTGGCCTCGCTGCACCATGCTCGGCCTGCGGTCTCGCTTTTTAATACAATGGACATTAGTTGGAGTCTGTGCTCAAATACTTATCCTGAAGCCTGAAGCACGGTTTTGACTTCGCATAAAAGTTCGCCTCACTGGGCCACTTTGGACTTTTAGGCCCAGGTGAAGATCGGTACTCGGCCTTGCGATATTGTTAACAAAAAATTTCACGCTCGCTGCGCCCGCGTTTTTGGTTGGTTTTTTGGTTGACCCTGTATCTACCTACATGTTAGCTTGACTGGTGAATGAATAGAGTTAGACCAAGAAAATTCTGCAATGATTTTGATAGCATACGCAGTGCAACTAGTGCAAATGTTATTTATACGTCATAATTTCATAGAAGTTTTGTCGTTTAAAATACTTGCTAACTTGCACTGCGTGTGTTATCAAAATAGTTGCAGAATTATCTTGGTCTAACTCTAGTAATTTTCTTAAAAAACTGCTTAAGTAACATCAATCTCAAGGGCATTGGATGTTGACAGCCCATTGACAGCCCCATAATATAGTGCGTAAAAGCGGTTTTATGTCATTTTTTCAACGATTTTAACAAGTCTACAAAAGTTTCGGTTTCGGTTTCGGTTTCGGCCGAAACTAGAGCCAAAGCCGAACATTCGGTTTCGGTTTCGGTTTCGGCAAAAAAACATGTTTCGGTCGGACACTAATGATAATGCAATATTATGATAACATGGACTTGATCTGATGGAGACAGGAGGTGGCCATGGGAACTTTATCGCAATAAACCCTAACTAATTGTGTTTGGATATATTAGAATTGTCTCGATAAATCTAATACAATAATAATTGGCTGTGGAAAGAAAAATACATTCAGCGATAAAAGCTTATACCAAAAATTGTTTTTTTTGCCATAACTTATTCCCCATTTCAATATTTTATACTGATAGAGCAATGTCCATTATAGGGGGCCCATTACTGGATCCACGTCCATTACCGGGGGCCCATCACTGGAGCTTTGGTGTCCATGACTGGAGAAAAAAAGCATAGTTTTAATTTGTTAATTATGTGGAAACTCATTGCAGTATCTTTGATACAACACACCTAAAACATGACAGACGGATAGGACTTTCATCTTTTAACACGCTAAGCGGAAGACCATTTACATGTACAAGGGAAATATCATAAATACTCCAAATTTCCTCTTAAATGTCCCATGACTGGTGCTGTTACTATAACTATAATTAAATATTTAACCCCTTGCCGCCCCTCTGGGCGGGCTTGGGGTACAAAAAGGGCTCTATCACGGTTTTCTTCCGATCCCACGATGGGTCCACAGTAGGTATTATTTTAAATGTTATCTGAGAATCGCCTAAAATAATTCGTAAAATGGGTTTACCTATATCTTTGTTGCACGTCCCCATAAGTATTTTTTCGTCTATCCTAAATATGTGTCGACCCGGAAAGCCGTTGGCCCAGCCTCGTCCAGTGAGATCTCTCAGCACTGAAGCCTGGGAGTACGGTTTGTATTCGTAGCTCTGGGTTCCGTTTCCGGCGTTGAATCCAATCTGAAATGATATCAAGATATTGAGTAAGTACCTATGTATTTATTTTACGGTCGGTTTTTTATGGTCCAGAGTAGACATTCATTGACAGATGACTAGTTCCACCATTTAATAATGGTACTTACCTTGTTTTGCATGCAGCACAACATAAACAATATGTCTATCTCGATTCCTATCGGCTTGCCTAATTTTCAGACATCTAGAGTCTGTGTGGAAAGAGAAGAGTCGTGGAATGTAAGGGAGCCTATACATTCTACGACTCTTCTCTTTCCGCACAGACTATAAGCACTTTTACTACAGTTCATGAAAAATAGGAAAACCAAATACCTCCGTCTTGTCTACGAATTTGATTTGACGCGCCGCCTTGGTGCCTATGTATATATAGTAAGATAAACTTTTCCTTCCCCTGTAATTTTTTTAGTAAGATGTAAAATTTCATAACATGGACTTACATAAGCAGGAACACCGCCCTCTCCGTTCGTGGTATCACCACCAGCCTCGGTGTGCGAGCTCCAGTTGATCTCCAAGTAGTTGAAGATGGCGTAGGTGAAAACTTCGTCGGTCGCGAGAACCATTTGGAATGTGTTTGTCTAAATAATTATAAAGAAAAATCGTAAAAATACGATGTAAAACACATATTTATAATAAAGAAGCATATAAATAAAATATTCACGAATTTGTCCGACTTGAGCAGGTACGCAATATACAAAAATTCCATTCAGTATCGTGATACGACACAACTGATGTGGAGGGTAAATTTATTTATTCACGGTACAAGAGCGACCAATGGAAAAAAAGAGCCATAGACTCAGTGGTAGACCTTTAAAGGCTGAAACTAACCATGAACAATGAGTTGTCGATACCGCCGGCGAAGGACATGTTCTTCCAGGTGATGGTGATCGCGTGCTTGGGGTAGAAGGTCTCGGAGCCGATGACGCCTTCGCGCACGTCCCACGTTATGCGCTCGCGCATCTCCACGCCTAGCTGGTCTGTGCGGGTCTGTAAAACAATGATCCGTGAGAGGATAACCTAAATAATCGTTGAGTTTTGGTATAAGGTGGGGAAATGGTTTCAAAGGGGGATGACGCAGATGGCGATCGCTACAATCGTTTAAAAAACTGTCATTAAGTAGGTAAATATGCCAAATCAAAACAAACATAGACTACCTAAGACTACAAACTTTTTTGGGTTTCTAACAGTTTGAACCATTTATAATCTGTGGGTTTTTAAATGGTTTTCAATTCAACCTCAATGCAAAGGCCTCGAAATGTTGCGCACCTTGCCGGTAATTATAATAATTGAATTTTAAATAAATGAGATAGGAAGAAGAAGAGATGGGTTCAAATGCACCAAAAGTCCCCAAAAGACACCAAGCCTACATAAAAGGAACATAAGACTTTGATACCTACTTGATTAATAGATTTAGAATTACCAATTGGTTTTAAAATTGTAATTGTTGTAACGACCGTACCAGATAGCGAATGTTAGTTGTAGCTAGTAGGAAGCGACTCCACATCAAATCTACCTGCAAGTCCCTATCCATCCTGAAGTAGACACCAGGGCGTCTTGGATCCGGCTCCTCAGGCCTCATGCTGCCGATCCGGCACTTGCTGAAGAAGATGCCGATGAACGAGGGGTCGTTGATCTGTGGCCAGTCTCGAACGGGGAAGGAGAGGGGGTACGTGTAGTGGTCCGGGGGGTCGCTGAACTGGATGTAGCCGTTCATGGATATCTGTGAAGACACGGTTAGTTATACACGGTTGTTTTCTTTGCTGTATTGTATCTAGTCTCGAATATTTTAGACTTTTGGGTCAATCAACCAGTATATCCAAAGCAGCAGACGTACATATTAGAAAGAAATATTAAGTGGACTGGATCATTTCAAATTAGGTCTCTAACATTTGTGTTACTAGTTTACTTGAATTTAATCTAATAAACAAGTTACAAGTTTAAAATACTGTTACCCGAAAACGGTTTTATAAAATCAATATTTTTCATTTTAAAAGATGCTTTAACAAGCATAGATACTCGTAAATATATATAGATAGTTAGAGAGGACAAAACTGTATCCACTAGATATTGTTTTGGAAATATTATGTTAACTGACTCGGAAATTAGAATGAAACACAAACACAAAGATCTTATTCACAGCTCACCCGCGTATAATTAAATCTAAATCCGAAGAACGGCAGTTGGAAGTTGAAATTCTTATGAATCTGCGGCGTGGAAGTATGAATGTCCCTCTGGTAATCCCCCAGATTCTCGCTGCCGCCCTGGTCGTAGAACCAGTAGAGGAAGTTGCCCCGGATCTGCAGGAGACGCGCGTTGGTGATGACGTACGGCTGCCCATTGTTCTGGTAGCTGGTCGCCGGGAGAACGCGTCCGTCGATGTGGGCTGAAAGTGAAATAATAAATGATGAAGAATAGGAAGTATAGGTACCTAATTAAAAAAGTGGGTGTTTATTTTTTTTATTTGAGCTTTGAGGGTCTGAAAAGAAAAGCGTCTCCCAATGCTGCTAAATTTTGAAAAAAATTGAATAAGTAGTTTGACGTTTTTGATGGGATCGGCGTTTTAAAGTTGAAAAAAAAAACCTAGGAAAAACATCAGCGCTATTTTTGTAAAGGCCATAGTCGGTTTTCCATAGTAAGTTGGCCCTTAAACCAATTTGATTCGGGTTTTTTTTGTGAGTACCTCTTATGGTGAAGGATATTTTTGCTGAGTATCAACATCCTACTAGTGACAGTTTTTGACTTATGATTTTTTAATTTTTTTATCTTTAATGTATTGTTTATCGGGATGTATTCAAGCGATTTGCTTAATTTTTTTTAAATAGTATTCTTTACTTAGGTATGCATCTATACTCAAAAAACGAATACCAGTTGTCATATAAAAAAAAGAAAAAAAAAAGTAAAAAAAAATAAAACATTTTTTTACGTCGTGGTGAAGTAGTGACACCTCTAATTTTTTTTTCTAGTTGTAGGCCAGACATTGGCCTACTACTTGCCTAAATATCAAAATTTTCCAAATGGTACTTCCTGTCAAAAATTAGCATTGTGTGTGGAAAGTTCTGTACTCAGTCGGTGTTTTTCAATGTAGTATACAAACTCTTCGATTACGTTTCTTATCAGGTTGTCGTATTTAAGAGTAAAATGCTAATGACAACTTAATGTTTGTATACTACATTGAAAAACACAAACTGAGTACAGAACTGGGTACTCACAAAAAAAACCCGAATCAAATTGGTTTAAGGGCCAACTTACTATGGAAAACCGACTATAGCCTTTCTCAATCGTGTTTGTTGATAATGTTCTGTGAATATAAATATTTAATGTTTTCAATAAGATACGTGCAGTTAATGACTACTCTATAGGTATAGGTACTATTAGGTATCAAAAATTACAATAATATTATGTTGCTAGTAATAGTTATCAACAACTCATAAATATACGTTGTTTTTTGTAGATGTATCGTAGACATACTTAAATTAAAACTGAGAGCTTAATAGATAACAACCGACCTCTGTATGACTTGGCAAAGAACTAGCAGTTGCTTATGTTGTTGAGAAAATTACCTATCCAGAAACTGCTAGAAGGAACTAATTAACTAAAAACTATTGTGGCTCAGCGATCCAAAGAAAATCTTGGTCTCCGAAACGAGAGCGTGCCACCTGTCCCGATCCTGCGCAACTTCCTGCCAGTTACTGACGCGACGCAGATCCGCCGTCACACTGTCTTCACACTGCCGATTTTTTTAGTTGTTAGAAAATTGCTTTTATTCTGAATTCTGATAGGTAAGTAGGTACTTAAGAATTGACGTCTGAAGATTTGGAACCAAGGCTGTGAATTCTGTGGGAAATAGTTGCAGTTAAATTTAAATGCTGCTAATAAACGTAAATGCCCATCATATTTATTGATTCTCCTTTTACAGCGAAGCTTTGTATCGACTTCAGCTTACAACTCTCGCTATCACTCGATAACGATATCTAATCGCTGACAGGTTGAACGTTCCTAGTATGGATGATGTCAGCCTACCCCGCAGCACCTCTTTGTTTGCATTTAACGTGTTATTGTCTCAATGAAAAACGATAACAGTTACAAAACCGGTTAATAAGTTAGCTTATTTTTAACGGATCACTAATTTTAGTAAAATGTGACACCTAAATATCACTCTTTGCCACTAAAAATAGAAACACTGGGGACCATCTGGGTCAATTTTCAAACTGGCATTTTTTGCTGTCCCACGGCTAAAACCCGAAGTCCATAGGACTAAAAGACTGGGTATGTATATATTTTCATTCAATGTATTATAATCTTAAAAAAAAATGTAAAACTGTAGCTTAAATATTATTTGTTTCTGACAAAATTGCATTTAAAGTTCCAAAAACGGCGAAATTTGCCGTTTTTCGCGTGTCCCAGTGGCGGCATAGCCCAATTAAAAAAATCATAACTTTGGATGTACGCAACGTATTATTAATAACTTAGTATTTTTATAAAGAGCATTTTCTAGAGAATTGATTAATCCTTTCGATAAATTAATGCGTTCTTTAATAAAACAAGGGAAGCCTTTTTATCGTTGTCCCGGGCGGCATTTGTTTTGTTAAGACTTAAAGATACCCCCCAAAATCTTCTTTGTCTATTGAATAACGGTTAGATTAAAATTATGACGCAATAGTGCAGTTAGTTGGGCATCGATTGAGATCGAGTGTGGACGCGGAAACTGTTTAATTTATATATAACCAGGTAAGAATCTCTTTCGATATATTTTGGTACGACTACAATGACATTTGTATGGACGCTTAATATGTTGGTACACAGTCGAATTAAAAATGTGTATTTTATAATAATTGTTACAAATATAGTGTTAAAATATATAGTAAAATAAATAACCGAATCGGTTGTATTGTGTAGGAAATTTCGCAAAAAAATATTATTGACGACATTTGTATGGCGACATTTATACGGCTATTTTGACCGCACAAATGTCGATAGTGGCATACAAATGTCGACATAGTGCCATACAAATGTCGGAAAGGTGCCATCCAAATGTCGCTAGGGTCTTAAAAATGCCACAAAAATAGAAAATAGTGCCATAAAAAATTAGATACTGCCATACAATGTCGAAAAACTGCCATATACATGTCAAAAGTGCCTTACAAATGGCTAAGTAGTGCCATACAAATGTCAATCTTTAAACGTCCATATCTAACTAACTATAAAAAGTAGAGTGGTGCCTCATACAGTATATTTTTTGTTGTTATGAACCTCTCCTGAAACTATGATTATAAATGAGATTTTCCAAAAATAAAAAATTGCCATACAAATGTCGAAAAAACACCCTCTTCAAAAATTGACCCATTTTATGACTAAATCTGTAAATGATACATTCGAATTAAGTAAATACGTAGGTAATCATCCGTAACATCGCATCAAAACCCGGGCTCCAATATAATTTCACCCTCCAAGTGACCTGTACTACACTTTCCCTCCACCGATGAACATCTGCCAGGTGCTGTGATAAAGTTACTTCAGTTAAGTTCAAATTAGTACAGTCAACTAATTAGACTTTACTGAACTTTAGAGGAGATAACATCTAATTATTAGCGTTAAGTGTCAATGTCAAGTTCAAGCTTTAAAATTAGGTCACATGTGATATGATTAGTCTTTCCAACGTGCGCTGTCGGTCTATAAGCTGTAGTTGCCTGTCGCCTGCTGTATAGTTCGTTTTTTTTAGCATTAGAAAAAGACTACGCGATCTTGACGTGTCTTCTAATTGAAAAACGCTTTTTAAAAATCAGTAACTATTACTTATGAAAGCAAAAGAATGTAAATAATCGTATATGATTCATAATTGTTACGTATTTGCCGTGACTTATTTTTCAAAAGTGTTCTTCAATTAAAAGACACGTCAAGATTGTTTACCTTTTTTGTAATGCTAAAAAAAACGAACTTAGTCTCCTCCATGAAGTCATTTTGAGCCTAATTAAGCTTGTAAGTATACAGTCTTTTTAATCTGGACTGGAGTAAAAATTTTGAGCAACCATTTTTTAGGGTTCCGTACCCAAAGGGTAAAACGGGACCCTATTACTAAGACTTCGCTGTCCGTCCGTCCGTCCGTCCGTCCGTCCGTCTGTCTGTCACCAGGCTGTATCTCACGAACCGTGATAGCTAGACAGTTGAAATTTTCACAGATGATGTATTTCTGTTGCCGCTATAACAACAAATACTAAAAACAGAATAAAATAAAGATTTAAATGGGGCTCCCATACAACAAACGTGATTTTTGACCAAAGTTAAGCAACGTCGGGAGTGGTCAGTACTTGGATGGGTGACCGTTTTTTTTTTTGCTTTTTTTTTTCGTTTTTTTTTGCATTATGGTACGGAACCCTTCGTGCGCGAGTCCGACTCGCACTTGCCCGGTTTTTTTTAATGGTGGTGCCAAATTGGTAGCTTAATAAGTAAAAAAAAAATACCACCGGTGGTAACGGTAGAAAGAGAAATATAATAGAGTAAACACGGATCAGAAGTTATGAATGACCTGTATCTTACAATCTTGTTTGCTCAGTGATTTCACAATTAAGTAGGTATTTGTGCAGGCTGTGACTCAATCGGTGGCACGCAACCGTTTGATTATGATAAGGGTGAATAATGTGGTATTCCGGGAAAACCACTTCAGCCCATCGATTTTATTTATAAGGGTTATTGTAACTGCATATAAAAATAGTTTTATTCGGTTTAGCACATAAATACACGAAACATAAAAGGCTGAATCTCCCATTAAGTAAATAAAAAGATACTTGTGTCGGGAGACACCGCGCACTCTTCCATTAGACCTCCATTAATTACCTACTTAATTAAATTTTTACACTATTAAACTGACTTTTTACAATGGAGCCAAATCTGCTGTTCCATAGAAAACATTGACATTATGTTTCGCCGAAATGTATAAATGACAACTTTTACAAAATGCTCTTAGTATCATAATATTCATAATGTTTAATTCTCTGTTCGTATTCTCTTCTCAGTCGAAGAACAAGAGGGATTATGAAATCCAGTGTGTGTTTATTTTTGGTCAGCTCGAGTTGTTCAAAATAATCTCAGTCCTCCAAATCCAAGACGGGCTTTACAAGCGGGAAGTCAAACCAAGAAACAAGTCATTTTGGGCTTAGAATAAATTTAAAAGTGGAGTGGTGGTCCAGATGCCGTGAGTTCAAGTCTAACCCAAGACAGTAATTTTTCCACTTTTAAATTTATTCTACGCTTAATAGCATCGTTCGCAGATGTTTCTGCTTGTTAAAATTTTTAAATAAGTCATTTTGGGACTTTGAGGTTATTTTGTTTTGGAACTTTAACGGAGATCTGTTCCCTTCCTAACAACAATTTTAGATCCTAATTCATACGATCATAAAAAGAGACCGCTTATTACAGGTTACAACAGTTTAGAAAACAGCCCACTGTTCTCCATGTGGCTTACGCATACCATAAGCTTAGTGCCCCTGCAATCCCACGAACGCATTTGTTAATTAATTACTCGATGGAATACTTACATCATATTATATGACTTTCAGTTATTAGGCTGGAAGCGCTGGTGGCTTTCAATGACTTTGTGACTTTCAATCCGGAGGTCGCGGGTTTATACCCCGGCTCGTACCAATGAGTTTTTCGGAACTTATGTACGATACTTGCCAGTTGCTTTTCGATGAAGGAAAACATCGTGAGGAAACTGTACCAACCCAATAAGGCCTAGTTTGCCCTCTGGGTTGGAAGGTCAGATGGCAGTCGCTTTCGTAAAAACTAGTGCCTACGTCAATTCTTGGGATTTGTTGTCAAGCGGACCCCAGGCTCCCATGAGCCGTGGCAAAATGCCGGGATAACGCGAGGAAGAAGAAGACTTTCAGTTATTTCAGGATGGTTGTATGAAACCAGATGGCGCCTAATTTCCACCTCATGTAACGAGTGAAGCCTCGAATGACCCACTTTTCTGCGACGTAAGCCCTAAACCAACACGATGAAATCATTCCACATTTTAACGCCTACAAATTTTGAAACCGCATTTTGTTTATCTCCCTGATAAAGGGTCTTATCTTTTAATTGGTAACATTGTTTGCTATAAGCTTGCCAAATATAGTGGGTACTGAAACTCAATGAAAAGTGAGTAACGCAGGACTCTTCGATTCGCCGGTTTATAGGCGCTAGGTGCGGCCCTTATCGAAGATTAGAAATGATAAATTGTGCGACGACAATGAGGTTTCATTAAGTTTTGTTCGGTAAAATTAACACTTTGGTCTTTGAAGCCCTAAAGTAAATTCGAAACATTAAAAATTAAAAACTTGCGAAGATGATTTGCAAGATTGCGAAGATGTGATGCAGTAGGGCTCGCAGAAGAATTTTCCACTTATTGCGATCTTGAGCGAGCGGCTACTTCCAGCTCTTTCCAGCCCAGAACAATTGAGCCAGCCTCCTTCTCAAAGAATGATAATATAATGTAAAGCTAACTTACTTACTTTGATTTTAAATTACCTACTAAAAGTTAAGCAGGCGAGTAAAGCATGCATTTTATTTAGTTACAAAGGATAACGTAATCTCAGTGCATCAACAGAGAGGCTCTATTTATGTGTTTAATGATCTGACGCATCATCTGAATCATCACCATTAAGTATGAGTCATAGCCTATGTTAACGATCAAATAATTATCATCCTTATACGTGCACTATTAAGAGAATGTTACGAGCTTCATGGTTTATTACCATTTTACTCTTTTATTATTGTTTCATATGAGAAAGGACAATAATACATAGATACTTACCATATTCGTTGTTAGTGGCCAAAGTAGTAGTGGGATTCAAAAGTTGCCTCTGGCTCTGCTCATTGGCAGGATCATCACCAACATTTACAGCTTCTAAATCAACTGGGCCTTCACTCAGACCATCCTGCAGCTGATATTTCCCACTCCTGACTTCTAAAGGCGCGCTCGGTAGAATCTCTACAGGCGCTACGCTTTCAACATCATCGGGCCTCGGACTAGTAGCTTCACTGGTTATAACAACTTCACTTTTTACTTCTGGTACTACTTCCTCTATAGTCCTTTCATTTTCATTAACTATAACATCCTCCTGTCCTATTACACTGGCACTTAGCAAAAGTACAAAAAACGCTAACCTTGCGTTAACCATTTTAACTTCACTTGTTTTCTCAATCACATTATATGTGTGTTCACTTATCTTATTGATTTTAGCGACAACAGGTGCCTGGGTATTGTGGTCGGCGACTGGAGTGCTGGTTCTGTGTGTGCTCGTTGATACCGCCTTATCTTGTGGAGATATGATAAGATAGTAAATAGGAACGTTAGGTGTGCCAAATTCTTTGTCCTAATCCACACCTTGTTTAGTAGTACGTTTTATTATATTATAATTGTATTATTGTACCTTTACATTAAAATATATATTTTTATTTAAAACTAGACTTGCACTAAAGAGAACGTTGAGCAAATAAAATATTTATAGCAAAGTATTCAACTTTGAATTCACCGACTTGTGATAATAAACTCATTAATCTTGTTCTTTTATTAAAACAAAACAAAGAATATAAATACAAAACTATATACAGTGTTTGTTTGTGTAAAATTACATTATATTTTACTGCTGTGCGAATATGTACTTTATGCAAAGACCATAAAACTTGAAATAGCCCAACGATCTTATTGGGTGTAAACGTAATGAGCTTATCACGTCCTGATTAAGTTCTTCAGCTAGTAGTCATGTTTTTCAGAACTATTTACTACAATGTGAAGAAAGTATGAATCAGTCTACAGAAACCGGAAGTTACGCACAGAAGTAAATATACGTACATATAGATCCGCTTTGGTAGATTATTTTGATAAGGCGTTTAAGATGGCGCAACATCAATTTGATACCTGTTAAATTTATTTATTCATCAAAAATGTAAAATTATAAAAAAACAGAATGAGCCACAAAAAAAGATGGCGCTAGTGTAGAGTGGAGGTAGACGGGTTAGGTAGGGCTGCACCGTCATTGAGACCGAAGAAATGTTGGATGGGTTTGAATTTGTGCCGTGTCCCACGGATACAGTCATCAGCAATAGTATCTTACACAACTAGGGCCGCAAAAATATATGACGCGCTCTTATTGCGCTCCAAATAAGAACGTGTCACATATTTTTGCGGCCCTAGTTGTGTAAGATACTATTGCTGATGACTGCACACATGCTGGTGGCTCGGATTATCGAAATTATAATTTTGGATCTTAGCCAGCCCTACACTTCCTGTTAAATTCATCTGAGGATTTAGGTAAAATACTGTAGTCAGTTTTTTAAATTATATAGTACATACTACGTATTACGCCATACTTTTATATGCAAGAAAGAAATGAGCGTTCCATAAAAACCTTTTAATTTCCACTTTGGTAATGCTAATACATTGCCGTTTTGTTAGGGGCGTTTCGTTTCGTGAGTAGAGCAAAATTGTTGTCAGTCTCTGACAACGTAGACGTAGGCACTAGTTTTTACGAAAGCGACTGCCATCTGACCTTCCAACCCAGAGGGGAAATTAGACCTTATTGGGATTACTTAGTCCGGTTTCCTCACGATGTTTTCCTTCACCGAAAAGCAACTGGCAAATATCAAATGATATCAAAACATGACCGACGGATACCATTAATAATAAAAACTTGTCAACTAGCATATTCAAGGCGCCTGACTAGAAATACTAATATACCAACTTCATTACCTAGAGATCGCGTGGGTAGGTTTAGTCAGGCGCTACAATCTTATAGCTTTAAACGAGCAATTCTTGTATATATATTTATATATTTCGGGGATCTCGAAAACGGCTCTAACGATTTCGATGAAATTTGCTATATGGGGGTTATCGGGGCCGAAAAATCGATTTATCAAGATTTTATCTCTGGGAAAACGCGCATTATTGAGTTTTCCGACCAAAGCTCGCGGTCTCCCAGATATTTAGTACGAAGTGTCAAACTATTATACTTAAAGTGTCATTCTATGGAACTTGCTAACTATGTAAACAAAAGTCACTAGTAAATTCATCATTCTTTGACAATTTCAATATGGCGGTTTGTTTACATATAGTTAGCAAGTTCCATAGAATGACCCTTTAGGTACTAACCCCGATGGAGTGGAGCTCGTCTAGTTAGTGAAAAACAAATATTTTTCACTTCACCAGCTGGTAAAGTCTCTCTTGATTGTTCAAAAACTGATGAGAAATCTGCATTTTATCCACATGTGTGGCAAAGTATTCTAATGCTTGAGTATGTAGTTTAATTCCTTACGTGGGCTGGTAGGATTGACTTTCAACTTTCAATTGATGATTTTGAATGATAAATATCTAATAACATTCATTTCGAATGCATTTGGTTTGATTTTGTTTCATATTTTACAGTTAGTATTTTCCTTGTAGTTGACAATCCACTGACTGTTAGATAAGTAATTATAGGTATTCAAACTATTTACTAAACTTAATCCACCTTACCATGGCAACTAACTATTATTAAAAGTTTATTAGTTAATTACTTAACTTACAAATGTATTTTCACATCACCTAATCAGAAAATGGATTTTTCTTCCCTGCTAGGAGGGATCAAAGCGGCACTTTTCTGTTCAACGACATTTCATTGCCAGTATATAAAATAGTAATATCTATATAGCCTTTTGTTTCCGATCCTTGGGTTTAAACGCTTTTTTGAAATGTTATCGTGTTTTCTACAAAATGTCCCGCAGTTCGGTGTGCCTCTTGGCATAGGCCTCCTCCAACCTTCTCCACTGTACTCTGTCTTCTGCAACTCTGGACCAGTAAGGCCCCAAGGTTAAGCGGATTTCATCTACCCATCTTGTTTTTGGATGTTTTTGTTTTCTTCTTCCGTCTCTTGGGTACCATAGGGTAACTTGTTTGCTCCATTTGTCTAATTTGCATCTCAGCATGTGTCCTGTCCACCCCCACTTTAGATGGTCTATCCGACTTAGTATGTCTATAACCTTGGTTTTACTTCTTATCGCTGAATTTGAGATTTTGTCCTTTAGCTTGACTCCTAGGATACTTCTCTCGATTGCCCTTTGACATTTTGCCAATTTTTCTCTATCCTTGGCTGTGAGTGACCATGTCTCACATCCATAGGTTATGCATGGTAGAATACAGGTGTTGAAAGTCTTTCTCTTAATGTGCATACTGATATCTTTGTTTTTCATTATTTCTTTTAAAGACCAGTACTTTTTCCATCCACAAGCTATTCTTTTGTTAACTTCCTTGGCCATTGAGTCTTTAGGGGAAATAATTTGTCCCAAGTAGACATATTCACTCACATATTCATAGGTGTTTCCATTTGCTTCTATGTTTATCTCTTTGGTATTGGTCATCAGTTTTGTTTTGCTCGCATTCATTTCTAGCCCTACCCTACTGCTCATAACTGCTAGCGACTCTATCATGTATTTTAATTTAATTGGGCATTCTTCTAATAGGATTATGTCGTCTGCGAATCTTAGGTGATTTAGACTGTTTCCATTGATCTTGAGGCCATAAGCTTCCCAGTCCAGTTGTCTGAAGATATGTTCCAGTACGGCATTGAACAACTTAGGTGATAATGGGTCGCCTTGTCTGACTCCTCGGTTTATTGGAAAAGGGGCTCCTTTTGATTCGAGTTTTATTCGACTATTGCTCTTTTTGTAAATATTTTTGATTAATTCTATGTAGGTGCTACTCACTCCTTGTTCGCTTAGACTATACCATATGTGTTCGTGATTCAGGCTATCAAAAGCTTTGGAATAATCAATGAAAGCAATGTATAGGGGCTTCTGATATTCATTATATTTTTCCATTACTTGTTTGATTGTGTGGATGTGGTCAATGGTACTGAAGTTTTTCCTGAATCCTGCCTGCTCAAGTGGTTGGTTTTCATCAAGTGTTTGTGTGATTCTTTCTAGGATTATTTTTGCAAAGACCTTGTAGACGTTTGATATAGTAACCCATACAACCATTTCCAGTCGCCGTTACGACGCGGTGTTGACACATCTTGTGTCGACACCGTCTGTTTCGGTCACAATTCCAGTCGCAGAGTCGTCGCCGTGTCGACACAGTTACCAGAAATGGGGAAGGGTCGACACATGACACAAAGTGACATAAAGTGTGGTCGCCGTGTGCACACATTGTTTCGGGTTTGCGACTACTTTATGCCAAAATCATTCGTTCATTCGTTCATTTTGTTCCTGTCAAATGGAAACTGTCAGATGGAAAAATACTTAAATAAAAATAAGTGACATTAATACGCCATCTCTAAAACGGATTACAAGACGTAATTATATATTGTTTGCATTTATATTACAATAGGACTTAAATTATTATGGGGAATTAAACTGCTCGAGTGATTTGATAAACTAAGTGTAATATAATCAACGCGCCACCACATTGTTTTAGTTTAGCCGGAAATGAAATTGTTTACTTCTCAGTGCCTGTGTTCATAACTATATTATTTGAAGCATTTTTAGTACTTCGATGCGTATACTATACTTAAATAACAGAAATAACGCTTTACATACTACGAAACTTGTTAATTATGATAAATATGGTTTAAGGCTGAGAAATATTGCAGTCACAAAGTAGTTGCAATGTTTCGACTTTGTGTCGACTCTGTGTTGACACATGACACGCGCTGTCAAAAGTAATAACTAAGTTACTGGTATGTTACTGGATTTGCAAAATGGCTCCTTGTGTTGATTTGTTTTCAGATATTCTCAAAGTGTAAAAATGCCGTGGTCAGAGATGGGCATTAATCGATTAACTGTTTATTCGACTAATTAATGGAATAAAAAAAGTTAATTCTCAAATTTTAATCGCGATTAGTTTAGTCGACCTAACATAGATTGAAATTGAATTAATCTGAATATTAATCGAATAAATTATCGATTAAATCTCGATTGAAAGTTGACAGGGGGCCATTTTTGTACGTAAAAATAATAGAAATGTCTTGCATGCAGATGGTAGCAAAACACTTTGTCATAAAAGTCGAGATGGGTGTCGATATATAGGTTTTAGGGAGTGCCGATTTCGAAAATAATGACCATTTTGGAATCCGAAATGGCGGCCATGCACTGTGTCATAAAAGTCGTCATGGATGTCGTTTTATACGTTTTAGGGGGCCCCAATTTTGAAAATGATGACCATTTTGGAATCCAAAATGGCGGCCATGCACTATGCCATAAAAGTCGTCATGGGTGTCGTTTTATAGGTTTTGGGGGGCGCAGATTTAGAAAATGATAACCATTTTGGATTCCAAAATGGCGGCCATGCACTATGTCATAAAAGTCGTCATGGGTGTCGTTTTATAGGTTTTAGGGGGCGCAGATTTCGAAAATGATGACCATTTTGGATTCCAAGATGGCGGCCAAGCACTATGTCATAAAAATCGTCATGTATGTCGTTTTATAGGTTTTAGGGGGCCCCGCTTTCGAAAATGATGACCATTTTGGAATCCAAAATGGCGGCCATGCACTATGTCATAAAAGTCGTCATGGGTGTCGTTTTATAGGTTTTGGGGGGCGCAGATTTCGAAAATGATAAGATTTTCAATTTAAAAATGGCGGCAATGCACTATGTCATAAAAGTCGTCATGGATATCGTTTTATAGGTTTTAGGGGGCGCAGATTTCGAAAATGATGACTATTTTGGATTCCAAGATGGCGGCCATGCACTATGTCATAAAAGTCGTCATGGATGTCGTTTTATAGGTTTTAGGGGGCGCAGATTTCGAAAATGATAACATTTTCAATTTCAAAATGGCGGCAATGCACTATGTCATAAAAGTCGTCATGGATATCGTTTTATAGGTTTTAGGGGGCGCAGATTTCGAAAATGATGACTATTTTGGATTCCACTTTTATGACAAAATACGTAGCCGCCATCTTGGATTATAAAATGATCATCGTTTTCGAATTCTGCACTCCCTAAAACCTATAAATCGACATCCGTGACGACGCAAGTTATCTTTATTTTCAGATCTAACAAATTGCTACAGAATACAAAGGACAAAAAAGAAGCGAGGAGGTAATGAAACAAGCAAAAATACAGATGATTCCTCGACGCAATTGGGTGATTCTTAAATTGTGTCCAGATTTTTTTTGTCATAAAAGTTTTTATTTTTCACATATTACTCTCACAAGTTCCGTGACATTTCGACCTTGTAATTTTTTAAGTAAATGTTTTTGTTTATCTATGAGGATCTCACTAGAATAGTATAATCAAGGTATGTTTATATTTGATGAATGAAATAGTAACGCAAAAAAAAAATATATTTGTGTCTTATATTCCTGCCGAAGACTTTTATTTTACCTTTTCCTTCTACACAAGTTTGGCCAAGTAATAAGAATTTAGGGCTCTCAATTTTATTTTGACTTCTACAACAGTAAAGCTATGAGGCCATGTTTGGTATCGTTTTCGTATAAATTCGCAGTACCAAATTTAGTTAAGGTATCACATTGACACCATTCCGAAGTAAAAACATATAAACTTATTAAAATACTTTCTTTTAAACTCCTCTTCACGCTTAAACTGCTGAACAGTTTTAATTTAAATTTGGTACACATATATTTTGAGTCCCGAGACAGGATATAATAAGTTATCTCAAAAATCATCCTTTAAAGGTGTGAAATGAGGTGTAGGGGGGAATTCAGAATTGACTTCTTGAAGTTAATACTGTTTAAGTTTAGGTTTGAAGTCATGTTTTTTCATCATTTTTAACTAAATCAAAGATGTAGACCATCCCAAATTTCATATAAATCGGTTCAGCGGTTATTGATTTCCCGTACAAATTTCCACGCCACTTTTCACACCTTCAAAAAATGATTTTGGTTATAAGATCTATCCTATGTCCTGTTCCGGGACGCAAACTATTTCTATACCAAATTTCAACGAAATCGGTTCAGCGGTTAAGCGTCAAGAAGAGTTTCAAAAAAACCGGCCAAGTGCGAGTCGGACTCGCGTATTAAGGGTTCCGTACATTAAGTCCGACTCGCGCTTGACTGCACATTTCTAATAGGTTTTCCTGTCATCTATAGGTAAAGAACTATTTTGTGTAATCAGACGGACATACATACAAACGCACGAGTGATCCTATAAGGGTTCCGTTTTTTCCTTTTGAGGTACGGAACCCTAAAAAGATTTATTTTTATTTTGTGGAATGGTGTCAATGTGATATCTTAAATGGATTCAGCACCCCAGATTTATACGAAAACGATACCAAACACGGCCTAGCACCTTCACTGATATAGATATATCAAGATAAAATTGAGAGCCCTAAATAAACTTTCAAGAGCGGATATCTCAAAAACTATTCAACATATCGAAAAAATTGACTGAATAAACTTGTAACAAATTAAATTAACTTTCATTTTGTATAAGTGGTAGTGTCCGACCGAAACATGTTTTTTTGCTGAAACCGAAACCGAAACCGAATGTTCGGCTTTGGCTCTAGTTTCGGCCGAAACCGAAACCGAAACCGAACCTTTTGTAGACTTGATAAAATCGTTGAAAAAATGTCATAAAACCGCTTTTACACAAATATTATGGGGCTGTCAACACCCAATGTCCTTGAAATTGATGTTATTTAAGCAGTTTTTTAAGAAAATTACTAGAGTTAGACCAAGATAATTCTGCAACGATTTTGATAACACACGCAGTGCGAGTGTTATTTAAACGTCAAAATTTCTATGAAATTATGACGTATAAATAACATTTGCACTAGTAGCACTGCGTATGCTATCAAAATCATTGCAGAATTTTCTTGGTCTAACTCTATTCATTCACCAGTCAAGCTAACATGTAGATCAGATACAGGGTCAACCAAAAACCAACCGAAAACGCGAGCGCAGTGAGCGCGAAATTTTTTGTTAACAATATCGCAAGGGAAGTAACGGGAGTGGAAAACCGAGAAAAAGGTGGATGGACTGTGTGAGAGATGATATGAAACGAACGCAAGTGAATGATGAGATGACGGGCGAGAGAGAGGTATGGAAGAAAAAGACATGCTGCGCCGACCCCAAATGAATGGGATAAGGGCAAGTGAATGATGATAATCGTAAGGCCGGGTACCGATCTTCACCTGGGCCTAAAAGTCCGAAGTGCCCCAGTGAGGCGAACTTTCATGCGAAGTAAAAGCCGTGCTTCAGGCTTCAGGATAAGTAGTTGAGCACAGACTCCAACCAATGTCCATTGTATTAAAAAGCGAGACGCGCAGGCCGAGCATGGCGCAGCGAGGCGAACGGCTAAGTTGAAGTAGAGGACATGTGGAACACAAACCAAATGGTAAATTGAGGTAAAAAGTGAGGCTAAGGTCGAGCATTCGTATGAAAAACTGCACTGGGGACACTTTTAAGGGTTTTATCTTCGTTTTAGTCAATAGTCAGAAAATCAACTTTGCAGTACCACTTGAGCGTAGCCTTTAGCCTCGCTTAAAATTTGCCATTAGAGGTAGATAGGAAAGTGACTGAATAAGAGCGAAAAAGACATCGTTCGACTCGGGCCGAGCTGATACTCGGCCAACTGCTACGTGCGATAGTGCTATCTCATTCAGTCCGATACAATGTGTGCGATAGACAGTGTGCGCGTTATAGGTATTGACAGCCTCATAAGACTGCGTCGACCGTCCAGTGGCGCCCTCATTGGTGGAATTGTGTTTTATAATATACCTATACATGAATCAATAAATGTAGGTTATTACTATTGTTGTCCTACTTATTCCCCAACTTTTGGTCTTTGTCCGAAGTGCCATTTCGTAAGTTTCGGCCCGGCCGAAAGGTTCGGCCGTTTTTTGGCCGAAACCGAAACTACAGCCGAAACATGATTTTTTGGCCGAAACTGGCCGAAACCGAAACCGAAACCGAACCTTCGGTCGGACACTAATAAGTGGCCATGTCGCTGAGATGCATAGTTTCCGAAATATAATCGAAAAACGGGAAAATGGGACCTTCAAAGCCCCCTCTCTCCCCCCCGCTCAAGGGCTACGGCCGGGGACTTTTGATATGTTCACCTCCTAACTTGTCAAACCGAGTTACGGAGTCAAAAATTGTGTTCCGAGCATTACCCTCTACAACTTTTGGAGCATTCGTTGCCTGACCTAAGTAGCTTATTGAATTTCTTTAAAAACTTTTCTGTAAAAGGTTGACGGGTGTTGGGTGTTTATATGGTTTCGGTCGATTATTATCATTTGCATTGCCCATGATGACTGACTAGAATTACGAGCACACGAGACACTAATAGTAGTTTGACAAACCTTGGTTTTCAAGAGGTATTTTATATTGACATTTGCTGTCACAAATTTGCTGTCAGATTTAGTCGCAAACCGCACGCAAAGTGCACACAAATGTGTCGACACCTTGTTACGGAAAAGTGTAGACACGGCGACGACACTTTGTTTCGAAACAATTCTAGACACATTGTGTGGACTCTGTTACGACACATCTGACATTTAGTTACCACTTTGTGATTCTGCGACTGGAATGGTTATATGGGAATATACCTATTTAACTATGAACATCGTATGTACAGCCTGACAAAAAAGAGTAGAAGGCATTAAAAAGTGGCAACACTGTTTTTTTTCCCTCATAGTTGATGTGAAAAGCAGTATGTGTCACACGGTATCAAAATTCGTCTTGGGCGTTAACACTTGAATCCCTCATTACGCTCAGGATTCAATGTACCTACGCCCTTGACGGAAATATGTATATCATTTTGATCCCTTGTAACACAAACTACTATTTTCACCTTAGCAGCTCGAGCAAAGCTTCTTAAGACGAAACAGGAGCTGAGTTTTAAATATTTTAGGTAGGTAAATATACCCGTCTCGCTAACGGAAGCGGCACCTAAAAGTAGTGCGATAAGGACAAGGCGAAAAATCCTGCGTAAAAATCTAAAAAATCGAGGTTTCGTATACTCCTCTGTTTCCTCCTCCAAAACTTAACCAATCGTAACCAAATTTGGAAATCTAAATGATTATGAAATTGTCTGTGTCTGACCGTTTTGCTTTTTTAGCTAATTGATATCAGTTTTGAATGCCACGCCTCTCATTGCGGCATAGTCAATTAGGCCATTTTGGCCATTTTTGAAGGGCTCTAGCGCCTTAAAAAACAAAAATATCAAAAAAAGCAAATAGGTCCGACACAGATATTGACCATATTAATCTGTGTTGAAAAAATCATTGCTCTAGCTTCAAAAACCACGGAGGAAAACGAGGAGTACGTTTGTATGGAGAAATGACCACTCCCGTTGGCTCTTAAAAACAGTGAGCAAAATGCGATTTTGCTCACTGAGTGAGACAATATGACATTCAAGTGACCTTAATATTCATATGTCATTTCAATATGCGGGGCCTAATACAAGTTCGAAATTCTTGGATTCTATTCTCTCTATGTCGTTAGCAAAAAGAAAGAGACAAAAAAAGTTAAAACGACATTCAACGGTATTGCCAGTTTATAATAGACCCCTGAAAAACGTCAGAAACCATCGTTCCAAATCACGTAGGTACGAGTATGAATTCTTAATAATTAATGAATGAAAATAAACTTAGAAAATTTGATAAAACACACTATATTTTACGTATTTTATTTTACAATTAAAATAATGAATTCAAAAAATGCACAAATTTTACTTTTAACAATTTCTAGGTAGGTACTATGGTTGACAAATATAGAATAGTATCTTGCAAAGTTTTTTTTTACACAGAAAAAGTTGTCGATTGAAGTGTCAATTACTTCCATATTAATTTACTGAAATTTATTTCGTTTTGTTTTTGTGTTTGATTGCGGTATTTAAACTTACCTAATTGTTAGAATATCTTAAGAAAACATAAGTAAATAAGTGATGAAGAAGGCTTTACCTACATTTTTCAGGTTCGGCTTGTCTAAATATGTTCTAACTTCTGAGGTGAAAATTTATATGTACAACACGAGATCAAAGTTATTTACATCTCGTGCGTTTTTGAGTCCCTTCCTACGCTCAAGATTCTAAATTAGAATCTTTCGTTTGCACGGGACTCAAAATAAGCACTCGAAGAAATATCAAACTTTGATATCTTGTTGTACAAATAAGTATATTTTATGTCTCAGCACTTAAATAATTCATTTATGAATATCCAGACAGAAAAACTAATTGAATTACTTAATATTATATCTTATCGTGCTCAAACAGTCCGGTCCTTTACCTACTCGACTTTCCCTACACTTGAAGAGTCAAAGTAAGGACATTAATCTCGTCTAATTTCACAAAGTCGTATCTATACTCGAGAGGACATTCTAATACCAACCTTATTACGTACTAATTATGTGTCAAATTTCAAAACGAAGGGGACAGTGTTAGGAAGTTCTGCAGAAAAGCAGCCAATTATAGAACGAGTGCAAAATGCAGCACGGCACTAACGCCAGTTATACTCGATATAACAAAACCGAATTGGTTTGAATCCATTGCTGACTTTCTAAGGGTAATACTTGCAAAATAGGGTACCAAACGGGTAATGTATAAATGAAGTCGCCTATAGCGAATGTTTTTGGTAGAAGGATACTTAAATAGAGTCCTTTCTATTCAATTACCGTGCGTTCGGATTCTTATACATGTTCTCTTTAAAACTAAATTATTTTTTATCCGAAAAAGTACTCAATTCAAACAAAATACTCTCACGCTAAGAAAACAATAACACAACGAATCGCCGATTTGTTTTACCGATTTAGATAAGTTTCAGCCGTTTAAATAAAGATATAAAATTCTAACGAATAAAATTTCACGCAGCCGATGTGCAAGCGTTGACGGCAGCGCCATCTTTGTTCCCTTTGTTTCAATAAGTCTTGCTTTGTTTAATAATTATATTCTAGCCCCCTTATTCATAAACGTCTGCTAAGGTTGACAGGCCGAAAATAATCGTTTGTCCCTTTCCGACGTATAGGTATGATTTATTTTATTTATTTTTATTTTATTGATTCATAAAATTTACACAGCATTACAGCGGACTAATACACTGTGAAATTTATAATAGACAGTATTTATACAAACAAGGTACAAGATACAGTCTAGAAAGGACAAACAGAACAAAATGTCAGAAAGAAAAACTAATACAAGACAGATGATTCACGCTTATCCAACGCCTCACAGAACTTCATACATTCTTTACACAGATCCATCCAACTACTTGCAAATACATCACATTCCGGTGCTGATGCGAGGAGCGCATTAATATATTGTAGAGCGCGGACAAGTGGTGATTTGCCATGGGACATAGTGCGTGTTTTAGGCACATCTAACAGGTGATGACTTCGTAGTCGAAAATTAAATTGGGCCTTCTTAGCCATAGATGGAACGAACAGGCGTACCAGCTGTGCAACCAGTTCAGGGCAGTCCGATTTCCCCCGTAAGACATTACATACTGTGGTCAAGAGCCCGTAGTTACGCCTTACCTCTAAGGAATTAAACCCTAAAACGCCAATCAGGAACGTTGAAGGGTACAAGTATGGGTAATAACCGTGCATCTTTTTATAAAGGAACCGCAGAAAGGCTTTCTGGATTTTTTCCAGAAGCAAGACGTACTTGTCCTCATGCGGGTTCCACACGACCGATGCGGCTTCAAGTTTACTGATGGAAAGATGATGGAAAGGGACAAACGATATTATCGACTTGTCAACTTTAGTGGACGTTTATGAATAAGGGGGTAGATATATATCTACCTACCACCCGCTTAAGCCCCCCATTCACACTCCTACCTTGTAGTCCGCCTCGTAGTCCGTCTCGTTGGGTAAGATTGTGTATGGGGGTTGCGGACTACGAGCCGTCCTACAAACGGCTAAACGGTAGGACGGCTCGTAGTCCGCAACCCCCATACACAATCCTACCCAACGAGGCGGACTACGAGGCGGACCACAAGGTAGGAGTGTGAATGGGGGGCTTTAGCGCTACGACTACGACTGCTACGAGCTATCTGGAGGCCGATTCTAACTTCATAATCTGGTTATGAAACGGATAAAATGTATATGATCTGTCAACAGTTGTCAACAGTGGTATTTCTGACTAAAGAAACCGTTCCATAACAAGATTACAACTTAGAATCGCCGTCCGGACCTGATCTCATTGACCCAAAGCTGAGTTGAGAGAGTAAAATTCAGAAACCGTAAGGTACAAAGGTATGAACAGTAGGTACCCCTTACCTTCGACTTCCAAAAAGTCGTGGATTCTAATTCTGACTCTGACTCGTACCAATGATGATGAGTCTAGTTTCCTGCAAAACAGATTTTTAAGAGTAACTAACGGTTCTTGGAAGTATGTTGTCTACTTTAGATAAAGATTTTACATTAGATGTATTGTAAATTGTAAACCACTCATGTTTGATAGTGATTAAAACATTAGGTGGTAAACGGCTAACAATTGCATTACCTATTTGTTTTTGGTGGTTATGTAATTGATGGATCACAGATACGTTGTAAATACAGATTAGCGCTCTGATAATGTTCGATAATAACCTAATTAATCATATAGGATGTAGGCATCAGTGTAGGTACTTTAATAAAAATACATAACTAAGTTTGTTTGTGAAGACCAGACCAGATCCCAGATGTAGGTACCATTGTGCTAAATTCGTCCATTTAAAGAATCAATTTTACTTAATTTCATAATTTTGTGTGAGATTAAGAATGGACATTCCAACTGAAATAAGTAGTAAACTCTACTCCAAGTATTGGTTGATATAGTTTAGTGTTGTTATTCTGTCCAGCCACTTAGGATACCATACTGCGATAATGTGCCTACTTACTATATATCATGTTTATAAGTGGATTTGCCAATAATGGAATAGGCTTAATTATAACGTTATAACTGTTATAACTATTACCACAAAAATGCATGCTGGTGATAGACCTAACCATATTTACTGTGTCACCATAGTGCATAGCAACAATTCACTAGTAAAAGATGATCTACACAATTGTCACTTGATAAAAACAATAACAGGAATCAGGACCAAATTGCTATCGCTAAAATATCATTATAATCTGGTAAACCGTTAATCCGAACAAGTTGCATTGGAATACCGATAAATTAACGTACTTACGTTTAGAATAGTTATTCATTGAAGCAATATCGCGCGCTCATTCGTGCAGAGAACACACGGTTTTGAGTTTATTCCATTTTCGAATTTTGAAACTCGAATTTGTAACGATGCCTTGCGGAGGTTGCGGTGATAGTGAGTACCTGTTTGTTAATATTATTGAATTTAACATACATATGTAGATTATAGATTTGATAGACTGTTATTTTCTAGTTGGAATTTTGCATTGGGCAATATTAATGACTCTACACGAGATCATAGAGTCGCGTAAATATTTCTGATTCATCTTTTAGCTCTAGCTATAACAATTTTGACTTAGATAAAGCGGCGTTTGGATCGACCCAATGGAGCCCAATGTGTCATAACATTTTTTCAGGATTTTCGTAAGGTTATCCTGTAGCTGTAGATAGGTTAGGTTAGGTTTGTTTTATGGCAATCCTAAAAAGTTACGAGTTTCTAAGAAAAACAATTATGACTAACGAAAATGCGGACATACAATACATTATGACATAAAACTCTTTGGGAAACAATATATAATAGAGACCCTTAGTGGGATGGTGCAACTGGCCCTAAGTAGTAGTCTTAGAGCCACTTGTACCATTCCACTAACCTGGGGTTAACCGGTTAAACCTGGCGTTACCATAGTTACCAGTACAGTTTGACATTAGGTTAACGGTTTAACCGCTTAACCCCGGGTTAGTGAATGGTGCAAGTGGGCCTTAGTATAGTATCAAGACGTTAAAAAACATGCTCTGATATTTTTGATCACCTTGGCCGCTCTGATATGACTGATGGCGACAGTAGGTGCAGTATATGTGACGTCAAAAGGTACCTTATGGCGGCTGGCGCTTACGTCGCATAGCGCCGCAATAATATTGAAGCGGCGTTAATAATAGCGTAAGCGCCAACCGCCATAAGGTACCTTTTCCCGTGGGACGTCACATATGATGAACAAGTAGGTAACTTCTAGGTAGGTTCTCCGTAGGTACTCGTAATTCGTAATTCAAGTGTGTTGCGCATACTCTCGAGATTGTTTATACAATGGCTTGTTAAACAATTCCATGTTTCTGGAACCAACGTTGTTTAGTTTGAAATGTTTGATTTCACGGCCTTATCGCATATTACTGTACAGTCACCTGCAACAATATGTTACTCTTTGAAGGCCGCAAAAATATGTGACACGCTCCAATGGCTCTATAAGACTGTCAGATATTTTTGCGGCCTTTGTGTAACATATTATTGCAGATGACTGTACAGTTGACTAATATGCACTATGATATGTACATAAAGATTTACTGAAGTTTTCATTGCATGTACATAATACCTACTCAAGAGAAACTTGAAGGATTTTAGTGATGTATTCTTGATCAGATTTAAATGTTGAATATATAGTTTATTATACAAAAAAAAATATTCTCACAAAGGATACATTTTACAAAACTTAAGAAACTAAAACCCGCTCTGAGCCATGCCGGGTCCAAAGGTCCCCATCACACTAGCAGCGTTACCCTGCTGTATGGCGATGGAGACCTGGCCCCTGTTTCACCAACGTGACAGGTGCGACGAATTGTAAAATCACTGTTGCTGACGTCACAGGCATCCATGGGCTACGGTTACCGCTTACCATCGGGCGGGCCGTATTCCTGTTTGCCACCATCATTGTATTATTAAAAAAACTTTATTATATCGGATAAAAACTAGTGTCCGACCGAAGGTTCGGTTTCGGTTTCGGTTTCGGCCAGTTTCGGCCAAAAAATCATGTTTCGGCTGTAGTTTCGGTTTCGGCCAAAAAACGGCCGAACCTTTCGGCTGGGCCGAAACTTACGAAATGGCACTTCGGACAAAGACCAAAAGTTGGGGAATAAGTAGGACAACAATAGTAATAACCTACATTTACTGATTCATGTATAGGTATATTATAAAACACAATTCCACCAATGAGGGCGCCACTGGACGGTCGACGCAGTCTTATGAGGCTGTCAATACCTATAACGCGCACACTGTCTATCGCACACATTGTATCGGAGTGAATGAGATAGCACTATCGCACGTAGCCGTTGGCCGAGTATCAGCTCGGCCCCAGTCGAACGATGTCTTTTTCGCTCTTATTCAGTCACTTTCCTATCTACCTCTAATGGCAAATTTTAAGCGAGGCTAAAGGCTACACTCAAGTAGTGCTGCAAAGTTGATTTTCTGACTATTGATTAAAACGAAGATAAAACCCTTAAAAGTGTCCCCAGTACAGTTTTTCATACGAATGCTCGACCTTAGCCTCACTTTTTACCTCAATTTACCATTTGGTTTGTGTTCCACATGTCCTCTACTTCAACTTAGCCGTTCGCCTCGCTGCGCCATGCTCGGCCTGCGCGTCTCGCTTTTTAATACAATGGACATTGGTTGGAGTCTGTGCTCAACTACTTATCCTGAAGCCTGAAGCACGGCTTTTACTTCGCATGAAAGTTCGCCTCACTGGGGCACTTCGGACTTTTAGGCCAAGGTGAAGATCGGTACCCGGCCTTGCGATTATCATCATTCACTTGCCCTTATCCCATTTATTTGGGGTCGGCGCAGCATGTCTTTTTCTTCCATACCTCTCTCTCGCCCGTCATCTCATCATTCACTTGCGTTCGTTTCATATCATCTCTCACACAGTCCATCCACCTTTTTCTCGGTTTTCCACTCCCGTTACTTCCCTTGCGATATTGTTAACAAAAAATTTTTGTTTTTGGTTGACCCTGTATCTGATCTACATGTTAGCTTGACTGGTGAATGAATAGAGTTACACCAAGAAAATTCTGCAATGATTTTGATAGCATACGCAGAGCTACTAGTGCAAATGTTATTTATACGTCATAATTTCATAGAAATTTTGACGTTTAAAATAACACTCGCACTGCGTGTGTTATCAAAATCGTTGCAGAATTATCTTGGTCTAACTCTAGTAATTTTCTTAAAAAACTGCTTAAGTAACATCAATTTCAAGGACATTGGGTGTTGACAGTTGACCCATAATATTTGTGTAAAAGCGGTTTTATGACATTTTTTCAACGATTTTATCAAGTCTACAAAAGGTTCGGTTTCGGTTTCGGCCGAAACTAGAGCCAAAGCCGAACATTCGGTTTCGGTTTCGGTTTCGGCAAAAAAACATGTTTCGGTCGGACACTAATAAAAACAGATATTTCTCCTGCGAGGTTTCTGACAATTGTCACAAGAAACACTACAATTGTCACGAAATTCCGACATATAACTCATTACCTGTCAAGAATTACCTACAATTCTTCTAAATCTTTGACAATTGTCAGAAACCTCGCAGGAGAAATATCTGTTTTTATCCGATATAATAAAGTTTTTTTTAATAATACAATGATGGTGGCAAACAGGAATACGGCCCGCCCGATGGTAAGTGGTAATCGTAGCCCATGGATGCCTGTGACGTCAGCAACAGTGATTTTACAATTCGTCGCACCTGTCACCGATGTGAAATTGGGGCCTGTTGGACAATATTGAATTGTCATAGGTTTATTGACCAAGCGAAAGCGAAGGTCTCCGTTTTAGGTTGAGCAAAGCTTTCGTATGCCCGGATGTACTCTACAGATCGCATTTCTCAACTGATTCTTGTGAAATTATGTGAGGAAGTAGAATTTTATTTTTTTGGGATAGCGTGGTCTACACTCCACAGCTCGCATAGCCACTGGTAGGTAACTGGATACGGTCTAGTTTCACAAAAAAAAAGATTCTGTAAACGACCGAGGAGGTGAAAACTACTGAGATTTAAATAGTTATTGTAGTTTGACGTGACATGGACAACCATTACTTAGGTACCTACTACACTACACCACGGTGTACCTACATGCTTTTATTTATTGTACACCCAGCTGCAAAATTACATGGAATGTGTCCATGCAACGTTGCAGCTCGCTGTACCATGGACCACACTGTTCACTGTACATCGGTGGACATTATGCCTTTTGTAATAAGGTCCACCGATGTACAATTAGTAGTGTTGCTGTTTGTACCTACGACTACGGGTCCTGTGATGAATTACCGTAAAATGGGGTGAGTAGGGTCAAAACTGAAATTCAAACCTCGATAACATTTTATTTTTATTTTTTATTTTTTTTAGGAGTAATCAATTTAATATACTTTTTTAACTAAAATGTGTTTTCTTACTTACATTTTGGGAGACACAACATTTATTCATCTCATTCAACATTTTATTTTTACATATGAAAACCGAATGGTGTATATAATAAGTGTTCCAGACGTTTGTATTTTAGTTTTTATTTTATTTTGGGTAGTTCCATTTCATAACTTTGACGATAAAGAGGAACACCCACCTCACCCCCTAGTGCCTCGTATTTGGGGTGAGACGGGTTTTCATACAAAGGTGATTTTGGAAGATTGTTGGATCGATATTTTTTATTATGCGTATTACTATAGCTCCATTTTAAATTGGAATACATTATTTTTGTAGCAGTAGCCTTAAAATCCCTTCTCACGTCCCTCTCAAACCTTCTCTCCCCATTCATAATCCACCTCTCCCCGCGAAACCTACTCACCCCGTTTTACGGTATTACTTATTACACAGCTACATTGGAATAAATTGCGTAATTGTTTCTAGCTTATTGTTCGCTCATCTAAATTGATTTCATGATCAAAGATAATTTTGGCGAATAGCATTAAGTACCTACATATGAAGGCTGATGCGCGATTGCGCGTGCGTCGATAAATACTAATAACCTAGAATTTGACGTGTAGTTATTGAGCTTCAACTGCATCTGAAATTACCTGTATTAATGTAATGTAATTTCCGTAGGTATACAGGGCGTCCCACGGCTATGCCACATGGAGGGTTAGTACCCTGAATATTGTAGATGGAACATTTTACTGAAAGAAGACATTATTTTAATTAAAAAAAACAATTTAAACTGCATTATTAAATTGGACGACGGGACTTAATCGCGTATTTAAGTTTTAAGATTTACCTCCGACCTGGCGTTTATAAAATAGATTGCAGTTGTGGTAGTTCCTATATCGGAGAAACAAAGCGCACCATAGCAGAAAGAGTTAAGGAACATATCGCAGCTGTCAAAAATTGTCAGGTGAACAAGTCTGCCGTGGCTGAGCATTTGCTGGAGTCAGGACCAAACCACTGGATTGAGCTGCATAACCCTTTTCCTCCACTCCTCCTCCAATCCTTTCCACGGATCGTCATTTCTACAGTAGAAAAGTGCGGGAAGCCATTGAAATCAAAAAACATTGCAATTTCAATCGGGACGAGGGTTTTAAGATCTCATCCACATGGAATCCAGTCATTAGTAAATGTAAGCGGAAACGAATATCGACAGTCGATAAATCGAATATCGTTAGTGTTGTGTGTCGACAGAGTAACATCCCTAGTGCGCAAAACGTTCAAACTGATAAACAAGACCAAGTGCGGGTAGTTCGAAAAACTCGCGCGGCTAGAAGATGTTGATGTCAACTTGAGCCAGTCTTCTCCGAGACCACGGGGACAACGCCGTCCTCGAAACGTCGGAGGTAAATCTTAAAACTTAAATACGCGATTAAGTCTCGTCGTCCAATTTAATAATGTTCAATAATCGTGAAATTTTAAATCAGTGAATTTAAACTGCATTCATAGATTTTTAAATAATTACATGGTTAAACCGAATGAATCGAACCCGCTACACTAGAAAAAAAATAACCCTAGGTATATAGCTTTATCATACCGATCGAAAGGCTTCATCTTAAGGATTATTTTTTGCTAAATAACATAGTGTCAGAAATAAAAGAAAGACCATTATATCATCGGCTGAATTCCGGCCGTTACAGTAAATGTACTGTAAACTAATTATACCTAGTCCACATCAACATCTGTGGTTCAAATTCATTTTTAATAAATGTTTTATTTCAGTAAAATAGGCCCATAGTGGACGATATTGACCTAAGATTACGGCGCTAACGCTATTAAGGATGACTCACGCTACAACAGTCCGGGCCCGGGCTGGGGCGCCCGACACTTCAGTTTTGTAGAAAGCATCACGTGATCACCGATATCCTATAAATCCTTGTCATAGAAAAAGTGCCGGGCGCCCCGGCCCGGCCCCGGACCGTTCTAGCATGAGTCATCCTTTAGTTTCGAAAGAAGAAAAATAAAGAGAATTAAATTTAAAAAAAATAGTTTGTGCCTGTGATAGCGGTCAGACAAATCCATTTTCGTGTTTCGAAGCTATAAACCAGTAAGATGTAGTTTTCAGACGCGAAGTAGTAGGCTGTATGGAGGGTAGGTTCTCTAAATGTACTCTTGATCAATTTACTAAGGTGGTACTAGTGCTCGACATGCTAATGCCCAATAGATGACACTCTGGTGTCTTAAGTTTCAAGATGACATGTACTGGGACTGCGTCGATCACCAGTACCACCACCTTACTTTCTAAATTACCATAGACAATGCATTGTTTAACGGTCAACAGCTTCACAGTACAATATTACCCGTTTCCAGATTGCAAGTGCAGCACGAACCAGTGCGGCTCGTCGTGCAAATGCGACTCGAGCTGCAGCTGCGCCTGCAAGCGTCCGGCAGCTGAGGCTACCACGCCTAAGAAGTAGATCGACGATTGGCCACGACGTTCCTTACCCACGTACCACTCCAGCGGTATCTGGGTGGCCCAGACGGTATTCCACCCGGCTGCTCCTACGGTCTTCTCACAGCTCGATCGTCGCCCACCGTTTTAATCAGATGTAAATAAAGGATGACTCATGCTAGACCGGACCGTGCCCGGGCCGAGGCGACCGATGTGTCATTGTCTATGACGGCTAATCGGTGATCACGTGGTGTTTTTCCGTAGAAAACGAAGCGCCGGAAGCTCCTGCTCGGCCCCGGCCCGGTCTAGCGTGAGTCAACCTTAAAGAATAGGCTTCGTCAAAGTCACACACATGAGACAGTTAGGTACTTTTCCTTCCACTATTACGCGGAGTGACAGCCGACGTCCACGAGACTTCACGATACATCTCCCTTGACTACTTTACGAGTTGTCGACTGAGGTGAATTTATTGCAATGCCTTAAGGATTGTACAGGCAAGTATTCTGCTGTCAATACACTGGCAATGTGATAACCCCTAAAAAAACAACCGTTTTCTTTAAAACGCCGTGGCCTTTATGTTATCTTTCATTTTGTCAATAAAATATTATGTATATCTATTTGATGTCATATTTGTACTTATTTAAAGTAAAAAAAAACATAAAAATGTTATTTTTGGAAAAATATTATTTACACAATAATGTGTATCTAATTATTATCTATCTATATAATTCTTTAAGCATAATAAGCAAATAAATACTACAAACTATAAATGTTTCTTCATTTGTGTTTTTTTCAACCCCCAACGGAAAAAGACGGAAGATTAGTATGTATTTATTTTCATATAGGTACTTAGGTAGTTAGGTACACATGTTTTTACTTATAGTGGATACCAAATGCCAGAACGTAGCGTGGGGAAAATATGTACGAGTAAGTCAAAACATAGGAAAATAATAAAATACGTTAGAATTGTACAAAGAGAAGAAAAACGACAAAAAATCGAGAACAGGTACACAATAATCATACAATTTTATTAAAACCTTAGGCATATTTTCCCACTATCTTAGTTTAGGGACATCTGACAAAAACATTTTAAGAAAGTAAATACTGGGATATCTTAGTTTTTCAATCTAGTTTATCTTAGATTTAGTGCATATAATCCATATAACAATTAATATAACACCCCACTTATTATTAACTAGGTGATAACAGAACCCTAAAAAAGGCCGTAAAATCTTTTGTAACTAGAGGTGCCGAGTGCAATGCCAGCATTTTCATTTTCACTGGCATATTTTTTGTCCGTGTTTCCATTAACTGCTCTCGTAAGGCTCTCGTAGACGAAACCATTTTTATCCGGGTCCCGGCCGATGCCGCCGATTTCTATAAAAAGCATCACGTGATATATCACCGTGGCTCAGAAGTGGCTGTCTATAAAAAACGAAGTATGGAGGCCTCGGCCCGGACCCGGACCGTTCTAGCGTGAGTCATCCTTTTCTCGTCAGAATGACCCATTTCAGGCATTTCCAAAAGTTTGTGAATGAAAGAACATGAGCCATCCTTAAGAGCCCATCAACGTGCACACTAGCGCCACTGCTAAATAATCGTGATTATTTAAATTTAACGAAAGATATTTAAAAAAGGGGCCCGCTACGTACTGTATTTTGTATTTAAGTACCTTTTGAATACATCAGACTAGTTTTTATGTTCCTGGATTCATCGATCTATAAACTCAAAACAAAAACGGTTGTTTTAACTTTGGACCCCCTTTTAAATATCTTTCGTTAAATTTAAATAATCACGATTATTAAGCAGTGGCGCTAGTGTGCACGTTAATGGGCTCTTAAAGGATCATTAATCAAAGCCGCCAGACAGTCCTTAACAAAGAAAGGTGGAATACAATTGGGACCAAATGACGAACTAGGTTTAAGTTTACGGATCGCTTGACGCAACTCAGCAGTGACGTGTTTAATAAATACTGGAGCATCTTCATTTCCACCTGTAGGTTTTTGCAAAATTTCGCCGTTAAGTTGCAGAACGTCGCAAAAAAAACGGAAATGAAATAAATATTCGATTACCAAATTGTTCCCATGAAATTACTTCATGCAAGTACCTGAAATTAGAAGAAATAGGAATTAATAAATTAGAAGTATTTCTAATTCCCGTAACAATGTACTTAGGTACCAATGTTGTATGATTTCAGACATTTTAGTACCTAGTTTCTCTTTCCTAAAATAGGTAGTTTAACGAAAGAAACGTTCATTTTTATTTTTCATCTAATATTATAAATAATGAAGATAACGGCCAACAAATGTTTTCACAAAATCAGCGATACGTCTTTAACTTTAAGGAAAAAATGGAAACTTTAGCGCTTTGGGTAAGATCCGAACTCGTGACGTAGGGGAACACCGGTCCGAACTCGAACCAACTGTGCTACCGAAGGTTACCATACCCGTGCGAATGTTTTCATTCCTTTTTATTCACACTTCTTAGAGAAGCGTAATCTATAGCGTAAGAAACAAAGCAACAAAAAGAAACACAAAATTAATTCTCCATTTTTAACCGACTTCCAAATCTCAAAGAAGGAGGTTATCAATTCGGTTGTATGTTTTTTTTTTTATTTATTTTTTTATGTTTGTTACTCCATATCTCCGTCATTACTGGACCGATTTTTTCTTTAATTAGTTTTTTTTAGGATTGCATCCTGTAAGTATAGGGAATAGCGGGTCAAAACTCAAAGTAGACTACAATTAATTAAACACTAATTAACTTACTGTCAACGTGAATGCCATGACAATCACATCCTGGGACGCAATGATGCTGTCCAAACTCGGCCGCCTCGTCTGAAATCAACAGCAACAATGTTAGGTATGTTTTACACAGTACTATTACTACTAGTACAGTCCTAGTACTATTTTGTGACTGTCAATGTCACGTATGTTTGTTGTTATCGCGGAAAATAAATAATTTTATCGGAAAATAGTGATAAATACGTGGAAAATTGTGATATCTATGAACAATTACAAAGCTGTGAAACGTACCAATATTATCTAGACGTAGTATCTACGACCACACGGTAAAATGCGTGCGTAACAAAATTGTTTGCTCCTGTCAATACATATTGTTTACTTGAGTTTCTTATGAATACAAGTTATAAACAATGTTACGCACCCCGCCTAATTCTCATAGAAAACTCCGCTCATCAGAGGGCCAGTCCTCAGAATTACCTGAGGAGTTTACCAGGGATACTAAAGATGCAGATCCGTCACTGCGCCCTAATAACTCTGACCTAGAGGACCCCGCCAACCTAACATTCATTCTTGATCCAGATACAGTAGACGCTGAACAGATAAGTGCGCTTACTTTGGAACAATGCAGCCCAATTAATATAGACAACAACTGGCCAAACCAAGAGCAACCAACTGTTCTGTCTGAAACCACAGAAAGTATGCACATAACAGATTTCGCCACCATGACCAACAATAGCAAGAAACAAAAATATAAACATGAGGGCAATGAAAAAGAGGACTCAAGAGTTACCGAAATAAAATATGCCGTCATCAACAAGCTACAAATGTATTCAGACGTAACAGAAAAGATAGCAAACCTGACCAGCGAACTCCTTGGTCAAAAATACCTCAATGCGTCAAACAAACGCGCCATACTTGCTCTGATGGAGCAACAAATACATATGGTCAAAAAACTTCCAAACATCCTTACCCAATGTAAACCTGTGAACCAAGAACTTAACTGCAACAACATTGAAAACATCCTGAAAATAGAGGTAAGAAAACCAATTACTGAGCTACAAAAGGAAATTGGAATAATGCAAACAAGCGGTCTCTCACACATAAATGAAATTCAAGAGCAAATTATTAACCTCAAAAAAGAAATAAGACAACTACAGACAATTCACCCCACCTCTGCAGCGCCGTTTCCACATGAATATGTAAGCAAGCCAGACGGCCAGCAAACGGAAGAACAACACCGAAAATTTATCTCATATGCAACTGCAACACGAGCCACTAGCACGAGCCCACAATCGTCTAAACCAACGAAAGTACAGTCTATTTCTGAGACTGCACATCTTACAAGCTTAAAAAATGTCCAAACCACCAGCTATGCTGTTATACTAGAGTCAATGGATCCAAACACTGAAGGAGACGATATCATCAATGAAATAAAACAAAAAGTCAACATCGCGGAAATAGGCATTGGAGTGCAAGGAATTCGGGTGACTAAGAAAAAGAAGGTGGTCATCTTATGTGACTCAGAACAAGACCAACAAAAGCTAAGCTCTATTATTAGACAAAAAACAAATGGAATAACTGTAGACGCGCCTCAAATTAAGAACCCCACAATAAAAATTATTGGGGTTATCCCAGAATACGCCAGTGAAAAGATTGTTGATGCTCTAAACAAACAGAATCACAGAATCCTGGGGACCATCAAAAAAGAAGACATTCACATCAAATATATACGCAGTGTTAGAGGAAGAAATGCTGCAATCAAAAATGTCATTGTTGAAACAAGTCCACAAGTCTGGGCGGCTATGCAAAATCAAAAAGTGCGGATCGGATATCAATCGGTACGAGCTGTTGATCAATCACCGGTTCTGCAGTGCTACCACTGTCTGGGCTATGGACATCGCGCAACTGAATGCAGCTCAGAAATGCGATGCGGCTTTTGTGCAGAGAGACATGATACAAGAAGCTGCCCAAGAAACACAGCCACACCATGCTGCACCAACTGTAAAGAAAATGGAAACCAACATGATCACCCAGCCTATAGCCAGACTTGCCCGGAATGGCAAAAATGGGACCGAAGAGCACGAGCGGCAATACGATATTGTTAAGGGCCCCCCACAAGGTACAAAACAAAGAAAATCCGCTCTCACAGTATTACAGTGTAATCTTGGACGTGGCTATGCAGCAACCAAAGAAATGAAACATAATGTCGCTGAAAAAGAACATGATATAATCATGATATCAGAACCATATGTTGGCAAAAATAATAAATTAAGCTCCATTAATGGATATGACTTATACCAAAAATCAGACGCCACCAACAGAACCAAAGCATGCATTGCAATAAATAAAAAATTGGGCACTTACCTTGGACTCACGCAACATATAACAACCAATTTCTCAACAGTGCAGTTATCACTTGAAAATAATAAAATCATGCTTACCTCTATCTATGTAGAACCAGGCGAAGATCCTTCACGTACTCTACCCCACCTGGAACAGTTCCTACAAAATAACAAAAGACAAAAACACGTCATATGTGGTGATTTTAACGCATGGCATACAACCTGGGGCTCCACAAGGAACAATGAAAGAGGTGAAGAAGTGTATGATATTGCCATTGCAAATGATTTAGTGACTTGCAACCAAGGAAATGAACCAACATTTGAAACGATCGCACAAGGACAAACAAGAACCTCTATAATTGACCTTACCCTGACAACACTAAACACATCGAGAAACATTATAGACTGGAAGGTAAACCAGAACGTCATACCATCTTCAGATCATCACGCTATAGAATTTAAAATCAATCTCAATCAGGAGAGACTAAAAAAGAAGATCTCAACAACAACTTTTATATATAATACTGACCGTACCAACTGGGAAAACTTTGACACAAAACTAAAAGAAGACTTTGAACAAATGTCATTAGACACAGTCAACATTGACTCATTGTGCGCAGATCAAATCGACACGTACATAACTAACATAACACAAACAATAAACAAGAGTTGTGATGCCATTTTCCGACGCAAAACACCCTACCAGAAAATTCCATGGTGGACTGAAGAACTTACTGAATTAAAAAAGAAAGTAATCCACTTACACCACCGACTTCAAGATCTGAAACGCGGAAAGAAAGACCTCACTAACATAATTATAGAAATAAATAAGGCCAGAGATGAATACAGCAGAAAAATCCGGACCACATCTACTGATAACTTCAAACATTTCTGCAATAAGCAAGATAGAGAAAACGTATGGTCTGTCACAAACAGATTGCTAAAAAGTACACCTCAGCCACAGCCACCGGCAACTTTGAAAATAGACGAAAACAACTACACAAAGTCTACGGATGACACAGCTGAAAAACTTATGTTCAAATTCTTCCCCGAAGATAACCCAACCGATGACTCTCCGTACCACCAACAAATAAGAAACGATAATGACAACACACAAAATACAATGAACTCTAATACGCAAAATAATGAACCTGCATTCACGACCGAAGAAATCAAAGAAGCCATATATAATATGAATCCTAAGAAGGCTCCAGGCGTAGACCACTTAACCTCAGATATATGTAGACATTTCATCGACTCGTACCCGGCACTTATCACAAAATTATATAATAGATGTTTGTTACTAGGATACTTTCCAAAGTCATGGAAATCCGCGTACATAAAAACTATACCGAAACCAAACAAGTCAGGTTATGGCGAGCTCGCCTCATATAGACCTATAGGATTAATAAATATTTTAGGGAAAGTTCTAGAAAAGCTTATTGCGAGGAGATTAACGTACTACATGCATACAAGATACGCCTGCAACTCCAAGCAATTTGGTTTTAAAGAACAGCAAACAACAACAGATGCACTAATTACCGCTATTGATACCATGAAGGAACTAAAACTTAACAAAAAATTAATTATAGTAATATCCTTAGATATACAAGGAGCTTTCGACCACGCATGGTGGCCAGCCTTGATTAACCGGCTTAGTAACATAAACTGCCCGAATAATATATTAAATCTCATACGTAGCTACTTCACAGAACGAACAATCACTTTAAACTATTCCGACGCCACCGTAACAAAAACGCAAACCAGAGGATGTGTCCAAGGATCTGTCCTTGGACCTATCTTCTGGAACACTATAACCGACACCTTGCTGGAACAAATATCACGAACCAACACCCACATACAAGCGTATGCGGACGACATTCTATTAATTTGTCACGGAAAAGATTTAATTGAACTGGAGTTAAACACAAATAGCATCCTAGAGATGGTATATACGTGGGGGGAAAACAATAAGTTAAAATTCGGACCTGCGAAAACACAAATGATCTCACCAACGCCGAAAGCCAAAAACGCCAAAATATTTTTTAACAATATCCAAATCCCATTTAATAAACATTTCAAACTACTCGGAGTAATTATAGACCAGCGTTTAACATTTATTCAACATGTAGAATACATAATTAATAAGGCACAAAATATTTACAAAAAAATGTGTATGTATGTAAGACCTACATGGGGGGTCCATTCTGAAAATGTTAGCACAATCTACCGACAAGTCATTGAACCCACAATAACATACGCGGCTGAGGTATGGCATCACGCTATTAAATATAAAAAAGTGAACAAAGCACTTCTAAGCCTGCAACGCGGGTTCGCTATCAAAATTATACATGGCTTTCGAACTCTCCCAACCATACAATCGATAGCACTAGCTGGACTCACGCCCCTTCCGCTGAAAGTGCAAGAAATTGCTTCCATCGAAACTGTTAAACGAACCAGACTGACAGAATACCTACCAGACGACATAACATATGACAAAAGAGTACCAGTGACTGGCTTATTACACCCCGCAGACAGAATTACTATAAATATAACCGACATACTTACTGAAAACGACTTAGAACCTTATTATACGTCAGATATGCACAGAATCTACACTGATGGAAGCAAGCACGATGCAGGAGTAGGAGCGGCATTCGTTATACACTACCCTGATGGAAGTGACAGAACTAAAAAATTTAAGCTACATAAGAGCTGTACAGTTTTTCAGGCTGAATGTGTGGCTATAGAAGGAGCGTGTCATGAATGCATCATACTGGGCCTTGAAAAAATCACAATTTTCTCGGACTCGAAGTCTGCGCTGCAAGAAGTTGCAAATCGCAGCAGCACAAACAGAACAATAAACAGTATCCATAAATTAATCCGCCAAATCCAACAAGCAGGAGAAATCCATTTTTGTTGGATTAAAGCCCACGCCGGCCTTCACGGCAATGAGGCAGCAGACACAGCCGCCAAACACGCGGCATCATTACACAGAAGTCCTGATTTCTGCAGATTTCCCCTATCCTTTCATAAAAAGAACCTACATAAAACAATAGTAGGAAAACATGAACAAATGTACACAAACAGTACAACAGGAACCCACACAAAGCAACATCTGCCTACACTTACACATGTAACAACACTTCGCAAGCATATGTCACTCACCTTCGAACTCACTCAAATACTTACCGGTCATGGATATCACAAAGCCTATCTAGCACGCTTCCACATCACCGACACTGATACCTGCCCATGCGATGACACAACTCCACAAACTATCGACCATCTCCTCAAACACTGTCCCAAATATTCATACTTCCGCTGTGACCACGAGTTTCTCTGTGAACTACATCAAATAGACCCATATGATATATCTAAAATAATAGAAAAAGAAATAACAAAAACATCGTTCGAAAAATTCATAAGTAAAATAATAAACACACTTAAAAAATTTAATTATATTATATTTATAATATTTTATATATCTAAATAAACTGCATAATAATACATTCATAAAAACGAATGAAACGAAGTAATAATAGTTATAGGCCGCCCGTATTGAAAGCGAGGACCTACAACTATAATAATAGTAAAAAAAAAAAAAAAAAAAAAAAAAAACAAAAAAAAAAAAAAAAAAAGTACTATTTTGTTAAGTAGGTAAGTATTTAAGCTTTCGTAAAAACTAGTGCAGGCCAATTCTCGGGATTAGTTGTCAAGCGGACCCCAGGCTCCCATGAGCCGCGGCAAAATGCCGAGATAACGCGAGGAAGATGATGAGGTAAGTATTAAAATATATGTGTTAACAAAATCGACAGTTCTTTTATGGACAGTTTAAATGGAGGCATAAAGGATGACTCACGCTAGGCAGGGCCGTGCCCGGGCCGGGGCGTCCGACATGTCATTTTCTATGATGGCTGATCGGTGATCACGTGGTTCTTTCCGTAAATAACGTAGCGCCGGAAGCTCCGGCCCGGCCCCGGCCCGGTCTAGCGTGAGTCATCCTTAAAACTTTGTGGTTTTAAAAAAGTTGTAGGTAGGCAGTAGCAATCTAATCAAACATTTTTGCGGGTTTTCTTGTAGTCAGAACTATTTTTTTAACTTTGTACCTACCTAAGTACCTAGTTATAAGGTAAACGTCCTGGTATTTGACAGCCCGTGTAAGGGTTGACCGCCCATTTTTGTCATTCTGTTGTTGTTTGGAATTAAGAAAGTGGCAACTAGCTCTGCGACATATCGTTACTGACGTAGAACAGTTAAGTCATCATCATCATCATCATTAAGCCTATATACGTCCCACTGCAGGGCACAGGCCTCCTCTCACTCGCAAGAGGGCTTGGGCTATAGTCCCGGATTGGGGACTTCATATACATCTTTCAATTTCTTCGCGGATGTATGCAGGTTTCCTCACGATGTTTTCCTTCACCGAAAAGCAAGTAGTAAATATCAAAAGATATTTCGTACACAAGTTCCGAAAAACCCACTGGTACGAGCCAGGATTTGAACCCGCGACCTCCGGATTGAAAGTCGGACGTCATATCCACTCGGCCAACACCGACAGTTAAATAAAATAAATGAATTATACGTACGGTCTGTTGTTAACAATAACATATTCGCTATATTCAGATGAATTTAGTAAGAAGAAACAAATAAACTAACAACGCCTTGGCATCCAACAACTAACTGCTCAATACGCCCTGTTGCACATTTATTAAAACTTTGATTATTGGTTTCCAAGGAACCGAATATAAAAAGTAGTCGCACCAAACCATTATGGACCTTACGGTAAGGAGTTAAGGAGCTAAGATGACGCAAACAACATTAAGACGGGACAATAGTGCTTGCAGTTTGGAAGAAAAACGCACCTTGGTTTTTTTAACTGCATTTTAACTGACGTCACCGCGAACTAGGCGTGACGGACCGTTGATTTGTTTGTAAACAATGTAGCTAATTAATTAAGTAATTACCCAAATGGGGAAGTTTTAAGGTTTAGGTATATCTTAACTTAATTTAACATTTTCACCATTTTTCATACGGGAAAACACATATGGCATATATTGTTGTAATTTTTTATTTTAATCTATAATGTTTATTCATTTTATCATTTAGCTGACATTGTTTCTTTATTTATTTTTCTTTCTTAGATATAGGTAACATATAAAGGAATGTAATAGTACTAATAGTCGTAAGTCTCATGTAAACGTTTTGGTGCTATACTGTAAGTTTATATTGAAATAAATAAATGAAATGAAATGAAATGAAATGAAATGAAATGAAATGAAATGAAATGAAATGAAATGAAATGAAATGAAATGAAATGAAATGAAATGAAATGAAATGAAATGAAATGAAATGAAATGAAATGGGCATATTATATGGGTGAGTACTCACTCTTCTTAAAAATACGTGTATATCTACTTATCTAAATTCCTAGCTACTTATTAGAAACGTTCTAATATATAGGGGTGTAGGATTTAGGTATGTGTAAAGGTATTAAGCAACTAGCCCAAAGCGGGCAAAAAGACAAAAAACATTCCTAACGATTTAATCATGTTAGTTTTACAGTGCGGATTTTAATATCCATTTTATGTTGATTAGTATCAAATTGTTAAGTCACAAGACTCACCGTTGTCTCTCACAAACTCGCGATGCTTAAAAGGAAATTCAAGATCAATGAAAGGCTTTTGACACACCAGAAGAGGCAGGAATGCTTTTATCTATGTCCCAATTTTATGATGTCCGTATACACTTGGTCACTGCGGTTTAGTACTGAACGAACCATCTTTGTTTATCCAAGGATACTTCTTACACGGCCTAAAAACTGTCTAAAGCTGACCTTTACGGTTGAACGGTTTCTGGTAAACTATTTATCGTATAAAAGCATTTGAGAAGTGTCTTATATCACACCTAGAGTTACTTCAGTTTCAGTTGGTCGTCCCAAGAGAAATACAGTAAAATGCCTGCCCCCTGCGAACCAAGCAAAGGTAAAATACATCTACTTTATTAAACTGTTTTTTTTTTCAAATTGAGTTTTGTTGTCTTGGCTAAACAGTAGGTTCGAAAGAAAAATTATACTCGTTTTGTAAAATCGTTAATCTTAAATTACTATACATTTATAATCTCTTCACACATGACATTGAGGTCTATGTCATGGCAGCTTAAAACTTGTAAATATAGTCTCTTTTCTAATAAACGGAGTTTAAAAGCATATCTAAGTAACATTAAATCAACAAACTTTCGTGAAAACGGGTCGGTACGTCACGTCATTCTAACGAGTTTTCTAGCCCTGAAGATCTGTATGCCTTAGTGTACATTTCATTCAATAGAGTGACCATTTTGTATGGGATTTTGAGTTTCTAAATCGTCCCGCTTGGCGCGCTGTTCAAAATCTCATACAAAATAGACATAACGCAAACGCAAACGCTCGTCACTAGGGCTTCCAAATACCGGACTTCTTTCAATACCGGTATTAATACCGAAACTGTCTTCATCAATACCGGGATCCCGGGATCCCGGTATTGACTAATAATAGCTTAACTTTTTTGCGTTTTATAAAAAAAAGGCTCACTGTAACACCAGATATGTATGTCCTTAGCTTAGGATATTAAACAATAATCGCCATCTGCAATAATTATCATTTCACCCTCCAGATTGGCAATCATTTTATCCGCCTTGTTGACTTCACCAGTCACATTTTTAGTTCAACCCAATAAACCAGCCAACTATATTCAAATTTGCCACCAAAAATTCGTTTGCCATACTACAATTCCTTGCTCATTTATTTCTACTTTTTGATATAATTTTAAGAACGAATTATATTAATATCATATCCTGAACATCAGAATTCATCACCAAATATTTCTCTAACGCATATGCACAGATCTTGTTTCAATAGGGGATATTACTACAATGTTCTGCCGCCAGAGTGCAGCACTACCGACTCTAGTAAATTCATAGACTAACTTATACATACAGTGCCTTAAACTGTTTTTTGACAAGTTTTCACAGACAATAAAATATGACATTGATGCATCAAGGCGGTTTGTTAACAAGGGCCTACCGGTAAACTCGAAAATCGAAATTTAGTTATCTGCCTCTTTATCGCTCGAATATGCAAGAGTGTTAGAGAGGTTAGATAACGAATTTTCGATTTTCTTGCTTCGCGGTAGACCCCCAGATTGTGACAGATAGTGGTAGTGGCGCTACCTATGCAGAGTTTCTCGTAATATTTCCTATTAAATGATCTTCTTTAATTAAATGGGCAAGTAATCTTCTTGATACAGCCGAATTCAATCATTTTATTGGATTTAAAACGGTATAATCGGCACATTTTCTTTGTTTTTGAAAATACCGGGATCCCGGTATTGCATTAAAAAATACCGGTATTGAAAAATGCGTTATTTCGGGTAAAAATCCCGGTATTTCGGGATCCCGGTATTGGAAGCCCTACTCGTCACGCTATCGAATGCAATTACACTAGGGGTTCTAAATTAAATTTTGGCACATGTTCTTTTACTGACGTTTGTTACATGATGGATATTTTTTGGACAATTGTGTGGCAACAATGTTTCATTTCCTCTAGATACGTGCAAGGAGGGAGCTGCCTGCAAGGACGACTGCTCTTGTGAGGACAACTGCTCTGACTGCTCTACGAAACCAGGTATGTACAGTCGTATTTTTTAATTTATGACCCATTCTGTACCCTGTCACAGTGACAAGTATGAGGTCTCTTAGCGACTTACATTTATTGATTGTCACTGTGACGAGGTACGAAATGGGTCCTAAATTAATACTTTCGAATATTTATATCGATGGTTTATGAGTTATCGTTTATCTAATAAATTTAATTTCATCAAAATCATTAATTGAATTGATTTTTCATAAAAAATAGTTTTTTTTTTTTATGCCTGATAATGCCCGGTCAGAAATCGGTCAGGAGAAGAGAAGAGAGACCAAGATGAAAGGTAATAAATGAAAACGTTAATTGATGACAAAAAATTTGGTTTATGACACGATTTTACAAAAATCGATTTTACAAAAAATATGGTTGTCTGTAAAGTCGGTTTACGGACGATAATTTTGCGTAATAACGATAACGTCATAAGAAAACGTGGCCGTAACGTTACCATGGAGATCTGTCCACAACGTTACCATGGAAATCTGTCCACAACGTGACACTTCAAAAAACGTCAAAAAACTTTAATTAATGTTTACTTAATGTTTGTTTATGTTTTGATTTATTGCAGGTGGATGCTGTTAAACATGAACTGGACCATGGTATCATCTGCTTGTCCTTCGATTTCAGCTGTTCACAGTAATAATATTAGTTAAATGTATAATATTTATTCCTGAAATAAAGTTAGTGGTGCCCATTTAATATGGTTTTATTTAATAATCACCAGGTTACCAATACGATTGGGAGAGATTACTTTAGAATTTAGACCAGTGGTGGGCAAACTTTCTTCATGGGGGGCCAGAAAGTTTAGGAAATTTAAGTGAAGGGCCAGAATTTTGGGCCAATATACTAATTATTTCATAGGACCGGCGGCAGGCAGGATAAAATCCATTCGCGGGCCGGAGATGGCCCGCGGGCCGTACTTTGCCCACCACTGATTTAGACAGAGTTTTAATACCCTTTGGTTGTGAAACTTGAATTGAAACAAATAAACGGGCCCCAAAATATCGGATCACGCTACATTGCGTAATCTGATCCTATACTCTGTATCTTTAGGTATTTAAATAAAAGTATACAAAATCTACTCTGAAATGGCTCCTTAAGCCAGTTGAGGTTAGATGGAAACATTACATGATCAAATAATGTAGGTTAAAGTCAGGTCGTTCAGTGATCCAGACGGTTTTGTATTTGGTTGGTTAACCAATAAATGTTATAGCTACTCAAAAATGTACAAATTGTTTGTTTACTCTTATTTAAATACCTAAAGATGCCGACTATATCTTCAATTATCATGGGTAATACAGGGCCAGTTGCAGTCCGGTTTAAAATCTTTTTAAGTGGAAATCAGGCTCGAGCAGGCACCAAGGCTAAGTCATCATGATGATACCTTATCCCTGGTGCCTGCTCGATAATATCATTAAATCAAATATCATTCAGGCAACTAATAAGGTCCAATAGATACACGACCTTACAAACTAACATAATTATATACTGTAAAATGGGGTGAGTAGGTGCAAAACTGACATTCAAACTTCGATAACATTTTTTTTTTACATATGCAAACTGAATGGTGTATACATATAATAAGTGTTCCGGACGTTTGTATTTTAATTTTTATTTTATATGGGGTCATCCATTAATTACGTCACACGAATTTCTAGGTTTTTTGACCCCTCCCCCCCCCTTGTCACATTTGGTCACATTTGGCAAACCCCTCCCCCCTAGTGTGACGTCACATTTTTTCTACGAAATCGCCAAATCGAATTAAGTAAGTACCTAAGTATTATTAATATTTTATCAAAATATTTTTGACGATATAAATATTAGTAATTTTATAACCCAAAACTGCTTAGGAAAGAAAATTAAAAGAATAAAAACGATTATCGTTTTAAAAACTTGTTATTTAAATGTACAGCGAATAAAATAATTAAAAAAAAAATTTCGGTTACTGATGAAGTTAAAGTGACGTCACAAAGTTTGTGTCTCCCCCCTCCCCCATGTCACAATATGTCACATTTTCTTGACCCCCTCCCTCCCCCTAAACGTGTGACGTAATTAATGGATGACCCCTATTGGGTAGTTCCATTTTATAACTTTGACGATAAACAGGAAATCCCACCTCACCCCGTAGTTCCTCGTATTTGGGGTGAGTTGGGTTTTCATACAAAGGTGATTTTGGAAGATTGTTGGATCGATTTTTTTTTATTATGAGTATTACTATAGCTCCATTTTAAATTGGAATATTTTATTTTTGAGGCAGTAGCCTTAAAATCCCATCTCACCCCCCTTTCATCCCTTCTCTCCCCATTCATAACCCAACTCTCCCCGCGAAGTACTCATCCCATTTTACGGTACATACAATAAAAATCTTATAAGCTTATTCGAATGATTTTTTAAATCATGTCAGCGACACAGTTTTCTGTTGCGGTGGTAGAATTCGGCAGATTCCCACGGAACCGCCGAAACACCACACCCTTCGGCCAGATGTGTCCACTGTCCACGCTCGCGATGGTTTCCAGCGGCGGCTGCGACACCATCACGTTACCGCGCTCACAAATATCTGAACGCCCCTCTATTGTGAAGGTGTTAGAGTGCGTGTCCAGATATTTTAGAGCACTTCGGCCGCTCTGATATATCTGATGGCGACTATATCTACATCATCAACAATTTTATACAAATACAATTGAAGTTCTTTAACTAATCACTAGTAGGTACTGGTAAGGTTCCATGGTAACTTGAGGTTTAACCGGTTAACCCCGGTGTACTATATGCCTAAGTTAACATATTATATAACTATACGTTACTGTCTGCAACATAAATATGCGACGCACGTAATTGTATAAATAGCATGTAAGCAATAATAGCCTATAAATATGTTATGTTTTAGATTTACTTGTCTCTCTTTATACTTGGATACCGAGAATCTTCGGTAATGTCTCGTTTCACTTGATCTCCATTCGACCCTCCAACTACCAACTCATCAGATGGCGACCCATACCAGAAGATGACCAGGAAAATGAAGTCCACCACAGCGCATCTCATAGAAAAATGAAGATAGAAATCAAGACATGAAGATTTAAGTCGAAGAACTTTCCACACACATTTCAAGAAAGAAACTTCCCGCGCATTTTCAAGAAGAACCCTCCCACGCATTTTGAAAACAAAAGAAAAAGATGACCAAGAAACAAAACTCAAATTAAGAAGGAACGAAGAAAGAAGAAAGAAGAGCGTTGTCCAGGGTTATCCCGGCTCGCAAATCAAGAGGTGTCCAGGGTTATCCCGGCCCATATCAAGAGGTGTCCAGGGTTATCCCGGTCCATGCTCGAGGGAGTCCAGGGTTAGCCCGGCCCGTCATCGTCGTCGGAGCAGAGGCAGCCACATGCAGCGTTAGCGAGTGCCACATGGAGGTGCCAGCTCGCCAGCAGCGTCACGCGACCGCCCGCCCGTGCCAGCGCGGAATGCAGCATCGACATAACCTACTTACGGGGGTACATTGCCCGCTACAAATGTAAGTTAGATATAACTTTATCATTATGTTATCTTTATAATATACCTCCGCGATGCGAAGTTATGACTCACATTACGTCACAATTAGTAGACGATTGTGTGGTACTAGCCGAGGAAATGCAAGCAGGCGTTTTTGTAGCAGGTGTCATTTCAAGACCAGACAAAGGTCAAATACCCGTACGGATATTGAATACGACTGATAAGCCAGTTACTTTAGACTTATCGAAGTTAAAGGTAAACAGATTATGTGATTTTGATATTTGCAATTTTGACACAGGGAAAATTAGCTTCAATAGAGTAAAAACCTTATTAGATCTTTTAAATTTACACACTTATTTCAACAAAGAGGAACAGTTAAGTATAGAACAAATTTGTGCAAAATACGCAGATGTTTTTCATCTGCCAGGCGACAAGCTTACCACAACAAACTTGCTGGAGCACAAAATTAACTTAAAAGAAAATGCAAGCCCAGTATACGTAAAACTTTACAGAATACCACATGCCTTACGCAAAGAACTTCAAACGCAGATCCAAGATATGCTAGATAATGACATAATAGAAGAGACCACTTCCGAGTGGTCCAGCCCAGTTTTGCTTGTTCCTAAAAAAGTGACATGTTAGGAGAAAAGAAATGGAGATTGGTTGTCGACTACAGGCAACTGAATAATAAAATACAGGATGATAAATTTCCATTGCCCAACATAACCGAAATATTAGATTCCCTAGCAGGTAGCATATATTTTTCAAAGCTCGATCTTTCTCAAGGTTATTACCAACTAGCTTTAGACAAGGAATCCCGGAAATATACCGCGTTTACGACCGATAAAATGTATTCAATGAAGAGATGCCCCATGGGGCTCCGAACAAGCGGTAGTGTTTTCTCAAGGTTTATGACCATAGCCATGTCCGGATTAAATTACAAACAATGTTTTATATACTTAGACGATTGTATTGTCATAGGAAAATCCATAACGTCACATAACCATAACCTCACTCAAATTTTAGAACGTATAAGGAGCGCGAATCTTAAATTACTTAAATCCATTAAATGCGATTTTTTACGTAAAGAGATAATGTATTTAGGGCACAAAATAACTTCAAAAGGAGTAGAGCCCGACCCAGCCAAAGTAGATGCATTATTAACCAAATACCCAAGACCAACAAATACAGACGAGGTCAAAAGATTCGTAGCATTTGCCAATTACTATAGACGGTTTATTCCAAATTTCGCGAACATAGCTTATCCTTTAAATCAACTTTCCAAGAAAAACGCAGTTTATAATTGGTCTACAGAGTGTGAAGCAGCATTTTTAAAATTAAAAAATATTCTTACAAGTCCACACGTTCTAGACTATCCAGATTTTTCAGAAAATAACACTTTTACGTTACATACAGATGCATCAAAAATAGGATTAGGTGCTGTATTATCAAATTCCAACGGAAAAGTAGTCGCGTACTTACGCAAGTCGAAATCTTAAGCCAGCCGAAACGCGATACCCAATCATAGATTTGGAATTACTTGCCATAGTTTGGTCGACAAGACATTTTAGACCCTATCTCTTTGGGAAAAAGTTTAAAATTTTCACCGACCATAAACCATTAATTTATCTTTTTGGAATGACTGATCCTTCGAGTAGATTAACCAAATTTAGGTTGTATTTAGAAGAATTTAATTTTGATATTGAGTACATTCCGGGGCGAAACAATGCAGCTGCAGTCGCATTGAGTCGTTTACCGATGAATAGTGAAGATTTAAAAAATATTAGAACACACGTTGTATCAGTCATGACCAGAGCTGATCTGTGCCAGAGCTCAATCACGGAAACTGCGCGCGCAACACACTTGCGATCAAGGTGACTTAGCGACAGATGTACCCGCAAACGATAGGCTTGATCAACCTAGAGTTGTGGAAATCATCAAATCACCTAAAAATAGTATTGAACTCATATTAAGTTCCAATTATAAGTTAAGTAAGACATGTCAAAATAAAATAATGAGTAGTAAAGGAAATTTTGAGTACGTACCAAACGAATCATGCATATATCTAACATCCCGATCGTTATCTACCGTAGGCGTGTTAGCGAGGGAATTAGAAGAATTTTGCAAGAAGCAATGCATAAATGAAGTTATAATAATAAAAAATAAACAAAATGCGCAAGAAATAAATGAATTTTTAGCTAGCTACAAATGTGATATTCCTAGGATCCTAGTAACAAAAGGTGTCACGAAAGTATACGATAAAGAGGAAATAAGAGTTATTTTAAACGATTTCCATCTATTACCCACCAGTGGCCACGCGGGGGTTAATAGAATGCTCAATAATATAAAACGGCATTACTTCTGGCCAAGAATGAGCCACGATGTATACGAATATGTAAAGAAATGTGCACATTGCCAACACAACAAACACACTAATAAATACACTAAGGAGCCAAGGTGATAACTACAACACCAAGTTCATCCTTCGAAAGAGTTTCTTTAGATATTCTAGGACCTTTAGAAATAGATAATTTTAACTATAAGTACGTATTAACAATTCAGTGTGAACTGACTAAGTTCGTCGAAGCATATCCTTTAGAGAGGAAAGACACTGAGTCTGTAAGTAAAGCATTTGTAAATAATTTTATTTTAAGATATGGCGTACCAAGCGACATTATAACGGATCAAGGTACCGAATTCATGTCTAGTGTTTTTAGCGATATTTGTAGATTATTAGGTATCAATAAGGTACACTCGACTGCTTATCACCACGAAACTATAGGAGCACTCGAGAACACGCACAAGAACCTAGGAGCTTACCTTAGGATACAATGTAATTAAATAACCGCACAGACTGGAGTACCTGGTTAAGCTATTGGTGTTTTTCGTATAATACCACCGTACATACCGAGACGCAATATACGCCATTCGAATTAGTTTTCGGCAAACACTGTCGTTTACCGAATAATTTAATTTCTTCTGTCGACCCTCTCTATAATTATGATAGTTATCCTAAAGAATTTAAGTATAGGTTACAAAGAGCTCAGTCAGAAGCTAGAAATAATTTAATGTCTAAGTAGTAAAGTAAATAGAAAATTAATGTATGATAAGAAAATGAATTCTGTACAATATAAACCAGAAGACTTAATACTTTTAAAAACCAAGTAGGCGATAAATTAGACTCTATTTATAATGGACCTTACAAGGTCATAGAAGATATATCACCAAATGTTAAGATATTAAAAAATAATCAGGTTTATATAACTCATAAAAATAACACTAAGATGTATTTTGAAACTAAGTAAGTAATAACTAGTAATTATTATATTTAATTATAATTAGTAGCGACGCACGTAATTGTATAAATAGCATGTAAGCAATAATAGCCTATAAATATGTTACGATTAGATTTACTTGTCTCTCTTTATACTTGGATACCGAGAATATAACGCATCTTCGGTAATGTCTCGTTTCACTTGATCTCCATTCGACCCTCCAACTACCAACTCATCAGACCGGGTTAGTAAATGGTGCAAGCGGCCCTAAGCTCCTGCGGGCCTACCGCGAACCACGTTCGACGTGTTGCCTCTCTGTCGCACTTGTAAATTCATTCGTAAGTGTGACAGGGAGACAACGACAACACGTCGAACGTGGTTCCCGGTAGGCCCTCTGATAATACAATAATATTAACAACATCTCAAGCAAGCATAAACAATCTCATTACCAAAAGATACCTTTTGACTTCTTTATCATTCCTGGTATGTAAACAAAAAGCACTTCGCTTCTCCTTGTCTCATCATATCAAAATGGCGGCCAAGGTGCTATGTTGTGTGTTCGTAGCTCTGTTCTGCGTCAGCGCAAGGGCTGATGCGAGCACTTATAGTGTTCCCGAACCAACCATCCAGGTTTTCCAACCGAAAGGCTTCCGGGCTTCCATACCTGGTAAGTCACATACTTAACATAATTTCGATTTAAATATGTTACCTATACATACATAGATAAGTACTTACTTGTATTATTACTTTACCTATTAAGTCGATATAAAACGATACTTTATGCATAAGTAGATATAAAATAGAGTAACTACACGAAGTGAAACTCCGAAAATAATTCATGATTTCGACAGTAACGAAACTTAGACACTTAGGTGCAGGCCTGCAGGGGGGCCATATATGTCCACTAGAGTGCCATATTTATATGTCCAGATAGCGAAAAAGATGTTGTGTGTGACCGACTCTAGTTAATAATGTAAAACATGGAAGATATTTCGATTAGTTAATATTATCCCGCAGTCGAAATTGTCCCCCTGCACCTTACTTTCATTATTACTCGATACAGGCATCTACTGGCAGCTGTATATCGGTGAAGGTCTGAGAATGTATATTCCGGGACTAGTTTTTATTCTAAAAGTGCGTTTGAATTGTTTAAATTGTAATGGCGCGTTTTAAATAAAAAACATGATAAGAATGATAATTCTTTTAGCTTTTTAAACGGAACACCAAACAAAAAACTTCTACTTCTCAATGTATATATTTTTTACTGTCGATGTGCCAAATCTGTTTCGTTAGGTAATTTTTGCGACGAGGACTAACAAAGTTTCGCGTTTGTTTATACTATTATTTTAATTTAATTTCACAAACCAGTAGAAAGTCCAGATAGATTCAGATATATAGGTAGAAAAACTGAGTTGCGTTAATTTTTTTTTCAGACGCCACCGATGTGGTATACTTCCTCATCCAAGGCCAATTGGTCAAGAATGACACCTCCACTAAACTAGACTTCCACGGCGGCGAGACCGGGTCTCCCGTCGAGATCAACGGCCAGAAGCTCTGGGTGGTGGATCTTCCCGACTTCCAGCTAGAGAAGGGCGACAGGATTGAGTACCTCGCGTTTGTAGCCATTAAGAGCGACGGATACATCAGAGACAATCTTGTGTATACAGTTAATGGTGAGTGCCGACACGATTTCTGTACGAATAACCTAATAGACGATACCCTATACCCTAAGAGCAACCTCACCCCTTTAGTTTGCTATACTAACCCTTACTTCTATAAGGATGACCAGGGCCGTCTTTAACTATGCTGGCCCCCCCTGGGCACATAAGAAATTGGGGCCCTTTTGGGAAGTAAAGAAAGCTAATTAAACTAACATTTTTCTACTATGTGTTCTACTATTTATCATGGGTAATCAAATCTGGGGGCACGGCAGTGCCCCGCCAAGTCGAGCGCGAAGCAAACACTGCCGTGCCATCCTTTACTGGAACCATTTCGCCGCATTTTCAGGCCCCTATTTGAGAACCTCTGGATAAGACCAAAACGCAGAAGTTTTGGTCATGCAGTAAGCTATAATCACATACTTAAAATCCAAAATTTCAAGTATGTAGGTCATTTAGTTCCGAAGTTAAGCGAAAGCAAAGTTTCGCATTTATGACACTCACTCACTCACTCATGATCATCAGAATAGAACTAGTACTTCCCATAAACTCAGAGAGCTGAGATTTGGTACAGGGTTAGGGTTTAATGGCCACATAAAGGGAAAACCTAAAAATATTGCAATATCAGTCACGTTTTAAAGATCTAAGAACTGCATAAGTAAGTTTGTAATCCCATATAAATATATGATATTACAAAGTTACAGTTCCTACAAATAGTAGGTCAAAGTAAAGGTACACTACGATGTACGATGTGAGTATGAATGAAGATATGTTTAGTTATGATATGTGTATACATAGTATGGGTATGAGTACCCGAAAAGAATGACTTGGCAATCGCACATAATGCTTTACTCGTACCGTAGGTACTCGTAAATATGTGTAATGCTCAAACTGCAATTAGCGCTAGCGTTATGTTCAATTAGAATTATTTTTAATAGGTGACGATGATCCTTTTGTCATTATGCAGCCGTGCGATGGCCAAGTCATTATACGTATTACAAATTAAAGATATCTTATTGATACGGTTTTAACACCCCCTGGCAGTGATTAAAATAACCGACTTGGTTTCACATTACATCTCAAAACTTTTTTGTAGTAAAAGCGTTGCGAGACTTGCACCTTTTTACATGTAATGTTTTTGATGGGATATACTGTTACTGTCTGTCCTTCGGGGCCCCATGAGGATGGGGGCCCTGGATACGGGCCCCGTGTGCACTTATGGCACACACTAAATAGATCGGGCCGTGTCGGGACCGAGGCGTCCGACATGTCATTTTCTACGTGGTACTTTCCATAGAAAACGAAACGCTAAAAGCTCTGGCCCCGCCTCGGCCCGGTCTAGCTTGAGTCATCCTACAACCGGGCATCTGGCAGTTGTTCAGCGGTGGAACCCCGAGGAAGCGACGCTATGGCAGTTACTGTATGTTACACTATAAAGTACTTATAGTATGTACCCATCAGAAATTAGAAAAAAAATATTGGCTTAAAACATGCTAAGCTCACAGGTAACTGTATCATATTAAGTTTCACATGCTTTGCACCTTATATGTTTTTCGTGTTTCTTTTTCTATGTAAATAAAACATAATTACAAATTATACATACATCGTAGGCTATTATAACTATCTGCGTTCCCAGTCATGCATGTTTGTGAGCAGGATTTTAATTCCGATATCAAACTTCTTTTGGGTCATAGGTTACAGACAGACACTCTTATCGCGACCTTGTATAAATATAATGACAATATAAGTAAGTATGTTTATATCGTCGCCTAGTACCCATAGTACAAGCTATGCTTAGTTTGGGGCTAGGTCGATCTGTGTAAGATGTCCCCAATATTTATTATTTTATTTATAAATACCTAAAATTGGTAGAACAAAGTCATAAAGTGGAGACTACCTTCCGTTATTTATTTTATTAAAACCAATCTATTTTCTGTAGTTTAAATACAATGAATAAACAAATACACTCAATTACTCCAAGGTTACCAGTAAGAGATTCCTTATCAGAATAAGTTCGCCTTTTACCTACAGATTTCTTCTGATAGTATTGTACATAGTAAAAAGTGGTAGCACTTCTACAAAATTTTACCTTCGTGCCTTACTCCCTTGAACCTACGTATTTCGCTTGAGATACTCTTATTACCTATTTAATTATTTGCCTCAGAGTTCGCCACATTCACCCCATTACCCGAGCGGCTCGTATACCCCCAATATCCTGAGGTCGACAGCACAACCCCCAAGGCCTGCGAGCCCTCGGTCACCCGCCTGCAGAAGGGAGGCATCGTCTGCAAGGGCCAAGTCGTGTTCGAGGAGAATTTCGACACGCTTAACAAGGACGTGTGGCTGGTTGAACACTACATCCCGACCGAACACCCGGTAAGTATATTTTCTCCACAGTTTACCACATTCACCAAGTGTCGGATTAATTAAAAAACAAATCAAACAGTTCCTTTAGGCAACACGTCTAGGGAAGCACTAAATTTTCAGGTTCGATGGATAACCCTGGAAAATCGGAAATCACGGTCTAGAAATGCTTATGGCATCAACATGTCTTAATCTGGTACTGACGAATTAAATTAAAAAAATCCAAATTGGTCCAGTCGTATTTGAGCCGGGGAGCATTATTAAAAACAAAGCTAGATCCTGATAAAATTGGAAGACAATTAGTTATAAAGGTATATTTAGGCTGTCTGTATGACCCCGCAGTGTTAATCTCTCAAGATATTGGGCGTAACTTCTATTTTAAAAGTTTTTTATCTTCTTATTTCAGGAGGTTCCCTTCGTGTCGTACCAGGCTTCAGCCGTGTCTGTGCAGAACGGAGAGCTACACATCACCGCTTCGGAACAGTTTATCATAACCGGTTATTTATTATATACCAACTTGGATCTCAGCACTGGGTAAGACTACCTACTTGAAATCTCTGCTATACTTATATAAAAAATCACAGCGTACAAGAGAAACGGGGGACTTCAACAAAATACTTGCCTCATTCCATCTGGTCCGTTACGTAACCAAAACAATTCTTACTTAAGTAGGTTACATATTTATTTTCCTATAATTCTCTAGTGCATTTTGTGTGATATAGTCAACAGCCTTGCTGGACGAATTATAATTGGAATGATTATTCAGATGCACATCTGGAAAATCAGACGAGTGCTCAGTGGACCAAACCGAACAGAGCGGACGAGCGGTCCCGCCCGTGATCAGTGGCCGTATCACCAGCAAGCTCGGATTCGTCTTTAAGTACGGCACCGTCAGCGTCAGAGCCAAGTTCCCCAAGGGCGATTGGATTTACCCAGGTAAATAAGTAGTATCGTCTTTATATGCGAGCGTAGAGACGCCGCGTGATAAGGCCACAGAAGAGAACAGTTGTGGTTTTAAAAATCCTTTCCACGTAGACGAAGTATAATCGTTTTGAGAAACACGTTTATTTACCAGTGGACGCGACGTCTTTCGTGTTATTAAATCCTTATTTATTTTCTAGAGATATTGCTTGAGCCTTTCTTGAAGAATTTCGGCATTAACAGCAGGAACACTGGTATTCTGAAGATCGCCAGCGCTCGTGGAAACGCTAACCTGAATAAGGTAAATTTTATACGAATAAAACATTATATATGTAAGGTAAACGTACTAGTGCTCGACATGCTAATGCCCAATAGATCCCTCCCCTGTTCCTCGAAACCACTGTTTGCTGTATGTATCCAGGTCGTCCCGTCATCTCTTTTTTAATCCCCGGCAAACTTATGAGATCCTAGTTATTATTTTATGGTATTCAAACAAATGAATGTCAGTCATCGTATCTATATAGGCATAGCAGCTAAGTCCCTAAATCCGCATTGGGCTATAGCTTAAACGTTGTAAATACAAAATACATTGAGGAGAGGTATGTGCCCAGTAGTAGGTAGAACATGTAAAAGCTGGCTATACGATATAAGTAGGTATAATAAGTGATCTACCAAGGGAAGGCGTTATTCAATTCTTGCAGAAGCTGTACGGAGGCCCCGTTCTGGACTCGAGATGCCACGACGCCCTGCTGGTCACGAAACCAGAGTCGGAGACGGCCTGGAGTAATGACTTCCACGTGTATTCTGCCAAGTGGACTCCTGGTGAGTGAAAAACAATTATTAGAAGGTCGAAATATGTTCTCCTAGCGTATTAGCTAAGTTTGGCCAGACCTCAAAAATCTATTTTAAGAGTGATTTTCAACATCTAACAATTCTGTGCAAGGTGTGGGGTGGGGCCAATACAGGTACGTAGAATTCTACAATTTTTTCTACGATTTATGGTAAAAGCTCATAAAATCAGGTAGTAAAGTTCGTGAGTACTCATAATAAAAGTTGCTCAGTACCTACGATCAACGAGCACATATTTACTTGGCAGAAATGGCCAGGTCTTGGAAGAAACTTCCTATAAAGAAAGCTCAAGAGTAAAAAACTGTCTTTTTTATCCAGCATCTCTGGTCCTGTCCGTGGACGGCGAGGTATACGCGACTGTGGAGCCGGCCGCCAACGGGCTGCGGGATAAGCTTCCTGAGACCTGCTCTGGTGTCCGGGCCAGGGGCATTGCGCCCTTCAACGAATTCGTAAGTCCTTAACCTTTCGATGTCGTTTTCAAGAATCCCTTGATATACGAACTTCAAAAGCTTCCAGGGACCGAATAGCTACGAGACTACAATATTACTCTTTTTATTCCAGTTCTACCTGACCCTCGGCGTAGCAGTGGGAGGTGACGCCGAATTCCACGACTCGAACGACTCTAACTCCCCCAAACCCTGGAGGAACGGCCAGGTCAACGCCGCCTCCAATTTCTGGAAGAACCGCTCCTGGAAGGCAACCTGGACCCAGCCCGAGCTGGTTGTCGACTACGTGAAGGTCGAAGCTTTGTAAAGTCTGAGGGCTGTTCACGTCTTGAATATTGTTAGTGACTTTAAACTTTTAACAGTCCTAAAATAAAACGATATAAATTATTCGTTGGCCTAATTCCTTTCTTAATTCGATTTAACATACGATTATGCACTTGCAGCTGTTTTTTTCCATGAACACATTCGAGCCGACAGCGCCAAATCCAAACCACAGACTACATAAACTTACTGGTAATTGCTAATATGAATATGAATTGTTAGACCGCAGTTTGACTTCTGATCCTTGTAGTAGGGCTCCTAGGCTACAAGAAACCTGATGTTGCCGGGCTGAAAAGTGGTGCCGTTCCCCCCACCACCCCCTCGAAAATCCATAATGTTCATAGTCTTCGAGATTCTAATGGTTTTAATTTATTTTTAATAACTTATTCGTGTTAAAATAAGCTGCTATACCAACAATCACAAAAAGTGTGATTTGATAACAATAAACTGCCCTTCCTTTGTTTAAGTCTTTCAGATAAAGAACTACATAAATCAGTGCCCTGTTTATCAAAAGCTTGTACCTAACTTGTAATACAAGTGGAAGTCCCTTTTTGACAGCTTTTGTTAGAAAGGGACTTCCACTTGTATTACAAGTTACAAACTTTTGATAAACACGGCACAGGTAACCTAACATGTAATGAAATGTTAGAATGTGTTGTTTCCATGATAAAAAGCTTTAATTTTGTATATCGGCGAATCAGAGTAACTCAGTTGGATTGTCCATCTGCATTTTATATATACCTACTTAAGTTTGTGTGAAAATAAAATTGATCAGAAAGGGACTTAATTAAATGGTGGAAGTGAAAGTCAGTTTTGAACTTAGAAGGAATTTATTGAATCACAAGAGACAACAATGGAACAGCACTATAGTGAGGAAGAAAGAGACGGAGAACGCGACGGGGAAGCAGCTCTCCAGCGCCGACGCGACGCGCGCGCCGAGCGGCCGGCGCCTGCGCGTGCGCGGTTGGGCTTCGTCCATCTTTAGCAGCAACCACCTGTTGACAGATATATAAATAATACATACATAAAAGGTGACCAGTTGGGAAAAATTAGATAAGTAAATAGATATGTATAATCCCTGCTAATATTATAAATGCGATAGTCACTCTGTCTGTCTGTTACCTTTCCACACTTAAACCGCTAATATCAATAATTTAGATGAAATTTGGCATGGAGATAGTTTGAGATTTGGATAGTTTTTATTAATTATCATATTCTACGCAGACGAAGTCGCGGGCAGTGCCGCGTGCCGCTGCATATAAAAAGAGATTACTTATAGAGCTATTGGTATTGTCTTTACTCTTTGTGATGCGGCACATACTTATGTTAATTTTGTTAATAATGAATTAATGACGTAATAGTTTTAAGGACTCATATTTTGAGAATATAAACAGAATTTGACCAAATACCTTTAGAGGAACAGTCGTTGCAGCCCTTGTCCTTGCAGCCGCAGTTGTCTTTGCAGGCGCCGTCCGGGCAGGAATCTAGAAACAGTCAACACTTATCATCACTATTTATTTACACCTTATAAAACAAAGTCCGCCGCCGAGTCTGTCTGTTTGTGTTTGTTCGTATATTCGCGATAAACTCAAAAACTACTGACCGGATTATCATGCGGTTTTCACCTATCAATAGAGTGATTCTTGAGGAAGGTTTAGGTGTATGATTTGTTAACCCGTGTGAAGCCGGGTCGGGTCGCTATTAGGTACTACATTTATCAATAGATTATTAAATAGGAGAAGACACTGCGACTGCACTTCTCCTTGCAATGACATCAACCGACAGGAATTGTGACAGGAAAAGCTAAAACCCAAATAACACAATTTATATAACGTTTATTACGTTAACGACTCTGGTTAATGTAGCTTATATAGTTAATTAAAATCTCACCTTTGCAAGGCTCGCAGGGCGAAGGCATGATGAGCTGTTGTTGATCTTTGGTTTTATGAAACTGTGTCGATTCCGTCAACCGGTGACGTTTTATACGGCTGCAGCACTGCAAAAACATTCGGAACAAGGTTGGACTTATTGTTCAGCACAAATATCCGGACTATACTCTTTGGTCTCGCTTGCTTGAATTTGGAACAACAAAAGTGTTTTCACACCTCGATACAGTGGATACTGTGATGTGCCGTCGGCAAGTTTCCAAAATTGCACAATTTCCACATGGAAAAATTTTAGCAAATTGTCATGGGGATCGAAATTTTCAATTTCAAAAATAAAAGTCTCCTTTCGTGCCTTAAATTTCCGGGAATTTTCCTAACTTTTTGGAAACATTCCACAACTTGTAGTGAAACAAAAATATTTTTAACAGGTCCATGACTTCCGTATTATCGTTTTTACAAACGTTTCAAAGATATATTGTTTTGTAAGGTTTTCCTAATACTGTTAATTTTACAATAGTTATTTACTATACAAGTGCGAAAAATAGGAAATTCACAACGAGTGGCGAATTTGAAAACACGACGGAGGGAGTGTTTGAAATCGACACGAGTTGCGAATTAATTCTAATACAGACGTAGGTACCTACATGAAAAAGCGAGCAAGAGAGATTGTTTACTATCCTTACTACTGATGAATCCAGCATCTGGCAGCTGTTCATCGGTGTCAGACAAGTCACGTGCACAATGCAGGGCAGGGCAGGTGAAGGATGCAAGTTGGGTTTGGTAATCGTAACATATTATATACATCGGGAATTTGCATACCTAACGTTTGTTTAGTTTTCAACTTTTGTAAAAGCCTATTTTGAATTATAGCCGGTCAAACAAGTTTGTCAGTAGAAAAAGGCGCGTAATTCAAATTTTCTATTGGACGATAAATTTGTCGCTCTTTCTACTGACGGAAATTGCTTGACAGAGTAGGTAATTAATAATTTGACCCAGTTTTCCTTGCCCCCCCTCCCCACCCCAATGATATTTTCCCGGAAATCGTGTTGTTTTCCAGCGACACGCACGATTGGTTGTTACGCCTTGCGGAAACCATTGTGGCATTTCCGGTCCTTACAGCTACAACCTTCGTCTTAAATTAATGAATGATATTTAAGAGTTTTACATTATTATACTATATCATTCAGACTCGGAAAATCGAGGGAATCGTTCTGAACCATGTGCCAGACTGTAAAAGGTAAGATTTATTTAAATTAACTTTATTCGATTATTTAACTAACGATCATTCGTTTTTATTATAATTTTAATAAATTTCTAATTCAATAAATATAAGGTCTCAAAATATTATTATTTACCTAAATATGCAGATCGTATTAATACATAATTATTATATTATAAACGTTGCAAAATATAAGGCAATACATACATTAAACGCCTAAAATTTTATTATAGCAAACGCGCCTTACAAGCATTGCGAAAGATCTTACTACTATTAGTAGGCGCCATCGTTTATTCGGTATTTCATCTATTGTAGTGTGTAGTGTAGTTGTGTCGGCTTTTAATATTTATAGCTTATAAATGGCTTAAACGTTTAACGTTTTTAGTAAAATTAAAAAAGTAAGTTGCCTCATTTTAAAAATGCAAAAAAAATATTTTATTACAGAATCCGTTCATCAGCAACAATATGAAGACAACTCTAAATCGCAACCTAAAACTAAAATGGAACCCGTCAAACTAGAGAGAACCGTCGAGATCTGTCCACCCGACTGCCCATGTCGAGAGTCCACCTCCACCTACCTACCACTCCTCTTCAATGTACTTGGCGTGTTATTTGCCGTGCTCGCCACCTATATGATGATAACTACAGATTCCAATCTTTATTTGATATTCTGGATATGTTATTCTGTTCTTAGACGTATGATGGGAAGAAACAAAAGTTTGAAGATGAAAAATGACTGAGTAAACTGTTATTTTAAGGCCTGTGCACACCGGCTGCGTATGCGTGACTTGCACGTGCGCGTGCGGCGTTGTAGTATACAGATCCTTATGAGAGACAGCACACCGCTTGCGTGACGTGTGCGGCTCCAACATTTTAGCGCACGCGCACGTGCACGTCACGCAGACGGAAGCCGGTGTCCACAGGCCTTTAGTGTCTGAATGTCTGTTACCGTTGTCGACTTATTTATTCAAATGTACGTACCTACGTAAGTAATTGTAATTAATTTATTGAATATTTATTGATGTGTAATTTAAGTTTAAAAAATATATTTAAATGAAGATATTTATTTCAAATATATTAATTTGCTCATTATACTTATTTTATTATACTTATTACGACGTCCTTATCTTTATAATTATAAGTCGGGTTTTTATCTACCCTTATCTTTACCTTTAGCATTAGAAACAAGGTGTTGCCTATAACAGGAGCAATGAATTAAACTGTAGCCTGTACTCCTCAAACTGACCAACATTTTGTTCAGCAACTTCTAAAAATAACTTATGTTTTGATTTTTATTACACTTTAAATTTTATTCTAAGACGCAATGTATTGCAAATTTTGTTATGTTTAAAGCGTGACAGCTGACAGGCAACGTCATAGACACTGATTACAGCGTACCTACATTGAAATAGTTATTTACGTTACAAGTGCGGAAAAGAGGAAATTCGAAACGAGTGGCGATAAATTAAAACACGACCGAAGGGAGTGTTTTGAATCGACACGAGTTGCGAATTACTTATTCGCACGTATATCGTACAACGTTTTACAGTACATGTGGCAATTTAAATTTTTGACATACCTACGGACGGAATGTGCTGTTTCCCGCACTAGTGCGGGAAAGTGGGACCATATGTACTGTAAATAATATTTAACTTGTATGAAAAAGTGAAAATCTAAAGAATTCATAATTTTTAAAAGTTGTTAGTCTAAAGTCGTGTCTTTTGAGGCATACAATATAATACATATATGGTTTAATTATTTGGTCGTGTTACAGGAAACACCAGGTATAATATTACAAAATTATTTACGCACCTTACCTTAAATAATTACCACATGCCTATATAACCTGTGATTAAACTTATTAGGTTAGATAAGGATAATATACCTATGTGTATAAAACATGAAAACACTGGCCTACAAAAATCAATTCCACTAAATAAACCTAAGATTCAAAATCCCTTGATAATACGGACAAAAGTCCGGTCAATTGAATTAAAGTAATGCGAAAAATCAAGATCATTTCTTGCGAACCTCCATTTAAGTTTTTATAGTGTTTTTTGTCTAATTTGTCAGATGTCTTCGGGTCGTTGTTTTTTGGGCGTTCCAAGGCCTCGGTTCTTGGTTTTTAGGGTTCCGTACCCAAAGGGTAAAACGGGACCCTATTACTAAGACTTCGCTGTCCGTCCGTCCGTCCGTCCGTCCGTCCGTCCGTCCGTCCGTCCGTCCGTCCGTCCGTCCGTCCGTCCGTCCGTCCGTCTGTCACCAGGCTGTATCTCACGAACCGTGATAGCTAGACAGTTGAAATTTTCACAGATGATGTATTTCTGTTGCCGCTATAACAACAAATACTAAAAACAGAATAAAATAAAGATTTAAATGGGGCTCCCATACAACAAACGTGATTTTTGACCAAAGTTAAGCAACGTCGGGAGTGGTCAGTACTTGGATGGGTGACCGTTTTTTTTTGCTTTTTTTTTTGTTTTTTTTTTTGCATTATGGTACGGAACCCTTCGTGCGCGAGTCCGACTCGCACTTGCCCGGTTTTTTCTCACCCACCCGAGTCACCCACAGAATAAGTTTTTACCCGACTACGGCAACGCAAAAGGAGGGTTATGATTTTGACCGGTATGTATGTTATGAGATGAGTTTCGACCGTACTTCAACTTTGTTATTAACTTATTATACTGTATCTCGCCTCGAATGATGGCTTCTGACAGTTCCTTCAAGTCTCTCTTGGTTGGCGCTTAATTAAAAAAATATGAGAGCTCCGTGTACAAAGTTTTGTACGGAGCTCTAAAAATTGAGAAATATGTTTTCACCGTATTTTTTTATTACAAGCTATATTATTTAAATTGCAATATTTGCATGTACATAAATTAACGTTCACATTTACAACAGGTAGGTATTTCAGAGAAAACTATCAATAACTAACGATCATGTGGCAATCGGACAACAACGAAATCAATAAATAAATAATGCACCTATAGTTCGTTTTTTTTAGCATTAGAAATAAGGTATACAATCTTGATGTGTCTTTTAATTGAAAAACACATTTTAAAAATAAGTTACGGCAAATATGTAACAATTATGAATATAATACGATCATTTATATTCTTCTGCTTTCATAAGTAATAGTTACTGATTTTTAAAAAGCTTTTTTCAATTAAAAGACATGTCAAGATCGCTTACCTTCTCTCAAGTTCTTTCTAATGCTAAAAAAAACGAACTATAAGTACAACCATTTTATCAATTTCCTCAACTAATTCTTCGTGTCAAAAAAAATCATCAAGTCGGAACTGCGTAGTTACTTGTTGACTACAGTGGTTACCAACCTTAGGCACCAAATATTATAGTATGTTTATTTAAACTATAAAGTATTACGTCATACATTTTCTATGCAAGAAACAATTGAGCGTTCTATTCTATTCGTACCCTACATACTCGCAAGGCTAAATGTAGGGTACTTTACAATGTACCTACATAATCGTTGTTGTAATCTAATTATTAGAGTAATTAGAACAGAACCTTTCATGAACCAAATAAAGAGGCATATCTTTTGATTCCAATTTACTTATAGAACAAGGTTCAAATTAAAAATAGGAAAACTTTGTATGGTGGGTCTTACGAGGTTATGGGCAGTAGGTACTTCATAATTTAGTCGTTCGTCGAGTCGGACTCGCCCACCGAGGGTTCCATCCTTTTTAGTATTTGTTGTTAACTTGTTATAGCGGCAACAGAAATAGGTACATCATCTGTGAAAATTTCAACTGTCTAGCTATCACGGTTCATGAGATACACCCTGGTGACAGGTAGACAGACGGACAGTGGAGTCTTAGTAATAGGGTACCGTTTTTACTCTTTGGGTAAGGAAGGAAGGTAGATAGAATTTATAAAAATTGATGTGGGATAACCCTTGGAGGAAGATATTTAAAAAACTGTTAGAGATTCTTTTATTTGTGACTAATAATAATTTATTAAATAAATAAATAAATAAAAATATAAAGGCAGTTTTTATCTGTTACGTAAATGGTGGTATGGTGGTTGTCAACCACTGGAGTTAGGATCATTCAACTCCCATAGCGGAACTGATAGCTGCAAAAACCTATCTCCGCTCCGCTCCGCCCGCTAAATTGCTACAATGGATAAACTACAGGGAATTACAAGAAGATGGTAAGGTAAACGTACTAGTGCTCGACATGCTAATGCCCAATGCTATGCATGCTAATGACTTAAGTTTCAAGATGACATGTACTGGGACTGGGACCGCGTCGAGCAACAGTGCGTTTACCCCCTTTTATCCCTTATCATCGTGGCGGTGAGAGTTTTCAAATAAGTACATATCTACTCGTCAAAAATATAACTGAAGATAATAATTAACTTGTATAAAAAATAGGAAGTCCAAAGACTTCATAATTTTTAAAAGTTGTTAACCAAAAATTTTATCGTTTGATGTACAACATATGTTTTAATTATTTGCTTGTGTTACAGGGCCCACACGGTATTTCAGATTCTTGGAAGCCTTTTCATCTGGGTAAGGTCACACGATAAAATTTCAAAACTCTTAAATTTTCTAATGTTGGTATACATACACACAACTTGTCCACAATATACCTAGAGTCACATGAGTAACAATAGTACAAACTAAGGGTTCCGTTTTTATCGGACAACGACCTAATTTTTTTGGGTTCCGTACCTCAAAAGGAAAAAACGGAACCCTTATAGGATCACTCGTGTTTCTGTCTGTCTGTCCGTCTGTCACAGCCCTTTTTTGGGGGGTAAAAGAGAAAATAAAAAAATTATAAAAAATGACCACCCCCTTATCTTCAAAACTACTGGGTCTAAAATTTTGAAAAAAATACACAAACTAGTTCTTTACTTATTAAGGCCCCAGTACACAATGGGCCATCGCCGGCCACTCCAAGGGACGCAGCCATGCGGTAGAATGAGATAGCAATATCACTTGCTCCCTCTAACGCATAAATGCGTCCCCTGGAGTGGCCGGCGATGGCCCATTGTGTACTGGGGCCTTTATACATAGATGACAGGGAAACATATTAGAAATGTGCAGTCAAGCGTGAGTCGGACTTAATGTACGGAACCCTTGGAACGCGAGTCCGACTCGCACTTGGCCGGTTTTTTTTGTAAAAGAGTGATTCTAAGAGACAATTACTTTATGTACTTTTGATTGTGATGGCCCACAGGGTTTTGATTGTGATGGCCCACAGGGTTTTGATTGTGATGGCCCACAGGGTTTTGATTGTGATGGCCCACAGGGTTTTCAGTAAAGTTTCAACAATAAGTACGAATGTACTAAAAATTCAAGTGAGTGAAACCGTTGTCGTATAAACAATTTAAAATATGTCTCACGAAAGTTTAATATCAATAAGTACGAAGTAAATAATAATAATTGTCAATGCCCGGATGCTGGTTATGTCGTTAGATATCATTTATATGTATTTAGTTATAAGGTGTGCCTTAGAAATCCGACTTTAACTGGTGTTAGGTAGGTATAGGTTTCTACTTTTCTAGCTTTCTGTGCAGCCGGCCTAGCCAAGGTTACAATCGCTATCGCTTCGACAACGAAAAGCTTTATGTCTCTCTATCACTCTTCCATATTAGTGCGACAGTGACAGTTGCATTTCGATCGCTACGGAGCGTAAGCGATTGGCATCTTGGCTACGCGGCCTGGTTTCTGGTTAAAGATAAAGACCATTTCACTTACTACAGTAGCACAGGTTACAGTCAAGGTATATGGAGAGTCGGAGTTGGAGACCACTGGAGATGGACAAAGTGCCAAAACTGTGTATGCCCGACCTTGTTGCCCATGCTTAACCTCCCTCCGCCCAGAGACCTATAAACAGGTCTCCTGTTCCATTCTAATGGGGTTGGCAACTGTCAAAGGTTTGCATAGATGGCGCCATCATAGCTTGCCCCTTTTTCTATGAGATTTGGCTTAAAGGGCTGGCATCCAGGGTATTAATAAACAAAAATTTGACACAATTCTGGGGACTGACAGGGCAAGCTATGATGGCGCCATCTGCTAAAAACTTCCACCGGCCAACCCCATTTGAATCTTTGTTTTGACAAATCAAAATTGCATTTTTCTTGGCAAGTTTTGGCTAGAGAATAAGGTAGGTGTGTACATATTTTTGGCCCTAAATTCGTGGCGATATTTGATATATTCAGTAGTGTAATTTCGCTGCAGTTGCGTACAGGATAAAAAGGGCTGAGACGGTGTTACGATAAGTCGGTATCATCAATATTATAATATTTTTTACAGTACATATGGTGTTACTTTACAGCTCTAGGGATTAAGGACAATACGTGCCTATGTCAAAAAATTAAAGGGCCATATGTACTGTAAAACGTTGTACAATACACGTGCGAGAAGGTAATTCGCAACTCGTGTCGATTTAAAACGCTCCCTTAGGTCGTGGCAATTTATCGCCACTGGTTGCGAACTTCCTACTTTTCACACTTGTATCGTAATGTACTATTATTATATGTCATTTATGAATAATATACCCATGACATACGGTCGGATATGCATCATGAGGAAACTTCCCATTTTTGCCATTACATGGAACCCTCTAAACGTCGGTAAAAAAGAAAATGATTGAGCTAGTTGAGGTAACATGTGCCATTATTAAATTGTAACTCAACATTGTAAGGTACGGTGGGTTTCCAAAGTGGGATCGCGGCTAAACCGGTCCAGTTTTTTGTTTACGGCCGATCATTTTATTGTGGCTATAAGTTACTTATCTCTGTCGTGCTAGGAGCTGGCACACTGTTTTAGTCAACTTTTTTAATACAGTTTATTACGTTATGCGCGAGATGGGAAAAGCGTTATAACCACAATATTTGTGAACTGTTAAGTGTTAGGTACCTACTTTAAATAGGGATAGAAATATCTAAGTGTTGTACCTAATACAAGAAAATATACATTAAATAATCTAAACTATTGCGCCCTTATTTAGGCCCGATTTACACATTGATTGAATGTAGCGTTATTTTTCATTACTTTTTTAGGTAGAAATAATAAAGAGAAAAAAATTATAAATTCACTTTTAATTGAACCATTTAATCACTGCTAACAACTCACTGTTTCGGTATTTAATAGACATTTATATTATAATCCAACGAAATGATTATCAGACGATTGACGTCGTCCTAGATATTTAACATCGAGATAGGGTATATTTTGATTTGAAAATTTCTGAAATTCATTTCAACAATGATATAGACACTTATTAGCAATCAATATGAAATTGTTAAATTCAATAATCCTAAACAGTCCGGTGGTATTCAATCTATCACACATCTGACGCCAAAGCTCAGCGTCAAAAACTCCCCTCCTAACATCCTAAAACTAAACTTAACATAGTTAAAAATGAACACAATTAATTAAGGTACGTACTTATGTTCTAATATCTTCGAACGCATATGGCGAAATATAATTAAGATCCAGCTTTACAAAGATCTTATTTCAATTAGTAACGCTAAACATGCAATTACAAAAATTGATCGTGAAAAACACTAAAAAAGACTAACGGATCTCTCTAAAGCCAAAGCTTAATGACTGAAGAAACAGGTTGTTAATGGCATCCTTTAGATAGAAGAACGAGATCTCGTGTAAAGCTCAAGCAGGCAAGTCGAAGTTGGATACGTGGACTTGTGGCACGTGGTCAGGGTCCGTGGTCGGCTTGGTCTTCGCGTCGCAGATGCCCACCTCCTTCAGCTTCCATTCCCACTCCATGACTTGTACAGCGTGGAGGGTCTCGGCCTCGATGTGCTGCCGGCGCAGCATACCTTCCTTAATCTTCTCCCACTTATCGTCCACCTCCTGGAGCCACGCGTTGATCTGCCGCCCGTTGCAACGCCCCCGACGAGTCGTTCTGTTCTCTTCTTGCTCTGGAGGTATCTCGGTGTATATCTCTTTCCCGCGCAGGATTGTGCAGACAGAATAAGGCATCGACTGGTTGCTCACGGCCCTCTCGGCTCGGCCGTGAACCCGTAAAATTTCCTGCTCGACTGCCAACACCAGCTTTTCTTTTTCAACTAAATGCTGGGTGACTAAACGAGTGCGTTCTTTCTCTTGGGCAGTAAACTCTTCCACCATCTGTGGTGGAAGTGTCGTCGGGATTTCGATCTTGCTTTCCGGGTTTACGGTGGACTGTAAGGTGTAAGTGCGTCGATTCATCAGATAATTGTTAAAGTCTTTAGGGGGCTTAGGCTTGACGGGTAGGAGGTTCTTCTGACGAACTTCGATCGTCTTTCGAATGTGTATGTACATTTGGTAGGCATTGGGATGATTTGTTGCTTCCGCTCTTACTTTATCTAAAGGTTCATTTTTAGATATTTGAGTGTCTTTGGTGGCTCTTATTTTGCGTTTGCGCGGGTGTATATCGATGGGCTCGGGGCGTGCGCTTGCGACGGCCGGGGCCTCATCTTGGGCGGGCGCGAGCACCGCGTCGGGGGTGATCGGTTTCTCCTTGTCCTTCTCCTTGTCGGCATCGCTGTTCCTGTGGGCGCGGGCGAGTTTCTGCGCCACCTTGCCGCCTTGTGGTCCGGAGGGGCGAGCGCGGGTCGGCTCCTGGCGTATCGCCGGCAGCGGAGCGCCGATCGTCCGATTCCCCCACGTAGCAACTCAGTTATTGACCCGAGAGCGACTCGTCTGTGCTAGATGTCTGGGCACCGCCTGCGCGCGCAGCCGCTCCGCACCGCTTCAACTCTAGATATAACAGCCTAGCCGAGATGCCGGCGCCTTGTGACTCCTGTAAAGGTAAGCAACTTTTTAAGAACTGGAATATTATTTGCAGTATGGTGAAATACTGCAATTGAGTGATGTGAAAAACACGTGGCGTTACTTATTATTGTTTTGCCGGCGGAAATTAATTTATGTATGTGAATGACGCAGTTACGTGATCGCTAAATATTTAAGTAAGTAAGTATTGTAGTTAACTTTCGTTACGGAGCTTATTATATTTGAGTCTAAAATGTATTTTATTTCGCACTTTTTCAACGTTAAATGTGAACCAGTTGTATTGTTTCATATATGTATATTACCTAAATAAAATAGCAATATCTCAAAATAAATCAACAAGACACACGAACAATCTATACCAATCGTAAATATTTTTATGCAAAATCATGTTCTGTACCAATAAACACCACAAATTAACATTAAATCCAATTCGCGCACTAAAACTTCAAATAATCTGCAAGAACAATAAAACTCACCTAATATCCTCAACTTTCACAAGCCACTTAACACGTTAACTGCGATAAGTGATTAGCAATAAACCGGGTAGTTGGATACAGCAACTCGTTATGTAGGTGCGGTGTAGCCGGACTGCGCTGTGCAGCGGCCGAACGTCAATGCATTTTTGATCCATAGAGCAGCCTCCTCCCGGAAGTTGTCGCATAGCCTAGGATACAAAAGCCTCCTTAACATAACATAGCCATAACGATCTAGACATAACTAGGCTGGATTCTGGAGCAAGACCTACTTTACTGAAAATTGTACCGGTATATATTTTTTCTTGAAAATTACTGATTTAAACATATTTTGAAAGACTTAATAATAAAAAAACATTTTTAAACTGGGTCTATCGCGAATTTATTTTGTTAAGTACCTTTTATTTCTGACGTTTCGAGTTTTAAATGTTATAATATAATTAATAACTATAATCGACAAACAAATACATATAGAAAGGGCACCCTTCCGAGGGCACCAAATTTTGATAGGTATTTTTAATTTTTAGTTTTAGTTATTTTAATTGTAGTTAGTTTTAGTTTTATATTCCTTATGTCTTTTAGTAATTTATATTAATTCAATTCTATAGAAAGGCGCAGAATTATTGAATATTGATAATTGATAATTTCCTCGAAACTTTAAGAATAAATTTGTAGTAAGTTTACGTCGTTACAATTTGTTTCTATTATATACATGTATATATATTTTACCTATGCAGGGATAGTATATACCTACCTGCAAAATAAAACTGCAAAAACAAAAGGTAGGTAGGTACCTAGTCCTACTACTTTAATAAAAAAAATTTTACAATCACTTAACTATGCCGAGACAGGAGATATTTTAGTTAAAATAATTTAGGTTTATTTATCATGTTTTGCCGTAGAAATGTATATCTTTTTCTTACTTATAAGTATGTTATAAGTTTTCATTTTAAGTCTGTTATATTATATCAAAAACATACCTAAGATATTACTGGACTTGATTGTGTAACTTAGATCTCTTATTTAAACTGTAACTGGTTCCCCGCGATACAGGCGTAGCCTAGTGCGGAGACCCCTGCCATACTCTGTTATGTGTTCTTTTGATAATAAATTTATTATATTCTGTTCTTATTCTATTCTTATAACGAATCAATTTGTTTATCTTTTATCTTCTAAGACAGACTACTTAGTGCTTATTGAGTGACGTCAACACGACAAGGTTTTATAGTGGCTTAGGAATCAAATTGGTTGACTGTAGGTACCAACTTATAACGTGTGATTTAATTATTGAGTGGTCAAATCGATTGCACTTTGCTTAGACACGTTTGTAGTTGAACTATGCCCGGTTATTTCTGGATCCAACGCACCAACGAGACTGCCGGTGTCTGGAGCATTGCTATCATTGTTACTGTCTCCCTAGCTGTATACACGGTATATACCTAGCTTAGGCTTAAGGATGACTCACGCTAGACCGGGCCGGGGCCGGGCCGGAGTTTCCGGCGCTTCGTTTTCTATGGAAAGCACCACGTGATCACCGTTCAGCCGTCATAGAAAATGACATGTCGGTCGCCTCGTCTAACGTGAGTCCTCCTTTTAGCTATGTAAATTGTTTTTTTTAGTACATCCAGCATCTGCATCTGCATCGTCCATCCAGTGGCGCCCTCATTGGGGGAATTGTGTTTTTCAATAAACCAATTAATTTCTCTATAAATCAGTATATTACTGTTGTTGACCTACAGATTCCCCAACTTTTGGTCTATACTTATATCACATAGTTTTATTTTGCTTATTTTTTGCTTTATCAACTAACTAAACGGCAAACACTTTTTCCTATCCTCTGTATCTTTAGGTATTTAAATAAAAGTAAACAAAATCTACCCTCAAATGGCTCCTTAAGCCAGTTGAGGGTAAATGGAAACATATCATACATGATCAAATAATATAGGTTAAAATCAGGTCGTTCAGTGACTGATCCAGTAGGTTTTTTATAACAACCCGAAAATGTAGAAATTGTTTGTTTACTTTCTTTTAAACCTACCTAAAGATACAGAGTATAGTTAGGATGCCACTGAGGACATGAAGGTGTGTGAAGTCAGTTGTTGTACAGTCGACTGTGTTTACAGACACGTGCGGCGGCGGCAAGGCCGCGTGCGGGGCCAACTGTACCTGCGGGCCCAGTTGCGCCTGCGGCGACGGCAAGGCTTCCGGTATGTCACCGTCAAAATGTTTTTCTGTTTTAGGGCTTTTTTTACTGTTATACGAGTAAATTCATGTGGTCTTAAGAGCCTCCAAAATTAAATAAATAAAACATTTTTTCAAAGAAATTAAAATTTAATTGGAAAATTGTTCAATTTTTTTTTGCAATGTGGTACCTACCACAATTCCACTTGGTATGGCGATAAGTCGATAACCGATAACATAAACTATAAAGAAAAGATGCGAAAATAAGAGTAGGTATCCATTGAATTTTTTGGGATATTTTAGTAGTTTTTAATAACATATTATAAAATAAAATATTTATGATAAAAAATAACAATAATATCATCCCTGCTTTCAAGGTTATTTTACGAAGTTACTTTAATGCACTTTAAGTAGGAAATCTAAAATTACATTTCTACAAAAGTGTGACAGTGTGAAAACTTTTCAGGTGGGAAGCCATGTTGCCAGGGTGGAAAGAAATAAATCAGCTATAATAAAATGTAATTCTCCGCTATAGATGTCCTATTAACTGCATAATAGAATTAAGCTTAGAGTAGGACATAATATTTTAAACGCTAAACCTTTTTGCTATTCGCACCACATGCTTATATTCTTTTAATTTATATATGTATCTACTTAATACTTAGGGTAGAATAACACTGCATCGATTCTACGTTACCTTATACTTTAATTCGGCGACAGCATTAGGTGAACGAGTCAGTCTGATTTCACCTTTACATTTGTTAGAATGGATGCTATGAAATTTTAATCTAGGTTTACAATATTTAATGCTTAAATATGTTAAAATTATATAGTTTATGTTTGTCACGTTCAGTGTTGGATACTTTGTACGAAAGAAATGTTAGTACTTATAATACTCATTAATTTAAGTAAACTCATGCACGATCACGCATAAAATGTAAAATTATTTAGTGCATAGTTTAGTTTAGTAAATAAATGTTTAAATTTAAAAGGAGTCTATTTTCTTACCCGCCTCCTAAGGGCCACTTGCACCATCTCACTAACCCGGGGTTAACCGGTTAAACCTGGATTTACCATGGTTACCAATACAATTTGACACTGGGTTAACGGTTTAACCGGTTTACCCCAGGTTAGTGGAATGGAGCAAGTGGGCCTATTGTCCTAAACTATTAAAATAAAACAACAAGTTCCAATAAAAGATCTCTTTATTATATAGGTACTTAAACGATGTATATGAATACAATATCTCTGGAAGCAACTGAAGGGACTCTGAACATTAATCAACACATTTCTTCCTTACCAATAGGTGCTACATCCTAAAAATATAGGAATTTGATTATCATTTATATTTAGTTACATATACATCGCAACAATATAGTAATAAAACGAGAAAATCAATAAAAAAAGCTTTATTAACTAAAATTTCATCATATCCGTAAAACGGCTAAGAATAACAGTTAATAACCAATTTATGTCAAGTTTTACTTTTATTAACATAAGTAATGATTAATATAGTCTTATTTCATAAAATCAAAATCAGTCTCACATCAACTGCCATATTCCAATTTTAATATTTAAAAAATATATAATTACTTTAAAAATGGAACCTGGTTGTTGATGTTGCCAGTTTTTAAAACGGGCCATATAAAATCATCGTTGTACAATGAAAAAATGTATGCAACGTAAAGTAATGTCGAACGATAATAGACAATTCACTTACACTAAGATTTTAGAGAAACATTTTTGAAACAGTAGGTACATACTAGACCTCAGATTATAAAGACTCCCACTTCTTGCAGAAAACATCGGGACTAATCGGAATTACTCTCATGATTTAGATCAAGTAATTCATTCTATAGACGAAAATATTGTAAAGAAATTCTATAGACATTTTCAAACTATGTTACCGACATTGCCTAAAGGCGGGATTCCACCAGTGTGCGGCACTGTGCAGCACAAATCACAATCATATTCATTAGAAATATGCTTGTACCGCACAGTGGTGGAATCCCGCCTTTATTGAGTTGTTATTTTACAGCAGTCAAAGTAATTCGATATTTCTACAATGACTTAAAAATACACATATTCAAAGAGAAGCGGCCTTATTCATAAAAAAGTCTTTAATCAATACTTGCTTTTAACTGACATTATGTTTGTTTATTCCATGCAATGTATTCAGGTAATTTCGGAAGTTGGGTAAACACGAAAATCATTTACAATCACTCATACTCCGTTGTAATAAGAGTCCCTTTTCGGAATTATTCATTACTTTTTTTCGGAAATAACCCAAACACATATTACATTGTATGCTGGTAGCTTTTATGAAACCAAATGAATGGAAGTTCTAACTGAAATCTTCTATAAATAAGACCGTAGACCTTATTTGTGTCATTATGATTAACTCCTACTTTAAAATTAGGAAATCTGAACAACATTTATAATTGGTAATAATGGACTTTATTACTATTAGATCCGCCATAGAAAATACTTTAACTTGACGCAATAAATATATCTACTGTTCTATTTTCATATGTATAAAACAGTATAACCACACAATCAACAAAACATGCAATTATTTGTATAATAAATGGAACGTCCTGTTCCTGTTACAAATGCATTTTAATAACACGCTCGCATAAAAAATAACGTATGAAATAGCTATACCTACATACCTATTTGATTTATAGTAGAAAAAATAATTATCAATATGGCAACCCTAAATAAATTTATTTTTTAATCTAATCACACTCGCACAACACTATGACTTGAATTTCAAACGTACAAACTATGAGGTCAATTCAACACATTTAATTATCTATTCTCTATCACAATATTAAAATAATCACTGAAACATCACAATAATATTTCTGCGAAAACTACAACAGATATAACTATACTCTGTCAATGTATGATTCTGGTCATTGAACAATCATGCGATTATTTAAAAAGTTACAAATCTATAACCTACATTTACATGTACAGTTAACCGTTTTGACTCCTAGGCCACTAGAACTGTACGTACTCGTACGTACATTCCTAGGCCACTAGGACTGTACATACTCGTACGTACTACGTACACTACGTATCCGTAAAATTAGCTTACAACAGCCGGTAAGTTTGCCGAAAACAATATTTTTGACAATAAAATACCACTGAGTCAAGTAATGTTGAAATGGCTGCCTTGGCAATGTCATTTAACACATTCATTGCCACTAAGTGCTACGGGTTACGCTCGTAGCGCGTAGCCACGTCTTTGCCGTATGTAGCGCGTAATCGCTACGAACGGTGTACCCGACAGTCGGGTTCTTGGCCCTGAATGAGTTAATCAATTACAATTAATCAAAGACCAGTGTCCTACCGTATAGCAATAATTCGTCAGAGAGTTTGTCTATGGCACGGGCTCCTCGTCAGTCCCCTCCTCGGAGTCGTACACCGGTGCTCCGTTCTTCATTTGAATCACCGACTTCTTCCGGTGTCTATGCTCTTTCAGATCTTGCTCGATGTTTCTGGAATAAAAAAAAAGTTTAACAACAGAATAAGTAAATAGTCACCTTGAAAGTACCTTATAAGCAGTGGTATTTTACTCGTTACCTTGTACGATGTACGCACATCTGCAGTGCGTTAATAATTTGCACAATTGCTGCCTATTTCATCAGAATCATGATTTTTAGGGTTCCGTAGTCAACTAAGGTACCCTTAGATATAGTTTCTGTCTGTCCATCGGCCCGTCCGTCCGTCTGTCCATCCGAACAGCTTAGCTCTGTGATCGTTAGTAAGTACACAAATTATGCTAAACTGGCCTATGCCATAACAGTTTAAGCTCAAGGTTAGTTATAAATGTTATAATAGATTATGCCATAAAGAATTCTCAAAAGTAAAACTATGCCAAAACAAAGGGGAACATTTTAAGCATAGGTAGGTAATTTTAACATTCAACGCGCACCCGCACAGTGCCTACATAATGACTACTATGTAGGTATAAGGTATGCCTATTGTGACGGACAGGCAACTACGGAACGCTGAAGATAGCCCGACATGCTCTTGGCCGGTTTTAAAATTTTGATGGCATTGATAGTTAATAACTACATAACTATTAGTTATGTAAGCACAGTTATATTCTCTACCTGCATTGCGTTACATACCAATCAAATTGACAAGGAAACAACTGCCGTTATGAGTGAAAAAAAAACATGAAAATATCCCCATTTTTAAAACAAGTAAGTGGACGAAGGTCGATAAAAACTAATTTATTTTCTAGCTTTTACCCGCGACTTTGTCCGGGCGATTATGCCGTTCAAGGATCGGGTTGTAGCCACCAGCGGCGCTGTCGCTAGATCATAGATGCTGCTTAAATCATCTACAAAGATGCACAAGGCCTGAATGATGATTTGTTTTTGCGATAACCTGTCCAAGCTCTACTCATGGTGGTTGATGAAAGCCGCACCTAACAGTTAAACGCAAGCGTTTTTTGACTAGTTTTATTAGGATGTAAGTTTTACAGGGGCCACCTTACGCTAATGAGTGGATGCAAAGCGCTCTTCAGTCCAGTCCAGTGGTTCAGAAATTTACTTGTGCCCCTTGTTGAACGCCAGCGTTCTTAAACTGGTTATGTTAAGTTGTTAGTTTTACTGGGGCCTACCTTGCACTGATGAGTGGATGTAAGGCGCTTTTGAGACTGGTAAACAAGCGCGGATGTGACGTGCAGCCACATCTCTCGCGCAATCCAGTGGTTCAAAAACAGAACACTTGTACCCTCTTCAAGTCGTGGTGTTTGAACGGTCATGTTAAGTTATTCGTTGTAGAGGGTCCTACCTTGCGCTGATCAGTGGATGCAAGGCGCTCTTCAGACTGGTGAACAGGTACGGATGTAGTCTCTCGTGTAGTGCCAGCACATCTCTCGCACAGTCCAGTTCGGAGATGGAACGCCGCACTTGTACCGATTCTGTTGAATGCTCACGTTCTTCTCTGGAAGTAAAATATTAGCAGTTTTAGCTAGTTATACAAACTAAATTTTAAATAAAATTGTTTAAAGTAATAGGCGTTCATAGGAATGAAAAACTGTAAGAAATTAAAAATATGGCGCCTAAGCCCTTGAACGCCGTAGAAGGTTCCTTGGACCTTTAATCCATTGACCGGCAAAAACGGCTACAGACGTGTACATGGTAACAATCTTTATGCATTCCAATTAGGTTAAGAAGGCGTGTTATATCTATATATACGCCATTAACCCTTTGAACGCCACGCCTATGAGTATACATAGCGCCAACGACGTGTTGCGTTTTCACATTGTCCGATCCGATAGGTATCGATTGTAGGATCCTACAACAGATATTTACATGTAGGTTCCTACATCCGATATCGGATCGGACAATGTGAAAATGGTCTTATTCAGTAACCGCATGGATAGAATAACAAAAACTAACCCATCATTCCCCGCGTGGTGCGCGTCGGGCAGCGCTGGCGCCGCCTCGGCGCGGAAGGCGGGCAGCGCGCGCGCGCCGCTGAACGCGTCCAGCGCGCGCGAGCGCACGTAGATCAGCGGCCGAATTATGCGCAGTGAGTGCTCCCTGGAAAGAACAGTTTATGCTAAGAAAAACACATAAAAGTGGTAAAACATTGCGCCTAACCTCGCCCTCCTCTCAATTGTTTTCAAGGACACTTTATTTGGTGTGGTTCTTGTCCAGGAAATCCAAAAAAATCATGCCCATGAATGCAAGGAGGAATCGGAACAAAAATTTCTGGAATCTAATAATGAAGTTCTTAACATTGGAGCTTGAAAAATACCTGACAAGGGTGAGGTGTGATTTTGTGAATCATTTGGGAAATCTCACAAGCGGTAACGAAAGTTTCCATATTGAAAATAGGGAATGCCGTTTCCCATAGGAAATTGTTAGTGTCTGAAATGTAGATATATAACAATTTTGGAAACTTTTCATCGCCACGTCAGTAAGCAATCTGTAACACAATCATTTTTATATTACAATAGTCGTTGTTACATCAACTTACCTCACTTTATAGTGGGGTTTGACAGCGCCGAGTACGTCGCAATGGCAGAGGCTGAGCACTAAGGTGTTATTCTCCATTTGCAATGACCCGCTACAAGCAGCGTGTGAGGGAATGGATATGATACTCGTATTAGAAAATTACTCTCAAGTGTGATAAATTTTTATCTAAATAAACACTATAATAGTTATTGAAAAATAGTATCAGACTTAAGCGTTTTTAATTAATACGGATTCGTGGGTGTAACTAAAGTTTTTTTATAATCTTACCTTAATTCTAAAGTGTGTTCTAATGATTTAGTTGCTTCGTTACGCCTAATGGATAATCAATAACATACTAAAATATATCATGACTATATATAGCTACAAATATAAATACATAACTCTTCGTACTATACCTTAACCCATGTTTAACTCCACCGTCCCGGACGCACAACCAAGAAAATAGTTGAGATGGTCGCACCTTTTTAGGTATTAGGTATCCGAGCTTACCTGACTCTATAATGAGCCTTGACAGTCTCTAGCGCGCCGCCATGGAACGCGCTAGCTATGAACGCTCTCGCAGCATGGTCTAGATGTTGTGCGATAGCTGCGACGCCGTAGCCGTGAGCGGCCGCCGCGGCGTACGCGCGCCGCCGGACCGCGTGCGACGCCCAGCGGTGGAGCTCTGCGCGGTTGCTGTTGCGCCCTGAAATACAAAGGGTTAACTGTTACACCAAACACGTTATATCAAGTCTACGAAAAAGCCCCAGATGCCACGATATCATATGACATCTATAACTACAGATCGAAATTTGTAATAAATAGATCCACAAAAATGTTGTTCTAGTCAGGTTACTATTTTATATCTTCTTTTGAAATTTACTTTGAATAGGATTTACTGCGAATTAAACACAAATAACTTGAATAACAACACTATCACTTTTGTTTCGTCGCTGGCTGGGGTCGTGGGTTCTGAGGCACTTCATCAATCATATCAAACTAGCAAACTTTCTGACTAACCTAGAATTTATAAATAACCAGCAATTCTCAAGGCTTTTTGTGACTAGCTATATTGGATCTTAGATTAGAGAATGAAATCCTTCGTGAGATCCTGTGTTGTTGAACAATGTCCCTTAGGGTGGTATTCCACCTGTACAATTTCTTTGTCCAATGTGTCTTGCGTCTCACATTTTACTTAGTGAGATACAGAGATGCACAGACATTGGACTTAAGATATTGGATAGATAGAATACCACCCTTACATAGGTATCATACATATGATGGAACTTACTTTGCGAGTCTTCGTCGTCCAGCTTGTCCTGGTAGATGAGCTTCACGCCCAGGGTCCGGCAGTACGCCATGAGGTGCAGCGGGTCCACGTCCGAGTTTGACTCGTGCACGAATAACGCTCCTGAAATTTTAGTGGAACTTCTTTACCACCACAATAATGGCCTACAACAGTTAGGTACCTATAGACCGCGGGCCAGGAGCAAATATCGTCAGTCATCGCCTCCCGCTTGATACTTTGTCAGATGAAAGTTTAAATGCTATCATGAATTAAAAAAATAGTCAGCCGGTTGTATCGCGGTGGAAAGACCGTCAGTTGATCACATGAACATGTAAAAAAAATATTTTTATGGCAATAATAAAAGTTACTATTCTTCTAAATCTGTAATAACGAGAACTTCTAAACGAGAAATAACGACACTGCATTAATTTAAGGATGTTAGATGAGCGATGTGTCTACTAAGTAAAATGACAAAATTTTACGTATTTACTTTTTTAACTGATTTCCATTTGCTAATAAGAGCTTTTGGAGTGGACGGATGGCAAAAGCTAAGGTGGTGCCGGTGGTGGTACTAGTGCTCGACATGCTAATGCCCAATAGATGACACCCTGCTGTCACCTCAATTGACAATGACTTAAGTTTCAAGATGACATGTACTGGGACCGCGTCGAGCACCAGTACCACCACCTTACGACGTCCATAAACTAAGAATAGTAGCGAATCAAATAAGTATGTGCAAGAAGCTTATATAGTTTGTCAATGGACTGTCTCATGTCAATCATAGACAGAGAGAATTATACTATCTTTGTCTTAGACTAGTACTAGCACCCAAAAGAAAAGGATGAGTATGTTTTCCTGGTTCTTACTGACTGACAAATTGTTTTGACCAACTATAAAATGGATTAAAGTCTCTGCAGATAACTTTAGATTAAAATAGGGTATTTGACTGTATTTAAAATAAAATATTTTACACCATGCATGAAATAAAGCACCAGAAGATTCATTAATGAACGTAGACAGCAGTTATTTTTAGACACAATTTCTATTTTAAAACCCGTATAAAACTATAAAGAGTAGGTAATTCGATTGTGACGTCACATGCTAGTGTTCCATATAAATTCCATAGTTGCAAAATCGTTTTGACAGTTCGAAAAAAGAAACAAATTTGACTAGAAGTCAAATACCCAATATAGTAGGGCTCCCCTACAAGATGGTATTTTTGAGTTTACTCGAGCGCGTCAGATTAAGATATGAGTGAGATCTTGCTACCCCGTGTAGTCTACCTTTACCCCTTTTAGCCATCTATGTTGAGCCCTTGGTTGGTGGGGGGTTCAAAAAATTGTTAAGCAGATTGTGGATTTGGTCATATTACTCCAAATTAACGCTATAATTGTGCTATTACTAAATCTGATAATTATTTGCACGCATTTCCTTAATCTGACGGTTTTAATGTAAAAATTAGGCGTCAAACTTGTGTTCGTCAGATTAAGAATATGCCTACAAATAAGTGTTATATTAAGTTATAGAAAAAATATAGTATTAACGTGGACAAAAACGACCAAACCCACAAACTGCTTAACGATTTTTTAACCCTCCACTAACCTCCCGAAATTAAAAAAAAAATTGTAGACGCTTTCCGGCTCGCTGGAAAAAAATAACTTTATATAACTTTTTTTTCTTCTTATCATCTAATATTTCGATTCCAATAGGTCTGTACGACGCTCGAGTATGTACACATTTAGAACGTCGGCTCCCCAACTAATAGGCTGGCAATGATGGTGTTACTTCTGTATTTGAAGGCCCTGTTCCTTGACTTGTAATAGTACATTATTGTCGAGGCTCGGAAGCAGCTACTTGCAGGCTGAGGATTCGTTTTAAACGGACGACCTTGGGAGTCCGTTTAATTGAATCCGAAGCCAGCAAGTAGCCTTCCAGCCGAGTCATTTAAAGTGCTTTTCTCAAAAATGGTGCAAGAAATATAAATATCATAGAAATGTTTTACAAAAGCAACGTTCTTACGTATATATTTTCACAGAAAAAAGTAGAAATAATTGAAAAAATTAGCTTTGCCGCCTTTTTATTTTTTTTATAAAAAAATAGATGTGTATTTTTCTGCCGAAAATACGCCAACCTATTTGAGACAGCTAAATAGTCGCGGTACTAATCATCTGTTTGGCTGTTTAATGGGCCTGTGCCTTCATTTGATATGGCCATTTCAACTTTTAAAAAGTTTGGAACTCGACAAATAATGGAATTTGTATGCAACATTGCAGTCCCAAAATCGAGACTGAGGGGCTACCGCGAAAACCGAAATTCGCAAATTGCGGGGATCTTACTCTTTTACTCCAATGAAGGCGTAATTAGAGTGACAGAGAAAAATGCCCGCAATTGACGATTTTCGGTATTGGCGGTAGCCCTACTGCAATGTTTTTAACTTTTTAATTTTTGACTGACCATAAACTACGCGCTTCGCGACCTATTTTTTAAACGGCAAAGTCGACTTTGCCGTCCATTTTTGAGAAAAAATACTTACCGATGCTAAAGTGCGTGCCCTTGGACCTTGCGTAGAACTGGTACTGATGCATGGTGTGGAGAAGCGCGATGGAGTCCCGGCCTCCTGACAAGCACACCAGCACCTTGTCGCCGGCTCGGATCATGTTGTATTCTTGAATCGCCTGGAATTACAAGAGTTTGTGTTCACATATTAACTCACATTTATAGACGGGTCTAACGCGGAATTTATTCAATTACCTTACACTTTAATTAGTTAGCCGCGACCACGACCAGTGAAATCTGTGCCGAAACGTCGGTAAATAAAGGTAATTGAATAAATTTCGCGTTAGACCCGTCTATAAATGTGAGTTAATATGTGTTCAAAACGCGGAAGTTTTAAATATTAGTTTGTGTTCAGTTCTGGTTTAGTTGGAGGTCAGGCGATCTTCACAGTGATGTCGCAAATGTTAACCGCCATAACTGGACAGCTCTCAATTATGACGTGCGCTTACCTAGGTGTCGTATCTTTGCAGTTTATATTTGGCTAACTTCGGTGAAAACGTGATTTTTGCCGTGCCGTGACCCATCTACGGCACCGCATACCTAAGATGCATGCTATTCCACCTATCCAATTTCTTTGTCCAATGTGTATTGCGTCTCACTTAATGAGAGAGTGAGACGAAATGACATCGGACAAAGAAATTGGATAGGTGGAATACCATGCACCGTTAGGTATGCGGCGCGGTAGATGGGTCACGCAACCTACAAGGCAAAAATCACAAATAACTTTTTCCAAATAGATTCACTACTAAATGCAGTGTTTGCAGTCCAAGGGTAAAGATTCAAAGAACGTATCCTTTTGTCATCTCTGTGGTGGGTCTCACCTCAACCGTGGGCTTCCACACATCCTTCGGCGGGCAGTGCCACTTGCCTTCGTCGTCTAACGTAAAGTCGGGTAGCGACGTATCGGAGCACGCACTGCTGTCGTCCTGCTCTGACTCCTCCCAGCAGCACTCAGGCTTGAACGAGCTGCTGTGGAAGAGGAAAAGAGAAGATTTAAATAAAGTCGATATTATTCTGTAAGTATCGCTTGGGCTGAAGCACAAAAGCGGTTACATATGCAGGCCAAACACTTAAAAGCTATTCTGCCGGCTATATCGGGTTCGCAAGTCGCCGTGGCTATTTTTGCTCAGTGTTGCAATTCAGAAAGCAGGTAAGTATGGGTAGTACCCACAGACACTGTATCCTAAAGACATATCATAGTCGCGCTACTCCCTTTGCCATCCTTACTCGATACATTGTCTGTGGTAGTACCTAATGTGGTAGCTCTTTTCAGAATGTAAAATTTTAACAGTTCATGAAAAAGTCACGTTATTTTTAGCCTTAGATCAAATGTGTAATGATGAGTTTAAAATACCTATTGTCAATCAAAGGTTAATAAGAAACAGAGATAGTAATAAATTGCTGGTACCTAGTTTTACGAATTATTATGGCCAGAGATGTAGGAAATATTTAGTCCCTAAGATCTATAACGAACTACCGTCGGATTTAAAGACCACAAGGATGACAAAACAAACATTTAAAAAGAAATTAAGTAGTTTTCTATTAAATAAGATAAAAGATCAAGTGCAACCTATGTAAACCATACACTAAGTTTTTTATATTGTACGCTCAGACCATAGAGTTGACCCCTTAACTTCATACCATAAATAAAAAGTATTTGTTTAAAAATGAACCTTAATAGCTATCAATAGTTTTCTAAATTGAAAATGCCATATTGGGCTACGCATGCGGTAAAGGGTTAAGTAGATAAGTTTAAGTTACATATAAATAAACTACCTAGTACTTGCATATTAAGCTAATTATAATAGGAGCCTCGTCTGCCAACAAACCGCTATGTGGTTTGGCAGAAGAATGTATTGTATCTAAATGTAAGTAAGCTTGTGAATAAACGCTTTATTTTTTTATTTTTTTTTAATAGCAACGAATTAGAGGGGCTACCGCGAAAACCGAAATTCGCAACCTTTCTCTTTTACTCCAATGAAGGCGTAATAAGACTAGACAGAGAAAAATGCCCGCAATTTGCGACCTTCGATTTTCGCGGTTATAGCCCAGAGCTCATTGTATAGGTAGGTAAAGCGTTATGTTATTGCTATAAACTAAGATGGGTTAAGGAACTCGCGGGACGCTCTAGGCTACTAATAATAATATAATAAAAAGCCAAAACAATAACGTTTATTCCAACGGCCATTGCTATTTAGCCTTGACATCGACTGAGATCATCAGCCAGGTCACATAGATGAAAAACTTCTGGGTCTTCTGGCAATTCTATCCTCTTAGGATTTCCAAAGAAAAGCTTCTTTATGGTTCCATTAAGACGTTGCCTTCAGAAACAATTAGGAAAAGATGAACAGAGTGAAATCTAAAGGGCTGCCAAATGCAGATCCTATCAAGAGGTTATATACCTTTACCAGGATTCTCAGACTAAGATTCTCAGACTAATCAAACTAAGATGTTCTCAGTAAATATCGCGCTCTCTGCATAAAGGGCAATGTCAGTACTTAATTCCCTCACCCTTTCTCAAAGAGCTCGTCCCGCGAATCCCTCTGGTCGGTCCCGTAGCCGCTCGACCCGCTCGAGCGCGAGCTGTTCTCCGAACCGCTCGACGCATTCGACGATCGGCTGGACCGTTTATCCTTACATCTGCAACGGGGAACACTTCGACTGAGAAGTTGCTATTGTAGAAACAATGGACCGTAGTTATGTAGAAAGCGACCAATTCAATATTTTATCAATACGTATAAGATGGACAGACGATATGGTAACATTTTTTAATAGGGGAGTTCGTTGTAAAAGGTCAGCGAGAGATAGATTTTTGTCTCGGTTTAAAGGTTATATTGAGGAATTTGAACATCATTGAAATTTAGACGGGTTAGTTAGTTAGTTATACTGGGCATTTTCCGCAAGTCGACAACCATTGTGCCTATTTTACGTGAAAACGAGGCAGCACTACTCTAGCCACCCCAGCTCCTCCATGAAACCTAGCAGTGTCTTCAGGTTGCTAACTGCCTGCTTCAGTGTGCACGGAGTCCCTAGGTATTGGTTCCTGTATACTTCTACCTGCTTACAGTGTAGGAGAATATGTTTTGCTATACTTGGTCAAGCAGATCTTGTCAGTAGAAAAAGGCGGCAAATTTGAAAAATGTAGGCGCGAAGGGATATCGTCTCATAGAAAATTTGAATTTCGCGCCTTTTTTTACTGACAAGATTTGCTTGACCATCTATATTTAGACGGGTTATTAAATACTGAAATATCGCTCCATATTATAATGCGATATGTACTACATTTTCATTCACATACGTTCAGTTCAGGAACGCTATATCGATAAAGTTTTGTAATTTAACCGAGTCGAATCAATTTTTTTGAACACCGAAAAGTCGAATTAATTTCAACCGATATTCCGTCCGTATACAAAGCGCGCAATAATATTGACATGCAGTTATGGCTCTACAAACAAGATTGTGTCAGATATTTTTGAGTGATTCGTTGTATAAGATATTGCAGCTACATAGGAAATACCTACGTATTTTACCGAGGACGGCAAATGTATGTGCATAGATTCCGATATTAGGTACCTACTTAGTGAACTAAGTAAAATGAAATATAACTAAATAAATTACAATCCTCTACTTGTCTAGTGGAATATCTAAATTCGCCAGTCATTAAATTAATTCAAAAGAAATCAAATCAGACCATTATGATCTTTCTCGAATGATTGGCGAAGGTCGAGCGGCTTGGCGCCGGCAGGGCCGATAACGTTGGCACTGCCATTTGGCACCGCTGCCTGAATAGAAATAGTTGGGATTGCCAATAGATGCATTCTGGTTATGATAGTGCAGTAGGTATCTCATGCGCTTCGAACTGATTGCTTGAGAAATCTCTTTTCTTATTGATCCAAAAAATCTTATATCTTTCTTATTGATCAAAAGATCTTAATTTAGGTATTTTCGGACATCGCCCTTAATTGATTACTTAGATAAAACATACTTCCTATACCATACAGGTACCTACATATAATCTTGCCTAAATACCGTCCAAAGTATTAGTTTTACCAAAGTCATCATATTACCTATGGTCGTAATTTATCATTTCTGCTTCGATTAAACCTTAATTAACAAAATTATCCAATTTCATACACTTATGATTATGAAACAAAATGTTTGTTTTTTTGAACATTTTCATAATACATACCTACATGAAAAAAAATTGACAATAAGTGGATAATTTAATGCTTGGATGATAGTACCTAGCTGGTAAAACACATCTCGACCTTTTAGACATCTATGTTATAATATGATGAGCCTCATTGTCTGTCTTGCTCATCAACATAATTACATGAACATTAAAATGTGTAGCGGAACATAAGGATAAAAGTCAAAGTCTGAAAGATAATTTGTCCGTTGTCTAGCGTAATAAATTGTGAAATGAAGCATACCAGACCGCCTGACGGATTGCCAACAAACTCAGCAGCTAATTTGCTTTGAAATTGACACTGGCTTAAACTATTGCCAAATTTTACAACGAGAGTATTAACCTTTGACTAACGACTTTTTCTTCATCGATTAACACTGTATCGGACTACCTACCTATATTTCCAACCAACAAGACTTTTAATGGCTTCTAGAGATTCTCCTGGTCTGCTAAATACAATGTATCTACGAGAAGAAAAACTCATGTCGAGAAAAACTCTGCTAGAAGACGTAACATAAGTTGCCTGACTAATTAACTGACCTGTCTTTATTTTCCTGGTCGTCAGGTATGTCAAAGACCACTCTTCCTTCAGCAACCACCTCACTGTATCTCTTGGCGGAGCGACCGTGGTCACCCGAACACACTGGCACCCCCTCGATGATGTCTGGCACCTCGCTTTTATCATGTTTTTGGCACATTCTCAGTCTACCCTGAAGCTTCTTGGCTTTGTTGGTTGTTGTTGGGTCAGAAGACGTTCGCCATTTTACTGTAAAAATAATTTTAAATTAATAGCACAAAGTCGCATTGGTTAATGGTTCATGCGGTCAAGAGAAAAAAACAATAAAATCTTGTCGTTCAAAAGCACTTCATTTGATCAATAAAATGCGGATTAAAACTGGACGACAACTGTACAAAACTAGATTTCATAAAAACAATGAATGGCACTTGTAATAATGCCATAGCGTAAATTAAATTGATGCATGTTTTGATTGATTTATATTACTTACTAGAATTTTCTACCGTAAATTCTTGCTAAAATAATAACGTGCACTTACCAAACTCTAAATATGAATCAGTCTCAGTGTAACACATGTTAATTCCACTGTCTTGTGAGCTGACTGAAGGGTTTTGGCACCAATGTTTTTTGACAGAACAATGTCTACAGATCGTGTCTGAGCAAGCTTCGTCGTCAGAGAGTTTGTTTGAGCTTATCGACTTGGGCATGTTTGGGGAGTTCTGTGACGTCACCACCTGGATAATAGTTTCTGGCGTTGAAGTCTCACTGGAGTTAAATGAAATGTTGTGCGGGCCCGAAGCTTCGTGCAGAGGTGTACACTGAGCAGATTTTGGCGATGGCGAGGATGGCGATCTTTTGAAACGTCTGTTTTCTTCTTCAATATCCAACTGAGTCGGCAGAACAGGGCTCGTGGGACACTTTCTCAAACACTGCGATGTTCTTTTCAAATCTAATCCTAACTCCGGTCCAGATCCTATCCTATTTCTTCCCGTTTGTGGAGGTGAACTCTTTCTGGAACTATTTCCGGTGTATTCAGGTGATATCATCTCGTCAACCTGATTAACCATTTCCCTGATCTCGCTCTTGACTTCAGAAGCCATTTCCTTTGACATTCCCATTAGATACTCAGCTACATCCATCACTGATACAGAATTCCTATCACTCTGACTAGAAATTGAGTTTATACTAACATTTGACTGATCAAGTGCTTCAGAATTTTCCAAAATGTCATCTACCCTGGATATTACTTCGCGGATTTCTGACTTAATCTCAGTACATATATCTTTTGTCATCTCTTTGACATAGGCCTGGAGATCCTCAGATGTCTGCGATGTCAAAGACATTGTTGGAGATGAGCGTCCAAGCTGACTACAGTCAGATGTGCTGCTTTGAGTACTAAAAGGAAATACTGGAGGTGAGATCATGGGATCATCCAACGATTGGAGATCAGTCTGACTCCCGCAGTTACAGAAACTAATTTTCTCGGTGATACTGCTTGGACTAGTTTCCTTCAACCCGAGGTTCAGTTTTGTTTGGGCACTGAATGCTACAGCAGGACTATCCGATCCTAAACTGTAGCATCTCGATCGAATAAGCAGAGGCTGCGCTGACTGCGGACACAGGCGGAGAGGCGATATTGATTCTCCAACAGCAAATTTAACTGGATGCGACATCGGAGTACCTTCTTCCTTCGGTGGCGTCTCTCTAAGACTAGCCTCTCTTGAATAGAACTTTTGTTTCTGCTTCAATCTGAATATCTGACAGTCGTCGATAGCTGAAAGACTGAAGTGACGCGGCGACGAACCTAAGATAGGTGATGAGACGATATTAGCTCTCGTGTGTAGACTCTTTCTGGCCCCGGTGTATCCGGAAGGATCAAATGGCACAATATGCTTGACATTCGCTGACCGCCCCAGAAGAAGGTCATGGGCCTCTTTGGGTAACATGAACCAGCGCAGATAGTCGATGCGCGGGTTGAAACTGACTTCCGGCTCGGCTGTCGAACATTTCATTGCCAATTTTCTTGCCCGGTTGAATAGATTTCTGGCAGTTTGCAAGCATTCTGTATATGTTTGCGGGAATATTCCAGGACCTGAAATAACCGTTTACATGTTTAATGATTTACAAACAATGCGGCTATAAACAGTCGCTGTCATAATTAACGTAGATATAAACATTCCCACAATCATTACGCGTCATTGTGTGCTTACCCGAGACTCTTCTTTCGTTGGCCGTAACTTTTCCGTCATTGAACCTCAATGAATACAGGGATTTTCTGTCTCTTAGTGTGGAGCATGTGTGGTGTTTCCACTGTCCCGTTTGCGGGTTCACCACGTATTGCGGCAATATCTTCCATCCTTCAGTAGCAACCATTTTTAATGCCTCAAGGACGAACGCCAATTCGCTGTCGGACATGAAGTATTGTAGTGAGACCCTGCAGAAGCCAGGTCTGAGGTGCTCGTTGTGTATGGGTACATCAGGAAGCTTGACTGCGCTTAGTTTCCTCACTCGTGCTATCTCCTTTTGTCTGTAAGATTAGCGAATTATTAACTACCTGGAGGTGAGCCAAAACGACCTTCATCTGAATAATAGCCAGTGTTTAGTGATGTACTAAGTAAATTTCCATGTCGTCCTAATATTTGTTTTATGTTAAAGTTATGTTAGGTTTAGCAAAATATTTTCGGCACCTAAAAGCCGATCGAAAAGAATGCGAACCATGACCACGGTTAAAGCAATATTGACTTTGCGTTGTGTGCTAACTCAAATAATTTTGGGGATTCTTTTCAAACTTATTATATATAAATATCTACAAACACCAAGCCGGTACGTGCCGAACCTACGACAAACTTAGGTACGAGATGTTTAAACCTTAATTGAAATCATATTGTGTTAAAGTCACTGCTAAAAAATACTCTACTCACGTTTCAACATGCAGCAGTTTCTCATATTCCTTCAGCAGTTGGTCATCAATACCCAGTATATCGGAGCCGTAGTTCAGGTTGCTGTTCAGCCCGCCCCTGGCCTGGATGCCGAACACGTCGTTCAGGACCGCGCACACGAAGTTGTGGTGAAGGAACGTGCCGCGAGGATGCTTCACCATGAGGGAGAAGATGGGCAGACGGCGGGCGGTCGGAGACTCGCTGCCGAGGAGGATCAGCTCAGGAATGTTCTTGATGTGAGATAGGACTTGTCTGCAACAGAAGATGACAGGAATTTAGAAAGATTAAGCTTAAGAAGGCTTGATTACGAATATCAATACAGCACAGACACTTTGGGTCTTGACGTACTGAAAGCAACAACTTGGACCACTATACAAGTTTCAGCTGGAAGCAATCCTAGAGTTCGTTTTTAAGTATGTTGATTCTAGTTAAACCATCCTTCGAAATTAGTCCTCAGACCACTATATAAAGGCGACATTTAATATAATTAAATAATTAATAATTTAAAAGTATTCCGTGTGGTCTTCATTTATATGCAACTCAGAAATTCAATGCAAACTTACTGAATGGATACGGATATGGCTGCGGCTTGACAGGAAATTGGCAAGTATCGTGATGAGAATGGAAAGCCTAGGTATCTGCTTGAATATTCTTATTGAGATCTAAATATCACACATCATAGATCAACGACATGATAGTGTTCGATAGACTTGATAAACGGTTCTGTTATGCGTTATGCGTATACAAGTACCTACCTAATTTTTATGAAAGAAGAACCAAGAAAGTATTGGTTATGTGAAAACTGCGTGTTGGGGGAAATACGAGCGACGGCAATGCATGGCAAAATGTTAACTGTCGATGGCCTATGGGACGATATTTTCAAAGAATTTGATAGCCGGTAGTTATCTGATAAGTGATAAGATAACTAAGATCTCCCATACCCACCAGAGAGGCTTTCAAAAACGTAAAGAGTATAAAAATAATGTGAACTAGTACGAAGACGATAAAAACACCTATTCATGAACTAGTGCATTAATTGTAAGTACATAATTGTTTGGTAATGAGGTAAACAACTACAAATACCAACCTCATTGTAACTATTGTTACGCGTTAATAATTATAAAGTGGACCTGTGCAACCATTGTACTCGTATTATATCGGCTCTTAGGCAACCGTGTGGTTGATAAGGAAATAGAAATAGTTTGTTTCAGTTTTATTATATTGTTCATCACAATGAATATTATTTGCTTATATTTGAACTAATGTCCACTACCTACAGTTGCTGTTGGTTGTTATAAGTAAGAAGTCGATTATAACAATTAAGAAAAAAACATATTTTACCAACTTTAACTGTAAATGTAGGTAAATGTAATGAGAAGGAATAAAAATATGTCATTTATTTAAAACCAAAATGCAATCACAACGTCTAAATGTTGGCATTTCCCCTAGCAAAAATAAACATAACCTAGTGTAATTGGGAAAGATCTCCGGTTACTCACAATTACTCAATAATTACAGTGCAGTTAACTGACCCTTCATAAAACTTATTGCAAAAGGAGATATTCATAGTCATAGTCTACTGCTACCTACCCAGTTGTTTATGACATGATTGACATGAGATATTATCAATAATGTCTAGGGTACCTACTGATCTACTGATAATAATCTCGTTGATACCCTTGGATAATATGCCTAATTTAAAACCCGGGAACAAGTTTTCCAATTTAAATTCAAGCCTACTAAACTAGTTGTAGACTGGAAATTTAGATCTCTGTAATTTGGAGACGCCTGCTCTTGGATGGCAGCCAACCAGCAATACTAACGCTAATTTGAAAGGGCTCAAGTACACCCAGTTCTGTTCTGTCCTGCATATGACAACTCAACAGGAAGGAACTAGGTACTTACTACGTCCTATCGGAAAAAGATTTGGTAACGTTTTTTAGAAATTTAATCATTGGTATTAGGATGCATATCTGCATCCTAAACATACATATTTTGTGTAAATACAATATGTATTTTGCAATGCTGAGTGGCCTACTTTTCAAGGCGTCCTGGGATAGTAAGTCAAATATATTAAACTCTTCGAGATCGAGTAGTCGTTTTTTTACAAGGAAATTTGGCAAATGTTAGTTTATTATAGACACATAAATACCTACCTAAGTATGATATCGTTGACGGATTTCATCTAATAAATAAAGAAATACACATATACGATTAACACTTACAATAACCCATGCAACATGTCCTTATTGTCCGTGCCATGTTAAATGGCATTTAAACTGTTCAAAGAACTATTGAGAAAATCTTCCGGCTACGGTCACATAAATATTGGCACGGCGGGAACGCATAAATATCCTTAAGTCGATACTAGACATGCGTAAGAGATTTTTTTTATAAAGACGGCAATCATTATGATATTAACCCGTGGAGCGCCCTAGTATCACACGTGTGACATTAACTCCATTTGGGTCATAGCGAAGCGACTCAGTATCAGATTTAAAGCTTTATTCGTTTTATTAGAACTCGCCCAAAACGTGCGACTGAAGAGAATTTGATCATCAATCATTCAAAGAGCACATCGATAGTCGCATTTCGACAAAAAAGGTATTAGGTACTTATGAATATTTTAGTTGATACTTTGATAGAACGTCACGTCGCTTTTTACAAGCTTTTATTTAACTTGTTACATATTTTCAATAAATTTCTTGTCAGAAAGAGGGGAAGATCAAAATATGCTGACTTGAAGTCGTGGATTAGGTACCTAGCCCAAAAGCGACGTGACGTGGCGAGCGAAGAAATTCCGGAGAAAAAAGATAACTTGAAGAGGATGGATAACGAGAGTTTACCATGTGTGGCCATGGCTATTAAGATTTCAGTTTTATCTTTGTCAAGATCTATCTATGTTTGAAGATACATATGTGTGAACCCAGCTTTATAAGAATTGCGCGCTGAGCTATTAACATTCTCATTGATTATTCTTCCTACATCAGTGGCCTTGGCTCCAGCACAGCTGAAACTACTGTTAGGTACAGTCACCTGCAATAATATGTTACTCTTCGAAGGCCGCAAAAATATGTGACACGCTCTAATGGCTCTACAAATAAGATCGTGTCAGATATTTTTGCGGCCTTCGCTGTGTAACATATTATTGCAGGTGACTGTACATTTAATGTAACATTTATAACCCTACTACTACTACCTACGCAAATCGAGATCGGGCCTAGTTCAAAGTTCGAAACATTAGTTCGAACGCGAAACTTGCGTGAGCAAGGTCAGTGGGTGAAAGAAATTGATTGTAAATATTGTAATCGTAATGAAAATGTAATGGCTCCTCTAAACGATGGGTCAGCGCCGGCCACTCCAAGGGACGCAGCCATGCGTAATGTTTGAGACTATGAAATACGTCTGATAAATAACTATTTTAGATGTAACTATTTATTTGTTATGTACTTATTGAAGCTAATAAATAACGCATGAAGGTTTACCAGGTAACGTATGTATTATTAAATTGCACAACGGGACTTAATCGCGTATTTAAGTTTTAAGATTTACCTCCGACGTTTCGAGGACGGCGTTGTCCCCGTGGTCTCGGAGAAGACTGGCTCAATTTGACATCAACATCTTCTAGCCGCGCGAGTTTTTCGAACTACCCGCACTTGGTCTTAATAATGTTGGCAATTTAATAATGTTTAATAATCGTGAAGTCGTTTAAATCAGTGTTTAACGTATGTATTGTATAAAAAATGCGATTGTGAGACAGCTACTTATTTATTAATCAACGAAGACCTTGAACCGGTTCAGTGACTCCGAGAAAATTGTATAGCATTGATAATGTTCCAATGTATCGAAAGGTTTCACTTAATTACAACCCGAATGGCTCTGAACACATGCGTTCGTGGCTCGCATGTCTTCAATCGAACACCATTTCATAGAGCGATCGTGGTTATTTTCCCGTGGATTAGAGTGTAACGAACAGTAGTCACAGACTTTTAACAAACTTGAGAGAACATATAGCACTCGTAAAAAGGAAAATTTTGGCAAAAATAGCACCTATCGTAGCTATGATTAGTTTGTTAAGTGTGAGTCAAATCTTGGATGCCTCAAATTTTACGCATTTCCCGATTTCCAATTGAGCTGAAATTTTGCATGCATAATTATGTATTTAAATCGGATGAAAATGCAATATTGTGATGACATGGAGCTGATCTGGTGATGGAGTGGACTCACAGGGACATGGGGACTCTTGCGATAAAACAACGCAAACTTTATGTTTGTGGTTGTTAGAATTGTCTCGATGAGTATTAGTTGCCCGTTGAAAGCAAAGTACAGTCAGCGATATTTAAAAGCTTGTAACAAAAATATTTTTTTTTGCCAAAAACTTATTTCAATACAAGTAATATCAATAATATCATTGCTACGATAGTGGAGTGGAAAAGTAGGATGGGTAATCTATGTATGGGCGAGGGTCTATGACGCACTTCTAGTTGTGTGGGAGTGAATTTGCATGAATAAACGTTAACTTTACATACCCATTAAATTAAGTATTTAAATAGCTTTATTAGTGCCCAGTGCAGAAACTAGATTCAACGATCTGATTTTATGCTATAACCAGCGGATGGAAAGAACTCTAGCAAACTAGGTTAGTACCTATTACCTAGGTATTACTTAGGGCTTACTGAAAACTCCTGGACTTAGAAAAAATAAATCGTCTCATATATCAGAATCCAGAAATTTTCAGCATGGCCCACGTATAAAGTCCTGTCCATCACAGTAATTAGGTACATATCTGCTGTGCAAATATACCTAATTTTAGAATACCTATTCGTTCTGTTATGTGCTTTCCCGGTTGCTTCTTAAAGGAGACCGGGATCCGCTTTTAGTATCCTAATCCCAAGATTTGGCACAGGCAATATTATAGTTATTAGCGACTGTCATCTGATTGTTCAACTTAGATGGGAAAGTAGACCTTGAGAATAGGTCGGTTTCATTATGATGTTTCCATTCATCGATAAGTGTTGGGTAAAATACTCGTAAAAGTACCAAATTGTATTCCAGACATATGTACGTAAGTTAAAAGAACTTCATTAGTTTTTTTTCTATTTATTTAACGGGAAAATGCAGTGATTCTTCTGTTATTTCTGCTTCAGATTATTTATAAAAGAAAGCATGAACTATCAAAATGTTTTATTATAATCACAATGTCTAGGGAACCCCACCACACTGTATGTTGACTGTAACACCCGTACTGTTTTATCTCATGTTTACGTCATTCCGTTCTATTTCCATAGATCCAGGCGCCAGCGTGGACCAACTTCATCTGAACTCTGATTATATAAAACTAGTATGAATTCACGGGTCTTTGTTGGATAGCCGTGTCCAGTCCAGTTTCCTATATTGCGCGATTTATGATGCCACGGTTATAAAACTGTTACAATTGCCAATGTTTCCAGCAGATATAATGCATGTGGGATTTACACGCAAATGAGCTTCGTTATACACGTGCGTTCAACATTCATCGATAATACGAGTATCGCTTAAAAGTAAGATAACGAATCATAGGGGTCTCACGTAGCAGCTGGCCCTCTAGTTTTCAAACAAATCTTTACTTCAGACTACCCAATATTCATTTATTTGTACGTAACTTCATGCCACATACATTACAGGTAACAACATAGTTAGTCAAGTTTATTACAGTATGAATACGGAGAAATTTTGGTAAGTATGCAAAGTATACCTGTCTGCATTATAGCATTTGACAAACAATTTACAAACAATGCAAACCACATTTGCCAAAAACATAATTCATCGAGGAAATATGCAGTGACTGCCAATGCCAGCCTCATAATACGACTACGATTATATTATTAATAGTTCAGTTCGGTATCTCATAATTATTAATAGTTCTCTGTCTGCGACAACTGAATTTGTCCACAGCATTCAAAACAGAAGGTCGTTAACCGATCCAGTGGTAAGGAATATGAGAACAAAATAAATCATTATAATAAAAGTTTTTACGATTAGAAGTTTTTCATGTTTATTTTATTTGAATATTGTTTACACCAAAAACAAAACGTTAGAAGTTTAAAATCCTACTAAATCTAGCCCGGTTATCTTTACACTTCGGACCACTTTGGACATGACATGCTATAGGTACCTACTTACTCTCAATAACATGATTTTAAAGAGTTTTAAACTTTGGGCTGTTAGGGCCTAAAGGTCCTAAAGCGAACATATAATAAGGAGTACTATTATTCTATTTTCGCAAGTCAATCAGTGGCGGATTTGCAGTCTTTGCCGCCCTAGAGTCTCAGGACCCACCATATAGACTGCCGCCCCTAATATCTGGCCGCCCTAGGCCCGGGCCCGGGCCCTAGGCACTGAAGTCAATACTTCAATGTATCTAAGAGATGCACGAGTATTCAATGCCCTTTGGCGCCCACTCGTCTACAAACACCAGTTATTTACGTAATCAATGCTACAGCGAACTTCGTCCACAAATACATTCACCGAAAACAATCCAATGTAATCATTATGTAAAAGAATAACCTACATGTCTGACCTAAATGGAGCCCAGTTTTATATGTCGTAGCAGGAAAATCTTTTGATCTAGTTTCCAAGTTATATGTTATTTTCACGGAGTTAATGTATTTGTCTGTGTAACACAAGCGTGCAGTGTTAGATGTATAAAAGCATAATATATCATCCGAAAACTCCTTCTAAATGTTAACACGTCTTCGTGTCACTGAGGTGTGATACATTAATTATTTTCATGACACCGTTGTAATTATGCAATTTAAAAGTAAAACAAACCGAAATGTATTCGTGATCTTCAGCTAATCTAACTACAAACTGTAGGTACCTATAGATGGTAGGTACCTGTAGGTAACTGTAGGTACATATGTATGTATTGCGCGCTTTTTCTACCTTGACCAAAAATTGAAAATAAATGTATATTTTGCTAAAAATTACTAGGTACGCAATGACTTCACTCAGGAGTAAAGTTTGTTTAACCCTCCTGCCTTGAAACCCTCGCAACACACGTGGTTCAATTTTGGAATCTTTCCCTTGCTCGTGTATCAATATTATAGCACGAGTAATTAAACAACTTTGCCCCCTTGTAAAACAAATAACTATTATTCTACTGTGCAATATTTATATAAAGTATACCCAGCAGAACAAGCTATTATTTTTATGTCACTTCTCCAGTATACTGTAACGCCCCCAGCTATAAAGTAGACCAATAAAAAATCAATTTTCTTTGCAAGACGTCTTATATCGATGCATCTCGCATGCAGCCAGCTAGACTGGGGCAACCACGTGTTAACTTGTAGGGATGTGTATAGTGTAATCGGGGCATATGTATTAAATTTTTCAATTTAGAGTTAAGTCATCCATTTTTGGTCTGCAGGGTGAAATTGCTCGTTGAGAAAGCATGGACCATCTCATTGAGGATCATGAATATAAATTACGAGATAAAAGGACTATTTTACGAGCCCGTCTATTGGTTAATGTTTATTTATTGATGTTTTAAACAGAGTGTCCGATCCTGATTTAAGAATTCGTTACGGTGTTGATCTTGTTTTGATACGACTTTGAAGATCGTATCAAAACCATTTCAAACCCATGACAAATGGTTAAATTAGAATTGACCTCCTATTTTGTTAATAGAAAGGAAAAGAAAACCGTACTTCGATAAAATAAAAACGCTGTAAGTTAAGACTGTCTTAGGTGTGTTATGCGATTACTCGGTCATTTTCAAAATTATTATTCTTATAACAAAAATATTTTTACGCAAATTTAGGTACTCAGGTTCGAAAACAGATAAGATTGGAACAAGAAAAGCCTTATAATTAGATTTTTCTATTTTCCGATTATTTCTAAACACTGTAATTTCAATAATTTGACAACACTTAGTAAGACGCCCTAATATAATATTAATAAGTTTTGAGCAGTAATCATAGCCAAAGTTCACTGTTTAGCCATTTACTCTAATGCACCTTTGCTTGGTCTTTTTATGCGTTTTCAAGGATAAAATGTAAGTTTTTTGTAATTTACTGATCGCCAAATGCATGCATTGCCTTGCCATTTCAAAATATAAACCGTTGATACCCTTTTTGTATCAGTGAACATCTTGAATTTGAAAAAGCTGCAAGCGGAGACAGCAAACTTCCGAGTATCATTAGTCACCCATGGCCACGGGCACAAGAATCTGTTGGTTTAATCAACACTTGCTATTTGTAAGACAACCCTAGTCCGGAATCGAATTCAGGTCATCTCGACACGCGCCCTCTAACTGGTTAAATGGGTCACTGGAAATAGCCCGTTGCTATGCAGTGGCGATAATGACCGAAGGACACTTGTACAACATAGTATGACATTCTTTAGTGACCAGGTTTATTACTTCAGTCATTAAATAAATGGCAAAGGAAAATATGGTTAGAACACCAATACACCCCTAGTAAGAGGTATTTTACCTTGGGTTGAAAGGTGAGATTGCAGTAGACTCATCTTTTATAAGCTTAGAGCATTTAATAACCGGAGTCGCCTTTAAGAGCTTACGCCTCTGCCGAAAACGTTGCACAATTGTGCAAACTTTTGTATGGACTGACGTTTATGTGACATGGCTATTTGTACGTTACGTACAAATCATGTAGAAATAGCCATATTTACACTTGACGTGCCCCTACCCTGCAAAAATCGGTAGACTGTTTTGACAGAAAATGACAGCCAAGGCATCTCCGGTTACTACATGCTCTAAGCTTATAAGACGCAACCGATAAACCGTGAGGTATAAAGATATTTAACGTATTATATTTTAAATGAATTATTATTTTACAGTTACTAAAAGCACAGCGAAAGTCGTACAAAGAAAGAAATTGCTAAAAAAATATGTTCAGGCCGGTTATCAATATTTTTATTTATATTTACTTGAAAAACATACGTGTGAACACTACCTGTTTGATTTTCTCGACTCTAAACCTTATTTATAACTTGAACCAATATGCTAACTAATACCTATGTACATTCAATATTACTGAAAGAACAAGTAGGTATCTAATAAAGAAAGAAAATTGTTTTTTCCGTCCATTTTCCTGAAAAGTTCCTGAAGGAAACGAGGCAAATGCAATGAAATGGCGCCTGGGCTTCCAATTGGTGGGAAACGGTTCTGGGGAAGCGGGAAATTCACCCATCCGCCACCAATAACGCCCTTCCTTTCAATCTACAGTAATTTGCGAAAATTTACTGCCTTTTGGATAAAATTTCATACGCTGGATTAGACGGTCTACGTTAGATAGTTATCAAGGGTAACCCGGCGCGCGAATTCTGAATATTTAGGTAAATGTTACCTATTTTAGTTATATTAGATCGCAATGTCAGCACTGGACTGTCAAAATTATCTTGTACCGAAAACCCGCGCCAGCTTTCGGTACATACACGACTACACGTCTACTCACTCAAGTAGACCGGTTAGAAGAGACAAGTCGGTGAACGATATTTTGGCCTTTTTTAATGTTTTTGACTCCGGGTCAGTGGGATGGTGCAAGTGGCCGTACGTAAGTAATTACTATGGAAACTACTACTTTTTTCTAGCTGTGGAAACTCTGTGATTGGCTCACTGTTCCCATGTCATTACTCATTACCTAACTTGTTACTCTAGCTGTAAGTTTTCCTAACAAATAAAATAAAATATAAGTATAAATAAGAGATGCGTCGCTTTTACACTTAGGTATATTATGTAGTTGTTGGAACGCTCGGAGTTGGAACGTGACAAACGTCGACGATAAATGATAAATACGCGTCTATCACACTCTACGTGTGACTACTGACGTAAGTCATATGGTTCCCCTATCTTTGGCATAATTTTTTTTGTAATAATTCTATTGTGCATAATACCTTTAGGCATAACATACTGTTAGCATAAATTCACTTGGTACTGGATTGTTGCGCATACATACTCTACGCATAATTTTTATTGATCGAAGTATCTTTTGGCATAAATTTAATGTCCGAATCGAGACCTGGTATCTGTTTCATTTCGCATAATTTTATTTGTAATAATTTGTTTTTGCATAATTCGCCATTAAGCATAAAGTACTACAAGCATAAAATCTTATGGCATAGAAATATTTTGCATACTTGCAAGAATCATATATGTTGTAGGCCGAATATTTTTTGGCGGAAATTAATTCGCCAAATTTTTCCCAATTCGCAACTAGGTATTATTTTCTCATAATTTCATTTCTGGCAACAGTTTGTTTTCGTGGGGTCGCAGTTCTAACCTAACCTAACCCACTTTTCTGCCAACAGTTTGTTTTCGTAGGGTCGCAGTTCTAACCTAACCTAACCCACTTTTCAGGCAACAGTTTGTTTTCGTGGGGTCGCAGTTCTAACCTAACCTAACCCACTTTTCAGGCAACAGTTTGTTTTCGTGGGGTCGCAGTTCTAACCTAACCTAACCCACTTTTCTGGCAACAGTTTGTTTTCGTGGGGGACGCAGTTTTAACCTAACCTAACCCACTTTTCAGGCAACAGTTCGTTTTCGTGGGGTTCCAGTTCTAACCTAACCTAACCCACTTTTCAGGCAACAGTTTGTTTTCGTGGGGTCGCAGTTCTAACCTAACCTAACCCACTTTTCTGGCAACAGTTCGTTTTCTTGGGGGTCGCAGTTCTAACCTAACCTAACCCACTTTTCAGACAACAGTTCGTTTTCTTGGGGGACGCAGTTTTAACCTAACCTAACCCACTTTTCTGGCAACAGTTTGTTTTCGTGGGGTCGCAGTTCTAACCTAACCTAACCCACTTTTCAGGCAACAGTTTGTTTTCGTGGGATCGCAGTTCTAACCTAACCTAACCCACTTTTCTGGCAACAGTTTGTTTTCGTGGGGTCGCAGTTCTAACCTAACCTAACCCACTTTTCTGGCAACAGTTCGTTTTCTTGGGGGTCGCAGTTCTAACCTAACCTAACCCACTTTTCAGACAACAGTTCATTTTCTTGGGGGACGCAGTTTTAACCTAACCTAACCCACTTTTCTGGCAACAGTTTGTTTTCGTTTGTTTAAATGAGCTAAAAATATGTATATATCCAAAATGCCAATAATATGTTCCCACCCAAAGTTACAATACAATACAATAATAATGTTTTTTTTTTACGAATTATAAACGTAGGCAGAGCTTTTAGTTACGGCTCTGCGTTAATGAGTCAGTCAGCTACATAATTAGGTTTTTTATGCATTGTTAAATATAAATTAGACTTGGATTTTATACAATCTGACGCTTTCTTTAATTTTAACATTCGTCGAAAAACATTCTGCCAAATGTAGCTTATGACAGATGGGTTTTAGGTCATACAAGTTATACCAAATAGAAAGAATCTAAATACGTTTTCTTCGATGTAAATATTCGCTTAAATCCTATTATGCTAAACAGATTATGAAAATCACATTTCGGACATTTAAACAAATGCAAAATAAAATTACTTATTCGTATCAAAATCGGCCATGATAGTAGTAGTCTATTTAAGATTCGGACTTGGAAACATTCGGGCTATTGCATATTATACAAACTGAAGCTTTCTGCAAATTTAACATTCGTCTAAAAATATTTCTGCCAAATAGGTTATGCCAGATGCGTTTCGGGTCACGGAAGTTATGCCAAATAGACGGAACCCAAGTCATATATCACTCTTCAATACAAAGTGATCACAAAACAAATTCGCCACAAAAAACATTGTTAGATACAGGTTATATAATGTAACACATAGGCGTAGCTACTATATTATGTACAAGACCACAATGTAGATAAAAATATACCTAGTTTCATAGGAAGTTTTTGAAGCAAATGTGGATTTCTTTTGAATGGAATACGTCTTATAAAAAAGGCGAAATAATCAAATCCAGGATATACTCTATCCAATTCTGTACGTACAAAAGATATTCAGAAAAATGTTATTTTTAAATAGTTGAACACAGAATTAAAGTTTCTGTATGGATGGAACTATTTCCTGCGACGAAAACTGCATAAAAATGGCTTGATTTCCGCATACGTGCCTCGGCGTTATCGCGGCCAGTGTGACAAAGTATACATTGTTAGACATAGGTAGGTATTTGCTAAGTATCGTTTGCTTTGACAGTTTGCCTACAATCAGTATGTTTGTTTGTACTGTACGGGCGGAAGGCGCCATCACGCACCGTTTGAGTGTATCGACGATATCGACATGTCATTGAGACAGCTTCAATACAAAATGACAATAAATTTACAACGACGAAGCTATGTCAACAAATTCAATGACGTCATAATCTTGTGCGCATTATGTGACGAATACTATGTTCATCAACCCTGGGGGCCTAGCCAAGATAACAGTCGTACATCAACTAACGCCAAACGAAAAACAAAATGTATCGGGATGACAGAAAAGGACTCTTCAAGTTTCTTCCATTATGTTAAAAAAAATGTTGATAGCCCACGCAGCGCAAGTGTTATTTTAGTTATTTTAAACGTCAAACTTCTATGAAATTATGACGTATAAATAACAATTGCACTGCTTGGGCTATCAAAATCGCTACAGACTTTTCTTGGTGTGCTGAGGAAATGCAAATCTGCGTTGATTGGCCGAGGTAACGATGGATTTTGTTTGTTTCTACATTCTAATTGCATTCCTTTCCAACCGGTAAACATTATGCAAATAAACACATAAATATTAACAAATATGGCATCTTAATAAATTATGATAAGTTTAATAGCACCACCGACGCACTTGGCTGCAACCCGCGGGTTTACGACGCCTGAAGAGCCACATAACACATAACACGGTGCTTGTAAATTGAGTTACGATCAGGGCCTGATTTGACTACAGAATGCGACAGATGGGGCTTGGCTACTTTTGTGATAAGATACGGGACCTTTTGACATATTTTAAATATAGTTAGTTTTTTAGGGTTCCGTACCCAAAGGATAAAAACGGGACCCTATTACTAAGACCCCACTGTCCGTCCGTCCGTCCGTCTGTCACCAGGCAGTATCTCATGAACCGTGATAGCTAGGCAGTTGAAATTTTCACAGATAATGTATTTCTGTTGCACCTTAAACAACAAATACTAAAAAGTACGGAACCCTCGGTGGGCGAGTCCGACTCGCAGTTGTCCGGTTTTTTTAACATTAGAAGAAAGGTAAACAATCTTGACGTGTCTGTTTATTGAAAAACACTTTTGAAAAATAAGTCACGACAAATATCTATGTATCAATTATGAATCATATACGATTATTTACATTATTTTGCTTTCATAAGTAATAGTTACCGATTTTTAATAAGCGTTTTTCAATTACAAGACTCGTCAAATTCACGTAGTATTTTTCTAAAATCCAAAAAAACGAACTATATTATATGGTATTGAAGCACCATAAGTAACTAACATTCAAGAAGTAGTGTAAACGTATTTCACTATCATATGCCAGGTCTGCAAGCCAAAAAAGTTTCAAACTTTGGAAGGGGTTTTCAAAAAGTTTGGAAATCATCAAACATCTTTATTTTACTATCAAAATTTTTCTTACAAGAAACCGACGTACCTTTCTACGCCGTACACCACAAAACTGGAGTACGGTTATGCGAATGTTACAGTTTATTTTCACAACTAAATTAGTAACCAACGTATTGAAAATAAACGCCGGTGGTGGTCTGCTCGCGTTTACTTCAGTCCAAGGACAAGCATGGGTAATTAACAATGACGGTGAACACGCTTCTCAGCGTTTGAAGATATAGTTTGTTTATTAAATTAAGAAATGTGCAGGTTCTTAAGCTATACAAGATATTTTGCTGAAAAAACCGACACATATTTACACCGTCCAAAGGAAGAGTATTAGACAACGTTTTCTTCAGTAATTTCTTAGTAAAGTAAGTAGATATACATGATTATATTATTGTCGTTGTTGCTGCTACTACAATTCTGTGCTTGAGCCCTTTTGCTAGCACACTTTGTTAATTTATTGTTTGTTTGAGCTTATGTGTGTAATGTACTTAAATAAAATATTATTCTTCTTCTCTTTCTTTAACACATTCAATACCACTAAGTGCTACGGGTTACGCTCGTAGCGCGTAGCCACGGTTTCGTCGTATGTAGCGCGTAGTCGCTACGAACAGTGTACCCGACAGTCGGGTTCTTGGTGTTGAATGTGTTAACTATAGTCACCCAATTTTAGAGCGTTTTCTGATCGGTACCAGATCGGACAGTGTGAAAGCGCTTCTATAATCTCTATACTTCATTTTATATTTTATTTAAATAAAAGGCTACATTGTACCAAAAGTTAATTCAACGTCATGTATAGAATCGAACTAGATCCAGTCCAAAGTCAACAGCCCAGCTTGTTTGGCGAAGCCGCGCAAACAAACTAAACTAACAGACATCTATTCACGTGTCAATCTGATCTGTAAGCCATTTCTGATTTGACCTCTAAGCTCGCAAAAGCGCATAGATATCAAGGTCACTTAATACTGGTTTTCTTGGTGCCGCGCGGCTAGCGTCATGAGTAACATGGGACATATATTCCTATTGCTGGCTTGGAAAGTCAAACGTTCATGCGAACCATTACAACGAGATTTTTAACAATTATCCGTAATCAGAAAGCGCACTAAGAGCTACCGTTGCGCGCATTGTAATAAACCATCATGCACGATACAAGTCGACCGGACTGGGGTGGGTCTGCCACCGGGACACAGCAGTAGATGCATCAGCAGGCGGTGGTAGACCTTTAGACCAGCGGTCGGCAACCTTTTTTTGCGTAGTTTTAGTAGCGTATATAGTTAACGATGAGTAAGTTGACGCGGGCCGCACTTTGTTAATATTTATGACTTTATCAGACATTGTCGTTTCTCAATATTACATAGCCAGAGAGGCTCGCAGGCCGCAAGTGACAGTTTCACGAGCCGCATGCGGCCCGCGGGCCGCAGGTTGCCGACCGCCGCTTTAGACGAATGAACCAGGCAACAACAGTCGAGAAGAGGTACTCGCATCACGGACTGTTAATAATCTCCCTATTAACATCTGCTAGTGCACAATACGTTAATTAATTTGTCGATCGAGTCGAGTGTGCTGCAACCTGCCGTTATACTAGTTCGCCTAACAATTTGCCTCGCCTGTGCTTTGTAAGCGATTAGTAATAACGTCACAGTTGACACGACCCAATAGAAGCTGTGATTTTCCATGCGAATGTCGATGCAAATGTTCACCTAGCTAGACGGTGATAACAGATGAATAGAAAGTAGATAGCGAATACGACTTTCAATGATGTGCCATTTATATTATAATCTAGAGGAAATTTCCAGCCGTTTTCTAACTTTTTCGTTTTTTGATTATTAACGACAACGTATTTGGGCTAAGTAGTCAATTAAACTCCATATAATTATACATCAGTAACTTTAGTTAGTCATCCATATTATATAATTATTAAATCGAAAAATTATGACATTTGCGAGATTACCGATGTACGAGTAGGATATACCTATTATAGACACATCCTTATACCTAAGGTAACAAACGTTTATTTATTGCTGACTGTACCTATTTAGAGGTAGATACTAAAGTAAAAATTCAGCCTTAACTTTAATTAAAATCTCTTAAATCAGTTAACTCGCTCAATAGATATTAAAATAAATCAAAACGTAGTCCATTTTCAACCTAAATAATTGAAAAACTGACAATAATCCCCTTTGTTTTACGAATATAAACAGACGTAAGTAAATGTATTACATAAACTAGGTATATTACAGGCTCATTTAAAAACAATACGCGACACGGTATGTCCGTACATATGCGATATTTAAAAAATAAACGTGTCACATAGATTGTAGCATAAGTAGTAACTGTCTTTGAAGTCTTAACATTATCATTGTTCCACCTATTGTACTGGTATCATAGGCTGGTAGGTATCCTACTTTTAGCTATCAATAATACTGTGTCAACGGAACATAGGTATCACCTTTGTTTATAACAATGACTAAAACATTATGCGTAATGTTGTATTTTTATCCACAGAAACCACAACAAAGGCCATGTGTTGCGTTATACCTAAAGTAAATGTAGACTATACTTAGGTACAATGATTTTATTATCAATAAAATGGTTTTTAGATTTTATAACTATCGCTTGGTCTGGCTGGTGTATTAAAAAACTTCGGTACCTTATCCAGGATTTATCAAAGGATCAAAATAAGGCAGGTTATAACGTAATAGATAACGTAACGCAACAAAAACTCATAATATACGGAGATGTTAATGAAGAAGATTTTTCGCTTACATAGCCATGCATGATACATACCTATATCGGTAGTATTGTTATAGAAAACAGAAAGCGACGCCATAAAGACGGCTATGAAATAGGATCTCCTATTGTTGTCAAACAAGAGACATACCAACGCATATTCCGTTACCTATGTTTACAGAAATTAGTGAATTATAGGTAAGAACTATAAGTGGAAGCATTATACCAACAAGTGAACAGTGTAACCGATGAAAGATGAGTTCAAACGATTCTCATAAATTTTGTAAAGTCTACGATATTCATCAGAGTGATAGCTGACATGTGGCTGATTCTGTCTTGTCTACTCGTACATAGTATATTATAAATATTATAGGGACATTATAGGGACATTCTTGTACAATTGACTAAGTCCCACGGTAAGCTCAAGAAGGCTTGTGTTGTGGGTTATCACTGTTATCAGACAACAATATACCTACATATAATATACAAATCCTTAAATACATAGAAAACATCCATGACAGGAACAAATATCTGTGCTCATCATCACACAAATAAATGCCCTTACCGGGATTCGAACCCAATACCATCGGCTTCGCAGGCAGGGTCACTACCTACTAGGCCAGACCGGTCGTCTAGTTACGAGCTTCATTGAATTAAGTTGTTAAAATGATAATATATTCAATAACTTTGCTGAAAGCCTTGGAAGTTTTCGGTATAACAATTATTATGGTTAAAATGTTACAACATAAGTAGGTAATTTAACTTACGAATTTCCAGAAATAAGCCAATTCCCTTGGTGAGAAAGAATTTATTGGATAAAAGCGTTAAGGGATCGATTCATATAACGAACTTTGAGGTAAGTAAATTAGCATAAATGATAAGGGTCAATTTTTGAAGAGGGTGTTTTTTCGACATTTGTATGGCATTTTTTTATTTTTGAAAAATCTGATTTATAATCATCGTTTTAGAAAGGGTTCTTAACAACAAAAAATATACTGTAGGAGGCACCTCTGTACTTTTTATAATTAGCTAGATATGGACGTTTAAAGATCGAAATTTGTATTACACTATTTAGCCATTTGTAAGGCGCTTTTGACATGTATAAGGCATATTTTCGACATTATATGGCAGTATCAACATGTATATGCCACTATTTATTATTTTTGTTGCATTTATAAGACCCTGACGACATTTGTATAACACCTTCTCGACATCTGTATCGCACTATGTCGACATTTGTATGCCACAATCGACATTTATACGGTCAAAATAGCCGTATAAATGTCGCCATACAAATGTCGCGACATGTCGCCAATAATATTTTTTAGCGACATTTCCTACACAATACAACCGATTCACTTATTTGTTTTACTATATATTTTAACACTATATTTGCAACTATTATTATAAAATAAACATTTTTATTCCAACTATGTACCAACGTATTAAGCGTCCATACAAATGTCATTGTAGTCGTACCAAAATATATCGAAAGAGATTTTTATCTGTTTTTAAATAAATTAAACTGTTTCCGGGTCTACATTTGATGTCAATCGATGCCCAACTAACCGCACTATTGCGTTGTAAATTTAATCTAACCGTTATTCAATAGACAAAGAAGATTATAGGGGGTATATTTAAGTCATAACAAAACAGGTGCCGCGCGGGACAGCAATAAAAAGGCTTCCCTTGTTTTATTAAATAACGCATTAATTTATCAATATGATTAAATCAATTCTCTAGAAAATGCTCTTTATAGAAATACAAAGTTGTTTATAATACGTTGCCTACATCCAAAGTTATGATTTTTTTTATTGCGCGATGCCGCCACTGGGACACGCGAAAACGGCAAATTTCGCCGTTTTTGGAACTTCAAATACGATTTTGTCAGGAACAAATAATATTTTAGGTACAGTTGTGCATTATTTTTAAAGCTTATAATACACTGAATGAAAATATATACATACCCAGTCTTTTAGTCCTATGGACTTTGAGTTTTAGCCGTGGGACAGCAAAAAATGCCTATTTGAAAATTGACCCATAAAGTAGTAGACATTTGGAAAGATACTTAAGATATTATATTAAGTAATAAATAAATTTGTCTTGAACCCGAAACCTAGATATAGGTTAGCCTTCTCTAAGTTCTCTAAGGCCCACTTGCACCATCCCACTAACCCGGGGTTAAGCGGTTAAGCCGTTAACCTAGTGTCCAATTGTATGGGTAACCATGGCAACTCCAGGTTTAACTGGCTAACCCCGGGTTAGTGGAATGGTGCAAGTGGGCCTAACATGCTTTTGCTTTTAGCTAAGTTATTCAAACAATCGAATTTTCTATTCGTGCGATTGTTGTAAGCGTGCGACATAACAGACCGTTCTTACCATTACTAATAATTCATGTTTCAATAAGTGCGTTTGTAAACGTAGGTAGCGCTTTTAATTCAAAAGCTTGTCAAAATATTTTATCAAGGCATGTAATTTACCATTGAACATGGTAAAAGTTACTCTTAGGTTGTGGATTCTTTGGAACAGCACAGCAATGGGACCCGGTGATATCCAAGCGATATCATTGTCAATCTCATTGACGGAGTTAAATATTTCAATGGGGGCGCAGCAACTCAATTTGATGTTTACGGTGTCATCGCTTTTTCCCCGTTCCTGCAGTCACGATCCGAATGTAATCGTAAACCGGTATACCTATGTGTATAATGTAAGTAAATAGGTAGCTGACCTGGTAATATTGTGTGTGTAATGTAAGTAAACAGGTAACTGACCTGGTAATGTTGTGTGTAATGTAAGTAAACAAGTAACTGACCTGGTAATATTGTCCTGTCGGTCCGCAATGGTCTGCAAGCTCACAGCATCTCGCAGCTGCATAACGAGGGCTGTTCTGACCGCGTCCGTGCATCTCCACTCTTCAATCCTTTCGCAGAGAACCTGTGGATAATTCGTTATTTTACTTTTTGATTTAGCTAAATCCGACTTTCAATGAAAAATATTATGTCAAAAATGTAATTATTAAAAAGATGATTTAAGCGATTGCCGTCTGTATTCGTACTGCCAAAGAATTTGACCCATCAATATTGTGGCTAACAAAACAGTTTAATTAATTTAATTATCCATTTTCAGGCTCCATCAACAGACCAGCTCGATGGTACCAAATTATTGTACAAAAGAGAAATATTAGTTCTAAATATCGGCAGTAATAATCAGAACCATCAAGCGTCGCCCTCATTCAAACTTACTATAAAAGCTATTTCTTACCTCAACATCATCAGAATAAATCGGAGTATTTCTAAACACGTCCTTCTTGACAACAGCCACGTACGGCCCTTGCACTCCTCCCACAAACTTCTCGCAGTTGAAGAACACCGCATCTTTCTTGACCATCTCCTCTTCGACCCCGGGGAATGTCGGGTTCATATCAACTGCACACGTTGGGGCTACTAAAGTATAGTCCCAGAAAGCCCAGGCGCCGTACTGGTGTAACAGAAGCGTTGTAGCCACATCGTCGGCTAAAACTCCTGTGAGCTTGGATGCCGCAGGGAAGAAGCCAATCATGCGCTTGCCCGTTCCTGAGTATGTCTGAAGCTTCTGTTCTAGGTTGTTCAGGTCAATGAAACCTTCTTTTGTTTCCGGGATTTTGACGATCTGGAAATAATTTTTGTTGGTTAGCGGTTTGACAATACAATGTAATATAAATTATAGGTATTGAAGGTGAGCATAAGGAACTCTTGTACTTAATGCATATTTCGTACGGTGACGTATTTTCATAGCTTATTTCATGATCTTCACGATACCTAAAATATTTATTTGTGATAACAAAAAACTCTTTTAAACCTCGAGATTGAATACCAGCCGTTAATCTTATAAAGATGACGGATTTCTTGCAGATTTAATCTCACAGATAACACAAAATAAGATTTATATTCACAACAGCCTTACAGATGTAAGTTATTTTTGGGCTTGCTAAGTGGCATTACAAAATAAAACGCAGAAGATTTCTCGTGATCAAGTCCCGTTATTCCACAAATAAATGGCGCAAAAGCCTCGCTAGCCCTAACCACGCACAAGCCACTTATCAGATTAGTTCCCGCTTTGATTTCGTTAACTCCCAAGGGCGGTCCCTACTTTGTCTCGGGTACTTTGTTCATGAAGCAGAAAATGTCTTATGAAAACGCCCGGAAAATTCTGTTATGTAATAAAATCAGCCTGCTAAGCTTGCAAATTGTTGTCTGGACAAAAAAATTCAGCCAATTTTAGTTAGGGAGTTTTAAAATTATTTTCGTCAATTTAGGTAGTTACCAAAGATTTTACGCTACAATAACATGTCTTCATGGAAGATGTCAAACAAAGCATAAAAACATCAGTCGCAGTTCTTATTGCGTATTTATTCTGAGTTACTTCTGTTAAGTGCAAATAGATTAATACGGCTCCCACAAGGACATTAGCCTATACCTAATACATAAATAGGTATCTATTAAAGTCGATAGTTGAACAAGGCTTTGTTTGCCCATAATAATTTTATAATTTCTTGAATCTATATATTAAAAAATTAAGTCTTGCTAACATGTCAGAAAATACATAAATTACAGTCCTTATATTGGTAGGTATGTATTTACGGTACAGATAGCATAATTGTTTTCCATCGTATTTTCTCGGAAACGTTCGTATTTGTCATGCTACTTCAGTCGACCTCAGTACTTTTTGTACCGAGACTGACTGAAATAGCAAGATACGTTCGTACCATCACGGTCCGCGATTGTTGCGCTATTTAGGGTCCTAGCTAAATTGGTTGTTCAATACTTACGCTATAGAATTTCCAATTTAGCAAGAACCCTAAATGGCATAACGATCCCGTGTACGTTTCCGTGGAAATACGATGGAAAATAATTATACACTACCTACATATGTAGATACATACTCGTATGTTAAATAAAACTACCAAATAACCTTCTGTTTTATTTATATCCACTCGGCCGTTCACACAAACCGATTTGAATGCAAATTCTGGCAATCGTCCTTCAAAATTGTATTGCCGGTGGGTACTCACCTATATAAATTTACATTATAAAAGTGTGTTTTGAAGTAACATAATAAAAACTATAGGTATTCGCTTGATACCTAAACCATTTTTCTATTACTTTTTTGAGGACTAATAGGACTTCAGACAGAAACCTATAAAGACTCGTATCAATAGTATTAATACATTTGTAACATATGATTTTAATCTCAATGATTCAACTCGTGTTCATGTATTTTTACAAACATGAGGAAGATTTAATAAATATTACACACTTTTATTTAGCTTCACTGCGTATAAATCTATCTATCTATCTATCTATCTATCTATATCTCTTTCTATATATGGTGCTTCAAATCTTGTAATTTAAATTTGAAACCACTTCCGGGTGTCTGCATGATTGAGCTGAAATTTAGCATTCTTACATATTTCCGATGACAATGCAATTATATGCTAACATGGAGCTGAAGATGCAATCGGAAGGTAGCCAAAGGAACTCTTCGATGGAAAAACATAAACACATTTGAGTTTTGACTCATTTGAAAGGTCTCGAGAAGTACTTGATAGACATGCAAAGGAGAGAAAGTACAGTCGGCAATAACAGTGTGTATCAAAAAATATTTTTGACGGTTACTTGTTTTCTTACTTCTTTATGTGCCTCAAACTCTGAACATTACACGAAATAGGAAAGTTTACACTGATGCCCACCATCTGGCAAGTCTAATTCTTCACACATAAATGTTTGTCTACAGCTATACTAATCGCATCTTTATGTATTCGCAATAAGGCTTACGATGTCCGCTAACAGTGTGGTCGATGGTACCTACATACAATACAAAAACATTGTCAAAGTAATTAGTATGGGCTATATGCTAACTATTTATGTTAATGAGCCTTCTTATTACTGTTTACGAAAACAATGTTCTTTATTACTACGTTTTGTGACAATAACAACCCATAATTACCAAATATTACTGAAATAAAACAAAATTAGTAAATTCTACGACTTGAGTTTACTTTTCGCGAAATTCAAGCTTCAAAGTAGATTTTTAGTGTCTGCCTTTAAGCTGTTCATATTTAAATTATAATCTGCCGTTTTATTCCCGCTTTCAGTTCATAGTGTGTAGTAATGGGCCGTATATTTTAAACTAACTAAATGGTCAATAAACTTTTCAACTGCAGATATTGCCTTCATTATTTTATTAACATCGCAACAGCATTCGTTTGCTGATCATTACCAAGATCATCATACAAATATAAGCCTTATGCCGATGATATTGAATTGAGATTAGACAGGTATTGGGTGTTGTTATATTTAAACCAATTCAATGTCACTAAACAAATTAGGCGGTGTGGGTGTCAGATGTTGAAGATTATAGGATTGTTGACTACATGGGATGAAAATAATACCTACTGCAGGTTATTTTTGCCTGCTCGTGTAGTTAGAATATTATTACCTTATTCATTTAAAAAACCGTATCAGAGGCATGCCGATTGTGAGTATAACTTTATATTTTGAGGCATATTATTTAGATTTAACTTTTATCATAAGTTCCCTAGTTACTCAATATTTTACGATTTAAGTACCTAAGAACATTATAAAACGAATTCCAAAATAAATGTTTCAGAGTACCGTAAAACTGGGTCAACAGAAATCGCGGGGTGAATAGAGAAATTGTTTTGACATTAACTAAGTAAAAGTTAGCTAACCTGGTAATATAGTATCTGTAGTAAGTACCTAAATAATAAATAATATCACTAATTTTCTCTATAATAAAGCATTTTTTTGCAAAAAACCAATAACAAGCAAATTTACGTGATAAAGGGGTCAGTGGACACGCATATGGGGTGAACAGTTACGCCATAGGGAGTGATTAGATACAACAAAGGGGTGTAAAGACACGCCTTGGGGGTTAAAAGACACGAAAAAATAATTTTGTATCAAATAGCTGTTTAACAGATATATTATATACCATTTGCCAATAGAGTATCCACATAATAATGACCAAATTCGATGCCTATGACAGCTAAAACTTTATATTTCTATTCACCCCTTTCTTGTGTCTATCGACCTCGTTCGAAAACAGGTAGTTTTCTTTGATTTTCTCTGAATTGGGTAGGTAAAAAATTATTTCACAAATGCGAAATTGAAGAACTAACCAAGACTCAACAAATGATATCAAAATTATTACTTTTATCATTTGGATTATTGGCGAAAATCGTCGTTGAAGTTGAAAATCGTGTCTTTTCACCCCGTTTTACGGTATTAAAAATTACCTCATGTAGGTTAGCAGTCTATAGCCATGCTTTTTGATTTTAGGAATGTTTAAACCCACAAAATCAAGCTCCTGACCTGATCATAGGGAATGGCTTGCAAAAATTAACATTAACTTGCAAAATGTTATATTCGGATCGTAACTACGACCTGAACAAATAAGCAAAGGTTTTTATAAATCAGTATAACACTGATTATATTAAAAACAACCACGTGTTTCTGTTTCCATGTAATAGCGTCAAGAAAACATAAAGATGGATTCTGTTCTCTGTTCTGCAATACACATTATACACAAACTGACCTATTTGGCCCGTGTACAGTCACCTGCAATAATATGTTACACAACGAAGGCCGCTAAAATATCTGCCACGATCTTATTTGTAGAGCCATAGGAGCGTGTCACATGTTTTTGCAGCCTTTGAAGAGTAACATATTATTGCAGGTGACTGTACGCTCGTCCCAAATAGCGAACATTTTGCGACTAATCCAACTGCAAACAAACACAAATGCCAGTTGTACTTGTATTACAAAAAGAAAACATAATATCACGCGATTTGACATTTTTATGGTGCCCGATAGCCATAAGAATAACTAGGCAATATGTTATCGTTTTTTGTGTAGTCTGTGCTCTAACTAGGATTGCCAACTTTTTTTTGGTGGAATATAGTATTTTCCAGAATAAGGAATAAAAATATAGTACATTCCAAAACAATATAGTACTTTCAGATAAAATACTAAACATGAGTGTAATATACGTTTAATCGGAAATATAGTATTTTAGCGTACTATATATTTTTTCCAAAAGTATATACAGTGAAACCTGGTTAATTGGCACCTGGATAAATGGAAAACCTCAATAATTGCAACCCAAAGTCCGGTCCCGGTCCCTTGAGACCAAAAGGCCTCTATAATTGAAATTTTGGAACCTCTATAATTGCAATTTAGATTTTAGGGCTTTTCGTAATTTTGCCTCTGTAATTGACCACATCGCAACTAAGACCTCTATAATTGACACTGTGCTAAAAAAATCCGTTATTTTTACTCTTTTTTTTACCTCTATTATTGAAACGAGTTATACTTATTACCTCTGTAATTGAAATAATGTAGTTGTAGACAGCAGAAGCAATATTTTAATAGCAATGATCATTTTATTTATATCTTCATCCAGAATTCAATTTATTTATTGGGTATCTATCACAGCTTGTAGTAGGTGAAATAGTTTTGATTAAATCAAAAACAAAGTATGCTTTTTACATTCTAATAAAACTTTCTTCTACAATTCAAGGGATTTTTTTAAACCCAAATGATTAATAAGAAAATAAAGTAGTAATTAATGTAGTGTATAAGTGCAAGTATAGACAGAAGCTATATAATAGACCAGAAACCCAGAACGTAAGCGTGTAAATCTATTTTCAATGGTTATTTGCACCTCCATAAAAGAAATTTGTCAGAACGCAACCTCTATTAATGGAAACCTCTATAATTGACACAACGATTTTTTGAACCTCGTTAATTGACACGACCTGCTTAAATGAAAAACCTGGTTAATTGACAAAAAATGGCCGGTCCCTTGAGATTGCAATTATCCAGGTTCCACTGTAGTACAGAGAGCCAAAATATAGTACAATACTATATAATATAGTACGGTTGGCAACCCTAGCTCTAACCGAGACAAATGCTTAAAACGTGATCGATAAAAGGACTTTTGGTTAAGTAAGTATTTAAAATAAATACAACAGAATGGTGATCGTAAACACTTCACTCCTTCTTTTACTTAGGTACTGAACTCTTTTGGTTCATTTATATTAAATTTACTTTTAGCGTTTATTTTAGGGCAATTTCGTTTTATTGATTTACTCAAATCAGTTTCAACAACTGGCTTGTTTCAAACCCTTTATGAATAAAGTTGGTGATAAATATATGGTCATAATAAGAGTAACAGCATTATAAAAACGTAAACGTAAAAATAACCCTTAAAACTGATATAGGACATATATTACAAGTAGTTCAGTATAATCGAATAATAAGAAAACCTACGGGTCGGGTTGGCAAGGTGCAACAAAATTTAAATATTATGCTAATACCTACTAAAATAGTAACCAAGCCTCTAGATAACCTTTTTATTTATACATTATATAACTAGCGGTGCCCTTGGTTCCACTCACATGGAATTTTGTCTGGTCATTTTCTGTCCCTTCTTCCAGTGGATTTCCAAAAATAAAGTGGCTTATGTCCGTCCTCAGGACTTATTTAAGCTTTTACATGCCAAATACCCAAATAGGTATTTATCATCAAAATCGATTCCGTGAAAAGTTAACTGACAGACAGAATTTCTTTCGCATCTAGGTACTGTCAGCAGCATAAGTTGCTAAGCGGGCGAGTTGTTCAAAATTACTTTGACACACACTTATTTTCTTAACAATAAAGTCGCGTCAAGATCATTATGAACACCTCGCCCGCGTAGCAACATCTGCTGCTGACTGTCCCAAGATTGTAATCTGATGGGTCGGTCTAAGTACATGAGATATTTGACCTATGACTTCCAGATAAACTCACTAAACTCAGATAACACTGGAGAAGAATTTCTGTTCCACCAGAAAATTCCTTAGCTACAGATTTTCTTTTCACTTCGAATATTTGGTTCTATCTATAGATTCCAATCAACGCTTATATCAGAAGCTTTCTCATGTCTCCCCCAAGCAAGCATGATGCTGATAATGTCAGCATTAGCTGTAAAGAAAGTAGAACTAAAACTCAAAATCCGAATACCATAATAAAAAATTAAGTTAGTATTTGGTACCATCGCTGGGGCTACTAGAATCAATCGCAATAATTGGAGCATACGCTTTAGGTATCTACTAACAACATTCGTTCCATTTCATAAATAGTTAAGTTTTCGAACTGCATTGGACACTCATATTTACAATCAGTTTCATGGTGTCCAAATAAATAGTCCCATTAATGCTCTATTTTAATCCCGCTAAGTAGAGAAGACGACATTTTTAAAATAAAGCAGAACCATATTATAAAATTCCATTCTCATTTGTATGCACAACTTGTATCCTCAACATATAACATAATACAATAACAAGGTGCTAACAGCAACCTGGCACGAGAATCTGTGCAATTGTTTCATTCCTGTACATATGAAGATACACAGAAGTATCCATAAGTACGCATAAGTAGATTCGATCGATAGATATTGTATAGGAATTTACTTCATTTGTCAAACTAGGGGCGCGATTCTTTCTTAGAATTTACATCTCGTATACAATCTATATCTGTTTGTGAATCACTGTTGATTCACAAATCAGAACATTTGTAAAGGAGTCCCAAATGACTTATAGAGAAGATAAGATAACAGTTTAAGTGCAATATCTTTTATAAATAAGAATAAAAGGCACATTAAAACTGCTACTGCCGTATTTCCAATGACAAGGTGTTTAATGTCACTTTGATAAACCTGCACGACTGATGTCCAGCCCAGTAGGGCTAAGATGGTCGGTTTTTTTATCATCTGTCATCATGCCTTTACGTTCTAACAAGTTACGTAAGTGCGAAAGTGACGCATGACATGACAAGTGATAAAAATGCGACCATGATACCGCCGCAGTACGAATATGATGGTCGTATTTGTCTACGTGACAGGGTGATAAATAGTCTCTGTTAAAATTGTTAAAAAGCGACTGTTATTTTATCACGTGACTAGCACCATCTATAATACACCAGCCGGCCTAGCCAAGGATTGGCATCTTGGCTACGCGGCCTGAAGCACTACCACCAGTTTTGACATTGACAGATACGCTCGCGTCTAAGTAACTTACTTTCTATGCATCTCGCTCGTACTCGCATATTAGTGCAAGCGAGATGTATAGAAAGTAATTTACGTAGACGCGAGCGTATCTGTCAATGTCATAACTGGTGGTAGTCGTACTGGTGGGTTCCTCTAACTTAAACCAAAGATTCCGAGTAGTGCCCTTGTCGGCAGTCTATTTAGCATGCGCCTCGCGTCTACGCGTCTTTACGACCGGCAAATTCCTATCGTTATCAGAAGTGCAAACTGTGGGCCCGATCACGCATTTGCCATGCAAAGTGTGAGGTTAGTCATGATGCAGTTTTCTATATTCTATACTTATAGTGTATTCAATTTATTGTTTATGCACAATTGCCGAATATTTTTGTGCAGAAGGGCTGTTGCAAACAAAAGCACTAATATATATAACCCTTTTATTTCGTTTCAGGACAAAAAAGTATTTACCAATTACGCATCATTCGTACTTTCTATAGACCATTAGGTAATATCTACCATTTTTTTAGTAAAATGCTAAAAGATCACACTCAAATCACAGAAATACCTACAGTTCATTCCTTTGGCGTAAACCGACCCTTCAAAGTAACTGGCACTTCAAATGTTCCTATTTCCGCCTCGTAGTGGCAGTGTCAGAAAAGTTCACGACTCTGACCCATTTTTCACAATACGATATCATTTCAATGGCAAAGCAAGTAAATCGCTCGGCTAATCCAGTATGACAGTACTCTCAATTCACAAATAGTTATAAGAACGTTTGGGGCCCCAGTATACTGGTACAAAAGACTCAAATGGCCCGCAATACCAATGGCACAGCCAGGGTCGACACAGCTGCAGCGTGTATCATTTTCTCGAATAAATGCACCGGACGTGACATTCAAAGGCGACGGAATTGGTATTTCTGTTGGACGGAGGAAATTTTGGAAGCAGTTGAAGGCATAATATAACATGAATTGTGGCTGATTTGGACTCCAGTTAGGATCGCCATTTTCGGAATTTTTAACGTTTGGAGAAGACGTTTCTCATCGCTAGGCCTTGCGAGGCGAAAGAATATGTAGGCCATGGTAAACGAGGACGGTGAAAAACACCCCGGTCCCAGTGCTCGACAAGCTAATGCCGAATAGTTAACTAAGTTGACACTCTTTTGTCGCCTATATTGCTTATGACGTAGGTATGTTTAAAGATGACATATGTACTGGGACAGTGACAAAGTACCTACGTTGGGACCTTGTAGTTTCGAAAATTTTATACGACTCTGCCATTAGAGTATCCTTAAACACCCTTACATAAGCATAGATAAATGTGACGTTCCACGGGAAAAGGTACCTTATGAGGGTTTCTAGTTTCGGAGATATGAAATGTTTTGTAAAGAGGTGAAAAAATGCTCATTTTTTTTTTATTGTGTGATCTGAAACCTTAATGCGTAACGTTTGTTTACCTGTTTTTATTTTTGTTATAAGTTAGTTATAAGCCTAGTAATGTCGTCTCAGAGTTTAGTAGAAAAGGTACCTTATGGAAAAAAGATTGAAAATTCCCAAAAAAACTAGTCAATACGGGAAAATAAGTTTAGTAGTTCTCTACCAATTTCCTGTATTAGCATTCTGCAAAACTAATTTGATAATTTCAGTTCTGGTTGGGGCGCCTCGCAAATATTATGACCGTACATAGACCGACATCACAAATCCAAGTAGTCTGCTATTATACCAAAGTTACAGTACTCTCGTCAAGTCTTTCTTAGCTAGAATAATCTTCATTTGGTTTGGTCGCATGCAGTAAATCAGCCATTGGTTTGCTGAAAAATGCCAATACCCGACGCATTACCTTATGGAATATCTGAGGTCATTGAACCTCAATGCCGCTTATCTTCAATAGAAACCGAAATATATTATTGATAAGAAATAGACGATTTATACCATTACCAAAATATTATTAGTTTATCCTAACTGTTCCATCATCATCATGCCTCATCATGTAACTTAATCACAAGGTACCTTTTCATTACATACAAATTATTGGTCTTTTTTAAGATTATTATGACGAAGAACTAATTAAATTTGGGGCAGTTTAATGTAAATTAATATTTTCTATTCATAAAAGATAAACTGTAATATGATTGATATTTACTAGTGATGTATTATTAGATTTATTTCCATAAGGTACCTTTTCGTAAATGTATGGAGCAAATACTGTTATTGTTATGTAAGTTTAAAGTGGCATAAGGGGTTAAATATAGTATTTAGTTGGGGTTTTAGGATTTATTTCATTTGAATGACAGAATTTCTTTCATATGTGCTCAGAAAAATTGATTGTGTGTCACATTAAAAGTAAAAATATTCAATTTTGTGATTTTATATGAAAAAGTCAGAAAATACATTTTCACCTCTAAATCGGTATTGTTTGTTGCTTAAACTGTCTGTCAGTGTCGTTTTCTAATAGATAAAATTTAAATCTTGAGAGCTCATTGCAATCAATCGTGAAAATGAAATAAAACTTTATTTTCAAGAGATTGGTTAGTATACACATAAATCAGTCGATATCAAAAGTTTCTATTTGCATTACAGAACAAGTCGCAATATTTTTTTAATCTCAGATATATAAGGTATTATTATTTGTAGTCAACTATGTAACTTACTTCAGGAACATAGTTTTTTAGGCGGCTAAACTTAAAACTTCTCTATCGTAAAGTTGCTCATTTCACAACATTATTTTCAAAAAATCATATCTCTGTAACTACGCAACCTAGAAGGTTGATCTTTTGTGTTATCGATAGCTTATTTATTGTAGATTACTGGGGTATGCATAACTCCATACCCGCCATAAGGTACCTTTGACCGTGGGACGTCACAAATAACGTTTTATCCCGTGAGTCCGGATAGTTAAGGGTAAATGACTAGATATACGAGGTACTTACATATGCGACCCAGATTGGGAATTTATGTCACTTGAGAGACCCTACATAAATTTTCAGATCCTAAGTAAACCTACGCGCATTCCATCTTACATGTTATCGAAACGCTGACCTTCTCAATCGATTTTATGCGTAACCCGCTATCGCGAACTTGCTCGGATATCGAAAGTGCATACGATTTCTATAAAACTACTAGATTTCACCGAATCAATCAGCCATATACAGAGTGATTTTGTAATTTATGACCATATGCACAGTCAACAACAGAGCTATGAATACAGGCAAAGTGTCAAAAATATGTATACAGTACTTTATTGCCTGTACATTAAGGTCGTGTATACATATTTTTTGCACTTTGCCTGTATTCATAGCTCTGTTGTTGACTGTACTCTGCGGGGTGAATATATATGTCATACGGACACCTTTTACTATGGGCCCAACTCCGAAACGCAAAAAAAATCTGATGTCTCATACAATTCGGTGGATCACAGTTATGTCAATGGTTTCTATGGAACATCAGTTATTTTTCTCGTTTTCAGGGTTGGCTCGATAGTAATAGTTGTTCTGTATGACGTACATATTCACTCTGTATATATAGAAGTCATTTATTTGGAACTTCGAACCTTATACATATCAATGTTCACCCTTAAACTCTTGAAAGGATGATTTTCAAACTAAAAGCGAGTCATTCATTTCGAAGGATAACCACCGGTAGGTATATAGATTTCATTTGCATATGTTTTTTTATAATTCAGTTGTTATTATTATAGGCAACCCCATGTTATAATAGGGTTTTAAAAATATCCCATCAAGTACATAAAGTGAATCTAGGACGAGCAATTTCAGCATTCCTTATAGTAACGCGAGGGCAACACGCGACAGCCATTATATGTGGGCTGGCGACCCAAATATGGGCATGTTTAAAACGTAGGTATATGTAGTATGTTCATAGTAATTCATTCTACCGTTCATACTAATTCGTGGTCAGACGTTATTCTCGGTAGTCAGCCAAGAATTTGTAAGCTAACTTTTTTATTTAAATTGCTAAATTTTCTATTTTTCGATTAATATAAACTCAATTAATCATTTTAGCAATGATAATTAGCAACAGATTCCAGGTGGCAGCTAAAACAGACACTTTCCAGATAGGTAACCAAATAAATAACGACTTTAACTATGGAAGCAATCCCAAAATATAATTATCCGTAGAAAACATTTTTCCAGAGCTAATATGAGCCAAAAATTTCGGACTCGCATACCGCAATATGTTGTTGTGTAGGTAACGTTTTGATATATACCTACCTACTTAAGTACCTACTTACATTATGTTTTTATATGTGACAGTCCGCGTTTTGAGGACATAAGTAAAGTGCAACGACCGATATAAATAATCTTATTTTTAGTATCCTCAAATGCGTCATATATATATATATATATATATATATATATGTTTAGTTAGGGTATATGGTAGGTATATGTATAGCTTTAGTTATGACCAAACAACAAACATAACATCTACCAATAGTCCATAAGGATTAGATATGGGCGAAATAGGTGCAGAGTGCAGACAAGCAAAATTTCTACCAAATATGTGTTTAATTACCTATACATTCGTTTGTTCATGCTGATTCAGAAGACCTGAGCAAATTTAAATTGCTCTTTTCATCAATTTGTACTGCCCGATTCGAACTTTAAGATACGTCACTTAATAGATCTAGAAACGATATGGATTAGATGTGTCAGTGTCAAAAGTGGCGTTTTTGTTTGAAGAAACGTCACGTTTGACTCTGACACATCTAATCCATATCGTTTCTAGATCTATTAATTGACGTATCTTAAAGTTCGAATCGGGCCGGTAGTTTATAATGTCTGATGCAAACTATTTACTGACTGTTTTAGCGTTTGCAAAAATATTCTATTAGCTAAGATGTCACGCTAGATCTACGATAATACTCTTGTTAAAGTGTTCTTATGTTGCTTGTTGACCTTAAGTAGAGAAGGACGGCACGCTAGCCTCGCCCCGGCGGGAGCTAGAGTCTAGCGGCTAGACCAGCCGGCGTATTATGGATGGCTTTATCCACGTGATAAAATAACTGTCACTTTTTAACACCACGGAATAGAAAGTGACGGACACTGTTTTATCTCGCTGTCACGTAGACAAAAACGACCATAATATCCGTGCAGGGGTCTGCAAACCGTGGCTTACGAGCCGTAATATGCGGCTCTATGGAGCTACGATTGGCGCTCTTCAAGTAACAAATATCGCATTTAGAGTTTTGAGAGCACTGAAAACAACATTTACGGCACTTTGAGATTCCTAAAACTGATAATTTCTACTGCGGGTGGCACTTCTTATCTAAAGTTTGCCCATCCCTGGGCTAGACTCTAGGTACCCTCATTAAAGAGTTTAGGTACAATTAACAGATTCGCTGCCAGCGACTCGCTAGGTGGGTTCTCTATTCGTAGGTACTCTTTCGCTACAAACGGGAAAAATTGTCTTATAGGGTACGCTTGTGGCTCGCGCTGGCAGTGAATGTGTTAAGCCTTACCCTTGAAACTTATCTTGAACCTTGGAACCTTATGCCTTGGCCATGAAAAAACGCCCATGCAGACGCCAGCGACAGTGTCGTATCGTATGTACTTATGTAGTTTGCACAGTTGTATGTATCGACAACGCCATTATCAGCGTCGAGTAAGCGTTTTTCATGACCTCCGGGTTACACTAGAATCACTAGATAACCATGTACTGACCTCAGCATCGAACTCGCGCCACACCGCGAGTTGCCGCTCTGTCTCGCGCGCCGACACGAACAGCGCGACGTTGCCAGGCCGCAACGCGCGCAAGAAGCGCGGCAACGACGCGCCGAGCACGACAGCATCGTCGGCGTCCGCGCCGACCGCTGAGCGGATTATCAGCTTCGATTCCGATCTGTGGTAACAGGAGAAACAGAGATATATAAGATAGTTATAATGGAGGAAGTGACAATGATAGCTGCTTGTAATATGTTCGTAAAGTCACTTTGCTACGTTTAACGATAGACTTACACTTTTCACTACTTTTTCAGTGCGCATGACACAAGTGCTGCGTCATGCATTTTCGAAGAGTTTTCGCTAAATAGCGTGCTACGTGCTACGGCGTAGCATTCGTAGCACACCCTGCACAGCCGAGTGCCTCACCCGTACAGATCTCGGCGCAGTTTATTAATTCGTGCTCTGCGCAGACGTGTACTGCAGGATAGTACAGTCACCTGCAATAATATGTTACCTTTCAAAGGCCGCAAAAATATGTGACACGCTCTTAAGGCTTGGCCACATACAGAGCGCGACGCAGCGCCGCGTCCACGCCGCGCGACCGCGGCACATGCTAACAGGTTACCGACGTCAAACAGACTGCGTCCCGCCGGTATCACGCCCCGCTTCTGTCGCGCCCCGCGCCGCGCGGCCCATTGCGTCCGCGCGGCGCGTGCGCAGCGCTGCGCCGAGCGAACGCGGCGGCCCGCCGCGTCGCGCAAGGTCACGTCAGTAGGATCGGACGTAGGCAGCGAGCGGTGCGCCGCGTTCCCGCGCGGCCGCGCCGCGTTCACGCGCGCCTTGAGGGCGTGTTGAGAGCGTGAGGCCGGCGCGATCGGCGCGCGCCCTGTTTGACCAGGCTTCGCGTCGGCATCACGCGGCGCGGACGCGGCGCTGCGTCGCGCTCTGTGTGTGGCCAAGCCTTTATGGCTCTACAAATAAGATCGTGTCAGATATTTTTACGGCCTTCGTTGTGTAACATGTTATTGCAGTTGACTGTACAATTGTACATCCAGTCTACTATATGACTAGCCAAGTATCCACGTACCCGTACCCCTCTATATAGCTTGTACTACAATAATTTGCCCAGACGTGTACGACATAACCTAACACACGACCATTAAAAAAAAAAATAAACTCCTGCCTTTTTAGGTGTTTGTATTGGCAGGGTAATATTGGAGAGTCCAATAGTCTCACCTGTAGATCTCACTCTGTCCCGACGTGTATGACATGGCTGTACATCTAGTCGCATGTGTGGGTAACACATGACTGGCCACGTACTCCTCGAGGCACTCCAGCGCCCGACCGGACCCATTATAGTCGCAGTATACCACTGGAAAGAATGATCCACTTTAAAATGATTAAAATGATGACGTAACTGATGACCGAAGAGCTGGCGGATACCTCGCACAACGTATCAGCATTGCGATACAGCGAGGAAATGCCGCCAGCATCCTTGGTACAATGTCTCAAGGGTCTATTTTAGATTTAAGCTAGTTATTAATTTCTTTTAGTAATACCACTGTATATATATTACTGTATAATTATATCTTGTCAACTTTAGTATATTTGTCATGAAGTAAAAAATAAAAAAAACCGGGCAAGTGCGAGTCAGACTCGCGCACGAAGGGTTCCGTACCATAATGCAAAAAACGGCAAAAAAAACGGTCACCCATCCAAGTACTGACCCCGCCCGACGTTGCTTAACTTCGGTCAAAAATCACGTTTGTTGTTTGGGAGCCCCACTTAAATCTTTATTTTATTCTGTTTTTAGTATTTGTTGTTATAGCGGCAAGAGAAATACATCATCTGTGAAAATTTCAACTATCACGGTTCGTGAGATACAGCCTGGTGACAGACGGACGGACGGACGGACGGACGGACGGACAGCGGAGTCTTAGTAATAGGGTCCCGTTTTACCCTTTGGGTACGGAACCCTAAACAAGAGTGACCAGTGAAACACCATTGCGTTGTGCAAGACAAATACAACCTAATATTTAAGCTCGATTGTAATAGTATTGGAATTGTTGGTAACACTGAAACAACTACTATAAACTATAGCGAAATCTTTAATATTTAGTAGAGTTAGACCAAGAAAAGTCTGCAGCGCTTTTGATAGCCCACGCAGTGCAACTGTTATTTTAAACGTCAATCTTTTATGAAATTATGACGTATAAATAATACGTGCACTGCGTGGCCTATCAAAATCGCTGCAGACTTTTCTTGGTCTAACTCTTTTTTCTTGTTATACATGAAAGTGTAACACTAACGAAATCGTCACTTTAAATATAAAACAAATCGTTGTTAAAACATTGCCTAGCTAGTAATTAAGAATACAATATGTTTCACGTTTATACACATTCTGATCGCGGCAAGATAACACATAAGTGACATAGGTATTTTACTGTCTGGCTTAGGTACACCTAAGTTGTGTAGATAAGACCTATCTTTCCGAAGTCTCAAGAGGATCTCTAGTTGAAGTATGTTTACAATTTTAACCAAGATATTTACTCAGCTATACAAAGAGAAAATTAAGCACCTACATATTTATCTTGGTATTGTAAGGCGAATACTTGATTATGTGTATTGTCTCCTATGTTTTTTAAGATCCAATCATTGACACTTTATTTGTTGCCTACACTACTACGAATTAAGACTATTTAAGACATTTGACAGGGAGCTATAGTAAAAGAACGGACCCAAAGAATAAGACTAGACTAGAAATGAAATAAGCCAAAAACCCTCTAAATATTAAATTTGAATTCAACGATTGGCATAGTGAAAGTTATGACATTTATTTAGTAATGCGAAAACGAAAATAAAAGACTCAATGAACTTATGTACCATCTCCCACACTGTTAACTGTACATCGGTGGACCTTACGCCTTTTGTAATAAGGTCCACCTATGTACAGTTAGGAGTATTGCTGTTTATACATTTTTTTTTTCAGTCGTTCGGTCGAATAACGACCAAATTATTCACCTATCAAGATGTACAAGTAGTCTAGTATTTTCTGGACATACCTACAATACGTGTTTATTCGGTATCAGTCATACTAAGTAAAAGAGCATAAGTATATTTTATTTGTGTCCTCGCCCTTTGACCAACCCCCATGGGACTCACTAATAACTCCATGTTGTCGTAAAAACAAATTGCTCATAAACATAAATTCGTAAACCCCCAAACGAGTGCGTAAATTACCGAGGGGACAGCCTGTTTTACGTACGTTCAAGTGTCATTCGCCTGTTCATTATACAGGGTGCCCGTTTGAAGCGATAAAATTAAAAGTTTATACAGGGCCATGTTGCATAACAAACTACAACTAATATTACAAGCGGAGCTCCTTTTTTAATTAGTGAAATTAGAAAAGGAGTTCCGCTTGTAATATTAGTTGTAGTTTGTTATGCAACATGGCCCAGGTTGAACGATTGAAGCGATAAAATTAAAAGAAAATAACCTGTCGATATTTCATTCCATTTTTATGCCGCTATTTTATTACACTAGGACATATCGATCATACTTATCTGTTGGAAAATGCTTTTTTTTTATAGCAGCTATATTAGCTGCAAGGAATAAACACGTATACAAAACAACCCTTTATTATAAATGAAAAAAGTTAAATAACATTATATGGGATGTCTTCAAAGGCAATTAAAAACTAAATCCATAATTGTTGAAAACAAAACAACCAATATCTAAATTGCTCAACATGCGTGAAAATGAAACCAGTAGCTAAGCTACTTTACAAGTCCACTTTGTTTTATCTTTAAATTACGGCACACGCTGTGTTAAGTCGAAATTTGATTACCTATACGCACCTATACATGCATACTGCATACCTATATGTACCTATGATGAGTTGACCCCGCCGCAGTTTAGTTGCAACAAATAGTCATAAGCGTATGGACCTGTTTTAATTTCTTCTAACACCTTCACTCCAAAATGAACCTTAACGCCTAAACATTATGGTCCATCGACCACGGATATCATTTACGGTGACCTATTGCGCGGAGTGAATTTAATGTAATTTGGAGTTAAATATGGACAAATCAGTGCAAAAAAGTGGACAATATAACGGATTAAAATGTGTTTAAGTGAATTAAAGTGAAAAGAACGATATAGACTGGTAAATTTAGGATTTACAACCAAATGTTTCTACAACCGTTATTGTACGAACTAAATTGAACTGAGTGATTTGGCATGTTTCAAAAGACAGTGGAATAGTGCATTTATACATAAACAGCGGCAAAATAAGATAGCAGTGGACATTACGTACTTATATGCAGCGCGTACTTACCTACGTACTTATGCGCTTACCCTACACGGTAAAAAAGTGAGTGCCGCGTTAGAACATTCTAGAACTTGGTGATTCGGTATTTAATTTGGTGATATCGTAGTAGTGAAATTACACAATGGAGCAGATAGAAAAACGTATACTACTTCAGAAAGATACTTATGAAAAGATAGAAAAGGCTTATAGCAACTACAAAAAGTCGCCTAAGGAGAGGATAACTATTGGATATGTACAAGGAAGAATGGATACGTTAGATACTTATTGGAAGGAATTTAAGATAGTTCACGAGAAAATACTTTTATCGATTTCCGTAGAAGACAGACAATTACTTCCGTACTTCTCCGAGGATATGTTTGACCAGTTTGAGGAGTTGTTTTATACATACAAAGGAGAGTTGAGGACGGTGTTAATGAAGCTTAGTTCTGAAACCGAAAAGGTGGACACGTCCAAACAAATTGTGAGTAACACAAGTACATCCAATAGTGAAGTCCGTTTGCCTAGAATTTCCATACCGACTTTTAATGGGAATTATACAGAGTGGCAATCATTTCACGACCTTTTTGTGGCATTAATTCATAACAACACGTCATTAGAAAACGTACAGAAATTACACTACCTGAAAAGTAGTCTGACTGGCGAGGCTGAAGTATTATTGCGGCAGTTTTCTATCACCGGAGAAAATTATACCGAGGCATGGGCGATTCTGAAAAGGAGATATAACAACAAGAGATATATAGCGAATACAGTTTTTAAGAAGTTTTTTGGACAACGAGCGTTATCTCAAGAATCGGCCTCCGCGATTAAACAGCTGTTAGATACCACTGTAGAATGTATGAACGCGCTGAAGAATTTAGGTTTGCCTACCGATCAGTGGGATGCAATCGTCACGTTTGTCGTCATATCTAAGCTAGATGTCAGCAGTCATAAACAATGGGAAGAGACAATTAGTGAAGACAGTTGTGATGACTTGCCTGGATTTGAAAGACTGAAGCAGTTCTTGGAAACACGGTTTCGCACATTAGAGATGGTAGAACCTGCAAATAGAAGTTACAAACAACCACCGAGTGTTAAACCGAAGTCATTTCACACAACGGCTAGCAACGACGATCTGCAATGCACCTTCTGCAAAGAAAAGCACTACATACATCATTGTAAGCAGTTTAGCAAGCTACCTATTGAAGAGAGATACAGCTACGTTCAAGGCAACAACTTGTGCTTTAATTGTCTCATACCTAATCACACCGTGTTTAAATGCAAACAACGCACGACATGTCAAATCTGCAAGAGAAAACACCACTCCTTATTACATAGAGAGAAGAAAACAATAAGTGAAGACAAACAGGTTACAACTGCAACGAAAGAGGATCCGCCTGCACACACAAACGAAGAAAAGTTTGTCACCAAGGTCACAGCGCATGTGGCAAGCGGAGAACAGCCTGGTGAGAATATATGGTTAGCCACAGCACTGGTAGACGTCACATCGAGTTCAGGTCAGTCACACGTCTTCCGTGCTCTCATTGATCCAGGTTCAGAGGTGTCACTAGTTACATCAAGAGTCGTCGATTTATTAGGTTTAAAGAAAAACGAGATCAGCGGCGTCATGTTTGGTGTTGGTGAAGGTAATCGCACATCTCTTAAGCACTTAGTAGATTTACAGATTACGTCTAGATATGATACAAATTTCTCATTTAATGTAAACAATGCATATGTGTTGAGGTCTATAACGCGTTTGTTACCTGAAAGGGAAATTAGAGGTTATACTTGGCCACAGCTTAAGGATATACAACTGGCTGACCCCAACTTCAACGTACCAGGTAGGATAGATATTTTACTTAGTGCGAAAATCTATGCTAAGATAATAGACAATGGATTGATTAGGGGGCCAGGCGACGTAATCGCGCAGCACACCCGTCTCGGGTGGATCTTGTCAGGTGATATTGAGGTAAATACAAGCAGGTCTCATAATGTCAGGAGCTTTCACATCACAAGACAGGTCGAGGAAGATAACAATCTACTAAGAAAATTCTGGGAATTGGAAACAGAACTTTATACAACCAAGAAAGCTTGGTCTAAGGAGGAAGAAAGTTGTGAAGAAATCTACAAAAATACAACGGTAAGAGAGGAATCAGGAAGGTATGAAGTGCATCTGCCCCTGAAACAAACTAAAGAAGAAACAATAAAGCTTTGTGGTGAAACAAAGCAGCAAGCAATTACTAGGTTCCAACACCTAGAAAGAAAGTTCCAGAGAAATGGTCAAGCAACTCTGAGGATTTGTTAAAGTACTTACAAGAGGTTAGTGACAGTAAAGAAACAGTGAACAGTCTAGAAATAAAGCTAGATAAGGTAATAAAGATACTTGGACTTACCTGGGACAGGAACGAAGACACCTTTAAAATTACTGTGAACTTACCGGAACTCAGGAATCCTGTAACAAAAAGGTTAGTTTTATCAGATGTGGCGAGTCTCTTCGATCCCTTAGGGTGGCTGGCTCCAGTCGTCATAACAGCGAAGGTCATGATACAGAAATTATGGCTTTGCAACCATGGATGGGATGAAGAACTGCCCGCAGAAATAGTTAATGAATGGGTTACTTACCGAGACGAGCTGAACGAGCTGCAAATGATCGGAATCCCACGGTGGATGAAAATCACAGCAGGCTGCAAGGATATACAAGTGCATGGGTTCGCTGACGCATCATCAGTGGCCTACGCCGCAGTAGCTTATGTGAGAGTCGTAGATCAGGATGACGAAGTCCATATTACAATGAATGCAGCCAAAACAAAGGTGGCGCCACTGAAGCAGTTGAGTATACCGAAATTAGAACTGTGCGCCGCAGTCTTGCTTGCGAAGCTATTGCATGAGCTCTCAAACTTATTGAAGATACCAATGGAGAAGACATATGCCTGGACAGATTCGATGGTGGTCCTAGCGTGGTTACAGTCTCAGCCAAGCCGATGGCAAGTTTTTGTGGGCAACAGAGTCTCAGAAATCATACAAATAATCGACAATGACAGATGGCGACATGTTCAGTCAAGAGACAACCCTGCCGATCTGGCCTCTAGGGGAATCAGAGCAAGAGAGATAGTAGATAATGGACTATGGTGGACTGGACCAGAGTGGCTGAAAGACAAAGAAACCGAGTTCACTAGAGTTGACATTCTACCAACAAGTTTAGAAAAGAAGAAGACGTTTCACATTAACCTAGGTGACAATCCTATCTGGGAAAGGTTCTCATCCTTGACAAAGTTGAAGAGAGTACTAGCTCAATGCAGAAGATTTATAAACTGGAAAAACAAGACAAGTCGTGAAGATTATTTGACAGCAGCTGAAATGGAAGAAATAGAAATGAGATGTATAAGATACTACCAATATTCGATATATGAAGAGGAAATTAAAGACCTGAAAAAGAATGGTAAAATTAAGGCAAAGAGTTCTTTAATCACACTGACCCCATACTTAGATGAACATGGTCTGTTGAGGGTCGGGGGCCGCCTTAACAACTCTTCCATAGCAGAAGAAGCAAAACACCCTATCATCATTCCCAGTAAGCAACATATCACGAAACTGCTGATAAAAGAAGCACATGTCAGAACATTGCACGGAGACATACTGGCTATGATGACATACATTCGAAGCAAATATTGGATTATTGGTCTAAAGGCAGCTGTCAGACAAGTTACCCACAGTTGCAGGACATGTATCGTGGAAAAGGCTAAAACTCAACAGCAACTGATGGGCCAGTTGCCCGCCCCGAGAGTTACGCCTCACCGTGCGTTTCTTAACAGCGGAGTAGACTACGCAGGACCTGTGCAGTTGAGGACGTCTAAGGGTCGCGGGCACACGTCGACAAAGGGATATATTTGTCTTTTCATCTGCATGTCCACCCGAGCGATACATTTGGAGGCTGTGACGGACCTCACGGCACAAGCTTTCATTGCAGCTTTCCGTAGATTTGTTGCCAGAAGAGGCCGCTGCTTGCATCTTTGGAGCGACAACGGGACTAATTTTGTAAAGGCCGATAAAGAGCTAAGAGACATGTTCGCAAAGAGCAACTCAAGTGTAACTAAGGAAATCGCTGAACTCTTAGCCAATGATGGCACAAGCTGGCATTTTATTCCCCCGAAGGCTCCCAACTTTGGTGGACTTTGGGAAGCTGGCGTACGCTCGGTAAAAAGACATCTAAATCGTGTTAATGGCACCATAAAGCTGACATACGAAGAGATGGCGACTCAGCTGGCTCAAATTGAGTCTTGTTGTAATTCAAGGCCATTGTCACATTTAGATGAAACGTTAGACACCTTAAATCCACTTACACCTGGTCATTTTTTGATCGGAGAACCGGTAACTAGCGTTCCGGATATAAACTATGAAAATAGAAATGTTAACATGCTGACCAGATGGCAGCTTATACAAAAACAGACGCAAGATTTTTGGAGAAGATGGAAAGCGGAATACCTAAACACCTTACAACAACGTTACAAGTGGCAGGACACAGTGAATCCGCCAACTGTTGGAGATATCGTTGTAATCAAGGAGGATGACATGCCGCCGGCAAAGTGGCTATTAGGAAAGATAACAGCCTTACATCCAGGACCTGATCAGCTGGTGCGAGTTGTTACTGTGCAGTGTAAAGGAAACAACCTTTTGAAGAGGCCCTTGTCTAAATTAGTACTTTTGCCAAAACACCCCGATAATTAGGCTACAGTGTCCGCTTACCATGACTTTAGTATAGGCCGTATATTTGTATGTCACCATCGAGATGTACAAACCCGAGTATAACAGGGTGGGCGGTCAGTCTTTTAAAATACACCTAATTAAAGTTTAAAGTAAATACCTACTTATTTACTTACCAGGTAAACCCTCTAATCAACCCAATCAGACATATACTTAGTCGCGAATAAAGTTAAACGATCATTAGATAATCGCTTTCCCGTTGCGTATCTCAATACATATGCATATACCAAGTATACTTAAATACTTACCTAGACATAACTTGTAAACGTTGGGATGATTTAGATAGTTATTTAACAAATAAACCACTCCGGTATTATTTCGCCAACATTAAACATTACACAAAAAGATACCTTATTATGTTAGCATAAGAATCATACTCGAGTGTGTTCATTTTCATTGGATAGTTTTAAAATCTAAGATGTAGGTATACGAGTTTCTATGTTCGTACATAAACTAAACATTATTTATTAAAGATATTGTCTGTTTAGCTAACATCAAGTTTGTAGTTAAATGTACCTAAAACAATCCATACAGTCCATTACAATTGAATCTAATCAAATTACGTTGGCAAACAAGATGTTGTTTTGTAAAATAAATAAGTTTATAGTTGTAAGTACGTAAAAATGTGTTATAATATCTTACCTACTTGTTACATGCTAATATGTGAGATTACATTACAAATAGTTATTAAACAATCTAGTTCATCTATTTGTAATCTATTTGCTTTAATTATTTTGTTAAACTGCTCAATTTACATTATTTAGAAGCGAGACGATATAACTAGAAAACATGAACTATGGAAAATTACACTTTATTTCTTGAATGTAAGATTCAAAGTAGTTTGCTTATTGTGGATAACATATGTACGTATATCTCTCAAAGGTAAACGAGCAGCTGGGTGATGGGATTTTGTTTATTTCTTAACATTATTATTGGTTAATAGTTAGTAGATATTTGTGGGTACCTAGCTTGACTAGTTATGTAGCACGTAATTAGCACCAAGCTAACTTGTTTGTGAGATTATAATATTCTCTAAGGCCCGACCATAGATAGATATTGTGTTTCTAACGAATAAAATGTACCTACATATTTTAGTATAAATAATTAGCGCCGATAGTGTAGTTTAAGTTGTTCCTACCTATTGTACTGAGTAAAGACTTATAGTTTTTATTTATAATGATTTGGTTTCACAGTTTGCAGGACTGTTATTTGTTAACTTAACGCTTAATGTAAACTTAATCGACTTTAGATTTTGCCTTACGTAACTTATGTTTTTCGGTTAAAGTTTACAATGTACCTAGTGTTATTTTGTGGTTTTAGGTTAACGAATGTTTTCTTACTCATTCTAGAGCTTAGTTTAAAAACTGTTGTTTTTGGTAGGCGGTATGTTAAGTCGAAATTTGATTACCTATACGCACCTATACATGCATACTGCATACCTATATGTACCTATGATGAGTTGACCCCGCCGCAGTTTAGTTGCAACAAATAGTCATAAGCGTATGGACCTGTTTTAATTTCTTCTAACACCTTCACTCCAAAATGAACCTTAACGCCTAAACACGCTGTATAAAGTTTTACTCTACCCATGTAATTTAATGAAAGTGCCATTTTCTCAAAAAGTTTTTCACTTAGCAAGTTAGCAGCCTCTCATTATACAAAGAGGTCTACTTTGCAAAATATAAGCCTGAGAATATATTATTTTACGTACTCTATTCAAGTCCATATACGGCGAATAAGTGCTAAAAATATTACCTCAGTGGTTCCAAACCTTTTAACCGGTTATAATTGGATTGGTAATGGCGTTGACCGTGGTTAGCCAGAAGGTTGCTTCTAAAGGTCCGATTGACCTTCCTACGATATACCTAGTGTCTATGACCACCATTTATGCCTTTATATTTTTCCGACCTTATTTCAGAATCTTCTTATTCACAAAATAATAAAACCTTGGTTGAGAAAACGTTGGTAATCACAACACAATCTAAAAATACATGTGTGTGTGTGTGTGTATTCTATGGAACTTACAATAATTATGTTCTACATGGGGGCAAAGTTGTTGTTTAATCCCGCATGCTAAATATTGATAACCGAGCAAGCGAAAGATTTCAAAATTGTGTGGCGAACCTTTTTGGTCGGCTTACGTCCGCCTGCAAAAGCAGGCCGCTTTTTCTAAGTAGATTTTATACTTTGGTGACTGGTGTCACTTGAACTGTCTTAGGAAATATATTATTTGCAATGTCAGAATAAATATATTACGTTTTAATTTCACAGTTACTACATTAGTTATTTCTTTATCTTGAAATAGGAGCCCCACAATTGAACCAAGAGCACCGTGAGTGCAAAATGCAATTTTCTCATTAGTTTTTGAAGAATAAAGATAGCCTTTACGAGTATTATAAATTAAACAAAAGTATATGACATCGAAATTATGTCATATACTTTTGTTCTCTACCATAACAATATCGTACGAAACATATAACAAGCTCTGAGTTCGTCGAACCTTGGATCTAATGTCAGACAGGTTGGCATTGAATCTAACACAGATGCTGCCGATAACATAAACAATGACATTCGGCGCTGCGTTATCTGTATTATTATAACGTGTAAGTTGGAACTTAACACATATATACTGTATAAGTACCTACTTAGGTATGCCATTCTACAGCTTATGCCATTGCAATAAAAGCGACAATTGTGTTCATATTTATACGGCGATTGTATGTAGAACTGACAGACTGGTCAATATGTGTAATGCAAAATCGTGATATGATTAGAATCCATTTATTTTGAATTAAGCCGATTTAAATGACAGTTGTCAAAATGGGAGTGGTACATTATGATGACCGAAACACTCATGTATAATAAGTAGAGAGTTGAGGCATATTATAGTTATTTGTTTTGTCTACAATCCTGCACTAAGTACAAGTTTTCTGTTTGACCCAATGGTTTACTACCCTTTGTACAATTTTTTATCGTGCAATTGGTTTAAATAAATAAATAAGGCGGCAAAGTTATATATATTGTTTAACCGCTCGTGCTAATATTGATACCTGAGCAAGCAAGATTCCAAAATTAAACCACGAGCGTAGCGAGTATTAGTAAACAATTCGAACTAGTTTCGAAGATCTATAACATATATTTTAAACATATTTTAAACTGGTGTCCATTTGGAACACGTGTTTCTCAAGCAGGCCACTGACGAGCCTTCCAAATGGATGCCGTTTTAATGGATTCATCCAAATGGACGGCATCCTAATATTAAACATTGTACGGTTTTTGACATTCACGGACCGATTTTGGATTGCAGCCACGATATTTGGACTGTTGGAAGGCTCGTCAGTGGCCACCTAGACAAATCTATTCACAGATTTGTCTGCCCTTATGTCTGCCGGAGGTCTGTTCACAGATATATATATCTGTACATAAGTAAGTCTACTGAGTTATTACTGTTAATGTCAACGTTAACTTGGTGTCCTAAGTTAACGGACGAGGTCATATGACGAAGGTCGAACAAGCAATACATTCCTCAAGAGCGAAATAATCAAAACAACGCGATTTCGATAACGTCCACATATGTTTACCATATGCTTATCACCATTAATTAAATAATACTACAAATAACCTGAAAATAACAAAGTCGCAGTTGCAAACGAATTTTATAGTACTAACGTCGTTTTGAATTTCAGGTTATTTCTACTTGGAAACTAAACGTCTTATATGCAAAAAGGATCGCAGGCAGATTCGTCATTGTACAAGTGTACATTCGTCTTCCGCAATGAGATAAGGGATATTTATAAAGAGTTATAATCCCATCAGCCAGGAGAGAACCAGCATAAGGGCTGAACTCTAAGGCTAGGGGTCGATATCGCATGCGATTTAAGTTACATTGCGGACTGTTGGTTACGTCAAATTCAACCGACCGATCAAAAACCGCAATGTAATTAAACTCGCATCGTCTAAATGAGCCTGTGTGAGTTCCAGTTCCAATTCGTCACTGTTCATGAGATCAATTTATACTAGGAGAATATTTCTTAGTCAATGACTAGGGCTTCATGACCCATATCCACCATATTTCAATTACAATGCAAAGTTTATTAAGGAAAACTACTATGATAATTAGACTGTTGTTATGGCGCTCACGTGGTGAAAAACATAACATTTAATACCGTTAATAGAACATGAGGACGAAGTAAACACTAGTTTAATCATAACCGCAATTTTTAATTAACATTGTGTTTATTTTGATCTGCGCGTGTTAACAACACGTGTTTTAAGTTTGTATGGTTTTCAGACCCATAGACCACATTGTATGTTTTCAATCGACAAAATGTTATTTGTTTTTTATCCTGAAAACTGTTTCTGACCGAATTAAAATAAAACCCTAAAGTAAGGGTTTAGTTAGATAAATGACTACTCATATAGTTCTGTACGGACATGATGGTCGTTCTTGTCTACGTGACAGGGTGATAAAACGGTGTCCGTCACTTTCTATCCCACGGTGTTAAAAAGTGACAGTTATTTTATCACGTGGATATAAAGCCCAATACGCCTGCAGCATGTCTGGTAGGTACATCTCGTCTCGCCGCAACTTGCAAGAAGTCTATTGTAGACATACTGAACGTGTAGTTATGGAATAAGAAGGATTTACCTAGTATTTATAGTACATTTGTAGATGAGTGCCACGTGTAAAACCACGTTCTTCGTGAAAGTTGAACAACAAACGGTTATCTTTTGTGAATGGTGTTGATTATTTACTCAGAGATTAGATAGAATCCTTAAGCCTTGAAATTAACACTATCTAGTTTGAAGTGGTTTAATCAAGTTTTTAAAAGCTAAATACCTACAACTATATTTTCCCGTGGTTTCACCAAAAGGCAGGTACATATATATTGATATACAGGATGGAACATTTCTAGAGACAGAGCTGAAAGGATAGTGTTATCTAAGCATATCTAAGCGATCTACAATTGAGTTATTATAATCGTAAAGCTGGATTAAAAAGTAAAACAAAAACGTTATAATGAAATATATTTAAATCAGTGACAACCCTACAAAGTTATTTACATTTTAAATTGACACCTGTCATGTCGTTCAATAGGATCTACTTGCTAGGGTTGAAACATACAGATTTTTGCATTAATATTTAACAAACTGTAGCTCAAAAATGGTTAGAAATATTAACGTAAGTGAAAAATAAAGTACTTACCTACGTAGCCTAAACAAGTCCCCGTCTGAAAGTCCTTCGTTCTGTTCCACCCGATATATGCATATACAAAATGTCCAGACTTAACATTCAATACTTAGTAGACAGTGTCAGATGTATTTCCACGTGACGAAAACAATGGAAACAAACAGCCAAGTTACTACTATTTTACGACCTAACTAGACACGTAAACTGACCGTGGTATAAAAGGCATTATGTTACATGCATTTAATACTTTACAAACGATTTAACGTCATTTTCATATGGCCTTGACAGTTATGACTAGGAAGCTAACACGATGCAAGTACGTTTCCGATGTTTTATAGAATTATTTATGGCGTTGAGGGTGCCAGAATTGCCCTGTGCGTTCTATTATATTAGAAGCTGCATATAAATCATTTAGAATTATCTAATACATTTTGAAATTCGTCGTCATCGTAGGTAATTTGATAATAAAATATGTAGGTGTACCACGGAATACTATGGAGGAAAATGGACATTCGAGGCCATAAGCCCTATGATTAGGTACTACAATTAGCGTATTTTTCTGCATGATTGAAAAATATATCAAAACAAAAATGCAGTATGCTATATGCAGTTCTCTAGTAGGTGCTAGCCAACACCATTTGAGTTATGCCGCAAAAGTAGAATCAGAATACAGACGGACATGGCGGAATTTCATGTTCCTAGTCCACTATGAAACTACAAAATCCTGCATCTTCAGTCATACATGGCAAAAACCTCTCTCTCTGAATTTAGATTCCATATTTTAAATTTGTGTTTATCATGTATCAAGCATTTGTGCTGAATAATGGCTATATAAATCCAAATTTTTCCGCCACAAAAATGAACGTTTTACAATTCAACTGAGCCGTAAAAAATAAACGAAAACACGTAAACAAACATTGAAATAACGTTTCGCCTCGCCCTGGGTGGAGATTTGCAGTGTAAACATTAACGAGCGCAAATAATCTGGTGGTGATTAGATTAGCAAAGCCATAACTTTACATGTGGGTTTGTCGTTTACTTGGCCTTGGAAGTTTATGCCTGTACTTATTGGCAGATTGTAAATTTTTGCGTAGGACGTATACGTGGCCAAAAAATAATTTCATACCCGTTGCCAGGGAGGTTTTTGGAATATACTGAGCAACTTTTACTATACGACCAATCGAAAAAAATTACCCTCCCATAGTAAATGGACCAGCCAAAATGTATAAAACAGCCAAATTTTTTGGCTACCCTGTATAGGTGCATAGGAGAGTAGCTATATAGGTGTATAACTATACCTATATAACCTTCTAAACGTAGGCAGGTCTAGCGCAAGGTAACAGTCGATGGCCCTATCATGAATTAAACCTGGAAATATGTGGCTTTCCATCAGAAAGGGTCATTATTATGCTTCATGTATAAGGACCATTCCATCAGAATGTGTGTTGGAATTTCAGATAAAAAGGTTCTTATTGCACTTGAAGCATAAGGACCCTTCTGTGATGGAAAGCCAGAAAATATACGCCCGTGCAGCGGCGACGCGCCTCAGCAGAACAATCGTAGCGCCAATATTGACGAAATCATTAGTAACGCCGCACGTTGTTAATAGCTGATATTCCAACCGCTTAGCCAGCACCCAGCACTCGCCTTACGCGAAATTCATATATCTGCACATTAATTTGGTCGTATAGACATAAAATAATGTAACTTTCATCGCCATTTCCAATGGGGTTGGCCGGTCGAAGTATTTCACAGATGGCGCCAGCATAGGTTTTACTTTCAATCCTACGAATAGATGTGTGTAGAAGGTAAAGAGGTATAGAGAGAGAGAGAGAGCGAGAGAGGGAGAAATGGCTTGCTGCGAGGCGGCGTCAGCAGGATCTTGAGGTCTTCATGGCTGTCCAATATCGGAAGGTCACCAATGTAGAAGGTAGAGAGGTATAGAGAGTACTCTCTCCAGGCGGGTGTTATGCCTGGGAACCGAAGTCGACTGAGAGTTGGTCGGAAGTTATATATATAGCAACTGACATTTAAAACTCCGTAAGCGCGATGTAGGTCTCTTATTAATTGCTTTCTAGCTCCCTAACGCCATCTGTTAGATTATTAATGGCACGACGTTGGCAGTGACAGCTAGAGGAGACGCCACATGTGCCAATTACTTTTGTTGAATTATATTTCCTGCAGTTTAGCCGTTTGAGCCCAATCCCATGGTACAAAACTAGAGACAGTTAATGTCCCTACCTGTGCTGGCGCCATCTTTACGAAGCCTTTGACAGTTGCTGCCAAGTTTCCGCTGCGCTGATGCAACGTTACTGCTGCAGCGTTATAGTATCAGGAGAAGGGAGATAATGTTACTATCAATATCCTCGCTCAAATTAAAGGATCGAACATTCTAATCGTGACAGGAATGCGGCAACGACAAGAACGCAAAGAAATAAAATTGACAGTGAAATCGTTCATTTCCCGCTATAGGTACTCGACGCCGACGGTGCACCAAACGGGGCAAAAACTTTCCTGTAGACTTCATAAAATGAACTCACTTTAAAGCCTAATTTTCGTACCTACTTTATCTTTTTAGGCATGTTAGAACCTCCTAATTCCTTAAATTTGTATGATGAAAAAGTCGTAGAAAAATGTATGCAAATCGTTAACTTTTATAATGTCCACAAAAAAGGTTTTCCTGAACGTTTTTTACCCAGTAACGATGCTGCAGTCATATATACTACACAGAGAGCTACCGTGAACATCGAAAATTAACATTCGTTATATGCCTCTCTATCGCTCTTGCATATTCAAGCGATAGAGAGACAAACAGAAAAACAAAGTGGCTCGCAGGGCAGTGTCGACTGAGGCGATGCAGTTGGAAGTGGTGGGAACCACAGGTCCAAGGCCGTGGACTGTGTGCTCTGCTCTTTCAATATTGGACGTTGAATTAACGGATTTTAATATTATTTATTACGTAATTGTGATAGATTAAAAATCTAAGCGGGTGATAGTGACTACGTAAATTTTTTGGTAAGATCAGTTGTTAAGTGGACTTCAGGATCCCATGAGCCGTGGCAAAAAGGCGGGACAGTCAACGCGAGGAAGGAAAAATATGAGGGGCTTAGGTTTTCCTCGCGTAGTCAATATCCACTAGGGAAATCTAGAGCTTTTTGGAGCTAGATATATTTAAATATGGCTTTGGCTTGACAGTCAGCAACACTATTCGCTTAGCACCTTTGCATACAAACTTCTATACAGAGGGGGACCACTTTTCTATGTAGCTGATTGTACGTCAAATGTTAATATACTGTACTGTGTTTGTTTAATTTCGTCCCGAGAAAGCCACATTTCTATTAGGTAGGTATTCGAATTTTTGGCAATCCGAACTAGTCTCTGTCCCAATTTTCGGATAATCGAGGTTCTACTGTGATAATAAAATGAATGAACAGTTAAAAACTGTCCTCACCGCAGACCACTGTGCAAACATTGAAAAAAACGATTGGTAAATATACAAAAGCGGACTAATTTTAATTTCACGTGTGTTACGTAAGCGTCACGTTTCTATCTCTCGGAATAGCCGCGGCCTTGATCGGGCCAGTCGATGTTTAGCAGTTTAATGGTGATTGTAATGACTCATTGTGATATTCGTATTTTAAATAACTAGTAGTTCGCCCCGAACTGAGAACTCGCAGTTAACCAAAAATTTTGATAGAGCGATTGACTTTGTTGCACCTACTTAGGTATCGTATAGTGCGACATAAAATAGAGTCAGACCAAGAAAAGTCTGCAGCGGATTTGATAGCCCACGCAGTGCAAGTGTTATTTTAAACGTCAAACTTCTATTTATTATGACGTATAAATAACACCGGCACTGCGTGGGCTATCAAATCCGCTGCAGACTTTTTTTGGTCCGACTCTAGTAGAAAATAAATGCGAGCAACACTTTCTACGTAACTGTCACATTTTTGACGTAAAATGCTTACACATGGCAACAATTTAGTATGGACATTTTTGAGTTCCATTTTATTCAATTTCTACCATTTCATGTCGCACTATACACTGAGAGAAAAAACTAACAAAAACACACTTAGAATTACAAAAATAAAACTTAATCCGGGGACAAGGAGAGTCAACTAATAGGAACAAATTGACTTTTGCAATTTCCATTTAGTAGGAAATACAACTTCTATATTTGTAATTTGAAGTATGCTAGAGTAATTTCAGAAATTTGGTTTTGTTATTCCGAGAGGTGCTTTAGCAATATCGGAGGTGATGACGTCATGGGTGAAAACTAACCGTTTTGTAATTCTAAGCGTGCTTTAGCAATATCGGAGACGATGACGTCATAGGTTTTACTAAACTGTACTGCGATTCCAAGCTAGCTGTTGTTATTCTAGAGATAATGACGTCACAGGCAAAAACTAAACTGTTTGCAATTCCTCCGCCCCTAGCAAATGGGCGCCGCGAGAGCATGTCGCGCGCGTGGTAGCTACCCGTCTCTATTTCTGTCTGTATGAATAAAAAAGCATTTGGTAGTATATCTCTGTACTAAAGAGGCACTATAAAAGCCTGTCGAGATATTATACCCATTCCTTTCTTATTCATACAGTCAGAAAGAGACTAGTAGTTATTACGCGCGCAACATGCTCTCGCGGCGCACCTGTGCTAGGAAGGTTGGAATTGCAAACAGTTTAGATTTACCTTTGATGTCATTATCACTAGAATAACAACAGCTAGCTCGAAGTTGCAGAACAATATATTCCTGTAGACCCCAACTACACAGTAGGTCGCGGGTTAATATGTCCATGGCCCACAATATATCCTAAATTTATTATTTAACTTAAGTATGTTTTAAACAAAGAAGACACGAGACACGCCCGCCCGACATCCGACACAATACTAACTCTAACCAAATGAACGTAGCAAGTAGCTGTGTTGGTATTACAAAACTCGTTTAGTGATTGGTACAACAATGAACATAAACACAACAAGTCTATCTACTAAATACCAGTAAACTTTGTAATGTCGCTATAGTAACAACTGAATTGTTATTTTAAATGGGGTAATGTTATTCCCGCGAACTCGTTTTTTAGATATTACAAAACTATGTAAGTGAGACATTTACTAAAATCATAACTTGAAATCACAGATGCTTTTTTCCAAAAATCACAAACTTTACGGAGAATTTTAGTAGTAATAAAAATGGATTGTAACAAATACTGAACTTTGTTTAATGCTCCATTTACTAAAGTCTGTTTGCTGAAATTAGATTTAGTATTACTGAGCTGTTTGTAGAAATAAATAAATTTTACAGAAATAGTGAAACTTCCATGATTACTACTAAAACTTCATTTTTTCCCCCAGTACAGAACTGTTTATTAATTCCTGGTGGTGATTTTTCTCTCAGTGTAGGCGGCAATAAGGCGGCAATGGATCAAAAATCGCCTGGATTTATTGCAAGGTCTGTGGAGCCCTTGACTGATAGATTTAAGCAAAGAGTAGTATGTATAATATATAGGACAAAGAGAGCCCTCCCGTGGAACTTTATTGCATCCATTTTGAAGTGCCATCTGTAATTCTTAACCAGAAATATCAACGTCAATATCGGGGGGGGGGGGGGCATAAATTAGCGTCTAAGTATGTTGCGAACGTAAAAAACTTTGAAGAAAGGCTTCATGATATTTATTAATACACGAAAACAGAAAAGATACTTTTAAATTGACTGTTGATTTAAATAAATTACCCTATCATACACGGCTGGAATAACACACAATTAGAGATGGGTAGGGGTGAGTAAATACTGAGTATTTACTCGGTATTTACTCAAAGCACCCGATAAATACCCGTATTTACTCATTTAGGTGGGTAAAAACGATTGCTTATAAAATATTCAAAAAGTGAGATTAATGACAAAATTGTCTATTATTAAAGAGTGCTAACGTGTATTAACAATATCTATAAAATAAAAAGCATATAGTAGGACGCTTAATTTTGGAAAAAAAGGTAATTATCAGTGAGAGGCAAATTGTGATAATTCATAGTTAAACATTTTGTTTTAAATAAGAAGGTATTTACTTTAAAAATATGGTACTTAAATTCTATCGATGTTCTAGATAACTGCATGTCGCGCAAAAGTGCGTGTTTACACGGCACTTATGACCTTTTATTAAGGGTTTTTTGAAGAAAACTCAAAAATGGCTCAACCGATGATGTTCAAAATATTGTTTTTTATACTCTATTATACGGCTAATCTACCGATATGTTTTCATATTTTTCCTGAACGTTGGTTCGAAAGTTATAAAGAGGTAAAGATTATTTTGGCCTTACGAAACAGTTTTTTTCCAAAAATATTCGATTTATCCAAAAAAGTTCTTAGAAACATTCCAGTTATTTTTAAAGACCCATTTAATGATGTGCAACACGTTGATGGTTTCTGAAATATTTTTTTGTTGCAATTAGTTACACGTATGGAATGCCCCTCTTAAAAATACATTTCTTACAATTTTGAGTACTTAATCCAGTAGCGGCTTACAAAATACACCTATATTTCAAATTTATATGCCCCTTTCAGCACTCTAAATAGTTTATACCCACCAATTTGGTTATAAACGAGTAAATACGGGTATATTGAGTAAATACTGAGTATTTACTCGGTATTTACCCGTGAGTATTTACTCACTACCCATCTCTACACACAATTGACCACGAAACACAATTACACGCAGCAGGTTGTGAATCTACCCGCCATAATCTTTCTAATTTTTTGGTAATAAAGTTCTCAGCAACTGTGATGGCGTATGAAAACTTTGTTTCTTTTAACATTGTAAAACTGAAAGTATTTTTATTTATCGGAATTATGGCGTAGTACAGACAATAAATGGGGTGCTATAATATTTTGAGTTTTATTTGACAAAGTTGTTTTTTTGTGACAATCGCCTCCATGGCAACGATGGCCATAAATAATCTGTTCTAACAGCTGTATTTTGTTTGATCCATGCCTTAGATACAAAACTTTTAAGACGTTCTGACGAAATAAAGTAAAGCCATATTAAAAGAAAAAGTTTAGCGTTAAGTAATATAGATGTCGCTATTTTTTTCAAAATAAGTGCTTTATATACGACTGTCCCTCCCCTAGATTTAAGTCATAATAGAAATCATAGAGATAAAAATAAACTGTATCTGCGCCAAGCCCAAATATTTCCTGTCAAATGTCAAATACCTATATTATGTTTATATTATTTTATTTTTATCTTGCTAATTATTACAAAAAGGTAAATTTAAAAACGTTAAGTATAAAAGTGCAAACCGAGCACTTTCATTTGATACTAAATTCGACCATGTTTTTTGCAAATAAAATGACCAGAATAGCTAGGCCCCTCACAAACAGCTTTTTGGCCTTCTAAGCTAACTACCTCAACAATCCCTTAATCGAGCCTGCTCATAATTTAATGACTAAAATATAATGCCCTCAACGACACGTTTACCCAATTTCATTTAAATTAGAACAAATTTACTTAAGTTCTTGAGTATCAAACTATCTTCTGACAGTTCAGCTTAAACAAACATCGAAATGCCGGGACGTGCCGCTAGCTAGACGCGTGATCCAAGTCGAATGTAAGAACTTCGCTGCGCTTCGCTCGCTCGTTCGATAACACTGTGGGTTCACATGCGGTAAGGCGAGCTCTCTATTTGCCATGCGGGCAAAGTAATCGTATATCGAGATTATCGAGCATCGTGTGATATCGGTAGTGATATTGAAATTGGAAAATACATAAGTATAAAAAATCGACGTCCGCCATTTGCAAGGCATAAGAGTATTCTTGTTATATATTATTTACGATATAGGTTTCAGCGTGGCACACTCAGCATTCATAAGTTCAAAACAAAATTCATCTTTTTCGTACACCACTAGTTCGAAAGAGAGTAATAATAATCCCGAAAACGGCAATCCGCATGTCGGTGCCTCGCGTTAGCTAACCACCCACAAAAATATATGACATCATCGTGTTATCGATCCAGCCACTACAGAGGTTTCATTGAACGTTTAAAAAAGTTTTAAGACCTTGGCATCGCGAACTGCCACGTGGCGAAACTGACGATGGAGAGGAAGATATGTAAGTTTGTATAGGTATCTTTTTGTTTATAGTTAAAGTTACGCACGTTTGTTTATTTATTTACGATCATTTTTATGATTCATATCAATATATTTATTTAGCGAAATAACAATATTGCCAAGAGGAAAATTTTGCGTTTTGTTTTCAATTCATGGTACACTGAAGGATATTTGTGGTAACCGAATATTCTGTTTTGTTAAGTGGTGTGCCCGGTGTTTTGAAAACACCAATGTTGCCAACATACCATGTTTTGCAGAACTGAAACTACCTACCAAATTCTACCAAGGATGGAGGAAGTTCGCTAACATCAATAGTGGACTTGTTTACATTGGTTCTGTAGGGTGCGTTTAACACTGTTTTTGATTTCGGATCTTTAGAAGTAACAATTTCGGATCTTTAGAAGTTATTATTAAATTTGACTTATGTATCAGCCAGCCAAACGCATTTTTGTCATACTTTTTAGGGTTCCGTACCCAAAGGGTAAAACGGGACCCTATTACTAAGACTCCGCTGTCCGTCCGTCCGTCCGTCCGTCCGTCCGTCCGTCCGTCTGTCTGTCACCAGGCTGTATCTCACGAACCGTGATAGCTAGACAGTTGAAATTTTCACAGATGATGTATTTCTGTTGCCGCTATAACAACAAATACTAAAAACAGAATAAAATAAAGATTTAAGTGGGGCTCCCATACAACAAACGTGATTTTTGACCGAAGTTAAGCAACGTCGGGCGGGGTCAGTACTTGGATGGGTGACCGTTTTTTTGCCGTTTTTTGCATTATGGTACGGAACCCTTCGTGCGCGAGTCCGACTCGCACTTGCCCGGTTTTTTAAGTTAGTCGCTACTCGCTAGCACTAAGTACCTATGACATCATCACTTCAAAGAATGTTGGATTCGCATGGTGAATGTTGGATCATTTGGGAATGTAGGATCTGTTTATCGGTATCATTCAGTATTAAATGCTTATATCGGTATTTTTAAAGCATTTTCTTTTACGTATGCAAATACGAGAAATATTCCTGTAATTACAGCCAAATTTTCTACAATATGACTGACGTAACTGTATAAAAATTCTTTGTATAACTTCGTCGCGAATTTATGCCTTCGAACCACATGTTCAATCAATAAACAATTGTATCAATAATTGTTTTGTATGTAATTGTAACCTTGAGTGAATCATGAGTTTCATGACGATCAAAATATTTTTAAAGGAAACTTTGATTGCTGTTATTTGATAAGGATCGGTAGGCTACAATTTTAAACTACATACTGTCGAACATATATCACATTTTTCGCATAAATAATTATCACCTGTCACATCGTGTTATCTAAATACTTGTGTGATTGTGATGTAAGTAATGGAATCGTCCTAGACCTAACAAGTTCGCTAAAACCACCATGTTATGAATGAGTTTTATCAAATCACTTAGGTAGATAATTTTTCATAAAAAGATAATCGATATTTTGATACGGTGATAAAAAGATATTGTGTTATATTTAAATAGGCAAACATACTTTGGTAAACAATTTTATTACGATTGTGAAAAAATGTAAATATGTAGAAATTAAAGCTTCTAAGTTTTGCCTTTACATTACATTACCATACCTTGCTTTGTACGTTACCTACAATACTTAGGTATAAAAAATGTAACGTTCCACGGTAAAAGGTACCTTTATGTTAATAATTAAGAAAAGAAAATCAAGAACTCATCGTTGAGATTACAGGGTTGATTTTTATATCGTAAATAAAAATAACGATATAAAAAAAGCTTTGTAAAGCTCGCATTCGTTAAAATATCTGTACGGGTTGGTTCGTTAAGAGACTGCCATTAAAATCACAGTGCATGGTTACAATTCGCGAACTCTCAAAAATCAAGAGTAGGTACCGTTTTTTTCTTAATTATCTAACGCCCGCCATCTCTGAATTCGCAAATCGCATCATGTTAAGCTCTTCAAGAAGTTATTTATAATACATGAATAATTTATCACTGTGTAGGCGTTGCTATCCGTTCTGTGTTAGCGGTATATTTGCAAAAAACTTCTAAATATATGCGTGCTAGTGTCCGACCGTAGCCGGATTTTTTGCCGAAACCGAAGCTTCGGTTTTGTCTTACTTTCGGTCGAAACCGGAACTTTTATAGACGTGTCGTTGAAAAATATTGTCGGTGGCCCGTCTTTTAATGAATAATGAAACACCAAAACATCAGCCAAAAAGTGTGTCGGACAAAGCCTAATCTAAGAAAGAAAAAACTTTTGTCAATAAAAAATATTTGGTATTTTATTTTAATCAAAATTCACTGATCAATTATAGAAAACAAGCGGAACGCGATCCGAAAAGTACAATGTTGTAAGTTTCGGCACAGCCAAAAGGATCAGCAGTTTTTTGGCCGAAACCGAACCTTAGGGCCGAAACATGATTTTAATGCTCAAACCAAAACTTCGGTCACACACTAATGCGTACCATCCGTTCCCACTGGTAACTGACAAGTTGTAAATCTTATTGCAAAGGACATAAGGTCCACTAACGGTCAATTAAGAGTTGCTGTTCGTCGATCAAAGTCCACTCCCCAGCGAGAGGATGACGTCAGGTAAGTTTTTTTTGGTTACGAATTTGGAATGCTAAGTTTATCCGAATGCATAAATCTACTTGTTATTCTTCTATGTATGCATTAGTTACATACGATCGAACTTGAAAATCGCTGCTTGCAAGTAAATTTTCTTCGATTTTTAGGATTCACTTGAAATTTTTTAACTCACTTCGATGTCGATTCGATGAGAGTACAATAAATGCACTATGAGCAAAAACGGCTTCAGTAAAAAATATTTTGTTTTTATAAAAATTCTCATTCATTATTCTATACCCTTCATACCTATATTTTAAATTGAGTAAATAGACGGCTACATGTGTATTGTGTATTGACATTCAGAAAAAGGTAATGTGTGATCCTCTACTAACATTATGAAAGCGTAAACTCATAGTACACACACATTAGCTATAAACTTATTTAATTTTGCACACAATACATCCTAAATTCTATCAGCTACTCTAACTGTACATCTGTAGAGCATAATTTTTTGTATAAAAGTTTACGATTTTTCAGTCAACAGGGTGGACGTGAACGATGGTACATCAGACTACTACTATTCAATATTCATACAAATCCCTTTCAGCAAACAGTTCCCTAACCTCCTTAGGATACGCTAAAACCCCGTCTCTGTCTTACACATAAGCCAAACCGTTTGCAAAAGCAGGACAGTTCACCCCAAGGCCCTCAAGGTTAGACATCCTTACGTATTTGCGTAGTTACGTAAAGTACGCACAAGCGTGAGGATACGCTTCCCGGTCCCAGTATTGATCCCCACATTCAGGGTCACCAATGTTTTCTAGCCTTCTCCCTCGCACACGCTGCCCCGTCCTTGTCTAATCTGCTTCCTTTATTGGTTCCCGTGTGTTTACTACGCAGTTATTTTTGGGACTGCCCTTTCAAAGTTTCTGTTTGCCACGTGCCTAGTATGCTAGTATATATGTAAACAGGCCTTTAAGCTCTGTTTTACTAGGATAGCGGTGCCGTTATATAGCAGCTGTCTACATACAAAATACTACTACATCCATATTTAGCCGTATTATTTTGAGAGATGCAGCTATATGACGGCACCGCTATCCTAGGAAAACAGAGCTTTAAGGCTTGTAATGCCTATAGGTACGTAGGTTAGATTTATACCGGCACATCTGAGAGCTTTGTGAGTAACATAGTCTAGACTCTAGACACAGGCTTTTATTAGATCAGAAGTTTTTCGTTTGCATGAATGATTTTTTTCAGTTGTTTTGTTTGTAGACTGTTATTGAAGCGTCTGTAACCTGAAATAACCTTGTTACGAATGAGAAATAGGTTTTCTATTTGCATATTTTTTTGGAGCATCAGTATTACGTTTTTTTATGTTACAGCTACAATTCAATCCATGATAGCAAGTAGGTAATGTTCAGTACCGTCTTTATCATAAGGGCACACGGGGCCCGTGCCCATGGCCCCCATCCTCAGGGGGCCCCGAAGGACAGACAGTAACAGTATATTTCATTACCCATAATCAATAGATCATAGTAGAAAAATGTTAGTTTAATAAGCTTTCTTTACTTTCCAAAAGGGCCCCAAATTCTTATGTGCCCTAGGGCCCCAGCATAGTTTAAGACGGCCCTGGTAATGTTAGAGCAAGAAATGTCTGCAGTGATTTTGATAGCCCACGTAGTGCAAGTGTCATATTAAACGTCAAACTTCTATTATGACGTATAAATAACACTTGCACTGCGTGGGCTGTCAAAATTGCTGCCGACTTTTCTTGGTCTAACTCTAGTAAAATTTATATTACCTAATACTACGCCCTAATTCAAGGAAAAGAAAACGCTGTATTGTACACAGTATGATTCTGACGCGCCTAGCTTTGCTTTTATTGCACAAAAAACTTAAAGTACAAAAGGCGAACTTAATGCCGTGAGGCATTATCTACCAGTCAACCTAAATGGCTAGGAAAGGTATCTCTGATGAACCAAACAGGCCCCAGTGTCAACTACATTGTTTAAACCACAACTAACAACCATTAAAGCCATATTTTTCTAAGTCATTGGCCACTTTGGCCGTGGCCAGACGACATCTATGTATACCGAGTTGCTTTATTTAACGACCTACGATGAAGATGCTATCAAACGCATAAACTAACTATAAATGAGGCGGCTTCTTTTTATTTATTAGTGCATACAAACTTGATATACATACGTAGAAAAAAAAACTTAAATAACTAACCTACAAAACTTAAAAACTAAATCTAAAAATAAATAAAACTAACCTTAAAATAAATAATTAAAAAGTATCCCCCTGCGGAATGGTGCCGTAGATGCTGGCAGCATTTCCTCGCTGTATCGCAATACTTATTCTTTGTGCGAGGAAGCTGCCAGATCTATATTAGACGGTCACCAGTGGCGTCAGCTATCCTTTTGGATAGATCCTTAAAAAGCGTAGACGCGTTCGGACCCCACGGGCCAAGGGTCTCGACACCAAAAGGTACGAAATCGTATTCGGGGCCGAGACCCCACTATAAATTGACATGGGGGCGTACTCCGAAACGTAAAACATTATACCAATATATAATATACCGTCGTGGGAATATTTTGAACTTCGGAAGTCAACAGCTTGAATTCAGGTGGATCCTTGTGAGCAATGTAAAAAGGTTCCAGTGCTCCTGGAAGCGACCCTGACATCTTTCTGCATGAGTTTAGTACCTATGCTGTTTGGGCTGCCCCGAAGCCTAAGGATGAGACTCTTTTGCGCAACATAGCGCCAAAGCTGTCTATGTGTGCATCCGCAAACAAACTTTAAACTATTATATTTACCTCTGTACTATGTATGTTACATTCCAATGGTAGCATATATAATGTTTACCTAAAACAATAAAATACAAATATCATTAAAATATTGCCTTTTTAATTTGAGAGAATGAAATAAAAGGAACTAGGTACGGGACCGAGTTCCCAAGACTTATTTATTCAGTAAGTTACGAAACTAACACTGAATTTTAATAAATGCAAAGGAAATTAAAGTTTCTGAGTAAAGTGCGAACAATTTTCATTTAGATTGAGTTTTAGGTATTCGCGCGGAAACAACAGACCAACCAGCGGAACTTTCCTGTACGGATATGATGGTCGTTCTTGTCTACCCGACAGCGTGATAAATTGGAAGTGACGGTTCCAATTCCGCGGTGTTAAAAAGTGATAGATATTTTGTCACGTAGATAATATGGATGGCTTTATAGCCATCCATAATAGGCCTGGCCCCAATTTCACCACGGTGACAGGTGCGACAATTGTAAAATCACTGTTGCTGACGTCACAGGCATCCATGGGCTACGGTTACCGCTTACCATCGGGCAGGCCGTATTCCTGTTTGCCACCATCATTGTATTATTAAAAAAAAACTTTATTATATCGAAAAAAATAGATATTTCTTTTGCGAAGTTTCTGACAATTGTCAAGATTTAGAAGAATTGTAGGTAATTCTTGACAGGTAATGAGTTATATGTCGGAATTTCGTGACAATTGTAGTGTTTCTTGTGACAATTGTCATAAACTTAGCAAGAGAAATATCTGTTTTTTTCCGATATAATAAAGTTTTTTTTAAATAAAACAATGATGGTGGCAAACAGGAATACAGCCCGCCCGATGGTAAGCGGTAACCGTAGCCCATGGATGCCTGTGACGTCAGCAACAGTGATGTTTTACAATTGTCGCACCTGTCACCGTGGTGAAATTGGAGCCTGCTGTACGGGCAAGGAATTTTATTTCTGTACTATTTCGTAATTTGTGACAGTGACAATAATACATTATGAGATCCTGCGGCATTGGCATCGAGTGTCACTGTGACAAGGGGTCATCCATTAATTACGTCACACGTTTAGGGGGAGGGAGGGGGTCAAGAAAATGTGACATATTGTGACATGGGGGAGGGGGGAGACACAAACTTTGTGACGTCACTTTAACTTCATCAGTAACCGATTTTTTTTTTAATTATTTTATTCACTGTACATTTAAATAACAAGTTTTTAAAACGATAATCGTTTTTATTCTTTTAATTTTCTTTTCTAAGAGTTTTAGGTTATAAAATGACTAATATTTATATCGTCAAAAATATTTTGATAAAATATTAATAATACTTAGGTACTTACTTAATTCGATTTGGCGATTTCGTAGAAAAAATGTGACGTCACACTAGGGGGGAGGGGTTTGCCAAATGTGACCAAATGTGACAAGGGGGGGGAGGGGTCAAAAAACCTAGAAATTCGTGTGACGTAATTAATGGATGACCCCCAAGGTACGGAATTGTACTCAAATCGAATTCCTGGCTACATATATCATAATTTATTATTAAGTATCATAAAGTCAAAAGGATACTTTAAATGTAAAACTGCGCATTTGCGCAACACGTGTTGAAATTCGCCCGACGACGATTTTTCCTATTTTAAGGACATGGAAATTTTCCTGGTGAGAGCATGTGCATATAGTAAGCAGTAGCCAGTTTGGCATTCTCACTAGCCTAGCTATATTCAAATATGTTTTTCCTGGCCGTTACTGCGAGTAAACAATAGCGACCTCTTACCCCGATTGGTGCGACTGTCGCAGCAGCCTGGCAACCTTCCATATCGCTTTAATCCAAAACATTCCTGAACACATCAGACACTGTTGTACCATCCGCACTTTTAATTGGCAATGAACCTTATTACAAACACATAAGGTCCACCAATGATCAGTGAAGAGTGTTGCTGTTAATACCAAGCGTTGGCTTTCGCTCAATACTCTTAGTAGAAAAACATCACATTTGTCTATGGAAACAAGAGACACATAAGACTTTCATTCAAGAGAATTTCGCCTACGTTCAGATCCGCTGTGATTTTCCGCTTCCCCTTTGACCTTTCTGTATCACAGATTCAAAAAAGGGCTTTGCCATTAGACGGAATATGTCTAGATTTCCATACTAAAGGGTCTCCATTTGTCCAGTGGCAGATTTCAGATCTCAAATTCATTCATTCACATTCTGAGAAAAATAACATAAAATTTTCGAATTCTAACAGAGCTAAAGATATCTCCGAACTTTTTAGAATGGCATTGGAACATTCAGAATTTTTGCATGTGTCGTCGCTCAAAGTTTGTTACTTGTTGACGCTTCTAAGACACGTGTTTTTTAGTTTACTCAAGAATGTTTAAAAGAATTGCTACAAAAATAGATTAAATGGTTTGTTGTAACCGAACCCATCTATTTAGCGCGAAGAGCGTCTATTCCTGAGACTGAAAACAACAACTAGCCTCATAGCCTGTGTTCCAATTGCAAGCTAGAGCGTTCGACAGAACGACCAGTGTGAGTAAGCGCTCGATATTCGAACATTTATGAGAAATTGGGGATCACAGTAATGCTAGACTGCTTGAGGCTAATGTTTTCCCGCAATATGTAACGGAAATAACCGCCCTTCATACTAGCCATGTTATGATACACATAACATGCCGTGTACCCGGTGTACCTATTCTGATTACTTGTGCAAGCGTACTACTCGTAGTATCTGGCGCCACCATGTAACATGGAACATTAGCTACAACAGGAGCAGCTACTCGTACTCGTAAATCGTAAGCACAAAAAGATTAAGCAAATTGCAGTTACTTATAGCTAGGATTAGAAAACATCTCAGGCAACAATCATCTGACACCAGCCCGGACACGTGTTACACTATTGGATGGTACTCAAATATATTTCAAATAATTCATATAATTTATTGATTGGAGTTCTGGCTACGTCTTCTGGCTATTAGGATGTATGTCCAAAATAGCTTTAGTGACATGCCATAAAATGGGCATTTAATGGCATTTAGGAAGAGGTTTGAGGCAGGTCGCGTTTTATGATTTTCGCATGACAAAGTCATGGTTGGTGCCAAGGCGACGTGCGTATTAATCAGCAAAATATGAAGTAGGTAAATATTTAAATATCGCTTACTCCTTGTTATGAGTAAAATATGATATCTAATATTTCCGACAAAGGAAAACACTGTCCTATATATGGTTATCGTCCTTTGATTTCAAATTGTCGCATGAACCGTAATAATTTGTGGACTCAACACCACTTTTCACAATGTCTATAATGGTACAGGTGCAAACTTATATTGGGATCATCAAATTTGCGAACGTTGATTCGATGTCACTTGTTTTGTTATGTAGTTTCAAACTACTAGTTTGACACCTAGGTATGTGTGTTTACGTGCGTCAATGGAATTGACGGTCTTTCGATGACTTGATATTACTTATATACCTACTTAGCCTTACTATATTGGATGATAAGTACATAGTTCATAGCTCCATGCTCCATCAAGTAGCAAAACAATAATTACTAGTTGTTATATCATTCTCAGAATGGTATTGATAGCAAATCATAAAGTAACGGGATCCTAGGTGTACCGCAAGGCACGCTTGGGACCATTCTTGTTCCCACTTCATGACATTCGATAAGAGGCGTAGTAAGCTCAAGAATGTAACAAACAGCCCTATGTAGTAATATGACTACCCTGTTTACAGAGGATACTGAACAGTGTATAGGAGTATTTAAGTTAGCTGAATGTGAAGCACGTGATGATTCAACGTGCGTTGTTTTGTTTACGAAACGGAAGGAAGGATTTTGTTACATCTTTAGTGGATTATTTGCTGTATCGATCGATTGGTAATAAGACAACTAATTAATGTGATGAACAAGCGGAAAAATAAACACAAATTATTGCTAAATAAGGACGCAAAGTTTATTACCCTTTAAACTCATCGTATTTGCGGAGACGTTATTATCTTCCTTATCCTATTCAAACGAACAAAAATATTATGCCAATATTAGTTATGTTTTCACGTGCATATTTTCTGATTTGATCAAAAATATTGTATCAGTAGTAGGTAATTAACACTTGTAAAAGTGCGAAGTTCAAATCGCGAGCATATTCATAAACTCAAACTATAATTCAAAACTTCTTCACGCTTTATTTTCTTTGTCGGTATTACAGTTTTCTAGCAACGGAAACTAATACCTACCTACCAGAAATAGATATAGGTCATTTTAATTGTCGTGCCTAGTTTAATGTCATTTCAGCATGTCGTTTTAAAACCAGAGCGATTGCAATAATACTTATGTTACACAACGAGGGCCGCAAAAAAAATTAGACACGATTTTATTTGTAGAGCCACAAGAGCGTGTCACATATTTTTGCAGCCTTCGAAGAATAACATATTATTGTAGGTGACTGTACCTAACTTGGCAGCTGCTATGTTCTTGTGACTCTTAAGTAAATAATAATTAATAAACCCTTCCGGTAGTCGGGTAAAGTAAATACTTATACGCCAGTAACGTCAATACAAACAAGCAGTCAATATTGGAACTACAGTCAAAGATCAAGATTATCTGTCAACAAACACTCATTGACTACGATGACTGATGAAGTTATCAAGGAATTCCACGACCGAATGAATACTGAATGGTAGTTAATGATTTCCGTCAGTACCGTGGCCACGCACGTGCCGATACTGACAGTAATATTGATGCTGAGTAGAGAAGCGCCGAGTTTCGGCTGATAGTCAGTATTAAATGAATGCAACTTTTATTAGAGCATTTTCGGAAACGCGTGGGAAGTTAGGAACGGAACTGGCTGTATAGTAACTTGATAATTTAAAGCTACTGAAGAAGATCTGTGACATTTATATCATGACAATAAAGTTTACGGATTATAAGTGTGGACCATGGTACCTAAGCAGCAGCGTCACTTGCGAAGAATAGAAATAGTTATTTGTTTTACAAGTTGTTGTTTAACCGCTCTTGCTAATATGGATACCCGAGCAAGCGAAAGATTCCAAAATTAAACCACGAGCGTAGCGAGTGGTTCGAAAAATGGAATCTTGAGCGTTGCGAGGGTTTCAAAGCACGAGGGTTAAACAAAATTTACCTCCGAGTGAAACACAGAATTTCTCATCACACCAGCCCGAAGCAAATAATAAATGTAAAATAAACAAAATCAAACCAAATCAAATCCAAATTAATGTTATCAAATATTTATCATCCAAAATCATCATTTAAAAGTCAATTCTACCAGCAAACATAAGAAAACAACTCAAAATTTGCATTTGAGTACTTTGCCTCACATGTGAATAAAATGCAACTTTGCTATCAGTTTTTAAAGTGCAAAGTAAGCCTTTCCGAGCTGGTGTGGTGAAAAATAATAAGTTACAGTCAAATGATGTTTGGTAAGAACGTCGGGTACCAAATGGTTTAATTGGGAAGGAATGCATGACGTTTTGGCTCATTTTTCACGCTCATTGTGCTTTATTCATGTTATTTTATTGTTTGTAATATTGTCTACAAATATTTTTATTTTGACAATTTTAAACTCGACATCCTTTACTTTAGTAACCATCAGCGCAATTTTTTGCTTACCTACGTTCTTAACACAGAACAGGGGGCCAATTCGAACGTACATTATGACATCAAAATAATATGTAAATGATGTGATTAACTTGGCTTACATTACTCGTATGCTATAGGTATAAACATAATATACAGCTGTCTGTCCCCTTTAGCTTCCGAACTGAACACATATAGAGCACGAATGTGATGAACTGTTGTCTGCTGCGGGTAAACAGAATAATAAATCAGTGGGCACACGTGAGTGGCATTACTTAATAAACGTGATAACTACGTTTTTGTTTCATGTCGAGATGTTACAAATATAAATTTGTGGGGGTAAAAGGAAAAGACAGAATTAATCATCTAGATGTTCAAAGTAATCTACCTGAGATTACTTTCTATAAACAAAAAAAATATATTTTTGTTTATGGAAGTTATAAGGGTTCTTTTGAAAAGTAATCATAATTTAATCTGAGAAGAAGCAATACATAATACATGAAATTTCCTCCATTTTTTAATCATCCGCATATAAAAATAGAACAGGGCGGAACCCAACGGTGACATAAAAGAAGGAATACTATATGAGCAAAAGATTGAAAAAGCTTTACTTTTAATGTCCCCCGCCCATATAAATATTATCATAAAATATTTTTCTACTGGCCTCTTTAATCTTTTAATTTGGGATTCATAGATCAAACTTTAATGGCATATTTTGAATACCTTGCTTTAGGACACTGTTCCAAGTGAACCGAAAATTAAACCTTACAACACATGCCCACTGTATAAAACAAAATACACCAAAGCCAAGCCTAGATTGTCAATAGGTACCTAGTTTGTTATATTATTTCGGTTAACTCGTAGAAAAACTATTATACAGGTACAATAACATTTATACAGAGGCATGAAAAGGGATCACTCCTTATATAAAAATATATTTTATGACGTGACTTTTTTAATGGGTGTATTATTATGACCTCATTGTTATTAAAATGTATTAATCATCGTTATGCTTTCGTCATTCGCTACCACAACAGATGATTGGATAACTCATATGAATGCAAATTTAATACGATTCAATAAATTTTATGACGCAAATTAAGTCGTAAATTATGAACTAGTCCAAAATGAACACCCTGGCATCTGGCTTGGCGTCAGTGTCAATGCAAATATTTTATCGGGCGATAAGATGACGTGTGATACAGAAGATAAACTATCAATGACTCCCTAGGTATGTTTTCCTTACATATTGCACATAACCATATAACTTTCTGTATTTTTTGGCATATGGCTATTGGCAGATATTTATAATATCTGCCAAAACACACAAGCAAGTTCAGTGTTACTTTGTGGTCTAGCAGAAGAATTAATTTAATTATTTAGTTGCAAGCATGATTCATGAAATGAACATGATAATAGTTATTAGTTTTAAAAAATGGAATCTTGAGCGTTGCGAGGGTTTCAAAGCACGAGGGTTAAACAAAATTTGCCCCGAGTGAAACACAAAAATTTTCACCACACCCGAAGCAAATATTAAATGTAAAATAACAAACAAAATCGAACCAAATCAAATTCAAATGAATGTTATTCAATATTTATCATCCAAAGTCACCATTTAAAAGTCAATTCTACCAGCAAACATAAGAAAACAACTCAAAATTTGCATTTGATTACTTTGCCTCACATGTGAATTACTGGTAGCAAAGTGCAACTTTCCTATCCGTTTTTGAAGTGCAAAGTAAGCCTTTCCGAGCTGGTGTGGTCAACACTTTTTTTAAGTTTTAAAGGAGCATATCTTGCCTATGATATTTCCTTCATAAGCCGGCCTTGGCCTTATAAAGGCAGAAACGTAATAGGAATAATAGAATAATAATTTTGCCTATGAGATCGAAATATAAAGATTTCTTCCTACTTCTATTACCTAAGTGTGGCAATATTCTCAGTGTAGCAGTGTAGCTTACTAACCGCTCTGACCATTATAAAACGTTTAGGGGAAATAAGCACACGGTCATTATTTTCATAACATGGTTTTCTAAATTATATTATAACGAAAACGTGCAGAAACAACGGCTGCTTCATACATAATTTATTTATTCTCAGGAAATCTAAAGTGAAGCATGGATGAAATACGTGTCGTATTTATTAAGGCGAAGTAGGTAACTGAGCGAAATGAAATAACTTGTAACTTAACAAGACAGTGATTAATAGTATATGTTGTTGCGTTCATTGGTTCACTGCCACTGCCATCAGATATATATTTTGAGTGTTTACATGAGGGAGAAAAAAATACAAATACCTACTATTATTACCAAGTCAAATCTAATGACCATATGACAAATAGAAAGGGATTTCTTTAGTAGGTAATGTACCTTTTATTTCATTTGGGTTCATTGGGTTCACATATAATTACTTTTATTTTTTTTCTTTTGAAACAAATTAAGTTTAATTATTTTTTTCTTTAAAACGACACGGCCATTGTAATTTTTAATCAATGTCTGTCATTAGGTGACAGCATTGAAGACAAAATGGAAACGGATCTCCAAGCCTCGCAATTATTCTTAGAATTTTCTCTCGGAAAGTGACGTTCAGACAGTTGAATGTTTTGGTATGAAGATAAAACTTCGTCTTTTGCGAAGTTAAGATTTATGGATCTGCATTTTATTCTTCAACTTTTTAGTTTTAAATTTAGTTATTCTTTTAGCCATTTGTTTTTGCAAACAAGAAGACACATGAGAAAGATGGTGAACGACACACCAACATTCAAACCAGCTTCTAGATTGGCTAAAGCCATACACCAGATAATTCAAACTCAAAAAAATCATAATATGCAACGTTCGAAATTTATTTACACGGTCAAAAACAAAAAAAAACATAATTTTGAAATATACAAACCCGTCTTTGTTCAAGTCTCTCGTCATTTCACTATGAAGACAAGATACCTATTCCTCTAGATTAGTCTAGATAAAGACCTATAGCCATGATATACCATATGTATAACCCATTAGAAAATATCAAAGCATTCTTGCCCACTGATCTGAGTTGCCACGTCGTATTAAGATTCCGTTCGAGAGGCAGGCGCTTCTACTTCAACGATTTCCGAGTAGGCCTTTGTACATTTATATATATAGATTATGTGTATTATAGGGCTTTAGGTTCCGCAGAATACAGTGTTTTAGAAACTTATCTTGCATCAAGATCAAGATCATTCGTTTTAAAAACTTATCATATTCAATGGCATATATATTTTATTCGATTGATATAAAGCCCATATTATGCCTAAGGCCAAGCGCGCACTGCGATTTAAATTTTTGCGACACGATTTTAGAATCGCGCTGTAATACATATTTTTGTCGCATGTGCGCGCACCGACATATAAACACATACGTTGCATTTCTGCAACAAAATTATCGCACGACAAAAAATCGTAGTGCGCGCTTGGCCTAATACCCTGCTAAAGTTGAAAAAACGTAGGTACTTAGGTAGTCTATAAATCTCCAAAGACGAACTTTCTACTTTCGAACTAAGTTATGTACTTTAATTAAAGAAAATAAAAATATTTAAGAGGCGAAATCAGAAAATCTGGGCACACAGGCTTTGGCAACTTCTTTCAAATCGATAGGTACCTAAATGTGAACGAATTCGGAATCGATTCAATATTCATCAAAACTTATCAATCTTATCACACCTAGACTTGTCGCATAGCTAAAAATACATAGATAAACGATTTTCTCATCTTTCACAAAACATAAAGATAACGGACCCTATAATAGCGGCCATTTAGCGGTTATTCAATGGCATCTCAACGATTGCACGTCAATAGCTAAGGATTTATTTGCTTTAGGTTTTGCCGGTTTCCTTTAAGCGACAAGCACCTGCTACAAAGTAGCGGCTAAGTCTTAGCCTTGAAATTGTTACCTGCAGAAGGAACTGGGCTCTAATATCAAACGGGCCGACAAGTTGATTTTAAATTGTTTTAGTTTAGAATTCTTTAGTGCCATTCCGAGTCCTTGTCTCATCGTTACATCCTTTTACGTGAGTTTGCTTACATTTCTTGCACATTCTTGGTTGATATTTGAATTGAACTAACATTTGTTCATAGATTTGTAAATTAAATACATAGGCTAATCATTAGACGATTACCAATTTAACAAAAAATGATGAATTCTTGTTTTTCGCCGAAATTATTAGGGTCAAGTTTATATTAGCAGACTTCAAACTAATAGACAATTTCCAGTGTCACTATTAGTGACAATCACAATAATAATTACAACACTTTAGGAACACAAGAACAAAGATATCCCGCGAAAGGTGCAGGAAAATGTCACAACAAAAATGACACAATGGCACTTTTTAAAATTCAGCACAGCTTCGGAGAACTGCATATAGGCCTTTAGGTCACTATTGTTTATATGTACGAGCTAATGAGGCTACTCGCTAAAGTCGAAAAAAAGATGTTATATAATTTACGAGTATTTTTATCGGTTTGTTTGTTTTAAAGTGTTGTGCAATTGGTACCTAATTATTGTGATGCATTGGAACATAGTTAGACAAATCAACTTTAAAAATATACCTACGTGAATACGACGAATATTTCTTTGGTGTATTCCCATTTGTCCCCACCGGGCACATTTGGGAATAGGTGCATTCATATGAAGCAATCCCATTTGTCTCCGCCTCATGTATGGGGGCATAACGTGGGGCGGAGAAATTAACCCTCGCATAAAAAGAGGGGTGTTATAATATAAGTTTAACGTAAGTAGGTATATTGTGTCTTGTGTCGAAATGGTTCTTAGAATAAGTTTTAACTAGCTAGATGAGTATAGCAAATGTAGGTACATACATACTGCCCGATTCGAACTTTAAGATACGTCAGTTAATAGATCTAGAAACGATATAGATTAGATATGTCAGTGTCAAAAGTGACGTTTTTGTTTAAAGAAATAGACGAATCGCTAGAGGCGCATTGTTCGTAATAAACAACTAACTTAACTTATAGGGATAAGTTCGCCTTTGTACTTCCATTACTGTAGTTTATTTTTGTAAACCTGTGTTGTGTACAATAAAGTGATTACTACTACTACTACTACATACTTTGTGCGCAAAAAGACAACCTACATTCCATTATTTCCATTGAACTAATACTAAATGTTGTTGTTTGAACCTTATATGCTTTTATCAGCACTGAGGTAAACCTTGCACCAGCCTTGCGCCTTATCCGGCTACTGCACCAATCTAGATACACAGTTAAGATTATGTGAGCATTTAAGGCCGTTTTACTAACATTGGAAACACTAAGCAGAATTAAGGATTTTTTTAAGAGATCTGAGAACAGTCACGTCAAGGCTTAAAATAAGGAACTAGAATAAGGTATTTCCGGGACAAATTTCTATCGGACTAACTTGGTCCGCATTGTAGAATCCACAACAAAATCTAAATGGTATCAGTATGGTGTGGATAGGATGGTAAAGGCTGCCTTTCCACTGAGGCGAAGATGAGAGGAGACGTACCTACACGGATCAATCAATAGCATTGTTGGTCATCCACATCTCTTCTCCGCTGAATCGGATTACAACCAATGCTGTTGGTTGATTCCCGAACATCTAAACTCATCTTCGCCTCTTTGGAAAAACAGCCTAAAGGTGTACTAAATGGTGACTAAAAAATCGACACAATTTTCTTTCGAGATCATTCCCCTTAACTAACATTTTAAATGTAGGTACAACTTGACACCGAAATCGAAGCTTCATTGATGATACAGCCATACAGGTTCTGGTTAACTTTCATATAAAACTTGTTAAACAAAATTAAAATGCACACATTAGTGTCTTATTAATAATTATTAGTGATCTGTATTTCCAGCGGCCGTCAGCTAAACAAAAGATTTCGATTTATTTTACTCTTTTTATTCTGCTTACAAATTAGAAGTAGCTACCTTTACCTAGATAATACCTATAGGTACCTACATCATGCAAAGCATCAAGCCCTACCCAGACACAATTCAAACTGAATTCAAACACAGACAACTCAGACAAGTAATATAAAATGCAATAAAGTGGATTGAAGTGTATATTCCATTACTAAAGCATAGTATTTGCTGACGGGAGCGCTCTAGAACGCAGAACAAATAGCAGACTTGAATCATCAAATGTGACGTCCCACGGATAAAGGTACCTTATGGCGGTTGGCACTTACGCTATTCTTAACGTCGCTCCAATATTATTGCCAATATTATTAAGCGCCAGCCGCCATAAGGTACCTTTTGCCGTGGAACGTCACAAATAGACGTTTTAATTTGCTATCGCGTTGCAAACGTCGCCTTTCTCCCTATGCTATGTTACTTTTATTGTACTTTAAACGAATTTAGTTTTTATTTTCCTTTTTTTTACGCGTCTCGCGGTGTTTCGCGGTTCTTTACGTTTTCATGTTTCATTAAACTGTAGTCTATTTGCAAAAAAATAAAGAACATTTTGATTGTTTGAGGTAAATAGACCATCTTATTAGAAAATTTGCTATTCAGGAGAAGATGAGTGACGATTTGATGTCACCGCTGTATCTCTCAATTTCCTTGATAATATGAATGACGGATTGAACGTCATAGGTCAAAGCGGCAAAGGTCACTTTATCAAGAAAAAAAGTTAAAAAGTCATCAGTCCAAGTCAGACAACGCTGTCGTGACACGATTTAACGATCAGACGACTTCTAAAATAGAATTTAATTCAAATACCTATGACTCAAGAGAAGGCCTTATGAGTTTTAATAAATTCAACATGTGCCCCACTTGCATGCCAGTTTGCCAGTGGAAACACGTGCGAACAGGGCCAACTCTCGTACCCATTGGCAAAAAACCAAAAGACTATAAGCATACTCTCTGTCACCCACAAAGCTTATGTATTTAAAATTATTAGTCGGCTTTTTCCACGGGGCAACACACATGTTCAAAACAAATTATTTTTTTGTTGCAAATTAGGTATAGACGTGTGCGCCGCGCCGGCGCGCCGCCGCCGCCGGGCTTTTTGACCACGCCGCCGCCGCCGATAAATGATCGGCGTGAAATCGGCGTGACCTTGAGTGTTGTTAATTAGCTATTCCAAGTTGGTTCTTCGATTACAATATAGATTTTTTGTGTTATTTATGTTACAGTTGTCAAATATACATCAATTATTAATTAAATGAAACTGAATAGCCAGTTGCAGAAACTATTTGACACACCAATTAAAGTAAATGAGTAATCCTAAGTATTCACCGTCTACTGATAACGAACGAATGAAAACTGCTGCTTATACCTTGGACAGCTAGGAGAACCAACCCCTCCATTCTCAGAGAGCTCTATATCGCCACTCAGCTCTTCCCAACATGCCATGGGTGAGTTCTTAGATTCTTCGGACATATTATCCAACGTATGATGTGGAGAAACATATGAATTTAAAGCCGAATGAATGGCAAACGTGCTCGACTTGGAGCATGTGTGAGATGGTCAAACGCTATGAAGAGATCGGCTTGCGGCAGTCTGCACCGTGCAGTCCATACGGCTTATGACCGCATGAAATGGAGACAAATTACATGTCACGATCCTCAGCAGTGAGAAAACGAGAAAGAAGATACGTCTCAGTGAGCCTGGCGCTTGTACGACAACAAAACCATTAAAAAAAAAGCCATAGCAGTCCACTATGTCTAGCAAATTTCAAGGATATGTGGAGTTCTGTTTTGTTGAAGTATGTCATTTTTAATAGGACAAGCCATGGAAAGCTTGAGAAAACGGAGAGTTACAGATCGGATCGAAGGTCATTGGGACCAAGTCTTAATGCAAGCTAATTGCGGGGCCCAGTCCTGCCTGGAATGAATGTGCTGGCCTATGCAGATGACACACTTATTACGTGCCGAGGCATCTCTTATGAAGATGCAGCCAGAAAGGTGACTATTGGAACCTCACTTATGGTGGAACGAATCCACCAGCTGGGTCTTGAGGTATCTCTACCAAAGACGGAAGCTCTTCTTTTCCATGGCCCAAGAAGAGGACCCCCTCACAATGCCCATATTAGAGTATATGGGGAGGTTGTGGCGGTTAAGGCCCAAATGAAATACCTAGGCCTTATTCTGGATGGCCGTTGGCAATTTAAGGCGCACTTTACCAGTCTTGCCCTCAGGCTGACGTCTACAGCCGCAGCCCTCAGCCGGCTGCTTCCTAACGTTGGTGAGCCGAACGCCACATGTAGGCTCCTTTACTCTCGCGTCCTGCGTAGTATGGGCCTATATGGTGCTCCTATATGGGTAGATGCCCTTTCTGCGGAAAATAGGGCTCTACTGTGCAGGCCACAGAGGGCAATATCATTGAGAGCCGTCCGCGGGTATCGGACGGTATCCTTTACAGCGGCAACGACCTTGGCTGCAGACCCTCCCTGGCATCTGCAAGCTCACATTCTTGCGGAGGTCCACCGTTACAGGGCTGGGAGAAGAGCGGCGGCAGAATTCCCGGAAGAAGAAGAAGTGCGAAACATCCGGGCGTTAGCCCAAGTAGAGACACTTCGCCGCTGGAGGGTAGAGCTCGGCGGAGCAGAATATGGGCTGACAACGGTAGAGGCTATACTGCCGCATCTGGAACGATGGGTAGAAAGGCGGCAGGGAACCCTGGCTTTTCACATGGTGCAGATACTTACTGACCATGGATGCTTTGGTAAGTACCTGCACCATATAGGGAGCGAGGAATCCCCCATGTGCCATGAGTGTGGCGCGCAGGTAGACACGGCGCGTCATACTCTCGAGGAGTGTCCTGCATGGGGGTTTCAGCAGACCACCCTTCAGGCAATACTAGGAGCAGACCTTTCGTTGCCGAGCGTTGTTAATGCCATGCTCGACAGCGAAGAGGCATGGAAAGCGATGGCCTCCTTCAGTGACCAAATAATGTCACAGAAGGAGGCAGCGGAACGTGCGCGCGAGAATGACCCTGACGCGCACCCCCTCCGCCGGCGACGGGCTGGAGGCAGAGCCAGGCGCTATGCGCACTTGCTGCATCCACCGTAGTGGGCTGTGCAGGGCTCCGGGGGGAGTCCCTGCTGTTAAAGGCTCACAGGACTAGGGGTGCCTCCCAACTGGCACCCACAATCGTCTGCGGCCCATGGGCCGGCCGCCGGGGGCGTACGCAGTCGAATGCTGATAGTGATCCTGCGGCGCTCCTCTACAAGGCGGATTCGGCATTCGTTGGTGGTTTTCGACGGTAGTCCTATTACTGGTTAGTCCGTCATCGCTCCTGGTTCCCCAGGGCCAGGTAGCATGCGTAAACGCATTTCCCCAACGTAAAAAAAAAGGTCTTAATGCAAGCCTGTGTTAGGGAAATCAAGTTATTATACCTATCCTATATTCATTTACAAACCCTATTTTACTCACAGCATATTCAAACTATACGTAGTTCACTGACCAGCAACCTGCATTGATCATATTTTCAAGAAAAACAACAGATTAATGATTTTTCTTAAGAAACCTGAAAGTCAAGGTCACGCCGATTTCACGCCGAAAACACGCCGCCGCCGCCGATTTTTTGGCAAACGCCGCCGCCGATCATTTCTTAATCGGCGCACACGTCTAAATTTAGGTATACTTACATATAAAACTTAGTCTTAAAATGTTTGTGCGGAACGCCAAAAATATGTCAACTAACTTTCAATCCAGCCAATCTCATCCGGACACAATGTTTTACGAGAAAAAAATAGCTACTCGAGACTCGAGTAAATTTCGAAAAAAGTTTTTATCAATAATTTCATTTTTGGTACAAGCTTTTATCGCTGACTGTACTTTTCTTACGACAGACAACTAATACTCATCGAGACAATTCTAAAAACCCCGAACACAATTAGGTTGTATTGTTTCATCACAGAGTTCATATGGCCACCTCCTGTCTCCATCATCAGATCAGTTCGACAGTACCATATTATTGTTTTGTCATCAGAACTACATACAGCTGCCAATTTTCATGACGCTACGGTCCTTGGAAGATGGTTAAATTAGTTACCTTAGATTCCATTACATAGTTACATACAGGTCGAGAGTTCCTATGGCCACCTCCTGTCTCCATCATCAGATCAGTTCGACAGTACCATATTATTGTTTTGTCATCAGAACTACATACAGCTGCCAATTTTCATGACGCTACGATCCTTGGAAGATGGTTAAATTAGTTACCTTAGATTCCATTACATAGTTACATACAGGTCGAGAGTTCCTATGGCCACCTCCTGTCTCCATCATCAGATCAGTTCGACAGTACCATATTATTGTTTTGTCATCAGAACTACATACAGCTGCCAATTTTCATGACGCTACGATCCTTGGAAGATGATTAAATTAGTTTACCTTAGATTCCATTACATAGTTACATACAGGTCGAGAGTTCCTATGGCCACCTCCTGTCTCCATCATCAGATCAGTTCGACAGTACCATATTATTGTATTGTCATCAGAACTACATACAGCTGCCAAGTTTCATGACTCTACGATGTTTGGAAGATGGTTAAATTAGTTATCTTAGATTCCATTACATAGTTAGTTACATACAGGTCGACCTAATAAAAGCTTGTTAAAAACTTCGCTTCCGTCGCGTGTTGCAAATGCGACAAGGGGCCAAATGCCGCGATTCAGTTCGATTAAATCGCCGCAAAAGGTCTCCGTGTGCGACCTCCCTAAAACCCTTGCTACACGGTCGCCGACAAGCCTTCTAACCGTCTGACCTTGGTCTGTCCTTGGTCAGTTTTGGTCTAATTTTGTTGGAAACAACTGTCTACACGGTTCGGGACGGACCAAGGCCACGCGGTCTGAAGTCTTGTCGGCGACCGTGTAGCAAAACATGAAGATACAACAACAACGATGACATTGAAACTTCAACAACTGTACCATCGCCCACACTGTTAACTGTCCATCGGTGGACCTTACGCCTTTTGTAATAAGGTCCATCGATGTACAATTAGGAGTGTTGCTGCTTGTACAGATCACACAATCAACATCACAATAGCACTTCTAACTTCAACACCACGAGTCACGACGACCGCATTATCCTAAAACAATTGATCGACAGTTTAAAAAAAGTACATGTCATTACGCTGATGTCATGTACAAATTTGGCCACGCAAAAAAGGCAACCATTAATTATACAACGGGTTCAACCACCTCCGCGCGTCAAGCTGTCTGTACCACACAGTATTTTTTGCCAACTCTAAAACTAAGCCGAATAATTAAAAGTGACGGGTGTTCAGTTTCGCCGTCGGTGATCAAAGGTTGTCGAACCGCCTAGTTAAAGTATCTAGTACTATTAATTCAAACCAATTGTAAGTTCGATGGCCTTAAATCGTATCCTGTCGTAAATTGTCCTTTGGGTTGTAGGAGCGAGCTACGTCCTTTAACCGTGAGGCCACGGTGAACTCAACCAAACCCAAGCCAGAAACACCATAAAACTACGAGAAATTGCCAATTAAAAAGGGTATAATTACTGGTTGAGTTAGAACATCTATTTGATTACAAATAGTAAAAGAAATATATAGAAAGTTGTTCAATTTAGATTTAAACCCACTTGTGCATTTCAAACCCTAATAGATTCCGGAATTCCCAACTCAAGCAAACCTTTTAACCCGCTCTACCCTATACAAAAAAATACTACAATACAATGTAGAATCATAAAGCATAATGCAATATTGATCATAAATAATATTGAAAGAAATAGGTTAATATGACATGTGGGTGTTAATGCTCGTAACATTATGGTCGAATGTGGGCAGCTTAGCTGATATCAATATTATATCAGCTAACGTACTGCGATTAAATATTATAGAATTTACATTATTCATTATATTCTAATATTTATTTTGTATAAAGAACATCTGCAACGGCGTTTTCCTATCATAATCATATGGAAATTAATTAATGATACAAATCGAAAACAGATGAGGTATTAAATTTAGTAGTTACTTGAGCACATAATTAAGCTTTGCCGTTATAAAATAAATTCTATATATAGGAATGTAAAATACAAATTTTAATTGTTAACAAGCAGAAACGTCTGCGAACGATGCTGTTAATATTTGTTCTAAGCTTAATGTAAAATACAATTTTACATTTCTACGTCAAGTGGGACAAATGCGCTCTCAGGTAGGCAAATGCGCCCATAGGCCAAAGGCCAAATGCACCTTGCCTAGACACCACCGATGTGCCTTTTTCCCTAGGGAAGTCGACCCCCGAAAGTACCTTCTCAGGTAAACGGACTAGTGCCTGACATGCTAATGCCTAATAGATGACACCTTGCTGTCACCTCTATTGACAATGACTTAAGTTTCAAGTTGACATGTACTGGGACCGCGTCGAGCACCAGCACGTTTAACTTACGTATATTTTTATTTTCTTCAATTGGCTATATACTCCAGTCGTCTTTTTTACAGGATAGGTAGTATCAATTGATAATATCACAGATATAATAGTTATTTGTACAACAAGAGATCAAAGTTTGATATTTCTTCGAGTGCTTATTTTGAGTCCCGTACAAGCGAAAGATTCTATAATAGATTCACGAGCGTAGCGAGTGAATCTAATTTAGAATCTTGAGCGTAGTAAGGGATTCAAAAGCGCACGAGATGTAAATAACTTTGATCTCGTGTAGTACACAAAATTTTTCACCCTAAGCAGTGAGAACATACCTAGAGGGACGGAGATAATAGAACCCCAGTATATCGAACTTGTATTAGACCCCGCATGTTGAAATGACATTTGACTATAAAGGTAACTTGAATGAATTTTTGTCTCACTCAGTGAGCAAAATCGCTTTTTGATCACTGAGTGAGACACACTCAGTGAGCAAAATGCGATTTTCCTCACTGCGTGAGACAAAATTACTCAGTGAGCAAAATCGCATTTTGCTCACTGTTTTTAAGAAGCAAAGTACCCTTGTTCGAGCTGCTGAGGTGAAAAAAGAATTATTTACATATATGCGTATCGTATTACTGTAGATACTATTACGATCTTTCCATTGCTCACGTGATCTTCAGTGGCACAGAAATACGAGAAGGCTTTTATCTTAAAAGGTGGACCAATACGTAGATTATATTACGTTTTCTTGACAATGCCCGATCAGGCTTACAAGACAAACATGTTTGTTTAGCATTTTTCTAAGTACATAAACATATGTGACGTTCCACGGGTAAAGGTACCTTGTGGCGATTAGCGCTTACGTCGCATTTAGTACTGGAGCGTTGTTAATGATAATGTAAGCGCCATAAGTTACCTTTTACCCGTGGAACGTTAGGTACATATATAATACCTAAAGGATTGATCGATGCTATACACAAAAAACAGTATGAATATGAAAACGTGAGCCCTCGAAAATTCATATTACTGCCACGTCGAATGCCATCATGATTTTAGACAAAAATGTAAGCCGTAAAATAACTTAGATGTGCTTTACGTTAGGCAAGGGGGCCATTATCAGAAACACAGTTTAGCTGTTTGTATTACATAGGTACACATATCTATTTTTAACCGACTTCCAAAACGGAGGAGTCTATTATCAAACTGGACCATTTTTACATTGATATCTAAGCTGTATCTAAGCTGTAATTTATGGCTAAGCGACAACATTTTGACAAACAGCCTATTATTACCACGGTTGATAATGACACAGTGTAACATTTACTTACAAAATGGTACCTAGTATAGTTGATAAGATTAAACAGACCGCATATTTTTTTTATTAATAGTAAGTATAGTTCATTATGTTCCATAATTAATTATAGGTACGTTCATGTTCCATCAGGTGTTCCATAATTAAGAATTGGATGCGAAGCTCCGAATAATGTTTTTGGTTGAACAAATGTCACTTTTAACACTGACAGATCAGTATCATATCGGAAACAGATCGAATAACTAAAACTCGAATTGGCCTGTCACTCCCTATACTTAAGTAAATATTCACAATCTTTACCTATTTTTGAAAACATCGATATTTTATTAACATTACTAACTGGGTTCATATTAGGTAGCCGAAAGACTGGTTGAAAGGTCGATGTACTAAAATTCTGAGGTCAAAAAAACGTAAATAGGTAAACTGCAATGGGCGTTGCCCGCTCCAATTCTCTACATTTGTAACGATCAGTTTCCACGCCAAAAAACAATTAGCGAAACCAACACGTCATAAATTTCGCAAATTTATTTTTGCGGCCAATTTTCGCATCACTGTCAGTAAAACTATTAGAAGTTTAGTACCTGCCAATATTTTTTTCACTGACATATATAAGTTGGTAATGTTGGCAGTATGTCATGTGCTCTTACGTCCAAACTTCTTTTAAAGTTAAAAAAAATCACGTCTTGTCTCTGGGCGGGGGCGTTGAACTTTTGTCCCAGTTTCGTACGTCAACAGGTAATCAACGCGTTCTCAATGTAAGATAATATCTCGAGATGTCATACAATTAATTAAGTTGTAAAAATGAATACTTTAAACAAAATTTCTTTTTGGCTTTTACATATATTTAGGTGGCATTTATTTTTAGACTTTTATAGATATTTTTAACGTCAACTGCTCATTAGTTTTATGGCGTTATGGTAAGTTATATTCTGTGTAAGTTCTTTAGATAGGTTATTAATTGGGGAATTTGATTTAAGCTCCATATCTCTCATTAAATAGGTAGTATAGGTACCATGTCCGCTAATAGTACCGTACTCAAAACTGCAAGATGATATTAATAAAAAATAACCATGAGCCTTCTTTTGCCTACCTTACCTAATTTAAATTCATAACATGATTCCGCAAAAGGCAAGGTTTGTTTTACTTGCCTTATCAGATATCATTTCCTTTTCCATCCATTAGAGCTTCTTCTACCTATTACCTTAGCATGGATGGATGTACCTACTTGGATGTAAGTAACTTAATTTCTTTGAACTTAACGTTCGGAAGTTTAAAACGTTCTAATATTCAGCCAACCCACCTTCATCGGATCAAACCTATCATTTGGAATTTTATCGCCCTTATCCGAAACAATTACATAACTAAATAGCATGCTAAATGTCAAGTTCAGAAGGCAGTTGGCCTCTACGCCCACATTACATAAACGAGCGCCTACAGTCTATATTCATGAGGCATTTTATACTCGCCTGTATAACTCATCCAAAAGAATTGACCGTGAGATTTGTAACAGTGACGCGTGATCAGAGTCCAAGCTTTTAACTGGTCTGTCCATCTATAGTAACGTGATAATCGTAGTAAATATCATGTATATACACGTACAGTTATTACAAGACGCACTGAGGGTCATACGATGCATAATTTTCAACTATAATCACGTCGGCTTACCGGAAATAACGCGAACCTTTCCTGGTTTTTGTTGTGTGCAGTTTGTTGCTAACCATGGTCGAGCGATAGTACGATTATAATGTGATAGAGCTAAATATTATTTATATTTTGCCATCTGAGTATTCAGGGACTCCAGCAGGCGTATTATTAATGGCTTTATCCACGTGATAAAATAACTGTCACTTTTTAACACCGCGGGATAGACAATGGAGGATACCGTTTTATCACACTGTCACGTAGACAAGAACGACCATCATATGAATCATATCCGTGCTGGATTTTCTAACTTTTCAAAGATCGATCAGTCAACGGCGTCAACGCGTAGGTGGCTCTTTTGATGTTGCTTATGCTTATGTCAATAGGCGACTAATATTATCGCGCTCAATGCTATTCGTAAAGTTTAGTTAACTTTGTCGTCAATGATACGTTTAGTCTAGGGACACTATCTTTATCAGTTGACAGAACATGACATGACATTACGATACGACTTTGATCTGTCTGAAACGCAGACGATGTAGTGGCATTGATAGTAAAGAATTAAATAATCGAAAAGGACTAACCTAAGTAGGTATATATAAATCCGAATATCAAATAAACAAAGGCCTAAAACCTAAACAATTGATAAATAAGACAGATCATTTACCTACTAGGTACATGTTAGATACAAACATTTAGTCATACTGATTGTGTTTATCACTTTATACTTGACGACAGCATGTCTAGAAGGATATTTCGTTCGTGACTCAATAACAACACTCGACCTTATAATTTAATAACAGATATCGATCTAAAAGAACCACAGTAACGCTCATAGATGGACTTCGCTATAGTGTATTTACTTACTTACTTACTTCGCTGTACATATAGGTATTATGCCCAAATCTTAGTGTTGTTGCCCGGGGTTCCGTTGCCAGGCGTCAGACCGTCAACATCTGCCTTGTACCATGTACAAAGGCGAAACACGTGTCGAGTATTGTTATTTAGGTGGTGGTTTGTTATATTTATTTGCGTATTTATTTTTTTAACGTAAAAAATACGCAATAGTATAACGGGTTAGCGGTGATTGACTAGCACGCAAGCACGTTATCTTTTCGCGGATTAGCAAAGTAATATTTTGGTATTAAGGTGGTTCGATTTTCATACAAAATTCAATCGCATTGCATTAAGTCACTACACACTATTAGTACATAAATATTTCCGCATTTATCTACTTTCGAATATTCGTTTGCGCGAAATTAATAGGAAAACAATGTTTCATACAGAAATCATGCAATAATCATAGTTAAATTTTCATCAATTTTACGTATGTGTGTGTCACAAATGTCGTGTACAGATACATTTGCGACGTTGCCATACTATTTCCGACGTTGCCGGGCTGACCACGGCGCGAATTTGGAGTGCCGTCATGTTTAGTGCAATTTTGTTGACAGGTACTTAATTGACTGAAGCGAGAATAAGTACCCGAAATTCGTCAGCTTAGCTAAGAACTATCATGGCGTGTTTTGCAAACAGTCGCTTTTTTGCTTTCAATCGGAAAGTTCCCGGTTCGATCCCCAGCATTGTATGCTGGGATATAACTTTTTGTAATTTTTTTACACCTAAATTTCGTATTGTTTTTTTTTATATGTTTATTTAATTTTTCTTATTTTCAAAAAGCAAATGACTACGCGTATTTGTTTATTTTTTACAAAGATAATTAGAAATTGTACTCTACCTAATCTCTTTGATTTTTACAATCAGGACATCCTCACTGCAATAAAAAAGAAATGTATAATATTTCCTGTGGTTGAAAATAATGGATTTTTTGTCCATGAATGAAGAACACAATTACAGTTACTACCAGGTAAGTAAATTATAACTCGATTATAACATTATTAGAATCCATATTGTTGCATCATCTTTCTTCCTATTACATCAGAGATTTTTTCCTATCATGATTCATGATATTATATTTCTTTCAGGTACAGGGACTACTACGGATAACAAATATGAAAAAAATGTACTTGTACTTGAATTCAAAATAAAAAAAATACTTAAATAAATGTTTTCATTTTATTTTAGGTAAAACCGGCCAAGTGCGAGTCGGACTCGCAAACGAAGGGTTCCGTACCATTATCTATAAAAAAGGGTCACCCATCCAAGTACTGACCCCGCCCGACGTTGCTTAACTTCGGTCAAAAATCACGTTTGTTGTATGGGAGCCCCACTTAAATCTTTATTTTATTCTGTTTTTAGTATTTGTTGTTATAGCGGCAACAGAAATACATCATCTGTGAAAATTTCAACTGTCTAGCTATCACGGTTCGTGAGATACAGCCTGGTGACATACAGACGGACGGACGGACGGACAGCGGAGTCTTAGTAATAGGGTCCCGTTTTACCCTTTGGGTACGGAACCCTAAAAGCTGTGAAAATCAGGTATTGAATATTTTTTTTGAAAACGTTGATAAAGTAATTTATTGATAGAGTCTGTGCGGAAAGAGAAGAGTCTTGAAATGTAGGGGAGCCCATACATTCTACGACTCTTCTCTTTCCGCACATACCCTAATACCAACTAATACTGAATATCTGGGGGAGCGGTGGTGGCCTAGCGGAAAGCGCGTGCGACTTGCAATCCGGAGGTCGCGGGTTCTAACCCCAGCTCGTACCAATGATATTTGGTACGAAATATCATTTGATACCTATTTACCGAAACCTATTTATATACCGATACCTATTTTTCGGTGAAAGAAAACAATGTGAGGAAACTGGACTAATCCCAATAAGTTAACTCTCTGGGTTGGAAGGTCAGGGCAGTCGCTTTCGTAAAAACTAGTGCCCATGCCAATTCTGGGATTAGATGCCAATCGGACCCCACGCGAGGAAGAAGAGATTGAATATCTGGGAGACCGACCAAAGCTTAGAAAACATATAAAAACTCAAAAATGCGCGTTTTCTCACAGATCAGACCTAGCTAAGAGATCCAACCCCTTATAGCAAATTTCATTGAAATCGTTAGAGCCGTTTCTGATATCATCCAAATATATAAATAAAAATATATATATAATAATTGCTCGTTTAAAGGTAAGATAACACAAAAAGACTAAAATAAACAAAAAGAAATTACCTACTCGCACCAGTCTTGAACCCCAATCCTCTTGCACGTATTTCCACGAACATACCGTTACGCTATTGCAACATACTTACGTTGTGTGAAATTGTCTACTACAAGGATCACGGAAACACTGTTTGCATGTGTGAGTAATAGTAGGAAAAAGCGTGACAGCAACACTCCGTCGAATTAAAAAGGTGGTTTTTGCACAATGAAGTATTCAATGTTTATTTTAATAGTTCAATATTTATTTAAAGAGTGCGCGAAACATACTTTTAAGTATACAAATACCATGACCATTTCACAAAAAAATAAAACCTGAAATTTTGCAAAAGTGGTGCCATCTAGCGAGAGTTAAGTTTTGAGTAACCTAGGCGAACCACCTTAATCATTAGAAGCATTAAAAGTCCACATTACGTCTAGTGGAATAATTGCGCTATTCATTCATGAACGTGATTCAGATCTATTGTTGTTATTGAAACTTCGCATAACAAATTAATATTTATTATTTAAACGTACTGAGCATACTGAAGTGTTTCATTATCATATTGTTTAGTTTGAAAACTCTTACCCAATAGTAACGACGTGTTTGAACATTACGTACCTGCAAGTAAACAAAGCGATAAATAATTTATAATCGCAACTTCAAGGTTTCCGCGTAGAAAACAATGGAAATATTTCGCGTTTCGTTCGTTTCAAACTCCCAACTTCGGTTTTCAATTTCCTACATACATTTGTAATCATTGTAAGCATCTCTTCCGATGAAGACCTAAGTTTTATATTTTCAATATAAATCTTAAACTAAGATAAAGCCGTGTCGATTGTGCAAATGTTTTTGTCATTGGCCACTTTTTGTCTTAAACAACAGGGTAGGTACTCAACTGGTCACAAAAAACGGTTTTGCTATGAACCTATACATATAATTACGGAAGTTACTCGTGAATATGTGTCGAAAATAATAATTAAGGGCTACATCGTTTAATTATTATTTATAAATTATGGTACATACAAGTTGTTCCATGGAACTTTATGAAGGATGTAGGTATGTAAATGTGTTTTTTATAAATCTTTATTTTAGAAAAACATCCGAGACGCCCTGAAAGCTTTAACGAAGGCGTCAACTTACTATCATTGATCCTACACTTGTTAAATCTTGAACTGATCTTGAAGTTATATTATAGCCGTTACAGCCGCCTAACATGGTAAACCTATTAATTATGCAGTAGTCTTCATCATCATCATCATCATCTCAGCCATAAGACGTCCACTGAACATAGGCCTCCCCCTTGGACCTCCATTCGTACCGGTTGGAAGCGACCCGCATCCAGCGTCCTCCGGCGGCCTTAACAAGGTCGTCTGTCCATCTTGTGGGTGGACGTCCTACGCTGCGCTTGCTAGTCCGGATGTGGCAGTAGTCTTACACTGACAAAATTTCAAAGAAGGAATAATTTTACAGTAGGTATAAATGGTGCTAATTACCCGCCCTACTATACGTGCATATGTCGAAAATTTAAAGGGCCATATGTACTTTAAAACGTTGTACAATACATGGCGAAAAGGTTTTGCAACTCGTGTTGATTTAAAACACTCCCTTCTGTAGCCCCCTCCAGACTATGTGCGTGAATCGCGGCGCGAAGCTGCAAACGCGAGTGTGGATCCGATTTCGCTGTTTGCGAACATCGATTCCACACTCGCGTTCGCGGCTTCGCGCCGCGATTCGCGCACGAGTGTGGAGGGGGCTTGTCGTGTTTTAATTTATCGCCACTCGTTGCGAATTTCCTACTTTTCACACTTGTATCGCAATGTCCTATTGTTATCAAGCGTAGGTAACTTACAAGAGCTTCAAGTTAGAACTATTGCATTGCAGTAGAACCAGTTTCAAGGCCGCTTACGCAACTAACTAGGTAGGTAATAGGTATTGCTAGGGCTGATATTCCTATATAATAAGATAAGCTTACCGCGATACCGCGCGGCACGGGAGGCCGAACCAACTTACATGCGGGTTGTACACACTCGTCGAGACTTCGAGAGACCCAGAGGCCGAAGCGCTTTGGTAGAGGGGCCCACTGATTAACAGTCCGCCGGACGGTATCGGCCTGTCAGTTGTTCGGAACTGTCAAAATTTTGTTCTAACTGACAGGCCGATACCGTCCGGCGGACTGTTAAGAGCGCTATTACATTTCGGCGTTGAGCGAGTTTAGGTATTTTACGCGCTGCGGCAGGCCGTGCGAGCTCAGTACGCCGATCCCTTCTACCACACTCGCACTACAATGATGGATTAAACATTCTTGATCCTTCGCGAAGCATATTGAAATCAACCATAACAACACTAACTGTACTTAACTTTTAAAGTTCTAAAACTGTTATTTGGTAAGTACGAAAATACTAAATGCAGTGCAAATGTACATAGGGGCTGTTCATAAATTACGTCATCTATTTTTGACGATTTTTGACCCCCCCCCCCCCCACCCCTCAAATCATCCAAAAATCAAGCTTCGGATGAATCTGTTTCCTCCTACGTCATGTTACCATCATCCGATGTCCAGACCCCCCCACTCCTCCCATTTGAAACGACGTAATTTATGAATAGCCCCATACTTGTACTTATGAAGGTATATTACTCGAAAGAAATTATAGGTACCTACTCGCTTATTTACATGTTTCGTCATTGCATTTGGTACCTATAGGTTGTAAAGTTTGTATCAACGAGGGTTTAAAAACGAACTGGTACTGAGGATCTGATGATGATTAAGGTGGTCACGGATACCAATCAACCATGTAGTAACATGATTAGGCTCGTTTGATTCGTCTCAACAAGATCTTTGACACTGAAGATACACACCCAAGTAGCACAGATTAGCTGTATAGCAGCCGCATAATGAAGTACGAATACGCTTGAAGCTGGAATATAAAAGCTGCATAAGAGCTGTATAAGCGTCTTTTCAGCTTTTATAACTCTTAAATGGGCACAAATTATGCAGCCTTAAGTTCACATAGCTACTCAAGATCGTTGTAGCAGCAATTTAACGGAATTATAAGGGGTAACAGGAGTTATAAGAGGTGTATATTGACTGGGTAAGAGACCACCAGTTACCCTTTATTCAGCTAATATGTCACATGTGCGCCCTAATACCGGGAAAGATTGACGTTGGGCTGAATAAAAGATAATTAATAACATACTTTTACACCTCTGCCTTAAAAATCAGCTATTATATTTAGTATAGCGACGACGAACGCAGAGGTGAACATATTTATATTGAAGCAAAAACGTTAAGCGCAACGACACCATAAGTCATTTTGTTAAAGTGTTTAGTTAAATGTGTGTACATGATCTTTTATATATTAATGCGAGAAAGATGTTTGGGAATGCAAGTTTATTGATATTATATATATACATTATCTAAGAAAATTTCAGTGCGCCACGAAAATAACCAGTATTTATTTAAATTAATTATATAAATAAGCTATGTGTAAAAACTATTTCAGTGGTTTGGACAGAATTATGAGATAAAAAGTTAATAATACGTTACAGGAAGTACTAAACGAATGATTTAGGTTAACAACTCAGGCACAAAACCTTATTGTTACCCTTAAAAGTTGGAAAAGCAATTTCAATTTTGTAGGTTATATACAATAAAATGGCGGTCAATGTTAAAAAGCAACGTGAACCGTTAAAATTCTTATATGCAGCATACGACTGTTATATATCTGATAAAGATACTTAAGTGAACCACTGTAAAGTCCAAGTCGTTATTTCGATACAATAATGAACCTCTAAACAGTTATAAGGCATCTTGTGAACGTTTAAACAGCCGCTATGCAGACAGTCCCAATGGTAGTATAATAGGCTGCTTAGCGGTAAACATGTTCAGCGCTAAGCCGTATTATGCGCCACGTGTGTTCTATTATACGTCTATTGGCTTCATAATAGTTCACTCGTTCTCCCTTATAATAAGTCAGCGAAATAAAAGCTGCTTTAGCGGTAAACATGTTCAGCGATAAGCTGTATTATGCGCCCCATGTGTTCCTTTATACGTCTATTGGCTTCATAATAGTTCATTCGTGCTTCCTTAAAAAGTCAGAATAATAAAAGCTGCTTAGCGGTAAACATGTTCAGCTATAAGCTGTATTATGCGCCCCATGTGTTCCATCTATACGTCTATTGGTTTCATATTAGTTCACTCGTGCTCCCTTAAAAGTCAGCGTAATAAAAGCTGCTTAGCGGTAAACATGTTCAGCGATAAGCTGTATTATGTGCCACGTGTGTTCCATTATACGTCTATTGACTTCATAATAGTTCATTCGTGCTTCCTTAAAAAGTCAGCGTAATAAAAGCTGCTTAGCGGTAAACACGTTCAGCGATAAGCTGTATTATGCGCCACATGTGTTCCTTTATACGTCTATTGGCTTCATATTAGTTCACTCGTGCTCCCTTAAAAGTCAGTGTAATAAAAGCTGCTTAGCGGTAAACATGTTAAGCGACAAGCTGTATTATGTGCCACATGTGTTCCATTATACGTCTATTAGCTTCATAATAGTTCACTTGTGCTCCCTTAATAAGTCAACGTAATAAAAGTCCACAATTACCTTCTTATTCAGCACATAGCGTAATTTTATCCACTAAACAGACCTTATACCGGTTAAAGCATTTGATAACCCTTAAAGCTGTATAGGGTCGTAGCAAACATACCTTTATATCACTCTTTGCGTATTAATGGTAGTTTTCAGAGCCGTAATGCAGCTTTTAATCAGCCCTAAGCTATATAAATATCACTGAGATCTATTATACAGCTGTAGGACCACGAGTGTGCTCTTATAAGTGTCTTAATACGCACAGAGCGTTAGATAGAACTAAAAGTGAGTAGTTATAGAGCTATCTGTGCTACTTGGGCAGGGTCTGATGATGGAGCTTGAAGGTGGCCACGGGTACCAGTCTATCATGTAACTAAACAACTTCGTGTTTGGGCTCGTTTGATTCGTCTCAACAAGATCTTTGACACAAGACAGTACTCAGGGTCTGATGATGGAGCTGGAAGGTACCATTACCAATCAACCCTGCAACTAAACCACATCGTGTTTAGGATCGTTTGATTCGTCTCAACAAGATCTTTGACACTAGGTGATACTCAGAGTCTGATGATGGAGCTGGAAGGTGGTCACCGGTACCAATCAACCATGCAACTAAACCATTTCGTGTTTAGGCTCGTTTTATTCGTTTCAACAAGATCTTTGACACAAGATAGTACTCAGGGTCTGATGTTGGAGCCGGAAGGTGGTCACCGGTACCAATCAACCATGCAACTAAACCATTTCGTGTTTAGGCACGTTTTATTCATCTCAACAAGATCTTTGACACAAGGTAGTACTCAGGGTCTGATGATGGAGCGCGAAGGTGGCGACGGGTACCTGTCTGTCATCATCAGCTCCATCATCAGACCCTGAGTAGTATCTTGTGTCAAACATCTTATTGCGACGAATCAAACGAGCCCAAACACGAAGTGGTTCAGTTACATGGTAGACTGGTACCCGTGGCCACAGTCCAGCTCCATCATCAGACCCTGAGTACTAACTTGTGTCAAAGATCTTGTTGCGACGAATCGAACGAAGCCAAACACGAAGTAGTTTAGTTGCATGGTTGATTGGTACCGGTCACCACCTTCCGGATCCATCATCAGACCCTCAGTACTACCTTGTGTCATAGATCTTGTTGCGACAAATCAAACGAGCCCAAACACGAAGTGGTTCAGTTACACGGTAGACTGGTACCCCTGGCCACCTTCCAGCTCCATCATCAGATCCTGAGTACTATCTTGTGTCCAAGGTCTTGTTGAGACGAATCAAACGAGCCTAAACACGAAGTGGTTTAGTTGCATGGTTGATTGGTACCGGTGACCACCTTCCGGCTCCAACATCAGACCCTGAGTACTATCTTGTGTCAAAGATCTTATAGAAACGAATAAAACGAGCCTAAACACGAAGTGGTTTAGTGGCATGGTTGATTGGTACCGGTGACCACCTGCCGGCTCCATCATCAGACCCTGAGTACTATCTTGTGTCAAAGATCTTGTTGAGACGAATCAAACGAGCCTAAACACGAAGTGGTTTAGTTGCATGGTTGATTGGTACCGGTGACCACCTTCCGGCTCCATCATCAGACCCTGAGTATTATCTTGTGCCAAAGATCTTGTTGAGACGAATCAAACGAGCCCAAACACGAAGTGGTTTAGTTGCATGGTTGATTGGTACCGGTGACCACCTTCCGGCTCCATCATCAGACCCTGAGTACTATCTTAAGTCAAAGATCTTGTTGAGACGAATAAAACGAGCCTAAACACGAAGTGGTTTAGTTGCATTGTTGATTGGTACTGGTGACCACCTTCCGGCTCCATCATCAGACCCTGAGTACTATCTTAAGTCAAAGATCTTGTTGAGCCGAATCAAACGAGCCCAAACACGAAGTGGTTTAGTTGCATGGTTGATTGGTACCGGTGACCACCTTCCGGCTCCATCATCAGACCCTGAGTACTATCTTGTGTCAAAGATCTTGTTGAGATGAATAAAACGAGCCTAAACACGAAGTGGTTTAGTTGCATGGTTGATTAGTACCGGTGACCACCTTCCGGCTCCATCATCAGACCCTGAGTACTATCTTGAGTCAAATAAATACATATAGAATGTCAGGTCGTTTCAAATATTTTTAATCCTGTCCGGTAGTTTATTAAACTGTACCATTATAAATTATAATACTTTAAAAACGGTGCTAGGATCAAAGTCTCTCGTTGCGGTTTACACGCACACAGTATAGCGTTTTACACGGCGCCCGCCGCACACAATGATAAAAAACCTCGTCGTCGCCGTTGAAAATGTGCGGAGCCGACCGACACACGTCCTGCCTCTACAAGCTCTGCCGCGGCACTGAGCTGGCGCAGCGCGCGTCATCGGTAATATAGAGTAGTTTTCAAAAAATTGCCAAAAAATTATAGTAGAATTTCATAAACACTAATGTATACCAACAGTATAAGCAAACGTTGCAGATTGCTTGAGTATGAAAATGACTTCGATATTAAGTAGATTTTCGTAGGAATTGACACTTGTTTCGGAGAGAAAATCGAGTTCGTTTTACTTTGATTTTCTCTTTCTCAAAGGTATGTAGGAAAAATATAGTTTGATATGCCTAAAGTACAGGGTATTAGTAATACAAAATAGCCAGGTTTAGCAGAGTAAAAGTCTCAACATTTCCAAATAAGAGCTCGCCATTCAGTGCTTCACGGGGTTTTTCGGAAACGACCATCAGAAAAAAAATCATTACTAATTTAATAAGTCCTTTTTCTAATATTTACAACGATATTTATAAAGATAAGAAGACGCTTTTACTGGAACAAGTACTCATTGTTTCTAATAATGAGCGCAAAGTCCTGAATTTCGTCGACTAGTATCATCAATTTTGCATTATTTCGACTTTTCTTGTAAGAGCGCTCTTAATCAGTGGGCCCCTAGCGGTAAAATCGAGCGTGCGACTGTCAATCCGCATGTCGCGGGTTCAAATCCCAGCTCTTACCAATGTCTTTTTCGGAACTTATTCAACTTATGTACGATATATCATTTGGTATTTACCAGTCGATTTTCGTTGAAGAAAAACATCTTGTTGTAGGTAATAGTAGGTCATGTTAACTATCTTAAGCGCCATTTTCACTTAAAAGTGTACCTGTGCCTGCAAATGTCACCCAAGGAAAGTAAGGTATACCTGGTTATATTAGTTACGTGTATGATGTTAGTTTTTATAATATGTTACATTGATTACGTATGTAAGTAATTATATCAGAGACTCGCACCTGCAGACAAACTGTGTAAACAGTTTTGCAGGGAACTGAATATAGTAAGATTATTTCTTGTATTAATAATGGTAATAAATAAAATAAAAATAATTTACTTGTTTTGGAAACCCATCAACTTTTGGGTTATTTATACTCAGAATCACGAGGACTATCGATTTAAAAAGAAAAAAATGACAGGTTTGTAACACATTTTCACATACATTTTGTATGGACCGATACAAAACCGACACCCAATATTTGTATGAAAAACTGGGGACACTTTTTCAAATTCAATAGTACTTACTCGTGATTGAGTCTAAATAACCCAAAAGTTGATGGTTTTTCGAAAAAAACTACCATTTGTGACGTCCCACGGTCAAAGGTACCTTATGGCGGGTATGGAGTTATGCATACCCCAGTAATCTACAATAAATAAGCTATCGATAACACAAAAGATCAACCTTCTAGGTTGCGTAGTTACAGAGATATGATTTTTTGAAAATAATGTTGTGAAATGAGCAACTTTACGATAGAGAAGTTTTAAGTTTAGCCGCCTAGAAAACTATGTTCCTGAAGTAAGTTACATAGTTGACTACAAATAATAATACCTTATATATCTGAGATTAAAAAAATATTGCGACTTGTTCTGTAATGCAAATAGAAACTTTTGATATCGACTGATTTATGTGTATACTAACCAATCTCTTGAAAATAAAGTTTTATTTCATTTTTACGATTGATTGCAATGAGCTCTCAAGATTTAAATTTTATCTATTAGAAAACGACACTGACAGACAGTTTAAGCAAAAAACAATACCGATTTAGAGGTGAAAATGTATTTTCTGACTTTTTCATATAAAATCACAAAATTGAATATTTTTACTTTTAATGTGACACACAATCAATTTTTCTGAGCACATATGAAAGAAATTCTGTCATTCAAATGAAATAAATCCTAAAACCCCAACTAAATACTATATTTAACCCCTTATGCCACTTTAAACTTACATAACAATAACAGTATTTGCTCCATACATTTACGAAAAGGTACCTTATGGAAATAAATCTAATAATACATCACTACAAAATATCAATCATATTACAGTTTATCTTTTATGAATAGAAAATATTAATTTACATTAAACTGCCCCAAATTTAATTAGTTCTTCGTCATAATAATCTTAAAAAAGACCAATAATTTGTATGTAATGAAAAGGTACCTTGTGGTCAAGTTACATGATGAGGCATGATGATGATGGAACAGTTAGGATAAACTAATAATATTTTGGGGTTAAGATGGTATAAATCGTCTATTTCTTATCAATGATATATTTCGGTTGCTATTGAAGATAAGCGGCATTGAGGTTCAATGACCTCAGATATTCCATAAGGTAATGCGTCGGGTATTGGCATTTTTCAGCAAACCAATGGCTGATTTACTGCATGCGACCAAACCAAATGAAGATTATTCTAGTTAAGAAAGACTTGACGAGAGTAACTTTGGTATAATAGCAATCTACTTGGATTTGTGATGTCGGTCTATGTACGGTTATAATATTTGCGAGGCGCCCCAACCAGAACTGAAATTATCAAATTAATTTTGCAGAATGCTAATACAGTTACCAATCTACCAAACTTCTTTTCCCGTATTGACTAGTTTTTTTCCATAAGGTACCTTTTCTACTAAACTCTGAGACGACATTACTAGGCTTATAACTAACTTATAACAAATATAAAAACAGGTAAACAAACGTTACGCATTAAGGTTTCAGATCACACAATAAAAAAAAATTGAGCATTTTTTCACCTCTTTACAAAACATTTCATATCTCCGAAACTAGAAACCCTCATAAGGTACCTTTTCCCGTGGAACGTCACATTTTTTCTGAAACCCTAAGCTCGCTTGCGATCGATTGCGCTGCGATTGCTCGCCTGCAGGCGATATGCTATGCGAATATCCGGCCATGTAATTCGATTTCGTTTTACGATCGACACTATAGTTAATTACCTACCGGCTCCTAGTTTTGAATATATGACTACATGCCATTCCCCGTAATTATAAAGTTACATACTTGTAGATTAATCTTCAATGGGCCACGGCCCACGTGTAAAGATTGTTTTGCACCATGAAACAAAAACAAATGTTAGTTAAAGTGAGAGTTGTCGTAATTATATTTACGTTTGTTTCGTAAGAATCACTATACATGTAGTTCTGAACCTTATTCTCATAAGTTTAATTTTATACTTGATTTTTAGGGTTCCGTACCCAAAGGGTAAAACGGGACCCTATTACTAAGACTTCGCTGTCCGTCCGTCCGTCCGTCCGTCCGTCCGTCCGTCCGTCCGTCTGTCACCAGGCTGTATCTCACGAACCGTGATAGCTAGACAGTTGAAATTTTCACAGATGATGTATTTCTGTTGCCGCTATAACAACAAATACTAAAAACAGAATAAAATAAAGATTTAAATGGGGCTCCCATACAACAAACGTGATTTTTGACCAAAGTTAAGCAACGTCGGGAGTGGTCAGTACTTGGATGGGTGACCGTTTTTTTTTTGCTTTTTTTTTGTTTTTGTTTTTTTGCATTATGGTACGGAACCCTTCGTGCGCGAGTCCGACTCGCACTTGCCCGGTTTTTTGTTTGATGATTGCCATGTAAGGAAATCAGGTAAAAACTAAAATCAAGAAAGCTTGTGGCTATCTGATACATTTATTTATTTAATCATTGTTATAAAGAAACGTACAACAGGAAGTTAAAGAGATAGGTATCGATAAAATTACTAAATATCCATCTAAGGGTCTGTGCCCAGCAGTGGGAGAGCTTTTACTATCTCGCATTGCAAAGCACTCGGAATGATAGGATTGATAGGTATATTATATAAAATAAACACATACAATCCATATATCTACTTATTTACATTTAATGCAACATTGTAGTTGGTTCCTACCCCTATAAGTCAAATGTAGGTTACATTACAATTAAATACCCTAGTGTATATCTTCGTATAAATATCAACTGCAATACCTACTCGTACTTTACCTCCATTTTAGTTGGTAATATTTATTCCTTTTTAATTAATATTTAGAACCACAGTCCAAAATAATCTAGCAGTGCTAAATAATCTAGCATTATTTTTTTATACAAGGCAACCCCACATTTTCAAAATTATGCGTCATATTGTGCGTCAAACTAGCAAGTCTCCTTTACGACTTTATAGTGTTACCGCTTTATCATTTTGACAACTGCCTATTCCGTTTCACAACGTTACTAAGTAATCATATCTACAAAAATTAACCCAATTCATTCTTTATTAATAGCCCGCAGTGTGGCTAACTGTGACATAACAGTTTTATTTCCAGGAAACGATACAACAGGGCAATTAATCTAGTCACAACCGCATTATGTTTATTGTGGTTAATTTACTTCGCTGTTTATTGTTTGAAGCAGCTGGCCGAATTGAGTTCATGCCAACTTTCATTGTTTCTTTAAGATCAATCAGTCAATACATACTGGTCATTTATAATCGTGTTTTCATAGGTGAATAGATTCCACCACAATGTTAATGATGAAAGAGATACACGGAAATATTATTACGGCGTAATTTTTCGCTATTGTTGTCGTGCTTGGTATTTGAGAATACCTACACCTATAATTGCTATAATGCCTACGTATTTTTGCCTTTTATTTCGTCGGTCATGACAGGTGATTAAATAATGTTTAAAATTATTTACCTTCAATGTGTGTGGAATAAGTTGTCACTTAAACGTTTTTAAATTCACAAGTCGATTAAGTTAGGTAATCGAATGGCAAACCTGAGGGCCTACCGCGAAGCACGTTCGACGTGTTGCCTCTCTGTCGCACTTGTAAATTCGTACGTAAGTGTGACAGGGAGGCAACACGTCGAACGTAGTTCGCGATAGGCCCCCTGAGTGACATGCACGCATTAGCTGTCCTTAATGTCCATGCAAATCCGGCCAGTATGCACCGAGACACGTGTTACGGGTACTTATCATGCAGATTGTGTACTCTCAAGGACTTCACCTATATAACTAAGGACTTTGATTTTAAAGCAAAACGCAAACATAATATATGTGTAATTTCATAAAATTTTGATCGACTATACCCTGTTTCTTGTTGCGCTAATTAGATATCTAGTTTTTGTTTAACGATCAAAATATTTTCATACAAACATAGTGTAATTAATACTGTATTTCAAAAAAAAATTGTGGGCTTAAATTTCGATCACCTAGTATTATTGTTATTACATTTAATGTTTTAAACGTAAATTATTACCATTGCAAACCATTTTAAACAATCGGCCCGTAGGATAGTTGTCTAGTTATCTAGTTTAAATATTTGTAATTTGTACACGAGTTTAAATAGGTATATGAACATGTACACGGTAATGGGTAGATAGGAGTGTCTGAAATATTACAATGCATTCACGTATGAATTTGTACGTACCGTTAAAATTGATACTAACGATTTTGTACACACAATATATATGTGCTAACTTCAGTTATTTCTTCTTATGCAGCTTTATTATTAGGTGTATTAGATGGTATTAGAGCCCTTACACACTATTACAGTGTGTAAGAGCACTTAAGTACCTTACGGAAAGTGCAAGTTAATTTAGTTTTTAGGACTTGGTTGATCTCTGTCAAATAGTTTTTTTTATGACCGGCTTAGACGCCTATCTTTAATCAATGTTTCTTTCCGTAGATGTGATTTTAATTGGCATGTGCAATACATAGTACTCCTATCCAACAATGCTTATATGCGTAAGTAGGTATAATACCTGTAGCTTTATTCAAATTATAGAACCGGTAAGGTAAATCATATGAATAATTATTATAATTTGCATTATAAAACTGTGCCAATTGTAATTTAAATATAAACAAATTACGCAAATACATAACACAGTGCACAGTGAGTACAATGACTAACAAACGACACGTGAAAGACCACGTGAGCATTACTTTTATCTACAACTTCCTCGATTAATGTGTTGTAATATAATACCTATTTTATAACAATTATAAATTATAACGTAACGTAATACAGGTTGCTTTTTAGTCACCTGCAATAATTTACGGGGTGAATACCTATACATATAGGGCATACTGAGCAACTTTTACTAGGAGATCAACCCCAACATCGCGAAAAAAATACCATAACATACAACATTTTTTCGCGATTTCGGGGTTGGTCCCATACCTAGTAAAAATTGCTGAGTATGACTAGGTATAATACATATATTCATCCTGTAAATTATTGCAGGTGACTAAATTTACACACTGGAAAACACACAACGAAGGAAAAATATATTACAAATATGCACAGAAAAAGTAAAAAGCATGATTTTTGCTCCCGTCTCTCCCAGCCAAACCTGTTTTGGGCCAGCAAATACCCTTTCACCTTAATTTCTTCTCGTGGGTCAACGAAATAGAACAAATACTTCGTCTAACAAGTATCAAGAAACGCCTACAGGCGTAAGCAAACAGGCAAAAGCAAATTAACACTCGCTTTCGTCGATTGTTTCGATTTCGAGCAACGTTGATTCGTTTTATTAGCTACGCCCAATGGTCGAAGGTCGTTCACAGACGCGGCGTGGAAATATTTTTGCCCAGTGCTCTTGTGACACAAATATCACAACACAACGCAGACATGTGCGTTTAATTGAGAAGAAGTATTTATTTAGTTTGCTAATACTTTTTAATTTACGGGCGTTAAAACATATCATGACAGCGTAATGTAGTAATGTCAAACAGATTTGAAGCTTGGAATATAATGTGCTGGATTGTAGACAATATCAGATAAATATAAAAAAACTGTAAATTGAAAATCAATATAGTTGAAACAAATCTTGTACTTATCAAAACAAATTATCTCTTCGTTTGCGACACGAAAGACCAGGCTTCACACACATTATTGATGCGATTATGTTTAAAGTTAAATAATATGTGATCTTCCGATTAAATACAAATAAAAATGAATACTTCGCTACATTTTATCAATTTGATCCCAAAGTTCGACCGCATTAGCAATTGAAAAGATTATTTTGTTAATTAGGAGGTGATATGAGACTTATCTGTATTATTTGTGTGTACAAGTTTCACAAACAATGTGGGCTCGGTTGCTGCTGAGCAATTATAAACTAGAATAAACACAAAAGGAAATAAAAACTGATTAGACTATTCTAATTAAATTGTTATTCGGCCGATGCCGAGCATGAATTAAAATGATTATCTTAAGAAGGCCACCTTTAAATGCTTTGATTTCTTTATTATTATCACGTCCATCGCTCATCTAGATTTCGTCTTGTTATGAATATCTGTATTAAGTATCAGTTTTTTTTATACCTAGAATATTTTTATGAGTTAACAATGTCAGAAAGTCAATTTTACACTAATCAACCCAGCCGAGTATTGTCAATTCTTATCAACCAATTAAAACAAAACAGACTCAGTTATCTGGATCCATTGTACCTATTCACTATGTCTACCAACACATTTAGCTCTAACAGCGAAAATAAGGTTATTCGTTGACAATCAATTAATTAGTCGGGTGTAAGCGGAACCAAGGCTCGTTATAAAACCACAAACTTATAAATCATAGTAGGTACATAACCGGTAATATACGTAGTAAACACTAATAACGTAACCGGTTAGGTAATAATAAGGTAAACAGAGCTGCAGAAAGTTCAATGATTCACGGCTGACCTCAGTCCTATTTTACGCTAAACCGCATTGTTTTTTTTTCTATAAATTTTTGTGCCTAATATAAAAGAGGATTGAGGTTACTAAATATAATAAATAAAGTTCAATTACCTTTTCTCCGTCCAAAAGGTCCGCAAAATGCATTTCCATTTCCAATTATATTGTCATTAATGTATTTTATCAGTTTCCCAGCATCCTCCGTCTTCTGCTGGGAGCTGATCCATCTCGCAGGCAAATCCTCCTGCATCGATTCAGATTTTCCTTTTGTACCTCTAGATTTCTTCAAAACACTTGTCATAACTGTCACATCACACAACTAGTGAATGAAAATACACATGTATTTAACGGATGAACACTTTGTTTACACAATTATGATAAGTACCACTGGGCAATGTGCCGATGAACGACTTCGTTCATAAATACGCGCGCGTCGCGTACGTCCGTCCTCGGCTCGAGTGGCGGGACGAATGAGACCAGTGTTGCCAGGGCTCTGAAACCATAAGTTACGTTTCGTTTCCCTAAAAGTCACGTTTTTGCTGCTCAAGTCACATTTTTATATTATTGTATTGTATGGGTAGGTAAATGTATGGGTAGGTAGTAATGGGTAGGTAGGTAAACAGGGCGTTTACTTAAAGATGAAAATGTTCAATAAACTGCCATTGGAAATAACTAACCTGCCAATACATAGTTTTAGAAATAAAATATCTAATTATTTCAGGAAGCGTGCCTTCTACTCTGTGACCGAATATTTAAACTGTAATATTGACATGAATAACTTTGCATAATGTTAAATAAGCTATTGAAGGGAAATTTTATAATTATTTTGATTGACAACAATTGCTTTTATATTAATTTCTATTTATTGTAATGTATTGTACTTAATTTAAGTATTCGATTGCCTGTAACGTCTGTAACGACATACCATGTAATGCACATATTACTTTATGGTGAATAAATGAAAATGAAAAAAATTAAAATGAAATCGATTTTGTTAGAAGAAATTCAGAAAATAATATATTTAAAAAAAAATCTACTAACCTTTTATGATTTTTCCTCAAAAGGAAAAAACGGAACCGTTATAGGATCACTCGTGCGACTGTCTGTTTGTCTGTCCGTCTGTCACAGCCTATTTTCACGGAAACTACTGGACCAATTAAGTTGAAATTTGGTACAAATTGATGGAAATTAGTGACCCAAAGACGGACATGTAAGTCATGTAACGTAAACAAATGAATTTTAAGCATGGGGGCTACTCTTGGGGGGGTCAATGAGAAAGTTAAAAAAATCAGATTTTCAATAACCCAAGCAAATTAGAAAAATCTGCGGAAATATTTCGTGTAGTTTTGAAAATTGGTACAGTTGTGGTGTCCAGATAAACATACTAAAAGTCCTCGAGGGTAGGGGGTGTTGTGCTGAGGGTGCAGGGAGGGTTAAAGGTACCTTTTTTCTTATTTTTGCTCATATCTCGAATATATGTACTTACAAATAGCATTATAATTACTTCGGACAAAAGTTTTATCATACAATTTCCTACAAATTTGGTTATGTTTATTTTTACTCTACGATCAATACTTTAGGAGCTTCAGGCTGTTAAAGTTAAATTAGAGATAAAAAATAGACGATTTAAGAAAACGTCGTTTTTATCGTAATTGTTCATCATAAATAAAAATGATAGTTTGGAGTAAGCAAGCTAAGTGACCTGCTGATAAAATATAAAAAAAAAACCGGCTTAGAGCATGTCGGGCCATGCTCAGTGTAGGGTTCCGTAGTTACCCGTCTGTCAAAATAGACTATTCGCAAAAACTCAAAAACAGCTATACCGATTAGGTTCGCTATATTTTTCCTTGAAAGTCTTTACTAAGCTATGTTTTTATGATTTTTTTTTTCATATTTTTTGAACCCATGGTTCAAAAGTTAGGGGAACTAAAGGGGAAAACACAACTTTTTTTCTTTCAGATCGATTAGTTCCGAAAATATTAAGTTGATCAAAAAATGGTTCTTGAAGACCCGTATTCGTTTAAAAGACCTATCTAACGACATCCCACACTATAGGGTGGAAGCGAAAAAAAATTTCATCCCCACTTTAATGTAGGGCAGCCACCATAAAAAAATATTTTTTTCTAGTTTCTATTATTAAATTTGGCATAAATATATAAATTTGTTACACTGACAAAGTCGTAAGATATAAACTAGAAAAATATTTTTTTAGGGTGACCCCTACATTAAGTGGGGATGATTTTTTTTTTCGCTTTAACCCTATAGTGTGGGATGTCTTGGATAGGTCTTTTAAAATGAATAAGAGTCTTTAAGGACCATTTTTGATCAACTTAATATTTTCGGAAATAATCGATCTGAAAGAAAAAAAGTTGTGTTTTCCACTTTAGTTCCCCTAGCATTTTAACCATGGGTCCAAAAAATATTTAAAAAATCGTGAAAGTAAAACTTAGTAAAGACTTTCAAGGAAAAATAGAGCGAACCTAATCGGTTTAGCAGTTTTTGAGTTTTTGCAAATAGTCTATTTTGACGGACGGGTAACCACGGAACCCTACACTGAGCATTGCCCGACATGCACTTGGCCGGTTTTTTTAAATATTATATCAGCAGGTCGCTTAGGTTGCTTATCCTAAACTATTTTTTTTTATTTATGATGAACAATTACGAAAAAACGACGTTTTCTTAAACCGTCTATTTTTATCTGTTATTTAACTTTAACAGCCTGTAGCTCCTAAAGTATTGATCGCAGAGTAAAAATAAACATAACCAAATTTGTAGAAAATTTTGTGATAAAACTTTTGTCCGAAGTAATTATAATGCTATTCGTACAGATATTCGAGATATGAGGCCAAAAGAAATGAATCATACACTTAAAAAAACCGGGCAAGTGCGAGTCGGACTCGCGCACGAAGGGCTCCGTACCATAATGCAAAAAAAAAAAAAAAAAAACAAAAAAAAAGCAAAAAAAAAAATAACGGTCACCCATAAAAATCACGTTTGTTGTATGGGAGCCCCATTTAAATCTTTATTTTATTCTGTTTTTAGTATTTGTTGTTATAGCGGCAACAGAAATACATCATCTGTGAAAATTTCAACTGTCTAGCTATCACGGTTCGTGAGATACAGCCTGGTGACAGACGGACGGACAAACGGACAGCGAAGTCTTAGTAATAGGGTCCCGTTTTACCCTTTGGGTACGGAACCCTAAAAATAACTACTACTATCAAACTAAATGACACCGTCATGTCAAGGTAACAAGTCTCATCTTGCCACGACTATTATAATAAACATGTGATGGTGGATGTAAAGCCTCCCCCACACTCGTGCGCGAATCACGGCGCGAAGCCGCGAACGCGAGTGTGGAGTCGATTTTCGCAGACAACGAAATCGACTCCACACTCGCATTCGCGGCTTCGCCCGCGATTCACGCGCATAGTCTGGAGGGGGCTTAACGTCAAGGTGTCAGTGCAAGTGTCAACTTGGGTGCGTTCACCGCGTTCCTAACTAATACAAATTGCAGAACTAAACTTGTCCAAAATTCGACTAGCTTAAAAAGTCACAAAAATTGCCTCAAGATCGTAAGTCACGCACATGTCACACGAGAAGGCGAAAAGTCACGAAAAATGTGACTTTTGTGACCATCTGGCAACACTGCATAATGAGACCTTGTTTGTACAATCGTATTACGTAGCGTAGCGCGTGTAATTGTGCTATACTCAGTTATGTGGTGCTGCTAGGGCAACGCAAACAATCCGCGCCGCGCCGGCCATGCGCCGGCGAACCAGTGTTGCTATTACCTTCAAAAGCATTTCGTGAAAAGTGAATTTGAAATCCCAAATGTCATTTTTAGAAGTTTAAATTTAATATAAACTGTAAATACATATTGCTTCCTTTTCAAACCATTTTATCAAGTAAAATTGTAATAAATTTGACAGTTTGATATATCATGTCTCATGTCATTTAGTTATCCTTGCAGCACCACTCACTCACTCAGTACTCAAGTAGTTTGTATACCGAGAGGCGTATTCCGATTGTAAAAATATAATACCAACGTCAAACTAATCTTAGTACATCCCTCTCGCACTAATCCATTAGCAAGCAGGATAAGAATAATTAAATTACCTATTGTAAGTATATAATATCTTTATATTACATTAAACTGAAAACCGTAATTAGATTCCAAAAAAAGTAAGATGTTGCCACTGCAATAATTTGTTTGTAAAATTGTAAATTCCATTTTATAAATAAACACGCTAAGATAATTTATTTATTAGTAATTTTACTCCTACGATTTAAAAAAAGTACTTTTATTTAGGTACTTATTTTTAGATAAATACGAGACGCGCTAGAAAAAAAGTGGCAACATTGTCTTACTTTTATTGGAATCTAATTATGATTTTCAGTTTAGACTAACTTATTTTCCTAATTTAAAATAATAGAGCATGTCGGGCCATGCTCAGTGTAGGGTTTCGTAGTTACCATTCTGTCAAAATAGGCCAAACGGGGGCTATTAGCAACGACAACGAACTATTCCGTCGCTGGCTATTAGTAAATATCATAAGGGAGTAGGTACCTTTGTAGCGCTTTGTACTTACGTATTTTTACTAAGAAAAGAAGATTTTTTGCAATAACTAAAAACGACTAAACCGATTATGTTCGCTATAGTTTTCATTGAAAGTATTTATTAAGCACTTGTTTCACGATTTTTTTCATATTTTTTGGACCCGTGGTTCAAAAGTTAGAGGGGGGGGGACATATTTTTTTTCTTTCAGAGCGTATATTTCCGAAAATATTAACTAGGTATATCAAAAAATGGTTTTAAAAGACCCTTCTTCGTTTCGAAAGACCTATCCAACGATATCCCACACTATTGACACAGCAAAAAATAAATTTCAAAAAAAATCTTTTAGTATGTAAAAATTTTGTAGACTTTTTGTTTTACCGTTCTGTGCAATGCATGATTTATGTATCCGTGCCAAATTGCAGCTTTCTAGCACTAACGATCACGGAGCAAAGCCTCGGACAGACAGACAGACAGACAGACAGACAGACAGACAGACAGACAGACAGACAGACAGACAGACAGACAGACAGACAGACAGACAGACAGACAGACAGACAGACAGACAGACAGACATGGCGATACTATGTATAAGGGTCTCTAGGTGACTACGAAACCCTAAAAAGCTGGCCATTGACAAAACGACAATAAAACAAGAAAAGTCCATGACAACGTCACTGTTTGTTCGTTACGCGCCTCGTACTGGTATTCAGTCGTCATTACTATTTTTTATATCTTTTGTATATTGTAATAATTATTGAAACCCTTCTCTTCGTTCTACATTTCATATGTAAGTATTATCGTTTATTTTAAATAATTGCGCCAACATGCTACCTAGGTACATACGAAGTTGGTAAGGATAATTTTCCCTTACCTATACTTATTATTTGTATCTCCTTGGATATCACGGGCCTATAATCCCGGCTTTTTGATAGGCTTGCGTGGGGACACAGATCCAACACGTAGAGGCCCCTTGGAGAGCTTTTATGTCATGTAGAACGCCTGCTGGAACCCGTTCACAGGTGCTACAATAGACACCCATGAACCGGTCTCAGCAGGCATTGGGACTATTGTAGAAAAAGAGAACAGCATACCGGTCTATGGATTGAAGTTTGGGTGGACTATGAGACTGGGTTATTACAAAGACGTACGGACACCTGCCATAACAATGTTCACACAGTATTATTATTTATTATTTATTATTATTATTATAAAAAGCTATTTGCCAACCTGTCTATTTAGACACTACTTACATATTTATGTAGTTATCTTATACCTTTAAACGAGCAATTCTTGTATACTCTTGTATTGTATATTAATTAATAATTTATATAGGTATATTATCGGGGAACTCGGAAACGGCTCTAACGATTTCGATGAAATGGTATATGGGGGTTTTCGGAGCCGAAAAATCGATCTAGCTAGGTCTTATCTCTGGGAAAACGCGTATGTTTGAGTTTTATATGATTTCTGAGCAAAGCTCGGTCTCCGAGATATTAATAATTAATGTATCCCATGATGATGGCAAATAAGCAAGCCTTTGTAGTCACGGGCATGCCATCCGGATTCCGGATACTACCTATTATACTTCGTTTTTTTAGCCTTAGAAAAACTTATGAATTTATTACAATGTGTCCGATTATTTAAATTTATATACCTAACATACCCATCTCTTTACCTTTACGTATTACAGAAGGTTTTCAACTTCACGAAGTCAACAAAGAACCAGTCATTCATACAATATAGACCAATCATCATTAATCAGCCAAAATGATGAAAATGCAAATAGCCAATGAGCAGGACCGGAAGGAGGCCCAGAACAGAGAGAGACGGCGGCAGTGCGAGCTAGAGAGAAGATCGAGGATTTTTAATGCTAGGAACAGGAAAATTGGGGTAAGTTTAGGGAAATGTATTTGTTTCTTTATCATTCTAAAATATAAATTATGTATGCTACTATGCTAGTTACTGTACAATTACCTGCAATAATATATTACACAACGAAGGCCGCAAAAATATCTGACACGATCGTATCTGTAGAGCCATAAGAGCGTGTCACATATTTTTGCAGCCTTCGAAGAGAAAAATATTATTGCAGGTGACTGTACAGAGTCTACAACTATATTCCTAAAGTTGTGTTCCTGATAGCTGTCAGGGACCTTCATTGGCCCCTATATCTGCCACTTATTTGCAACCATCCCAGGGATCGGATAACGGGTTTTTTTTTATGGGAACGAAACCGGTATTTTTTCGTTCTTTGTTAATTATTTCATTTCTAATTGGGCAAATCTAATAATACGAATTCGTTACCTAAAAACACAACTGAGTCCTACATTTGGAGTATAAAATAATTCGAAATATGTGGTTATTCCGAAGTTTTTGCAAGAAACCGGTTCCGATCCCTGAACCATCCGTAGCTACCGCGAAAACCGAAATTCGCAAATTGCGGGATCTTTCTCTTTTACTCAATGAAGGCGAATTAGAGTGACAGTGAAAAATGCCCGCAATTTGCGAACTTAGATTTTCGCGGTTATAGCCCTGACGCGCGGACGTCACTTACCGCCAGGGGAAACGCAAGATTGTTAAGAGCCTACCAACGTGCACACTAGCGCCACTGCTAAATAATCGTGATTATTTAAATTTAACGACATGTATTTAAAAAAAAGGGGGCCGCTACGTACTGTATTTTGTATTTAAGTACCTATCTATGCGTGCAAAGTTAAAACGGCCGTTTTTGTTTTGAGTTCATAGATCGACGAATCCAGCAACATAAAAACTAGTTTGATGTATTCAAGAGGTAGGTACTTAAATACAAAATACAGTACGTACTTAGGTACTCGTATAGTGACATAAAATAATAGAAAATAAATGAGGGCGCCAGTTTCTACGTAACTGTCACATTTTTGAAGTAAAATGCTTATACATGGCAACAATTTAGTATGGGCATTTTTGAGTTCCATTTTATTTAATTTCTACTATTTTATGTCGCACTATAGGCGGCAATGAATCAAAGATCGCGTGTATTTATTGCAAGGTCTGAGGAGCCCTTAACTGATAGATTTAAGCAAAGAGTAGTATGTATAATATAGTTGGTCAAGCAGATCTTGTCAGTAGAAAAAGGCGGCAAATTTGAAAAATGTAGGCGCGAAGGGATATCGTCTGATACAAAATTTGAATTTCACGCCTTTTCCTACTGACAAGATTTGCTTGACCATCTATAATATAGGACAAAGAGAAGCCTCTCATGGAACTTTTTGCATCAATTTTGAAGCGCCATCTGTAATTCTTAACCAGAAACATCAAGGTCAATATCAGGGGAGAAGGGGCATAAATAGCGTCTAAGTACCTATGTTGCGAACGTAAAAAACTTCGACTTTGAAGAAAGGCTTCAGGATATTTATTAATACACGAAAACAGATTAGGGTACTTTTAACTTGACTGTTGATGTAAATAAAGTACTTACCTATCATACATGGCTGGAATAACACACAATTGACCACGAAACACAATTGAACGCAGCACAACTTGTAAATCTACCCGCCCTGTTTTTTTCTGAATTTTCTGATAATAAAGTTCTCAGCAACTGTGATGGCGTATGAAAACTTTGTTTCTTTTAACATTGTAAAACTGAAAGTATTTTATTTATCTGAATTATGTCGTAGTACAGACTATAAATACGGTGTTATAATATTTTGAGTTTTATTCGACAAAGTTGTTTTTTTGTGACAATTGCCTCCATGGCAACGCCATAAATAATCTGTTCTATCAGATGTTTATATGTTTGTTTCATGCCCTGGATACAAGACTTTTAAGACGTTCAGACGAAATAAAGTGAAGCCATATTAACAAAAAAAGTTTAGCGTTAAGTAATATAGATGGCGCTATTTTTTACTTACATCCATGCTTTGTATACGGCTGTCCCTCCCCTGGACGTAAGTCACCACCATAGAGATAATAATAAACTGTATCTGTGCTAACCTGAAACATTTCCTGTCAAATGTCAAATACTTATATTGTGTTTATTTTATTTTATTTTTATCTTGCTAATTATTCCAAAATGGTAAATTTAAAAACGATATTATAAAAGTGTAAACCAAGCACTTTCATTTGATACTAAAAACTCGACCATGTTTCTTGCAAATAAAATGACCAAAATAGCAAGACCTTTCACAAACAGCTTTTTGGCCTTGTAAGCTCTTCTAGCTCAATAACCCCCTGATCGGGCCTGCTCATAATTTAATGACTAAAATATAATGCCCTCGACTACACGTTTACCTAATTTCATTTCAATTAGAACAAATTTACTTAAGTTATTGAGTATCAAACTATCTTCTGACAGTGCAGCTTAAAAACATCGAAATGCCGGGACGTGCCCCTAGACAGCCGCGTGTTCAAAGTCGAATGTAAGAACTTCGCTTCGCTTCGCTCGCTCGTTCGATCACGATTATTTAGCAGTGGCGCTAGTGTGCACGTTGATGGGCTCTTAACTCTTATCGGTGTATATGGGGCATTATCTATGAAAAGGGACCTTATTGTCGATGGCGCTTACGCGTGGCGCGGCATTGTATTTATATCGGAGCATCGTTAATGATGGCGTAAGCGCCATCGACAATAAGGTCCCTTTTCATAGATAACGTCTCATATATAATCTTCATAACCCCTACGTATCACCAGGTGGACCTTCCATTCCTGGAGCGTCAGGTGGCGGAGAAGCGAGCTGAACGCGATGAACAGCATCGACGTGACCTCGCGTTTGCTGCGCAGATGATCAAGGACAGTAATCTGGCTAAGGTGCTGGAGGCTAGAGAACAGGAGGTACCTTTGACTTACGAGTAACTATTATATACCTACTCCATACCAGGCGTGGCTCACTCCGTGATTTCTTCGCGTCGATACAAGTACATGCGGCCCACGCCAATTTTGGTGTCTAGCAGTATTGGTTGCCGCGGACTGCTACGGAACGGACGCCTGCTCGCGCTTGCGCCGCCTTGCGGTCATATCTGTCGTAAAAGACGCGTTTTGCCACCTTAGAGCGTTATTTCATATCTATCGATATCGTGTTTTAATTTATCGCCACTCGTTTCGAATTTCCTCTTTTCCGCACTTGTATCGTAAATAACTATTTCACATCACCTATTCGAAAAAGGGCTTTTTCTTCCCCGCTAGGAGGGATCAAAGTGGCATTTTTCTTCCCAGCTAGGAGGGCTGTTCTAGGACTCATTTTCTTTTTTCATTTTTACATAATTTTTAGCTTTTTTATTATTTTCCTCTTAGTTGATGTGAAAAGCAGTATGTGTCACACGGTATCAAAATTATTTCGTCTTGGGCGTTAACACTTGAATCCCTCATTACGCTCAGGGTTCTACTTTAGATCTAGATTTAGATTTATTGATAAGCTGCGTGTCCACTAGAGGCAAACTCAGGTCGAGCAGCCTCAACTTTAAGCAAACAGCCTCAGTTTGAGGCTGCTCGCTCTGAGGCAAAGGCTCGAGGCACGGTGTGATCAGCTCGAGGCGAATCGCCTCAGCTTGATCTGCAACGTGTGCAGTTTAAAGCCATAACGCGTCGATCGTCTCCATCAAATGCACGGCTCGGACTGAGGCTCCTTTGAGCACGGTAAAAAAACCGACAAAATATGGCTCGGCTCGCGGCCACGAATTTGCTTCGTGTCGCGGCGAGCCTCAGGTTGAGCAAGCGTCTCCACTTGCGCGGCCTCGGGGCGAGGCAGCCGCTCGACCCGAGGCTGCCTCTAATGGATACGCGGCTTTAGAATGCATCGCTTCATTCAGGATTCAATGTACGCCCTTGACGGAAATATATCATTTTGATCCCTTGTAACACAAACTACTACTGACTGATAGGTGCATTTTCCAGGAGCGCCGGCGCATCGGCACAGAGATCGACAACTACCGGACGTTGTACCAGCGGCCGCAGGACCGGCGCGAGTTCGACCTCAACGACCCCGACGTACTCAAGAAGCAGTTACCACCAAGGGCCAGTGACGTCATCGGCCTGTCCAGTGCGCAGAAGTCAGTATAACACTTACAAGTTTGCCCCAACTTATTAAAAACGATTCAGATCGATATTTACGCAAGTTGCATATTCAGCGCAATGTCATCAACCCCGGAATGTTCACGATTTTGCGAGAGTTTCTGATTTTTCATGCCAAGTGGTCAGCCAATTGTGGCCAAGTGGCCAGTGGTGGCCAATTAGCGTGGTCAGAGTAACATTTCCAGCGCGAAGCAGACTTTACAGGGTTAAAATACCTAAGGTTGGGTGGGATAAGAGAAACTATGAGGCAAGAGGAACATTTGTAAGGAAAATAGATACTTAAAGATATTAAAAACTAAATTAAATGATAATACTAAAAGTAAAGCTTTGCATATACATAAATACTTTCGTAGAAGACCATTTCTCATACGGTTTAGTAGTAGTAGTAAAACACTTTATTGTACAAAAATCAAAACAAAACAGGAAAAATAAAATTCGTCATTAATACAAAGGCGCAAAAATAAAGTACCTACCTACCTATGATTCTCTGTTTCTATGTTTCTCTGACCCCACCTGACCTTATCTAAATTTACAGTTAGTTTTAGTTTCCTAACTTACACAGATTCGAGGGTGAAGATCTGGAGTACGAAGAGCGCAAGAAGATCATGGCCGTGCAGAAGAACTCGTGGCTTGAGCAGCAGGTGCAGGAGCGGAAGGCAGCTGAGGAGGAGCGCAAGGCGGCGGAGGCTGCGTACATGGTGAGGTTTTATATAACGTGTCATGATTATGATCTTATACAAGATCATGGCCGTGCAGAACTCGTGGCTTGAGCAGCAGGTGCAGGAGAGGAAGGCTGCTCAGGAGGAGCGCACAGCGGCGGAGGCTGCGTACATGGTGAGGTTTATAATGTCTTTTTAATAACCACTTGTCATGAATGTCTGAATGATCATGAATACCATGATTTTACATATTTATATATGCAAAATCATATAAAAATATGTGAGGCATACTCTTGCACAGCGACCTTGTTAGAAAATTTGAGTTTCGCGCCTTTTTAACAAGTTAGGTCGACCTGTATGTAACTATGTAATGGAATCTAAGGTAACTAATTTAACCATCTTCCAAGGATCATAGCGTCATGAAAATTGGCAGCTGTATGTAGTTCTGATGACAATACAATAATATGATACTGTCGAACTGATCTGATGATGGAGACAGGAGGTGGCCATAGGAACTCTCGACCTGTATGGGCTGTAATGGAATCTAAGGTAACTAATTTAACCATCTTCCAAGGATAGTAGCGTCATGAAAATTGGCAGCTGTATGTAGTTCTGATGACAATACAATAATATGGTACTGTCGAACTGATCTGATGATGGAGACAGGAGGTGGCCATAGAAACTCTGTGATGAAACAACGCAACCTAATTGTGTTAGGGGTTTTTAGAATTCTCTCGATGAGTATTAGTTGTCTGTCGTAAGAAAAGTACAGTCAGCGATAAAAGCTTGTACCAAAAATGAAATTTATGCCAAAAACTTAGTCTACTGACAACTTGGGTGTGTGCCTGTGTTTCATCTTTCCATCCTTATCTATTTCTTCTCTAAACCCCTTTCTTTTTAGACTTGTTACTCTTGTTAGTATCTATTTATTACAGTATCGATACAGTATGCAGTTAGGAAGACCTAACTGGCGCAGTCAGGTAGATTCATACCTATTATCGCACCTATTTTTCAGTGCCAAGTTAGGTTGGTATTCCACCTGTCCTGTCCAATTTCTTGGTACAATGTGCATTGCGTCTCACTCTCACTAAGCAAAATGTGAGACGCACACATTGGAAAAAAAATATGACAGGTGGAATACAACCCTAGGAAAGACAATAATTTGGCCGTATTGTACAGATAAACGACGACGATTATAAAATAATCTAAACAATAATGAACTTTACGCAGATGGCAATAAAGGCGCGTGATGCTCGAGCAAGCGAGTTGGACAGACTGGAGGGCGAGTGCCGCTACCGACTGGGGCAGGCCAACCTGAGATACAACGAGGCTTTGGTAATACGTCGTTAACACTTTTCTATGTCGCTGCCCCTGCCGCTGCAACAATGTTGCCCCAAATATTCGCCATCACTGAGTTTTGACATGACTGTCTTACGTATAGAATAGAATAGAATAGTATTTATTCGTAAGCACAAACAATCGAGACAATACATAATAAAAAAGAAAACAGCACCATCTCAGCATGTTGCTGGTGGCTTCTAGCGCTGATCTTCCGATGAGCTTTGCTTTATCCTTCCTGCGGCCATCCAGGACCTTCGACCTCGTCAAAGTTATGGATGGTCACGGACTCGGTCGTTATACCCTAGACTTGTGGTTTGACGTGACAATTGTCTGTTTTTCTATAATAACTTTTTATGGTGTTGTCAAAAAATCGTAAGATTTGGGACAGATAGTCCTAGCTGAACAGATTCCCAAGATCCTTACTAATATTCATAGATTTTTGTTAGGACAGTAAGAAGTATCGTCGAAAAACAGACAATTATCATGTCCAACCACATGCTATGGCGTCGTTAACAGTGGAGACTTCGTTTCGTGTTTTAGGCGGCAGAGCGCAAGCAGCTGGAGCAAGTGCTTAAAGAGCAGGAAGATGCGGACAACACAGCGGAGATGTACAACAACTTGACCTCCGACATGCTCACCGAGAACCCAGATGTCGCCAAGAGCGCCCTTGGCAAGAACAGGTATGTCTAACGCAAGCAGCTAGAACAAGTCCTTAAAAAGCAGTAAGACGCGGATAACACAGCAGAGATGAACAACAACTTGACTTCCGACATGCTCACCGAGAACCCAGACGTCGCTAAGAGCGCCCTCGGCAAGAACAGGTATGTCTAACGCAAGCAGCTAGAACAAGTCCTTAAAGAGCAGTAAGACGCGGACAACACGGCAGAGATGTACAACAACTTGACCTCCGACATGCTCACCGAGAACCCAGATGTCGCTAAGTGCGCCCTCGGCAAGAACAGGTATGTCTAACGCAAGCAGCTAGAACGAGTCCTTAAAGAGCAGTAAGACGCGGACAACACAGCGGAGATGTACAACAACTTGACCTCCGACATGCTCACCGAGATCCCAGATGTCGCGAAGAGCGCCCTCGGCAAGAACAGGTATGTCTAACGCAAGCAGCTAGAACAAGTCCTTAAAGAGCAGTAAGACGCGGACAACACAGCGGAGATGTACAACAACTTGACCTCCGACATGCTCACCGAGAACCCAGATGTCGCGAAGAGCGCCCTCGGCAAGAACAGGTATGTCTAACGCAAGCAGCTAGAACAAGTCCTTAAAGAGCAGTAAGACGCGGACAACACAGCGGAGATGTACAACAACTTGACCTCCGACATGCTCACCGAGAACCCAGACGTCGCTAAGAGCGCCCTCGGCAAGAACAGGTATGTCCAACGCAAGCAGCTAGAGTAAGTGTTGAAGGAGCAGGAAGATGCAGACAACACAGCGGAGATGTACAACTTGACTTCCGACATGCTCACCGAGAACCCAGATGTCGCGAAGAGCGCCCTCGGCAAGAACAGGTATGTCTAACGCAAGCAGCTAGAACAAGTCCTTAAAGAGCAGTAAGACGCGGACAACACAGCGGAGATGTACAACAACTTGACCTCCGACATGCTCACCGAGAACCCAGATGTCGCGAAGAGCGCCCTCGGCAAGAACAGGTATGTCTAACGCAAGCAGCTAGAACAAGTCCTTAAAGAGCAGTAAGACGCGGACAACACAGCGGAGATGTACAACAACTTGACCTCCGACATGCTCACCGAGAACCCAGACGTCGCTAAGAGCGCCCTCGGCAAGAACAGGTATGTCCAACGCAAGCAGCTAGAGTAAGTGTTGAAGGAGCAGGAAGATGCAGACAACACAGCGGAGATGTACAACTTGACTTCCGACATGCTCACCGAGAACCCAGATGTCGCGAAGAGCGCCCTCGGCAAGAACAGGTATGTCTAACGCAAGCAGCTAGAACAAGTCCTTAAAGAGCAGTAAGACGCGGACAACACAGCGGAGATGTACAACAACTTGACCTCCGACATGCTCACCGAGAACCCAGATGTCGCGAAGAGCGCCCTCGGCAAGAACAGGTATGTCTAACGCAAGCAGCTAGAACAAGTCCTTAAAGAGCAGTAAGACGCGGACAACACAGCGGAGATGTACAACAACTTGACCTCCGACATGCTCACCGAGAACCCAGACGTCGCTAAGAGCGCCCTCGGCAAGAACAGGTATGTCCAACGCAAGCAGCTAGAGTAAGTGTTGAAGGAGCAGGAAGATGCAGACAACACAGCGGAGATGTACAACTTGACTTCCGACATGCTCACCGAGAACCCAGATGTCGCTAAGAGCGCCCTTGGCAAGAACAGGTATGTCCAACGCAAGCAGCTAGAACAAGTCCTCAAAGAGCAGTAAGACGCGGACAACACAGCAGAGATGTACAACAACTTGACCTCCGACATGCTCACCGAGAACCCAGATGTCGCTAAGAGCGCCCTCGGCAAGAACAGGTATGTCTAACCCTTTTCCAGGCGGCTTAGCACGGTCGCGTTTTTATCCCTTGTCACCATGCCTGTCACGTTCTAACAAGTACGTAAGTGCGAAAGGGACGCGCATAGTGATAGACGATAAAAATGGAACCGTGCTGCGCCCACAGGCCGCACCAATCTACAAGGTTTTTCCAAAAAATCCAAATATATTCCAATTAATCCAGCTTAAATGATGAATTTGAAGGCAAGTCAAATTTCCCGAAAGTGCAATCTAATTTCAACCTTAAATCGGAATGCTAAAGCTGAAATTCTTTTGGCACGTATGTGGTCGATATATTGTCGTACTATGCCTGGAAAAGGGTTAACGCATCAGCTAGAAACCACATCGTAGTAAATATCACAACATATAGTAAACTATTTATCTAAATACGTATACATAGTAAGCTTTTAAAAGCAGTCAACTATTTTTGTAGCAAGTTCACCACTTTTGCCTTTAAGGTTTAAGCACTTTAAGCAACCAACCATTGGTGAGGCGTTGACAATAGGGTACCCTATTGCGATGTATAAACCTAACTTTATTTTCAAAGTTATATATACCTAAATCGTTTTTTTTCTAGGGCCATTGGTTTCATGTACAAGGGCATGAACCAAGAGGAGCTGAAGAAATTTTACGCGGCACAGAAAGAACAGATGGCCGCTGCAAAGGTAAATTTTCCCATTTTTATTATAACCAAGAGCTAAACACGGTGGGAAGAAGTTGACAACTCGAGACACAAAATTGAAGAAATTTGAACCTTATGTAATTCTATTTTAAGTTCAAATTTCTTCAATTTTATATCTCGAGTTATCAACCTCTTCCCGTCGTGTACCTAATGTCCCCTAACCGCCAAGCGGCGACTGACGTGCATATTTCACATGCATATGGTTTGTAGGCTAAGCGCGAAGCTGATGACAAGATGGAAGCGGAGTGGCAGGCGCTCGCCAAGTCCATACAAAACCAAGTGGCGACGCAGGACATCCTGGACCAGAGGAAACGCAGGTATGGTGATACCTCCCGAATTCCTATATCTACATGCCCTACATGGTAGTAAGACCTTCGTCCAAACCTCATTGAGACTTGTAAGAACACAGTTCATTGATATTTTAACGTGTAATTTAAATAAACTTAGACCATGATAAGTGTTATTTATACGTCATAATTTCATAGAAGTTCAATTGACGTTTAAAATAACACTTGCACTGTGTGTGTTGTCTAAATCGTTGCAGACTTATCTTTTGGTCTAACTCTACTATTATGTATGTACTAAGAAGTACCTATTTAATTTTCGATACTCTATGACATTCTGAGTGAAGTGAAATATTAATTATACAACTATTAAGACAACTATAATGTTCATTATGGAACACTTTTACCTCCTCGTAGGTACGACACAGAATTCATGTAACTCTGTAACTAAACCTCAATTTCAGTAAATGGGTCTACAAATGTTTCGTTTACAATATAGTATTCCACTTCGAAAACGATTTTGATATTGTATTGTAGAACTAACAATATTTTATTCCACTTCGAAAACTATTTTGAACAGTCCCTATAAAGGAAGGACGCTATAGTGTAAATAACATTATTTGCGGTATTTGACACATTATGACTGACGTATATAGAGATGTAACTAACGCAAATCGATTGTCACAGCAAGCGATTACGATTGGATGGCACGTAGACTGAGGTATCGAATTGTGACGTATAATGAATTTTTATTTGAGATTTAAATAAAGCTAGAATTATATTGTTTTCCCGCAAGCTACCGGTCGGTCGGTGTATTTAATACACCGACCGAGTAGGTCGCACCCATTGTCAAAATTGAAACTAACTGGGGATCTATTTTAAAGTTTATTTATGTTATTTCTGTGTCAAATTTGTTGTCTGTTAAGTGACGATAAATATATCCATATTTACAGTTAATTATCCACCTTTTCCTTATTTTTATTAAAAGAAAAATGAAAAATTCATATCGATTTACTTAGACGACTACCGATTCATAACGGTGGTGTCCGGCCAACCCTAAAATTAAAAAAAAAAGACGTAGAACGTAAACGTTCGCAGTGCAGTTGTTTTCCTTTGTGATTTCGATGTGCAAAACATTTTACGTAGTATTGCTGTTGTGAGTGACAGACGTCAAATACCGCAAATAATGTTATGTACACTATAAGCACAAAAAATGTCGTACATTTCCTATCTCCATCGCACGCGCATAATTATATTGTATTCCCGCTCGCACAGTGGCATTGACCTTAGAGAATATAACCAACGGAGTGGTCATTAACAGGCATTCCCCTCTGTCGAAAATAGGCGGCCAATGGTCAACGACATGTCAACCACATGTATGGACTGACGTTTATCTGACATGTTTACTTTACGTATACATTTGATGTGGCCCTCCCCCGCAAAAAACGGAAGACTATTTTGTACCGAAAATTATAGACATGGCGTCTCCGTTGGTTATATCCTCTAAGGCATTGACCGCCGGCGCATCAGCAATATAATTACGCGAGTGCGACACAGATAGCGTCCTTCACGTTCTTGCTTTAGTGTGTTTCTGAGGCACGACAGTGACCCCGCCAAGTCTATAAATTCCCCTTTCTTCCCAGGGAAATTGCCCGTCAGCTAATGGAGGAAAACCAACTGTTGGCCATGGCCCAGAAGGAAAAGGAGAAATACTTCCGCGAGGTGGTCTACAACAACACGCCCACCGATCTCTACTACTCGCAGTTCAATACTACCACTAGATAAAATGTGTCGATTCGGTGTATTTCCATTTGTCCCCTTCCCACGTGACCGCCGCCATACATGAAGCGGGGATTGATGGAAAATATTTATATGAAAGCACCTATTCCCACCTGTGTAAATACACCATCGATTCAGTTTCGACAGTGCCAGGCGTGGCTCACTCCGCGATTTCGTCGCTTTGCTACAGGTAGCTAAAAGTACATCCGTTCCACACCAATTTTGGTGGCTAGCCATAAGCCGCGCGTGGCGCTGTCGCCACCTAGCGGCCATATCTGTCCTGATCGTAACAGACGCGTGTTGTTAGAGAGTGAGTCTTCTGTACCTAGTACTATTATTTATTCTGTGACAGTGCATTAAACCAACACCTAGGATAGTTCCCACTTCAGATTATTGGAACGCATTTCTGTTACGAGGTCACAAGGACGAACATTTTCAATCCTAGCACTTTATACTTTGAGATTTGTTATTATGCTTCTATAGAAAACTTAGGTAGGTACTCATACATTTTCCATAGAAATGAATGAAGGATTTTTTTGGAAAAGCAAACAACAGTGCCCTTATGTTTTTTCGCAAAACCAACCTACAGCTTGGCAAAAAAGAGTAGAAATTAAAAAGTGGCAACACTGTAGTGTCGTCCCGTTTTCCTATATAAATTGGTTTGAAAGGGACGACACTACAGTGTTGCCACTATTTAATTTCTACTCTTTTTTGCCAAGCTGTATATTTGGCTAATAGTCTAAGAGCTAGCCACGGAAATAGGTATGCAATTTATAGAGTAACGAAATCCCTCTAGTTAGTATGCCATACTATCATTATTAATCAATCCGGGCGCCTGGCAGCTGTCTAGCGGTGGGTGTGGGAGTGGATGGGCAACAAAGTAAAATCAATTGAAGGTGTGCAATTTATAGAGCTCTGTGTTTGGTGTGATATAATAGCTAATTATTTATTTAATTCAAATATAACAATGCCAGGCGTTTTATTTGGGGGAAAAGTAGTGCCAGGTGATAAAAATACACAATCACTTGTGCGCCTGCAGGAAGTACTCACAATTGCTTTACGCATAGATTGTGAGTCAGGTGCAATTTGCTCGTGATCTTATCTTCCTCTATATCACACCAAACACAGAGCTCTATAAATTGCACACCTTCAATTGATTTTACAACCACTTTGTTGCCCATCCACTCCCACACCCACCGCTAGACAGCTGCCAGGCGCCCGGATTAATTAATAATGATAGTATGGCATACTAACTAGAGGGATTTCGTTACTCTATAAATTGCATACCTATTTCCGTGGCTAGCTCTCCGGCTATAAACACAGGACGCTTCCCACAAGGAATTTCGTACATCGACCCACTAGTTCCTATCTCTATTGAACGCGCATAATTATCATTTGACAATTAATTGTTTACCATATATGAATTGCTTACGCTTCAACATATCTGATGGCAAGGAATTAGACCGGCTCCCTGCCGCCACCGGCTCACTGAGTAGCTACGGACCTCCCATATTATGAATTATGTCGCTGTCCCGCTCACAGGGTTATTGTCCACCGTCATCATGGGCGGGACAGCAATATAATTACGCGCGTGTGATAGAGATAGGAACAGGGGCCTTACCATGATGTCCTTATTGCGATTCTGTCTAGGACCTAAACTGATATGCGACTTATATAGCTCCGCCCTTTACCAATTCAGTTTAGGTCCTAAACAGAATCGCAATAAGGACATCATGGTAAGGCCCCAGGTGGTTCAATGTACGAAATTCCTCGTGGTAATCGTCCTTTCTTTATTAATACTGCAAATCTGAATGCCACAGATTTTTTTTTTTTCAAAAAGTTACTTTTATTGTGTAGTTTTGGATGAAAATGTGTTTCTATAAAAAAATTAATATGGAATACAATGTGTATGAGCTACCGACTTAAACCATCTAAGTATAATGTTTTTCAAACTCGAAGGGTAGGATGACGCCTGTAATTTCAATACACTTTGCGAGATTTGGCATTTTAGGTTATAAATTAGGTATATGGAGATGACAGGTGACATCCTACCCTTTTGAGTTTGAAAAATATATATATACCTAATTTAGGTTATTTGTTTATTTTGCTAGCATATATTTTATTTCACATTGTTAATTAGTTACTAAATATTTAGATGTTGTAACACATTTGATTTATAAATAAATACTCAAGTGTAGAAGAAAATATTTTATTTGGACAAAATAATATCTCTATCACATTGTTGAAGACTAGGCTACATCTTTTTAAGACGACAACAGCAAATTTTATTTGCACTAACACTTAATAAATATAAATATTTGGCACCTTATTAAATGAGATCAATTACTTTACTAACATCGATTTCAACATTAAAAAGTTCATAAATCCTATAATCCTGGAATTTCGTTTAAGTAGAAACTCATCCCCACTGCCAGGTGGTGGTCCACCAATGGTGGGGGGAAAAAAGAGCGAAATATAGCCATAAGTTAGAAAGAGATAGCAATACAATGGCGGGAAACGACGTGCCTATCTCAATTAATAAGCTTCGAATAACGGTCAAGTCAAATTAATGGTAAATATTTTAAATAATTTATACACATTATTTCCGTCAGAATAAGATAAGTAATTCCAGCCATACACAAAATAACTATCTATAGTAGACGTGTTGAACAAAATATGTGACGTTTCACGAGTAAAGGTACCTTATGGCGGTCGGCGCTTAAGTACGTCGCGTAGCACCGTAGTACTGGAGACTCGTTAATAATAACGTAAGTGCTGACCGCCCGTGGAACGTCACATATTATAGAATTAGATGGCATTGCAAGCATTCCGTTTGTTTATGATTTAACCTTTTCGACGCCGTGTCAAACAAAAGCTGTCACTCAGACGCCACGTCACCGAAGTGTCAAAACTGAAATTGAACTTTATGCATATTATGCACGTCTGTGTTGCTCTGTGACCGATTAATCCGTCTTTGGCGTTAGACCTACGGTGCGGATATATCGGTCATTGGCGTCCAAAAGGTTAATCATCTTCGGCCACTGGGCAGTTACCAGTGATCAGCCCTTTTCTGTGCAAGTTCATGATGGAGTCAGCGATGATCCTGGCAGTTTTCCGGAGGTACCCACCGCTCGTGAGCATCACTATTGGGACCTTGTGGGATCGGCACATTTCGAACACGAATTCGTCACGTTTTATTATACCCTGAAAATAAACGTTCAATTATTGGTATCTTTTGATTATGCTTGGTATTGGTTTTGCCAAAGAGGATTTATAGGCGGGTTGTCAAAGTAAATTTTGTAGCCACAGTAAATTTACTGCCATCTTTCGACACATGATTAAAACTTTTAGTACGCCATGGCGCGCCATTTGACATGAATTGGAGCTAGTCTTAGAGCATTTAATAGGTAACTGGAGTCGCCTATAAGAGCTTACCCCTCTGCCGAAAAACTTGCACAATAGGGTATTTTCATAGTCAAATCAGTTACTTTTTTAGAACTGTCAAAACGATTTGCTAATATGGAATTTATATGAAACATTACATCGTGACGTCACGGTCAAATCACCTACTTTTTATATTTCTATCCGATTTATTAAATAGAACTTGTTTAAAAATAAGTCCTATCTGTGTTTTTCTAATAATTATGTGGTGCTTTATTTCATGCATGGTGTAAAATCATTCATTTTAAATACAGTATAATACCCTATTGTGCAAACTTTTACGTACAAATCATGTAGAAATAGCAATACATTTGACGTCCCCTCCCCCGCAAAAATCGGCAGACTGTCTCGTACAGAAAATGACAGCCATGACGTCTCCAGTTACTAAATGCTCTAAGGAGCTAGTACAGTTGCCAGCAGATATATCCGATATGGCGACTGTATTGTACTGACTGTAGCCGGTGAACATTAACCTCGGAAGGCCCACCATACAAAATTTTCCCTGTTTTTAATTTGAACCTTGCTGTATAGTAGTTTAGGGTTATTTTCGATTGTTTTAGGAAACAATGAAACAAAAGAAATGCAACTTTTTGTAGTTTTTGAAAGGTTCGAATTCGATTGAAACAAAGTGTACATCGTAATGCACATTGGGCCTTATGAGCAGACCCCGTTATCAGTGGTGAAAATTTATTGAAATGCACTCACTCCCCCGCCGTGCGGGTAAAATTCCGCAAGCTATTGGGTAAAAGAACGCATGTGAGGTAATTTTTCACATCAGAAAAATTCAATGGAATTGTCAATAAAATCAAGTTTAACGAATATTTATGAAGTTGTCTGATCAATATTATGAAACCACGAGAGCTGCGGACGCAAAGCGAAAGCAGTTTGAACACGTCGCATTATTGATGTATAATTATGATAATAATCAATAATCAAGCACTATTCAATATCTTAAGTAAAATGTTAATAGTTATTTAATATTCTTAAATGAGTACGTGGATATTGATCAGACAATTTCATAAATATTCGTTAAACATTATTTTATTGACAATTCCATTGAAATTATCTTGATGCGAACAATTACCCCACATGCGTACTTTTACCCAATAGCTTGCGGAATTTTACCCGCACGGTGGGGGAGTGAGTGCCAACCCTTTGCATTTCAATAAAATTTCACCACTGATATAACGGGGTCTGCTTATGAGGTTAAAAGGCCTCACCACACTGCTAATCCTCAAGTTGCCGAGAGGGTCCGAGTCGAGTATGTCTGTGCCGGCGTTGTACACCAGAATGTCGGGTGTGAACTCTTTTAACGCCGCTTTTAGATTCCTGAAACACCAATAATATTGCATTATTAACATGAAATAGTACAAACTGTGCCAAACTCTATAATAAAAGAACAGTATAATTTAAAAAATCATCGATTGTACAGTCACCTGCAATAATATATTACTCTTCGAAGGACACAAAAATATGTGACACGCTTTTATGGCTCTACAAATAAGATCGTGTCAGATATTTTTGCGGTCTTTGTTGTGTAACATATTATTGCAGGTGACTGTACATAGTAGATCTAAAGCGGCGGTCGGCAACCTGCGGCCCGCGGGCCGCATGAGGCTCGTGAAACTGTCACTTGCGGCCTGCGAGCCTCTCTGGCTATGTAATATTGAGAAACGACAATGTCTGATAAAGTCATAAATATCAACAAAGTGCGGCCCGCGTCAACTTACTCATCGTTAACTACGCTACTAAAACTACGCAAAAAAAGGTTGCCGACCGCTGATCTAAAGGGTCGCGTACAGTTCCGTGCTGTTTCAGACAATTTCTATTTAGCATAAAACTGCGGAACGTTCTCGAACAACTCAATTATCGCGTGCTACTCAACCCAGTGAAAGAAACATACCAAAAAGATGTAAGTGTAAAAGAGATTGAGCAAAGATCTTTTGTTGTGGATTAGCCGAATGTCGGTGTGTGTGTAGCTCGGCTTTCTGTTGCTAGATGACACTATCTTCAAAACGTGTAGTGTAATTTCGACAATACTTCCTTGACTATAAAGTTCAAATTACCGAGACGGGCGAAGGCTCATAATCTCTTTTGAAATAAGATAGTGGCCAATCATCTCAAGATAGCGTTGTATTTGAGTTTGTAGTAGTGTGCGTGTTGGCGACAACGGACCTAATAGTAATCTAGGCTTATTCGCTTCTACTGTTTTTTATTTTCTGTGGCTCCAAGCGTCCATAGACTACGGTAACTGCTTACCATGAAGCGTATGCCGTAAGCCTCTGAGTATATGCCGGCAGATCACTACGAGTATTTTGAACAAATATGTTTTTAGGGTTCCGTACCCAACGGGTAAAAACGGGATCCTATTACTAAGACTCCGCTGTCCGTCCGTCCGTCCGTCCGTCTGTCACCAGGCTGTATCTCATGAACCGTGATAGCTAGGCAGTTGAAATTTTCACAGATGATGTATTTCTGTTGCCGCTATAACAACAAATACCAAAAACAGAATATAATAAATATTTAAGTGGGGCTCCCAATGCTCCCATACAACAAACGTGATTTTTATGCCGTTTTTTGCGTAATGGTACAAAACCCTTCGTGCGCGAGTCCGACTCGCACTTGGCCGGTTTTTTAATTTGAGAACTTCTGAGTTCTGGATTTATTTACTTACTGCCTCAGTTTCAGCATATACTCCAGATCTTCGACGCGATGGCCAAGCTCGACCTTGCGCCGAATCGCCTGCTTCGCCTCGCGGTCTCTAGGGTAAATGTGCTTGTTGTACATGTCCATTATGTACACCTCGGGCACGCCCAGGAAGTCGTGCTGGTATCCGTTACCCTGAAATAGAAAACTATTTAATTATAAATGAGTTTTATAGACGAATTTAATTTAATTGGAGGACCAGAATTTAATTCATGGAAGTTTGTAACTTGAAAACCAAGTGGAAGTTCTCTAAACGGAACGACAGCTGACTTTTACGAGGCATAATGATACATTTCGCTTTTTTTTTATTGGAAAAAGGTAAACATTTGACCACAATCTCACCTGATGGTAAGTGCCGATGCAGTCTAGGATGGAACATGCTTACCTAAGAGATGTCTATTCACTCTCGATTTAAAGAGATCCAAGTTATAGTGGACTGGGAATAGATTTGCAGGAAGTGAATTCCACTCCTTAGCCGTTCGCATGATAAAGCTGGATGCATAGCGCTTAGTGCGAATCAGTGGCAGAGTAACGACGTAAGGGTGAAACGCAAGTCCGCGTCTAGTCCCACGGTGGCAGAACGGAGATGGGGGGATTTGATTATGTAATCCCATCGCACACTCCCCGAAATGTATCCTGTAGAATACCGATAAACAAGCTACCTTTCTACGGTGTTCAAGGCTCTGCAGTCTAGCCTCTACACCAATTTATGAGTCTGAGAGGAACTCCAAAGTCTTGGCGATAGACCGACAACAAAAATAAACAAGGCCTTGGGGGCTTGGTTAAACCAGGACAAGTCTCACCTGATAAGCGTCCAGTCGTCGCGGTCGCTGCAGTGATGGAAGACAGGAAAGAGAGAAGACCTAACATCAGTCGAACCTACAGGGAGTCTCACATGATGAGCGTCCAGGTCGACGATCATGGCGTTTTGTATGAGCACGCCGTCCAGCAGGAAGCGGATGAGCAGCGTGATGTCCGCGTAGGGACAGAAGCCGCCGCCGCGGTCGCCGCTGCAGTGGTGGAAGACAGCAAAGAGCGAAGGCCTAACATCAGTCGAACCTACAGGGGGTCTCACCTGATGAGCGTCCAGGTCGACGATCATAGCGTTCTGTATGAGCTCGCTGTCTAGCAGGAAGCGGATGAGCAGCGTGATGTCCGCGTAGGGACAGAAGCCGCCGCCGCGGTCGCCGCTGCAGTGGTGGAAGACAGCAAAGAGCGAAGGCCTAACATCAGTCAAACCTACAGAGAGTCTCACCTGATGAGCGTCCAGGTCGACGATCATGGCGTTCTGTATGAGCTCGCTGTCCAGGAGGAAGCGGATGAGCAGCGTGATGTCCGCGTAGGGACAGAAGCCGCCGCCGCGGTCGCCGCTGCAGTGGTGGAAGCCCCCGCCCACGTTCACCGCCCAGCCGCGCTCGAGCGCCAGCTTCCCAGCCAACACTGAGCCGCCGGTCTGAAGTCTGCAAACGTACAACAAATGTTACAACAACAACATTAAATAAAAAGCAAATGGCTGTGACATACCGACGATCGGTCTGACCTAGTGGGTAGTGACTAGTGACCGTGCCTGTGAAGCCGATGGTCGTGGGTTCGGTGAAGTCGATGCTGATGAACACAAATATTAGTTTCTGAGTCATGGGTGTTTTCTATGTACCAGTGACGGCGCGTCCATAAAAGCCGATTCCCACTTGGCTTGCCTGTTTTTGGACATTTGAGCAGAGGTGTAAAGAAAATATGTCCCTAAGCCAAATTAGCCCCGGCTTGCCTATGGATATGTTTGACGCGCCGCCACCTATATAAGTATGTATATCATCGCCTAGCACCCATATACGTAGAATCTGTTCGGAAAGAGAAGAGTCGTGGAATGTATTGGGCCCCATACATTCCAGGACTCTTCTCTATCCGCACACATTCTACCATAGTACAAGCTGTGCTTAGTTTGGGGCTAGGTTGATCTATGTAAGATGTCCCCTAATATTTATTTATTATTTATACGGACAGGCAGAATCTCTGTAAACTTGTAGGGTCAGCAACGCGCGTGTACTCGTAACTCCACTAGTAGTTTTTGATTTTAAAGTGCATGTACTTAATATGCAAAATATACATACCTTATCTGAAAGCGATGCAGACAAGGTGACATCAATTTTAATCAAATCATATCAAACATACATCCTCATAGATAAGAGGATTATTTATAGCATTATATTACAAAGGCGTTTATGCGAATCAACGTAATAGTACAGCGGCGGCATCAGCTTTTTCAACTTGATGTACATTTCTTATTTTTTGATATATCTTGTTAATTATTTATTTAACAATATATAGAGAATATTCACAGTCATTTGGTATGTATTTTAGACTAATCCATTCAGCCATTTTCAATTTAGAGCACTTGAAAGTCAAAGGTGCATTGTGAAATTTTTAAACGTTTTCTAATAATTAGTTAGACCAAGTATTGAAAATCTTACAGTATGTTATATATTTGTGATCTACTCATAAAGCCCTTTCATTTGGTACCCCACATGGTATGTTTAAAAGAAAATAAAAAAAAAATTGCACTGCCGACTTTATGACGTCACAGCAACTACCCCCACCACTTTCACGCTTTTCATCTCATATATTTGTGTTGAGGGCATTACACTGAATGCATCGATACCATATTCACCCATATCCGAGACGGCATGAGCCAAAATCCATTTCTAAAAGACTTTTCGTGCGCTTCCCGCTAGACTATAATAGTAATAGTACCTATTTCCATGTGAAAATAGATTAGGTACCCATTAGTGGTATAGTTCGTAGTTTTCAAACTGATCCCGACGGGTAATCCTTTGTCTATTGTTAAGTAAAACCGCAGTTGCTACTGACCTGTTTATACAGTCAAGTGTAAAAATATGGGTGCACACATCATACTCCAAAATATGTCCAATAGCTCTTATGTCAGCGAATTATTAGCGAAAGGACATATTTTTGAGTAAGTTATATGCACCCATATTTTTACACTTGACTGTACGATGAACAGAGGAATCATAATGCAATATTAGGAAAAGGGCACAAATAAATTAGTAGTTTAATTACACAAACGGGTCTACCGCGATATAATTTCATTGTTTTTACCTTTAATTCCGACGTTTCAGCTCAGCGGCGTTTCAGTGTCGTGCCGTGGACAATAAACATTAAACTTTAACGGGTAGCTGCAATTTCTTTGTCTACCCCGAACATTTTTATAAACTAATTTCGGGTAGTTTAGTGGTGTTTTATTAATATCTCCGTTGACATTTGTTGGGACGTCAGTCTTTCCGTGACCACAGCTGGTGCAACTCAGCTGAAACGTCGGAATTAAAGGTAAAACAATGAAATTATATCGCGGTAGACCCGTTTGTGTAATTAAATATGTGTACAAAACGCGAGAGTTTAAAGTGTTATAAATTAGTAGTTGTACCAGTATTATTTTATTGATAAAATGTGCTAAATTTATACACTTTAAGACTTATCTAAGATTGAATGATTGGCCTCCTACATCCTTAAGAATATTCTTATACAGGAATCATTCTAAAACTTTATTTCAACACGAAACAATGGTAAAATCTTGTTTGAATGGTAGCAGGGCTCTCGGGCCGACTGATTGATGTTTTAAATTTTAATTGAATGACATAGAATTTCTAAAATATATTAAATCTAAATGTACTTTATTTAAAACCATAAACAGAATCAAACTTACAATAAAAAGTAACCTAAAATGAAACCTACCTATAAAACTAAAAATAATACCTAAAAAATTTATAAAACATAACATGGGTGACCTAGCCCAATTAGACGTGCGCGCCGGTAGAAAAAAATCGGGCGGCGGCGCGCCACGAAAAAATCCACGGCGGCGGCGTAACGTCGGCGGCGTGGGATTTTCAACTTTTCAATATACGTATAATGAAAAACCAAAAAGAACTCTAAATCAACAAGGGAAAAAATCTCAAAAATAACTGTGTTACATCGTTTTTTTGGTTTATTGTAGAAAAATCATGAAAAAAAATCTAATTATAATGTTGAAAAAAACATATGTCAAGTATGTTGGACGTTGCTATGATCGGTGTAAAAAAAAATATCGGCGTAATGAAAAGACGTCCAGTATTTTGGACACGCCGAGTATAATAGAGTACCTACTGTACCTATGTGCATAAGGGTTTTTTAGTCCAATTCATGTTTTGTTTAATAAATATAGAATAATTGCATTTTTTAATTAGAAATACACTTACTGATAATGTCAACTTATGTAATGAATTTAAGTAAAACCTATTATTTTTATATTTTTGCAATAACTTTATAGCTAGCTATCGTAGGTGGTAAAATTTTACCAGTCATTGACGTCATTTATTTCACATTAAATCTAACTTAGCGGGGTATCCTAGGAAGCAGTAACATCTGAGCAATGGTTTTTACAATAATGCATGCACTTTTATCAAAATTTTCGTAATATTTTTCTCAAATGAAATCGGGTCTGTCTCTTGATGAAAACAAATCCACACACACACACCACATCCACAGGAAACGTCCAACATATTGGACATAGCAAAAGTGCTGTGTAATCGACAACGGGCAAAATACTGGACATTACACTTTTTACACTTGGTTTTACCCATAAACACAAAACATTTTTATGTAAATCATATTGCCACGTAAAAAACAGACCAATTAGTAACCTATTACACGTTTTAACGCTGCTTAATACTGTCATATAAAAAAAAATTAAATAAGGGGAAAATGTCAGTCTGTCGGATGCTTCCTTGCAAGTTCTGCGTAGGTAGTCTGCTGTAGGACTTTGACAAAAAGATTATGTTCACACTGCTTCCCAATATTTTCTTACTTACTTAAAAATAACATATCATTCAAGTAGTAGTAGTAGTCGTAGTTTCCTGGTAGTGTAAGTACGCTACCAGGGGAAAGTAACGCTATGCTTTAATATTTGGTGCAGATTTTTTTTCTTGGGATGTCCAGTATAGTGGACGTTATCGATTTAAGGGTAAAAATAAATCAAGCAATAAATTTAAAAAAACGGAACAGTCGGAACGCTAAAGCTAGGCACGTTGCACGCGCTTTATATCCATTGATTTTAAATTTGTACCCTCTTGCGGGTTATGTCTCGGCGCGAATTTTAAACTACCGGCGGCGGCGGCGGCGCGCTGACTCCTCATGGCGGCGCGCACGTCTAAGCCCAATATGTACCTATATACATATTTAGGCGAGATCACCCAGGTCCGATCCCTGTGGAGATAAGGCTGGGTGCGTTCCCCCTTTGGTTGGCTATGCCGATCTGTTGGGCGAGGAACGAGTCTGCCAAGGTGTTTCGGCAGGAAAAACCTTGGCAGACTTATATATTCCTAAAATGGGGGTTCCTACCTACCGACTGGAATTGGTTTCATGGTGGTATCAGATGGGTTAAATTAGGGGTCCCGGTGGCCACCTTTGAGAGCGTCTGCCAAGCACTTCCGGCAAAAAAAATACTAGCAGACTTCGCTTTTCTGTGTCTACATGTAAATTTCTAACTGCTGCCATAACTATTATTTCGGTATCAGATGGGTTAAATCAGCCCCCTTTTTTCGCACCGGAAGTGGCCTTGTTTTTCGTACTTTCGGCAAGTTCCGCCGTGGCAGACTATCGAATTCGGACTTAGCATCACTTTTATGGGAAACCATTGTGCATTTCATCGTGGTATCAAGTCGGTTAGAAAATTTGCGGCCGGCTCTTCTACTAATCTGTCGGATTAATTTGTGAGTGTCTGGGCACCACGGTCCCACAGAGTTTCCACTGCAAATGCCGCATATACGAGGGGCGTTCAATAAAAAGTGAGAATGAGTATGTTATATACAACTTTTATTAAATGTTATTTTATTTTTCGACATAGTCACCTTTTAGCATAATACACTAAGTATAGACGGTCAAGCAAATCTTGTCAGTAAAAAAAGGCGCGAAATTCAAATTTTCTATGGGACGATATCCCTTCGCGCCTACATTTTTCAAATTTGCCGCCTTTTTCTACTGACAAGACCTGCTTGACCAAGTATATATCTTTTTTCTAAACCTAAAATTCCATTTCTAAAAAAGGTTTCATCTTGAGTACTTAAAAAATCTTGTACTGCAGCGACTACCGCGTCGTCGTCTTCAAATTTCTTGCCTCTTAGGTATTCCTTCAATCTCGGAACTAGGTAGAAATCACTAGGGGCGAGGTCTGATGAATACGGAGGATGCTTAAAAGGATATCGAACCCAGCATCACGTATTGCAGCCATTGCAACGGCGGACTTGTGTGCCGGTGCATTGTCCTGATGGAACAACACAATTTTCGAGAGTTTACCTCGCCGTTTTTCACGGATCTCATTGCGCAATGTTGCTATTTGTTTGGCATATAAAGTGCCCGTAATAGTGGCTCCATGTTCGAGATACTCAATCATTACGACCCCTTTACCATCCCAAAAAACAGCCCATGACCTTACCGGCAGATGGGCCCACCTTGAATTTCTTCGGAGTTGGAGATGATGGCCTTTTCCATGTCATAGACTGCAGTTTCGTTTCAGGGTCGTAATGATGGAGCCATGTTTCGTCCATTGTTATAAATCGCCCCAAATAAAGTTTCCGGTCTTGCTGTATCAGGTCCAAAACTTCTTGACAAATCCCGACTCCAGTTTGTTTTAGCGTGTCAGTAAGCATTCTGGGTACCCAACGCGCTGATACCTTTTTCATACCCAAGCGTTCATGTAAAATATTATGCACGCTTCCCGTTGAAATCTTTACATTTTCAGCAATAAAACGAACCGTGACACGACGATCCGCCAAAACTAAGTTTTCTATTTTTTTCACAATTTCTTCAGTTACTGCTGTAGTAGGGCGTCCGGAGCGGGGATCATCCATGGTCGATGTTCTTCCACGTCTAAATTCGGCGCACCAACGTGCGACTGTCGAATACGGAGGAGCATTAGACCTTAAAGTGTCCCGTAAATCTAAATTGACTTGGTCCGTAGAAAAAAATTTCAAACATTTTACATTTGACAACGGCGCGCAGTTTAATTTTCTCCATTTTCGCTAACGTACTCAATAACATCGCAAAGAAATCGCCGTAATTTTTTTTTTAACAAAAATCTTTTTTTTTTTCATATCAATCAGCTAAGTAGATTAGCTTTACCGGCCAGTATTTACTTTCCTAATATAGCTGGTCAAACCAATTTGTCAGTAAAAAGGAACAAAAAAAACTATACCCATCCTTTTCTTTTGGGTGCTAGTACTAGTGTAAGACAAAGATAGTATGATTCTCTCTATCTATGTTTGAAATTAGACAGTCCTTTGACACACTATATTTAAAGAGTTTGCATCTCATTCTCATTATATATTGAACGCCCCTCGTATAAGCCGGTCAGTGAGAGCTATATATTTGCCTCATCGGGTGCGGCCGCGCCCGCTGTCAATGATGTTGAACCGAGGTGGGACGGTACCAGGGTGTCCACACACGTTGCGTCCCCAATAAGAGGCCGTCCCACACTCCAGGGAACAAGGGTCATTCCGTCGGGCCTCTTGCCATCGTCACGCGCGAGGCCAGGTGGTTCAAGAATGGCTGGAACGTTGGCGCTTCAATCTAAATTATCCTTAAACCCTTAATTACAATACAATAAAATCACTTCATAATAACTCACAAAGTAAAAACTTAAACATAACTATACAAAAAACTCGTGTGGCGCCAATTTATAATTAAATGTAACTTTTATTAAAACTACATATGCGTTAGGTATGCGTTATTACAATGAAATAATCTCAAGTAGCCCGATTTTTGCGAATTTATTTCAGTAAGTACCTAGGTAATGTACCGCATAAAGTGACTGATATATGGACCTACAATACGTAGGTACTTCTGCGGAGTTCTGACTAATCTTAAAATAATAAAACTATTCACTGTCTTCCCGTTATATCTCTTCGGTTAACGAAGGGAAAGGAAGTTGATTTGTTTCATCATCAACCCAATCTACAAAGTCTTGGCCGAGTTTAACAGCAATCTCTAGCATCAGTATACAATCAATCTCAGCTTTATGCGCGTCCCTAGGCTTCCGCTGGAACACCCGTGTGTAGATTTCTGTCAATTTGTAACTAACGCTTGGCATGTTTATTTCTGGACCCCATGGATATTGACGTTTGGCTCTTTTTTCATCTTTTTTTTCATATCTCCGTCGATGATTTTTCAAAAATATCCTTAAACTCTTTTTTACTTTAGTAATTTCACTAAAGGTGGCCTGTCCTGAGAGATGATAATTTCGTATTGTCTCCAAAGTGTCGGGTATTGTCTCAAAAGCGGCATCCCGACAGCTATCCCTTTCGCGATTGATGGGTTTTGATGAATTTGCGGGAATTAAACCGTGCTGTTCCAAATATTCTTCGACATATTTCTCGTCTCTTTTCTCCTCTAGAATATCGTAGAACGCTTGGAGAGTGTCAATACAGACGAGTTCACTAGAAAACTGCACCTGAAGTTTCGTGAAATACCTCTTTAATATAATATAGTCAAACAGGAAGCCATTGTGTGCAATTATACACACGGGTTTTGCCAGAGAGTAGAGAAATGTATCGATCAAATGGAAGCAAGACTCGTTAAGGGGTAATTCACCTTGTAACATTTCCTCCGTGAAACCGCCTGTACCGTCGGCGCGCGCGGTATAACTTATCTTCTGTGTTTCTGGCTTAAAACAGCGCGTAAGCTTGTTTAAAAATTTTGGAATTTCGGGTTTTTCTTGCGAAATACTATCAAGGAACTGCTGACGATCCACTGCCACCATGCTTAACTCCGTTATTTCATTTGAATCTGCATATTGACCGGTAGTTCCCAAGTCGAGGAACACGTATGTGGCTATCGGAGCCATGACTGCGACTGAGCTAATTTTGCACATTTATTTATATCCATGAACGAACGCATGCAATTGCATGTGACGCATGCAATTGATAAAGATGCATCCGAGCGAACTTATTACCATTACATTGTGAATTATCCGCTACGTAGGTATTTAAAAGCCAATAAGCTAGCTACTGTAGGAGCATTCCATAAAATTGTCTACCGTTTGTCCCGTAAAAACGCGAATTTTCTATAGATTAGAAAAGGAAACTCTTATACCGAGTTTCCTTTTCTATGACAAATGGTCAAGTATATACACAGAAAAATAATCGCCTGTGTTCGCGAGCCTAACGCCATCTAGCGGGCATCCCAAGAAGAGGCGGAGTTTCCAAGCACGGCCGCGCGGGGGCGCGGCGACAGCCTCTACCACTTTACCATCTTACACGGCAAGGCACACAAGCCGCTCTCGCGATTTTTGCCAATTTTTATATAAAGTCGCCATACTATCAAAGTTCTATAATATTCATTTAATTTAATATACAATAAAACAATTTTGTAAAATCAAAATAAGAAGAAGTCATTGAAGAGCCCCGTCTGCTGCTCCTGAGACCTCGAGAATCGCTAACCTCCCAAACATTGGTCCTCCGAGCCGGAAGCTATCAACCAGCGCCAGGATCAGCAAGAAACGGTCAGGCCATCCAATTCTTCACCTTCTTCCCTTCAATCGGCATTGTGCTAATACCGTGTCTATTTTGTAACCTTCCAGTGTCGAGCACGTGTCGCGTGGTGCACACGGCCGCCATTACGTGCCAACAACGAGTTTCGGGAATAAACTGTAAGTGCTTTACATTCTCTCACACAAACCATGGCTACTCCTAAAACAGCAGTGACTCCAATTTCTTTAACTGTCGATTTAAACGATCCACGTGTCTTGACGCAAAGACGAGGCACACTCAAGGGTAAACTCACGTTATTCGCTAAATATGTCGCTACGCTTAATAAGGCTAATTTAACGAATATTCAAAAAGTCGAGTTACAATTACGCATAAATAATGCCGCGAGTTATTATCGAGATTTCGATGTCGTTCAAACTAGGATCGAGGAGTTAGCAGAGTCGAGTGACCTCCCTAAACATTTAGAATACCGCGAAGAGTTCGAGGGGCAATATTATCAGACAGTGGCCGCAGCGTCCGAATTAGCTGACGTCGGCAACAGCCCCGCTGTTGCTAACGGCAGCGCCGCTGCCCCTGCCAGCACAGATTCCGTGGGCTATAAGGTTAAATTACCTACAATATCACTCCCCACCTTCGACGGTTCGTACGAGCATTGGTTAGGGTTTAGGGACACGTATACTTCTCTGATACACGATTCTAAGGACCTGGGTGCCATACAAAAGTTTCATTACCTACGCGCAGCCTTAACCGGCACCGCTTTGCAAGTAATCAAGTCCTTGGAATTTTCAGCAGAGAACTATACAACCGCGTGGGAGCTTCTCGAAAACCGTTTCAATAATCATAGGTTACTAACACACAATTACGTAAAGTCACTTTTCAACACGCAATCAATAAACAAAGAATCGGCTACACAGATTAGAAAGCTGATTGACTCCGTGTTACGTTCCCTTCGTGCCCTGAAGACCCTAGGAGAACCTACGGACTCCTGGGACACGTTAGTCATCTATTTAATAGTCACAAAATTAGACGTGGCTACGGAGCGCGAGTGGGAGGAACACAAGGGCTCAGTCAACTCTAATCGGCAGGATTCTACCTCTCGCATTAAGCTAGCTGATCTGATTACTTTTTTACAAAATCGTGCAGATATGTTGGAATCTATTGCGGCAAATCATTCCAAAAATACGCACTCAAATTCGCATGAAAACAAAAAGTCATCAAATCAGTCGCAATCACACAATGTACACGCAACGCATAGTTATGCTTCTAGCTCCACGGTTTCACAGTCACACACAAACAAATCCAGTTCCAAACGCACTTCGCCTCGCAATTGTCAAATGTGCAGCGCTAATCATCCGCTTTATTCGTGTAATAGTTTCCTAGATTTAACTGTACCCGACAGAGTTAAATTGATCGAGGATAAGAAACTATGTCACAATTGTCTTCGCGTTGGTCACACAGTTGACAACTGTTTTTTTGGCCCGTGTAGGATCTGCCAGAAGAAACATAATAGCTTGATTCATAGCCTGAGTAGTGACAGTGACGGTGCATCAGCTTCGGCTGGCAGTGTAAACAACAAGCCACCGGCGAGCGCCGTCCCCGCCACCTCGGCTCATCACACTATTACACTTAATTCGCACACACTCTCAGCGCCGTTAACACCGGTATTATTATCTACTGTAATAGCAGATGTTGCCGATAGCAACAATAAATTACATAGGGCTAGAGTTTTTCTCGATAATGGCTCAGAACACAGTTATGTCACACAATCTTTCGTAGACAAATTAAATACGCCTTTGATACAGTCCACTTACAATATTTCAGGGTTAGGTAAATTAGTCACGCAAACCACACACTCGTGTCAGCTTAACCTACAGGCTATTACAGGTGACTATCATGCACGCATCAATTGCATGGTAGTCGCTGTCTTAACGGAACCGCTGCCGTCAGCAGTGATAAGCGCGCATTCCATTCGCATTCCAGACAATATTCAACTCTCGGACCCTACTTATTTCAAATCATCAGATATTGATATATTGATAGGCGGTGATTATTTCTGGGGCTTGTTAAATAAGGATCGATTTCCTCTCGCAGAAGGGCCTTATTTACAAGATACTAAATTTGGTTGGATGGTCGTGGGTCCGATCAATAATAAACGCATTAAAACAAATAAGACTACTTGTCATTTCACGCAAACTTTAGACACACAATTAAGACAGTTTTGGGAGCCCGAGGAGGTGCCTAAGATAGGAGACGGACTGACTGACGACGAACGCGCCTGTGAACAGCTGTTCGTTTCAACTACGCAACGCGATAAAGATGGTCGTTTTTTAGTGCGTTTACCCCTTAAGGAATCAGCTGATGCGCTCGGCGATACCTTCGATGTAGCTAGGAGTAGGTTCTTATCATTAGAACGCAAACTCGAGCGGCTCCCGGACTACAAAAATATGTACTGCGATTTTATGCGTGAGTACATTGAGCTAGGGCACATGTCACTTATACACACATACACAAAGCCTTACTGCTTCCTTGTACACCACGCTGTATTAAAAGATAGTCTCACTACACGCTTAAGAGTCGTTTTCAATGGATCAATGCCCACTAGTTCAGGGAAATCCTTGAACGATTTGCAATTAGTCGGGCCGACCATACAAAACGATATTTTTTCCATATTGTTACGTTTCCGCGAGCACAGATACGTCGCCTGCGCAGACGTGGCAAAAATGTACAGGCAAGTCCTTATTCAACCCGACCAACGGAACCTTCAACTAATTTTGTGGCGAGAGAACCCTTCGCAGCCGCTAAATATTTACCAACTTAATACGGTAACTTTTGGTACTTCGTCTGGGGCCTTTTTAGCCATCCGCTGTCTCAATCAGCTGGCAAAGGAATGTGCTGACGAGGAGGTCTCTCGCACCATATTAGAAGACTGCTACGTAGATGACCTAATTACAGGAAATAATGATAAACACGCTTTAATTGACATCTGTGAAAAGGTCACCGACGTACTTCAGTCAGGTTGTTTCCCGCTCCGAAAATGGGTGTTTAACTTTGACGTTTCGCAATTTTCCTCGTCCAAAATTACGTCACGCGAATTGTGTTTAGGCGATAACTGTCAAAGTAAAACACTCGGCTTAGGATGGACTAACAACACTGACGAATTTCATTACACGGCAAAAATACAACAGGATAATAACGAACCGATAACAAAGCGCAAAATATTATCGGTAATTTCACAAATGTATGACCCTCTCGGGTTACTTTCGCCGGCCATAATTATTGCCAAAATTTTACTCCAAAAGCTATGGCTGTGCCGCTTAGATTGGGACTCGGAAGTACCTGAGGAGGTCGCATCTGCCTGGCGTAGATACATACTCACACATACACAACACATACATAGCCTCCGCATTCCTCGTTATGTAATGGATGCGTCTGCGCATTGCACACAGTTGCACTTTAATTTGTGATGCTAGTCAATCGGCCTATGGAGCCTGTGCATATGTGCGTTCGCTTTCGGGACATAATAATGAGGTCATAACAGTGCATCTGTTGTGTTCTAAGAGTAAAGTCGCTCCTTTGAAGTCCGTCAGTATCGCGAAACTTGAGTTGCTAGGCGCGCTGTTAGCTGCTAGGTTGTACTCAAAAGTAATTAAATCGCTCAAAGTGAAGTTCGATTCTGTGTATTTTTGGTGTGATAGCACAATCGTTCTAGGGTGGGTCCGAATGTCACCCCACACCCTTAAAACCTTTGTTTAAAACAGAGTGTCGGAGATAAACGAGTTAACCGGGAGCGCGCAGTGGTTACATGTAAGTAGCAAAAATAACGCAGCTGATTTAGTTAGCCGCGGCCTTGAACTTGACGCGCTTATCAATAATTCGTTCTGGTTCCATGGACCGCCCTTTTTGCATGAACCAGAATCTGACTGGTTACCTAGTACTTTATCGCGCACTTCCGAAATTATACCGGCCGATTTACCTGAAATAAAAACAAATACAATTAGTATGACAAGCCAAATTAACACCGATGTATTCGAATTCGACAGGTTTTCTTTTAACCGCTTACGGCGCGCGGGTGCTTATGTTTTACGATTTATAAATAACACACGCATTAAAATCAAAATAAATCGTAAAACTGGCCCGCTGACTGTTGACGAATTAAATGCATGCAACATCTGGCGCGTCTTTCGCAAATGAAATCTTTTCCTGTTGAGTATGATAAGATGATAAATAACTTACCTGTTAAACACACGCGCGGGATTAATAAATTAAATGTCTTTCTAGACACAGATAAACTGATAAGGGTCGGCGGTCGTATTAGTAATGCGACTAGTTTTTCATACGACAAAAAACATCCGATTTTGCTTTGTTCGAAACATCGTTTCACACAGCTTTTGTTTCAGAGTGAACACATACGATTACTGCATGCGCCTCCTAGTCTCCTGCTTGCTACTATCAAAGACTGCTGGTGGCCTCTCGGAGGCACTAATTTAGCAAAGCGAGTGGTACGCACCTGTGTAACCTGCATTCGCATGAAGGCGAAGACGTTCGCGCCTATTATGGGTAACTTACCTTCGCTACGTTTGGAACCCGGGTTCGCCTTTATGAGCTGCGGGGTAGACTACGCCGGGCCAGTATACGTACTTAACCGTAGGGGAAGGGGAGCTAAGCCTCAAAAGGCATACATCTGTCTGATAGTTTGCTTCACGACGCGCGCGGTTTATCTTGATTTGGTCACAAGTCTTAGTACCGAAGGATACCTACTCGCACTTAAACGCTTTATTTCGCGCAGTGGTAAACCTAACGTCATATATTCCGATAATGGCCGTTGCTTTGTAGGGGCGATGAAAGAACTTTCGTCATTCCTACAAGACAATGCGATTAGTATCATTGAGTGTGCCGCTAATAATAACATTAATTTACATTTTAACCCCCCTTACGCTCCACATATGTCAGGTTTGTGTGAGAGAGCTGTACAGTCTTGCAAATATCACCTGAAGCGCGTTATTGGCAACGCGAATTTAACTTATGAAGAATTTAGCACGGTTTTGGCACAGTCCGAAGCCCTACTGAATTCCAGACCCATGCATCCTCTTTCCACAGACCCAAACGACCTTTCCGCATTAACTCCAGCTCATTTCCTTATTGGCCGACCGCTGACAGCGCCGCCCTGCAGGGACTTGACGGCAGAGACGGGCCGGCTCCCACGCTACGAGATGCTGGAGAAAATGAGACAACACTTTTGGCAGCGGTGGTCGAAACAATATATTTCTGAGCTGCAGACCAGAACGAAGTGGCAGACGCATGGCCAGGATATCGTTCAGAACTCCTTAGTTCTGGTCAAGGAAGATAACCTACCACCCCTCAAATGGCGTTTGGGACGGGTGGTAGCTCTGTTCACAGGACACGACGGAGTCTCTCGCGTCGCTGACGTGAAAACAGCGAGCGGGATCATACGCAGGGCTTTCACCAAGCTTTGCCCTCTCTTGATGACGCCAGAGAGTGAAGCTGCGCCAGCCCCATCCACATCACCACAACCACATTGAAAGCGGGTGCTTTCAAGGCCGGGGGCATGTTCGCGAGCCTAACGCCATCTAGCGGGCATCCCAAGAAGAGGCGGAGTTTCCAAGCACGGCCGCGCGGGGGCGCGGCGACAGCCTCTACCACTTTACCATCTTACACGGCAAGGCACACAAGCCGCTCTCGCGATTTTTGCCAATTTTTATATAAAGTCGCCATACTATCAAAGTTCTATAATATTCATTTAATTTAATATACAATAAAACAATTTTGTAAAATCAAAATAAGAAGAAGTCATTGAAGAGCCCCGTCTGCTGCTCCTGAGACCTCCAGAATCGCTAACCTCCCAAACAGCCTGCTGTAAATGCCGAAAGAAAAGTCCCAACACAGGAAATTTAATCCTTTTGTACGGGACAGCCCGTGGAATGCTCCTATAGCCAACGACCCTGAGGGGCTACCGAAATTCGCAAATTGCGGGGATCTTTCTCTTTTACTCCAATGAAGGCGTAATTAGAGTGACAAAGAAAAATGCCCGCAATTTGCGAACTTCGATTTTCGCGGTTATAGCCCTGATCGTTTATATCTTTCGCGCGCATAATTTAATACATATTGATAACTTTTTTCTTTTCAGTTATTCAGTTTAATACTTGGTTAGAAAAGCCGCAAAAAAAGAAGTCCTAAGAGGAATAGGTACAGGAGACCAGGTCAGAAGAGTATTGGACATCTTATATGACTTAAGAGGAAAATCGACGACCGCATCTCCACAAGTCCACACCAGGGTATTCTTTATTTTCCTCACTGGATATTGGCATTATAGAAACCTGTCCAGAAATTATTAAATTGCACAACGGGACTTAATTAAAGACACGTAAACGTAAACGTAAGTAACGTAAGTTTTTAGTAGCGCGCGGCTAGATGTTGATGTCAACTTTAACCAGTCTTCTCCAAGACCACGGGGACAACGCCGTCCTCGAAACGTCAGAGGTAAATCATAAAAACCATAATACGCGATTAAGTCCTGTTGTGCAATTTAATAATGTTTAAAAATCGTGAAAGTTTAAATCAGTACTGTCCAGAAATATCAAATAAAAGAAAAGCCAATCTGAGCTGGAGAGGTAAATATAAAAGTTAAAAATACATACATACCTCATAGGCCTCAAATACGCATACTGGACACATATATTCGGCAGCAACGCAACCATGGGCACCTCTGTTATAATGGCCACCCTCATACTCCACTGAAATATAAATTAAAGTTTTGTCATTTAGCTTTATATGTACAGTTTATTTATTCCGTTACGTTGATGTATAGTTATTATTTTTGCTTGTATATAAATTCAATGTTGACGTGTAAAAGTGCCCTTGTGGCCTATTTGCTGAATAAAAAGTTTTGAAGTTTTGTGGCAAACAAGTGTGCTGGGCTGCTCCAGATTCGAGGAGGATGACATTTTGCCCTACCTCTCTTTTGATTGAGAGCAGCTGAAGGACATAAGGTCCGCCATTTGTTAATTTTTCATTAGTAACTGGCCGCCCTAAACTAAACATGAATTCTGTTCACCTATAAACAGAATTCATTTTAGTATAAGGTTTCAATAACTGGCCAGCTTTCAATAACAGGCCACCTTATACTAAAATGAATTATATTTATAGGTTAATCGAATCCATTTTTGGTTAGGGGTGGCCAGTTACTGGCGAATTACCCTACCAAGGACCCGGGTCCAAAATTAAAGTACCTAATAGACACAAGCAAACAAAAAATCAAAATGTTTGTCATCATACAAACAACAACACTCCTAACTGTACATAACATAATATAAACTGTACATCGGTGGACCTGATTACGAAAGGCATAAGGTCCACTGATGTACAGTTAACAGTGTGGGCGATGGTACCCTTAACTTTATAGTATCCTTTCTTATAAAGTTTGTTTGTATAAAGAATTATCCCACCTAAAAAAATAGGAATGGTGTTTAGTAGGCTTAGCACGAGAGTGGAGCCCCAGTGTCTCGCGCGCCAGTTAGAATACCTGGCCTTTTCTATTGAAAGCTAGAAATAACGGTATCTATCACGCGCGAGATACTGTAGCAGCACTCTCATGCTAAGTTATGTGAGAGTACTTACTTTTAATGAATTTAGGTATCGTTTTGTATGAACTCGTCTCAAATCTCTTTTCTGAGCTTCGTTAGGTTTCACCAAGCACTCGTCAGTAATAAATTCTGCATCTTTTAGATACTGTAAAATATTAATATTATTAATTAACCTTTTGACCGCCACAACTATTTATACCTAGATATATTTATAGTTTGATTTTTAAATTTAAAAAAGCAAATATATGTTACCTGATTTTTTTTGCAATAAAATACGGCATACTCTCCATCGGATCGGGTCTTTCGACCCGGTCGGGCAGTAAACGTGTTAAAAGTAGCAAGAAACTACCAAAACATTCGACTTACTTGAATAATATTACGCCATTTCTTGGCGTCAAAAACGTGGAATTTCTCTAGACCGCAAACGGACACATTGTACTTTTCGTCGTAAATGAGTGGCCACTGATTTTCATTTATATCGAAGTATAAGCTGAAATAAAATTAACACAGAATGAATACGTATAATGCGCAATGTTTAATTGTACGCAATTTCGAGAAAATATCAACAATGTTGTAGCACAACTACAACAAAGGACAAGAAGTTTACCTAGTCATTTTAAAGAAACTTTAAAATTGGAAAAGTTGTTTACATTTTACGCGTTATATGACCGTTTTCAATATTCCGCACAACAACATTTTGTATTTTGGTATTGAGCGTGATTGAGCGAAGGTTTGACAACAATTTGACAGCTGTCAATGTTTACGGAGACACATACAAACAAAATGCAAACAAATGCTTTATAAGGACCAATAAAATATAGTTAGTCAAACCAAATTTGTCAGTAAATAAGAACAAACAAACTATACTCATCCTTTTCTTTTTGGTGCTAGTACTAGTGTAAGACAAAGATAGTATGATTCTCTCTATTTATGTTTGAAATGAGACAGCCCTTTGACAAACTATAACTCAGAATAAATAAAGATTGCCCAATGTGTTTTATATCAACCATTTTTAAGTACCAGCATAATTAACTGAATTTAAACTATATTATATTTACCTACGTCTTTCTGTGAACGCCAAACGTAGGTAGGTACGTGTACGCAGTTGCTTAGCAACGCCATTATGACGTTACAAAGCGCGAAATGTAAACAAAGCAATGTTTACATTTCGCGAGCATACGAGTCATAATTTATTTAATTTTCTTTGTTTAAGTAACTAAAATCCATTTTAAATTGTGATCCTGATGATTGCATTATGGAAAACACAACCTATAATGTGCTTCAAACGGAAGTCGACTTTTATAGGGTAAGCTCTTGAAAATATCGACCTAAGTAATCTGAATAACTAATCTCACGTAATCCAACTATTATAGGTTCTTGGCCTCAATAAGGATATAAGGTTTTAGTTAAACCGGATTCCCTACCACCGCCCTAAAAGATAAACTTAGACCGTTATAGGAAAAATGGACTACTGCTTACGAAGCCGGTTAATTCACATTTCACATAGGTACCATTGTAGGTACACGACGGGAAAAGTTTAGGTATAATTTCTTTAGGCTACAAATATAATGACCACCAAAAAATACTTTGGTACCCTAAATAAAAAAATCATGCTTACCAAAAAAAATTACTGAACACCAAAAAAATAAGGCCTAAAAATACAAAAGTACCACCACTTTAATTACGACTGCACTTCAAATTGTATTCAAATACCAAATATATTGAATGATCACCAAAAATCATTAATGATCACCAAATCTTGAAGACCAACTTAATGCGATATTTTCACCTAAATAAACCACTATGATTACCAAAAAATTTATACATATTACCAAATAAAGTAAACTGATGCCAAAATTACTAGCCCCTCCCGCTCAACCCCCCGTAGCCCGCACCGCATACCTACTAGGGCTCGCGGTCGTGTCCGGGTTTCGTGTACACGTGTTCGGTACCCGTTTCCGAACTACACGTACACGGTTTTCTGACCCGTTCTACACGTGTAGTCGTGCACACGTGTAATTAAGATCCGTGTATCCGGGTACCCGTGTACCCGTGTACACGGCGAAACGGACCTTAAATACACGCGGGCCTAACCCGTCCTTGGCGTGTAGCGGAGATTGTAGTAATGTATATATGGATGTTCAATGTGATTGATATGTGTTGTACCAATTTAATTTATTTTTCACCTCAGCAGCTCGAACAAGGGTACTTTGCTAACAGTGAGCAAAATGCGATTTTGTTAAAGGAAAATATAACATATTCCGTTCGTGGTAGTTTCAGTCAGAGATGGGCAAAATTCATTTGAATGACGAATTACGAATGAGAATTACCAAATCATTCGCGAATGACGAATAATTTTTTCGAATGATCATTCGTGTTCAATTCATTCGCGAATAATTTATTCGGCGAATAAAATAGCCAACGAATAAATTATTTGCGAATAATATTGTCGAATAGTTAGCTTACAAAATAACTATTTAGCTGTTTTATATCCCAATAGTAAAAAGAAAATGTTTTCTATCGGTTTATCTGGTTGGTTGATTTGAGGTGTGGAAACTGGGAATACGCCTCATGTATTGGCGGTCACGTGGGGCGAGAACAACTGGAAATACACCAATAATGGGGGTATTCCCGTTTGTCCCCTTCGGGAACATGTGGGAAAAGACAAACAACAACGCCTCATGTATGGCGTAGGTCACGTGAATCGGGGACAAATGGGAATACACCAATAATGCACCCATCATTACCAATAATGGGTGAATTCCCATTTGTCTCCACGGGGAACATATGTGAAGACCCTGCATAAAAATATTTTCCATTTTTCCCCACCTTATTGGGGTGGGGATAATTGGGAACACAATTTTCGGATGTATTCCCATTAGTCTACGTCGGGAACTGATGGAATAGGTGCTGCATATAAATCGTACCCATTTGTCTCCGCCTCGGGGACAAATGGGAACACCAATGTCGGGGACAAATGGGAACACCAAAACTCATATACAACATGCACATTTGTGCCCGCCTCATGTATGGTGTAGGTCACGTGAATCGGGGACAAATGGGAATACACAAATAATGCACCCGTCATTACCAATAATGGTCGAATTCCCATTTGTCTCCGCGGGGAACATATGTGAAGACCCTGCATAAAAATATTTTCCATTTTTCTCCACCTTATTGGGGTGGGGATAATTGCGAACACAATTTTCGGATGTATTCCCATTTGTCTACGTCGTCGGGAACTGATGGAATAGGTGCTGCATATAAATCGTACCCATTTGTCTCCGCCTCACGTATGGCGGCGGTCACTTAGGGCAGGAACAAATAGGAATACACCAATAAAGAGTGTATTCCCATTTGTTCCCGCGAGAAACTTATGGGGAAAGACGCTGCATAGAAATCTTTTGAGGTGGGGACAAATGGCAACGCCAATATCGGGGACAAATGGGAACACCAAAATTCATATAAACATTCCCATTTGTCCCCGCCTCGTGCATGGCGTAGGTCACATGAATTGAAGACAAATGGGAATACACCAATAATGCACCCATTATTGGTGTATTCCCATATTACTAATAATTACCAATAATGGGTGAATTCCCATTTATCTCCGCGGGGAACATATGGGTAGACCCTACATAATAATATTTTACACAAATATCGGATGTATTCTCACTTGTCCCGGCCGGGAACAAATGGGAATAGGCGCTGCATATAAACAATTCCCATTTGTCCCCACCATGGATGGCGACGGTCAGTTGGGGCCTTTCCCAAAATTTTCCTTGGCTCTAAAATACGCTGCAGTTGCATACCTATTCAGATTTGCCATCTGAGTGTGTATTACAAAAATCCTTCGTGTAATTTATTCGAATAATTCATTTCTTATTCGAAATTCTAAACGAATGGTTTATTCGCGAATATTAATCTCACCATAATTATTTAGATTAAAAATGATTCGAATAATGCCCAACTCTGGTTTCAGTAAGCACAGGGGTGCCAACTTAGTGGTTTTACCACTAGATCTAGGGGAAAAAAAACCAGCTAGGGGTTTTTTTAGGGGCTAAATATTTTTAGTGGTTTTTTTAGGGATTTTTCTATACCATGTTTGTGTGATATGGAAAAAGTGTTCACAATGTGAGAAGCTACATACTATACTGGGAATGAAACGTTATCGATACCATAGTGTATCCCACTCTGTGTTGCTTGAACTCGCAAGTTCGACTGAGGAGGAAATACACGGCTGAACGTTCGGATTTACGCTATACAGTGATTTGTAACGTGGTTGTATGATCTTTCGTTTAAAGGCGGTTTAGACCATACTTTTGGTCGGGCCCCCTTGTCGGGTCGGGAGGTGATAGGCCGGCCACATACATACGGAATTTTTACCCGGTTTCCTTACGAAATGACCTGTGTGAACGGGACGTGGGACGTCGCTATACACATTCGTAGAGCTGTCTCGTTTGCACATGTCATTTCATACGGAAGATGACTGGAAACTCCGTATGTACCGGTACATCGTACATATATATATATATATATACAAGCAATAATTAAAAGCAAGCAAGTACGGCGGAGCAGGGAGAGGCAGGGTACTTCTATACGTGCGGTAGTCTATTACGGCTATAAGTGTTGGGCTCCACCAAAAGTGCCGTGTAATTCGTGTTATCTTGCGTGACATTTACTCCAACCAATAAAATGTTACAGTTAATAGTAGATTGTTAACCAAGAGATGAAAGGCACTCATTTCCGCTGAGGTAGTTTGGCTAATAGTCCGAGTCTGAAATTATGCCTTTTACTCGAGTTAAACACTCTACTTTTCATTTCGAATACGAGGAAAGTAAAATGCATGTTTTTTTTAAAACCGGGCAAGTGCTAGTCGGACTCGCGCACGAAGGGTTCCGTACCATAATGCAAAAAACGCCAAAAAAAAACGGTCACACATCCAAGTACTGACCCCGCCCGACGTTGCTTAACTTCGGTCAAAAATCACGTCTGTTGTGTGGGAGGCCCACTTAAATCGTTATTTTATTGCTTTTTTTTATACTGTTTTTAGTATTTGTTGTTATAGCGGCAACAGAAATACATCATCTGTGAAAATTTCAACTATCTAGCTATCACGGTTCGTGAGATACAGCCTGGTGACAGACGGACGGACGGACAGCGGAGTCTTAGTAATAGGGTCCCGTTTTACCCTTTGGGTACGGAACCCTAAAAACATGACTAAGTATAATTTTTTATAGTATTTTTTGAGGGTATTTTCAACTAATTATTTAGGTTAAAGTATCGTTATTTATGGAATGGGGAGTCAAATATCAGAATGGAAATTGTATAACAAATTCCAAATTTTATACCCAAATTTCAATTGATTATCGTAAAAAAATTTGTAAAATCTTACTTGGAACCTAAAATGCTCTAGTGCAGAAACGTATCATTTTCTGCACACCTTTTAGAACAACAATGATCCTCTGACAGAGCATGACAAATAAAAAAAAATTAACGTTCATATGTATGATCATAGAAAAATTCTAAAAATGTGAACCGGTTGAAAATGATTTAATGTACGAAGTTCTGGAAAATGGATAAATAAAGAATTAATTAAACGTATAATTTCTTTTATTTTTTATTTAGTGGTTTTTCCAAAACAATAGTACAGTTTTAGGGGTTTTTAAGTTGAGCTCTAGGGGTAAAAAAAAATTGGTGTTGGCAACCCTGAGTAAGCATAACTATCTACTTTTGTATTAAATAATCATTTAGGTTTATATAACACTTTAAACTCTCGCGTTTTGTACACATATTTAATTACACAAACGGGTCTACCGCGATATAATTTCATTGTTTTTACCTTTAATTCCGACGTTTCAGCTGAGTTGCACCAGCTGTGGTCATGGAAAGACTGACGTCCCAACAAATGGTAACATGGTGGTGGTGGTATTTAGGTTTACTTTAATTATCAAAAAACTACATCAATGAAGAAATTGAAATACCAACAATGAAGTCAACGGTTACTGAGATATTGTTAATTTTAATCTTATGATTATTGAAACAAATTGTACTTACCTACCTATTATTGACATTACAAATCAATCCAGTAAAACTGCAAAGTAGGTAATCGAATCTTCCTAACCTTCCACATATTCAATCGTATGTCTTCATAGCACGAATCTCCGCTACACGAAAGTGAAGGGTCGAACCGGCGGGTAAATAAGATCCGTTATTTCGTGTATCCGTGTACCCGTGTACACGGGTACCCGTGTAAACGTTTCCGAATCCGGGCGGGTTCGTGTAGTTCGGGTTCTTAAGCCCGGCGGGCTTAAGAACACGGGTACCCGTGTCAGCGTGTAACACGTGTATCGGGAGCTCTAATACCTACCTAACCTAATCTACTTTTCTAGTAGCATTTCGTTATGCTACTAGAAAAGTAAGTTAAACTGCTATCAGTTAAGTGGGTTAGGTTAGGTTAGCACTGCGACCCTTACAGAAACGAAATGGTACTAGAAAAGTAGGTTAGGTTAAGTTTCAACTGCTACCCATACAGATACGAAACGCTACTAGAAAAGTGGGTTAGGTTAGGTTTGAACTGCGACCCTTACAGAAAAGAAATGCTACTAGAAAAGTGGGTTAGGTTAGGTTTGAACTGCGACCCATACAGAAACGAAATGCTACTAGAAAAGTGGGTTAGGTTAGGTTTGAACTGCGACCCTTGCAGAAAAGAAATGCTACTAGAAAAGTGGGTTAGGTTAGGTTTGAACTGCGACCCTTACAGAAACAAAATGCTACTAGAAAAGTGGGTTAGGTTAGGTTAGAACTGCGACTGTTACAGAAATAAAATGCTACTAGAAAAAGGTGACGAAGTGGATTAATTAATTTAATAGGATAACGATATATTAAATGATGCACAATTTTAATTAAAATGTGGTTACAATTTTGTGATCATTTACTATTTTTGCGTTTACAATGATTATTTTGGAGCCATTTGCTTTAATAGGATAGCAAGATTTAAAAATTTGGTTATCATTTTACATTAAAATGGAGTTCTAATTTTGGTGGTCATTTACTATTTTTGGGTTTACAATGATTATTTTGGTGTCATTTTCTTTAATAGGATAGCAAGATGAAAAAATTTGGTTATCATTTCACATTAAAATGGGGATTGAAATTTGGTAATCATTGACTATTTTTGGGTTAATAATGATTATTTGGTGTCATTTCCTTTAAAAGGATAGTAAAATGTAATAAAATTGGTAATCATTTCACATTAAAATGGTGTTATAATTTTGGTGATCATTCATGATTTTAGGGTGGTAAAATAGATTTTTTTGGTATTAAATTTTACTAAATCTGGTGATCAGTTAAATAGCAGCCATTTCTTTAACAAGTGACGGACTTTTTAGACTCTTGTAAGCAAGCACCCTTCGAATCAGTATTCCATTTTCACTACCTATGCCATTACGTTCAGGATTGCGCCAGTAATATTAAAAATTATTAATTATTTTTCTCTTTCCATAGCAAAACCAGTCGGTAGTAGACCAAGAAGTCCGTGTTCTGATATCAGACAACGAGAAACTGTCTCGCCAGGTAAAAATGCTGCTCAAAGAGAAATTGGAGAGTGAGGCTCACCAAGATGTGGACTACAACAAAGAGTTGGAAGACCTGAGGAAACAAGTCAACCTTATTGCTAAGGTATTTTTAACTGAAAATCTTACTCCGCCGACTCGAATCTTATCATTTACTGACGGCTATTACTAGTATTAGATAATACCGAAAGTACCGCAGTAAAGGGCGCGAACTTTGTGTGCTCTAGATACTATTGACCCTAGGAAGGCAAAATAGACAAAAATTCAAAATATATTTCTACCTCCCTACATACCTAATGCACAATTGCACATTGTACCATTTAGAAATTTAGATCCGATCCAGACGATTGTGACCAATGAATAATCTTGATTATCGTATTACGATTCGATTCAATCGTTGTTAGAATCAGCAAAGAGAATTAATTTTATCTTTGGTATCAGATTGACAACATGAATATGATATACATATTAAGTAGGCATAATAGGTACCTATGTACAGGACAGGTAAAGTATTTAGGTAGGTACTGTACTGTATATGTAGGTAAAAGTTTCAACCATGAGGTCATTTCAATTTCTTGTTTTAGGAGAGAGACTCAATTCATGTCCTGTGGCAAACTTCCCAAAGAACCATAGAGGCGTTGGAGAACGAATTGCAAACTTACCAAGGATATGAAAAGGGGCATAAACAAGTGCGTAACCGTATAATAAATAATTCATGTTTATGCTTTGAAGTTCAAAGTCGATCCAAGCCATTATTTACTTACTCGCTTACTCCGTTGGCTCAGCGACCCAAATGAGACTTGCCCTCCGACACAAGACAGCGTTACTTTTCTCGGTCGTGTGCGACCTCTCGCCAATTGTTGACTTGAAGTTCGCGCAAATCCGCCTCCACCATGTCGCACCATTATTTCATGTTTTTTTCTAATATTACTACACCTTATAAAACAAAGTCCCCCGCCGCGTCTGTCTGTTTGTGTGTATGTATGTTCGCGATAAACTCAAAAAATACTGAACGGATTTTCATTAAGTTTTCACCTATCAATAGAGTGATTCTTGAGAAACATTTATTATTTATAATTTGTTAAGATTTTGTGTAACCCGTGCGAAGCCGGGGCGGGTCGCTAGTCTATTATGAGCCTTAACTCATTTTATATGTTGGGCTAGCTAGGCCATCAGTTATCAATCACCATCAACCATCATACATTTCATTCGATCTACTGCTAGTAGAATCTGCTGCTTCTAAAACAGACAGACCATTTTCCAGGATATAAAAGAAGAAAACCGTAGCCTTGAATTGAAGCTCGATACAGCACTAAGGGATTATATTGAACTGGAATCTAAGTATAAGGAACTACAGAAGAAAAACAACTCTATGGAGAATGAGCTGATTAATAGGGAAAAGGAAATCAATACTTATAAGGTAAATCACTTAAATCAGTCACACCAACACCATTCAGCATTAAATGTGAAGATCGTCCTTTTCTGAACATATTTACATACTAGACAGATGTAGTGAATAATTATTTTCAATCGTTTTTTCACGAAAACGTACGAACGTGTCTTGCTCTAAATATTTCAGTCAGTCTCGGTACAAAAAGTACCTACTGAGGTTGACTGAAGTAGCATGACAAATACGAACGTTTCCGAGAAAATACGATGGAAAACAATTATGCACTACATCTGTACTTAGTTCAATTTTATCTGTCAACTTCTATATTACTTCTGTATTTAAGGAAAGAGGTAAAACATTAGAAAACAAATTGGAGAAGACAGCGAAAGATCTAGAAGAGAACAGGATCAACTTAGCAGTGGAGAGGAAAAATAACGAAGATCTAAGGTCGCATGTGACCGCATTGCAGAAAGAATGCACTGAAAGAGTTAAGAAAGAAATGGAGGCTAAGTCAAAAGTATGTAATTTAATTACCTAGTGGCGTAGCTAGGCGTGGGCGAAGTGGGCCGTCTCCCACGGCCTCGCGCCCCAAGGGGGGCCTCGCGCGAGGCGTCTTCGGGCACAGTGAAAGAAAACTTCACCCATGGCTAGATTAGTTCACGCTACGCCGTTTTTTTGCCGCAAGCTTGTATTTTATAGAAAAAATAAGTCAAAAACTGTAAAAGTACAATTGTTATTGGCATTCCTCAGGTGGCTGAAGCGTTGCAATTATTCGATTTGGTGTCGCGGGAGAAGAATGAATTGCTGAAAAAACTCGCGAAACTAACAGGTACGTTAGGTATATATATATATATATATACCTATATATATATCCTTTATCATTAAAATTAGGGGCTCGCTTTAAAGGACCTGATAAATTTATAATAGAGACGAGGCAGTCTACAAAACCCGTACCCCTAGTTTGACAGCCGAAACAGATGGTGCTGTCCTGCGCCATCTGTTTTGTCGTCACGCCATGTCAACGAAGTCAACGTTTGACAATCAAAATAACTGCATTGCATAATATACGGAGCCGTACAGCGCCATCTGGTTTAGCCGTCAAATTAGAAGCACAAAATTGTCTTAGATTTTCCACATGTAACACAATAAATAAAGCTTAGCTTGTGGTTTAAGTGACATTGCGGAAGGTGCCTTAAGGTGGGAATTTTCTCGTAACGTCATTTCTTTTTTCAGGTGAAATGTCCACGCTAAAACAAACCTTATCTAGAGTGAAACAAGACATAGAATCCAGCTCCAGAGTGGAGCTAGACGAAGTAAAAGAGAAATACAACGAAAAGGTGGCGGACATGCTGGAGCATATAAGGAACTTGGACACGGAGTTGGTTGAAAAGGGATTGTTGTTGAGCAAAACGCTTAGGTAAATCTTATACCAACAAAAAAGTTGATCCATCCGCGTACTTAACAAAACGTACGTGTACCTACCTTTAACGGCTTTAACCTATTAAGACCCAAGCCAATTTTTGCGCTTTTGAATTTGGAACTTTTATTTCTATAACAGTTCAAAACTCGAATTTAATTTGTACTTGTACAAGTACGCGGGGACTTAAGAGGCTGAGGAGGATGTACAAAATGCATCCATTCTAAACAACCATTGGCGTAGCTAGGCGTGGGCGAAGTGGGCCCCACGCCCACGGGGGGCCTCGCAGAAGCCAAACCTTGGGAATACACATTGAAAGAAAAGGGTCTCGCTAACGCGATTTCGCTGTCGGTTAGATTAGTTCACGCTACGCCACTGTAAACAGCTTCCTTAAGTTTTTTTCATATGTCTTAGGGAAAACAAAGTCCTCCAAGCGTCGAACGAGAGCTACCTAAAGCAACAGAGGAGTGAACTCAAATCCGTGGACCCGAGGCTGGCTCTCGCGGAGCAGCGCCTCGAAGCCTTGTTCCAAGAACTGGTAAATTAAAAAATTAAAATGTATATTCAGCAGCAGAAGTAAATTTTACACACGCACGCTTCGCGCTATAAATAATAGCACGGTCATCTCTCTTTGAATGTCTTTCCCGCTTAACTTGACCTAACTGCAGACTAACGGCTCGGCCACGACATTGCGCGACTGGCGACGGCAGCAGCGACAACCATAGATGGGAACGAAAGGTACGATCGCTGTGTCTCGCTACAACCTATGGTTATCGCTGCCGCCGTAGCAAGTCGCGCAATATCGGGGCCGAGCCGTAAACACTTATACACTAAAACTGGCTCATTGTCGCACTTATGGTTTTTTAATAGTCTGGCAAACTAATAAAAATCTACTGACAAAACTATCTAGGTACTGAAAAAGGCGGTAATGTATCCACGCTGTCGGGCTCCCATACAAACTTTTAATTTTACGGCGAAATAAATACATTTGCATGTTATGGTCGCAGGTCGCATCAGAAAGACGGAACATCCAACTGGTATGCGAGAAGCAGAGCTTAGCCATTGATATACAGAGGATACAAGATAGCCACACGCGTGAAACCAAGCGACGTGACTGGGAGGAAAAGCTACTGAAGTCACAGTGCGATGAACTCAAGTGAGTGAGACAGAGGCCAAAATTATGAAAAAACACTAGTCGACAAATGACCCGCGACACGAGTCGCCAGCGACGTCGGTTGAAGTGGCGCTACGTTGCCGGACTTCGCTCGACATTTATGGCAACAGCGCGCGACATATGTATGTAGCCAGCGACGTCGGGTGAAGTGACGCAACATCGCAGGACATCGCTCGACATGACAAAGAACAGCGCGCGACTGATGTCGCCAGTATGTGTCATAAGCGCGTGATGTCGCCAGTATGTCAGGCAAAGTTTCGCGATGTCGCACGACTTCGCCTGATATTCGCTACCGACTTGAGTCGCGCGGTGTCGCCAGATATGTAACTCGTCGCCGACACATGTCGCGGGACACATTTAACATCAGCCTCAGCGTCTTCAAACTTCCGTTTTGGAAGACAGCTGTCAAGTATTTCCTGTTTCAGAATTCAAGTGGAACACTTGCAGAAATCACTGGATGAAACGCACGATATCATAAGCAAATTGCAGACTATGCTTACATCTAGAACCGAGCTTAACCAAAAGTAAGTACAATCCTGCTTACTTATATTAAACCAGGAGTTTCCAACCGTTGAGTCCCAAAAGAGAAGAGCATAGTCTAATAAAACATGGTCTTCCATTCCCAGAGTGACACGGGCCTACGTCACAACAACATGGCCGCTATATATAGCGCTATCGCATATTATCATATAGCGCTGTCGCATGATGACGTAGGCCCGTGTCAGTTAGGTGACCTAGAAAAGACGGGAATGGAGTACCAGGCGGAGTATATTATTATACCATGGAGAAGAGTCTTATGTGTGCCTCATAAGAAGACTCAAAGTCACCCAAAGGGCAATGGAGAGGGCTATGCTTGGAGTCTCTCTGCGTGATCGCATCAGAAATGAGGCCATCCGCAGCAGAACCAAAGTAACCGATGTAGCCCTCCGAATCGCTAAACTTAAGTGGCAGTGGGTGGGGCACATTGCCCGTAGAACCGATGGCCGTTGGGGCGGAAAGGTTCTCGAGTGGCGACCACGTACCGGAAGGCGCAGCGTGGGTAGACCCCCTACAAGGTGGACTGACGACCTGGTAAAGGTCGCGGGAGTCCGCTGGATGCGGGTGGCGCAGGACCGGTCATTGTGGCAGTCTTTGGGGGAGGCCTATGTCCAGCAGTGGACGTCCTCTGGCTGATATGATGATGAGTCCCAAAAGGAGGACCGATTATTTTAAATATAAAGGCTCAACACAAGAAAATTTGTAATACCCCAGGGTACTGAAACCAAAAAAAAAAGGGTACTGACATAAAATTAAAAAAAAAAACCTCAAAAATAAAGCATAGATACCTTCTTGTTTTGCAGAATGGTGTCAACTAAAGAAGAGGAGTTAGCAGAGCTGCATATACACTTGGACAATCAAATAGAGCTTAGTAAAAAGTAGGTCCTTTGCAGAAACTAGCTATTCGAGGGTTAGCAGTCAAATAAATAAGAACTCCACGCCCGTCACATATAGTTCTAATTTGAATGAAAAAATATCTCGACTTATCGGGTTTGAATGCTCACCCCCCGTCTTAGTCTTTGACGATGCCTCCCAGACTGCTAGTTTATAAAGTAGTAGGCTGGGAGTTTGAGTCCTATGTATTACAATATTTACATTGACTTAAATCTTAAATTCAATAATTCATTTACAGGTGGAAAGAATCCTACGTAGATATGACAACAAAATTAAAGAAGAGATTGGACGATTTACAACAAGAAAATAAAGAACTGAGATCAAAATTAAAACTACCCTCAATGGCGTCGTCAATACAAGATGATAGCTCGATAAGCTGATACATATTTGTAATTAGAATCAAATTAAAATGGATTTACAGTGCAATATAATTTTAATAAATCATTTATTAAACTTAATGGTATTTAATGTATATACAATTTTTTATTATACTAGATACTATTATTGCGCTGCTACACACTCGGAGAACATGCTAGGGAACCAATACAACATCTCCTTGTCTTGTGTGTCGATCCATGCTAGGCCCTCTTTCACCATGTGGTTTAATGCGTTTTGGGCTCTCGTTTCGTTCCAACTGAAAATCAGATTATTAATGTTAACAAGGCACATATTAAGCTTGAGAAAAATTTAGGATGAAAATGCAAGAAGCAAATGTAAGAAAAAATTGCGGTTGATTTAAAAACGTGAAGAAATACCTAAAGGGGATAAATATATTAAATATTTAATACATATTGAATAACAATTATAAAAGAACCAAGGCCTGCGCATTTTGGGGTGAGTGTAAGGCTTTTATTTTATTTTTATCTTTTTTTTTTACATCTTACACAAGGAAGCGTTTGTGTGAAGCCATAACCGAAGCGCAGACAAAAAATAACGGAAATTGAACTAGCATGGTTTTTCCGAAAGTCTAAATCCTCGCCGACCCGGGCGGCTGGAAGGCTTTCTCATTCTCCACTTTATAAAAGTAAACAAACAATTTATAAATTTTCGGGTAGTTATAACATTTATTGGTTAACCGACCAAATCCAAAACCGCCTGAATCAGTCACTGAACGACCACTTGATCATGTAATGTATTCATCTACCCTCACCTGGCTTAAGGGGCCATTTGGGGGTAGATTTTGTTTACTTTTATTTAAATACCTAAAGATACAGAGTATAGCACTTTCCAGGATGCTGACAACGGTTACGGAAACAGTATTTTAAGGCTAAGTCAATGTAAAAAAAACTTATTCCTCACCCTAGGTCCCCAGTAAGTATGCTAGCGGAGATCCAGGCCGTGCCCAGGGTGCTGGCCTTCTGCAGTACCAGCGTCTGGTCCAGGTTGAGCTCTCCGGGCACTGACTGCACCAGCCATCTACCCTTGCCAATGGGAACTACTGTGAATCTGTAATAGAATGAAGAGTTTCCAATGTAGCGATTTTATTGCCACATCGGAACAGTTCGGATCTTTGTTTGGGAATACACTATGTGTATCCCACTCTATTTTTTTTTTCATATTTCGCCATCAGTGACTGTGACTTGTGAATGTCTAATGACCTTGTGTATGTTCAGGTGACTTTTTTACATTTATAAAGCCAGGCTTTGCCTACAACCAACAAAGTATTCATGTAGAATTATTTTTTCCGAGATCCCCAATTTCCCTATCCTCCTGAGACCCAGAAGGATAGGGAAGTTTTGGTTTTGAAATTGGAACCCTTAGTTACACAATAAAAGTTCAAAATAGATTTAGGAATATGTACAAAAAATTGTAAGCAGGGACTTAGGAGGCTATAGGTCCCTATGCTCTAAAATTGTATAAAATTGAATTTTGAAAATAATAATTCATTGTTGATCAGTAGATTAAAAAAAACAATTACCTAAATCTATTATTTGTAAAAATATTATGATTCTATTGTTTATATATATATATTTATATGGAATTAATTTCTATACATAAATAACTGTGGGCTCCTCTAATTCATGTATCAACTTCTTCAAATAGTAGTACGTATCATTCCAATAAACTCACCCATTGCCAAATATCTTTAATTTCTTTACAGCAGCCAACAGGTCCTCGTTAGTAATATCCTGATGCTTCTTGGCCTTCCCCCTGGCTGCGATCAGCCTTGTCCGAAGCTCCTCAAGTGTGATCAGACCTCCGTTCTTGTAGTTTGTTGCCATGCACACTTCTACTATTTGGACTCCTAACTCGTAATAAAAATCTCCAATGCCTAAAAGATTGTGATATATTTGATATGGTGTCCTATGCAATAAGAGTAACTTTAAAGCCACCCTTTAACATTCTGTATAATTTCAAATATATAGTTTGTCAAAGGACTGTCTCATTTCAATTTTCAATCATAGGCACAGAGAATCATACTATCTTTGTCTTACATTAGCACTAGCACCTAAAATAAAAGGATGAGTATAGTTTTCCTGGTTCTTACTGACTCACAAATTGGTTTGACCAACTATATTTTTTTTTGTATTGGTGCTTTTCTTTATGTTATGTGAGATATGTAAAATCACAATTTTAAAAAAATGCTAATAAACTTTGGGAATGAAAGGAAGGACTGGGTTTGTGTAATAGTCTGGTATGGGTTAGAACTTTTATTAAGACATTAACTAAAGCCAACAAATTATAAAGCCTTGTCATAAAGTGACATCATCATTATAACTCAACAAGGCAATTATAAGTCAAAAACACAGAGTTCCCAATGTTATTAAATGTTTTTTGTACGTGATAGCACAAATTTTACCTTAGTTTTCATAAATCTGAACGTTAAAGCAAAACAAGGTCAAAGTTCCAAATACAAACCAAGAACTGACCAGAACCCCTTTCCGGAAGCCAAAGGGTCTACACCAATCGCAGCGCACATCTCCTGGAACTGCCTACGAAACTGAGCATTCTTCTTTATCTCATTCTTATGTTTCGTGGCGAATTCCTCCAAATTCTCCCTGAACACTTCTAGTTGTTTGGACATCTGTTGAAACTGATTCTCTTGTATTTCGGACCCTTTTTCTCTGTATTTCTCTTGCTCTAACTTTTGCTTTTGGATAGCACCCACTCCGGCTCGTCTTCGCATCTTGGTTATTGTTAAATATGAATTATAAATTGAATATAATTTAAATAAATAGGCTGAAAGCAAAGTTGTTGATTTTTCTTTGACACTCTCACTCTGACAAGTTGACAACTGATTCATGAGCTCATGACAGTCATGACAGAACTTTGACACTTGAGCAAATTCATGTGTCGTTCTACGCAAAGCATATTTTACATCGTTTATGTTCTGTTCACGTATTGTAAAGTCAGACCAAAGGCCTATTTTATAAAGCTACAAGTTACAATTTACAAGCGGAAGTCTCTTTCTAACCCTATGTGCTAGAACGAGACTTCCGCTTGTAAATTGTAACTTGTAGCTTTATAAAATAGGCTACAAGACTCTACGGAGCACTAACTTGGCACTAGAGTCGGACCAAAAAAAGTCTGCAGCGGATTTGATAGCCCACGCAATGCAGGTGTTATATTAAACGTCAAACTTCTATGAAATTATGACGTATTAAATTAAACCTGCACTGCGTGGACTATCAAATCCGCTGCAGACTTTTTTTGGTCCGACTCTAGTGCCAAGTTAGTGCTCCGTAGAGTCCATGAACCCATGAACCCTAAGATGTAGAATGTCTTCATAATTAATATCAAAATTCTATGAAAATATGACGTTTATAATGACACATCCTCACTTTGTTTCATCAAGTCGGGGTAATCTGTTAAACAGGGTTAAATTGACCCAACAGAGAGTAACATTGGCCCATGCTTTTTAAACTATCCCTTGGAGAAATTTATTAAAAATGTGCCCAAATGGGTCCAGATAATTATTACCATAAGATAACTAGACTAGACCAGCCGCTTCCAAAGGTTAAAAGTTAAAACTGTTAAAAGATGGTTAAAAGCTACATGTGAGGGAAAAAAGCATGCTTCGATAAGGTTTTCATTAAAGCATCTCATGCAGACGAGATTTAATAAATTTATTGACCTAAAGTAAAGTAGGAAATATAGTAAACAATTTATTTATTTTACGTAAGTATGGCATTACAGCTACTGGATTTAAATTAAATATTAATTTTTATAAACATAAGGCCTAGTTTACTGGAAGGTCAGATGGCAGTCGCTTTCGTAAAAACTAGTGCCTACGCCAATTCCTGGGATTAGTTGCCAAGCGGACCCCAGACTCCCATGAGCCGTGGCAAAATGCCGGGACAATGCAAGGAAGATGTCGATTAATCTTGATAACAGTGTCGAAAAAAATTTCAGTTGATTCAAAATCAAATATTATTACGGTTTTTGTTGAGCAAAATAAAGTTATTGGGTTAAATGCCATTCAATATAAACTTTTGGAAAAAAACAAAAATGCATTTGTCCATCCCTGGTGGGGATCGAACCCACGACCTTTGGATTAGAAGTCCAACGCGCTATCCTCTGCGCCACAGGGACTGTTGAACAAGTTGTCAAAATAGCGGATCATTATACACGGCGTAGTTCGTCAGTGAGGTCTCTTACTCGTTATTATAAGAAATCATATATATTAGATAATTAAATTTTTCTGGAAATTCAGTATACTTTTTTAATGAATTTCGTATTATATCAGCTAAAATATTCATATTATAGGGCGATTATATGAATAATATATAAATAATCACTTAATTGATAAACAGTTTACGGAAATCATAGCGGAAAAGTCGCCAAACGTCAACAACAAAACAAACGTCAGTCAGATGGCAAGTTTTCAAATTGCAGTGAAAAGCTCTTTATTTTGGACCCTAAATTAGAAAATGAAGCAAAAATAACACATAAGAATGGAACCTTACTTGAAAGAAAGCCATCCAATTCCTACGATGCAAAATCAAGATGTGAATAAAACCGAATCGGTTGAAAACTTTCAGAAATTCATTTACGATTTGTTTGATAAAAATGGTATTCTCAACGACTTGAGAGCTTATTTACGCGGGCATATTGTTGATGTGTTAAAAAGTGCGCAAACTGGTATGTGAAATGCATTATACATTAATACGAATCATATATAAAATACTCACTTAAAAAATCGTATTTGTTGTTTCAAGCGAGAGCCATTGTCAGGACCATATTTTCATTTGCTATTATTTCAGGAGATCCTCCGTCATGTCAAAAGCAGTTTACGCAGCGTCTGGACTCTACTTTCCAGGCTTTGAATATGCTAGTTGCAGAGTATTTGCTATGTTTGGTGAGTTTGGAAATGAAACTTGTTACTTTATTCACTAGTACACTTACACATTACACACATATGTAGATTTTTAATGCTTGAAAGTAAAACATGTGATCTATTACATGCCCCTAAAAATTTGTTAGAGCTTATTCTCAAAAAATTAAACTTTAAATCAACACAAAATTGATAGTCCAGAGTTCAAACCTCCTCAGTGTTAAATTGTTGTATAAAAAATCTGTTTAGGCAAAAAATACAAAATGAGGTCTAAGGTTAAGTTTGACTGTACCCAATTTTTGAGTTCTGACATTAAGATAGAAACATTTTAGATTTAAGCTAGTTATTAATTTCTTCTAGTAATATGACTATTGTGTATATCTTGTTTGTAATTAAATGATTTCTTCTGATAGAAACTAAATATAGAATAATCATGTTTCAGGATTTCAACTACAGCCTCTCTGTGTTTGTGTCAGAGATACCGTTAGCCAACATGGTGTTTGGTCTCGCCAAGTCCCTCATGGGCATGGATGCCGACGGAGAGGCCACCAAACTTAGGTTTGGGGAAAATGATGTGTGGTCCATATTGAACTGTTTAGGTTAGTATGCTGACTTAAGGCCTCCGCAAACTGGCGGAGCGCAGCGCAGATCACTTTAAAATTATCAATGTATTTTCTCCCCTATTTCAATTTTTTGGGTATTGGTTGTTTTGATTATTTTAGATCAATTAGTAACTAATTTGAGTATAGTTTAATGATTTCTTTAGGTGTTAAGTGTGACTCCGAGCATGCCAACGCTATTGTAGACATGTATAAGACACAGGAAAAGACTCCACTATTGCTATGCATTCTTAAGTGTGCACAGCTGTGTGAAATGGAAGAAAATGAAACTGGTAAGAATACATTAATTTTATATATTTTTTTTATGATTTAACCTCTTGAGACTCAGAAGGAATTGTTTTGTTTTCGGAATTGGAACCCTTAGTTACACAATAAAAGTTCAAAATAGATTTTGGAATATGTACAAAAAAATGTACGCAGGGACTTAGGAGGATAGGAGGCAAACATGCACTGCAGACAAATCAGCTGATGGTAAGCAATTACCGTTACCATGTCGCCCATGGACACTTACAACACTAGAGGAGTTGCAAGTGCGTTGCCGGCCTTTAAGGTGGGAGTACGCTCTTTTCTTAAAGGTTTGAAGGTCATATCGGTCCGGAAATACCAATAAATAATGTACGAATTACATTGACTGGCAGGCTCCTAAGCTGTTTCACCACACTGGTGTGTAGAATTGGCACCACTGTTTCTAGCGTTACAGGCGCCCATAGGCTATAAAGTAACCGCTAAACATCGATCAAACTGTACACTTTGTACCAAAATGACAGTTGTATGGTCAAAATAGGTATATGGGACAGTCAAATTTATGGACAGTAGAGGAAGGAACCAATCTCTTATGGCAGAACTATTGCAAAAGTTTCCAGCTGTCAGCTATAAATAATAGTTCCAAATCTCTCCAGAGTAGCGCTAGAGTAGCTAAGTGCGCTGTCAATGATTTGAAATTAATATTTATCAAATATTCTAGGTATTGTGGCCACTTATATAATAATAATTTCAGCCTATATATACGTCCCACAGCTGGGCACAGGCCTCCTCTCATGCGCGAGAGGGCTTGGGCTATATTCCTCAGCTAGCCCAATGCGGATTGGGGACTTGACATACACCTTTGAATTTCTTCGCAGACGTATGCAGGTTTCCTCACGATGTTTTCCTTCACCGAAAAGCTAGTGGTAAATATAAAATGATATTTCGTACATAAGTTCCGAAAAACTCATTGGTATGAGCCAGGATTTGAACCCGCGACCGCGTCGTGACGCCACTTATGGCGTGGCTTTATGGTTTTTTGACGGACACTTTATGATACATGGACATGGTATTCCTTACCTCTATCTTCCATAACTCAAATTGTTTAAATTTAGATTTACAATATTTTTTCTAATTTACAGTATCACAAGGCAGTATCTCCTCCAGCTCAAAGAGTTCCCTGGATAAGCAGTCGATCGGCTCGCAATGTAAACACGACACATTCTGTAAAGCCTGTCGCGGACGATACAGAAGGCTAAAGGAGAGATATAGGAAGAAGAAGGCCCGTTATTTGCAGGTATGTATTTTATTTATTTATATGGTTAATCATCATCATCATCATCACAGGCCTTTCCGTCTATTGCAGACGATTTATACATTGCTGTATAGACAACGGGTTTGGTGACTGTGGAGGCCGATACGTGAGCGGCACGACCTCCCACATTTTTGGCAGAGAAAGCTCATGCCATCAGAGGTTCCAGTCCCGGTTTGCCTCCTGTGACACCTTCTGCTATCTAAAGCATTAAACCAGGCTTGGTCGCATAGCCTTCTCCCCTCCACAACACGCTTGCGCCATCCATCACGGTCTTCAGCTAAGGCTTCCCAGGCATGGTGGTCGATTTTAAATGCAGACATGTCCCGCTTTATATGGTTAATACCATGTAATTTAACAGTTTGCATCTATATACATGTACAGTCACTAGCAATGATATGTTACACAACGAGGACCGCAAAAATATCTGACACGATCTTATTTGTAGCGCAATAAGAGCGCGCCACATCTTTTTGCGGCCCTCTTTGTGTAACATATTATTGCTAGCACGGGCGTAATCGTATCGTATCGGATCGCATCAATTACTTTCTAAGATATGATAAAGGTGACATTCGGGTGGCGACTGCAGCAGCATTATTCTGTTGCAATGTTACTGCTGCAGCACTGTCAATTTTCGTGATAAAACGATGTGTCTGATTTCCATACTAAAAGTAAAAATGTAAAACTGTCTATCAAATTGCGTTTTTTATATCGATAAATTTTCTCGCTCGCTTCGCTCGCGTTTTCAATTACTTTCTAAGATATGACAAAGGTGACATTCGGGTGGCGACTGCAGCAGCATTACTCTGTTGCTACGTTACTGCTGCAGCACTGTCAATTTTCGTGATAAAATTATGTGACTGATTTCCATAATATAATAAGCCTTTATTTAACCATCTTGTAAGTGTGTTACATTCCATTGCATCTTAAAAATCTACGATTAATTCTAAACTATGATATTTAACATTAAGTAAAAATTTAAAACTAGCAAACTTTGTTGTTATGATGGTCTTGCTTCTCAGCATAGGCCTCCCCTAAAGATTTCCACAATTCACGATCACGTGCTTTTCTCATCCATGTAATCTCTGCTACTTCTTTAATATCATCTTCCCATCTGCGACGTTGTGGGCCTTGCCGTCTTTTGCGGTATCTTGGGCACCACTCTGTTACGTCAATAGTCCATTTGTCCTTTTTATTTCTTACCATATGACCAGTCCATCTCCATTTAAGTTTTTTAATGCAGTATGTTACGTCGACCATTTTTGTTTGTTTTCGCATCCATTTAAGTTTTACTCTGTCTCTTAATTTGACGTTGAGTATACTACGTTCCATGTTGTGCTGGCAGACTTGTAATTTGTGTATGTGCTCTTTTGTTAAGCTCCATGTCTGACACCCGTACGTCATGCTTGGCAGGATACACGAATCAAACACTCTTTTTTTAGCTTTCAATGGTACTCGGGGGTTCTTCATGATTTCTTTTAGGGACCAATATCTTTTCCATGCAATATTTATTCTATTTTCTATTTCCTTTGATGAAAGATCATTGGGTGAAATTATTTGTCCCAGATATGTATACTCGTTCACATATTCTATTATGTTACCGTCTATAGTAACGGGAGTCTTGTTTTGGTTTGTCATCAATTTGGTTTTTGACATGTTCATTGATAGTCCCATTTTGCTACTTTCCTTTACAAGCTGTTGTAACATATCTTGTAAGCCTTTCAAGTCTCTACTAATTAAAATAAGGTCATCTGCGAACCTAAGGTGATTGAGTAGTACTCCTTTGATGTTTAGTCCATATTCACTCCAATCTAGGTTCCTAAATATATTTTCGAGCGCCGCCGAGAAGAGTTTAGGGGATAATGGATCCCCCTGTCGGACGCCTTTTTTTACATGAAAATATTTTCCTACTTTCTCTGTTCTAATTTTTGCTGTCATGTTTCTATATATGTTGCTGATTATACGGATATATTTGTTGTGGACCCCTTGTTTTGCTAGAGCTTCCCATATCTTAGAGTGTTTTAGAGAGTCGAATGCCTTATTATAATCCACGAAGGCTAAATAGTAGGTAATACCATATTCGTTGCATTTCTATATAACTTGTTTTATAGTGTGGATGTGATCTAATGTGGAGAAGTCGCTTCTAAACCCAGCCTGTTCTCTTGGCTGGTTGTCGTCCAAAATTCTTGTCAGGCGATCTAACAGTACCTTTGAGAAGATCTTGTATACATTAGACATAAGACTAATAGGTCTATAGTTCGCAATGTTATCCTTGTGGCCACCTCTCCCCCAGCCACTTACGGTATACAAATAAGACCGTAAAAGGGGAAAGGCGGCCACTAATTATTATTGTTTGTGTGGTGTGGGGTGTAAGAGTAACAGAATGCTTGGCATACATACCTTCATCTCCCATGAAGGATTCTTTATCCTCGCTCTCTCTGATCCACTTCTCTTGGGCCAGAGGAGCCTCAGTCTGCTTCGCTTTACTTTATGGTGGCTGGTTGTTTGACCCCGAGATCTGTGGGTTTAATTGCTCATGAATATGGTATTCTCATACAACCATCACCTTCTATACATATAACTTATCTCTACAACAAAAGAGAACCATCCTACAAGGCCTGTTGAAGGTTCTAAGGACCCCCCCCACGGGGGGTCCGCCGACACATGGTCGGATAACCCGGACGCCTAACATCCGAGCCGAGGCAACTGCCGCACATCGACACGCCTCTAGCCGTGCAGCCGAAACCGCCACGGCTCTCGCACACTGGGGCGCATCTAGTCTACCCAGGTGGAGGTGAAGGTTCTAAGGACCCCCCCCGCGGGGGGTCCGCCGACACATGGTCGGATAACCCGGACGCCTAACATCCGAGCCGAGGCAACTGCCGCACATCGACACGCCTCTAGCCGTGCAGCCGAAACCGCCACGGCTCTCGCACACTGGGGCGCATCTAGTCTACCCAGGTGGAGATGAAGCCTGGGGCACATCAAGTCATACCCAGACAGAGAAACCTAGTTTGCCTTACCTAAGATGGTCTCAGGAATAGCTTCCACGGCAGATCCCGCGGCAAGCTAACCTCATATGAACTTACTGCTCTTGGATAAAGGGGATCATTGCATAGAGAAACCATACCACCACTGTGAGCACCAAGTAACATAAGATACTTAGCTTTAGACGACTCAGGACAGCTGTGGGCTTCCTCACTGTATATTACACTTTTATGCACTCACACGCTTCGCGCCATACTGGTTTTTACCTTACAACTTGCCACGTTGGAATAACTTACCACAGTTCCACTCAGAGGGCGCTGTTCAGTGTTGCCGCTAGGAAATTTGTATTGTGACATTAGATATTCGTGCTTGTCACGACACACCCCGCCTCAGGCAGCAACACGGCGACTAGATTGCTGGTCCATTCCTTGATCTTCTCAAGGGCTCTGAGAGCTGCCGCTCTCTTAGGTCTTGCTTCGTCGTGTTGTTCTTCTGGCGCAACTTCCTCTAGGTGGTGTGACTCGGGAACAGTGTGGTCGTAAAACTCGAGGTCGACGACCGCGAGTGGTTCTGGTTCGGACATAGACTTAGGCTTAGGCTCGTTTAACTCACTAGATATAGACTCAACTGTTTGTTTAGAGGAACACGGTTCCTCTTCTGGCGAGGCATGAGGCTGTACTTCTTCTGGTTGATCTCTTACTTCTTGAGTGGATATTTGCGCAGGTGGAGGCTCAGTAACGTCTTTGAGGGATTCCATCGTCACGTCATCCTTGTCTGGTGGACGTTGAAGATCAGGAATCTGCACCGGTTCTTCTACACTTTCTTCATAAGATGATGTTTGTTTACACTGTTCTTCTCCATCTTCGATCTCTAACGGGTAGAGATGTGCGATAGATCTTGTATACTCTGTATCTCCTACTCGTACCGTGGCGACCCTACATAAACCGTCGGCGCCTTCCTTTAAAGATACTATTTTCCCAACTTTCCAATTTATCCTGTTCTTCGTGTCACCTTTAATCTGCACGATTTGACCTATCTGAGGTGCTAACTTTGATGTTACTCTAGGTTCTTTAGGATGGTGGGAATATCTTTCTCTCAAATTTAGGAGATACCTGTTCTCAAACATCTCTTTAAATTCTCGTAGAATTATCCGTGCTTTCTTCCAACCTTTAATTAAATTGTCCTTAGTCACCGTCCCTTGCGACGTCGTAGGATCCTTATCTGAAGTTTCCATAATGATACACTTTCCCATAGTAAGAAAGTCTGAAGGTTTTAGTACATGATCCGGCTCTGAATCTACGTAAGTTAAGGGTCTTGTGTTAAGAACTGCTTCTATTTCTTTCACCGCTGTTACTAGCTGAGTGTCATTCAACAAATGTTTCTGTAATGTTTTCTTCATACAGTTTTTAACCAAACCAACTAATCTCTCATAGAATCCTCCATGCCATGGTGCTAACTGTGGTATAAATTTCCATCTTATCTCTTTCTCTACGCAGTATGGGTTCTGAAGAATCTCTGAGAGTAACTTGTAGTGAGCCGCATTATCAGACGTTATTAAGGTAGGTACACCTCTTGCTGAAATCATTCTACGTAAGGCCATTAAACCTTCTTCCGCAGTTAGGTCCTTTACAATTTCTAAGTGAATGGCTCTTACGGCTAAGCATGTGTAGAGGCTAATCCACCTTTTACAATTGCCATTCCCATTGTTGATTAGAAGTGGTCCTAGATAGTCGGTACCAACGTATGTGAATGGTGAGCTATAATTGACCCTCTCTTTCGGTAACGCAGGAGTTTCTGGTAGTTTATATGGCCCTCCGTCATGCTTCATACATTCGGAGCACTTCTTCAAAATCTTTTGAACTTGGCTTCTTCCTTGTGGTATCCAGTAAGTTTCCCTTATCTTGTCTAACGTGTGACTTACTCCAACATGCTTATTTTCTTGATGAGTCTTCATTATAATTTCGTTGGTGAAATCTGAATCTTTTGGTATAAGTATAGGGTAGCGTTTATCGAATGTCCAGTCTGCGTGTTTCATACGACCTTTACACCTTAGTAACTCATCTATGTCTTTAAATATGCCTAAATTCAAACTTAAACTAGTTACCTTTCCTTCTACCTCTAGAGGAAAGTATTCAGCTTGAATTTCTTTCAATTTTAGTAACTTATCTGGCATTTGATCATTGTCATGACTCGCTACTTCCTTTTCAGTTATACTGTCCTCCGTTTCCATCGGACTAACGTTGTGTAAATCTGGATCAACTATTTCCATCAGTTCTTCGTCTTCTTGGATCCCAAGACCCTCCCCAATCAAGAGAGAACTGGTTGGTCCACCGCCAGAAGTTGTTGGCCACGTCTTCGGATCTTGAACTATAAATTGTGGACCACTCAGCCATTTCTCCCTGTCCTCTCTCGAGCAGGTGGGTCTGGTGCCGACGTCAGCTGGATTTAGCTCTGTTGGAAGGTATCTGATCTCCAGATCTTTATTTGTTTTGATCTCTTCTATCCGCCTGGCAACGAAGGGTGGCAATAGCTTGTCAGATTTGCACCATTCTATGACGATCTGGCTGTCAGTCCATAAGACTTGTCTTACTATTTTCTGCTGGAGAAACTTAAGAACGAACTTTATCAGTCTACTGCCAATCAGTACTCCTAAAGTTCAAGACGAGGTATCTTGAGACTCTCCTGGTCCTTTATTGGTATCAGCCGAGATTTACCAATAATGAAGCTTTTCTCCGAGCCGCAGACTAAAAAGACTGATGCTGCATAAGCCTGTAGAGAGGCATCGGTGAAACAGTGTAGTTGGTAGCCTTTTCCCACTGGTGTCTTCATGTAGCATCTGTCCACCGACACCTTTCTAATGGCTTCTAAGTTCTGTCGGATCTTATTCCATTCTTCCGTTAGTTCGCTCGATAATGGTGAGTCCCATGACACTCCAGCTTTCCAAAGCTCTTGTAAAAATAGTTTAGATGATAGGGTATAGGGTACTGCATAACCACATGGATCGTAGATTGATGCGATAGTCTTCAGTATTCCTCTCTTTGTGACAGCTTCTTCTTGTAAGTTAGGTTTCAACTGAAGAGTATCCTTTTTGATGTCCCATTCTAAGCCAAGTACCTTTACTTTATCTTCTTTACATGTATCAGAGACTTTCTTCATAAATTCCTTAGAATTTGAACTCCAATCTCTGAGTGACATTGAAATATCTTGAAAAGATCCTTTTAGATTTTTGTAGAGTTTCATCGCCTCATCCGTAGTGTCGGTACCCGAAACAAAGTTATCCACATATATGTCATTTGCTTTCTGTCTGACTTGCTGATCTTCTGCATTGGACAGGTGGTGCTTAATAGTCGCATTAAGCAAAAACGGTGATGAAATGACGCCAAATGGAACTCTACAAAACCTAAGGTATAGTAGGTTGTCTTGAGATACAGGTTTAGAGGTATCTTTGAGCCACAAGAATCTGGTTACATCACGATCCTTCTCGTGTAATGCCATCTGTAAAAACGCCTTTTCAATATCCGAGGTTAAACCTATCCTATGAGTTCTAAATTTTATAAGTAAGCCCGTGAGGTCTTCTAGCATGAGTGGTCCTCTGTACAAACATTCGTTCAGACTCTTGGTGTCCTTGATACTCTTAGAGCTAGCATCATAAACTATTCTCATAGGTTTTCCTCGATGACGTACTCCATGGAAAGGTAGGTAGTGAATGACGTTACCTGTTGATGTTCTTGAAGAGGGTACAACTTCTATTATACCCTTATCTAATTGTTGTTTAAACGTATCGCTGTATGCTACCAACGTATCTTGATCCATACGCTTCAATAAGCTTGATAAACGACCAAAAGCCATTCCAAAATTATTAGGTAAATCCGGTGGATAAGTTATCCAAGGCCAGCTTACCGTGTATCGATTATTTAATTTTAAAGTTGTATCATTAAAATATTTGATGGCTTCTTCTTCTCTAGTTGCTCTTGGGGAATCACTAATACCTATGCATTCTAGTTCCCAAGGGCTCTTTATGTCTCCATTACAAAGAGGTGGATCTGGCTGATGAAGCTTCGTTTCAATGCAAGTCTGAGTGTAAGTCACTACGTACGACTCGTCTCTAAGCTGTGGTTCTGCTCTACCACTAATTATCCAACCAAGTGCAGAGTCGATTAGAAACAAATTGCTATCCAGTTGTACCCTTTTCTCGTAAGTTATGTTGCAGTAATATTCGTTTCCAACCAAGATCTGTACAGGTCCGCTCAGCGACCCGTCGTCCGCTAGTGTATATGACTCCGGTAAGTTCTTCATCTTGACATTAGGTATATAACCTCTGGAGATATGCTCTACGCAGTTAGCCTGTATTACTATGTTCTTGTTTGTTCTAGATAGTAGATGAAGAGTGACTATTGGGCTATGTATCTCTCTGGGAGGATCGTCGCCGAAGGTGAATACTACTAGATGACTCTCTTCTTCGACGGGAAGCTTTAGTTCCTTTGCAGTCCGGAATGTTACATAAGAGCGTTGGGAACCTGGATCTAAGAGAAGTCTATATTTAAATAGTTTGTTCTTATTATCTAGGGGGCTTGCATAAACTGTTGCCGTTTGGAGTGCAGTGATTCCCTCTTCTAGAACAGTCAGGACTGTTTCTTCTCCGTTGTATCCTTCTGAAAATTTGAAGGACATAATGCTCGATTATGCAGTACTTCACTATGGCAGCGAGCGCATTTTTTCTTACTCTTACAGTCTTTTGCCAAGTGATTCTGCTTGAAACAGATGAAGCATCGTCCTTCAAGTCGTTTCTTCCTTTCGGCTAAAGTAGATGCTTCAGGGCAGCTATCGTTATAATGGCCCCCTTTGCAAAATATACAATCCAATCCCTTCCTGACCTCTTGAGGACTTCGCTGAGTTTCTTTCTGATCCTTGCTTGAAGTTGAAGCTTGGTTTGGTCTGTTGCCTCTATTGCTATTTTTCTTGAAACCCTTAAACTTCTTCTGTACAGGTCGCTTATCGAAGTCTCTCTGCTGGTTTTGTTTACTCTGTTTACTGTGATGTAGTTGGGACTGACTTGCGTATCTCGCGCGTTTCGCATTCACATGAAGAATCCCGACCGTACTAGCTTCTGAGTCCAGAGGGCGTTTCCTACTCGATATCCTCTCCGCATCCTCCTTGGCAGTGATTATTTTGTCCATTTGGCTTCTCAGTTCTTGAATGGAATCATCCTTAACTTTAAGTTTTATCTCATATACTAGATCAGAAGGAAACTTCTCTAGTAGCATGAAGCGCAGGTGATTATGATTAATGTTCTCACCTAGTGATTCTAAAATCTTAAGGTTCCTTTCAATCTCGTTGAAAGTCCTTCTGCAATCATCCGCATTGCCTTTGGCCATCTTAATTTTATATAATGTGGCATAATGCGCATCTATGAGATGTGAAGTTTTCCCGAACCTTTCTTTCAGTATTGAAACCGCAATAGCATAGTTGGTGCTAGTAGTCGCTAGACCGTCAATGGCTTTTTTGGCATCTCCCTTGACTGAAGTCTTAAGATATGAAAGCTTGTCCACTTCCGGCAGGTTCCTTGCATCGATGTTGCTTCTGAAGGCATCCCAAAATTCATACCACGCCAGTACATCCCCATTATACACCGGCAGCTGAAGCTTAGGAAGTCTGCACGAGGAGTTCGCTTCAGTCAGCTTCTCTGATGGTTTGCTTGATGTAGATATTTGGTCGATCTTCACCTTAAGTTCCGCTAAAGTCTCTTCTGCTTGAAGTTGAAGTCCACTTATCAAGTAGATTTCATCCGATGCGGGTGTCGAAGCCAGCCTAAAGTACTCCGTCAGATCTCCGTTAAGTCTTTTCAGTGATGCTTCTAATTTACCGTAGGTAATCTGAGCTTGCACTAAATTTTCTAAATTAACAGTAACCGGAATTACTTCTAAGTCTGTTGTGAGTTTGTCATTAATGAGCCTAAGCCTTGCTAAAAGAATGTCGTCCATTCTGGTATTTGTCTAGACCGTAGTCTTGTCTAAGCCTGTAACGCACAGAAACAAACCCGTTTAACTTTTTAATTCTCTAATAATTTGAACGGTCACACTAATAAAATAATTTAATATTTTAGGTTAATTAACCTTTAATAACTCCACTTATTATTTATTTTAATAATCTCAAAGTATTTAAATTTAAATCCAACTAAAGTTCTCTAAAATCCATTTAAATTTGAAACTAAAGTAAGAAAGTTGAATTCCTTTTAATTTAAATTAATTAAAACCATTGAATTAATTATTAACCGATGTCTCTTTTATTTGAAGTTATTATGAAAGGAAGTAAAATAATAAATTTATGGTAGGCAACATAACATACACACTGACATACAAATGTGTAATCTTTGTTTATCATTTATTTATAAATTACACCAGCCTAAGCCATGTCAAAATCAGCAAGTGACGTTGACGTTTATACACTGATACCACAATACAAAATCTTCTGTCACTAACTTAAGCTCACTCGCAGCTTGATGAAAGTTAACGTTTTTATTTTATTCATTTGTTTGGTTTATTTATTTATTAACCTTTTATTTAGACTTCACTTGTTTGATAGTTAATTATTTAAAAATTATTTAGTTTTATTTCACTCATTTGTTTGTTTAATTATTGGAACACTTCAACGAAACACTTATTTAATAAATCTAAAAACACATAAATGTCACCACAATATCCTGTAAAGAAGATGTTAGCTTATATATATACACAGCACAATTGCTATTTTTATAAACTGCAAACCCAATCAGAAAGGAAGCCAGTTGTATTTCTAAACTTCCAACAAGATGCATGATAAAATAAAAATATACCTATTTATATATCTTAAGAACCCTAGAAAATGTTCAAAAAGGTCTTTTATAACTTGTAAAAATATTAAAATCCGCCATGTACATCCGCTGCTCTAGAAGATTCTACTACGACTCTAAACTAAACCACACTAATACGAACCGTATTGGCATAATAATAGGGTCTATTTTCCTTTACCATATTTCACCTCGTCAATTCTAGAAAGTTAAAATATTTTAATAAAAGAACGTAATAGACCCATATTTCCATTGTGATTCGCATAAATATCGAAAGAAACTTCGCTAAATTAGATGATTTTCCTTGTTTGGTTGGACGTCCAAAGTTAGTCCAAACTAAATAATCATGGCTGCCGTCCCACGCCGAAGCAAATGACGATCGCATTTTCTTGTTTTATTTAAGAATTCAGTCGTATTGCTGTAAAGTAGATGCTTAAAAACTTACCGAGAAATAGTCTTGTCCTGGTATTAAACAGTCTTATCCGGGGTTTTCGTCAATTCCGATGAAAATTTTTGTCTCGTCCGGTGTGGTTGACGGAGGCGAGTTCACTGTACCTATGAACGTAAATGAAGACATTTTTGATGATCCTACTTATTTACACGCTAAACACTTCGTCGGTGCACTTTATATTACAATATTTGTCTAAATTACCTGTGTAATTTAAGGAACCTTCCTGGGGAACTCGCAACTGTTCGGTGACCTTCCGCCAACAATTTAAAATGGTGGGACGAGTACTGTACAACTTTCAATGTTGCCAAAGTCAACATAAATTCCCCCAAAATTTCTATAAACTTTAAAACGAATTTCGGACTCTTATCGGTAATTTTCGCAATATTTATGTTTATTTCTTATAAATAGCCATACACTTGAATTTTTAAAACTAAATTTATAATTCTAAAGTAAAAAGAAAACATGCGAGGTAAATTATAGAGTGTATAAAACCGTCTTTACTACGCGCATATTTCCTATAAGATACTTATTAGGTTATTACGACTAGTATTTCTCTTCTTATTATATTCCTATAAATCAGCCAATCTTTCAACATGTTAACAGTTAATATGTCACAAAATTAAATAGATTACCTACTTATATCTAGAAACAGCTTGTTATAACTTAATTATCCAACCGTCTAATTGGAAAATCAGTTCTCGCATAAATTTTCCAAGTCGAATCCGTTTAGTAACCGATGTCTTCATCTTCTTTAGTTATCTTGATAATCCCGACAATCCGTACTCTTCCGTTGATTTTGTGGGTAATCTTCTTAGTGTAGCAACACCTACTCTCATCTTGCCGCCATTACTAGACACCTTGCGTAGCCTATTCTTGCTATTATGTTGGTAACTCGAAGACACTATTACACAATGGTATTTCTCTTAATAATAAATTAATAAATATCATACTTAATAGATACAGACAAATGCTGCAATATTTTTTATTTTTATCTCTGAATATTCTTCTTGATAATTTACAACTACATTCTAATTGTAAAATAAATCATAAATACAACCTCGACGGAAACGTAGTTGTCCTGTTTCCGGTCACCATATGCAATTTCTTCAAGTTGGTACTCCGTACATTCCGTACAATTGATATTCCGCTTGTTACGCAAAATAAAAATATGACTTATTTACTCAAATTATCTTCAATTAATAAATACAAATGCCAGCCTCTTTATTTAAACGAGCCTAAATGAATGCCGAACCAGACTTCGTAAGAAAACACTTCAAACATATATTCGTAAAAAATAGTATCTCGCAGCTTCTGATACCAGTAGCGCCATCTATGATTTCTGTTAGTAAAGATGTCTGATTATATTGAAATGTATGCCTTGCATTCTTTATTTATATTATAAGCCTTAATTCCTTATCTACTGGATCCCAGCATTAACCACCATTGTGGCCACCTCTCCCCCAGCCACTTACGGTATACAAATAAGACCGTAAAAGGGGAAAGGCGGCCACTAATTATTATTGTTTGTGTGGTGTGGGGTGTAAGAGTAACAGAATGCTTGGCATACATACCTTCATCTCCCATGAAGGATTCTTTATCCTCGCTCTCTCTGATCCACTTCTCTTGGGCCAGAGGAGCCTCAGTCTGCTTCGCTTTACTTTATGGTGGCTGGTTGTTTGACCCCGAGATCTGTGGGTTTAATTGCTCATGAATATGGTATTCTCATACAACCATCACCTTCTATACATATAACTTATCTCTACAACAAAAGAGAACCATCCTACAAGGCCTGTTGAAGGTTCTAAGGACCCCCCCCACGGGGGGTCCGCCGACACATGGTCGGATAACCCGGACGCCTAACATCCGAGCCGAGGCAACTGCCGCACATCGACACGCCTCTAGCCGTGCAGCCGAAACCGCCACGGCTCTCGCACACTGGGGCGCATCTAGTCTACCCAGGTGGAGGTGAAGGTTCTAAGGACCCCCCCCCGCGGGGGGTCCGCCGACACATGGTCGGATAACCCGGACGCCTAACATCCGAGCCGAGGCAACTGCCGCACATCGACACGCCTCTAGCCGTGCAGCCGAAACCGCCACGGCTCTCGCACACTGGGGCGCATCTAGTCTACCCAGGTGGAGATGAAGCCTGGGGCACATCAAGTCATACCCAGACAGAGAAACCTAGTTTGCCTTACCTAAGATGGTCTCAGGAATAGCTTCCACGGCAGATCCCGCGGCAAGCTAACCTCATATGAACTTACTGCTCTTGGATAAAGGGGATCATTGCATAGAGAAACCATACCACCACTGTGAGCACCAAGTAACATAAGATACTTAGCTTTAGACGACTCAGGACAGCTGTGGGCTTCCTCACTGTATATTACACTTTTATGCACTCACACGCTTCGCGCCATACTGGTTTTTACCTTACAACTTGCCACGTTGGAATAACTTACCACAGTTCCACTCAGAGGGCGCTGTTCAGTGTTGCCGCTAGGAAATTTGTATTGTGACATTAGATATTCGTGCTTGTCACGACAATCCTTTCTGCCTTTCTTGTGGAGTAAAATGATAGTAGAAGAAGTCCACTGATGCGGTATGTATTCTGTGGCAACTATTTCGTTAAAAAGGTCTGTAATAACGTCTGTTATTTCTTCCGATGCTCCTAGAAGTAGTTTATTTGATATACAGTCTTCCCCTGGTGCTTTACTTCTCTTCTGCGATTTGATTGCCTTGAGTACCTCTTCTCTCATTATATGTGGAATCTCTTCTTCACTTTCCTTCTCGTAGTTCATTGTTGATTGGGTTTTGTCGTCATTATACAGCTCACGATAATAGTCCGTTGCCGCGTCTATTATATCTGTTCTAATCGTTTTTCTTTTGTTGTTCTTATGATGTGTTATTCCATCTATCCATTTCAAGGGTTCTGTGAGCTCGCGCCATGCCTTCTTTACACCTCCTGATTTTTCTATGTAGTAGTTTATTGTATCAGTTCTCAATTTGTTTTTATGTTTCCTTATGCTGAGTTTAATTTCCTTACTTAGTTTATTTATTCGTGCTTTATTAATCTTTATGTTTTCAAATAATACTGATCTTTGTTTTATTAAATTTCTGGCTTCTAATCCCAGTTTATCCTTCGTTTTTTTAATTGTTTTTTCAGCAATTTCGGTGTCTTTCAAGCATTTTTCTAAGGCGTCGTACTTTTTCTGGACACCTTGAAGATCTTTAGTTTTTTCCAAATCAGTTTTAATAGATTCTAATACGCTTTTAGATAGTGCTAATTGCAAGCGGTTTTTTATGGGTTGTATGTTTTTCCTAGACTTCTTAGGAACCGCAGCGTAAAGTTGCCCTCTTACTAATCTATGGTCTGTGTTAAAGTTGAACTGGTTTACAACTTCAACGTTTGAAAACATTTTTGGTTTATTTGTCATTATATAATCTATTTCGTTCCTTCTTTTTCCACATGGTGATGACCAGGTCCATCTCCTATTTGGTTTTTTCTTAAAATAGCTGTTCATAATGTGAAAGGTGTTTTCCTGTGCAAAGTTAATCATTCTTTGCCCGTTATCATTTCTTTTTCCAGTTGTGAATGGCCCTAAAATGTTGTTTTCATTATTTAATCTTTTTCCAAGTTGTCCATTGAAATCCCCTAAAATAATAACGGTTTTTAAAGCGTCTTCCAGTGTACTGATTTCCATACTAAAAAGTAAAAATGTACAACTGTCTATCAAATTGCGTTTTTATATCGAAAAATTTTCGCGCTCGCTCCGCTCGCGTTTTCAATTACATTTATGGCGCCTACAGCAGCATTAGGTACTCTGTTGCAAAGTTACTGCTACGGCACCTCCTACGGCTCCATTCTCAGCTGTAATGCGGCAATGAAGTCAATTTACCAAAAAAATTCAATGTAATCTTGATGACCCTAGGGAGAGGGGGCACCATGGTCTAGAAATGCTTAGGGCATCAAAATATCTTAATCCGGCACTGGTCGTTTGCGGAGTCAAACGATTTGGGACTCGCATTTTATACACATTTCCATGCCTTCCCGAAAAAAATCGAATCATTCGCGAAAGTCTCGCAACGCATTGAGGTTACAAACGGCACGCGCTCTTCCTCAGGAGTCTGAAGAAGACCACGGTGAGTGGCGCTCTAGCCAGGCAGGCCGCTTCGCTTTCGCTCGCGTGCGTATACCTTACTGTATCGTCCGATATACACCTACTCTGTCGTTAAAATCACGTGTAAAATTATAATAAGGGCGAAAAAAACTATTGATTTTGGAGTGTAGTTTTATTTAGTGGTACCTAAAATATTTTATCTGGTCTACTGTCCTCTAGCATATCCATCTGTCAACTTTACTTCAAGTTCCGCCTCCAGGGGAGAGGGAGAGAAATTAGGATTAGAAATTAGCCGCTTACTGACACAGACAGAATTCCACGCGGGCGGAACCGCGGGCACAGCTAGTCTCTAATATTTTTCTTGTGTAAGGGTTATTTTATGTACTTTTAGTCGTTTTATTTTCTTGAACCCCCCCCCCGATACTAAAACCTGGCTACGCCCGTGATTGCTAGTGACAGTAGTACACATACTTAAGGGGCCCTTTAGTACCGTTTGGTAGCCAAAATTTCGTAACCAGCTACAGAATGGGAATCAAGATTCCCAGTTTGTAGCCGGTTATGTATTGGGCCAGCGTATTACCTTTTGGTAACTAGCTACAAAATGGGAATCTAAAATTCCCTGTATGTAGCCAGTTACGAATTGGACGTGCATGGTATCGTTTGGTAACTAAATTTTGTAACCGGCTACAAAATGGGAATCCAAAATTATCTGTTTGTAGCCGGTTACGTATTGGGCCGAGATTGGGCCAGAGGTGGGCCAGAGTTACTGATCCGAGTTTATTCTACCAAATCGAGTCTAGAACGTTATACATACGAAAGCACTTCAGACTTATTGTCATTGCATACGTTTATTTTAAGTTTTATTGATAATTTCTCGCTGACTGTACATTTTATCAAAAATCTGTGTTTGAAGTCCCATTTTGTAACCAGTTACAACGCGGGATATTTTTTCCCGTTTGGAAGCTGGTTACCAACCGTGGCTACGAATCGGTTATTCAAAAGTCCCATTTTGTAACCAGTTACAACCCGGGATTTATTTTTCCCATTTCGAAGCCTGTTAATACCAAACGTGGTTACAAGTCGGAAATGGAAAAGTCCCAATTTGAAGCCAGTTACGAATTGGTATTTCTTTACCGTTTCGAAGCTGGTTACGAATTTTTAGTTACCAAACGGTACTAAAGGTAAGGGGCCCACTGATTAACAGTCCGCTGGACGGTATCGGCCTGTCAGTTAGAACAAAATTTTGACAGTTCCGAACAAGACAGGCCGATTCCGTTCTTTTTTGACCAAAGACGTGAACTGATGCGCGTGGCTACAGCTCAATATCAACCTTCGTACATTCCGACATACATACGTGTCCCAAATTTCAACGATAAGCTGGCACCAGAAGATGGACCTGGGGCCCGTTTCTCAAAAGCTTGTAACTTGTAATACAAGCGGATGTCACTTTTTGACAGCTTTTGTTAGAGAGGGACTTCCACTTGTATTACAAGTTACAAGCTTTTGAGAAACGGGCCCCTGCTCATGACTACTCGAGAAAAAAATTAAAAAAAATATATCTCAATTTATTATGGAATTACAAAAAAAAATTAATATCGACTCCCCTAGTGGTATTTTTAACGACCAAGTCTACAATTTTTCAATTTTTTTTTTAATTTTTTTTTATTATTTTTCTTCGAGTAGTCATGAGCAGGTCCATCTTCTGGTGCCAGCTAGCTTATCGTTGAATTTTGGGACACGTTGTATGGTTCACAGTAACACGCACATAGGCGTATCAGTTCAAAGGGTTGAATAAAACGAATTAATCAGCTTATACACCGTCTCGCAGTAAGCGAGGCAACAGGACGTAAATTTTGACTAGATGATGAGCATATATCTCTATATGTCCAAATGTTAGTCCGTTTTAGTGCTTCCACGTCTTAGAGCATTTAGTAACTGGAGACGTCATGGCTGTCATTTTCTGTACGAAACAGTCTGCTGATTTTTGCGGGGGAGGGGACGTCAAATGTATTGTTATTTTTACATGATTCGTACGTAACGTACAAATAGCCATGTCAGTCCAAAACTCCATACAAAAGTTTGCACAATTGTGCAAGTTTTTTATTTGTTATTGAATCTCCATCCATTGTAGTAAATGGACACAATGTGTTTTCGTTTGTGATAAGTGGCAAAGTTGTGTGAAAGTTGAGAGGAGAAAAGAGAGAGTTTATTTATTTTTATTTTATTTTATTTATTGATTAAATAAGTAACACAGCATTACAGTATAAAACTAAGGCACTGTGAAACTACAACATAAAAGAAAAACAAGGAAAAACCATACACATAAAAATGAAATGAACTAAACATTAGATTTGGGCGATGACGTAACAGCGTGGCTCCGTTGCGTCGTCTGACTCGGCGTAGGGTTCGGCAGGTCGCCCCGGAACCGCCGAAACACCACACCCTTCGGCCAGAAGTCTGCGCTTGCGATGGTGTCCTGCAGCGGCCGCGGCACGCGCACTACAAATGAACTGAAGTGCACATAGTGACGCGACTGTAGCTGGTGCACCCTCAGCGTGTAGCCAGTCTTCCGGCGGACGTACTCCACCACCTCGTCGGCCCCGGCGGAGTAATGCAGGCGAGACACGTAGAGCGCCTTACTCGGTGTCGCAATCCGTAGACCAGAATTAACCGGTTCCGCAGTGCCACACAGAGTCTTACGGGGCGCCCTGCGCGCCTTGCTCTTCCTTTCCACCAGTGTGAATCCCTCCTTATCCACATTGGTGCGGGAGGACTTTTCCAAAACGGGAGCCCGTGATTCACACGCCTTAACAGGCGCCTTGACCCGGTTAGCTGCGACAGGCTGACCGGCGACGTCAGCATATGCACGCTGACGTGACTTCGCGGAGACAGAAGGCGGCCGCACGCGCGGGGGGCGTGCGGGCGGTGCAGCGGCGCCTGCGACACATTTTACCGTGTCAGCAACACGCAAACTGACCGACTCGACACGAGTGTCAGGTCGATGATCGGTCTTGAAATCTGAAACCGCCGACCGAGTTGGAGCATTCCGCAAACTAATAATTTCGTCACGTAACTCGGCAATAGTAGCTAGGCTAGCTTCAAACTTCGTAATAACTTCGGCTAAACTTGTTTTTAGGGCCACGATGTCCTTGAACAAGCTGCGAACGTCGACATTATCCGGATCACACGACGGCAGGATTAGGGGTATCCGTCGCCACAAACTCCGGAATCCGGTCTTTGCTCTCCTTTAGGATTTTCGTAATATCCTCAAGGGACTTCATCCCCTCTCCGGTGAGGTACATAGGTGCCGACGATCCCAAGGGACTGGCACAGCACTTTCTTCGCTTCACAGATGTCTTCGACGGTGAAACTCGACGCACGCGAATTCATCTGAACAGCAGTCGCCGCATCCATCGCTCCTTCCTGCACCAGCTTGTTTTTTAGTTGCAGGAAGGCGAGGAACTCATTCACGATGGGTTGACTCGGTTCGGAGACACTCATCGCGTATATTTGCTAGCGGCGGCGGAGCCGCGCTAATTTCGCAATTTATTAATTTAATTACTCATCAACGCGTCTAAGTCGCTGCGCGCATTGAACTAGACTTCGTCAGAGTCTTCGTCTTCGTTAGAGTTGTATGTTGGGTGTTGTGCCCCCCCCCCCCTTCCTCTCCCCTCACATCTTAAAATTTTACAACAAAAATCTTGGTGGCTCCACTTCTTATATCCATCCTTGGGTCCTAAGGACCAATCCTGCCAAAGGAAATCTTTTGTTCAATTAACGCCGTATTTGACCTTTTATGATGTGTGCAAACACAGCTAAAAGGTTTTCTCATTTTGATTATATACTTTATTGTAATCATTATAAAGTCCGTTATATTAGGCGTTATACAATTGAGCAGCGTGTTTAAATATCGACGAAACCTAGAAAATTAAATGGATTAGGTAAACTGAGTTATACATCTGTCAATAAGTCACGAATTAAGTTTGTAATAACTTTACGAATATTATACTTACGCACTCTGAATTTCTGGTTGCAGAAGGCACAAGCGAAGGCAAAAGCACTGAATGTGGAAACTCTTATCAAGAATATCAGTGAATTGGAACGAAGCCTCGTTGACGAGGTCTACAACATTTTACTATTAGCCCATTTAAAGAATGTTGTCCACTAAGGGCCACTTGCACCGACCATATATTGCGTACCGATCAACGACACTCAACTATGAAACTTCCCATACAATGAAATTTTGCTAACGCTGGCTTAACGGTGACAAACAGTTTGGTGCAACCGGCCATAAGTATTTTAAAATCTCGCCTGTAGTTATTATTATTTCATGTTTACGTTTAAGGAATTTCGTTTACTGTAGTTAATTATGTAGTTACTATTAATTTAATTAGTTATCCTAGAGTAATATTGCGTTGCGTAACCGGAGTCAAAAGGCGTACCTATGTCTAGATGTAGTGCATAATTGTTTTCCATCGTACTTTCTCGGAAACGTTCGTATTTGTCATGCTACTTCAGTCAACCTCAGTACTTTTTGTACCGAGACTGACTGAAATAGCAAGACGCGATCGTACAGTCACCTGCAATATGTTTCTATTCGAATGCCGCAAAAATATCTGACACGATCTTATCTGTAGAGCCATAAGAGCGTGTCACATATTTTTGCGGCCTTTGAAGAGTAACATATTATTGCAGGTGTCTGTACATTTCAGTGAAAATACGATGAAAAATAATTATGCACTACAACTGTACGATTATTTATTATGATAAAAAAATTGAAGTCTTACTACTTTTAGTCCTTTCAGTTTTTTCTTCTTTGAATGACAGTTAGCTCATTTTACATATTTATAGCTGATCAAGTAAATCTTGTCAGTAAAAAGAGGCGCGAAATTCAAATTTTCTATGGGCTGACATCCCCTCGCGCCTACATTTTTCAATTCTGCTAGACCAGCTATAAAAAAAATTGTGAAGTAAATAAAATTCAGCATTGCGTCTACAATTCTACAACCTTGACTTGCACCTGTTTGCTCACAGATGTTCGAACAATTGAAGACTGTATACGAGTCGGAGTTAGACATGTTCAAGGCGGAACACGAAGGGAAACTCAAAAACTCACTCGCCAGCCATGTGGAGCACTTCCAACGGATGCAAAAAGAGGTATATTATCACATTGCTTAACCTTTTGAACGCTTTACGTCATAAACGAAAACGTCACTGACACGCCAAGGTCCCGGGCGCAAGCGAGCTAATGTAATGTAAACCTTACTTGAAAGAGTGAAGGTTACTTTGACAGCGTCTGCCATAACACTACATGTATAGTTGTCCCTGGCGCTGTGGGCACGACTAGATACGACGACTTTAAGTGTTCTTGGCGTTCAAAAGGTTAACTAAGGATAGCTGTAGGTATAGGTAATGAAATGAAAATGTTTATTTTCAGGCAACTGTTGGCCCATAGACAAATACCTTAAAACTAGCATACATATTATTATAAAATATATCTTAAAACTAAAAACACACAATTATGGCTGCGATGCAGTTCGCAACCCCGCGCAGTGTCTGGGAGCCGGCCGCGGAACCGCCGGAACTTGACACTCTTCGGCCAAAAGTCCTCCTTGGTGCAGGTCGCTAGATATAATACGTCATATGTATTAGTTATGTATTTTCTTAAACTTAGAATACTATCTTTATACTGTTCTCAGTACCAGCACGGAAGAATAGGGCAATTATTTAACTTGGACACAAAAAAAAAGGAAAATGGAAGTATTAGTGTGCAAATACAATTATTTTACTAGGATCTAGTATAACACCATTCAAAGTGCACGTCGAATTATGAGGCTCCCTTTAAATGAGTAGGATATGATTTTGTTATATTTAATCCTATCTGTTAATATTTCTGACAGTTGGAAGAATCGTACAAAGCCCGCGAAGAGGCTCTAAAAGCGACCATCGTCGACAAGAAGCGCTTCCTGTGGGGGCTCGCGCAGGCTCTGAGGGCGCAGCACTCGCAGATGACCAAAGCCATGCAGGCTGTCCAGAAACAGACGGAGGAAATCGCTCAACAGGTATAAGCTGCAAAATTGCTTAACCAATTTAAACTGTCGTGAGTCATACTAACACTAAGGGCCATTTGCACCATCCCACTAACCCGAGGTTAACCCTAGTCTTTAAACCGTCAACCTAGTGTCAAATTGTACTGGTAAACATGGTAACTCCAGGTTTAACCGGTTAACCCCGGGTTAGTGGGATGGTGTAAGTGGCGCTAAGCTAAGCTTCTTAGTCCTCGCGCGACATGTTTCGGAAAACCTAGGTTCGAGGTCCAAGGACGCGATTTGGCGTGACATGACAACCAAGATTTATAACTTCATGGGGTACTTCACGCTGATATTGATTTTAGGGGCGTTTGGTTTAGGGTTTGCTCCCGGGAAATACCGGAACCGAAAGTACCGGGAATTCCCGGGATTTAGAGCTAAGCTAAGAACCGGGATTTCAAAATTAAAATCCCGGTACTTTCGGGATTTTCGGGACTAACATTTCCGGTACAATATTTAAATATTTTCTGTTACTTAGCATGAACTATCATGTTTTTTAAAGAAATATATATTATCAAGCTAAGGCTGATGCTAATACTTTTACGGCTGTCAATGACAACATAAAATCAAAACAAAAATAGCCAATGGGTTTGACAATGCCGACAATATATAATTGCGTAATTTGAAAACTTTCAGAAAAAATTTTAAAAATTTTTAGGGGATACGTGTTTCTATTATAATGATTTAAACGAATAATTAGTTATTTGTACACTAAGTACGAGAAATTTTGAGAATTGTGTAATTAATAAAATACTTCTTTTCATTCGAACACGGTATAAGGGGCTATTCATAAATTACGTCATTTCAAATTGGCGGGGGAGGGGGGGGGTCTGGACATCGGATGACGGAGCACGACGTAGGAGGAAACGGAGTCATTCGAAGCATGATTTTTGGATGATTTTAGGGGTGGGGGGGTCCTAAATTGTCAAAAATCGATGACGTAATTTATGGACAGCCCCCTTAGAAACTCTCATATGATAATGACATTTTAATATGAATTAAAATATTACAGTGACATGCCCTTGCCTCTTTGGTAAATTCTTAATTCTGACTGAATAATTTCTTGATTCTTCATATTGATAGCTTTCTTATTATATGTACGTAGATAAGATATCCCTGCCCATTTTGAACGCATGATTATCAAATTTTGTATCCTTTTTCACGAAACAGCTTACACATTTAAAATAAATGGTGATATCACTAAACCATAATTCAGTTTTTGCCGATGTTTTTCAACAAAGATAGTAAAAGTATCACATGTAGTTTATGATTAAGCCAAATTATATTATTTAGTAGTATAGTACGCAGAGGCAGTCCATAACACAGTTAATGTAGGCAATGATTGTGTGGCTTGAAGACACATATTATCGTAAAAAAGTAGTGTGTGTATTTAACAAGGTTCTCTTCACTATGGTACTTTTGATATATATAATACCAATGCTTAGAGAAAGATTCGATTCATGGTCGATTTACGCTTCTTTTTACAGAAAATTTAGGTAAAACTGATTTATGTAGGCAGCCCCGAAAGTACCTAAAATACCGGGAAATCCCGGTTCCATTTTTGCCTGGTACCGAAAATCCCGGTTCTTTGAAACAGTACCAGTTCTGCAATCCCTAGTTTCGTTTCGCACACTTAATTTCTTTGGACACATTTTTGTTGAAGTGTCGCTACATTTTAATGACATGTCTGGTGGTTTAGAAGTACTCAGGGATCAAAAATATTCTTTCTCAAAATTGAAAAACTTTGGTCATGTGTCCAAAAGGGGTGCAAGTAATAGTTTCTTTAAAGCGCTCTAATATTGTGCCTTTTTTGTAGCTTTAACGTTTTAACTTCTTTTAACGTTGCCCTGGTGCACGGTGCTCCTCTGATTATATAAGAAAGTTTTAGTATGGTATTTACTGTGTAATAATAGTACATTAGGATACAAGTGCGAAAAGTATTCGCACATGTATCGTACAACGTTTTACAGTACATATGGCCATTTAAATTTTCGACATAGTTGCGTAATGTGCTAATTATCGCACTAGTGCGGTAAAGCAGCCCCATATGTACTGTAAAAAATATTTTTAACAGGAACAAAACCTGAAACTGCAGCGGACAGAAGCCGAAGAATCTCTAAAGAAACGTGCTGAAGAAATGAGACAGCAAATAGCAGAAGAACTGATCATTCTAGAACGACACTTAGACACCATGAAAAGCGAGCGAGAAATCATCAATAGGGAGAGAACGAACTCTGAAACCAAAATAAACAATGAAGTTCAAAACTACTTACAAAACCATTATCATCTATGGAAAGAAGAGCTAAATGTACTGAAGATATATATGGAAAATGCTACGATTCGGCCTAAGAGTGTAATAGAAAGGAGTACGATAACTGATGATGTGTTTAAGGGGATGAACAATGAGATTGAGAGAGACAGAGTGGTTAGAGAAGGAAGGCCTAACCAGGTGGTTAATGATTTGAAGAAACAGAAGAATGTTAATTTTAATCAGGTGAGTCGGTATTCTTTATAACTTGCAATGCAAGGTACTTCGTAGTCTATACAGCATAAAAGAGATTTTTGCATATTACAACCCGATTCGAACTTTAAGATACGCTCAGTTAATAGATCTAGAAAAGATATAGATTAGATATGTTAGTGCCAAATGTGATGTTTCTTCAAACTAAAAAACGTTCCACAAACAAAATCCTTTTTCGAGTTCTAAAATAATTTCAGAAAGACTCCAATTGATAAGGAGCCGCCTCGCTAGGAAATTGCCGCGGGAAGCAACTTGGTCGGTGGGGATGTGCCTCGCCCGAGGCAATGCGGCCGAGGCACGTCTACATAGAGTCTGTGTCACAGACAGTTGCTTCGCGCGGCAATTTCCTCGCGAGGCGGCGGGTTCTGTGTGGACCCGCCTCATGAAATGTTTTAAATTAGTCTGTGTTGTCGACAGGCCAAGTCGGAAGCCGAGTCTCGCGGCAGTCGCGGCTCTTCGAGTTCGGAAGACGAACGTCTTATGCGCAGCGAGAGACAGGTCAGTGACCTTGTACATATTTCAAGGGGGTGACGTTTTTTGAGTATTTACACAAAACAAGTTTTAGCTCTTACATTTATTCAACGTCACTATCCATGTTATAATAAAGGTAATCACTGTTTTGACCACTATATTATTTTTGAAATTGTAAAAGGTTTCATAAGTAAAAGTACAAATTGGCAAAATACATTAAGCCTTGGCATTGGGCAAAATGCAAAAAATGGACAATGGCGCTTTCACTTTACCACAGAATAACTAATAGTACTACCGTACAGAAAATTCACTCCTTCACAAAAGTCAGATTTAGGTATAAAATTATACCCATACTCGCCGCCTGCAACAAAATTGAAACTTATAACCGCGCACGAACGGTGAATCTTCTTTGCGCGAGCGCCACGTGACACCACTATCGTGCGGTCGAGCGGCAGCCCACTGCCATACGCCTGCCCACTCCCGGAATGCGCCTGCCGTTCAACGTAAAAAAATTTTCAAACGCTGGAAAGTGCAGGGGTCAAAATGTCCATGCGGAACCGGCTGTCTATGTAACTAGACGTAACTAGACGGAGCCCCGCTTCGCGGGGCTCCTATTACTGGGCGGTTTGCCCTTCGGGCATCTGAAGCTACCTAACGAACCTAACCTACCTACTTTTTGCCACATAGACAGCCGGTTCCGTATGGACATTTTGACCCCTGCACTTTCCAGCGTTTGAACATTTTTTCACGTTGACTGCCTGCCGCCCCGGGAGGCTCGCCGGCCAAATGTACCTAACCTGCGTAGTGACACCCCCCTGACTTTACTCCTGATAATTCATATAATTTTCTTTATTAACGCATTAACTGCCAGGGGGCGTGGCCTAGGAACAAACTTGTATGACGGTGGACGCACATGTGCGTCGGGGGCAGTGAATGTGTTAACGCATTCCCTTCAAGCGCGAGCTACGCGTGTAGCCGTGCATTTTTTTCTTCGCAGCGAATGTCGCCTACCAACCGAGAACCCGCGTAGCTGGTCGCTGGCAGCGGATGTTTTAATAATTAATTATTGTACACATTTCACTTTTTTCAAACAAACTTATTCCGTAATTGTATATTGATAACAGCGCCATGTGTCCGCATTTTATGAGACGTAACTCAATATTCTCAACAAAGTTGTATTCGAACATATTAACTTTATCTTATACATACTTCCAGTCAACACACGTCAGGCCGGTATCTCCTCAGCGCGCACCCGTTTCACTTCTCGAGCAGAGGTGGGTCTCACTGGTTGTTTTTTGAAGGAGCAAGTAAAAAAATGCGAAATGAAGGCCTACTAAAGGCGAAGCGAGGATTTTAGTTATTAAGTATTACTATGTTTTTTTAACAATGAGATTTTTCTAAGGTTTTGTAGAATTAACTACAGGGTCTAACATTATTTCCACACAGAAATTTACATGACATCGAATTGATTACCTAAAGGGCCGCTGTACTTTTATGTAAATAACAATTCCTACTTTCGAACAAAACTACAATTTGATAATGAGTTTTCGGAGTACAGTCAGCAGCAATAGTTGCTAAGCGGGCGAGGTGTTCAAAATGATCTTGACGCGACTTTATTGTTAAGAGAATAAAAGCGCGTCAAGGTATAATTCTGAACACTTCGCCCGCTTAGCGACTTCGGCTGTTGTCTGTACGTGAGAAGCAAGGCATCATTTTTGGATTTTACTCATACTTTACGAATTTCGTGAAGTATGAGTAATTTCGTCCTGTTAAATAATCATAGGAAAAAAAAGTTTTGTGGTAGAAACGCTCTGTGGCTCGACCCAATTATCTTTCCATTTCCGTCTTACATATCTTATCATTTATTCTGCTTACAACCTACGTGGAAAGACCATTTTTAGTGACGTTCTATTATTTCCGTGTAGCAAACGAGAGACAGAGTGTGGTTGGCGAAAAGGTGCTGGAGAAGAGCGCTCTATACTTCCTAGTGCAAGAATATTGGTTCCCGGCGACACCATACCGTTTGTCGGCGTCGTCGGCCGCAGGAGCGACAGCCGCAGGTATCTATTATATTACTACTTTAATATTATTAGAAAAGGTGCCGGAGAAGAGCGCACTATACTCCCTAGTGCAAGAATATTGGTTCCCGGCGACACCATACCGTTCGTCGGCGTCGTCGGCCGCAGGAGCGACAGCCGCAGGTATCTATTATGGTGCCCTATTGATATTCCGAAAAAAATACGCCGATTTTTGTTTCGCCGACAACGATTCGCAGACGGGTTGTTTGGCAGAGTAACGATTCGCCGAATCTCGTTACGCATAATAGTCGTTTGCGAGAGTAGTCAATAAGCAGAACATTGATACGCATATTTACTATTCGTAGAATAATCATTTAGTAACTGTCATAATTACCCGAGAAACCATTGGTCGAAACACAATAGGTCGAATGTTCATTTGGCATTAATATTGAATGTTCGTTTTTTTAGCATTAGAAAAAAGGTAAACAATCTTGACGTGTCTTTTGATTGAAAAACTCTTTTTAAAAATTAGTAATGGCAAATATGTAACATTCACGAATTTAATACGATCATTTATATTCTTCTGCTTTCATAAGTAATACTTAGTTACTGATTTTTAAAAAGCGTTTTTCAATTAAAAGACATGTCAACGTCGCTTACCTTCTCTCTAATGCTAAAAAAACATTAAAAATAAAATAAGGTGAGATTTCAATTATTGATGAAGTGCATCTGATGATGATGATTGTTGATGATAATGATGATGTTTTTTTTAAAGTAGTACTTATGTTTAGCGATTACTCCAGCACCCATGGTCCGATTTGAGCTATTCTTTTTTTGTTTGAAAAAAGTTACCTGCGAGGTATTCCCATAATAATTTTGGTTCTGATCTGATGTTGTAATCCATGAGGAATTGACGGAACCCTTCAATTTTTAAAGGCATGTGTATTATGATTTCGGTATTTTCTAAAGTAACTCAAGCATTTCCTCCTGAAATCCACCAATTTCATGAAGTGCAACTGTAGCCTTACCACGAGTTTGACACTACATATTCACTAACTTCGTCGTAACTTTATATACATATACTTAACGCATTTACTTAAAAAATTATAATATTTTATTTCATTCTTTTGTTTCGAAAATAACGACTTATATGTAAAATGTGAAACGTTATTCGACTAAACATTGCTTAAACGAAACGACTACTCTGCCAAATGGAAATCGTCCAATAATAGTTCTGCGAATTTACACAGAAGCAAACTGAACGGTATGTGAACCAAGAGTCTACGTAACGTTAGTTGACCAGAAGTTACATTGACAAATAAATGACTCTGCGAAACGATGTTCGGCGAATCGTTGTCGGCGAATCGATGATCTGCTAAAAGTTTATCGGAGAATCATTAGGTACCCATCTATTATATTACTACTTTAATATTATTAGAAAAGGTGCCGGAGAAGAGCGCACTATACTCCCTAGTGCAACAATATTGGTTCCCGGCGACACCATACCGTTTGTCGGCGTCGACGGCCGGAGGAGCGACAGCCGCAGGTATCTATTATATTACTACTTTAATATTATTAGAAAAGGTGCCGGAGAAGAGCGCACTATACTCCCTAGTGCAAGAATATTGGTTCCCGGCGACACCATACCGTTTGTCGGCGTCGTCGGCCGCAGGAGCGACAGCCGCAGGTATCTATTATATTACTACTTTAATATTATTAGAAAAGGTGCCGGAGAAGAGCGCACTATACTCCCTAGTGCAAGAATATTGGTTCCCGGCGACACCATACCGTTCGTCGGCGTCGTCGGCCGCAGGAGCGACAGCCGCAGGTATCTATTATATTACTACTTTAATATTTAGTCACGGCATGCCGAGCCTTGCGTGGTGAGTCGGACTGTCCCGAAGTTGTCTCTGGTCTCGTGCGTCTGTTTGTTCCGGACGTCCCGAGGATGGCCCTCAGACCACGACAACGCGACCTATTGGCCGTGCCGCCGGCGCGCACCGTATCGCGCAGGAACTCGCCGCTGCCCCGCGCCCTCTCACTACTCAATGCGCTCCTGGCATCGACACCTGAGTGCGACCTATTTGCTTGGCGATGGACGGCAGTGTATAGAGAATGCTTGAGATTCTGTGAGGCGATGGATGCTAGGTGCTCAACTGTTCCAATATAATTTGTCAAATGTAATATATGTGCTATTATTGTTGTTGTTAAAATAATTGTTGCTTTTATAAGTACTTATTGTTATTGTTTTTAGTCTAAGTTTCGTGACGCATTGGTTTAACTGTAATGTCATGTAAACATTTTTATCAATAAAATAAATAAAAAATAAAATTATTAGAAAAGGTGCCGGAGAAGAGCGCACTATACTCCCTAGTGCAAGAATATTGGTGCCCGGCGACACCATACTGTTTGTCGGCGTCGTCGGCCGCAGGAGCGACAGCCGCAGGTATCTATTATATTACTACTTTAATATTATTATAAAAGGTGCCGGAGAAGAGCGCACTATACTCCCTAGTGCAAGAATATTGGTTCCCGGCGACACCATACCGTTTGTCGGCGTCGACGGCCGCAGGAGCGACAGCCGCAGGTATCTATTATATTACTACTTTAATATTATTAGAAAAGGTGCCGGAGAAGAGCGCACTATACTCCCTAGTGCAAGAATATTGGTTCCCGGCGACAACATACCGTTCGTCGGCGTCTTCGGCCGCAGGAGGTTACGTATATTAATACTAGTAGTTCGCCCCGAACTGAGAACTCGCGGTTCGCCAAAAAGATCAATTGAATGCAGTGCTACTTACTCTTAGAGATGGGCATTTTGTAATTGATTCCTAATTCCACGATACTTGAAATTACTTTGCAATCTGATTACCGATTCCCAGATTACTTAGTAATCTAACAATACCGAATTACTAAGTACAATTGCATTTGAGGAATCAGTATTAAATTTTTCAAATATTACAATTACTAGTAATTGGAATCAATGTCGATTCCTCATTACAGGAATGCATTACTTGATTCCTTTCAGATTACATTTCGTACTACTACTATCAAAAGTACCATTTCGATAGATGTTGTTGACTTACTAGGATGCATCTATACCTTATTTGAAACAGGTGTGCAGATTTCGAAAACGATGACGATGACCTATAAAACGACATCCATGACGACTTTTATGAGATACTGCATGGCCGCCATTTTGGATTCCAAAATGGTCGTCATCTTCGAAATCTGCGCCCCCTAAAACCTATAAAACGATATCCATGACGACTTTTATGTCATAGTGCATGGCCGCCATCTTGGAATCCAAAATGGTCATCATTTTCGAAATCTGTACCTCCCAAAACCTATAAGCCGACATCCATGACGACTTTTATGACATACTGCATGGCCGCCATTTTGGATTCCAAAATGGTCATCATTTTCGAAATCGGGGCCCCCTAAAACCTATAAAACGACATCCATGACGACTTTTATGACATAGTGCATGGCCGCCATCATGGATTCCAAAATTTGCATCATTTAAAAAAAAATCTTCATATAAAAAATAGTATTTCATACAATTGCGATACAATAGAGAGCCCTTCAGTCGAGCACCGTGTTCAGGCAACGAAGCTTGCTGACTTGCCCAAGTAGCACGTGACTGAAAAGCTTGACTACATCACTATTGTATACAATACTTTTTCTACAAGTCAACAAAAATAATACTTTAAAGTCTTTAAACTAATAGAATCATACAAACAAACCAAACCAAAAGTATACAGCTAAGATACGCGAGTATATAGCCGCGATACCTTCATACTGGTACGCGCCCAGGCCGCCGCGCCCCGCGCCCCACGGCGGGCTGGTCAACGACACCTTCTCGTAACTCATGAGGCCCTGGTACTTGCTCCTTGCTAAATTCAATTTTTAAACATAGTTTTTCTCGATTTTAGCCACTGTAGCCTATGGAGACTAATAAGTAACGCTAAGCGGTTTTCGTAGTCTATGGATGTTTATATGTTAAGGGTGTCACATGCGCGTTTCTGACTTATGAAGCAATTGTTCCTACAATACAACCTAAAATAATAAATGTGTAAACCGAGCACTTTCATTTGATACCAAACTCGACCATACTTCCTTGCAATTAAAATGACCAGAATAGCAAGACCCCTCACAAATAGCTTTTTAGCACTTTCAGCTCTTCTAGCTCAATAACCTCTTGTTCGAGCTAGCTCAAAATTTAATGACTAAAATATAATGCCCTCAAGTATACGTTCACCCAATTTCATTTAAATTAGAACAAATTTACTTAAGTTCTTGAGTATCAAACTATCCTCTGATAGTTCAGCTTAAAAACATCGAAATGCCGGGACGTGCCCCTAGCCAGTCGTGTGTTCAAAGTCGAATGTAAGAACTTCACTTCGCTTCGCTCGCTCGTTCGATTACAGTATTAGGTACCAACATATTATAAAGGCTGCTATTTAACTGATCACCAGATTTAGTAAAATTTAATACCAAAAAAATATATTTTACCACCCTAAAATAATGAATGATCACCAAAATTATAACACCATTTTAATGTGAAATATTTACCAATTTTATTACATTTTACTATCCTTTTAAAGGAAATGACACCAAACTAATCATTATTAACCCAAAAATAGTAAATAATTACCAAATTTCAAACCCCATTTTAATGTGGAATGATAACCAAATTTTTACATTTTGCTATCCTATTAAAGAAAATGACACAAAAATAATCATTGTAAACCCAGAAATAGTAAATGACCACCAAAATTAGAACTCCATTTTAATGTACAGTTATAACCAAATTTTTAAATCTTGCTATCCTATTAAAGCAAATTACTCCAAAATAATCATTGCAAACCCAAAAATAGTAAATGACCACCAAAATTGTAACCACATTTTAAAAATGTGCAAATATTTAATATAAGGCTGCTATTTAACTGATCACCAGATTTAGTAAAATTTAATACCAAAAAAATATATTTTACCACCCTAAAATAATGAATGATCACCAAAATTATAACACCATTTTAATGTGAAATGATTACCAATTTTATTTACATTTTACTATCCTTTTAACGGAAATGACACCAAACTAATCATTATTAACCCAAAAATAGTAAATGATTACCAAATTTCAAACCCCATTTTAATGTGAAATGATAACCAAATTTTTTAATCTTGCTATCCTATTAAAGAAAATGACACAAAAATAATCATTCTAAACCCAAAAATAGTAAATGACCACCAAAATTAGAACTCCATTTTAATGTAAAATTATAACCAAATTTTTAAATCTTGCTATTGTATTAAAGCAAATTACTCCAAAATAATCATTGTAAACCCAAAAATAGTAAATGACCACCAAAATTGTAACCACATTTTTATAAAAAATGTGCAAATGTTTAATATAATACTATTAAATTAATTAATCCACTTCGTCACCTTTTTCTAGTAGCATTTTATTTATGTAACAGTCACAGTTCTAACCTAACCTAACCCACTTTTCTAGTAGCATTTCGTTTCTGTAAGGGTCGCAGTTCAAACCTAATCTAACCCATTTTTCTAGTAGCATTTCTTTTCTGCAAGGGTAGCAGTTCAAACCTAACCTAACCCACTTTTCTAGTAGCATTTCGTTACTTTATGGGCCGCAGTTCAAACCTAACCTAACCCACTTTTCTAGTAGCATTTCTTTCTGTAAGGGTCGCAGTTCAAACCTAACCTAACCCACTTTTGTAGTAGCATATCTTTTCTGTAAGAATCGCAGTTCAAACCTAACCTAACCCACTTTTCCAGTAGCATTTCTTTTCTGTAAGGGTCGCAGTTCAAACCTAACCTAACCCATTTTTCTAGTAGCATTTGGTTTCTGTAAGGGTCGCAATTCAAACCTAACCTAACCCACTTTTCTGATAGCATTTCTTTTCTGTAAGGGCCGCAGTTCAAATCTATCCTAACCTACTTTTCTAGTAGCATTTATTTTCTGTATGGATCGCAGTTCAAACCTAACCTAACCCATTTTTCTAGTAGCATTTGGTTTCTGTAAGGGTCGCAATTCAAACCTAACCTAAGCCACTTTTCTGATAGCAGTTTGGTTCTGTAAGGGTCGCAGTTCAAACCTAACCTAACCCACTTTTCTAGTAGCATTTCGTTTCTGTATGGGTCGCAGTTCAAATCTAACCTAACCCACTTTTCTAGTAGTATTTCGTTTCTGTATGGGTCGCAGTTGAAACCTAACCTAACCCACTTTTCTAGTAGCATTTCGGTTCTGTGAGGATCGCAGTTCTAACCTAACCTAACCCAATTTTATAGTAGCATTTCGTTTCTGTAAAGGTCGCAGTTCAAACCTAAACTAACCTACTTTTATAGTACCACTTCGTTTCTGT